>NC_138350.1:47697206-48989706 GCF_046562875.1 Panthera onca
CGAA
The DNA here is from genome assembly GCF_046562875.1 of Panthera onca. NCBI lineage: Eukaryota > Metazoa > Chordata > Mammalia > Carnivora > Felidae > Panthera > Panthera onca. The sequence continues at coordinate 47,697,211 of NC_138350.1, forward strand.
TTTCAGCCAATGAATTAGCATAGCACACAGATGCTCTGCCAGCACAGTCACCGCATCTGAAGACTCTGTGTGACCACTTTTCCTGAAGCATGTGGAATGAAAGGTTCAGCAAAGTGCTGCCTGAGGGCTGCTGAGAACATTGAGTGTGCCTCACCAAAAAAAAAGGCAACTTAGGAAATACGAAATGTAAGACGACTGTACTTACTCTAAATCAATTTTCATTAATAGTCCAGACTTTTATTCTTTGTACAGAATACCTGACAAACAAAAGGTATCTTTAAAAAGCTTAATATTCAAGAAGTACATCTAGTTAAATTAGGAATTTTAAAAAACTTAATACTCATAATGAATTCACTGAAAAGCAAGATAAGTAATTCCTAACAGCCTTCAACCTTCTTTTAAAATTAACAGACATGCTGATATACTCAATCTCAGTGAATGTCAAGGCAGGTCAAGTCTCCACTCTCTCCCTTACCCTTCATATGTATTGAGTGATTGAATCCTGCCAGTCTTACTTCAAATACTCCTGAATCTGACTTTTCTTCCAATTTATACTTTCTAGCTGTGTACTACCTTCATCTTCATCATCACTATTTCCTGTGTAGCTCCCTCCATGTTGGACACCATGAATTGTTTTATTTAATCCTCACAACAACATTATAGAATAAGGATTATCTTCCTCATATCGCAAAAATGGTTCGTGGTCTACAACATCAAATGAAGTTGCCAGTACAGGAATAGGAATGTTTTCCTAAATTTTGTATATCCCCAGAATGTCACTGGATACTTCATTTAAAAAGCATGGAAATATAAGGTCTTCAATTCTTATATGCACAGTAGAATCACCTAAGAAGCTTTTAAAATATGCAGCCAAGGCAGAGAAACACAAGACTATGATTGTCCAGGTTCTTTCCATCTCTAAAACTTTCAATACTGCAGAAATATTTCCAAACTGTATGCCTTAAAATGAACTACAATAAAAAGATTCTTGTCTCCCCCAGGTTTTTCCCCAATAAAAATTAACAAAAACTTTCCGTGATTTAAAGTTTTCTCTCATAAGTCTTTCCTAAAACTGATGGTGCCCACCACTTCATATGTACTAAAACCGGCAGACGACAAAAATAAGTGAACGATAACTAACATTAGGCTAATAGTTAAAAATGCAATTTCTTCGAAGTACATTTGAGAAGGAAAGCAAAGACTTACACATAGCACATATGTGTACATAGCACAGTCATATTTTCTACTGACAAAATGTTCCTGGTCCACATGATGAAAATAATTATGTCAATGGTTTATGCTATTTCAGAAAGTAAAAACCAACATGAGAACTAATATTCAAATGATGCCTCCAAGGTTTACCAAGGTAAATAAGGCCCCTCATATACTAAAGAAGCCAGAGTAGTGTATATTCTCAATTATGTCAGCTTTTTATAAATATTCAGTCTCTTTCCACCCCACGTCTGCTGTCTGGTTACGTTGCTTGTATGTATGTCTGCCTACAGAATCTATTCTCCCATTTCTGACTTGCTGCTTCCCAGCTATGGGCTTAAAATTAAAGATCCAAACTTATTAAAATATGTATAAGGTTAAGAATAAATAGCTTCTGTTACAAACTTATAATGCTTTTGTCATAAGAAAAGAATACAGGGGTGCCTGGGTGGCTCAGTCGGTTAAGTGTCTGACTTCACTCATGTCATCATCTTGTGGTTTGTGAGTTCGAGCCCCGTGTCGGGCTCTGTGCTGACAGCTCGGAGCCTGGAACCTGCTTCAGATTCTGTGTCTCCTTTTCTCTCTGCCCCTCCCCCACTTGTGCTCTGTCTCTATCAAAAACAAATAAATGTAAAAAAAATTTTAAAGAAAAGAATACATAGGGCCCAACAAAAAGTAAAATACCTAAGTCATAGTGCACTGGCTTTATAATTTATATTTCTCCTTGTAAATCTTTTTACATTTATTTCTGGTTTTTGAATTCCTGACTTTCTTTCAAACAGGAGAAGTTTGCTAGATGGAGACTAGTCCTAGATACATGACTAGTACTATAAATACATAATTCTTCTTTTGGGGGGACATAAAAAACCTGAAAGTTGAACCTATATATAATTATAAGCACATTTCCAATTCCAACAACTAGTTAATGAAGTAAAGTGAAAAACTCCATTCTGGAAAACTTTTTTACCCCAAAACATACAGCTTTTTTTCTGAGTCAAAATTTCTCAGACTAGTATTCTCCCTTTTGTCAGACTGGTTGTATTCATTATTTTTCTATTATTCTGGTTTTCCCAAATTTACCTTACTTCCTATTTCACCTCCAATCCAATTACTTACCTTTTAGCTGATTTTTTCCCTCTCTCTAGCCCCACTTTTCTTTACTACCTCAAGTCTCTCTTATTAATACCTCCTACTATGAAAATATATTTATTTCTATTTTTTCAAAAACTCCTCCTCCTTTGTTAACTCAACTTCTCAAGCAATTTGACTTTCAAAATACTTGAATTTTTTATGAAAATTTGACCATGTATTTTAAATTAAACTTTGACCAATATTAGGAGGCAAAAATTTTATTTCAAAATATACAAATGATAGCATTTCTTTTTATTTTTTTTAAGTATTTTTTTAATTTTTGTTTTAATGTTTATTTATGTTTGAGAGAGAGAGAGACAGAGCGTGAACAGGGGAGGAGCAAACAGATAGAGAGACACAGAATCAGAAGCAGACTGCAGGCTCTGAGCTGTCAGCACAGAGCCCAACACGGGGCTCGAACTCACAAACTGCGAGATCATGACCTGAGCTGAAGTCAGACACTTAACTGACTGAGCCACCCAGGCGCCCCTACAAATGGTAGTATTTCCATGTGTTAGTAAAAGAGGATATAAAATGGTGACTCCATATTAAAGGAGTGAAATAATGGTAGATGGTTAGGAATGAAATGTGTCTCTTTCCTTTGTGATGGTTCCTAACCAGGTGGTGTCAAATAACATAATATTGTCCCTGAACACAATGGTAATGATTTTTATTGTCCTATTTAATCTATAAGGAAAAATGAAAATTCTATAAAAAAACAAACGCAAAAATGCACTTAAGAGTTTATAACTTAACAGGTGACAACAGAACAGTAAATTCTAAGAGATTTTGTTGTACCATAATGCATTTCTATGGTAAGCTCACTTTTACCACATTGGCATCTCAAGAATCAAAGAGTTTCCTCAAGAAGGGCAAAAGATGAGTGACTGAATCTCAAGATACATGATCTGACCAAATATTTTTATGTTTTATTTTTATAGTAGCTAGAGAGTATATGGGACATATCCAAGAGGCTGTAATGTTTAAGACTTTAAGACATTTCCACATTTTATGGAGACAATATTTCAAATCAAGACAAACTGACAAAATCCACAGTTTGCACTGGATCGTAAGTTGCAAAAAGAATTGCAATTGGTGGGTAGAAGGGAAGTAGAAGGGATACAGAAACAGCAGAGGACATTTTGCAAACTACCACTTCCCAACCACCCACAAGATTCTAGTAAGACTATCTAAAGGGAAATGTCCCCCCTTCCACCCTCAATACCCTGAAACTTGAATCCCTGCCATAATTGTTGTCAGTGATGAGAACATGTTGAGAATCTGTCCTATCTTCAGATGTGCTAGAACAGGGAAACAAGGTTAAGAATTACTTAATTAGGGGCGCCTGGGTGGCTCAGTCGGTTGAGCGTCCGACTTCGGCTCAGGTCACGATCTCACGGTTCGTGAGTTCGAGCCCCACGTCGGGCTCTGGGCTGATGGCTCAGAGCCTTGAGCCTGCTTCCGATTCTGTGTCTCCCTCTCTCTCTGCCCCTCCCCCATTCATGCTCTGTCTCTCTCTGTCTCAAAAATAAATAAACATTAAAAAAAAAAAAAATTAGAAAAAAAAAAGAATTACTTAATTACAGGTCACCATGATGATGATAAGCTAAATTCTTAACCTGCCACTTTAACCAATCATTTAGTCCCTAAACTATAAGCAGACCCAGTCACATAACATTTTTTAAAAATTAATACCTAATTATAAGAATAATGCTAGACCAAAAAAAAAAAACAACATGAAAATGATCACTGCATTCATTTCCATAACAACACAAGAAAATAATCAAGACATCGCAGGTTATAAAATTCAGATTCAAGCTCTGTGAAGACCTGGGCGAATCCTACACTGATACACCAACAAGAGCAAACGCAAGATTTTATTTCCATTCCATCCTAGTAGCAACAAGACATGGTACCATAATGCCCAAACTGCTTTCAGTAAGGCCTGTGTTCAAATCCCATGCTACCGTTTACCAACTATGAGTCCCTTGGCATGTTAATTAACCTATCTGAGACTGTTTCCTCAGCTGTAGAATGGGACTAATATCCAAAAGCCTTCTGAAGATGAAATAAAAGTTCTGAAGGACTCAATGCATAGTAGTCATTCTGCAAGTGTCTGTTCTCTCTCCAAACAGTTATATTTGAGTAGCCATAAAAGTAACTAATATTCTATTAGTTATTCTATGGACAGCAAAACAGAATACAATTCTAATACTTAAAGGACTTATCTAAGGTAATGATAAACTAGGACATTCAAACAACTCCACTGAGAACAATGAAAAAAAACTGGAAAGATACTTTAAAAATATGTTTGAAGATATAGAAGAGCAGACAAGGTAGTAAAAAATGATCAGGCCAAGTTCAGAAGAAGAAAGGAAATCCAGAGAAGTGGGCCCAAACTTAGGAGGGGTTCATTTGCCACAGGCACGTTCGCAATCTACAAAGCCAACTGATAATTTCCTAAAAATGATAAAAGATAGCGATTCACAGATTTCAGAAATCTCAACACACAGCAAGCAGGATAAATAAAAGAAATCCACACCTACAGATAGGACAGTAAAACTTCAGAAAACTCCAGATGAAGCAAAAAATCTTCAACATAGAGAAAATAGATTCCCTTCAAAATAGTAACACTAACAACTAAATTTCCAATACATACAAGCCAGAAAACAATAACCTGTCCTGGCAAAAACACTGTTTAAAAATGATGGGGAAATTGAAATAAAGGCATTTTCAAACAACAACAAACCTGAAGGTATTTGTCGCCAGCAAACCAGTCCAAATGAAAATACTAAAATATGTGCTTTAGGGAGGAAAAAGAGAATGATCAGAGAAAAAAGGTTGTAAATGAAGGGAGAAATAAAAAGTATGAGAAATGGTAACGATGATAACTCTAATGAATACTAACTAAAAATAAAAACAGTAGTAAGAATCACTTGTGAGTAATCATGTAGAGATTTAAAGTGCATGACAACAATGAATGAGTCATGAGGAATGAACAGAAATAAAACATCCAAGGGTCCGTGATCTGGGATGCACACTACAAGCTGTATAGTAACCACCGAAGGAATATTAAGTATATATATGTATGATTTCCAACTTAGAAGAGAAAAAAAGGAATAAAAAAAAAATAATTAGAAGACAAACGAAAAGAAAAAAAGGAATATACAACAAAGGAGACAAACAGAAAGTACACTGAATGATGATAGCTTTGAACTCAGAAACGTGAGTGATCACATTCAATATAAACGGGTGGATTTAATGTTCCAAATTAAGATTGCTAGACTGAACCATTTTTTAAAATCTACATGCCATTCATAAAACACATTATCTCTAACACAAGGGAATGGAAAGGTGAATATACTATGCAAACACTGAAGAAAACCAACTGAGCTACATGAATCTCAGATAAGCAGACATTAAGGCAAGATGCATTATTAGACATAAAGAAGGAAATTATTTCATAATGATATGTTACAAAGAACCGCAGAGCTGTAACATTTTAAAATATATATGCACTTGCTAACAATGCCTCAAAATGTTGTTAAACAAAAACTTGGAAGAGTTACAAAGAAAAAAGAACAATCCACAATTATACATTTTAAGCATACATCTCTCAATAACTGATAGAATAAACGAAGTATCAGAAAAGTTAAAAAAAAAAATATCACTAAGGCTATAGAAGATTCAAACAAGATCACCACATTTGACCCAGTAAACATATACAGGCCTCTGCATTCAGGGACAAAAGACCACACATTCTTTTTAACTACACACGGAACACTTACAAAAACTGACCATACACTGCACCATAAAACAAATCTCAAAGAATTCCAGAGAACTAAATCATACAAAATGTTACATAACCACAATGCAACAAAGCCAGAAATCATTAATAAAAAGAAAATGATAAAATGCCCATATGTCTCAAAACTAAAAAAATGTGTTTGTCAACCCATGTTTAAAGAAGAAATAACACTGGAAATTAGAAGATAATTTAAACCGAATAAATATGAATATACTACATATTCACACTATTAGAGAGAAATGTATGCCCTTAAATGCATATTATTAGCATTAAAAAATGAAAACTGATGAAGTAGGCATTCACCTCAAAACTCAGAAATAAGAAAAGCAAAATACAGCAAAAGTAAAAGGAAATAAAGATCAGAAATTAATCATAATCAAAAATATACAAAAGAGCAACAGTTCACAAAATGTGGTTCTCCAGACTCTTTTAGAGTCTAAAAGGTCAAAACAATTTCCATAACAATATTTTTATGCTATGCTGATATTTACAACAATGGTGCAAAAGTAAAAAAGTGGACGTAACTGCAAGAGCCTTAGCATGAATCAAGGCACCAAACTCTACAGTAAATCACTGTATTATTGATTACCACAGACTAACAGTTAAAATAAAAAAGAAAAAGTCATTTTCACTTAAGAATGTCCTTGATGAAGAAGTAAAAAGTACTCATTTATTAAATTCTCCATGTCAGTTAAATATTCTGTGACAAAATGAAAAAATAATAAATATATCTGCTGCAAATCAAAGTAAGATAAAAGCACCCTGTCACTGAGTTGCTTGCTGATACAGGCATTTTCATGGAATACCATTTTTACTTGAAAGAAAAACTGCTGGACGTTTAAACTATAGTTATCCAGGCTTGGTATCTGGCAGACATTTGCTCAAAAATCAACACAGTGAGCCTGGAAAGCAACTGACAGCATTTGCTGCCAATGATAAACTCGACTTTTCAAGCAAGAAATGAGAACTTGGTGGGGCGCCTGAGTGGCTCAGTCAGTTAGGCGTCTGACTTCAGCTCAGGTCATGATCTCACAGCTCGTGGATTCGAGACCCGTGTCGGGCTTTGTGCTGACGGCTCAGAGCCTGGAGCCTACTTCGGATTCTGTGTCTCCCTCTCTCTGTCCCTCCCCTGCTCATGCTCGTGCTCTCTCTCTCTCTCAAAAATAAACATTTTATTTATTTTTTTTACTTTTTTTTTACATTTATTTATTTTTGAGAGACAGAGCACAAGTGGGGGAGGGGCAGAGAGAGAGGGAAACACAGAATCCGAAGCAGGCTCCAGGCTCTGAGCCATCAGCACAGAGCCCGACAAGGGGCTTGAACTCACGAACTGTGAGATCATGACCTGAGCTGAAGATGGACGCTCAACCGACTGAGCCACCCAGGCCCTCCAAAAATAAATAAACATTAAAAAAAAAAATTAAAACAAAAAAAGAAATGGGAATTTGGCAAACTTGTATCTACTGTCTTCAGTTTGACAGCTTCCCAATGCTTACTTTTGATGAGACTGGTGGAGATATCAAATGTGGGTTTTGGTATCATATAATATGTCAATATTTAGAAGTGTACATAACTCAATGCACTTACATTTTCCAAATGACCAAAGCATATTACAAAATTATGCATGATTAGAAGATACATCCAAAATGCAGGGCAGACCCATAACTTTAATGTACCAGAATAAGAAAATTCTATTGATATGGTTTCAGATTCCATACTGCAAACAACCTTTAGAAAAAACACTTGTTGAGATCCTCCATACTATCAAAGAAGATTATTGTACAACAATCTGAAAAGGCTATTAAAACAGTCTTCCCTTTTCTGATTCTGTATCTGAGTGAGAGATTAAATTTTATTTTATTTCAACCAAAACATATTACACTAGATGGAATTCAGAAATAGGTAAGAGGGGTGTCTGGGTGGCTCACTCAGTTAAGCATCAGACTCTTGATCTCGGCTCAGGTCATAATCTCACAGCTTTGTGAGTTCGAGCCCCGCATCGGGCTCTGCACTGGTGGTATGGAGCCTGCTTGGAATACTCTCTCTCCCCCTCTGCCTCTCCATAGAGAGTGCATGTGATCTCTCTCTCTCTCTCTCTCTCAAAATAAATAAACATTTAAAAAAAAACTTAAAAAAAAAGTAGTGAAGAGAATACAGCTATTTTCTGTTAAGTCAAACATTTAAAAGAAATTTGCAATATTATTAAACAATGCTATTCATAGCTCACTAAATCTGTTCTAAAAGATATAGTTATTTTTCCTTTAAAGAATGTTATTTGTATTAACATGCAGTGGGTTTATTATTATTCAATTTAAATGAACTCCTAAAATTAAAAATGTTTCTGTCTTGGGGCACTTGGGTAACTCAGCAGGTTAAGCGTCCCACTCTTGATTTCAGCTCAGGTCATGATCTCATACTTTATGAGACCAAGCCCCACATCAGGCTCCCAGCTATCAGTACAAAGCCTGCTTGGGATTCTCTCTCTCTCTCCCTCTTTCTGCCCCTACTCTACTTGCTCTTTCTCACACATGCGCATGCGCGCTCGCTCTCTCTCTCTCTCTCTCTCTCTCTTTCTCTCTCTCTCTCCCTCTTTCTGCCCCTACTCTACTTGCTCTTTCTCACACATGCGCATGCACGCTCGCTCGCTCGCTCTCTCTCTCTCTCTCTCAAAATAAATAAATAAATGTTAAAAAAAAAAATTCCTGGGCTGCGCAAGTGGGTCAGTCGATTAAGCACCTGACTTTGGCTCAGCTCATAATCTAGTGTTTCATGAGTCTGAGCCCCACATCCAGCTCTGTGCTGACAGCTCAGAGCCTGGAGCCTGCTTCAGATTCTGTGTCTCCCTCTCTCTCTCTGCCCCTCCCCCGCTCACATTCTGTCTCTCTCTCAAAAATAAAATAAAACATAAAAAATTTTTTAATTTGTCTTAATTAAAAAACTGAGGAAAATTTACAAATATATCAACATATATAACCTATATAAAGTTCTTCAGAGTCCTCAATAATTTTTAAGTATAATGGGGTTGAGAACAAAAAAGCGATTCTTTGAAAAGACTTAAAAACAAAAAAAAAGGTAAAAACAACTGGCAAGTGTGATCAAAAACATTTTAAAAGACAAAGCATTAATAAGTTATGTTAAAAATAAAAAAGAAAATATCACCACAGACCCTGAGGATACTGGAAAGATAAGATTATTTCATGAACTTTATGCCAATAAATTTGAAACTTAGTAAATGCTAAACAGCACAATTTACCAAAATAGGCAACTCATAAAATATGGAAGTTATCAACTGTCCTATAACCAACAAAGAACTTGAGTTAGTAAACAAAAGCTTTCTCGCAAAGAAAACTCCAGATCCAGATGGTTTTTCTAAAGAATTACACCAATCATTTAAGAAACAGTAGCTCTATCATGCAAAATATCCCAGATAAGAAAAAGTAGGAAAATTCTCCAGCTCATTTTATAAAGCCAACATAACCTCAAAATAAAACCCAGACAAATGCATTATAAGAAAGGAAAATTAAAGATCAATTACACTCAAGAACAAAGACATAAAAATCTTGATCAAAATTTTAACAAACTGGATACAGCAATTTTTTTTAGGAGACCAGGACCAAACCAAACCAAACCAAAGACCATTATTACCAAGTGGGTCATGAAAAGCAGGTTAATTACAAGAAGGCAAGATTTACTACACATTAAAAAGTAAATCAATGTAATTCACCACATTAACAGATTAAAGAAGAAAAAATTTATGACCATCTCATTAGGTGCAATAAAAGTATTTAATAAAATTTAACATCCATTCAACATATAACTCAGTACAACAGAAACAGAAGGGAACTTCCTTAATCTGATGATAGGCATCTACAAAAAAACTACAGCAAACATCATACTTAATGGTCAAACAGTGAAAGCTTTCCCTTTGTGATCAGGAACAAGATAAGGATGTCCTCTATCACCACTTCTAGTCAGGAATGTAGTGGAGGTCCTAGCCAGAGAAGTAAGGCAAGAGAAAGAAATAAAAGGTGTAAGGATTGGCAAGAAAGAAACAAAACTCATTATTCACAAATATGTTCGTGAATACAGAAAACAGAAGGCATCTACAGAAAAACTGCTAGAAATAAGAACTGAACAAGACTGTGAAATTCAGCATCAATTGCATTTCCATGTAAATAGCAAATGCAGTTAGAAAACTTAAAAAACAAAGACTCTTAAAATAGCCTCAAAAAATATGAAGTGCCTAGCAGTAAGTCCAATGAGAGATATGCAAATCCTCTGCAGAGAAAATCTTAAAACTCCACTGAAAGATATTTAAAGGACAAAATAAATAAAAATACGTGCAACGATCATGATTTGAAAGCCTCAATATTGTAAAGATATAAATTCTCCCCAAATTAATTTAGAGTCAAGGTAATCTCTGTGAAAATCACAACAGGATTATGTTGGAAATGTTGATGTTTAAGCATATATGGAAATGCAAAGGACCAACAGCCAAGGTATTCTTGAAAAACACAAGGAGTTAAGAAGTTTTCTAACATACATCAAGATTTATTAGACTATGACAAGTGTGACAAGATAGTGGACTTTATAAAAACAGACCAATGGGATGGAATAGAGATCCAAGACCCACACATATATGGACACCTGATATATAATATAGGTGGCATAACAAAATACAGAAAGGTTATTTTGTTTTGTTTTTCCAATAGATAATGCTGGGACAGAGATCTATCCAAATGGAAACAAATGAAATAAAACCCATTCCTCATACCATTCACAAAAATAAATTCTACCTAGCTGGTAATCAAGTCCATAATAATAATCACATAAATTACTTCTGATTCAAAAAGAAATTTATTGATTATCTATTCCTAGTGGAATATATCTTGAGGATGAGCACCTTATTGTTAGTGGCAACCTTGGTATTGTTATACCGAAATTACTTTATATATGTAGTAGCATAAACCAAATAACTATAATAATATCATTAAGGTACCAAGATTTTTAGAATAAAACAGAAAAGATAATACATAAAATCAAAGCTAACTAAAAAACCTTTCCTGAAGGGAAATATCACTAATTCAATACTTTATTTCTTTTTCTAAAAAACGTGTTTACTAGTTCTGTCCACCAAAAATACCTAAAAACAACGAAAACCCAGTAATAATGAATGTCCCAAACATCTAAATTGTGGTCTCTAAATATCAGTTCCCATTGAAAAAGTACTGCTTGAATAAATGGCTGAGGCAGAATAGCTCTGGGGCAGAAATAGTCAGCCTGATAGCTCTCCCAACTCCTAAAAGAAAAGAAGCTATACAAGAATACCGGAATCATGTCAGAAGGACACAAGAGCCAAATGAAGAGGGGATCACTGACCAAAGATGAGATAACTTGAAGTGTCATAAAGAATGACTGCAATGGACTTAAACCCATTAAAAATATAAAAACCTGTACGTTTAGATGACAATAATAAAAAAAAAAAAAATCACTGGTCACTTTCACCGATTGCCAGGCGCCAACTGGTTATTCTAAAAATTGATAAGAGGATAGAAACCAGCCTTTATCATGATTCTCATATAGGGACTATTTCAGGATAATCAAATACTTAATGAAAGGAAGTTTTTCTTTTTAAAAGAAGTACAGCTAACAAATGTAAGAGGAACTGAACAATTAGAAATTCATCATTCTGTGATCCCAAAATAAAATAACAGATCTGATCAACAAGCATCAATGACAGCTAAAACCATTAAGGGAATAGTTGATGGAGAACTTTATAATAGATTGATCAGGCTGTACTCATCGATCAATCTCAACATTACTAAAAATGGAACAACCAAAATGTTCCTCCTGATGTGATACAATAGACAATACACAGCACCATCAATGAAATATTCCTAACACAAAACTAAACCTAACCCTCATCAAGCCTCCCTACCCAATTTTCAGTTTGTAGGAAATAAGAGATGAAATGGAAGAACAGGTTAAAGGACCATGAGGATACAATCAGCCAAATCCAGAATGTGAGAAGCTACAAAATATGCGACCCAGTTTCTTCAACAAATAAATGGAGAATAAAAAAGATAAACTGATATAGATTAAAAGAGATTTAGGACACATATCAAACCAATGCAACACGTGGACCTTGTTTGGATTCTGCGGCAAACAATCACTAAAACATTTGGATGTTTTGGGGAATGCAAGCTGGTGCAGCCACTCTGGAAAACAGTATGGTGGTTCCTCAAAAAACTAAAAATAGAACTACCCTACGACCCAGCAATTGCACTACTAGGCATTTATCCACGGGATACAGGTGTGCTGTTTCGAAGGGACACATGCACCCCCATGTTTATAGCAGTACTATCAACAATAGCCAAAGTATGGAAAGAGCCGAAATGTCCATCGATGGATGAATGGATAAAGAAGAGGTGGTATATATATATACAATGGAGTATTACTCGGCAATCAAAAAGAAGGAAATCTTGCCATTTGCAACTACGTGGATGGAACTGGAGGGTATTATGCTAAGTGAAATTAGTCAGTCAGAGAAAGACAAAAATCATATGACTTCACTTATATGAGGACTTTAAGAGACAGAACAGATGAACATAAAGGATGGGAAACAAACATAATATAAAAAGAGGGAGGGGGACAAAACAGAAGAGACTCATAAATACGGAAAACAAACAGAAGGTTACTGGAGGGGTTGTGGGAGGGAGGATGGGCTAAATGGGTAAGGGGCACTAAGGAATCTACTCCTGAAATCATTGTTGCACTATATGCTAATTTGGATGTAAATTTTAAAAAATAAAAAATTAAATAAATTAAGAAAAAAAAACATTTGGATTTTTTAAGATAATCAGTGAAACTTGAAGATAGGCCGGATATAATAAGAAGTAAGGAATTTTGATTAATCTTGTTGGGTGGAACAAGGGTTCTTCTCTGCCATAGATGCAAAGTGAAGTATTTACCAGCGAAAGCATAGGATGCCTGGGATTTGCTTTGAAATACTATAAACTTATTCATAAATTATTTGTGCAATTACAAATTAAAATAAATAAATAAATTGGTAGGCAAGTGGGTATGTGGGTGAATGGATGGATGGGTATAACTTTTTCAGGGAGGGAATCAATTCCAGGTGAATTAATTCAAATTAAATATGAAAGCAAAACAATAAAGCTTTTAGAACAAATAGAAGAATACCCTCATGTTCTCAGAGGGCAGGATTTACTAAACAATACTTAAAAATCACTAAACAAAAATGTGTTATACTATACATAACTCTATAAAGATGGTCTACTTTACACTATTTTAAAGGTACTTACTGCTGGTAAAAGAGACTGCATATTTTGATTAGAATCTGCTATTGTAGCAAGGTAGACCAAGTTCGTATGCAACATTTGCTGATACCTATTAAAACAAAACAAATATCAATATTAAAAATAATTTTCTTCCTATCTGCTTAAATACAAATAGCATTCTAATTATTTCTCGAGTTTAATAAAAGATTTATGTTACCTGAACATCAATAGCACTTCAATTTTTCCTAGTTCCTCTGCAAAATAATTCCAAATAATAAATACATTCAAAGATAATAATAAACACAGATCTTACCATTTGCTAGATACTGTTACAGTTGTCTTATATACCTATATATTTTATCTAGTCCTTAAACTAACACTATGAGGTAAAAGTTCATATTTTCTCCATTTCACAGATGAGGCAACTGAGGTTTAGAAAAGTTAGTAACATGTACAATATTAATGTTGCACAGCTTAGTAAATGGAATTACTGAGAAATGTACTGGCTCTATACATAGTACATGTGCTTTTAAAAAAGAGACCTAGGGGGCGCCTGGGTGGCGCAGTCGGTTAAGCGTCCGACTTCAGCCAGGTCACGATCTCGCGGTCTGTGAGTTCGAGCCCCGCGTCAGGCTCTGGGCTGATGGCTCGGAGCCTGGAGCCTGTTTCCGATTCTGTGTCTCCCTCTCTCTCTGCCCCTCCCCCGTTCATGCTCTGTCTCTCTCTGTCCCAAGAATAAATAAAAAACGTTGAAAAAAAAATTTAAAAAAAAAAAAATAAAAAAGAGACCTAGAATGAAAGAATTCAACAAAACTGGTATGTTTATTCCCTTCCCTCTGCCATTTTCATGTTGCCAAAAACTTCAAAGCCAAGTACAGGCAACACGCTCTGCTAAAAATGTCAAAAAAGAGGTAGGAACCACACAATTTTTCCTTCTCCTGCAGCAGTGACCAACAGTTTATGCCTGCTACAGTTATACTGCCCATCTATTGGGGCTCAGCATATAGAGAAGACAATGAACAGGTGTCTTCAATTACATACATACATATTCATATATGTATGTATGAGACAAAATAATTACATATATATATATGTATGTATGTATCATATATATGAAACAAAATAACAGGACACCAATACCATTAAGAATTTACTTTTAAAAATACAGCAAATTCTCACTACTGCAATGAAGTGGTTAAACATGTTCATTGTGATCTTATGAATTGGTTTTGCTAACCTTCGCAAATTAGTAATGATCCAGTTACTAGTATTTGTCAACCCTCCAAATATAAACTTAAATCCTATACCAAACTGTCAGGCTGTTTAAGAATTTTGTTTACTGAGAAACATTAAATACAAGTTAAAATAATAAAAATAAGATAAAAGAACTTTATTCAGCTAAATAAAGTCTTCTAATACAGATCCCAGATGAAGTCATTCTCTAGACGCTATATAAGGAATCCTAGTAAAGTTTTTGCTGCATTATTTTTTTCTATTAGAACTGGTTTCACTACTTTTTTCTTATTAGAGAAAAAAAAACCTTATTTCTCAATTACCTTAAATTTTCCTGACAAGTTTATGCTCTTTATTTTATTTTTTACAAATTTATTGAGGTATAACTAAAATACAAAGAAACACATATTTAATTTGTACAATTTGATGAATTTGGACATATACAAACACCTGTGACTACCATCATCACAAATCAAGATAATAAACATACCCAACACTTCCCAAAGTTCCTTTGTTTCCTTTTGTTCTTGTTATTCTTGCTTAAAAATAATTTAGGCTATTAACGCTTCTCCTCACATATTACCCTATGTTGCTCAATCAGAAAGCATATAACGTTTGTTATAAGGACCAGAAATGATTAAATTGTACTGATCTATTCACAATGGTTAATTATGTGGTCAAAATTCTTACAACAGCACTAACAGGCACCACTAGCTGGAACTATTTCATTATTCTGTAGAGCTCTTGAATGGAATTTAAGATACAGGGTTCCCAAATCTTGCCATTTTTAATTAGAACATATAACCCATTTCAAAGTCTACTCCATGAAGTTTTTCTTTTCTTCTCTGAGTATTAATATGGCTTTAATATATTCAGATATGAGATTTGCTGACCACCCTGCAAAAATAAAAATAACAAACCTTACTAAGGGACTATGGTTTCCTCTAACTAACCCTTTAAGGAAAAATGTTAGTCATGCTGATTAGTCCTTAACAAGTCAATGTTAAAATACTGTTAAATCTAATCTGCCAAGGTCTTAAAGCCTCATTTGTAAGATAATGAGAGAGTTAAAGTAGATCTCCAAAGTCCCTTATGGTTCTAAATATCTATAAATAGAGCATCTATTATGGAGTACCTTAATTTTTAAGCCATTTCCCCAACCTAAATCTTTTTAACGTTCAATTTTGAAATCATTTTAAACTTACAGTTTTAAGAATAGTATAAAAAACTCCCAAATATCTTTCTCCCATACTCCCCAAGCATTGGAATTTCACATGTCTTCCTCCATATTTAAACACACACCAATATACACACACATGCAAGCACACACATACTTTTTTCAAAACCTTCTGAGAATCAATTACAAACATAATACTTCTAACACTTCAGTGTAAACTTCCCCAAAACAAGGAAATTCTCATATACAACCACAGTACAACAAATTAATGTTGATATTAATTAACTGATAATTAATTTATATTAATTAATTAGGACAGTAATATCATCTAATCCACAGAACCCATTCAAATTACTCCAATTGTCCCAATAGCCCTAAATCTTTTTACCTAATATAAGGTATCTTACCAATATTCAGTAGGTTTTCTTTTTTGTAAAACTGCATTATTTTTACAGCATTCATCTAATAAGCTTTTTCTAAGATCATTCAAGACTCAAAGATGAACGGTAATGAAAAGGTAGTATATATACATATTCTCTTACAAGTTTGTGTATATGTCACCCAAAAAGCAATAAACAAATATTCCAGAAGAATTTGGCTTCAGCTGACCCCAATGAAAGGATAATATAAAGCAGATTCTTCTATAAATACTAAAGAAACATTTTCCTAAACTTCAAACACTATTACATTTATCACTGAATTAGTATCACTTTAATGTACATGCTTATTATCTCTAGAACAGTCTACATTAACAAAAGAAAATTGAGTGCTGATAAGGGCAGATATAAACACTTCAACATTTTACACTGGATGATGGTAACTTCCTACTACACACTCACAGACATTCCAGTACACCCATAATTGTTAACCTATTCCATGAGAGGCAGTTACACTTCCCAAAGATTCCACTAAGAACCACTCCACCAATTATCTTGAACAACATAAAATAACCACTGTTAAATTTATTTATGTAATTAAAAAATCCGAGAAAGTCAGATCTCATTTTTAACAAAAAACCTTCACCAAGAAACTATGAAGATAGTATTTATAAGACAATAGAAATATAATTTATAGATTAAAAGTTATCTTCCATACTGGAGATTTAAAACTAAACTCTTTTACATAATGATTATTACAAAATTTTTGCATGAAAACCACTTTCAGGACCCTCTGAAAGTTGCACCCATGATAAAATACAAATAAATAAGGACTGATTTAAGTAAATATAGAAGTTGATATAGAAAATGCTCAAGTCAAACACTACCATAGAGCAATAATAATAATAATACATTTAATACATTCTCGCACGTATGTTATCAGAATTTAAAGAGGACTTGTGCATATGAGCTCCATAAGTGATTTACTAATTTTATTCAGTGTACCATGACTGTGTGTGTGTGTATGTAGATAAAACTACAGCAATATATACAAACATGCTACTGGTGAAAAAATCTTTAGGTGGTGAGAATACAGTATTTGAGATCTCATTTTTATGTTACCTGTGTTTTTTAATTTTCTACAATTCATATGCTGCTTTCATAAAAATAAAGTTATTTTATATTTTAAAAGGTTTCAGGCAAAGTTATCACATCTTAAGGAATTGTTTAATTAAAACTGAACTACCAATTCCCAGATGCCTGTCATTTATTCATTTCCTCTTCATTTTCCTTTTCCTTTTCCCAATGCAAGAAAAAGGAACATTTAAGGTTGAGACAAGGAATTTTTTTCTCTTCACTCACAAAACAACACTAACAAATTGAAAAAGAAAGACTAAAGAACTCTAAGAATGAAATTAAATCTATCAGGAAGAGCAAAGTATAAGACTATCTAAATCAATTTAAGCCCCATCTGCACAAAATACATGAGAAAATGAGCTCTATTCCAATATGCAAAGAAGGGGGAAATTATCATTATACACAAAAAAGCTGAGAACATAAAGAACAAAACAGTATAAACTTTTGCTGACTCAAGTTGGAAAATTTGATTCTAGATCAACACTTCCCATCCATGTCATGTATAGCTGGGTCCTGTAAGAAACTCAATCAGTCCTATACCACAAAATCCCTTGGCTATCTGGCAGTTTAAAAAGCCATACGTGAAAATAAGTATTCTAATCAGAACCTGTCAACTTTTATTATCCCATGGCTGATCTGAGGTAGCGAGCTCCTTACTACTGATTACTATCCATAGTTAAACTAAGGAAATAGATCAGCTAATTATTTTTTAAAGAACATTTTGAAATAAGGGCACCTGGCTGGATCAGTCAGAAAAGCATGTGACCCTTGATCCTGGAGTTATAGGTTTCAGCCCCACATTGGGTGTAGAGATTAATTAAAAATAAAATCTTAAAAAAAAGAATATTTGGAAATATAAACAGATATGAAACAACATACATAAAGTAATGAAAATGGTCATATAAAATACAAAACGTACAAGTGACTAGAAAATAAAATACCCTAGTACTCAGACTTAAGTTTCTAAATACCATTCTCCAAAATACAATCAGGGCTTTGAAGAAATGGGTGATTCCAAACTGGGAAAGGAAAAAGTATAAGATGAGCCTAGAACATTTTGTAGTGCAAGAAAGTAAGAAAATGCTCAAAAAATAATGGATGCTTACCAAGAGGCCATCTTGAGGGGTTCTAGTGGCCAACATCAGAAACAATTTAAGAAAGAAAACAGAATTACATATAACCTAAAGAATACAGTTAAGAACCCATAAGTCCATTCAGATATAAACGAATGAATGGAGGCAGGAAACGAGAAATTTTTTTCTTAAAATGGGATTTCAAATACATGTAGAAGGAATGATGGACTTAGTCACCATTTGGCAACCACCACAGTAATAACGGTTTCAATCAAGAATCCTTGCATGGTGGGTGCTAAAATTAATGTGTGAAAATATGAGAGGAAAGAAAGGGAAAGTACGAAACAGCTTATGTGCGTCTCAAGGTATCTCCCCAACAAGATACACATATGAATTATAAAGAAAAAAATAGTAACTTCACAGTGGAGGAACTGGTATCATCCTAATTGATTAAAATTCTCACAAATACTGGGAGGCAATTCTTATTCCCATGGCTCCCATTCATATGGCTACTTAAGAATACCCTGAAAAGGACAAAACATCGTTGTGCTCCTGCCAAAAGTGCGTAACATGAACCTAACCAAGGAAAACACCAGTCAAACCCAAAATGAGAGACATTCCACAAAATAACTGCTATGTACGCTTCAACAACATCAACAACACGAACAATAACAGATTGAAGACCGGTTCCAGATCAAATACTTAAGGCATGTGACAATTAAATTAAACATCTGATCCTGCACTGGATCCTAGACCAAAAAAATATATATACTAATGGGACAATCGGCAAAATTTTAAACAGGTCTGAAATTTAGGTAATAGTATTGCATTCTTAATTTTAACGACTATACTCTGATTATTTAAGTATTTGTGTCTGTTTTTATAAAATACACACTGAGGTAGTTAAAGATAAGAGAATCATGGCTGCAACTTATTCTCAAATATTTCAGAGAAACGATATGGAGAGGAAATGAATGATATGGGGGGGAAAATGAGTAATAAGGCAAGTAAGATACTATGTTAACATTTAAGGAATTTCAGTGATGGGCATAAGGAATTTCTTACACTGTTTTTAAAACTTCTTTTCTAAGAGTTAAATTATTTCAAAATAAAAATTTTTAGAAAAAGATACCACTTTTCACCAATTGCAAAATTTTTTGAAAGATGACTAATATCCAGTGCTAGCAGAGGGTGTTGAAAACCAAGCCTCTGAAACCTGGCTAGGAGAAAGCAAATGAATACAATCTTTTTGCAGGGTAATTTGGCTATTAGGGATGGTCTCTGACCCAGCCATTCCATTTAGAAAATTCTAACCCATTAAAAATAGTGCACTTTGGAGGCGCCTGGGTGGCTCAGTCAGTTAAGCATCCAACTTCGGCTCAGGTCATGATCTCACGGTCCGTGAGTTCGAGCCCCGCGTGGGGTTCTGTGCTGACAGCTCAGAGCCTGGAGCCTGTTTCAGATTCTGTGTCTCCCTCTCTCTCTGCCCCTCCCCTGTTCATGCTCTGTCTCTCTCTGTCTCAAAAATAAATAAACGTTAAAAAAAAAAAAAATAGTGCACTTTGTGCAAATGCACAAAAAATGTTTGGAAGGACAGGTACTAAACCATTAAAAGTAGTTACCCCTGTGGAAAGGAGAGAAGCCTAAGAATGAAAAGTAAAATGTGACTTGCTTTAACCTCTATAGACTTTTACACCCTATGATGTCCTTTCTACAATGACTTTTTACATGACTTCTTCATTTCAAAAATGTTAAACAAAAAGGAAAAAGACAAAGCAACCATGAGAGACTCAAAATTAGATAAAGCGTGAATGAAGGGATAGCAAAAGTCCAGCACAGCAGGAAGGCCCATGCAGAGCCAAGAGCCAGGGCTGTTGGGAAAATCTACTTGGGAACAGACCAGTGAGATCTCTAGGAAAGACAGATGTCACAAAACTATGGTGAGAATAAAATATTCTAGAGCTGTGTTGTCCAACAAAGCAGTCACTAGGTAGAAAGAAATGTGGCTGGTTCAAAATGACATTTTAGAGTAAGACTTACAAGGGATTTCAAAAAACTAGATACAAACAAGAGTGTAAACTATCTCAATATATACCGGGTATATATATAGGGTATATACTGGGTAGCTCGGGTACCTTGGGTAGCTCCATCAGTTAAGTGTCCAACTCTTAATTTCGGCTCAGGTCATGATCTCACATGTGAGTTCGAGCCCCTCATCAGGCTCTGCACTGACAGCACAAAGTCTGCTTGGGATTCTCTCTCCCCCTCTGTCTCTGCCCATCCCCTGCTCATGCTCTCTCGCTCTCTCTCAAAAGAAACAAACTTTAAAAAAATTAATAATAATAATAATATACTTATACTGATTATGTATTGAAGTGATAGAATTTTGGAAATAATGGGTTAAGTAAAATGTTATTAAAATTAATTTCTCTTGTTTCTTCTTACTTGTTTAATGTGTCTTACCAGCAAATATAAAATTGCATTTGTGGTTTGCAATACATTTCTACTGGACAGTGGTATTCTAGAGACTTTTTAAAAAAATTTTTTAATGTTTATTTATTTTTGAAAGAGAGAGAGAGAGAGAGTGGGGGAGGGGTAGCGAGAGAGGGAGACACATAATCTGAAGCAGGCTCCAGGCTCTGAACCATCAGCACAGAGGCCGACAAGGGGCTTGAACTCAAGAACCGCAAGGTCATGACCTGAGCCAAAGTCAGATGCCCAACCTACTGAGGCACCTAGGAGCCCCTTCTAGAGACTTTTGATAAAATATTCAACTTGCTCCACTGTATCAGATTCTATTAAGGATACCATTTATTTCCAACACATCACTTCAAAATAACAAGTTTGATTCTTATGAATGATAACCAATTCTCTATTGCTTTGCTTTCTTAACCACATATATGGATGGTAACTATTCTATACATGTGAAGATCTAACTTTTCCACTGATCAGGCAACACACAAATTTGAAGTCATTATTTTACAATGCAAGATACCTTTAAAAAGAGAAAGAAAGATACCCACTGCATCCCAAAGAACACATTTTTCTTTTGTAAAAATCAGGAAAAGTCATTAAAATGTGTATATGAACGTTCATAGAAGCATTATTCATAACAGCCAAGAAATGAAAATGTCCACTACTGATGGATAAATAAAACATAGTATAACCAACCACACAATGAATAATTACTCAGTGATAGAAAGGAAGTAGTGACGTACACTTCAACGTGGATGAATCTTGGAAAACATGCTAAGTAAAAGAACTCAGTCAAAAAAGACCACGTATTGTAGCATCCATTAAATGAAATGTTCACAATAGGTAAATCTTACATAGGCAGAAGGCAGATTAGTGGTTGTCAGGTGGTGAGGGATTAGGTGGAAATGGAAAGTTACTGCTAGTGGGTATAGGGTTCTCTTGGAGATGATGAAAATGCTCTAAAACTGACTGAAGTAATAATAATACAACTCTATGAAGATACTACAAGCTTTGAATTGTACACTTTAAAACAGGTGAATTGCATGGTATATGAATTATAGCTCAGTAAAGCTGCTATTAAAAAGAAAAGCAAAAAGTTAACCGACACGGAAATATGAAAACAAAAAATTTTTTCATATCATTCTTACTGAGAACACTCTGAGGTCTTTCCTTTATTCTGATAGTCCATTATACACTGAATAAGATGGTTATTTTCATCCAACATCTGAAATAAAATTAGAAAAAGTTTATCGTAAATCCAGTGCATCATGTTAAATTTTCAAAAATCTTTCAGATTTCTAGAAATGTTTATTCATAGGAACTGAACCCATTCAAGTCTTCTCAATCTTTTTCTACACCTCTGGAATGATATGTTTAATCAACAACTTTTAAATAATTCTATTCCAATTATTCACCTTTTGAATTATTACCTGAAGCCCAGAAGAGGTTTCTTTTGTATTCAAACATTTTATTACCTCGACTGCCTGTAATAGAAACCTTAGCCTGTCCTGACTAAAAGGTAAGGGTCTAAGCTGACTTTGCATCATTCTTATGTTTTGCAGTAGTAAAGAAAAATTTCGTCTTATCCACAATGAATACATGAAAACGCCAGCCCATGAGGCTTGAGGAGATAGCTGGCTAGTTTCCCTGTGTTATACAGTATGGTTCTATGATTCTCCAAATATGGAATAATCAACTAGATAATTTATAAGCATGTACAATATTTATTACAGAATTTATGAGCTTACCTTAAAATTAAGTAGTCCCAAAAGTTTAAAAACAAAGCACGTATCAATTTATCATTCTATAGTCTCATAGCAATTCAAAGCAATATTGGCTTTAAGGGTCAAATAATTCCTCTAAACAAGGTGGCACTGAGGAAAGAATACTGATGTAGCAACGAAAAGGCCAGTTAGTTTTAGTGCCAGCTTTGCAATCCTTTGCAAAGCACTTATGATTCTAGAGGCTCAGATTTATCTTAAGGTCAAGGGACAGGAGTAGATGTCCCTCCTGAACTTGGCCCACATTTCCCAAATTCAATAAGCATAACATAATACCAAAATCACTCTATCTGAATAATTTAATGTACCTCTTTTAAGTAAAAAAACACAAAAATCCATTTAACATTAATTGTGACTTTCTTCCTGCATATGAATAATTTTCACTTGCTAAAAAAAAAAGGAAAAAAAAATAGCGACATCCTCTTCCAAAAAGTGTACTTATTTCTTAAATAGAATCACTGGATGCCAAAAAAATGTGTCTTTAAAATCCATTAGTCCAGTCTAATGATTTCACAACGTGTCTCCTCAGTCGATTCCTCAACCTAACAAACTTCACCGTTAGAATATATCTTCTCATTTCTAACATCAATCCCTCACACGTAAAATAAGGCACTGAATTTGGAATCCATGTTCTCTTCTCATCTGAGAATGAACACTAATTGATCTGCATCTCCTGAATTAATCACCAATAAACATCTTAAGATGTATGGAAGAAAAACTCTTTTCGGAAAACCAACCCACCCACCAACCTCAGAACTCTTCTACAGTCCAAAAATAAAAGTAAAAAGTGAATCCCTCCAGAAACCTGTATGTACTTGCAGCTGATTGCCAGCCTGCAGACTTAGCCCAATGCATTCTATGAATGCACTGCATCTCCAGGCACTGACAAGCGGGTTTGTTCATAAAATAAAGCAACAGTTGGGCAAATGTCAAATGCCACACCAGAAAGAACTTGACAGTGAACAGAAGCCCATTAACATAATCTACTAGGCATACATCGGTGCCCTGACTGGTACGAAAAGTTGATTTTTCTTCAACTTCCGTCCTCATCTCCGTGTATACAACAAAACTGAAATATTTAAGGTAAACTGCTAGATTTAGAAAGTAACTTTTCAAAGTCTGGCTGACTAAAATTGAGAATACTGTCTTGCTCATAGGCAACACGGGGTAGCGGACAATAAAGAACCTTTGTGTCCCTAACTGGCAGTAACACAGCAGCGACAGAGGCACTACCCTCTAAAAAGGGACGCACCTCCCCGACTATTTATCACGACTTCTGCAATAGGTCACGATTATCAGATTGTCTCCACCACTAGACTCCAAGTCCCATGAAGACAGGGACCATGGCTCACCACCGTAGCCTCAGCACCTTGAGTAGGCGCTCAGTGAGTATCTCCTGATGTACACGGATAGGGAGTGAATCCGCGAGGGAGAGGAGAACTCCGAGGGTAACCCCGAAGTCCAGGGGGCCCTCCTTCGCCCGCCCCTCGGACTCTTGCAGCGTCCCCCCTCCCCTCCAAGTTCTCCAGCGAGCTCCCCAAGTCGGCCGGAGTGCGCCGCGCAACGGAGGGCGGCGACCCGCGCTCCGACTTCCCCTCGGCCTCCCGCGACCCGAGATCGGGTGTGCGCGAAGCAGCCGCGGCGCGCTGGGCGGGGCGACGCCAAAGTAACTCCGGAGCGACGCGCGGGGCCGCGGGGGGCGCCGGCTCCGACAAACAGCCGTTCCCCGCGCGGCCGCTGCCGCCGGGCGCACGCGCCCCGCCGCCGGAACGCCGCCCCATCCCTAGAGAAATCCGGCGGCGGTTACTTGGGCTTTTGTGCCTGTAGGAAAGAGCCCAAACGCGCGAAGGACTCCGTGGGAGAACCGGTTCGCCGCCTTCCGCCACCCACTCAGGCACAGCCCGCGGCTCGGGTTCCCACACACGACCGCCTCCCAGCAGGCCCGCCTCCGCCCCTGGCCCGGCCGACTCCCGGGCCAGCCCCGGGTGGCGCTCCCAAGGGCAGGATGGGCCTGGCATCCCCGACCCCACGAGGCTTCACCTTCTGAATCGCAGCGGGAGTGATCTCCCCCTTGCCTCGCTGCCTCGGGGCTGCGAACGCAACAGACATGTTGCCGCCGTCACCACTACGGGCAAGTCCCGAGCGCTCCGGGTGAACGGCAAACTGGGGGAGAGACGCCGGCCTCTCGGGCCGAACCACCTCGGGAATGCGGGGAGGGGGGATGCTCCGGCGCCGAACGAAGAGCCGGCCGGCCTGGCCTACAGGAGTTACTCCGGACCATAGAAGTCCTCTTTTGGCACGTTACCAGCGAGGCATTGCCTCGCAGCACTGCCCTGCTCTAGGTAGACCTCTTGTCCTTCCTCCTTTCGTGACCCGTCCCCCCTCCCTTTTAAGCTAGTGGTAGGGCCGCGCCCCAGTCCTCCCTCCGCTTCAGCGATTCAGGAAATGGTCCCGCCGCCGCGGGAGAAGGAGAGGCTGGGGCAGACCCTGTCACAGGAAATGCGAGCGGCCCGAGCCGGCCCGCCCCTTTCGCGCGGGTGCAACTTGCCTCTCTCTCCGGCGCGGTGAATCCTCCCTCCAAGTGCGTTTCGGCGCTCGGCTCTAGATCTGGTTCAGTTTTTCCAACTTCATCTTAACCCCGCGCCCCCGGGGAAGAAGTGGCCGCCCCAGGTTGTCCGGGCACGGTGGAGAGGAAAGGAGGAAGGTCAAGACCCTCAAGTTCGTGCAAACCCGTGGAGCATCTGCCGAGATGTGCAGAGGTGTGCAAGGTCTAGGTGAACGCGGATTCGCTGGTTTAAACGGCTCGGCTACGCCCCAAAGGCGCACCTCGGACTTCACAGTCTCGCACGCACACACAAGCATGCCTAACAATTTGAAAGTAAACCTAACCCCGAATCGGGAAACGAGGGCTGTGTCCAGTACTCAGGGGCAGTCGGCCAACTTGGCTAGAGAGCCAGAGGAGAGTAGGTCGCTTCTTGGGACAAGCCCTTAGCAGAAAAGTGCGTTGATTTCGTCTGATTTGGATCTTTGGGATTAAGTTTTGAGATAGGACACCTTCACTCTTTTACAATTATATACTTAATGCCTTGTAAATTAGGCCCAAATTGCCAGGCTTCAAATATGCGTGCGGCGGCGGGGGACCCAAAGGTCTCTAATAATGGCAGGAACACAGGCAAATGTGGGTAATGTGTTGGAGGAGGGGCGAGGCAGGTAATTATTCTGTAAATTTGGACTTCCATATAACACAAAGGAAATGTTTATGTAAAATGTCATCCAACACTAATGAGGCTCAAATATCAAGCCCTTCCTTTACATATAAAATAAACTGGAGGGGCACTGGGTGGCTCAGTGGGTTAAGCGTCTGACTTTGGCTCAGGTCATGATCTCTCAGTTTGTGGGTTCGCAGGGCTCCGCGGTGAGAGCTCAGTCTGGAACCTGCTTCAGATTGTGTCTCCCTTTATCTCTGCCCCTCCCCTTGCTCTCTCTCTCTCTCTCTCTCTCAAAAACGTTAAGAAAAATTTTTTTAATAAACTGGAAAAATTAAGAAAAATGCGAATTTTAAAAAATATTTGTTTCAAATACATGCTCTTCACAAAATATGTAAACTTCTAAGAAAGACTAGAAGCCTAACAAGGGACTGAAAGAATGATGAGCACTCACATGAATTAGGGTGGAATGCCTTCTCTTTAAACTGACATCTAAAGGATAAAGACTCAAGCCATCCTAAGAATAAAGGGAAGAGAACTTATACTCCTAATAGTCAGTGTTGTCAACAAATTTTTATCTTTCACTACCCTAAGCCTTAAAAAACGAACAAGAAAAAACCACTGTTATATTTGGAGTTAATTGTAATCACATGAAATTGGAAAAACTAGAATTTAGAACAGAACCTACTTCTTGTCCACCATCAACACAGTATGTCCAACACCTGGCTTTCATCACCATGTCTCGATGTTTACAGGAAAGTACTTTAAATTGTTAAGAGCAATATTTCAGTAGGAAAAATGAAACAATCCTGCTCCATTTATGTCTGCTTGGCAGATAGCACCAAAATCTTAACATGAACCTGTGGGAGTAGTCTGAATTTCTGTATTACAGTATAAAAAAAAAGAGTGCCAAGGAGACTTACATTCCAAGGAGGTACCCAAAGATAAGCACCTTCTTTGTCTAAATTTTAGCTCCCCAACATCAGGAAAAAATCAATGAAAAATAGGTAACAGGTCAGCCGAAGGTGTTTATTTCTTCAGAGTAGCAGGTTAGGGTACTAGGCATAAATAACCACAGCCTTTTCTGTGATGGCATGTGTGCCATAAAAATACCATTATTTTCTATGTCCATCACATGACATTGATAGGGGGCCACTGGAGTAAAGATCCAGCTAGAAATACAAATGATCTCCTAAGAGAAGACACTTTAAAGGGACCCTATGTTTACTCTCAAGCTTCCTTGGTAAACACGGTCAGTCAGCTTGAACTGCAAAAGTAGAAAATTCAGATATGGAGCAGAAAAGTTGTAACTTGGAGGAACCTTCTTACAATTTTGGAGTCTTTATAACTGTAAGAGCCTTGAGTTAGGGGAAAGACAGTTTGGGACACAGAGTAAATCTTGTCTCATTTCACCATTAGTTTGGGGAGAAAGGAATCCCAAAGTACAAATTGAGTGGTAGCAGATTTGGGAGAAAAAGGAGAATAAAGAGTACCCAGTACTTAGTTAAGGAGAAAACAAAAAATGAAGATGGGAAGTTGACCCAAGTCTGAGCAATGACTCTAGGAACTTAAAACTGACCTACCCAGGCAACCATTTTCCCAACCAGAAAAATCAGTCCCATTATTTAGATTCATCTTGGTCTGAGATATCTGAAGACGGAATTGAAGTCATATAACAAAGAGGTGAAAGGGTTTTTTTTTTTTTGTCTGAGAATAATCCTAATAAAACTATATGGTGGTTTAGAATAAGTAAAATAATCTACATGAACTATTCATTCTTGATTATTCATACCAATGAATATAGACACATTTAATGAATGTAAGAAAATTGTCCATGTTTGATTTTTCAAATGTTTCAATTTTTTGTGTTACATGAATTTATATTCCTCAAATGTATTTCACCAAAGTGATAAAATGAGGTGTTCCAAGAATATGCTTAATATTAAGTAAAACTATAATCATGGCATTAAAAATTATTTCAGTTCACAAAAAAATCATACATGTATAGATAATTGAGATTACTTTCATCTAAGCATTTCTTTAATACATATTGTTTTATAATAATATTCAGCTAAGTGAAATAAGTCATACAGAGAAAGACAGATACCATATGTTTTCACTCCTGAGAAACTTAACGGAAGACCATGGGGGGAGGAAGGAAAAAAAAAAGGCTAGAGAGGGTGGGAGGCAAACTATAAGAGACTCTTAAAAACAGAACAAACTGAGGGTTGATGGGGGGTGGGAGGGAGGGGAGGGTGGGTGAGGGGTACTGAGGAGGGCATCTGTTGGGATGAGCACTGGGTGTTGTATGGGAACCAATTTGACAATAAATTTCATATTAAAAATAATATTCAGACTATCAAATTTGCTGATATTTGAAGCCCCTTTGCTGCCATAAATTCCTTGAACACGGGGAGGGGGCACAGACCAAGCCTGTTTGCTCATAATTGGGCTCAGAGCAAAACCCGTCAGGTAGTATCTTTCAAAATATTTCTGCTCACTGTCTCCATGGCATTTGATGAGTTATTTTGAGTTGTGGCTTCCACACATTTCAAGACCATAAGAAGAACAGCATATATCTATATAAATAATCATTATGCTAGGCAAAACGAAATCACCTTTCCCAATTCTCCTCAAAAGACTATTTCCAATACTCCAGAAGGTTTCATTCAAAGTAGACTATAACAAAGACTACCCAGAGCATTTCCATCTCTTCTTACATTATCAAGCATTGAATGAATTAAGGAGGAGCTGAATCAAATATATTTGGGGAGTTAATGCTATAACAAAGTATTGCTTTTCTAAAACAAGCTTTTATGTGAAGCTCTATTCAATCTTAACTCACTGTGACAAATGCACAGGTTTGGAGTCCCCAGTTCTTCCACCTTTGGCATGACACCGGACACTACATTTCGTATTTCATTCACTTTCCTGAAAAATAACCACCCTATCTAAAAGGCTATTAAAAATAAGTGTTTAGGGACACTACGGTGACTCAGTTGAGCATCAGACTTCAGCTCAGGTCATGATCTCACAGTTTGTGGGTTTGAGCCCAGTATTGGGCTCTGTGCTGACAGCTCAGAGCCTGGAGCCTACTTTGGATTCTGTCCCCCTCTCTCTCTGCCCCTCCCCCACTTGTTCTCTGTCTCTCTCAAGAATAAATAAACATTAACAAAAAGAAATAACAGTGTTTATTATTTATTATGCACTACCACTAAGTGACTATCTTAGACTAGACTCTTTAAGATTGTCCCAATTTTAATGGATAAAATATGTAAAAACACATAGGATATTATAAATTACTAAACAAGGATAAGATTTGTACTTAATAATCTAATAGAGAAAAATACATACTTCAAGACATGAAATGGTCTAAAATACCTAATATGCAGTCCACCCTTAAGAAATATTTTGGCTAGGTAGCTCTTTCTGCCCATGGGTCCTGTCTCCGTGCTTTAATTGCTTTAATCAGCTCCAGACTCCCATCACTCCAAAACCCCATCAATACTAATGGCAGATATAATTATAAGAAAAAATATTTGGGGGTGCCTGGGTGGCTTAGTGAGTTGGGCGTCGGGCTTAAGTCATGATCCCACAGTTTGTGAGTTCAGACTCCACATCAGGCTCTGTGCTGACAGGGTGGAGCCTGCTTGGGATTCTCTCTCTCTCCTTCTCTCTCTGCTCTTTCCCCCCACCCCGCCCTCTCAAAATAAATAAACTTAAAAGAATAAAAAACAATTGTTTTAAAAGTAAAACTATAAAACTTCTGCAAAAAAACAACAGAGAATCCTCATGACCTTGAGTGAAGCAGACATTTCTTAGATAAGACACAAAAGGCAAGAAGCATAAAAGAAAAATTTGATAAATTGAGTTTCATTAAAACTAAAAACTCTGGGGGACACCTGGCTGGGTCAGTTGGTACAGCATGTGACTCTTGATCTTGAGGTCATGAGTTAGAGCCCCACATTGGGTACAGAGATTGCTAAACAAAATGAAAGCTAAAAATTAAATTAAAAACTCTGTTCCTCAAAGATATCATAAGAAAATGAAAAGGAAAGCCTAGGGTGCCTAGGTGGCTCAGTCAGTTAAGCAACCGACTCTTGGTTTTGGCTCAGGTCACGATCTTGCTGTTTGTGAGATCAAGTCCCACATCGGGCTCTGTGCCGATAGAGCAGAGCCTGCTTAGGATTCTCTCTCTCTCTCTCTCTCTCTCTCTCTCTCTCTCTCTCTCTGCCACTCCCCTGCATACATGCTCTCTCCCTCTCCCTCTCAAAATAAATAAACTTTAAAAAAATGTAAAAGAAAAAAGAAAAGGCAAGCCATAATCTGGGAGAAAAGATAATGAATTTATGAAACATTAAAACAAAGAATTTGTATCTAGAATATATAAAGGACCCTACAACTCAATATGAGAAACAACCCTACTAACAAAATGGACACAAGACTTGACACATGACTTGGAAATGATTTACGAGTGGCCAATAAACACATGAAAAGTAGTTCTCCATCATTAATCATCATGGAAATGCAAATTAAAGCCATAGTGAGAAACCACTACATACCCACTAAAACTTCCAGAATTAAAGAGTGACATCATAACACTTTGGAAAGTATGTGGAACAACTAGAAACATTCATATATTGCCTGTGGGAGTACAAATGATACAACCACATAGAAAAACAACTAGTAATTATTATAAAGTTAAACATGCAGCTATCGTATGATCCAGCAATTGCACCCTCGGGTATTTATTCCTTACCCAAAAGAAATGAAAACGTATTGCCCACACCAAGACTGGTACATGAGTATTCATAGCACCTTTGATAAAAATACCATAAAGTTAGAAACAACCCAAATATTCAACACAGGTGAACAGATAAATAAATTATGATACATTTATGTAATAGAATACTACTCAGGAATAAAAAGGGCTGAAATAGGGGCGCCTGGGTGGCTCAGTCGGTTAAGCATCCGACTTCAGCTCAGGTCATGATCTCACTGTCCGTGAGTTCGAGCCCCGCATCGGGCTCTGTGCTTACTGCTGGGAACCTGGAGCCTGTTTCAGATTCTGTGTCTCCCTCTCTCTCTGACCCTCCCCCGTTCATGCTCTGTCTCTCCCTGTCTCAAAAATAAATAAAACGTTAAAAAAAATTAAAAAAAAAAAAAGGGCTGAAATATTAATATACACAGCAAAATGGATGAATCTCAAAAACATTAGTTTGCATAGAAAAAGTCACACAAAAGGGTACTGTCGGTTCCATCTATATAAGAATCTAAATAAGGCAAAGTCAATTTATAGTGACAAAGTAGGTCAGTAGTTGACTAGGAATGAGGATGGGGGACATGGTGGCTGCAAAGGAGCAAAACGGAATGTTTTGAGATGATGAAAATCATCTATATTTTTATTGTGATCATAATTACATGGGTGTATCCATTGGTAAAAATTCATCTTTAAATTCTTGTTGATATTGCACTGAATACCTAAATCAATTTGAGTTTGCCAATTCATGAATCTGATATATACCTCCCCTTACTTAGATCTTCATTAGATTCTTCCAATAATATTTTAGTTTTTTCTGTGTAGAGGTCTATATGTATTTCCTGGAAATATACTATACACATGATATCTTTTTTTTTAAGTTTATTTATTTATTTATTTATTTAGAGAAAGAGAGACCAGGGGAGGGACAAAAAGAGAGGGAGAGAAAGAATCTCAAGCAGGTTCCGCATTGTCAGTGCAGAGCCCAACATGGGGCTCAGTCTCATGAATCGTGAGATCATGGACCTGAGCTGAGATGAAGAGTTGGACGCTTAACCGACTGAGCAACCCAGGCGCCCCACTTAAAATCTTATTTCATTTCCCTAATTATCTGCTTTTGCTTCACAGAAATATAGTTGATTTGTTTTATGTCAATCATGTGTCCATCAAGCTTCCTAAATTCACTAATATTAGCGATTTATCTATAATTTATTTTGGACTCTTTATTACATATACAATTAGGTCATGTAAAAATGATATGATTTTCATTTCTTCCTTTCCAATACTCAAAGTTTTTCTTTTTTCTTGCCTTATGTTTCTTAAAAAGAACTCCAGTTACAAAGTTATATAGAAGTGACAAGAGCAGGTACTCTCAGGTACGTTGCTGATCTCAAATTTGAAAAAAGTTCCAATATTTAACCATCAGAAATGATGTTTTCTGGAGGTTTCTTGTAGATCCCCTTAGCAGATTAAGGAAATTCCTTTCAATGTTTAAATTATGAGTCAATAAGATTGTATGAGACAGTGGATTTCGGCTCTTCGGCATTTATTGAGGTAGGGTTTATTCCCATTTCAAGAGTCAGCAAACTTTTTCTATAAAAGACCAGGTAGTAAATATTTCAGGTTTTGCAAGCCACCTTGGCTCTATTGCAATTATACAACTCTGTCATTTTAGCAGGAAACAATAATAGACAATATAGAAAAGAATATGCTAGTTGTTTTCTAGTAAAGCTGTATTTACAAAAATAGGTATAGTGGCTAGCCAGATTTGGTTCCTGGGCAGTAGTTTGATAACTCCTGTTTTATTCTGTTAATGTGGTGAATTACACTGATTGCTTGCTAGAATAACTCAACTTAGTTGTGATGTACATGTGATGTATCTTTTTTTGTATATTGCTTGTTTCTGTTTATTCTTTGCTTAGGATTTTTATATACATGTTCATGTGTGAAAATGACCTGCAATTTTCCTTTCTTATACTATCCTCAGGTTTTGCTATTAAGATTATGCAGCTTCACGGGCATCTGGCTGGCTCGGTCAGTGGAGCATGTGACTCTGATCTCAGGGTCATGAGTTTGAGCCCCATGTTAGGCATGCAGCTTACTGAAAAAAAAAAAGTTAGACTGTTTCATAAAACATGTACGGAAGCAGTCTCCCTTTTACTATTTCTGTGATGACTTTATGTAAGATTGGTGTCATTTCCTTCTTAACTTTTCCATAGAATTCACTAGTGATACCCTTGGGCCAAGTGTCTTTGTGGTAATGTTTTGTTTCTGGATTTAATTTCTGTAACAGATTTGGGACCGCTGAGACATTTCTCTTTTTTTTAATTTTTTTTAACATTTTATTTGTTTTTGAGACAGAGAGAGAGAGAGAGCATGAACAGGGGAGGGTCAGAGAAAGAGGGAGACACAGAATCCGAAACAGGCTCCAGGCTCTGAGCCGTCAGCACAGAGCCCGACGCGGGGCTCGAACCCACGGACCGCGAGATCATGACCTGAGCTGAAGTCGGACGCTCAACTGACTGAGCCACCCAGGCGCCCCACATTTCTCTTTTTTCTTGCATTAGTTTTTATTATGTTTTTCTATAAACTTGTACTTTTACTCTAAATTTTCCAATTTATTGGCATGAAGTTACTCATAACTTGTTAATGTCATTAAGATCTACAAGGCCCTCTTTTCATTTTTCATATTGTGTCTTCTCTTTTTTCTTGATTACTCCTGCCAGCCATTTATCAATTTTATTAGCTTTTTTAATGGTATAACTTACAGTTTTCTTTACATTCCCCATTATATATTGTGTATTTCATTGATTTCTGTTCTTTATTATTTTCTTTCTTCTACATTCTTTGGGTTTAATAAGCTGTTTTTTAATGTAACATCTTAAGGTAATGATTCTTAGTCTTTCTCCTTTTGTTTTATATATATACATATCTAATGTTTATTTATATTTGAAGCTGTGAGAGAAAGAGAGAGAGAGAGAGAGTGTGTGTGTGGGTGTGTGTGTGCGCGCGCAAGTGGGGGAGGGGCAGAGAGAGACAGAGACAATCTGAAGTAGGCTCCAGGATCTAAGCTGCCAGCACAGAGCCTAATCTGACTCTGGCTCAGGTCATGATCTCCTGGTTCATGAGTTCAAGCCCTGCATCGGGCTCCACACTGGCAACATAGAGCCTCTTGGGGTTCTTGTTCTCTCTTCTCTCTCAGTCCCTCCCTTCCTTGCACTTTCTCCCAATAAATAAACAAACTTTTAAAAAATACATTTCTTAATTTTCAAATACATGGATGGTTTCTAATTATGTTACTGATTTCCAGCTTAATTCTCTGGGGCCAGAGAATATATTTTTATGCTTTTACTTCTTTGAAATTTGTAAAGCTGGCTTGACAGCTACTTTTTTAAGTGTTTGATATTTGCTCAAAATGTATGTGTAGTCTATAGTTCTTAGGCATGGTGTTTTTTGTATTTTAATTTTTTTAACGTTTATTCATTATTGAGAGACAGAGAGACACAGAGCATGAGCAGGGGAGGGGTAAAGAGAGGGGAGACATAGAATCTGAAGCAGGCTCCAGGCTCTGAGCTGTCAGCACAGAGCCCGACACGGGCTCGAACTCACAAACCGTGAGATCATGACCTGAGCCAAAGTCGGTCACCCAACCAACTGAGCCACCCAGGCGCCTCAGGCATGGTGTTTATATGTGCGAATATATTAGACAAAGATTGTATTCCTTGAATATTCTATATTGTTTTTAATTTTTTTATCTGCTTATTTTATCAATTACCAAGAAAACTGTGTTAAAATCTCCAGCTATAATTGTCAGTTTCTCTATTTCTCCTTCAGTGCTATCAATTTTTACGTTATCCTGAATATATGGTTGGTGTTAGGTACAAAATTAGAATTAAGTATTCCTAGGAAATTAAACCATTTATCATTACAAGATATCCCTCAATATCTCTTGCTATCCATCTTGACCTGAAGTATACTTTGTTTTACTATACACTAGGTCTTTTTTTTTTTTTTTTTACATTTATCTATTTTTGAGAGACAGAGTGAGACAGAGTGCGAGCAGAGGAGGAGCAGACAGAGAAGCAGACACAGAATCTGAAGCAGGCTCCAGGCTTTGAGCAAGCGGTCAGCACAGAGCCCGATACGGGGCTCGAACCCACAAACTGTGAGATCATGACCTGAGCCAAAGTCAGACACTTAATTGACTGAGCCACCCAGTCACCCCATATACTAGCTCTTTTTGCTTAGTATTTGCATGATATCTTTCTCACCCTTTTACTTTCAATTTTTTTTTACCTCTTAAAGTTTATCTCATGTTGCATATAGGTGCAATTTCTTTTTTTTTTGTTTGTTTATTTATTTATTTATTTTGAGGGAGAGAGAGCATGTGCAAGCAGTAGGAGGGGCAGAGAG
Organism: Panthera onca; assembly: GCF_046562875.1. Lineage (NCBI taxonomy): Eukaryota > Metazoa > Chordata > Mammalia > Carnivora > Felidae > Panthera > Panthera onca. The sequence continues at coordinate 47,732,294 of NC_138350.1, forward strand.
AGAGAGGCAGAGAAAATAATCCCAAGCAGGCTCCGCGCTCTCAGAGAATATAAGTATTAATGTAGTTATCTTGAAGGCTACTAAAATACTATTTGCTTTCTATTTTCCATGTTGTTATATGTTTCTTTTTCTTTCTTTTTAGTGTTCTTTTTTGTTATTACCTTATTATAATAAAGTATTATAATATACATGGTTACATATTTTTATATGGTTCTCTAAGAGAACCCCAGAGATTATGCATTTTGGATCCATCAGTCTAATATAAATTAGAAATGCTACTACTTTCTGAAACAATGAAGGGAAGTTAGAATATTTCAACTTCATTTGTCCTACCCAAATTATATATTGTTTTTTCAATATTTTTTTTTTTAATTTTTTTTTTTCAACGTTTTTTATTTATTTTTGGGACAGAGAGAGACAGAGCATGAACGGGGGAGGGGCGGAGAGAGAGGGAGACACAGAATCGGAAACAGGCTCCAGGCTCTGAGCCATCAGCCCAGAGCCTGACGCGGGGCTCGAACTCACGGACCGCGAGATCGTGACCTGGCTGAAGTCGGACGCTTAACAGACTGCGCCACCCAGGCGCCCCTGTTTTTTCAATATTTTAATACTATTTATAAGCCCTATAATATTTTATTCAGTTAATTTTTTTTGATCTTATGCATATGTTTACTCTTGATGGTCTTTATTTCTTCCTCCATCTCCAAATTTCCATTTACGATAATTTTCTTCTGTCTAAAGAACATTCTTCAGTATTTCCCTCAGTGAGTGTTTGCTAGTGACTAATCCTTTCTGGTTTTGCATGAAAAAAAAACCCTTAATTTTGCCTTCAATTTTAAAGGTTATTTTCACTAGAAATATATTATCATACCAGCTTTATAGGGATTTTCTTTTAGCATGTTGAAAGTAACATTCCATGTTGGTATAGAAGTCAGCTGATAGTGTTATTATCTTCTTTTTTGTAATATACCTATGTTTTTCTTTAGATATTTTTAAGGTTTTCTCAGTGTCTTTGGTTTACAGCAGATTTATTGTGTTTTTTCTAAGTGTGAATTTCTTTTATTTATCCTGCTTATTGTTAATAGTTTTTCTTAAATCTGTGGCTTGATTCTTTGGCCAGTTTGAAAATTTCTAAACAAAATATCTTCATATGTTGTTTCTGCCCTGTTTTTTTTTACCTCCTATTATCTGGTAGTCTAGCTATACATACATTCAGTTTTTTCAACATACCATGTTTTAGATTATTTTTCAGTGTTCTCTTTTTATCTCTCTCTGCTTTGATATGGAAATTATATATATATATATATATATAACTATCTTCTAATTCCCTACTTCTCTCTTCAACTAGGTCTCATTTTCAGTCCAATTTTTGAGCACTTAATCTCAATCAACGTAGTTGTCATTTCTACAGTTTCCAATAGGTTCTTCATTAATAGATCTTGGGCACCTGGGTGGCTCAGTTAGTTGAGCTTCCAATTTGATTTGGTTCAGATCATGATCTCATGGTTCATGAGATCAAGCCCCACATTGGGCTCTGTGCTGATAGCACGGAGCCTGCTTGGGATTCTCTCTCTCACTCGCTCTCTCTTTCTCTCTCTCTCTCTCCCCTTCTGCTCACACACACACTCTCTTTCTCTCTCAAAATAAATAAACTTTTAAAAATTCTAATTTTTGCTTTAAAAACTTGACTTTTATCTTTGGAAACACATAGTATGCGTTCTTTTTCTTGAAGTGACAAATTTTGTTCACTTTCAGAAATATCTGCCCAAATATCTAACTCTGAATAACCACAGTGTGTCAGTCTCTCTTTAGATATAAATGATGTTCCATGAGAAAGGGGGCTGGGTCAGCTAGCAACTCAGAGATTTACAAAAGTGCTTTTTCTTAGGGCACCGGGGTGGCTCAGTTGTAACGCATCCGAGTTTGTTCGGCTCAGGTCATGATCTCACAGTTTGCAAGTTTGAGCCTCACATTAGGCTCTGTGCTGACAGCTCAGAGCCTGAAGCCTGCTTCAGATTCTGTGTCTCCCTCTCTCTGCCCTGCCCCCACTGATACTTTGTCTCTCTCTCAAAAGTAAATAGACATTAAAAAAATTTTTTTAAAGTGCTTTTTCTCAAACTAACCACCTTGCTTTGAAGGTAGTAGAAGTACCTTATGTGTACTTCCCATTCTGTACATTAAAAATATAAGTACTCATGACTCGATTTGATAAAATTAGTAATTTATTGCTTCTTCAATGACATTCTTTTTAAAATTTTTGTTAATGTTTATTTATTTTTGAGAGAAAGAGAAAGAGACGGAGCACGAGCGGTGGAGGGACAGAAAAAGAGGGAGACAAAGATCTAGCAGGCTCCAGGCTCTCAACTGTCAGCACAGAGCCCAACGCGGGGCTTGAATTCATGAACCATGAGATCATGACCTGAGCCAAAGCTGGACGCCTGACCGACAGGGCCACCCAGGCGCCCCCTTATTCAATGACATTCCTAAATGAAACTGGCATTTTTTCAAATGACTGCTTAGTGGTAAAGTTGAATACAATGTATACTAGTATAGTCTGGTGCTACTGTCTTGATTCATACTAAGGCTCCAGCAATTGTACCCATTTCTTTTGTACTGCAAACAATACAATGAACAATACAATGAAAGGATAAATACTTCAATACATTGAACAATACAATGAAAGGATAAATACTGTTCTAAGATGATCACTACAGTTTTCACATTGTAAATCCCTTGAAAGGTTTTTGGGTACTTCCAAAGATCTGCGGACCACAGTTTGAGAAACACTGCTGATGTGGGGCTGCCAAGTGAATGATCAAGAAAGAATTCTTGAGGCATTTTTGGTGCAAAAAGGTGCTTTTATTATACTTCAGGGACAGGACCTGTGGGCAGAAAGAGCTGCACTGGGATTATGAAGAGTGAATGCTTATATTCTGAAGAGTTAGTGGGGGTTGGGGGGGGGGGGGTAACATAAGTCCCTAAGGAATTTGTGCATGTTGAAAGCAAGGTCTTCAGGACCTTGGAGGGTCCTATTGTTAAGATAAGGTTGCTTTTAGTCTGTAATAAAACATCGTCATTAAAGCAGCCATGAGTTCCTTGAGGAATGTCACACTCTTCATGTCTCAGGTAATTATCAGTGGGCTCCAAGTTGTAACACTTAATTTTAGCTACATTTCTCTTTCCTTTGCTCTCCTCATCAACTGCCTTATTCCAATCATTAACTGAGATGATGCAAAACTTAGTGCTAGTCCTTGTGAGAAAAGGTCTATTTTTGGTTCATCCTTACTTCTGAGTCGTGGTCCTTTGGGTCCCAAACAAAAACTTAGGTGTTTACCATGACCCCTATACTTTGACAGGCTTTGAACTCCAATTTTTGTCTACCAAAAGCCTGCTTCACTAATCACCTAAGCTTTAGGAATAGACAAATACCTTAAGGGGAAAATGCTAGGCTTACCCCTGTGAGTTTTCCTTCTCTTCTGAATCTTCGCACCATAACTCTTCATTCCTTGTTAGCTATTTGGAGTCAGATTATATATTTGAAAAAATGTGTCCATTATTTCTAGTTGTTCTCCATAGGAGATCTGGATCAATTCATCAAGACTGCCATTGTTGGAAGTCTCTAGGCATTAAACTGCTGCTTGCAGTTATGCTCGCTTTAAACATTTTAAAATACAAACTTTAGAACAGTAACTTCTCTCTTCTCACCATGGCTCAACTCTTTCCAATCCCTGGACTCCTGCAAAGAAAATCACTCTTGTCAACTTGATGTATGTCCCTTCCCTCTTTTCTCTATAGACGTAGAAATATTGTTGTACATACATTTAAAATATATATAAGTGGGCTCGTGTTACATTTTTACTCTTCCTAATTTCCCTCTTACAGAATAATCTTAACTTTTTAGTTGGCTCAATAATTAATAACAACAGTTAGCATTTTTCAAGTGGTTATCTGTGTTAGGTAATGCCTTCTTATACTAATACATTATTTCACCTGCCCTTCCCAACCTTTTGAAGTTCGCATTATTATCCTCCTTTTACAGCTCAGGAAAGTAGGTTCTAGGGAAGTGAAATATGCCTACCCAAAGTCACACTGTTAAGTTGTAGTGTCAGTGTGAGTCCTGAATGTGTAAAGTAATCCTTGTCAAAATTTAAATGTTATCTCATTTCTGAAATATATCTATAATACACTATAACACTTTCGAGATGTGTTTCAATGAAAGCTATACACATATTTTCCATTGATGTCAATTTCCTGGTTCTTGTATGTAAGATGTAACAAACTGAGTAAACTAAGTGAAAGGTACAAGGGACTCTTGTTACCATGATTGTAACTTCCTGTGAATCTATAATTATCTTAAAATTAAGTTACTTAAGGGGCATCTGGGTGGCTCAGTCAGTTAAACGTGAGACTTCAGCTCAGGTCATGATCTCAGGGCTGGTGAGTTTGAGCCATGCATCTGGCTCTGTGCTGACAGCTCAGAGCCTGGAGCCTGCTTCAGATTCTGTCTCCCTCTGTCTCTGCTCCTCCCCCACTCGTTTTCTCTCTCTCTCTCTCTCAAAAATAAATAATTATTTTAAAAAGTTACTTAAAAATTTACATACTGTATGATTCCATTCATGTAAAAATTTTTTTTAAATATTTTTTAATGTTTATATTTATTTTTGAGACAGAGAGAAACAGAGTATGAGCAGGGGAGGGGCAGAGAGAGAGGGAGACACAGAATCCAAAGCAGGCTCCAGGCTCTGAGCTGTAAGCACAGAGCCCCACGCGGGGCTTGAACTCATCAACTGCGAGATCATGACCTGAGCTAAAGTCCAACACTCAACCGACTGAGCCACCCAGGCACCCCTATGTAAAATTTTTAAAATGACAAAATTATAGAGATTAAGAACAGATTCGTGGTTTCCAAGGGTTGGGAGCATGGAGAGATGGGTGTGACTGTTGGTGGGCAACACAAGGAATCTTTATAGTCATGGAACAGTTGTGTATCTTGATTGTGGCAGAGGTTATACCAATCTATACATGATAAATTGCAAATAACTACACACACATACACAAATGAATACATGTAACCTGGCAAGATCTGAATAAACTCTGTAGATATTTACCAATGTCATTTCCTGGTTTTGTTAATGTACTATAGGAATGTATAATATTACCATTGAGGGAAAGTGGGGGAAGGGTACAGGGGACCCTCTGCACATTTTTGAAATTTCCTGTGATCTATATTTCAAAAGAAAAAATTACAGTTATGTAACAAAACACTAAAACACTTCTTATATAAAAGCTTCTTGTAAATGTTGGTTTAACATAACATTCATTGTAAAACTTCAGAAATTCTTGAAAAGTTGGTTAGAATTACTAGTGTCTTTGTTCATTTGTTTTTCAGAAGCACCAAGCTTTTCAATAGTTTCTAATATTAAACAAAAAAGATGGGGGCGCTTGGGTGGCTCAATCGGTTAAGTGTCTGACTCTTAGTTTCAGTTCAGGTCATGATCTCACATTTTGTGAGTTCCAGCCCTGCATTGGGCTGGTCCCCACACTAACAGCATGGGGCCTGCTTGGGTTTCTCTCTCTCTCTGACCCTTCCCCGCTCACATACTCTCTCTTAAAATAAATTTTTAAAAAAGTAAAAAAAAAATAAAGAAAGAAAGAAGATGAGGCGTAAATAAAAATTGTTTTTAGTAGTCAACTAAAATTCTGAATTAAGTATTTGGAATTAAGGATATTGAGTTTTCCTCTTTATAGGTAGTTATTCTTTTTTCTTATATATTTTTTTAACATTTCTTTTTTTTTTTTTGAGAGAGGGCAAGCAAGTGGGAGGGGGCAGAGGATCCAAAGCAGGCTCTGCACTGACAGGCTGACAGCAGCGAGCCTGATGTGGGGTTCGAACTCAAGAATCGCGAGATCAGAGTCGAAGGCTCAACGGATTGAGCAACCCAGGTGCCCCTCTTTTGTCTTCTTTTAGTTAAAGTTGGTTTCACCAAACTTAAGATATTCCACAGCGGAAAACAACATACATTAAACAATACATGGAAAGTAATAATAATAAATAAGCTTACCTGGCTGTTACTACCTACCAGATACCATTATAAATTACTTCTGCCTACAAACACATTTAAACCTGAGAATAACACTTTACTACTGATTTTAAATATTCTCATTTTATATACTGGCACAACGACAGACACTCAGATCAATGGAACAGAATAGAGAACCCAGAAATAGACCCACAAACATATGGCCAACTAATCTTTGACAAAGCAGGAAAGAATATCCAATGGAATAAAAACAATCTCTTCAGCAAGTGGTGCTGGGAAAACTGGACAGTGAAATGCAGAAAAATGAACCTGGACCACCTTCTTATACCATACACAAAAATAAACTCAAAATGGGTGAAAAACCTAAATGTAAGACAGCAAGCCACCAGAATCCTTGAGGAGAAATCAGGCAAAAATCTCTTTGATCTTGGCTGCAGCAACTTCTTACTCAACAGGCCTCTGAAGGTAAAGGAAACCAAGGCAAAAATGAATGATTGGGACCTCATCAAAATAAAAAGCTTCTGCACAGCAAAGGAAACAATCAGCAAAACTAAAAGGCAACTGATGGAATGGGAGAAGATATTTGCAGTATCAGATATCTGATATTTGCATATCAGATAAAAGGTTAGTATCCAAAATCTATAAAGAACTGATCAAACTCAACACCCAAAAAACAAATAATCCAGTGAAGAAATGGGCAAAAGACGTGAATAGACACTTCTCCAAAGAAGACATCCAGAGGGCCAAATGACACATGAAAAATGCTCAACATCACTCATCATCAGGGAAATACAAACCAAAACCACAATGAGATACCACCTCCCATCTGTCAGAATGGCTAACATTAACAACTCAGGCAACAACAGATGTTTGCGAGGATGCTGAGAAAGAGGATCTCTTTTGCACTGCTGGTGGGAATGCAAACTGATGCAGCTACTCTGGAAAACAGTATGGAGACTCCTCAAAAAATTAACAAAAGAACTGCCCTATGACCCAGCAATTGCACTACTAGGTATTTATCCAAGGGATACAGGTATGCTGTTTCAAAGGGGCACATGCACCTTTGTTTATAGCAGCACTATCAACAATAGCCAAAGTATGGAAAGAGCCCAAATGTCTATGGATAGATGAATGGATATAGAAGATGTGATGTATGATATATATCATACATATATATATGATGTATATATATGTGTGTGTGTGTGTGTGTATACATATATATATATATATATATATATATATATATACATACACATCACATCTTCTGTATCCATTCATCCATCCATTGACACACACACACACACACACACACACACACACACACACACAATGGAGTATTACTTGGCAATCAAAAAGAATGAAATCTTGCCATTTGCAACTACGTGGATGGAACTGGAGGGTATTATGCTAAGCAAAATTAGTCAGAGAAAGACAAATATCATATGACTTCACTCAATATGAGGACTTTAAGACACGGAACAGATGAACACAAGGGAAGGGAAGCAAAAATAATATAAAAACAGGGAGAGGGACAAAACATAAGGGACTCTTAAATATGGAGAACAAACAGAGTGTTACTGGAGGGGTTGTGGGAGGGGGGATGGGCTAAATGGGTAAGGGGCAGTAAGGAATCTACTCCTGAAATCATTGTTGCACTACATGCTAATTTGGATGTAAATTTAAAAAAATTTTAAAAATATTCCCATTTTATAGATGAGGACAAAAAGACAAGAGCTGTTTCACAGGCAGAAATGTTGTGCCTTTTTACAGACTTTCTACTATAGTTATATTTGCAGAAATCTCTTAAGCAGTGTACTTTCGGCTTTTAAATTTTTTCTTTGATTAAAATAGTATTATCTTAATTGCTGTCATTAGCAATAGTCTGATGTACTATTTGCTCTATTTAGTGGATTATCTGCCCATTTACTCTATTTTGTTCACAAGGCAGAAAATGAAAAGAAACACTATCAGGCACCTGGGTGGCTCACTTGGTTGGGCATGGGACTCTTGATTGTAGTTCAGGTTATGATCCCAGTGTGGTGGTATCCAGTGCTGAGCATGGAACCTGCTTGGGTTTCTCTCTCTCTCTCCTATGCCCATCCCCCATGCCCAACCCCTACATGCTCAATGTCTCTAAAATAGAAAAACAAAAATTAAAAATTTTATTTATTTATTTTTATTTATTTTTAATTTACATCCAAGTTAGTTAGCATATAGTGCAATAATAATTTCAGTAGATTCCAATGATTCATCCCCTATGTATTACACCCAGTGCTCATCCCAACAAGTGTCTTCCTTAATGCCTCTACATATTTAGCCCATCCCCTCACCCACAACCCCTCCAGCAACCCTCAGTTTGTTCTCTGTATTTAAGAGTCTCTTATGTTTTGTCCCCCTCCCTGTGATTATTTTTGCTTCCCTTCCCTTATGGTCATGTGTTTTGTATCTTAAATTCCACATACAAGTGAAGTCATATATTTGCCTCTCTCTGACGACTGATTTCACTTAGCATACTACCCTCTAGTTCCATGCAAGTTGTTGCAAATGACAAGATTTCATTCTTTTTATTGCCAAGTAATACTCCATTGTATATATATATACCACATCATCTTTAGTGCAAAAAAGAAACACCATTTTGAAAATTATCATGTCTTCCCTTGCTTTAAACCGATGTAAAATATGAGAGACAAGTGAAATGAAATTTACAATTTGAAGCTAAAATGAAGAGGTTGAGATTTAACTCACCCCTGGTGCTCTGACAGGTTTGCAAAAATAAAAATATCTGACCTTCAAATTTCTCTCAGTTAAGCTCTAGTCTTTGCTGTCATCTTTGTAACTGGAGTGATCTGACACCACTGCTGGAGCTACATCGTGCTGGGAAAACTGGGAAGCCTGCACCAAACACCGAGGGTAGCAGAGGAACTCTGCCAACTCGCAAGCACAGCCGTGCCCAGGCAGGCCGGCAGGAGAACCTCTGAGGGGCACCTGGCCCCCCCACGCCAGGGCTTCCCCATGGCGACAAGAAGTGCGTGCCCAAACACTTCCGGGAGGCACGTTGAGGCCGGACAAGCACTTCCGGGTGGCACGTGGCAGCGGGGGCGGCTCTTTCGCACGTCTCACCTGTGGTAGCGTCGTCCACTCCACAGGAATCGGCGTAGGCTTGTGCCATGGCGTCTCGGTACGACCGGGCAATCACTGTCTTCTCCCCAGACGGACACCTTTTCCAAGTGGAATATGCCCAGGAAGCGGTGAAGAAAGGATCCACAGCGGTGAGCAGCCAACTTCACCACCGCCCCCCACCCCGCCCACCATGCCCGGTGTCATGCCTTCCTTACCCAGCTGCCCCAGCCCAAGGCTCCGGTGTGGGGGGGTCAGGAAAGGAGAGCCTCCCACTTGTGAAAATTGCTGCGTTCTTTTAATTGATGGAGATGCCCTTTCTGAAATTTGAGCAAGAGGAAGCAAGAGGTAGATTTCATAGGTGTGCAGCCGCTTTCGAAGCATAGCTCCAGACCCAAAACTAGGGTGTCAGTTGAAGCCTTGATTTTAGAAGCAATATGAATGCCGTGTCTGACAATAAGAGAAGAAAAGACTTCTTCCAGCCAGTAACAGCCATCCTGAATGCACATAAGCCACTTCGCGGGAATTCACAGATGCGTGGAAAAGTAGCAGTTACTTTGTGTGGGTACTGTTGTTTAGCAGTAATTACATTAAAAATAGACCATGCCTGCCCCTGAAATAGGAACGATTAAAGTAAAATTGAATCTCTTATTGAGAAGTTGGTCGGGGCGCCTGGGTGGCTCAGTCGGTTAAGCGTCCGACTTCGGCTCAGGTCAATGTCTCGAGGTCCGTGAGTTTGAGCCCCGCGTCGGGCTCTGTGCTGACCGCTCAGAGCCTGGAGCCTGTTTCAGATTCTGTGTCTCCCTCTCTCTCTGACTCTCCCCGGTTCATGCTCTGTCTCTCTCTGTCTCAAAAATAAATAAACGTTAAAAAAAAATTAAAAAAAAAGAAAAGAAAAAAGAGAAGTTGGTCAAAAACGCCAAGCCAGTTATCATACATTTCCACCTGTTAAAAGTAATTGTCCTAAAGTTTTCACCTGAATATTTGGCAGCCTTTTAGAGCCTCTAAGCCCCAAGAAACTCCGATCTTTTGCCACTTTTTGGTTGTTGTTCAAATAATGCTGGAATTCCTTGAGAGATTATACCCTACATTATATTTATGTATCCACATTTCTGAAAAACTTTTAAATGCTCAGGGTAGCAGTACTATTCCTGCCAAGTTTTAATTATATTTAATAATATTAGTGATTTATAAAAATTAAAAAGAACAACATTGCCCTGGTAACCAAAGATCTATTATCCCGAATCTTCTAAGTCCTAACCTATGAATCAGAAGGATCCAATTTTTTTTTAATCTCTCAAATTTCATGAGCATGTTTGTTTTGTATTTTGGAAATTGAGACACTAGCTATGAGACCACACAGTGCATTTCTAAGTGTAGCAGTGTCTGTATTTTCCCTCACTTTCCAAAGCAATTTAGTTATGGAAGGAAATAATTCACTTTTATTATAAATCTATCAAATGTAAAGTGGTAAAAAAAAAAATAACACTAGAAAGAATCTTATCATTTTTAAAGTATTTTTCTATTTAATTGGGCCCTCTAGTTTTGTTTCTGTTTTATAAGTAATTTTTTTAGAATTGTAAATTTAAGAAAAGCCTGATGTAGCTTAAACCAAAAGGGTACCATTTTGATAAAAACAAAAAGTTATATAATCCCCAACAAGGCATGAAGCATATGGTTAGAAAATAATGCCCAAGTTTTAGAGCCTAAAATAAAGGAAGTAATGGTAGAAGACTGGGGTGTAATAAGAAGCCACATTGGCTCATTTAAAATGTTTTAAGAATGCTATAGAACTGATTGATAGTTCCTTTGTAATGAGCTGTAAAAGGGTAAAGATATAAAAATACCTATAGTGGGCATTTTTAAAGATACATTGGAAGGATGAGACAGTTTCGTCTCAGGATTCTGAAATTATAATTTGCATCTTTGCATGGAGTTGTTCATTGCGTTTCCTTGAGGGTGCTATGACCTTTTATGGGGGGTAAAGTTTATAATGGCATTTATTAAAATACGCCACAAAATACTCTGTCTGTAAACAGTAGTTGCTGTGAGGACTTATAAATAAGCCAGGGCTGACCAGTTTTGACCAGCATGTGGATGCAGTATTATTTAGTAATACAGGAAGTTATGGGGACCACATTTAGAGTCTTGGCCTCCACTTCCTTCTTATTGATTATCTTATAGCATGAAATGAGGCAAGAGGCCTGTTTTCTTTTTGCTTTAGTTCCTTTTTTTATAAATGAAAAACATGTTTGAATAACATCTTGGAGAGGTAATACCTTTCTTCTTAGGAAAAAAAGTCATGAATCCTTTACAGTATTCCCATGAAAAAGGTAAGATTTATTACCATTCCTTACACTGTCCTTTCTCTGACCCCGAACTGTTACTGGCTCCACGTTTCCTACTTTTTCAAATCTTAGCTTCACATTCTGGCCATCAAATCCTTCCATAATCCTTATCAACCCTCTTTAATTAAAGGGGCAGCTTCATTGGTTTACTCATATGTGTTTGTGCCCTTGTAGGTGGGTGGAGGAGAAAACACCTTTATTTTTGCCACACTCCCTCTTATTTATCCTTTGGGAATCTCCTCACATTGCTTCTCCTTGATGAAGCCTTCTCTGATCCACTCCAGCCATCATGGCTCTTATTCTTTTCCGGAATTTATAATCTGTACCAACTATTTGGCCTCATATTCACTTTATTGTTAAATTTTTTAAGTGTTTATTTATTTTGAGAGAGAGCACACGCAGGAGAGAAGCAGAGAGAGAGGGAGAGAGAGAGAAACCCAAGCAGGTTTTGCGATGTCAGCTCAGAGCCTGATGCAGGGCTCGATCTCATGAACCCCAAGATCATGACCTGAGCCAAAATCAAGAGTCAGATGCCCGACCAACTGAGCTACCCAGGTGGCCCATGGCCTCATATTCACTTTAATTTCAGGCCTATTTAATAGGCTTCTCACACCAACTGGATAGTAGGATCTTTAAGAAGCTAGGTAGCCTAATTCCTCTTGTATTTATATATATACCACATGATATACTACAGTGAGGGGGCTAGGTAAGAAGTAAGCGTTTAAGTAATATTTCTTTTGTACCAAGTATTTTATGCATATTTTGTAATGTTAAGGACAGTATTTAACTCCCTTTTTTTATGTGTGGAAACTGATTCATGGCTGTGATAGCTTCCTGAAGGTACTCAGCTAGAAAATGATGGAGCCCATATTCACACCTAATTTTTTCTACTTCCAAAACCTCTGCTCTTTGCATTGTACCATGAAATTTGTTCAATAAATATTTGAATATTAATTGGCTATCACTATCATGAATTTGGAAGGCAAGTATGCATCAGGTAAGGCAACCAACTTCTCTAAACTGCAGTTTCTTTAATAGTAAAACAGGCAGCAAACTAGCGCCTGCTTCATAGAGCTGATGTGAGTTAAATGAGGTAATAATACATGTTAAACATCTTGCACAGTGTCTGGTTCACAGCAGCTATTTAATAAATGGTTGCTATTATTATTTACTCTCCCTTTGCTTTCTCTTTTCCCTTCACTTTTGTCCGTGGTTCTTCTAGCACATTCATTTTTGTTGAGCACTTACATATGCCAAACATGGTGCTGGGTTCTGGGGTTTCACAATGAGTAAAATCCCTGTTCTTAGAGAGTTTACTATCTTGCAGGAACATTAGATGATTAAGTGAATGGTCCTAACTAGGCCTAAGTGAGTATTATAATGGGGAGAATATGGTACAGTATGGGAACTCTAGATGTTAGGGAGATTCTCCTGAGGAGGTGATATTTAAGTAAGCACCTGAAAGATGAACGGTAGCCAGGTTAAAAGGTGGGGAGGGGGAGGGGTATTTTAGACAAAGGAAATAGCATGTGGAAGACCAAGCAGCAAAAGACAACTATGTTCTATGAATTGGAAGGCATTCCAGATCACTGAAGCAATGTAAAAAAAAAGAGAGAGATGCAGAGAGAGAGAGAGAGATAAAACTAGAAAGAAGGGCTGGATCATAGAATGACTTTAAGAAAGTAAGAGGCCTTGAAGGATTTTAATGTGGCTATTGTCATTCTCTGGATTATTACTGATTTCTCCTTCTAGTAACAGACTGCGTTTGTCCAACCACAGAGGCACTCACACGACTCACATAGATTCATTCATAGTCTCTATCCTCCTGTACACAGTGATAAGCATGTGACTCAAATCTAGCCAATGTAAGTCCATCCTTAGGACTTTTTTAACGCTAGAAATAGAGGTAGCTTTTTTACTCTGGGACAACTGTTGGGACGTGTGTCCAAGATTGCCAGTGGCCATCTTTCTTTTTCTGTAACAGAGAAAGTTTCTGTGCATTAAGAGAGCAAAAGGCTGATATGTAAAGAGTAAATATTACAGTCCCTACATCTTATGGTTCCAGGTCCAGTTCTGTGCTGTCTCAGTTTGCTTAGTGAGAAATGGTCCTTACTAGTTCAAGTTTTTAAGTAGAGGAATGACACATTCAGATTTTCTTTGTTTTTTTTTCATGTTTTTATTTTTCAAAGATTTCTCAGACTTTAATGTGGTCAGTGGATTGGATGATATCAAGACTGGAAGCAGGGAAACCACAAAGGAGTCTATGAAATAATCCAGATGAAATATGATAGTTTTCACTAGGGTTGGGGCATAAATGGGAATAAGGCAGATTTTAGAGAAACTTTAGTGGCATAGTTGATACAATTTGATTATTATTTGGGTAGTATTGGGGGAGAGGAAGAGGAGAGAAGGAGGTACTGAAGAGGGAGGAGTCAAAGATGGCACCTCTGTTTCTGGATTTAGCCTCTGGGTAAATGGCCCTGCCATTTTCTTAAGGAATATGAAACTTGACTGAAGTTTGAACCATTGAGGTTTGGGACTTGTTGAGGTTGAAATGCTTATGGAACTATAGTAGGCAACCTCTAAAATGGCCTCCAGTGATCCCCACTTTCAGATGTTCATGCCCTTGTGTAATCTTCTTCCCTTGGGTGTGGGCTGAATCTAGTAACTCTCTTCTAGGGAATAGGATAGGCAAAAGTGATGGGATGTCACTTCAGAGGGTAAGTTACAAAGAGATGGTGACTTAGGTCTTGAGCATCCTCTTTCACTTTCACTTGCTTGTTCTTCTAGCATGCAGTTGCCATTTTGAGTTGTCCTATGTAGCAAGGAATTGAGAGAAGCTTCTGTTCAAAACACAGTAAGGAACTGAAATCTGTAGCCCTACGATCCCTGGGGAACTGAATCTTGCTAACAACCATGTGAGTGAGTGTGGAAATGGAGCCTCCCCTATGAGCCTTGAGATGAGTACAGCCCTGGAGGACAAACTTGATCACAGGCTTGTGAGAGACCCTAAGTCAGAAGGTAAACTGTGTCCAGATTCCTGACCCACAGAGACTGAGGCATGAGTCTCTGTTTGGAACTCAGGAGATTGATCTGCGCTAGAGATAGTAATTTTGAAGGGCATTACTTCTCTCCCCTGCTTAACATGTATGTTGAAGGTCAAGCGATGTTGAAGGTCAAGCGAATGAGTATTCTTGAGTTCTGTCTTCACTCGAGAAGATGAAGTATAGACTGTAGACTAATGCACTATGTAGAGGATAATCTACAACCATGAAGGACCTTAATGATTTGTGTGTAATCCACCCTGGCTAAACTCTGAGAGGAGTCGGGGGTAGAAACCATGTTGCCATCAGCTGAGGGATGATGACACTATTTGGGTTTGAAGGGGTTGAGAGAGAGGTGGGAATGAAATTAAGTGGTCTTTAAGATTTTAAGAGAGACTTTAGCATATGTTTAAATTGCTGGTGAGAATAAAGCCTGTAGAGAAATTCAAGGTTTGTTTGTTTTTATGTTTATTTTATTTATTTTTTTAACTTTTTATTATTGAATATTTGGAACACACAAAGATATAAAGGGAATACCATAATGAACCTCTGTATACCCATTACCCAGCTCCAGCAGTTATCAACATTTTACCAACCTGTTTTATCTTTCCCCAACTTTTCCCTCTTTCCAATGGAGTGATTTTTTTTTTTTTAAATTGTTTTTAATGTTTATTTTTGAGACAGAGAGAGACAGAGTGTGAACGGGGGAGGGTCAGAGAGAGGGAGACACAGAATCTGAAATAGGCTTCAGGCTCTGAGCTGTCAGCACAGAGCCCGACGCGGGGCTCGAACTCACGGACTGTGAGATCATGACCTGAGCCGAAGTCGGCCGCTTAACCAACTGAGCCACCCAGGCGCCCCATCCAATGGAGTGATTTTAATTGAATTTTTTATTGAGATAATTGTATATTCACATGCAGTTGTAAGAAATAATACACAGGGATTTGGGGGCACCTGGCTGACTCAGTTAGTAGAGCATGCAGCTCTTAATCTTGGGGTCATGAGTCCGAGCACATGTTAGGTGGAGAGATTACTTAAATAAATTAACCTAAAAAGGAAAAAAAGGAAGGAAAGAAAGAAAGAATACATAGGGATTCCTTGTGTACTGTGCTCATTTTCTGCCAATGGTAGCATTTGCAAA
The DNA here is from genome assembly GCF_046562875.1 of Panthera onca. Classification (NCBI taxonomy): domain Eukaryota; kingdom Metazoa; phylum Chordata; class Mammalia; order Carnivora; family Felidae; genus Panthera; species Panthera onca. Next base: position 47,747,985 of record NC_138350.1, read on the forward strand.
ACTATAGCTCAATATCATAACCAGGTTGTTGACATTGATAAAAGCCACCTATTTTATTCAGATTTCTGGTATCACTTGTATGCATTTGTGTGTATATTAAGTTGTATCAGATTTTATTGCCTGTGAACTTTCTTATATCCACAGTCAAGATTCTTTTTTTTTTTTTTTTTTTTTTTTTCTGAGAGAGAGGCAGGGCGGGGTTGGCGGGGGGGTAGAGGGGTAGAGAAAGAGAATCCCAAGCAGGCTCTGCACTGTCAGCACAGAGCCCAATGTGGGGCTCAATCCCATAAACCGTGAGATCATGACCTGAGCTGAAACCAAGGGTTAGATGCTTAACCAACTGAGCCACCCAGCCTCCCCAATACAGTCAAGATTCTGAATAGTTCCAACTCCACAAGGATTCCTCATGATGCTCTTACATAACCACACCCACCTCCTTACCCTGCCTGCCCTACACACCCTTGTATCCATAGCCCTCATCCTTGGCAGCAGTCATCTGCCCTCCGTTTCTAAAATTTTTTTCATTTCACTTTTTCATTATGTAAATGCTATTCTATAATATGAAATCTTTTGGGATTTGCTTGTTTCCCCTTTTTCCCCTTGATCTAAGTTGTCGCATATGTCAACATTTTATTGCTCAGTTGTATTCCATGGTATGGATGTACCACAGTGTTTATTCACTTGTTGACAAATATTTGGGTCGTTTACAGTTTGGAGCTGTTATTTATAGATATGCTATGAACATTTACAGCAGTTTTTTGTGTTAATATAAGTTTTTATGTCTCTGGTATAAATCTCCAACTGTGCAATTACTAGATTATATGGTAATTGCATGTTTGGTTTTATAAGAAACTGCCAAATTGTTTCCCAGAGTAGCTGTATCATTTTACATCCTCACCAACAGTGTAAGAGTAATCCAGCTTCTACACATCCTTGCCAGCATTTGGTGTTATTATTTTTCATTTTGTCCATTCTGGTAAGTGTATAATGATCCCTCTTTGTAGTTTTAAATTAGCAGTTAAATGGCTAATGATATCAAACACATTTGTATGTGCTCATTTGCCATTTGTATATCTTCTTCAGTGAAATGTCCTTCATGTCTTTTATCCATTTTCTTTTTCTTCTGTCACATTTTTATTAAATTCCATCCAGTTAACATACATTGTAGTATTAGTTTCAGGTGTAGGATTTATCACTTACCTGCAATACCCAGTGCTCATCACAAGTGTGCTCCTTAATCCCCATTGCCTATTTAACATCCCCCAACCTCCCCTCCAGCAACCCTCAGTTTGTTCTGTATAGTTATGAGTATGTTTTATAGTTTCTCTCTCTTTTTTTATCCCTATGTTTTTCTGTTTTGTTTCTTAAATTACACATATAAGTGAAATGATACAGTATTTGTCTTTCTCTGACTTACTTTGCTTAGCATAATACTCTCTAGCTCCATCCATATCATTGCAAATGTCAAGATTTCATTCTTTTTTTATGGCTGAGATATATCCGATTGTATATATGTGTGTGTGTGTGTGTGTGTGTGTATGCCACAATTTCTTTATCTGGTCATCAGTCAGTGGACACTTGGGCTGTTTCCATATTTTGGCTATTATAGATAATGCTGTTATAAACATTGGGGCACATGTATCTGTTTGAATTAGTTTTCTTTTATCCTTTGGGTAAATACCTAGTAGTGCTATTGCTAGATCATAGGGTAGTTGTATTTTTAACTTTCTGAGCAATCTCCATACTGTTTACCACAGTGGCTGTACCAGTTTGCATTCCCACCAACAGTGTAAGAGAGTTTCCTTTTCTTTGCATCCTTGCTAACATCTGTTGTTTCTTGTGTTGTTAATTTTAGCCATTTTGACAGGTGTAAGGTGATATCTCATAGTTTTGATTTTATCTTTCCCTGATGATGAGTGATGTTGAGCATCTTTTCATGTGTCTTCTTTGGAAAAATGGCTATTTGTGTCTTCTGCCCATTTTTAATGGGATTATTTATTTTGGGGGTGTTGAGTTTTTTAAGTTCTTTATATATTTTGGATACCAACCCTTTATCATATATGTCATTTGCAAATATCTTCTCCCACTCTGAAGGTTGCCTTTCAGTTTTGTTGATTGTTTCCTTTCCTTTATATCTTGATGAAGTCCCAATAGTTTATTTTTGCTTGTGTTTCCCATGCCTCAGGAAACGTATCTAGTAAGAAGTTGCTATAGCCTATGTCAAAGAGGTAACTGCCTATTTTCTCCTCTAGGATTTTGATAGTTACCTGTCTCACATTTAGGTCTTCAGTCCATTTTGAACTTATTTTTGTATGCGGCATAAGAAAGTGGTCCAGTTTCGTTCTTTTGCTGTCCAGTTTTTCCAACACCATTTGTTGAAGAGACTGTCTTTTTTCCATTGGATAGTCTTTCCTGCTTCATGGAAGATACCATATAGTTGTGGGTCCATTTCTGGTTTTTCTATTCTATTCCATGGACTAGGTCTCTGTTTTTGTGCCACTGCTATACTGCCTTGATCAGCACAGCTTTGTAATATAACTTGAAGTCGAGAATTGTGATGCCTCCACCTTTGCTTTTCTTTTTCAAGGTTGCTTTGGCTGTTCAGGGTCTTTTGTGATTCCGTACAAATTTTAGGATTGTTCTAGCTCTGTGAAAAATGCTGTTGGTATTTTGATAGGGATTACATTAAATGTGTAAATTGGTTTGGGTAGTATAGACATTTCGACAGTATTTCTTTTTCCAATCCATAAACATGGAATGTTTTTCAATTTTATCCATTTTCTAACCAGATTGGCTTTTCCACTGTTGAGTTTTGACAGTTCTTTATGTATTCTAGATCTAGCCCTTCATCAGATGTAGGGTTTGCAAATATTTTCTCTCTGTCTGTAGCTTGTCTTTTCATCCTCTTCATATGCACTTTCATAAAAAAAAAGTTTATAATTTTGATGAGGCCCAATTTAACAGTTTTTCCTCTTACGGTTCATATTTCTTGGTGCCAGGTCTAAGAACCCTTTGCCTAGTTCCCAAAATTTTTCTCCTGTGTTTTTTCCTAAAAGTTTATAGTTTTGCATTTTACGTTTAAATCTAGGATCTATTTAGAGTTAATTTTTGTATATAGTGTGAGGTATAGGTTGCAAATCATTTTTCAGTGGAGTATTTTGAAATCTCAGATATTTCACAAATAAGTAAATACTTCAGTATACATCTCTAAAAAATAGTTTCTTAAAACCATTATCACTCCTAATGAAATTGACAAAAACTCCTTAATATTTTGTAATCCCCTACATTCTGGTTTTCCTTGTTGCTCACAAAATATCTTTTTTTAATTGTGTTGTTTAGGTCTGAATCTAAAGTCCGTGCATTGGTTACCCTTAGACATCTGTTTTAGTCATGAACAGCATCTCTTCTTTTTTTCCTGGCTTTGACTTCTTTTTTTTTTTTTTTTTTTTAATTTTTTTTTTTTAACGTTTATTTATTTTTGAGACAGAGAGAGACAGAGCATGAACGGGGGAGGGTCATAGAGAGGGAGACACAGAATCTGAAACAGGCTCCGGGCTCTGTGCTGACAGCTGACAGCACAGAGCCCGACGCGGGGCTCGAACTCACGGACCGCGAGATCATGACCTGAGCTGAAGTCGGCCGCTCAACCCACCGAGACACCCAGGCGCCCCTCCTGGCTTTGACTTCTTGAAGAGACTGGGTTAATTGTTCAGTAGAGCATCCCACTTTCTAGATTTATCTGATTGCTTCCTTGCTGTCAGAGATTTTACTATTTGGAGAGAAGAGTCTAATGAATAAATAAATAATTGTAAATGTGTTGACTGAAAGAACAAGTTATTATAAAGGATAATAGAGAAGGACTCCTTGAGGTGAAATTGAAATAGAGACTTGAAATAGGAAAAGAAGCATTCCAGGCAGAGGGACTTGAAAAAGTCTTGAAAAAAGGTAATGTGGCTGGAGCTTGGTGAATAACAATGACATACTGTTGGATAAGTAGGCAGGAGCCAGATCGTGTTCAGCTTTATAGGCAAGACTAAAGAGTTTGAAAAGATTTTCTAAGTACAATGGAGTGCTGTGGAAGGACATTCACCTAGAGAGTAATCTTGACCCTATTAAGGTTTTTAATGCTCACCTTGGCAGCTTTGTGGAGTCTAGATGGGAGTGCAGGGTGGGGGTGGGAAGATGGAGAGCAAAGGTAGAAAGGGGAAAACTATTAGGCTATGTAGTTGTATGTGATCCAGGCAAGAAATGATGGTTGCTTGTACTAGAATGGTGATGGGGAACTGGTTAGCTTTTGTAAGTGAAATGGACAAAAACAAGGTAATTGATTGGAAATGGATAGTGTGAGAGGAGGAACTATAAAGGATAACAACTGGGGTTTTGGCTTGAACAGTGGAATGGATGGTGACTCATTTCCTCACATGACTCTGGCTGCCAGTTTGTGATGCTTTTTTAACAAGTTATGAAATAGTCTTCACAGATAGTCTTCCTGCTTTTCTAGTGTTGTTTTTAAACTAGGTATGGATATTGAATTTTATCAAATGTTTTGTAGCTTTTATCGTTTATACTACTTAATTGTTTTAGTTAGGACTCTTTCAGTTGCAAGCATGAGAAACCCAACTCGGGGCACCTGGGTGGCTCAGTCCACTGAGCGTCTGACTTTGGTTCAGGTCATGATCTCATCGTTCGTGAGTTGCAGCCCTGCATTGGGCTCTGTGCCGACAGCTCAGAGCCTGGACCCTGCTTTGCATTCTGTCTCCCTCTCTCTTTGCCACCCCCCCTCCCCACTTTCTCTCTCTTTCAAAAATAAATAAATATTTTTAAAAAATTGTTTTTAAATAAAAGAAATCCAGCTCAAACTGATTTAAGCAAAAAATTAGGATGGATTTGAACAGCATGGGTCCACTTGAACTTTTTACAGTACTGTAAATGTATATCTCTTACTTACAATTTTTTTAATGTTTATTTATTTTTGAGAGAGAGAGAGAGGGAGCACCAGCGGGGCAGGGGGAGAGAAAAAGAGGGGGGCAGAGGATCCAAAGCAGACTCTGCGCTGACAGCAGCGTGCCTGGTGCAGTGTTTGAACTCACCAACCTCGAGATCATGACCTGAGTTGAAGTAGGACGCTCAACCAGCTGAGCCACTCAGGGGCCCCATTCCTTACGATTTGCTTAATGTTTTCTTTTCTCTGGCTTACTTTATCGTAAGAATAGAGCATATGACACATATAACATGCAAAATGTGTGTTAATCAACTGTTTATATTATCAGTAAGGCTGCCAGTTAACAATAGGCAATTAGTAGTTAAATTTGGGGGAAGTCAAAAGTTACACATGGATTTTCAACTGCATGAGGTGGTAGGGTTGGCACCCCTAACCCCTGCATTGTTCAAGGGTCAACTGTACTGAATCAAGTACCCAAAGGGAGCAGGGGTAAACCTTCCTTTCAGGCTCAATTACATGGCTACTACGGTCTTCTTGAATAGCCCTAGAACTGGTGTGTCTCTGTTTCTTTTTCCTTCTTTCCCTCTTCTCTTCCGTCTCTGTGTCCATCTCTTACTTGCTCTTTATATTACTTTCACCCTCAGACATGACCTCCCTAAGAGTAGCTCCTAAATAGTCCTAGGCTCCAGGCTCCTAGCTATAGGTAAAGAATTATCCTGTCTTCCAAACACTTTCAGTAAAACTGTAAGGATTTACTGGGTTGCATTACAGCTCCACCTAAAGACTCCTTATTTTTCCAAGAACAATTGAAGAGCTCTTGTTATCAGAAGGGCAAAAGAAAACAGATCTTCATTCTCCCCTGTAACATTTATATTAAAAGATTTGCTTTCATTGAAACTCCTAAAATTCCTGGAATGAACCATAATTGTTTATAGTATGTTACTATTTTTCTGTGTTTGTAGATTCCATTTGTGAAAATCTTGTTTAGAATTTTTTTAAAAAATTTAATGTTTTATTTATTTTTGACAGAGAGAGAGACAGACAGACAGACAGAGCATGAGTGAGGGGAGGGGCAGAGAGAGAGAGGGAGACACAGAATCCGAAGCAGGCTCCAGGCTCTGAGCTGTCAGCACAGAGCCTGACGCGGGGCTCAAACTCAACGACTGCGAGATCATGACCTGAGCCAAAGTAGGATGCTAAACCAACTGAGCCACCCAGGCACCCCTTGTTTAGAATTTTTAACATCAGCTTTCCTAAATGAAAATCACTGGTACCTTTCTTTATTTAGAAAATGTTGTATTTGCCAGATTTTAACATTGTTATGTAGCTTTCCAAAAAAAGAGTCAGGAACATTTTTATTTTGATCTGTGCCATGGAATAATTTAAATAACACAGGAATTACCCATAACAGCAGATTAGGAAAAATTCATCCATGAACCTTCTAGGCATGACACTTGTTTTTGAAATTATCCCATGTTTGTTAAAGACTGTGTTGTCTATTATTTTCTTGAGTCAGTATGGGCAGTTTTTAAATTTTTCTAGTCTGTCATCCTTTTCACTAAGGTTTTCATGTTGATTAACTTAGGGTTATAATTTTTAAATTCTTGCTTTTTCACACTTGTATATATTTTTTACGCTTTGTTCCTCTTGGCTAGATTAACTGAGATATCTCTTAATTATTCCTTTAAAACCTATCTCTTGGTATTACTTGTCAATTATATTGTTTTCTCCCTAATCATTAATTTCTGCTTTTTTTCTTATTTTTCCCATTAAGCTTTGCTTAAATATTTGTATTCCTTTTTTAACTTCTTGAGTAACTTATTAATTATTTTACAATGAGATTAGGAATTTTCTTCTGAGAATAATTTTACCCTCATCCAAAAGACTTTGATATTAGGATTTTCATTGTAAACATTTTCTAGTTTGTGTTGGAAGTTTTAAATGCTTTAAGTCAGAATTGTTTAGGTGAGAATTATAAAAATTATCGTATGTGGTGATCAATTAATTTATTAAAATTTGGGGGAAATATTGAGATTTTCTTGAGCCATAATTTATGTTACATTGTTAGAAAGTCCCATGGCTTTTCCCTATAAGATATAAAGTTCAACCTGAGTCTGTTAGATGAGGGTGGGATGTAGAGGGAGGGTTGTTGTTTTAGATAGCATGATTAGGGAGAGGCCTGTTAGATAAATTGACAGACTGGAATGAAGTGAGGGAACAATAAGAGCAAAAGCCTTGCTAAATTGTCTTAAGTTTTATTTAATTGAAAGATGTAATCTCAGGTCTAGTTCTGTATTTAACCTATTCTATATTTCTGTTTCAATGATACTAATTGAGAGCACACCTATTTGCATAGTTAGTACTAATATCACCCTTGGCCACAAGGCAATCATAAACACAAATACCAATTCTCAAAATATTTAGGTTACCATTGTAATACAAAATTAAACTTCTTATAGATTACTCTTGAGCCCCTGAGAATATGGGCATGTTTCCACAGAAGACCCAGTTTGAGAACTACTATCCTTACACATTATTCTTTAGACTTTTTCCCACTTCACTCTCAAGGGAAGAGGTGGAGAGAGGAACAATGGGATTCTTCTTGTTGAATTCATGTTAGAATTGAGGTTTTGTTGATCAGTGAACTAGAGTGAAGGCATTTGGTCTTTCTCTTGGCTGCTTATGTTCCCCAAGCATTATCTCTCCAAATTGTGAGATACATGGGAGAGCTTTCAGAATTTTATCTACTTAATTTTCTAAACTACTTCTACTCCACTACTGGTATTGCCCACTCTACAAGGAATCCACATGGATTCCCAGCATTTTCTTTCATTTTGGTTAAAATTGTTCTATATCTGCTTAGCACTTCTTCAGGTGTATTGCGTGAGTTTAGGACACTCGTGTAGTTATAGCATTGGTGGTATATTCTTCCAATCTCGACCTGTTTGTCTTCTGTACTTTTGGGTTTGGAGAATGGAGTAATCCTGTACCTGTGCAGCTGTTTTCTCAGAAGTCAACTTTTCTCATTTTTATTGAATGGTTAAGAGAAAGCCTTTTCCGGGGCGCCTGAGTGGCTCAGTCGGTTAAGCGTCCATCTTCAACTCAGGTCATAATCTTGCAGTTTGTGGGTTCGAGCCCCACATCTCTGTTATCAATACAGAGCCCTCTTCTGATCCTCTGTCTCCCTGTGTCTCTGCCCCTCCCCTGCTCGTGCACTCTCTCTCAAAATAAACATTAAAAAAAAAAAAGAAAAAGACTTTTCCTACAAGTCATGTGGTAGGATAACTTCATTTTAATGTCAAAACTAACAACTAATTATATTTTTTAATCACTTGATAGGTTGGAATCCGAGGTACTGATATAGTTGTGCTTGGAGTAGAAAAGAAATCTGTTGCCAAGCTTCAAGATGAAAGAACTGTGAGGAAAATTTGTGCCCTTGATGACCACGTTTGCATGGCTTTTGCAGGTACTTATGGACCTACAGTAGCGATAGAGTATCTTCGTGTAGTAGGGTAACACAGTCGGGCCCCCCCTACAGCTGTCATGCTATATTTACACAACATATAGAGATATGCCCCATTTCTTACTTTGACACCAACAGCATACCCTACCTTTTCTGGAAAATTACACTTCTATAAACATGGATTTCTAATAGTTAGCTTTGATCAAACATAAATGTTAAACAATACATATTATAGTATCCTAATTATGACTTTAGGTGACTGTTTTCTTTTTAAACTTTTTATTTTTAAATTATAGATAGGAAGTCGTAAAAAAAACACAAGGAAGTTTCCTTTACTGAGTTTCCCCCAATAGTAACATCTTCAAAAACTGATAAATTGAGATTGTTACAAGCCACAGAGTTTATTTAAACAGTTTTACTTGCACTCATTTGCATGTGTATGTGTGTGTGTTTTGTAGTTTTATTAGATGTATCATGTGTGTAAGTTCATGTAACCATCACTGCAATCAAGATACACAACTCTTCATTAACACAAGACCACTTCATGCTAATCCTCCTCATCTCTAACCTCTGGCAACAATAATCCTCTCTCTTCTCCATCTCTATAATTTTGTCATTTTGAGAATGTTATATGAATAGAATCCTGTGATATATAATCATTTAATCTTGGCTTTTCTCGTTCAGCATAATTCCCCTACAGTTCATCCAAGTTGTTGCATATGTCAATAGTCACTTGCTTTTTATTGCTGAATAGTGTCCCATGATATGGATCTACCACACTTTGTTAACAACTCACTGATTGAAGGACATTTGGATTATTTCTCGTTTTTGCCTGTTACAGAGAAAGCTGGTGAACATTTGTGTTCAGGTTTTTGTGTGAACATAGGTTTTCCTTTTTTGCAGTAAATGGTCAAGAGTACAATTGCTGGGTCATATGGTAATGCATGCTTAGTTTTATAAAAAACAGACAAATTGTTTTCCAGAGCGGTTGAACTATTTTACATTCCTACTAGCAGTATATGAATGATTCATTTTCTCTGCATCCTCAGCAACCTTTGGTGTTGTTACTTCTTTAAATTTTAGATATTTTTATGAGTGTGTCATGTTATATCATTGTGGGTTTAATGTGCATTTGACTCATGGCTAATGATGTTGAACATAATTTTCCTGTGCTTATTTGCCTCCGTATAGCAAACGAGACGTTTTTCTTGTCATGTGTGCTTGTGCACGCACCCATTTTCTTTTTTACTTTCTTTCTTTTTTTGTTTGAAATAAGACTTTAATGTGCACAAAGAAAGTTCACGTTAGTGACAGAGAGAGGAAGGAGGGTGAGGAGGTCCCAGGAAGCCCAAGGAAACTGGAGTGTGGAGACAAAGGCCATGGGGCAGAGGAAGTGGCTGGGAGGGAAGGAGAGCAGAGGGGTGGGCCAGGCAGGGCCGGGCTGCATCGTTGCCTGGTGGGGGTCAGGGGCAGTGTGGAGGCAGGCTCTTACTTCATCACAGTGGTCTTCCTCTGGCCTCCGTTCTTCACTTCCTTCTGTTCCCTGAGCCCTGTTCACTTCCTGCCAGAGCCTAGAGCCTGGGGCCATCCCTGCCCTGCTCCTTTAGTCTTTCCAGGGGCTGAAGTACTGGGCCTGTGGCCAGCAGTGGGGCCAGCAGCACCTTCCAGCAGATATAGGTCTGGGCAGCTAGGTCCTTGAGTCTGGTCGGTGCATAGCCTGGGGGCCCTCCTGGGTATGGTTGCTGAGGGGCGGTCCAACTGCATGCACGGCTGCTACAGCCCTCCCCATTGGTCTGGAGTAATGTCCTGCAGCTGACCACCACCCCAACGAGTGTCAGAAGAGTGGGACACAGGGAGTAAACGTTATGATCTTGTTTGGTGCTGGCCTTTCGCTATTGCTCCTGGCACGGCGGCAAGGTCTCAGAGCCCAGGTACTGCCTGAGGGATGATGGCCTCATGAGGCTCAGGAGCTGGCTGAACAAAGACAGCTGGGCCTTCTCTTGCCAGAGAGGGAGTAGTGTCTCTTGCTGGTCCAGCATCCGTGCAACAACCACAAGGCTGAGCTGGCTTTGAAGCTGCCTAGTCTGGGAGGTCAGAAAGAACTATGCAAGTACCAGCAGATTGTGGCGGTACTCTGACACCTTGCTTGGGGTGCAGCACAGCTGCTGGAGCTTCCCTGGCCACCCCTGGAAGTTCTCGAGCAGCAGAAAGCAGAGACTGATGGCGATCAGGCTTGGGCAGCAGGTGGAGCCCCACGTCCAGGCTGACTCAGCACAGTGGCTCCATCAGGCCCAAGAGGTCCCTGGCTGGGCCGGGGCACACAGTGTCAGGAACTTATGGATGTAGCTCGGGCTGATGTCCAAGGCAGTCTCTGGGGGAGTGTCCTGCTGCTCACTTCAGTTCAGGCTACTGTTATTGTTTTTTAGTGGTTTTTTAAAAACTTTATTATTTTATGTTGAGAGAGAGAGAGAGAGAGCAGGGGAAGGGCAGAGAGTAAGAGAGAAACTCCCAAGCAGGGTCCATGCTGTCAGCACAGAGCCCAACGCAGGGCTTAATCTCACAGTTAATGAGATCATGATCTGAGCCGAGGTCAAGAGTCAGATGTTTGACTGACTGAGCCACCCAGGTGCCCCATGGCCACTGTCATTTTTAAGCACTCTCCCACTGTGCCAACAGGGCCCCTGCAGGCCCAGAGCAGGGTTGCGGGCTCCCAGGATGTGAAATGCCTTCATGACCTCTTGCAGCAAAGGGGCACCACCAGTGCTTGTCTCCATCAGACTGATGGAAGAGCCCGTCCATGTTGAGATCCCATAGGAGGCCAAAGACTCCTGAAGAAGTTTCTGGAGACTGTGTCAGCAGCTGGAAGAGCCACTGGAGCAGGAGCACCAGGTAGTCAGGGGTGTGCAGGTAGAGGCCGTACAGGAAGGAGAGCTGCTGGGCCGACGGGCAGTGAGGAACAGCCCTTCCAGGTGGCTGTGTGACTTCAGGTGTAAACAATCCAGGATGCAACACAGGGGGGACAGCTGGGTAGAAACAGTCTGTCCAGGATGTGCTGGTGGAATGACCTGCAGTGACGTGAAAAATCTCTCCACCAGCATCCTGTGCCCAAGTGTGGCAGGCAGTTCATCTTCATCAAGACCAGGGAGTCAAGGTCAGGACAGTTGTGCAGAAGCAGCTCCTGTTGCCCTTGCTCCAGGGCCTGTTCCTCCTTCTCCTGCACTGAGTGATCTAAGCTGTTGATGTAAGTCTGTGAGGCCACAGAGGTGAACTGGAACAAGGTGTGGGTATCCACCACTGGAGCCAGAGTCTTCGGGCTTGGGACTGCCATGTTCGAGAACAGCTCCTCCAGTGAGGCCAGGCTTCCTTGGAGGTCTGAGTCCTGGGGTCTTGATCTAACTCTTCAGGCAGCTTGTGGGCCCACGTCCTCCAGCTCTGAGGCCCTGCCATGGCCACGCACCTTTGGGCTGGAGCCCCCCTGCCAGCCTGTGGTACCCTCAGGTCCAGGAACTCTACAGGCAGTGGGTTTCAGTCATTGGGGAACATATCCTCAGCCGCCTGCACCTTGGGCTTCCATGACAACGTGGGAGTTGGAACTGAGGTGGGACTGCAGCAACACCGGGCAGGGTAGAGGAGTCTCTGGTACAGAGGTGCTCGAAGCAGCCGCCCTTCAGGTTGGGAAACAGGATGGACATCACAGCAGCTGTCTGGACCCCTTCTCTCTGAGGAAGGGCTAGTGGTGTCTTCTGGGGCCTGGCCGTCTGCAGACAGCAGGACGTTTTTTCCTCCAGGGCCGCCAGGCCTCCCCATGGCCCCAGTGTTGCATATGGGCAGGTTGCGCCTGGGCAGGCAACAGCTGCCTACCACTCGGACACAGGCACACGGTCACATGCACCCATTTTCTAATGATGCTTTTTCAAACCAGGATTTTATATTGATTATTAAGCAAAAAAATAGCCTTTATCTTTCTGTCTTAAAAAAGTAATCATCTTGGGGCACCTGGGTGGCTCAGTCAGTTAAGCTTCCAACTCTTGATTTTGGCTCAGGTCATGATCTTGAGGTTCATGGGATCCAGCTTCACATGGCAGAACCTGCTTGGGATTCTCTCTCTCCCTCTTTCTACCCCTCCCTCACGTGTATGATCGTTCTCTCTCTCTCTCTCTCTCTCTCTCTCAAAATAAATAAATAAAAATTTAAAAAGAATAACAAACACCTTTAAAAACAGCCACCTTGCCACAAAACAAATTTTGATAATTTTTTGAAAGATCGAAATAATACAAAGTATCATTTCCAATCAAAATGAAATAAAACTAGAAATCAACAGAAGGAAAGCTGAAAAATTCCACAGATGTGTGGGAATTAAACACTACAGTTGACCCTTGAATGACACAAGTTTGAACTACATAGGTCCACATATATGTAGATTTTTTTACATACAGCATTGTAAATGTATTTTCCTTATGATTTTCTTAATAACCTTTTTTCTCTAGCTTACTGTGTTTTAATAATACAGCATATAATACGTATAACATACAAAATATATGTTAATTGACTATGTTATCAATAAGGCTTTCAGGCAACAGTAGGCTATTAGTAGTTAAGTTTTTTGAGGAGTCAAAAGTTATGTGCAGATTTCGCTTGGGGGGGTCAGTTAGTGCCCCAATGCTCACATTGTTCAAGGGTCAACTGTACTCCTAAAAAATCCATTGACCAAAGAAGAAATCACAAGAGAAATCAGAAAATATCTTGAGACAAATGAAAATGAAAACACAACATGTCAGACTTATGGAATGCAACAAAAGCAGTGCTAAGAGGAAAATGTGTGGCTATAACCATTTACTTTAAAAAAAAAAGATTTCAATTCAGTAGCCTATTCTTACACCTTAAGAACTAGAAAAAGAAGAACTAACCCTAAGGCTACCACCAGGAAGGAAATAATAAAGGAAGATAGGGAAAATAAAAGATTATAAGAAAAAAAGGTATATAAAACAGAGAATAGGAAAGCAAGAGAGAAAAATCAAAAAACCCAATACTTGGTTCTTTGAAAAGATCAATACTATTGACAAACCATTAACTAGGTAGACTAAGAATAAAAGAAGACCTAATTAAAAGTAGAAATGAAAAAGGGAACATTACTAATAATTTTACAGAAATAAAAAGGATTATCAGAGAGTACTATGAGCAATCATATACCAACAAATGAGATAATCTAGAAGAAATTGACGCATTTCTTGAAACATACAAATTACCTGAAGTTACTCAAGATGAAATAGAAAATCTCAACAGATATATAGTAAGAGTCAACCAGTGATCAAAAACCCAATTAAAAGAAACAAACACAAACAACAAAAAACATGACCTGATGGTTTCCCTGGTGAATTCTACCAAACATTTAAAAAAGAATTAATACCAGTCACTCTCAAACTCTTCCAAAAAATTGAAGAAAGAACACTTCCAAACTCAATATTCTATGAGGCCAGCCTTACCATGATACCAAAACCAGACAAAGACACTACCAGAAAAGAAAACTACACGTATAAATATTGATGTAAAAATCCTCACCAAAATACTAGCAAACCAAATTCAGCAAATTAAAGGATTTATGTGTTGTAACCAAGCGGCCTTTATTCCTGGAGTGCCAGGATAGTTCAACACTTGAAAATCAATCAACGTACTATACCACATCAACAAAATGAAGAGAAAAACAGCATGATCATTTCAATCGATTCTGAAAAAGCATTTGACAGAATTCCATACCCTTTCATGATGAAAACACTCAACAAACTAGGAATAGAAGGAAAAGACCTCAACATAACAAAAGCCATTTATGAAAAACTCACAGCAAACATCATACCCAGTTACGAAAGACTGAAAGTTTTTCCTCTAAGATCAGGAATAAGTCAAGGATGTCTGCTTTTGCCACTTCTATTTAACATAATAAGGAAAGTCCTAGTGTGAGCAATTAGGCAAGAAAAAAAAAGGCATCTAAATTGGAAAGGAATAAAATTAGCTTTGTTTATGGATGATGTGATCTTGTATATAGAAAACCCTGAGGATTAAAAAAAACACACACAACATTGTCAGAGGTAATAAATGAAATTGAAATTGAAATAAATGAATTGAAAAACGTTGCAGGAAACAATGTCAACACACACAAAAATTAGTTGCTTATCTATATACTGACAACAATCTGAAAAGGAAAATTATGAGAAATAATTCTATTTACAATGGTATCAAAAATAATAAAATACTTAGAAATTTAACTAAGGAGGCAAAAGACTTGTACGTTGAAAACTATAAAACATTACTGAAAGAAATTTAAGAAGACACAAATAAATGGAAAGACATCCGCTGATCATGGATTAGAAGATTAATATTGTTAAGATATCAGTACTACCCAAAGCAATGATTCGGTATATCCCTGTCAAATTTCCAATGAGTTTTTTTCAGAAACAGAAAAAATTAAAATTCATATGGAACCTTGAAACAGTCTTGGAAAATTGCAAATCTGGACAACTCATGCTTCCTGATTTCAAAACTTGTCAAACCACTGCAGTGCTAACATAAAGATGGACATATATGGGCTCCTGGATGACTCAGTGCTTTAAGCGGCTGACTCTTGATTTCAGCTCAGGTCATAATCTCAAGGTTCTCTCTGAGAGCCTCTCTCTCTCTCTCTCTGAGAGCAATCTCTCTCTCTGTCCCCCTCCCCCCCCCCAAATAAATAAACCTAAAACAAAAAACATATGGACATACAGACCAATAGAATATAATGGGCAGCCCAGAAATAATCCTCATATACATGGCCAAATGATTTTTGACAAGATTTTCAAGAGTATTTAATGGGGAAAAGATAGTCTTTTCAACAAATGGTGCTGGGGAAACTGAATATCTAAATGTTAAAGAATAAAACCTTAGCTAACATTATATGCAAAAATTAACTCAAAATGAATTAACTAATGGGGTACTTGGATGGCTCAGTCAGTTAAGCGCCCAACTTGGCTCAGGTCATGATCTCGTGTTCCGTGAGTTTGCACCCCATGTCTGGCTCTGTACTGACATCTCAGAGCCTGGAGCCTGCATCGGATTCTGTGTCTCCCTCTCTCTCTCTGCCCCTTCCCCGCTCATGCTGTGTCTCTCTCTGTCTCAAAAATAAATAAACACTAAAAATAAAAATTTTTTAAATGAATTAACTACGCATAAAACCTAATGCTTTAAAACTCAGAGGAATAATGCTTTAATACTCAGAGGAGAAAAGTTTTGTGAAATTGGATTTGACAGTGATTTTTTGGATTAAAAAAATGTAAATTGGACTACCTCATAATCAAAACTTGTAATGCATCAAAGGACAAAGTCGACAGTGAAAAGGCAGTCTATGAAATGGGAGAAAATATTTGCAAAATTATATGTCTGAAAGGATTGATAACCAGAATATGTAAAGAATACTTAGAACACAACAACAAAGAAGCAGACACCCCAATTCAAAAATAAGAAAGACTTAAAAGATATGTCTCCAAAGAAGAGATACAAATGGCCAATAAACACATGAAAAAATGCTCAACATGACTAATCATTAGAGAAAATGAAAATCAAAACCACAATGAATCACCACTTCACATCCATTAGGATGGCTATTATAAGAAATAAATAAAGAAATAACAAAAATGTGGAGAATTCCCTTGTGCACTGTTGGTGAGAATGTAAAATGGTGTAGTCACTATTGAAAACAATATGGCGAATTCATAAAAAAGTAAATATTGAATTACCGTGTGATCCAACCATTCCACTTCTGGGTATATATCTAAAAGAACTGAGAGCAGTGACTCAAAGAGATATTTGTATACCCATATTCATAACAGTATTAATCACAGTAGCTAAAAGATGTAAACAACCCAGGTGTCCATCAATGGATGAATGGGTAAACATAATGTGCTATATGTATACAGTGGAATATAATTCAGCCCTAAAAAAAGAAAGAAATTCTGAAACATACTACTACGTGGAGAAATCTTGAAGACCTTATAGTAAGTGAAATAAGCAGTCATAATAGGCTAATTACTATATGGTTCCATTTATATGAGAATACTACTTGTCAAATTCATAGACACAGAGAATAGAATGGTGGTTGCCAGGGTCTGTCGGGGAGGGGAAATGGGGGGTTATTTCATGGGGTCAGAGTTTCAGTTTGAGAAGATAAAAATTCCCAGAGATGGGTGGTGATGATTTCCCAAACACTGAAAATACTCTTTTTTTAAAAAAAATTTTTAATTTATTTTTGAGACAGAGACAGAGCATGAGCAGGGGAGGGGCAGAGAGAGGGGGAGACACAGAATCTGAGGCGGGCTCCAGACTCTGAGCTGTCAGCACAGAGCCCAATGCGGGGCTCGAACTTACGGAGCATGAGATCATGACCTGAGCTGAAGTTGGACACTCAACCGACTCAGCCACCCAGGCGCCCCCCCTTTTTTTTTTAAATTGTTTTTAATGTTATTTATTTATTTTAGGAGAAAGAGAGACAGCATGAGCGGGGGAGGAGCAGAGAGAGGGAGACACAGAATCTGAAGCAGGCTCCAGGCTCTGAGCTGTCAGCACAGAGCCCGATGCGGGGCTCGAACTCATGAACTGTGAGATCATGACCTGAGCCAAAGTCAGACGCTTAACCGACTGAGCCACCCAGGCACCCCAAACACTGCAAATATTCTTAACTCCACTGAACTGTAAGCTTAGAAATGGTTAAAATGGTAAATTTTATGATATATAATTTACTTCAATAAAAGAAAAAAAATTTTAAAAGAAATCATCTTAGTATAAAAGATACGGAATGCTTTAACTTCTGATATGCATAATTTTCTGACTATAATATAAAAATAATTTTAATATGAATTTGACTTTTTAGCAGAGTAAAATAAGCATTTAGTAATATTCTCCCCCTCATGTTAATTGACCTTTGTAGTCGGAAAATACCTAAATGTCTGTTATTGGGAAGTAGTATAATTAGCCATTGCATATCCAAGGAGTTGCTTAAAAGTACAGGCTCCGGAACCATACCAACTGGATTCTTAGCCAAACTCCACTGCCCACTACATCTATAATTGTGGGCAAGGTACTTAACTATTGCTGCTTGCCTCCGTTTAGTCTTCTTTAACGTGAGGTTAAGGATAGTATGTACCTTACTGATTTTTTTACAAGAATTAAATGAATTAATACATAAAAAACATTTAGAACAAAGTCTGGCATATATTATTACTATTACACTACAATTACTACTACTACCGTGTTATCATTCTTATTATTTAGTAGCAGTTAAAAAAGGAGGCCATAGGATCTGTCCATATTGACATGAGAAGTATCCATAATATATATTAGAAATAGTGGGTTACTGAATAATACATATAATTTGTATGGTAGCTTTTATTCCTGCTGTTGGAATATGTTGTGTTGAGTACATATCAGAAAAAAATAGTTCCATCTTGAAAAAAAATCACATTCTTTTGTCAGTATTGTTATTACATTGTACTTTTAATGTTTAGAAAATAGCCTTTAGGAAAAAAATCACAGACTTTGAAAAAATAATTCATGTGCCATGTAGAATTCCATTTAAAAGTAGAAATTTTACAGTGTGACAGTATCTTCAAGATAAAGTTGTGGTGTGAATTTAAAAGCACTAGACAGAGGACTTATTTCTTCTATAGATTGCTTATTTATAGAGACAGTAAAATTGTAGTTTTCTTTTTTTTTAAGTGTTTATTTAAATTCCAATTAGTAGGGGCACCTGGGTAGCTCAGTCGATTGAGTGTCCAACTCTTGATTTCGGTTCAGGCCATGATCTCAGAGTCGTGGGATCGAGCACGCCATTGGGCTCCTCACTGAGCATGGGGCCGGCTTAAGATTCTCTCCCTCTGCCCCCTCCCCCACTCACATACTCTCTCTCTCTAAAATAAAAGGTAAAAATAAAAAATTCTGGTCCATTAACATACAGTGTAATATTAGTTTCGGGTGTACAGTACAGTGAGTCAACACTTCCTGATCACCCAGTGATCATCACAAGTGCACTCCTTAATTCCCATCACCTATTTAACTTATACCCCCCCACCTTTCCTCTGGTAACCATCAGTTTGATCCCTATAATTAAGAGTCTGTTTCTTGGTTTGCTCTTTTTTTCTCCCTTTGCTCATTTGTTTCGTTTCTTAAATTCCACATATAAGTGAAATCATAGGGTATTTGTCTTTCTCTGACTGATTTATTTCACTTAGCAGCTATCTCTAGCTCTATACATGGTGTTGCAAATGGCAAGATTGTGTTCTTTTTATGGCTGAGTTGTATTCTGGTGTGTGTGTGTGTGTGTGTGTATACACATCTTTTTGAAAACTTTTTTACTGTTTCTTTTTGAGAAATAGAAAGTGTGAGTGGGGGAGGGGGAGAGAGAGAGTGAGACACAGAATCCAAAGCAGGCTCCAGGCTCTGAGCTGTCAGCACAGAGCCGACAAGGGGCTCAAACTCATGAACCATGAGATCATGACCTGAGCTGATGTTGGATGAGTCGACTGAGCCACCAAGTCACTCCCCGCCCCCCACCCCAACATCTTCTTTATACATTCTTCAATCAGTGACACTTGGGCTGTTTCCATAATTTGGCTATTCTAGATAATGCTGCTATACACATCGAGGTGCATGTATCCCTTTGAATTAGTATTTTTGTATTCTTTGGGTAAATACCTAGTAGTGTGATTGCTGGATTGCAGAGTGGTGGTATTTTTAACTTTTTGAGGAACTGCCATACTGTTTTCTAGAGTGGCTGCACTGGTTTGCATTTCGGCTAACAGTGCAAGAAAGTTCCTTTTTCTACACATCCTGGCCAACACCTGTTGTTTCTTCTGGTGTTGATTTTAGCCATTCTGACAGGTGTGAGGTGATACCTCATTATAGTATTTCCCTAATGATGAGTGATGTTGCGCATCCTTTCATGTGTCTGTTGGTTATCTGTATGTCTTTTTTGAAAAGATGTCTATGTCTTCTGCCCATTTTTAAATTGAATTGTTCGGTTTTAGGGTGTTGTTTTAGAAGTTCTTTACATATTTTAGATACTAACCCTTTATCAGATATGGCATATCTTCTCCCATTCCATAAGGAGAACAAATATTGTTACAATGTCAATTCTACAATCTACACATTTAATGCTATCCCTATCAAAATACCAACAGCATTTTTCACAGAATCTAGAACAAACAATTTTAAAATTTGTATGGAACCACAAAAGACCCCGAATAGCCAAAGCAGCCTTCAAAAAGAAAAGCAAAGCCAGAGGCATCACAATTCCAGACTTCAAGTTATATTACAAATCTGTAGTGATCAAAATAGTATGGTACTGGCACAAACATAGACACATAGGTCAATGGAACAGAATAGAAAACCCAGAAATGAACCCACAAATATATGTTCAGTCTTTTACAAAGCAGGAAGGAATATCCAATGGAAAAGACAGTCTCAACAAGTGGTGTTGGAAAAACTAGATAGCAACATGCAAAAGACTGAAACTGGACCACTTTCTTATACCCTACACGAAGGTAAATTCAAAAGGGATTAAAGACCTAACTGTGAGACATGAAATCATAACTCTCCTAGAAGAGAGCATAGTAATTTCTTTGACATCAGCCTTAGCAACTTCTTTTTAGATAAGTCTCCTGAGGCAAGGGAGACAAAAACAAAAATAAACTATTGGAACTTTATCAAAATAAAAAGCTTCTGCACAGTGAAAGAAACAATCAGCAAACTAAAAGGTAACCCATAGAATGTGAAATTGCAATTTTCAGTTGTATCTTTAAGTAAAATGTGTTCTCTTTTTCTTAGCCATTTAGTATTGATTAGTGTAACTTCTGTTTCCTACGTTAAATAACTGTATTACTCATATGGTTTGGCCAATTTATTACTAATTTTTTTTCTTGTGTCAGTTATGTCACTGCTTCCTAAATATACTTCTATGTTTCTATGGTTTTGGATCATATTTACATTGTAAAGGGGAAATAACATAGAAATCTCCTCTCTCATCACATTTTGTGATTGAACAAAGCTTTTAATCCATAGAATAGGCAAGTCAATCTCCTCCCATTTCTTTCTCTTATATAACAAATTTTATAAAACATGTTTTAACTTTTTAAGTGAACTCTACCCCCAACATGAGGCTTGAACTCATGACCCCAAAATCAAGAGTTGCATGCTCTACTGATTGAGCCAGCTAGGTGCCCCTCATCTTTTTTTTTTTTTTTAATGGAGAACACTCTATGACATGTATGTGAAAACCCAATAGAGAAGTTCCTTTATAGGTTTTTAACATTTTTAAAAATAAGCTCTATTCCCAATGTGGGGCTTGATCTCACCACCCCAAGATCCAGAGTCACATGCTCTACCGACTAAGCCAACCAGCCACCTCTCTCATATAACATTTACAAGAGAAAAGAATTGGTTTTTCCCTTAACTATCTGATTAAAATTTGCACCCCACCCATGAGGGTTAGGGTGATTCTTAGTGGCATATTGTGACAGGTTCTTCATTGTTGACTACTATTATCTATCTTCAGGGACTGATAATTCATCTAGGTTTGTAGAAACACAATTTGAAATGGCGGGGAAGTGGAACATGAGTTTGTGACTGCAAAAGACTGATGGTTATGTGAGAAATGACAGTTTCAGAGATTTTGTGAATGCATTTTCTGGGCAGTATGGTATTAAGAGAGTGGGAAAGAAACGGTCATGTGAAGGTCAAATGCCAAAAGTCTTTAATAGAAATGTTTGCAGGGAAGGCGGTTAAGATGGCAGAGAAGAATGAAGACCCTGAACTTGTCTCATCTCTGAAACACAGCTAGATTAGTACCAAACCAATTTGAACACCTAGGAGATTGTTCTGAGGATTAACACAACAATCTGCATAACTTTAGCCACAGAACTCAGTGGCTACGCAGTGCAGAGAGGTGAACTGGGGGAGAGAAAAGCTGCAGAGGCTGGGGAGCTGTTTTGCGGAGAGAAAGAAAGGGGAAGAGTACAGCACATTGGGATCATGCAAGAAAAGCACTCTCCCAAAAGTAGCTGGAGAGAAGGAGAGAGCATAAAAACACTTGCAGGGGACTGAACCAGAAATTTGTTCCCCAAAACCATTGACAGGAGGAAAGGAGAGGGTTTCAATACCACCAGAATTCTATAAACAGTGGAGCACAGAATCTTAAGTTTTGCAGGTCAGTGCCTGGCAGTGCTCTGGTGAGGAAGCAAGGCAAATCCCCAGAAACAGGCAGTGTGGCCTGAAGGGTCCATGTGCCACATGAGGAGAAGCAGTTCTCCTGCTCAGAGTGCATTTGGTAGGGGTCATACGGCCTCCCCACAGGCAAAGGTCCCAGCAGACCCCAGAGAGCAGCCATTTTTGCTGACACTGGAACAAAGATGCCAGGATGAGGTAAAGCCTGGCACCAGCTGCGTGATGTGGTTTGCCATAAACTCTGAACCTGTGCTCCCACGTGATTGTACAGAAGTTTTCTGGGGCAAACTGGTACATGGCCACTGCTCAGTGATACCCTCCCGCAGAGAGTCAGTGCAGGTCCAAGCTGCAGGAGTGTCTGAACTGTGGTGTTTTGAAACACAACCCCATCTGAGTGAAAACTATGGAGGGAGGTGCCACCTGACAGGCAGACAACTTGGACATGGATAAAATAGAAGCAGGGAATGGATGGAGGCCTGAAACAAAGGAAGGGTGTTTGATCCTGAGTCGGTGAGAGCCTGAAGTTTCTGTGCCAGAGACTAGGGAGTTGGGTGAAGCCATCTCTGCTTCTCCCACACACAGGCATGCACGCACCATGGCCACACAACACTGATCCACCCAGTAAGCTATGCAGCACCACCTAGTGGAGCATGGAGCCTTTACACTAAGCCCTGCCCAACTGCACCCTCCAAGCACATCCCCTAGAAGATCAGTACAGGTCATGTCACCTGCTTAGTATACAGACTATAGAAGGCTTCATAGTTTCAGTTGTAGGGGAAACGGGATGTAATTTCATTTGGGTTTCATTCTGTTTGCTGGTTCAATTGTCTTGTTCGTTTTCTTTGCTTCTGTTTTTGCTTAAATATTAGTTTTCTTTTTTCTTCTTTCTTCCTCATTCTTGGATACAGAAAGATATATATATATATTTTTACATTACTTTTTAAATTTTTTACTCTACTTCATTTTCTTTATTTCGTTCTATTTTATAAGTTTTTTAATTTTTAATTTTTTTCTTTTTTTCATTTATTTTCCTTTTTTCTCTATTGTATCAAGCTTCTTTCAATAAGCAGACCAAAGCACACCTATGATCTAGCTTCCTTTATTTGATTTTTTTTTTGTTTTTAATTTTTTAATTTAATTTTTTTATTAATTTTTTTCTTCCTCTAAAATGGCAAAATGAAGGAATTCACCCCAAAAGAAAGAACAGGAAGAAATGACAGCCAGGAGCTTAACACAGATATAAGCAAGATGTCTGAACTAGAATTTAGAACCACGATAACAAGAATACTAGCTGGGGTTGAAAAAAGCATAGAATTCCTTTCTGTGGAAATAAAAGAAATAAAATCTAGTCAGGATGAAATTAAAAATGCTGTAACCAAGATGCAATCTTAAATGGATGCAACGATGGCAAGAATGGATGAAGCACAGCAAGGAATCAGTGATTTAGAAGATCAGATTTATAGACAATAATGAAGCAGAAAAAAAGGGGGAAACAAAGGCCAAAGATCATGATAAAAGACTTAGAGAATTCAGTGACTTATTAAAAAGGAATAACACTGAATCATAGGTGTCCCAGAAGATGAAGAGAGAGAAAAAGGGGCAGAATCTGGTTTATGTGTGAGCAAATTATAGCAGAAAAGTTTCCTAAGCTGGGAAGGACATAGACCTCAAAGTCCAAGAAGTACAGAGAGCTCCCATTAGATTCAACCAAAACTGACCATCACTAAGGCATCTCATAGTCAAATTCACAAACTACACAGACAAGGAAAGAATTGTGAAAGCAGCAAGGGGAAAAAGTCAACCTATAAGGGAAGACAGATCAGGTTTGCAGCAGACCTATCCACAAAAACTTGGCAGGCCAGAAAGGAGTAGCAGGATATATTCAATGTGCTGAATCGGAAAAATATGCAGCCAAGAATTTTTTATCCAGCCAGGCTGTCATTCAAAAATAGGAGAGATAAAGAGTTTCCCACAAATAAAAACTAAAGTTCATGACTGCTAAACCAGCCTTGCAAGAAATTTTAATGGGGACTCTTTGAGTGGAGAAAAGATAAAAAACAAAAAAGACCAAAAGCAACAAAGACTAGAAAGGACCAGAGAACATCGTCAGAAACCCCAACACTACAGGCAACACAATGGCACTAAATTCATATCTTTCAGTACACACTGTAAATGTCAATGGACTAAACACTCCAATCAAAAGACATAGAGTATCAGAATGGATAAGAAAACAAGACCCATCTATATTCTGCATACAAGATACTCATTTTAGACCCAAAGACACTGACAGATTGAAAGTAAGCGGGGGGGGCGCCTGGGTGGCTCAGTCGGTTGAGCGGCCGACTTCAGCTCAGGTCATGATCTCGCGGTCAGTGAGTTCGAGCCCCGCGTCGGGCTCTGTGCTAGCTCAGAGCCTGGAGCCTATTTCAGATTCTGTGTCTCCCTCTCTCTGACCCTCCCCCGTTCATGCTCTGTCTCTCTCTGTCTCAAAAATAAATAAACATTAAAAAAAAAATAAAAAAAAAAAAAAGAAAGTAAGGGGGTGGAAAACCATCTATCATGCTAATGGTCATCAAAAGAAAGCTGGAGTAGGCATATCTAGGAATAAAACTAACCAAAGAGGTGAAAAATGTATACACTGAAAACTATAGAAAACTTATAAAATAAATTGAAGAAGACACAAAAAAATGGAAAAACATTCCATGCTCCTGGATTGGAAGAACAAATATTGCTAAAATGTCTATACTACCCAAAGCAATCTACATATTCAGTGTAATCCTTATCAAAATAACACCATCATTCTTCACAGAGCTAGAACACACAATCCTAACAATTTGTATGGAACCAGAAAAGACCCCAAATAGCCAAAGCAATCCTGAAAAAGAAAACCAAACAAAACTGTAGTCATCAAGACAGTATGGTACTGGCACAACAACAGACATATACGTCAATGGAACAGAATAGAGAACCCAGAAATGGACCCACAACCATATAGCCAAGTAATCTTTGACAAAGCAGGAAAGAATATCCAATGGAAAAAAGACAGTCTCTTCAGCAAATGGTATTAGGAAAACTGGGCAGCAACAAGCAGAAGAATGAACCTGGACCACTTTCTTACACCAAACACAGAAATAAACTCAAAATGGATGAAAGACCTAAACATAAGACAGGAAGCCATCAAAATCCTAGAGGAGAGGGGCGCCTGGGTGGCTCAGTTAATCATCTGACTTTGGCTCAGGTCATGATCTCACCATTTGTGGGTTTGAGTCCTGTGTAGGGCTCTATGCTGACAGCTCAGAGCCTGGAGCCTGCTTTGGATTCTATATCTCCCTCTGTGTCTGCTCCTTCCCTGCTCACACTCTCTCTCTCAAAAATAAACATTAAAAAAAAATTTTTTTTAATCCTGAGGAGAAAACATGCAACAACCTCTTTGACCTGGGCCACAGCAACTTCTTACTTGACATGTCTCCAAAAGCAAGGGAAACAAAAGCAAAAATGAACTATTGGGACCTCATTAAGATAAAAACTTCCTGCATAGCAAAGGAAACAAATCAACAAAACTAAAAGGCAACCGACAGAATTGGAGAAGATATTTGCAAATGATGTATCAGTTAAAGGATCAGTATCCAAAATCTATGAAGAACTTATCAAACTCAACATCCAAAAATCAAATAATCCAGTGAAGAAATGGTCAAAAGACATGAATAGACACTTCAAAGAAGACATCCAGATTGCTAACAGACACATGAAAAGATGCTCAACATCACTCATCATCAAGGAAATACAAATCAAAATCACAATGAGGGGACGCTATGGTGGCTCAGTTGGTTAAACATCTGACTTTGGCTCAGGTCATGATCTCCTGGTTCGTGGATTCAAGCCCCGTGTCGGGGTCTGTGCTGACAGCTCAGAGCCTGGTGCCTGCTTTGGATTCTGTGTCTTCCTCTCTCTCTGCCCCTCCCAGCTCACGTGCTCGCTCGCTCTCTCTCTCTCAAAAATAAACAAACATTTTTAAAAATTAAATAAATAAAGCCATAATGAGATACCACTCACCCTTGTCAGAATGGCTAAAATTAACAACTTCAGAAACAACAAATGTTGGCAAGGATGCAGAGAAAGAACCACCCTTTTGCACTGCTGGTGGGAATGCAAACTGATGTAGCCACTCTGGGAAATAGTATGGAGGTTCCTCAAAAAGTTAAAAATAGAACTACCCTATGACCCAGCAATTGCACTACTAGGTGTCTATCCAAAGCATACAAAAATGCTGATTCAAAGAGGCACGTGCACCCCAGTGTTTGTAGCAGCACTATTAACCATAGCCAAAGTATGGAAAGAGCCAAAATGTCCATCAACTGATGAATGGATAAAGAAGAAGTGGTGTATATATATATACGATGGAATATTACTCGACAATCAAGAAGAATGAAATCTTGCCATTTGCAACAATGTGGATGGAACTAGATTATATTATGCTAAGAGAAATAAGTCAGAGAAAGACAAATATAAGATTTCACTCATGTAATTTAAGACACAAAACAGATGAACATAAGGGAAGGAAGGCAAAACTATTATAAAAACACAGAAAAACTATAAGAGACTCTTAAATACAGAGAACAAACTGAGCATTGCTAGCGCAGTGTTGGGTGGGGGGGGAAGGGCTACAGGGGTGAGGGGTATTAAGGAGGATATCACATTGTTGGGATGAGCACTGGGTGTTATATGTAAGTGATGAATCACTAAATTCTACTCCTAAAATTATTATTACACTGTATGTTAACTAATTTGGATTTAAATTTTTAAAAATAATAAATAAACGAATGAATGAATGAAATGTTTGCAACTGTTGCATTTAAGTTTTAGGTCAGTTTTTTATAGAAACATTTTATTTCCTTATAAAGTATTGAAAATCAATTACATGATGTTTTGGTATGGCAAAAGGAAGACAGTGTTTTCTTTTTCTGTTTTAAAATTCTTGATTTTCAAACCCTTAATTTTAGACAAAAAGCTGAGAAGTGGTATGTCACAGTTATACTGAATGCATTTTGAAGGCAATGGATAGATTTTTGATAATGAAGTAATATTGTTTTCATAAGGAGAAAGCCAGCTTACTTCATAATTTAGGTAATAAGTATATTGATTTTGGAACCAGGATAAACCCTCAGCCTTTGATCAGTCTGCCACTGATATCTTCTCCAAAAATAGGTTTTAAAAAACAACTACAGGGGCACCTAGGTGGCTTGGCTGGTTAAGTGTCTGACTCTTGACTTCAGCTCAGGACATGATCTCATGGTTCATGTGATCTAGCCCCAGGTCCGTTTCTGCACTGACAACGTGGAGCCTGCTTGAATTCTCTCTTTCTAAATAAATAAACTTAAACATTTTTAAAAACTATAACTACAGAGATTTTTAGAAAATGGTTAGTAAAACCTAATAACCAGCTCAGCTACTGTGAATTAAACCATTTTGATCTTTGAGAAATAGTTTACTTAATGCTAGTATCTAACTACTATTCTTTAAAACCATTTTCTTGGGGTGCCTGGGTGGCTTAGTCAGTTAAGTGCTTGACACTTGGTTTTGGCTCAGGTCACGATCTCATGATTCGTGAGTTCAAGCCCCACATCAGGCTCCATGCTGATGGTGTGGAGCCTGCTTGGGATTCTCTCTCTCTCCCTCTCTCTACCCCTCCCCTGCTCACTCTCTCATTCTCTCTCAAAATAAATAAATAAATTTTAAAAAATTCAAAATAAACCATTTTCTTTAAAAAGTAAATAAGGGGTGCCTGGGTAGCTCAGACAGTTAAGCATCCGATTCCTGATATTGGCTCAGGTCATGATCTCTTGGTCATGGGATGAAGCCCCACGTCAGGCCCATGCTGAATCAAAATAAATAAGATTTTTTTTGAAAGCAAATAAGAATGAATCGGTTTAAGTGTTGAATGTCAGACAAGTGATACTCTATTTTACAAGAATTACAAATTGTTTATAATGGACATATATTGATAAAAATGTATATTACAAGAAAGATTTCATAGTAGCTTTAAAAAAACCCTTTTGATAAGAAAAAAGCCATTTTTTAAATAACGCATTGCCTACCTTTATAGGACTGACTGCTGATGCTAGAGTGGTAATAAACAGAGCCCGTGTGGAGTGCCAGAGTCATAAGCTTACAGTTGAGGATCCAGTAACTGTAGAATATATAACTCGCTTCATAGCAACCTTGAAGCAGGTAAGCCAGTATTCCGACAGATTTCTTCAGGCTTTCTTCTTTTGCATCATTATGGTTCCTGTCATGGGAATACTATAAGCACTCCAGTCATGTAATCCATTAAATCTACTAAACTCCTTATTCCTCCTCACATTTACTTCATTTAATCCATTAAATCTACTAAATTCCTTATTCCTTCTCACATTTACTTCATATTCACTCTCTTATTCCAGTGGACTGGATTGATTTGATCGTTAGAAATCTCAGTCACTATCAATTCTGAGAATTCTATTAAAATTTAAAAGAGCAATAAATCTCATATTTTAAGAGGATTTCTGTACTTCTCGTGATACAGTAACGAAAACCTTTTTCTTTTCTTTTAAGTTTACTAAAGAAATACCCATGATTCTTTCACCTGCAAACCTAAACAAAACTGATCATGTTTGGATTTGACTTCTGAATCCATACATAGATACACAGGTTGACATTACATAGAATCATGATGTATATAAGTATTCTCTTACTCTCATTTTATGTGCCCTTTATGTATGCCAGCATAGTCCTTATGCATACTTACCATTCTTACTATGTAATACTGTTTCCAGTTGCTCACTGGAAATTATTTAGATTGTTTCCAGTTTCTTTCCCTTTCTCATTCCCTTTCTCAATTTAGTACTTTAATAGCATTACTCTATCTTTGTCATAGCTTTTAGTTTTCTTTTTTGAATTATACTGTTAAATTAATTTTCAGTATGAGATTACTAGATTAGAGATTGTAATTGGTTTTAAGACTCTTGTTATATGTAGCTAAATTGCTTGGTAAAAAGATTGAACCAATTTTTATTGTGCAACCAGCAATGCATAAATGTATCCCTGAAGGATCATCAGCCTTGGGTTTCCATTTTTCTTTTATTTCGCAAATAAGTATAACATAGTACTGTAATAGTTGTTTTAATTTGTATTTTATAATTAGTAGTGAGGTTGATTTTTTTCCCACATGTTCATTTGCTATTTTCATTTCTTCTAGTGTAAACTATCTTTCCTTTTGACAGGCACTCTTGGTGGTTAAGAATGCGCCTCCAGGAGCACATTGGGGGTTTGAATCCTGGCTTTGCTACTTTCTAGTTAATGCCATGAGCACACTATTTAGTCTGTTTTTTTGTAATTTTCTTCTTTATGGAATAAACATTACAATAATACCTAGTTCGTTGAGCTGCATTGTGGATTAAATGATTAATACATCTAAAGCATTTAGAATATTTTCTGGCATGGATTTTGTCATTGTCCATGTAGAGATTTCTTTATAGACTATATATTCTAGATACTAAACTTTTAGACTATATACTTATAAAAAATTACCCTATTTTGTTTTTTTTTTAATTCATGTCTCAAGGAAGTCCAACATTTTTATATTTTTCTACTTTATTTTGGTTTGATTTTCTCAGCCGTTAAAAAGGTACCCATTAAAACACAAGATGTAGAGCATTGTATATACAAGGTTCCCAATTGTGGCTTTAGTTTTTCTTCTAGATATATAAAGGCTATACACAGAACATTTAATATACATTGTAAACCTGTAATAGTGGGGTTGCTACTGGGAAGGGGCCTGGGGCTGTGAGACAAAAGAGATCTTTTATGTACTCCTTTTGTACTTTTAAATTATTTTAACCCTGTGCAAGTACTACTTTTTCATTAAAGAAAAAAAAAACATGGTTGTTTAAGCAAATAAGAGGGTCTCTCCTCTGAGGTATATTTACAAAACATTTACTTCATACCTCTGTGTGAACTAGGAATATTAAGAAATACAGGAGAATAAAGACACAAACCCTGCTCATTAAGAGTTTATTTATATTTGTAGCACAACTATTTGCATTCAAAATTTGAAGTGGCTAATAAAAATATATAATAATAAAATGAAAAAAAGGTGTGGACTTGAGCTTTCTGTCAGGGCTGCCCTGTGCACGACTTCTAGGGGCACCAGTCTCAGAATTAGTGGGAATTCCACTCTCAGGAAGTTCCTGGCACTAAAGTAAAAAGAAATACAATTGGCTTCCAGTGCCCTGTTGTCTGGGAAGGGAAAAAAAATGCTTTTTCTTCCAGAGAGATAAAGGTTTCCTTGTTTGGGAACTGAAAGAAATCTCTTAGTTGGGTTTTCTGTAGAGATAACTTAGTATAGAGTGAACAGAATATCCTTGGTAATAGTATCAAGTAAAAGTACTGATTATAATAGTGACAACTGTAGTATCTCTCAGAGTAAACCCCAAGGACTTCCTTCCAAAGCACAGCTCACTAAAATCAGCTTTACTAGGTGGGAACCAAAATGGCGTGACATATACAGTTCTCTGCTATATTAACAAGATTATAGTCTAGTTATGTTACCAAAAAGCATATAAAGCAATGAGAAAATAGTTTTAAGACCATATATAAGCACTCTTAATTATTTAATTTTACATACTGGATGCATTAATTTCATTAAAATTTCATCATGGATTGAAGTTACTCCAGAAGAAGTCAGAAAGAGGATCTTAAAGAAATACAGAATACTATTAGAATTTCTTAGTTGGTAAGTAATAGTGCTGTTCTTTGTATGGCCTCATAGCAAAAGTAGTTGAAAAACACTTTATTTTTCAGAAATATACACAAAGCAATGGGCGAAGACCTTTTGGCATTTCTGCCTTAATTGTAGGTTTTGATGATGATGGTATCCCAAGATTATATCAGACTGATCCCTCTGGTACTTACCATGCTTGGAAGGTAAGTCATGAATTTGTTAATATAGTTTAGAAGTTAAGTAAATGTATTCACAGTAAAGTTTTATCGTTTTCAGGGACATGACAAAAATTGTTGCATTAAAATATTTTTCTTAATTTTTTTAAGGTTTATTCATTTCTCAGAGAGAGAGCATGAGTGGGGGAGGGGCAGAGAGAGAGGGAGACACAGAATCTGAAACAGGCTCCAGGCTCTGAGCTGTCCGCACAGAGTCCGACTCTGGGCCTGAACTCACGGACCGCGAGATCATGACCTGAGCCGAAGTCGGACGCTTAACCAGGCGCCCCTTGTTGCATTAAAATACTGATGGTGGTACAAACTTTATGTAACCATTTAGCTAGTCAGCAACTACGATGGTTTTTGATGGATAGAGAAACACTTTGTTTTATTAATCACAAGGTCTTTTCCTTTTGAAAAGATGTGACAAACCTAAGTATATGTAAATGGCCAAATAAGAGATATATCCAGTTGCTGTTAACACACAATTGAATGAGCATTTAAGCCCCATAGTGAAGTATTTAATGCATCCTTTATTCGAGACTTAGAGTACCCCAAACTATGAATCGGTTTGGGGTACAATTTATATGGCAGTACATTACAATTTTCTCCACATAATTCTTGGAATATAGTTTGTTTTCTGGATAAGTTGTCATTCCTGTTTCAGTACCTAAATACTAACTTTGCTTAATGGTACATTCAAATCTAATACAAAAGTCCAGGGCCTAGGGAAACTAGTGACAGTTTCCAGAAATAAGTTTTTGTATATTCTCATATATAAATATAGAAGTACCCCATAAAATCTAAATAATTTTTTATATTATTAAAGTTTAAACACCCAAGCTTTAAATAATTTCATGAGGGCGCCTGGGTGGCTCAGTCAGTTAAGCATCTGATTCTTGATTTTGGCTCAGGTCATGATCTCATGGTTCATGAGATAGATTCCCACATTGGGCTCTGCACTGACAGGGAACCTGCTTGGGATTCTTTCTCTCCCTCTCTGCCCCTCCCCTGCTCACACACACTTGCACGCTCGCGCGCTCTCTCTCTCTCTCTCAAATAAATAAGCTTAAAAAAAAATTTCGTGAAGAGCTTATTTTACTGTTATTAAAAGTCAAATAGGGGACCTGGGTGGCTTAGTCGTTAAGTATCTGACTTCGGCTCAGGTCATGATCTCACAGTTCATGAGTTCAAGTCCCATATCAGGTGATCTCAAGCCCTGCTTCGGGTAAACACGAGCCCCATTTCAGGTGAGCCTCGCTTTTCTCTCTCTCTCTCTCTCTCTCTCTCTCTCTCCCCCATCCCCTCCCTCTCTCTCTCTGCCCCTCCTGGGATTCTCTCTCTCCGTTTCTCTGCCCTTTGCTCACTTGTGCACACACTCTCTCTAAAAAAAAAATAATAATTAAATTAAAATTAAATATAAAAATAAGAGCCAAATAAATTAATGGGGAAATATTACCTTGGTCTTTATGTTTGTATTAACTAAAGGAGTTTTTTGGGCTAATCACACTCATTCTGTTTTATAAACCAATTAACCAGGCCAGTAAAACAGTGGATTATATTCTTGCCACAAAGATCTGAATATTTGTGTAAGCTACACACCTTCTTTTAAGTTACCTGGACAAACTGATTGGTAATCAGAAACTGTGAATTTGCCTGCTGCAAATACCAGACTTTTTTCTGCCAATTTAAGAAATCTTTTACACGTACTAGATTTCTTATGTTTCCCAAATCTGTACTTTTAACAAGTTATTATAGCCTTTCTCAAAATATTTTGAAGTCTGCCATCTTCTGTTTGTATTAAT
Source organism: Panthera onca (assembly GCF_046562875.1). Lineage (NCBI taxonomy): Eukaryota > Metazoa > Chordata > Mammalia > Carnivora > Felidae > Panthera > Panthera onca. The sequence continues at coordinate 47,780,407 of NC_138350.1, forward strand.
TATTACATCATTACATTTCATTTCAATATCATAACATAATAGTTTCCAAGTTTACATAATTTTTCATTTTAATCTGTTTGCTCCCTAGGGCCATACAGAGAAACACTTTTATTGCAAAGTCAACTAGTTAGGAAAATTATGGACTTTTTTTTAATTTGGGGTATTTCATTTATCATTAGGTCTGAAACTATGCTTTGCCGTGGTGTCTGAAGAACATGTAGTAGAGGTGGAGGGTGTGAACAGTGTGTGCATACACCTGCACACATGTATACCCCATAACCATTTTACTGATTTCACACATTGTACTTTCTTGTAGGATTTTGGTTGAAATCAAATGCAACTTAAAAACATGATAACAAAAAAACATTTGGAAACTTTTTCATTTTACGTATTTGGTAAGTGAGACTCAGGAGTCAAGTGATTTTTTTAAAAAGCCACACCACTAGTTAATGACAAAACTGTCATTAGAACTTAGGGTCTTCTGCCTTATTAGTACAGTGTTCCTTCCACTACCTCATGCTTAGGCCAAGTGATTCTTTATGTGTGTTATATAAATTCTGATATCCAGTCTTGAAAGGTAGAATAAAATCTTCTGGCTTTATTTCTGTTTTGGGGAAACTATATATAGCACTTTAGCCATGAGATCAGGTGGGGTTTTTTTGTTTTTTTCATTTCTATGGTTTGTTTTTTACCAAGTAGCCTGATAAAGTGATACAATGGGCTGTTGAGGACATGGCTGTGGTACCATGTGGAGCCAACACTTTCACAGTGCTAGGATGTAGTTTTTTACAAGGCACAGAGAGAGGACGCATGAAATGAATTATGGAAATGGGAAGTTAAAAATATAAACTCTGGCCACCTGACCTGTTGCAGAAATGAGAACAGAAATAACTGTTCCCAGCACTTTGGTTGGTTTGTTGAGGTTCTTTATCTGGCATGTTAACACAGACTTTTGTTTTTTTAAGATTATGGTCCATTAGTGATCCTGCCTTAATGGATTATAGAGCCTTGAGTTAACTTTTTTCGCTTTATATGGGAATAATAAGAGAGATCTCCAGAAAATCCCTTGAGTACAAGACATCTCCCTGGTCCCATTGTATAATAGTAACTTTATTTCCCTTGATAATCAGAATCAATCATACCATCCTCACAGTAACCCATTATTTGCCTACTGGTTCAACGGCATGAGGAGTCCAAAATTGCCAAGTGGAAGTCTCAGCTTCTAGTTCAGTGAAATTATTGTTATATCCCCTAGTAGAACATTGCCTCTTCTCCCTCCCCTACCACGCTGCCAACTTGGGAACTAGGACCTTTAAACTGAAACAACCTGGGGCGCCTGGGTGGCTCAGTCGGTTAAGCAGCCGACTGTGGCTCAGGTCATGATCTCACACTCCGTGAGTTCGAACCCCGCGTCGGGCTCTGTGCTGACAGCTCGGAGCCTGGAGCCTGTTTCAGATTCTGTGCCTCCTTCTCTCTCTGACCCTCCCCTGTTCATGCTCTGTCTGTCTCTGTCTCAAAAATAAATAAACATTAAAAAAAATTTTTTTTTTAAATAAACTGAAACAACCTTAGAAGCAAAAATTTTATTAGTGGGATATCAGGGGTTTAATGAGACATCTATCCCTTGACTCCTAGATTTGTGGCTATGATCCTGTTTCCAGGCACACAAGAGGATCTTGTCGAACATAAACCTGGCTTCAGAAGATGCTGCCCGCCCCTCCACCCCCACCCCACACACACACCCCTGGTGCTATAACTGAGTCTTCAGTTGGCTATTCCCTATTTTTACTAGGCTGGCTTCTTTAGGATTACAGAACATAAGAGCAGTGAATCCTATGGGCACAAGTATATTCTCTCAGTTCCTCCTTGGTCACCAGCAGTGTTTTGTAGGATACCATCATGGTGAAGAAAACATTCAGGAAGTTCACAGAAGGTGAGGCATTTGTTACAGGGAAATAAAACTCCTATCCGGAGTAAGTTTCTCTTCCAATCAAGGCATATAGCTGCCCCTTCCATGACAGAAGAGTCTTAAGAAATCAGTTAGCTGTGTAGTTCTGGCAGTATCCAGATCAGTGGAAACACCCTTTTTGAAATATTTTTCTTCTTATGTTTTCATATTGCAGAAAATATTATTTTTACTTGGAGTAATGGGTTCTGGGGTTTGGCACATTACATTAAATTATATTAATCAGAAATCCTCCTGCAACCACATAGAATACTAGAATGGTCATTAACATGTTTTTAATGCATAGCTGAACTTACAAAAAGGACAAAATCCTAAGGGGCCAGAAATAAAGAAGAAATTGAGTACCAGAGCAATAATCCTGTGAGTTGAAGATACCTCTGTGCCAGGGATATTGTAGTGTAGGATTCCCAAAGATAATTCACTATCAAAAGTTACAAAGTAAAATATATAAAGAGTCCATCATTTAACAAATATTCCCTCTAGGGGTTCCTGGGGGGCTCAATCGGTTAAGTGTCTGACTGTTGATTTGGGCTCATAGTATGATCTCACAGTTCATGAGATCAAGCCCCACATTGGGCTCTACATTAACAATGCAAAACCTGCTTAGGATTGTCTCTCTCCCTCTCTCTCTGCCCCTCCATCACTCACATGCATGCTCACACTCTCTCAAAAAAAAAAAAAAAACAAAAAACTTAAAAAAATATTCCATCTATAAATATTTGAATTGCATATCAAATATTGTTCTAGGTTCTGGGGATACAGAGATAACAAAAATATGTACTGATGGTATACATGTAACATAAATCCTTTGGGGAAAAAGAACAGGTTGGGAGGAGAGGATGTGATTGGTAGGTAAGGTAGTCAGGGAAAGCACCTTTGAAAACGTGATATGTGAACAGAGGCCTGAAGAAAGTAAAGGAGCGAGCCAGGTAGTTATTTCTGTGGTATTCCAAACAGGAACCAATAAGGCAGCAGTATGTTCCATATCTGTGAGACATCAAGCTGTATGCAGAGCATATGACTGTGCTGTGGTGACTGCAGAAAGATAGTGATGAAGGATGAAGTAAGAAGCAGGAGGGGACTGATCTTACAGGGTCAAAAAGGCCATTGTAGGACTTGCATATTAAATAGGGCGATGTAGAGAGCCATTTGATTTTTTTGCATAATAGAATAACATGATCTGGCTTTTATATTTTTAAAGTATCTGTGTGGCTGCTGTATTGAAATAGACTGTATAGTAAGGTCGAAGCAGGCAAACAAGTTAGAAGGCTATGTCCAATAATAATCTAGGTTAGGGGCATTGGACCAGTGGAAGATGGGGAAGGAGCCAGCATAGTCTGTAAAGGAAGAGTACCCAGAGAGTGGCATCCTGGATCACAAGTGAAAACACCATTCCAAGAAGAGTTGATCAGCTGAGTCAGTGCCACTGAGTCAGATGAAAAGTGAAATGACTGGATTTGGCAATGGGCAGGCCATTGGTGACCTTGACAGGAACTTCTCATAGTGACGAGAGACTGATTAGAGTGGACTTAAAAGAAAGGGAGAAAGTTCCAAGAGTCATCAAGCTTTCATACATTCCGTATGAGACCACACAAAGGATAACATTGTTCTATTACTCATCAGCTAAGAAATTCTAACAGTAAATAAAGTATTGCTGCCAAAATGGCCTTATCAATATTTTTTCTGTATATCTTTAAGATATACCAAGATACATCTGCAAGGTATTGTTTTGGCTCTTAACAACAGGGATGTGATGATTCTTAACATATAAGGGTTTATTTTTCTCATATACTTAGAAGTTTGAGGATAGATGGTCACTGGTATTTGTCTCTTTTATTATCATAGTCTTTGCCTATGCTCTCAAAGTGGCTGCTAGATCTCCAGCCAACCTGTCTGCATTCCAGGTACCAAAGGTTTCTAGAAATTCCACCCATTTATTTCCACTTATCTATTCCTACTGGTAGCTGGGGCTAGGAAATCCTACTTTTCAGCAGGCACATTGCCTAGAGTTCTGTCACAAAGGAAGAATGGATATTGGCATTGGCTGCTAATGATCTTTGCTATAGAAATCATCATTAATCATTACAGGCAGGAAAAAATACTGCAAGACTATCAGAGTCTTCTGAAGTGGGCTGGGGGAGGGGTGGGCGAAGGGTTGGGAGAAAGGGTGGGGACTTGAGCATGGCAAGAAGATCTTAAGAAACCAGTCAAGTAGATAAGAATTAAAGAATTTTTATATTAGCAATTAGGAGAATTGGACAGGAAAGTCACCAGGAATTTATAAGGTGACCTTTAAGGGCTCAGTGAGATTTTTTGGATAAACCACTACCTTATGTTCTTCCTCTCATAGCAACACCTAGTTACCCCCCGAAAACTAGTAGCTAATAATACTCCAAAGTCATACCAGTCTTTACCTTTGATCTTAGTGAAATTTCAAAGCCACAAGATTCAATTTAAAATTTCACAACTATTTATTTTAGTCCTCTGAAATATAAAGGCATAGAAAAAGTTCTGTGAAATAAAAATAATCTTCTGCTAACAGGAACAATACACTGTCAGGCAGTACAAAAGGTAGGCTTTCATGCTCACTTCCTAAAATCTCTTTTGAGATCTCTTTCTTATAATCAAAACTAACCATAACCACTTAGAACTAAGACTTTCCCTCATTCACTGCCAGGATCCTTCATTGAAAGGATGGACTTTTCTGCTGGTTCCTCTCACTCTCTAAAATCATCAAAGCGAAGGGTCAGGTGGCAGCACAGTGTATAAAGTTCAGAGCTTGGACTGTCACTTCAAACTACTTGGTTTCAAAGCTCAGCTCTTCTACTTACCCGGTCTTCCGAGATCTTGGGTAAAATTACTTAAGGCACTGGTTCACAAATTGGGCTGATTTTGTACCCACTGAGAGACATTTGGCAATATCTAGAGGCCTGTTTGGTTGTCACAACTGGGGTGGGGGATGCTACTGGCATCTAGTGGGTAGAGGCTGCTACACATCCTACAATGCACAGGGCAGCGCCCAAGCAAAGAATTATCCAGCTCGAAATGTTAATAGTGCTGAGGATGAGAAAGCTCGTTTTGACATTTCCAACCTCCCATTTCTTCATTTGTGAATTGGGGTTAGTAATTATTTAATTGTTTTTGTGATGGTTGAATGAGAGAATCCATGCAAAATGCTCAGCATAGTGCCTGGCACGTAAGTGCTCTGTTAATATGAACTACTGTTATCATCCTCATTATCATCACTAATACTCGTCTAGATATTTATTTTTTTTATAATTTTTTTTTTTACAGTTTATTTATTTTTGAGACAGAGAGAGAGCATGAATGGGGGAGGGTCAGAGAGAGAGGGAGACACAGAATCCGAAACAGGCTCCAGGCTCTGAGCTGTCAGCACAGAGCCCGACGCGGGACTCGAACTCATGGACCACGAGATCATGACCTGAGCCGAAGTCGGACGCTTAACTGACTGAGCCACCCAGGCACCCCTCGTCTAGATATTTTGACTGAACGAAATATATATATTACGCGTGGCCATGCAGCCAGGGCAATTGTTCACCTCTTTCCTTCATCTGAAGAAAATTTCGAAGGAACAAAGAAAAATGGGGAATGGAACAGAAGAATCTTCTTTCATTTACAGAATCAAAGATAATGAATCAGTAATTAGGTGACCATTCTATTCTAGGTTCTAAGAAAATGGTACGCATGGTCCTATTCATATAAACAGTTTCTTCTTCATGCCAATGTCCTTTTTTCCTATTTTCTTTCTTCCTTTTGTACTGTATTACAAAGTTATACCTCCTTTCCTCTCTACCTCTTTTGGAATTTCAACTGTTTCAGTCTTTTCTGGTTATCAAGGAGTTGGAAGCCATTAAAGTAGTAGAAAGCATTGACCAGGACAAGACAGTGGTATGTTTGAAGATAAGTCATACCAACATTACAGATTATTCATGTAGTAACAAAATGAGCTGCTGAAATGTTAGCTAATTTTTCAAAACTACAATTTTCACGTAGTAATTACACTAAGAAATGTGGTAGTAAACTCTCCACTGAGTAACCATAAATTCATTCATACTGCAATGATATTAATAATTATCTTATTTTTCAAGGCAAATGCAATAGGCCGAAGTGCTAAAACTGTCCGAGAATTTCTAGAAAAGAATTACACAGAAGATGCTATAGCAAACGACAATGAAGCTATCAAATTAGCAATAAGAGCTTTGCTAGAAGTAAGTGATCTAATAAAGCATATTCAGGAAAACATGTTTTTTTCCCTTATCTATTTGCTTCAAAAAGTAAAATTTGCTGAAGTAATTCTACTATTGTGCTTATTCTACATTAGGTTGTCCAGTCTGGTGGAAAAAACATTGAACTTGCTATAATAAGAAGAAACCAGCCTTTGAAGGTAAGTCATTAACCAAAGAGGAAAAAACATATGTAGTATAAAGTAATTTGACAACGGTTGAATCTTGTCAAGATGTTGACGCCTGTGAATCTTCATTAAATGCCTGAAAACTCCATTAGCATCCACTGGCAACATGATGACTTCTCTTTTGTTTCTGTAGGCTAATGTTCACTAATTCGCATGTGCTTATTGTGAGCACTTACCTATCCCTGGTCCTTTGTGAAGACTTAGAGGTGCTGAGATCTGTATGTAGTCCTACCCCATTTAGTATGTATTCTTCGAGGCAGGAACCCCTACTGAGCCAGTCATGTATGGGGTTGGTATAGAACATTGCCTATGGATATTTATTCCCAGCACCATAAACAAGCACACCTCGAAGATGCTGAGGATTCAGTTCCAACCACCGCCATAAAGCCAGTATTGCAGGGCCACCTGGTTGGCTCAGTTGGTTGAGCATCTGACTGTTGATTTCAGCTCAGGTGGTGATGTCACAGTTGTGAGACTGAGCCTCGAGTCAGGCTCTGTGCCATGGACGTGGAGTCTGCTTGAGATTTTCTCTCTCCCTCAACCCTCCCCGACTCTTGCACGTACACACACATTCTCTAAAAAAAAAAAAAAGAGAAAGAAAGAAAAAAAAAGCCAATATTGCCACAAAACAAGTCAAATGAATTTTTTGGTTTCCCAATGCATGTAAAAGTTATATTTACACTATACTGTAGTCTCTTTAAGTGTGCATTTTGTCTAAAAAAAACAAAAACAATGTACCTAATTAAAAAATACAATGCTGCAGTGCCTGGGTGGCTCAGTTGGTTGAGCATCAGACTTCGGCTCAGGTCATGATCTCGCAGTTCATGAGTTCAAGCCCCGCATTGGGCTTGCTGCTGTCAGCATGGAGCCCACTTCAGATAGTCTGTTCCCTGCCTCCTGCCCCTCCCCTGCATGCTCTCTCTTTCAAAAATTGAATGTTAAAAAATTACAGTGCTAAAAAATGCGAGCCAATATTTGAGCTTTCAGTGAGTCATAATTTCTGATTACAGATCACCATAACAAATATAATAGTAATGAAAAAATTTGAAACCTGAGAACTACCAAAATGTGACACAGACACAAAGTGAGCAAATGCTGTTGGAGAAGTGGTGCCAATAAACTTGCTTGATGGAGGGTTGCCGCACACCTTCAATTTGTAAAAAATGCAGGTGTGTCTGGCTGGCTTGGTTGGTCGAGTATGTGACTCTTGATCTTGGGGTTGTGAATTTAAACCCCACGTTGGATGTAGAGCTTACTCAAAAGAAATTAAAACCCCAACAATTGATTAAAAATGTAGTATTTGCGATGCACAATAAAACAAGGTATTCTGTAGAAAGCAGTTATTCTTCCCGTCTTTTTACATCTTCTGAAAATCAAGATATGCTTCCAGCCAGTGTCATTCAGCTACCGTTAGTATAACTGTTGGCCCTCCAGGCTTCTAACGTAATGTTATCCTTCATTATGTCAGAAACCCTCTACTCCTCTTTCTACTGGTTTTTATCTATTGTCTCTCCTTTTCAGTTAGAAGTGCCTTGAGCCTCTGTGAGACATAAATTTTAATACCTGGTGTGACAACCTTTCTGTATTTCTTTGAGGCAAGTCTGTACCTTTTGTTAACCATTATGGGTTGAAACTGCAGAGGCACAAAATAAATTGTCCAGAGTATTGTGATGGAGGACTCACTGGCTAAAGAACATTTGAAATTCGGTTCACCACTGTTCCTTAGGTAGAACTGTACACGGTACGGTTTGCCAACTCTCTAGCCGAGAGTGTAAAAAGCACGTAAAGCATGGGAAGCCATATGAAAAGTATACTAAGAAGGATTATTTTACATATACTTTCTGTTTTGAAGGAAGTATTTCAAGGGGATACAGTATTAAAGTCAGCATTGGGTGGAGCAGTGGGCCTTTTGTTTTTTGAGTTGTGTTGTTGTCGTTTGTTCCGACATAACATTCGCACCTCGTACCGGTCAGCCAGAAGACGGGGAGGTGAGGATACGGCAGTGGCAAAGCTTCAGTGACTAAGAGAAATGGGGAAATGGGTGGAGGTCCTGCCCCTGCACGGCCCCCCAAAAATAACCACGGTGCTGAGATGGAGTGTAGAGATGGGAACTGGGCCGTGTTGTCATCCCTGCTGTCGAGGGTCTCAGGACAGATGCACCAACAGCACAAGGACACAAAAGCACTGAGGCCAGACTCGCCTCTCCAGCTCCATCGCGTACATGTCTACCCACAGGGATAGACACACCCAGGCGTGCATATATTTTTACTTAGGAGTGCTAGGATGGTATGCGCACTGGCAGCAAAGTTACACCGCCTCTCCACACGCTGTTTCACGATACGCTGTGTAACACAAAGGGCATGTGCTTTGGAATTGGATAGACCTGGGTTTAAGTTTAGAGTTACAGAGACCTAAGTTCCAACACACTGGTATATTTAGTAGTGTGACCTTGAGCGAGTTGCTCCCCTCTTTACTTTTCAATACAATAAAATTGATTTGTATAAAATAAAAGCTGTTTTTGCTTCACACTGTAGTGAGGGAGCTGTAAACACAGCAGTGTAAGTCACCTTCTCCCTGCCGCTTTGGCTCTTCTCGTGGCTGGTAAAACAGGCCAACCTATTAGAGAGTCAGACAGTGGAGTGGAGAGGAGTGGGGAGTTCGGCAATGAGTTACTTGCCCATAAACAGAATGAGTCTGCATTTAAATGTTTTCAGAGTTACAGTCATATATATGATATGTAATGCAATATAACATTCTGCCCTCCTTTCTTTTTTAACACAATGATAGTAGAAATGTCATGGAGTTAAGTTTTGTCCATATTTGTTATAAATATGTTGCTTATATACATATTATATATTTGCAGATATAAAGTTAAAGTTTAAATAGAAAATATAAATACGCATTTCAGGTGAGCACAAGCCCCACTTTGGGTGAGCTTGAGCTCCACTTTGGTTGACCGTGAGCCCTGTTGCGGGTTTAAACAAAAACAAAAAACACAGGCTCCATTTCAGGTGATCCCTGCCTCTCTCTCCCTCTCTGTCTCTCTCCCTCTCTGTCTCCCTCTCTCTCTGCCTCTCTCCCTCTCTCTTGCATCTCTCTCTGTCCCTCACTCACTTGCACTGCCTGTCTCAGAAAGAAAGAAAGAAAGAAAGAGAAAGAAAGAAAGAAAGAGAAAGAAAGAAAGAAAGAAAGAAAGAAAGAAAGAAAGAAAGAAACAGAAACAGAAAGAAAGAGTAAATATAAATATATAGGGGCACCTGCTGGGTGGGTCAAGTGGTTAAGCATCTGACCCTTGATTTTGGCTCAGGTTATGATCTCATGGTTTGTGAGTTCGAACTCCACATCAGGCTCTGCCTAACAGTTTGGAGCCTGCTTGAGATTCTCTTTCTCTCTCTCTGCCCCTCCCTCTCTCTCTCTTTCTCTCTCTCTCTCAAAAATAAATAAATACTTTAAAAAATAAGGTATAAATGTATAAAATATAATTTATATTGGAAATATTTAGAAATTACTGGTGTAATTGAAATTTGCTTTTAATTTTTTTTTCTTTTCAGATGTTTAGTGCCAAAGAAATTGAATTACAAGTAGCTGAAATAGAAAAGGAAAAGGAAGAAGCAGAGAAGAAAAAATCCAAGAAGACTACCTAATTCTTAGGATGAACATTAGGAGCCTTTAATGTTTTGTTTTACTCCTTGGAATTCTTAGTGAAGTTTTAAAGGAAGTAAGTTGGTTTGCAGCATTACATTGAATAGTTATATGCTGTTTTGAGAATGCCACATCTGTAGCTGTCTTCAGACTGTTACATAGACAGACTTAGTATGAAGATATTCTTTGAAAAGAAATTTCGGTAATTGTTGAAAGCAGTCATAATTCCATATAAGCCTGAGCCTTATTTATGCAAACCTAAGAAAAACACTTTAATTTTTAAAAATTAATAATTTGTTGATGTTTGAGTATTGACTATCAGGTAAAGAGATAGCTATTTCAAAATAAACTGAATACTGAGTCATACTTCACGAATGATAAAAACATCTTTGTGTTGGTAAATTGCCAAAATTTTGTCAGAGCCTTCTTCATTTTTAAACATTTTATCATATTTATTTTACCTTTGTCATTTTATAAGTTGCAGTACATTATTTTTTTCCACAGAACAAGTATTAAAGGCCTAATCTAGATAGGCAGTTAAAGTGTGGTAAGAGCTTATAAGAGCATCTGAATGAGGTACTATATATAGGAAAACAAGGAGAGAAATGGATACATATAAAATTCTTAGTTTCAGTTTTTCTTTTATCTTAGTGTCCAGTATGTTAGGTTTGTTACATGTTCCATCAGCTATCTGAGTGCTTACTATGTGCTTGGCCTTGAGCTAGGCTTATTAGGAGTAATAAAAAAATATAAAAAGTGATCCCTGTCCACAGAGGGCCCACAAAAAAATGTGCTTAATTCCTGTATGAGGTTATATTTTTGAAGACAAAGGATATTAATAGGCATAAAAACAATAGCCTATATATCTTACTATTTTAGAGCTTTGTCTTCTCTCTCTCTCTCTCTCTCTCTCTCTCTCTCTCTCGCTCTTAATTTTAGAGAGCATGTGAGCAGGGGAGAGGGTAAGGAGTAGGAAGACAGAGAATCTCCAGCAGGCTCCATTCTCAGTGCAGACCCCAACACAGGGTTGGGATTATAACCTAAGATAATGACCTGAGCCAAACCAAGTGTCAGACACTTAACCGACTGAGCCACCCAGGTACCCCCTTTTTCTTCTTTTTAATGTTCTTTTTGAAAATGGAGAGGAGAGAGGTTGAGTTTTTGCAGAGGAATGAAAAGCTCAGAATAGATGTTAACAGAAAAGAATCCGTTTGGGGGAACAACTGCCATAAGACGATCTAAGCCATGGGTGGTTGTAGTGCTCTGAAGCAAGGGAAAAAGAAAGCAGAGTCAGAATTTTCAGAGATATAGGCGTACCTGGGTGGCTCGGTTAGTTAGGCATCTGACTCTTGATCTCAGCTTAGGTCTTGATCTTGAGTTCAAGCCCTATGGGTGTGGAGCCTACTTTAAAAAATATATATACATAAGAGATACAAAGACACTGGGGCATCTGGGTAGCTCGGTTGGTTAAGCATCCAACTCTTGATTTTGGCTCAGGTGACGATCCCTGGGTTGTGGGATCTAGCCCTGTGTCAGGCTCTGCGCTGAAAATGGAGCCTGCTTAAATAAATAAAACAAAATTTAGATTTTTTTAAAAAAAGGGAGCAAGAGATAAAGACCTTAACAAGGCTACCTCACTGGTATTCATCTTGGGCCAAATTCCTGTGGCCTGCTGCTGATGCATTTCACTTCCTCAGAAGCACTGCAGGGCATTTTCTAAGGCAGAATGTACAATTTGTATTCTACTCTACTTCAGGCCACTCTTACTCTACTCTGACTTATGTCACTCTGACTGCCTTTCTGGTTTCATAGGAACCATGGAATTTTGCAGCTTCCTCTATTTGTCCTCTGTTTTGTTTTCGATACTATGATTCTTTGCTTTGAGTCATACTGTATACCTTTCTTCTTTAGAACTTAGAATCAAAGATAAGTATTTGTTCCCTGTCACTTCTGGCCCCTCTTAGCTTTCCAGAAGCAAAGATGCTTCCCAAGTGGAAGGCCTGCTAAATAAAATATTAGACTTTTGGAAAAAGAACCTCACCACTTTGAAAATCAGTGATCAGCTCTCTCTGGAGGTATCTCAACACACATGCACACCTAACATACAACGTAAAGGGCAGGATGTTCACATTACCCTGCTGTACTGCAGTGAGCCCATTATGAATTCTTAATACTCTTGATACATTATTTGATAATAAACATTTGACAAATATTGAGTGTTTTCAGTGGCAGACACTATTAGATGCTAGGGATATAGTGGTAAGGAGCAGACTCCCAATTTGTCCCCATTACTGTGTAATGAAAAGGTGGGTATTAAACCCAAATTGGGATTAACTCTGTGAAGCTCTGTGTCTGTTTTCCCTTCTAAACTAGAAGTCCTTCAGGAAGTTGGACTGGGATTTACATCTCTTTCATCTTTGTTTCCACAGGTTGCCTATCATTAAGACTTAATACTTGCTTGTTGGGCTGTGTTGACCTATGCAGATTGTTGCAAATATCAGAAATTGAGAGTGGGGAGAGGAATCATCTAATCTCTCACTTAGTGTAGAAGTCAGTTTCCTGATTTCTTTTGGCCCTTGTTGAACATCACAGTAATGGGAAGATATCACATGGTCAATGAATAGTGCAGGCAGGGCCCCTGAAAGTGGATTCCACCCCTGGTGAAATAAAAATGAGAGGACTTGAGGAAGAGAAGAATATATTGTTATGGCCCCGGAAAGCCTTCTAAGGGTGCAGTAATTTGAAGTCACATTCCCCAATCACTCATGCCTGATTGAACATTACCTTTGTGCTGGGTACCCGAGATGAACAAGATACGGTCCTTGTGTTGAAAAGGTCATAGTGCCAAATAGTTGAGCCCATTCTGACAAGTTATAGGAATAACGAAAAGTGTATTTCCCTTATAATCTGAGTTTAATATACAGCATTGCTTGCTGATGGTTCTGGAGTGACTTATTTAAATCTTTGCTAGTAAATGCCGCACACAACACCGGTTCTTTTAAAAGGGAAATGAGACCTATTTTGTGTGTTAAAATGAAGAAGGTGGTAATACCTCCCTGTCTCCCAATTTCAACTTCCGATCTGAGGACAGGACAGTCTATACTGCCAAATCCATCTGGCCATAAATAGATATAATGTTAATGACTCTTCTCTGAACCACTGCTGAGCTGTGTGGCTTCCATGCTTCCTATCTGGGAATAATAGGGATACATTATCCAAATGCTATGGTTATAATTCCACCACTTGTTTTTATTTTTAAGTTTTATTTATTTATTTTTTTAATTTTTTTTAACGTTTATTTATTTTTGAGACAGAGAGAGACAGAGCATGAACGGGGGAGGGGCAGAGAGAGAGGGAGACACAGAATCGGAAGCAAGCTCCAGGCTCTGAGCCATGAGCCCAGAGCCCGACGCGGGGCTCGAACTGACGGACCTTGAGATCATGACCTGAGCTGAAGTCAGACGCTTAACTGACTGAGCCACCCAGGTGCCCCACCCCTTGTTTTTACTTAAGGAGTACTCATACAGTATTTGTTACATACCAGACACTTTTGCGTTCTTTACAAACAACTCATTTAAGTGTCTTCACAACTGTCATGAGACACATGTAATTGATGTCCATAGTGCTGACCTTATAGTGCTTTGCCACCACAGCTGTCCATCAAAATGGACACCCACATCCCTCCCCCACAAAGCTGTTTCATGACAGGACTTATTTATTTATTTCACGGGCTGTATTCTTCCTGTAACAGGCATGAGGGTCTGATTATTTCTGGCTCATTTGCTTTGTTTGTTCTACTTTGGAAATCTGTTATTTTGGCCAAGTTTCACTGATACGCACAAAGTAATTTTTTTGTTTAACATGAGGTTTTAACCAAAACATACTCTTAACACGCTTGTTACTTAAAATAATCATTTTTACTTCTTTTACTAAGAGAAAATCCCCGATATGGAAGCGCTTTATGTTTTTTCTGCATCGTATTCTCAAGGTGAGATAATCACAAACGTTTGGTTTTAGGAATCAGCTAAACAACTGCGCTTTACATCATTGGGTATGGTTAACTAGACAGTCTGAAAATCCCTCACTACAGGCATAGAAACACTTTCTAACAAACATCTTTTTAAATGCATAGCTTAGCTGACAACAAGGGAAACCCCTAGAGGCCAAAAACAAAAGGATTTGAAAATCTGAGAACGCATTTTGATCAGATGTGGGTGCGGCCCTGTTTGTATTGGCACAAGGAATAAACGCTAAGAGTCAGGCAACAGAGCACCTAGGAACATCTCCACCCTTACTGGGGTACTTGGTTTATGGCAGCTAGTATTTCATATCAGTGGATAAAGGATTAAGTTATTCAATAAATGGTGACAGGACAACTGGTTATCCATTTGAAAAAATCGGACCTCTACTTCATTCTATTAAAATCAATTCCAGATGAATTAAACACCTAGACATAAAAAACAAAACTTTTAGAAGGAAAATAAAGATCTTCAAGACCTTGGAGATAAGGATAGATTTTCTAAACAAGATGCAAAAACTGCTAACAAGGAAAAGACTGATATAATTCAGCTACCTCTACATACATAGATAAAGTGAAAAGACAGGCCCCAAATGAGAGAAGACATTTGCAACACATTCAACTGACGAAAGGCATGCATCTGGAATTTATAAAGAACTGTTGATTCAAAGAAATAAAAAGTACGGTGCAACAAAAAAATGGGTGGAACATTTAAAAAAATTTTTTAATGTTTTTATTATTTATTTTTGAGAGAGAGAGAATGCGAGTGGGTTAGGGGCAGAGAGAGAGGGAGACACAGAATCAGAAGCAGGCTCCAGGCTCTGAGCTGTCAGCACAGAGCCTGACACGGGTCTCGAACTCATGAGCTGTGAGATCATGACCTGAGCCGAAATGGGACGCTCAACCGAGTAAGCCACGCAGGCGCCCCAGGTGGAACATTTAAACAGGCAGTTCACTGGCACAAAAACAGACACATAGACCAATGGAATAGAATAGAAACCCCAGAACTAGACCCACAAACGTATGGCCAACTAATCTTTGACAAAGCAGGAAAGAACATCCAATGGAAAAAAGACAGTCTCTTTAACAAATGGTGCTGGGAGAACTGGACAGCAATATGCAGAAGATTGAAACTAGACCACTTTCTCACACCATTCACAAAAATAAACTCAAAATGGATAAAGGACCTGAATGTGAGACAGGAAACCATCAAAACCCTAGAGGAGAAAGCAGGAAAAGACCTCTCTGACCTCAGCCGTAGCAATTTCTTACTTGACACATCCCCAAAGGCAAGGGAATTAAAAGCAAAAATGAACTACTGGGACCTTATGAAGATAAAAAGCTTCTGCACAGCAAAGGAAACAACCAACAAAACTAAAAGGCAACCAACGGAATGGGAAAAGATATTTGCAAATGACATATCAGACAAAGGGCTAGTATCCAAAATCTATAAAGAGCTCACCAAACTCCACACCCGAAAAACAAATAACCCAGTGAAGAAATGGGCAGAAAACATGAATAGACACTTCTCTAAAGAAGACATCCGGATGGCCAACAGGCACATGAAAAGATGCTCAACGTCACTCCTCATCAGGGAAATACAAATCAAAACCACACTCAGATATCACCTCACGCCAGTCAGAGTGGCCAAAATGAACAAATCAGGAGACTATAGATGCTGGCGAGGATGTGGAGAAACGGGAACCTTCTTGCACTGTTGGTGGGAATTCAAATTGGTGCAGCCACTCTGGAAAACAGTGTGGAGGTTCCTCAAAAAATTAAAAATAGACCTACCCTATGAGCCAGCAATAGCACTGGTAGGAATTTACCCAAGGGATACAGGAATACTGATGCATAGGGGCACTTGTACCCCAATGTTTATAGCAGCACTTTCAACAATAGCTATGGAAATTATGGAAAGAGCCTAAATGTCCATCAACTGATGAATGGATAAAGAAATTGTGGTTTATAGACACAATGGAGTACTATGTGGCAATGAGAAAGAATGAAATATGGCCCTTTGTAGCAACATGGATGGAACTGGAGAGTGTTATGCTAAGTGAAATAAGCCATACAGAGAAAGACAGATACCATATGTTTTCACTCTTATGTGGATCCTGAGAAACTTAACAGAAACCCATGGGGGAGGGGAAGGGAAAAAAAAAAAGAAAAAAAGGAGGTTAGAGTGGGAGAGAGCCAAAGCATAAGAGACTCTTAAAAACTGAGAACAAACTGAGGGTTGATGGGGGGTGGGAGGCGGGGGGGGGGGGGGGGGTGGGTGATGGGTATTGAGGAGGGCACCTTTTGGGATGAGCACTGGGTGTTGTATGGAAACCAATTTGACAATAAACTTCATATATTGAAAAAATAAATAAAAAATAAACAGTTCACAGAACAGGAAAGTTGAATTATTTTCTCTCTTTATGAAAAACTTACTAAATGATGTTCTACCAGACTAATCCAGGAAATGCATGTTAAAATGATGGCGAGACCATTTTACAGCCATCAGACTGGCAAAAATTTTAAATGTATAAAATGTTGCATATGTATAAAGTGTATAAAATTTATATAAAATGTATATATGTATATACATAAAATGTATGTATAAAATATATAAAATTTATATAAAATGTATAAAAGAGTTGCATAAGAACTCTTATCTGCTGCTCTTAGGACTGTAGACTAGGCCAACTGCTTTGGGCAGCAAGTTAGATCTAGTAACGTCAAAGAGGCACGTGCCCTTTTACCAGCAATGCCACTCCAGGGCATACAGCCTACAGAAACTCTAACATACGTGCATAAAAATAATCACACATTGTTCGTGATAGCAACATATACAGACATATATGTGAAGTAACCTAATGTTTGTCCACTGACTGAATTGACTGAATACATTATGGTGTATTCATACAGTAGCATACCATATAGCAGGGGAAAAGAAGTCACTACAGCTACATGCATCAATATAGATATATCTCAAAAATATCATATTGAGTGGGGCGCCTGGCTGACTCAGTCTGTAGAGCATGGAACTCTTGATATCAGAGCATGGAGCCTACTTAAAAAATAATAATAAATTAAAAAAAACCCATCATATTGAGTAAAAACTAAAGCCAGTTGTGAGAAAGTACACACGTGGTGTTTATAGAAAGCTTCAAAACCTACAAAGCTAAATATAGTGTTTAAAAGATACAGTGTTTAAGGTAAGACTGAAAAAAAACAAGGGAATGGTTGTTGCAAAGTACAGGACAGTGAGGACGTACTTGGGTTGGAGCCAGGGAGAACGATGCACAGGAGCTGGTTGGTGCCAGCAGTTACTTTCTCATTAACTCCACATGCATTTTCAGTGGTTATTGAGCGGTTATAAAGACGCCCAATCTGATTAAAAGCTATAAGGTTTTTCACTAGGTTTTTTACACAAGGTTTTTTAATAGAGGGTTATAAAGGTGCATTTAAGATCATGATTGCAAGAGGTATGTATTAGAAACAACATGAAAAAATGTATGTAATAATCTCACTGAAAGAATTTTTATAGTATTACTCTTTTAATAATACATTCAAATAGTATATAACTTTAGGTGTTTTTTTTTTTTTTTTTTGAGAGTGCGCATGCATGAAGGGAAAGGGGCAGAGAGAGAAGGGAAGAGAGAATCCCAAGCAGGCTTCACACTGTTGCAGAACCCCACACAGGGCTTGAACCCACAAACCATGAGATCGTGACCAGAGCTGAAATCAAGAGTCAGATGCGTAACCCAATGAGCCGCCCAGGCGACCCTAATTTTTTAAATTGTATCGTCAAATATTCCATCTCATTTTTGTCCCCCAGTGACTTAAGTTCCTCTTCTGAGAGGCAACCATATTATCAGGATGTTTCCACTGATGTTTTCAATATCTCCTATTGATATATTATACCTATAGAAACAAACACATGTAAATATATCTTTTAGTGCAAATGGTACCATACTGTATACTGTTCTGTATCTCGCTTTTTTCACTCAACATATATTTGAGGATCTTCTCATGTGAGGATCATTCTTTCCAATGTATAGATGTAACACTAAATTATCAGTCTTCTATTGATGAACATGTTGATAGTGTTGCTATTGCAGATGCTGCAGTGAATAACCTTTAGTCATTTCACAAATGTGGAAGTAGATAGGATAAACCACTAGAAGTAGAACTGCAGGCTCAAAGGTATGTTACACACTTTTATGTTTCTCCTAATGGTGAGCGAGAATCTCTCCCTTTCTACACCTTCCCATTGTAGTTGTGCTGGCTTTGTATGGTGTCAGCTCAGCTAACCTGAAACTGTTTTCCAGAATTCTCTTTCCTGTACAGTTCTGAGTTTGAGTTGGGCACAAGAGAAATTCGCATAAGATTTGAAAGGCAGAAGGGAAGCAGCTCAGGGTAAGAAGGCAGCTCACAAAAAATGCTGGTTTACTGGCCCGGTTGGTTAGTGTGGGAAGGCCTCCAGAACCATAGCTACACTAGTTCCTCCACATTCTGCTGGATCTTTTCCTTCAGACTCTGGGAACTGGGCCAGGCATGCAAGCAGCTTCATGACAAAGGACACCAACTTTTATATCAGGTCACAAGCATCCCCAGGTTGCAGGTGGTAAAAGATACATGTGGTTACAATTTGTCCTCATGGGTTACAGTTTATTCTTCACCCTCCCCACTCCGTATCCACCTTTCCTTCCTGACTACCACCAGACTCAGCGGATCAGTGTAACAGAGGGACAGCCTTAAAGAGACTTCTCCATCAACTCCCACAATTGGGAGGGATATAATTTATCTAGAAAATTGCCAATTCTGCATCATAGTGATTTCACTTCTTTAATTGAACCCAGACTGATACAATAGTGCTTCAAACATTTTTTGCCACTAAATAGGTGAAATTACAATCGTTTTTGCATTTTTACTTTTTAAAAAAATTCCCAATATTCAATTTGCATTTTTCTTATTATGAATGATGTTGAACATCTTTATGTTTGTTTAAATGTCTTTATGTTTGTTTAAATGCCTGGCTGGCTCTGTTAGTAGAGCATGCAATTCTTGATCTTGAAGTTGTGAGTTTGAGCCTCATGTTGGGTGTAGAGATTACTTAAAATATAAAATCTAGGGGTGCCTGGGTGGCTGGGTCGGTTAAGCGCCCGACTTCAGCTCAGGTCATGATCTCACGGTCCGTGAGTTCGAGCCCCGCGTCGGGCTCTGTGCTGACAGCTCAGAGCCTGGAGCCTGTTTCAGATTCTGTGTCTCCCTCTCTCTCTGCCCCTCCCCTGTTCATGCTCTGTCTCTCTCTGTCTCAAAAATAAATAAATGTTAAAAAAAAAAATTTTAAATCTAGAGGGGCATCTGGGTGGCTCAGTTGGTTGAGCAACTCTTAATTTCAGCTCCAGTAATGATCTCACAGTCATGAGATTGAGCCCCCCATTGGGCTCTGTGCTAAGTGCGGAGCCTGCTTGGGATTCTCTCTCACCACTCTCTCTGCCCCTCCCCCCACCCATGTGTGCTCGTCTCTCTCTCTCTCTCTCTCTCTCTTTCTCTCTCTCTCTCAAAAATTGTTTAAAAAAATTTTTAGAGAGATACAGAAAAAGAGAAAGTGGTGGAGGGGCAGAGAGAGGAGAGAATCTTAAGCAGGCTCCATGTGGAGCCCAACACATGGCTCGATCTCACCACCCTGAGATCAGGACCTGGGCCAAAATCAAGGGTTGGACGCTTAACTGATTGCATTACCCAGGCACCCCACTCAAACATTTAAAAAATATATAAATAATAAAATCTTTAAAAAAAAATAAAAATAAATAAAGGCCTTTTGAATTTTCCTTCCATTGATTGCTCATACCTGTTACCTACTTTTTCCAATGGATTTTGTGTATGTTTTTTTTTTCCTCATTGCTTTGTAACAGCTTTGTATATATTTGGGAAATTACCCTTCTGCATATGTGCTAGGGCAATGCCAGCTACTATAATAGATGAATCCACAGTAAACGTTTATTTCTCAATAACAAATCCCATTGCTGATAGCAATCCTCCAAGCAAAAATCTAGGACTCCTCCTCCCCCATTTTCTGGCTCTGCTGTCTTCAACATGCCATTTACTTTCTTCTTATTTTTTAACCTTTATTTAAGTAATTTCTACACCCAACATGGGATTTGAACTCAGCCCCAAGGTCAAGAGTCTCATGCTCTTCCCACTGAGCCAGCCAGGTACCCCAACATTCCACTGTCAAACATTCCCAAGATTTCTGTGTCCATCTGCATGAAGCTACCAAATGGGGAGTTTGGAGCATCGATTGTGATTAAAAAAAAACAAAACACTCAGTAAACTAGAAATAAAAAGGAACTACCTTAACATAATGAAGAGCATTTTAGACAAACTCAAAGCTAATGTCATACACAGTGGTGAAAGCTTTCACCTTAAGGTCAGGACAGAGACAAGGATACTCACTTTCACCATTTGCATTCAACACATTATTGAGTATTGGCAGTCTTAGCCAAAGCAATTGGTAAAAAAACAAAAAACAAAACAAAACAAAAAAACCATCCAAATTGGAAAAAGTAAAAGAAGTAAAATTATCTGTTTGCAGGTATTTATTTATTGTAACAGTTTTGTTTTTTTTTCTTACATAATATTTAGAGTACCAAAGAAAGTTACAGAATAAAGAAATCAACACACAAATTTAGTTGAGTTTTATATACTAAAACAATCCAGAAAGAAAATTAAGAAATTTGCAATAACATCAAAAAGAATACTTAGGAATAAATTTAACCAAGGCAGCGAAAGGCTTACACACTGAGAACTACAAAACATTGTTGAAAAAAAATCAAAGAAGTCACAAATGTAAAGTCATCTGCATTCATAGACTGGAAGACTTACTACTGCTAAGATACCAATACCACACAACACTATCTACAGATTCAATGCAACCTGTATCAAAATCCTAATGATGTTTTTGCAGAAATAGAAAAATTCATCCTAATCTGAAAAGTAATGAAAAAGTGCTGGTGCACCTGAGTGGCTCAGTCAGTTAAGTGTCTTGACTTCGGCTCAAGTCATGCTGTCACAGTTCGTGGGTTTGAGCCCCATGTTGGGCTCTGTGCTGACCACTCAGAGCCTGGAGCCTGCTTTGGATTCTGCATCCCCCTCTCTCTCTGCCCCTCCCCTGCTCACACTGCCTCTCTCTCTGTCTCTCTCTCTATCTCTCTCAAAAATAAATAAACATTAAAACAATTTTTTTAAAGAAAAAAAAGAAAAAGTGCTCACTGTGGGTTCTTATTTCTTCTATTTCTTCCTATGGAGGAAAGTAAAGTTACATAATCTGAATCAGTGTTTCTTATACTTTTATACTTGGACGTGTGTGTGTGTGTGTGTGCGTGTGTGTGTACATACACACATAGGCCCTGATTCAATAGGTTTGGGATGAAGCCCAAGAGTCTTTTCTGCCAAGCTCCCAGGCGATGTCTAGGATGCACTGGCATCACCCGGGAACTTGTTAGATCTCATCAGCTAAGTACTTAGGAAAAAACTTTATGTAATCTATGTGATCTCCCTCCTCACCGCTCCCCCTCCCCCATTACACACACCTCTCTGCTTCATCCCTTGCCATTCAGGCCATTGCTGCCCTGTCTCCTTCAGCTACAGCGATAGTGGCCTCCCTACTGTTCCTCATATACCCTAAGCGGCTCTTGACCCAGGCCTTGCCACTAAGTGGATCTCCTGCCTGGATCACTCTACCTTTGTGGGCATGCTTCTGTACTTCCTTTCACTTGTTGCACAAATGTCACCTTACCAGAAAGGCTTTCTCTGACCACCATATGTAAAACAGAACACCCATCCCCCAACACCCAACACATGAAAGACGTATTTCTATGTTTTTTAAAATGTTTATTCATTTTTGAGGTACCTGGGTGGCTCAGTTGGTTAAGCGTCTGACTTCGGCCCAGGTCATGATCTCACAGTTCTTGAGTTTGAGCCCGCATTGGGCTCTGTGCTGACAGCTCAGAGCCTGGAGCCTGCTTCTGATTCTGTGTCTCCCTCTCTCTCCTGCTCATGCTCTCTCAAAAATGAATAAACATTAAAATTTTTTTTAATGCTTATTTTTGAGAGACAGAGCATGAGCAGGGGAGGAGCAGAGAGAGAGGGGGACAGAGGATGCAAAGCAGGCTCCGTGCTGACAGCAGCTAGCCTGATGTGAGGCTTGAAATCACAAACTGTGAGATCATGAACTGAGCGAAAGTCAGACACTTAACCAACTGAGCCACCCAGGTGCCCCATGTGTTTGTATGTGTTTACTGAAAGCCTCTCCCCATTAGAATTGTAAGTTCCATGTTTGTTTTATCCATTGGTAAATGGCCAGGACCTAGAACATCTGGGTATCTAGTAGATACTTAATAAATGCTTAATAGTCAAGAGCCATCCATTTAGATTAAAACTTTTAAATCCTAAGTCAAATACTAGTTGTTTCAACGTTTCCTATTTAAAAGATATATGAAACTACTGGCTAAGATGGTATATTTTTTAATTATCTTATTCTAGCATAATGTTATATTTACTGATAATGGATAAAACAACAGGAAAGAGATTTTGAAAAGTTCTCCAAATGACGTGTTTATTTGTGAATTATAATTCTGTCTTTGAAATGCACATATCAGGTGAGTATCATGCACTTTCCACTGGCCCAGCCAGCTACATTGAAATTCAGTGACAATTCAAGGGCACCTTATTCGAACATGTTACCTGTACTTGGATTTTGCTGATTGTGTCATGTTTCCTCTATGCCCATTTCAGTTGAGATATTTTGGTTAAAAGAAGCGAAGATTCACTCCAGAAGGATACAAGGAAATAAGGGCTTTTGAAGGGAAGTACCAAACTCGGAACAATAGCATCACTTTGCCTACTAGGAATGGCAGCGTTAAAAACGCCCACATCAAGAACTTTTGGATCTTAACTCTAATGTTAAAGCAGTAAGTGGACCAGTTCTTTTCCACACGTCTGTTTTGTTCTTCTCCCTCTATTGTCTCTCAGCCTTATTTTAGTTCTTTAACTCATTGCTTATGTTAACTCATGGTTCCTTTTCCCTTATATAAGCATCTAGCTTTTACATGAGCATTATGGCCTTTCCAGCTTCTGTTTTGATTACAATCATGTAGTTTTAGCTTCCATAGTTAACTTTCCTTCTCCTTCCAAGGTTCCCAAATTCAATTCTGCAAAGAGTAAATGTGTTTGGACCAGCTCACCACCATGAGCTTCAACACTGGCTTGGGTAGCATACACAGGCTTCTGCTCACTGAAAGACTTTGTCCTCCTCCTTTTCATTGATTGAGCTAACTCTGGAAATTTCTTATGACTCACAACAGACAGTCTTCTCCAAGAAGCCTTTCCTAAGGCTTGATTAGAGACCCGACCTCTGTGTTTCCATAGCTTTTTATTTCAACCTGTCTCATACTGTCTAGTAATCATTTCCTACTTATATCTCCTTCTAGAGTGTGAGCATCTCTGGCTAAGAACTGTAACCTTAACATTTGGGGCCTCAATTTAATGTTCACTAAGTAAAGGCTTTAAAAAGGCTTTAACTTTATTGAAGTAGTGGGCAAATTCTATTATTCAATTCCTGAAAAAGAAGAGGGACTGAAAGACTTTTTTTTTTTAATTAATTTATTCATTTTGAGAGAGTGAGAGAGCACAAGTTAGGGAGGGGAGAAGAAGAGACAGAATCCCACAAACTGTGAGATCATGACCTGAGCCAAAATCAAGAGTTGGATGCTTAACTGAGACACCCAGACACCCCAGGAGGGATTCTCTTTGATGGAAAAGTTAAGCAGATTATTGGTTAGAGGAGTCACCCTCCTTAAAAACTGGCTCTGGTGGGAAGGCATGTTCTATTGGGCAGAGGAGACTCAGCAGTTTCCCAAAACTTATTCCACATAAGCTTCCTTTGTACCATGTTGATGGGTGTCAGGTGATCCAAGTGTTCCTGGTTGGGAAAATTGGTGAAAGGCTGGCTTAACAGAATAAAGCAGTCTTCTTTACTGCAGTGGTTATCAAAATATGTTCTGTCTACTCCTGGGTATCTGAAACCATTTCACAAGGTACATGGGGGTCTTAGTTGTTTTTATATCATACTAATACTAAAATAATTGCTTTTTTCACAGTGTGGACATTTCTGCTGATGGTGCAAAAGTAGTGATGGGTAAACCTGGACCTAGTCATTGTATTCTTCACTGCCAGACGCTCACATTTTGTTTTTATTTTTTTCAAGGCAATTTCCCTTATGAATGTCCTTGATGAAGCAGTAAAAATTGCATGTCTTTTAACTATTCTGTGTAATAAAGTAAGAATTACACATAAAGTACTTCTGCTATTTACCAAAGTAAGATGATTGACTTGAGAAAAAACACTTATGTGATTGTCTGAATTGCCAGCTGAACTAACCACTTTTTTTTTTTCCCATGGACCATCATGTCTTTCAAGGAGGAAACATGTTTTACAGTGTTTTCTCTGAAACATACTGACAAATGACTTTTTTTTTCAGATTGGGTATTTAGCAACCATTTTCTCAAAAATGAGAATAGTAAACCTGTCATTTCAACAAAAACAACTGAAAGCATTTATTGCCAATGACAAAGTTCAACTTTCAAGCAATAATTAGAATTTTGGAAGACCTGTATATACTATTGTGAGATTGACAGTTTCCCAATACATAAAGCTGATGAGATTGGTGGTGTTATTGAGAAATATGACTTTTCGATATGGTATAATGCAATATGTCAACATTTGGAAGATCTGAGTAACTCAGTGAATCAATATTCTCCAAAGGCATGCTCAATACAATGAAATCATGCACAGGTAAAAGATCCGTTCAAAGACATCCAATGCAACCAATGCAATCCAATATTATAAAGTATGAAAAGTTAACTGATATGATTTCAACTTCCACTTTGCAACTAAACTTTAAAAAACTGCTACTTGTTAAGTTTGATGCAGCAGCAAAGAATATCCCCGACAATCTGAAAAGGCTATTAAAATACTCTCCCCTTTTCTAACTCTGTGTGAGGCCAGTATTTCTTCATAGACTTGAACCAAAATAACCAGTTGCAGCAAACTGAATGCAAAGTAAATATAAAATCCAGCTGTTTTCTATTAAGCCACACATTAAAGATATTTGCAAAAATATAAAACATATACTTTCACTGTTTTTAAAAATAGTTGTTTTTTGTTTAAAATGTTTATGGTAATATGGGTGCTACTTTCTTATTTCTCAGCTACAAATCCACCTTTCTTTGCCCTCTTTTGTGATAACAGAGCTGGACCCTGAAAGCATTTTTTCCTTTGACAGCTGATGCCATGCTACACTTCGTCAATAGAGGGCACTGAAGTGATATTGCCGAGCCATAACAGCAGGTAAACGTTTGACTTCTGGATTCTGGTACTCTGTTATTATTATTGTTCGGTGCAGATGAATTCCAGCTTTACCCTCAGGCCATGATTTTCCCACCTTCAGTGGCTTCATAGATCAGCAATGGCCCAATTCCCTGCAGCAAGTTTCTGCTTCACTGTTGGACTGTGGGCTCCATACTCTCTTTGAGGAAGCCTGAATCTCAGCCATAGAGAAGTCCCTCTCCTAATCCTGGTTCTTTTAATGTTCACTCTCCCTCTAGCTGAAGGGACTAAATGCATTTTTTTTTGCACCTTCTACTTCTGGATGCCTTAGAGTCCTCTTCTACCCACTTGGCAGTTCTTCTACTAGTTAATAATTCTTTCTATTACATTTTCCCTCTTCAAATAACTGGTGTGATATCTGTCCCTTGACTGGACCCTTGGCTAATATAACATATAATGAGGCTTTTCTTGCTATTTTTTAAATGGACTCATAAACCAATAATTTAATTTTCTCTGTTTTAATTTCTAATGTGGTAAACATTGATAGATATAATCCATATAAACAAAAGATTTTTGGGGTCCCCAATAAGTTTTAATAGTGTAAAAGTTGCCAAAATGTAAAAGTTTGAAAACAGCTGCTTTATTGCAAGTCTTCTCAGAGCTTTTGATATACTAATGTACTTTGCAAATCTGAATTTAAACCCAGATTAACATATACAAAAGCTGTAGGAGACAGTAAGGCCGACAATTTTTAGGTCTTAAAAACTTGAAGAAAAAAACCCTTAAAATCTTTTTTTCTCATGCAGAAGTTCCTTTAAAAATAAAACAAGAGAAGAGGAGATCACACCTTATCACCAAACAATGTAACCAAAATGAAATGCATGGGCTGGGATTACTTGACAGTGCAGGGAAGATATAAAACAAAACTTGTTGGAATGTGAAAGACAGAGAAGAGCTGGGGCACTTGGGTGGCTCAGTCAGTTGAGCATCAGACTTGGGCTCAGGTCACGACTTGGGGTTCATGAATTCGAGCCCCATATTGGGCTCGCTGCTGTCAGCACAGAGCCTGCTTAGGATCTTCTGTCCACCCCCCACCCCGCCCTTCCCCCTCTCTCTGCTCTTCCCCTGCTTGCACTCTTTCAAAAATAAATAAGCATTAAAAAAAGAAGAAGACAGAGAAGAGTCTCTGGAAGAAATACCTGGAAAGAGAGGTGATGGTAGGTGGGAAGCTTCAACGCAGTTTTGCCTGGGACTTTGACCTACCTTCCTACCATTAAACCTCATGGTACTGTGCCCCAAACTGCAGTTTAAACAGCAAAATAACACAGGTTCTTCTTCTTCTTCTTCTTCTTCTTTTTTTTTTTTTTTTTTTTGAGTTTATTTTTAAGTAATCTTGACACCCAACATGGGGCTCAAACCCACAATCCCAAGATCAAGAGTCGCATGCTCCACTGACTGAGCCAGCCAGGCGCTCCCACAGGCCCTTCTGAATGGAACCTAGAGTCTACTGGGAGTTAGGAAAGTAAGGGATATATCAAGAGGATCTACCAAGAGGAAGAGAAACACACTGGAGGGTATTTGCTAGGGAGGGTTGAAGAAGACTTCCTTGGGGAAAGCTCGTCCCCTACCTCTTTGCCTGGCCAGAGGAGCACAGCATCATAAGACAGGTTTGGGAAAGGAAGGTCGCTAGAGGGAACGCCAACCAGGAGTCACACTGTGATAGGACTTCTATTCTACATTTGGGTTTTATTCTTGAGGCACTGAGGGAGGAGAGGGTGATGACAGTTGAGGTGGGCCATGGAAAGTTTTTAAGTATGGAAGGACCTCAAATTTTTGCTTTAGAGAGGCAAACATTAAGACAACTAAACCACCTGAAGAAATACTATATCAAGAAGACTAGGAAGCATATCATTGTAATTATTCAGTATTTTTCTGGAGATTATGTCTAATCAATGCAATAGTACCACAAAAATATATAATCTACAAATTCATTCAGTCAGGCAACAAATATTTATGAAACACCTACTTTGGGTCAGCCAGTGTTCCAGGCTATAGGGATAGAGCAGTGAACAACAATAAAAGATCCCTGTTTTCCTAGAGTAGCATTCTAAAAGAGACAGAGTAAAGTCTTAATGACCTCTCAGCATTTCATCTAGTGAAAACTTTTATCTTGGCTTCCTGACTTAACCATTTTGGGTTCTTTTCCCTACTTCTCCAGTCTTTCCTCTTCTATCCTTCCCCTTATTGGCTTCTTTTTCTAGGCTCCCACTAAATGTTGAGGTCTGAAGTGGATTCTTCTCTCTTTATTGTACCTTCTCTCCCTCGGTGATAACATCCAGTCCCATTACTTCAATAATCTCTACTTTGTCAGGAAGTACGGGCAGAAAGGTAATATAACACCTAGCCTGCATTTCACTTTCATGTTCTATTTGATCCTTTTTGAACTTGAACTCTCGAGTTTTTCCATCAGAGCTGCTCCATCTCCAATCTTCCCCATCACTGTGAATGAAATCACCATCTATCCAGTTTCTCAAGCTAGAAATGTGAAAGTCCTTAACATTTCTCAGTATTGGCTACTTTATTCAATTTACCACAAAAATCCATAGATTTTTACCTTCAAATCTGTCCACTGCTAACACCTCGTTTCAAGCCACCCTCATCTTTCATGTGGCCTGATGCAAGAACCATCTAACTTGTTTGTTTCTTCTTGTGCCTTCCCCAAGTCCATTCTCCATATAATAACTAGAATGATCTTTGAAGAATGTAAGTTACTCAGAAATTGATGAGGGGGGGGACACCTGGGTGGCCCAGTCGGTTGAGCATCCGACTTTGGCTCAGGTCATCCTCTCATGGATCGTGGGTTTGAGCTCCACATCAGGCTCTGTGCTGAGAGCTCAGAGCCTGGAGCCTGCTTCAGATTCTGTGTCTCTCTCTCTCTCTCTGTCCCTCCCCAACTGGCACTCTGTCTCTCCCTCTCTCTCAAAAATAAATAGACATTAAAAAAATAAAAATAAAAAAAAGAAATTGATGGAGATTCATCAAAAGGATACAGGAGATACCATAAAGGAGATCCTACTGTCCAAATCTGGGATAATTTGAGAATCAAGATAATCATGATGGTAACTGGCCATAGCCCACTGACTGAAAAAGACTGTATAAATCCACACCAATACATACATAAGAGAAATGGGAAAACTACTTCTGCCAGTAGAATGTCAAATGATAATGTAGAAGAAATGAGTTTTAAAACATCACCATTTTGCAGCCATCATAGTAAGAATTGATTCAGTCAAGAGCCAATAAATGATGCTAAAATTAACAGGTCAAAGTTTGTGAAGAACTTATTAATTACAAGATGAAAAACAGTAACTTTACAGTGACAAACCTTAAATATACCAACATAAACAAGTGGCCAAATTTAAGGTAAATAATAATAACACCAACTTACATCATCATGTATCTCTTAATGTGATATAGAGAATATATCACTCATGCACTATTTCTGTCAAAATGCTAACCTGAATATGATCATGAGGAAACAATAGACAAGTCCAAGTTGAGGACATTCTATAAAATAAATGACCTATTCTCTTCAAAAATGGCAATATTGTGAAAAACAAAGAAAGGCAGAGGAACTGCTCTAGATTAAAGGAGACTAAAGAGATACAAAACTGTGTGCAATGAATGATTCTGGATTGGACCCTGGACTAGAAAAAAAAAATGTGATCAAGGACATTATTGAGACACTTGGCAAAACTGAAAAAGAGCTGTTGATTTAAGATCTATTGACTAAATGATTATATTAATGTTAAATTTCCTAATGTTCATTGTATTTTGGCAATGCAAATGCATGTCCTTGGTTTTAAGAAATAGACAAGGAAGTATTTGGAAGAAGGGGGCAAGTCTGCAACTTACTTTTAGGTAGTTCAGGGAAAAAAGTGTGTATAGAGTTGATTCTCATGATCCATGGTAGTTATGTTGTATTAAGTTACAGAACCCTACATTAGCCAATACTCAATCATCACTTCAAGGGGAAGCACAGTGTCAGGTTCCTGTAAGCCTTTAGTCATAACATTTTCTTCTATCCATCAGAACACAACCTTGTTTTATGTGTTTCCTTTTTTAAAATAAAAAAAAAATTATTAGAGAGAGAGAGAGAGTGAACACACAGTGGGGAGAGAGCCGAGGGTGGGGGTGGGGGCAGATTGAGAGAGAGAGAGAGAGAGAGAGAGAGAGAGAGAGAATCCCAAGCAGTCTTCACACTCAGCATGGAGCCCAACACAGGGCTCAATCCCATGACCTGGGAATCATGACCTCAGCCAAAATTGAGTCAGACAGTCAACCAGATGAGCCACCCAGGTGCCCCTTTGTGTATTTCTGTTTAAAGAACCTTATTTGATGTATGTTGTTGATTCAGTAACACTGAACTCACAACCAATAGCACTGTAACTCATGCCTGAAAGATGCTTATCTAACATATATATTTTCTCTGTAAAGCACGTCACAGCCTTGCTGCTCTTAGGAACGCAAGGCAACACTTCAGCACTATGCCTGGGGGTTATTTTAAGCAGAGACATCACCAACAAAAAGCACAAAAATATGAAAAGCATGACACTAAATAGTCAGCAAAAAGGACAACTGGTTACAGCATGAGAGCTGAAACAAGAAGGCACAGCATCATCCTGTTTGACCTCACCTGGGAACATGTGCATTTGGCAACTCAAATTTTTGGCTGCTCTGCACATGCCTGCAAAAGACCTCTAGAGTACCATAAGTATTGATTTGGAGAGCACTATTTATTTAAGTTTTAGGAAGTAGGTGAATTTGCAAATGTGGAATCTGTGAGTAATGAGGATTGAATATATGTGTATGTATGTATGTATGTATACATATACACTCACACACACATACATACAGAAAGAGAGAGTGAATGCTTTCATTTGCACATCACATGACCCTACTCTCCAATCTCATTTAGGCAACTCTTCCTCTGATTTGTTCTGCACCAGTCTCTCTGGCATTCTTTTAATTCCTGGAACACTTCCCTAACTCCCTAGCTAAATTAGATCCTGTCCATTATCTTCTTTCAAAGTACCTTCTTCTTTTCCTTTGTAGCATTCATCATAATTTGTAATTATATATGCAAACATTTATGTGTTCTTGTTTAATAAATATTATGCATAAAATGACAATTACAAAGACATTTAGAAGTATGAAATTATGCACATGACCTGATTTAAATGTTTAGTTTAGGCATGGAAAATTACTTAAGTACAGTTGATTCTAAATGATATAGAAATGTATACTTCACATAGTAGTAAGCCTATAATGGGCAAAGATTAGAAAGTAATATGCAAAATAAGAATTCAGGTGGAATGATGGAATTATAAATAGTTAAAAATAGTAATAGTTTTCTTTTTAGGCTCCTTTCAGTAAGAAAGAACAATAATCCTAAATCAAAGAATAATGAAAATAATTGCAATGTTAATGCTTAAAGGAACATATTGAATAAAAATCTGATTGCAGAGTAGAGAACAGAACAAAGGAGGGGCAATGCAGGAGTTATTGAGAGCGCCCAGTTAGCATAATTTAAGTGGGTGTACTTGGGCTTGAACTAAGAGTAACAGTGGTAATGAGAGAAGTTGATGGATTCCAGAGATATTACAGATATGATGCCAGGATTGACAGGATTTAATGAGTCACTGAAATGAGTGAAAGAGAGGGAAGAGTCAAGGTCAATTCCTAATTTTACATCCTAGGCATATGTAAAACATTTGATTGTTTCACTGAGATAGGGAATCACAGGAGAAGAAGCAGGTTTGAAGGTGGAATAATAAATTTAGTTTGAACTTGTGAAACATCCAGACAGAAGTAGGCAGCTGTCTATATAAGACTGGAGGCCAGCAGAGAAATCTGGGCCAAAGATAGATAGATAGGTCTGAAAATCATAAACATATAGATAGATGGAAATTAAGCCATCAAATTAAATGTTTTCACCCAAGGAAAGTACAGACTAAGAACAGAGAGCTGAAATATGGACTTCCTATTACTGTGTGGAGAATACACACACAAGACAAAACTCCTTTCCCTACTTCTCCGGTCTTTCCTCTTCTGTCCTTCCCCATATTGGCTTCTTTTTCTATGGTCTCTTTCCCCTGGAATGTATGCTTCACAGGGACAGGGATTTCTATCTTTTATTTTTTTCATTGATATACTCTTTACTGTCAAGCACAGAGCAAGCATACAATGAACACTGGTTATGTGAATGAATGACTGAAGGGAGCCGGGAAGAGGATCTTCTAAGAAGGTATAATTCAAGAGAATGAGTGCTAAAAGAGACAATACAAGTAAAAAGTTCTGTGACTGCAGAATCTTCTAGAAAATAGAAGATCATTTGTGAGATTATGGCTTCTTAGGCCGTCATGACGTTTTCTATACTGAATTATGAAATGAAAGGAAGGGAGTACTCACACTTTTAGAAAATGCCCATCTTCCCAGGTTAAGGCAGTGTTTGTAATAAGCTTCTGCCTGGCATAGCTTAAGCAGGCTAATATAGTTGCCCAGTTTCAGTGGTTTCCTGAGTGCTATGGCGGGTGGAGACCAGGGAGGACTTAGCTATACTTAAAAGATTTCAGTTGTCGCTAAGAACATATATTTTAAGAAAAAGCTTGTATTAACTTCTGATTATGCAAATAAATTAGAAAATAAACAAATATAAAGAGAAAATGATCACTTAGAATGTCTCCAAATAGATGTCCTCTGTTAATAGTTTGGTTGTATAATCTAGATTTTCCTCTGAGCATATATCTACCCGCTTATTAGTTTAAAATTTTTTTAAGTTTATGTATTTATTTTGAGAGAGACAGAGACAGAGACAGACAGAGAGAGAGAGAGAAAGAGAAAGACACTGTGCAAATGAGTGGGGGAAGGGCAGAGAGAGAGGGAGAGCCCAACATGGGGCTCCATCCCATACACTGTCAGATCATGACCTGAACTGAAATCAAGAGTTGGACGCTTAACCGTCTGAACCACCCAGGTGCCCACTCCCCAAATTTTTTTTAACTTACAAAAAATAGAATCCTACTTTATATACTATTGTATAACCTCCTTTTTTCATTTAACAATATACCATGATCCTTTTTCCATAAATGTACAAGTATAAACTGAATGACTGATTCGTATTCCATAGTGTGATACATCTCTTACGATAGAATCTTTCAATCATATCCATTTTTTGTAGGAGCATTAAAAGTGTCTGAAACTTCATTAAACCTTTAGTGAAGGCATTAAAAATGGAAGTCATTAATGAAGACAAGCGTTTAAGGTGCATTCCTTTAAGACGAAAGAAATGACAGAATGGTGTTATAGGAATGTGTTCTACTGCAGAAAAGTATTTAAATGTTTTTTTATGTAAAAGCACAGATACTGGACCTGATTCAAGGTTCAGAACTTGAGGCCATTTGTTTCTGACTCAGTTTGAAGCTGAGGCCATCACCATCTTAGCCAAATAGTTAGGTTTTCTCAGGCAGATTTTTCAGCTGATTTCATTTCACAGATAAAGCCTTCCTGTTTAACATCTACAGAGTAGTAAGCTTTTTTTTTTTTTTTTAAGATTTAATTTTAAGTAATCTCTGTACCCAACATGGGGCTCAAACTCACAACCCCAAGATTAAGAGTTGCATTTTTGGAAGAGACTGTAGGCATATGGAAAATCAGAAGGATAATAAGAGTAATTTTCATTGTCCACCCAATAATCATACCCTTAGCTTTTGGTTTTGCCCAAATTTAAGTGTGTGTGTATATGTGTGTAAAATAGTGAAATAATGGAAATTTAAATTCTGTATTTGTTCACAGTTTTGTTTCATTACCTGAATTGATGATCAGAGTATCTGGACAATTGACTTAGTCCCTCATTTACAAGGTGGTCTGAATGTTTGTGTCTCCCCAAAATTCATATGTTGAAAGCCTAATTCCCAAATGTGATGGTATTAACTAGGTGGGGCCTTTGGGAGTTGCTTAAATCATGAAGGTGGGACCCTCATGAATGGGATTTGTACCTTATGTAAGAGGCTCCAGAGAGAGTCTTTGTTCCTTCCTGGATGTGAGGATGTAGGGAGAAGTCTGTGATCTGGAAGAGAGCCCTCACCCGACCATCCTGGCACCCTGATCTGAGATTTCCAGCTTCCAAAACAGTGAGCAATAAGTTTCTGCCGTTTGTAAACCACCCATCACCTAATCCCCCTATGTGAAGGAGATTAAGAGGTACAAATATCCAGGGGTGCCTCGTTAGTTCAGTCTGTTAAGTGTTGAACTCTTTCAGCTCAGGTCGTGATCTCACAGTTCGTGAGTTTGAGCCCTTTGTCGGGCTCTGCACTGACAGCATGGAGCCTGCTTGGGATTCTCTCTTTCTCTCTCTCTCTCTCTCTCTCTCTCTCTCTACCATGCTCTCTCTCTCTCTCAAAATAAATAAATAAAAAGGTACAAACATCCAGTTAAAAAATAAATAAATCATAAGTCATAGGGATGTAATATACAGCATAGGGAACAGTCAATAATGTTACAATAACTTTGTATAGTGACAATAACTAGACCTATCTAGGTGATCATTTCATAATGTATAAAAATACTAAATCGCTATGTCGTATACCTGAAACTAATATAATATTATGTATCAATTTTAATTCAATTAAAAAAAAGCCACCAGTCTGTGATATTTTGTTACAACAGCCCGAATGGACTAAGACAGAAGGTAAATGAATAAGTATTTTCAACAGCCTTAATTTTACAAATATTTTAACAGATAGACAAAATAAAATCAAGGTATAATCCTCCCCTGCATTTTTTTCTTTTCTTACATAAATAGATAAAATGCATTTTGCTTCCTATGTATGCTGCATTAATAGAAGTTTCTATAGAAAGGAAATGTAGTAAACATAATTATTACTAAACTCCAGATTCAGGATGGTAGTTACCTGTGCTGGGTAAGAAGTATATTCTTTGCAACTAGAATATTAGAGTTCCCATCAATGACACAAATAATGAAGCAAATATAAACAAGTATAACAAAATGTTCAAGGTCACTTAAAGAGAAAGTGTACTTCCTCAGCCAAGCTTCTTTGTAACTTGATTGAGGTTATTTACATATCTAAACAAAGTATGTGAGTTGGGGGTGGGGTCTAATGAAAGTTTGGAAAGGGAGAGTCATTAGAGCAAACTCTGAGTCTTCTGCAAGTATTTACTGAATTATACTGTAAGGAGAAAAAACAAGGCTAAACAATTTGCCCAGCTAGTAAAAAAGCAGATCTAAGATTCGAATCCATGAGACCATTTTGCTTCACTGAAAATGTTGCATGGATCTATTTAATATTTACTAAACACCTTTTATGTGCAAGGCATTTTGCAAGGGCAGAGTGCATATATATGATGAATCAGATATTTGTGGAGATATAGAAAGAGATGTACTTTGCTTTCATACAGACTGTTTTGAATCCCAGATTCTTGGAAAATTAGTCTTTTAACTGCAGTTTTTAAGTTAGGACATTGAAATGGTTGTTTCAAAAAAGAAAAAAAAAAGAAAGAAACAAGAAAATGTATCTATTAGTGACCAGCACACAAGAGGCCCTCGATAAATTTAGTTTTCCTCTCCCCAATTCCACTATAAATTTTCTGGAAGCTATGTGATCAAGTAAGTCTTCATGGAATGGGGAAGTTTGTAAATGATTTGATTCATAAGATGGGTTCTTGATTTGGACTGGTTGAGATGGCAGAAACAGCAAATGTAGTTAAGTGTGAGGGCTGTGAGTAGATCCTGTCCACTGGAATACACAGGGAGAGAGAAAACCAGAAGCTGTAAAGGTCAGGTTGCCTGCCTACTTGCAAAATCTCCTTCCGTATAGTGTTGGGTCCTACAAACGTAGTATTATGACAAAAGCCTGAAATCAAGGCATCTTCTCTGACTAGATCTCTAAAAAGCAAGTTTCTCTGTATATTGGGCTTTATTGATTCATTTAACAAACACTCTACACTTTTTCAAATAATATCTAAGATTGCAGTTAAGATCTAATTGCTCGAATCTGAGGATGTGGTAATCATAAGACATTGTCCCAGTTTTCAAGGAGAAAATGTTTACGTGTGTATAACAATTTAAATACGTTAGAGGTGACAGACATCAATAGCCGCACAAAGGAAGAAAAAGATTTTCCCTTGGGGCAGTTCAGCTCTAAAGTCATATGAAAATAGACATATTTTACAGACTATAAAATTAGACGCCATTCTTACATATTTAAAAGAAAGAAAAGGACAATTTTTCACAATGTCAACTGTAACTCTCGTTTGGCGACGCTGTAGGGCAAAGCCCGCAGAAAAACAGAGGAAGCGTGATTCTTACTGAGTTAAACCGCTCTCCGAAACCAGTCCGCCACATTTTTCCTTAAAAAAGTAGAAGCGTGTAGAAATTACACTCTTGGCTTTTAAAGGAACATACAACTGGGAATACCAAGAAGAGGAACGCGAATGTCGCAGTTCTCCAAGTGCGGCCCGCCCCTCCCACACGGTAGATTTTTGGCAACTTGACCCACCTTCCTCCTGATTCTGGGGGAAGATTCTAACGCCCTCTGGAGGCGTCCCTAGTGACGTCACGAGCGCGATTCCAGTATGTGGCCAATCACAGAGCCGGATTCCGGGGGAAGCCCGGGGCGGCGGCGGCGGCCTGTGCGCGTGCGCGAGGTCTCCGCGTGGCTATATAAACATGGCTGGCGTGGCTGCGCGGTGGGGCCACGCCGAGTGTGTGTAGGGGGCTTTGGGGCGCTCCGGGTTTGTAGTTTTTAAATTTCTGGCGGGGGAACTGGGACGCAGAGTTTTTCTGGGTGGTGGGAGCCGAAGTGACGCCCTTCCGGGAACCGCGCAGCCGGGCTCCGCTGTAGCGGGACCCGAGGCTGAGGCGCCGGGCTGAGCCGGCGCACGTGTGAGGTCCCCGGAGGAAGCGGCGAGCGGCCGGGCAGATGTTGCTGCAGCCGGGGCCGCACTAACCGGAGGGAGGTCTGGGACGCGCGGGTCTGTGTCCAGCCGGCGTCAGTCACTGACTTCTGTGTCGCGGCCCCTGCGCCTCTCCCTAGCGATGCTGTGGAGCCGGAACTGCTCTGGAGTCGGCTGCAGCTTGTCAAGCCTCCCTTCGCCTCTGCTCCCGGAACGGCAGCGTCGCAGCTGCCGCTGATCCACCTGGGGGATGCCCGCGGGTCTCACGGAACCGGCCGGCGCCGCTCCTCCCGCCGGTGTGAGCGCCTCCGGGACCGTGACCATGGCCCCCGCTGGGACTCTCCCTGTGCGGGTGGAGAGCACTCCGGTGGCCTTGGGCGCCGTGACTAAGGCTCCTGTCAGTGTCTGTGTGGAGTCCACGGTGTCCCAGCCCCTGCGGTCCCCCGTGGGGACCCTGGTGACCAAAGTGGCTTCTGTCAGCGCTCTTCCTAAACTCAGCAGCGGTCCTCCGCTGCCTGCTCCTCAGATAGTCGCTGTGAAAGCCCCCAACACCACGACAATCCAGTTGCCTGCTAATTTGCAGCTTCCTCCAGGTATGTCGATCACCTTTTCCAGCTTTTCCAGCCAGTGGTGACACGGGAAACGTCGCAGCTCCGGATTGTGCCTTCATGCTGTTAGCTTTAAAAAACTCAGCTAAGAGAACCTTTCATAATCGACTTGGCAGGGCAGTGATTTGGCTTTACAAATGATATAGCCTCTTTGAGTCATTACTGCAACAGTTTTTCTTTCCATATTTAAGGAAAGAATCTTTTCACCTAAGTGACACAGTGAAAGCTGGAACAGTATATTCAGGAGGACCTTTGAGGCACTAGCTCCTAGGTGGGGGAAGATAGAATATAACTAAAGTTTATTTTCATGTGCAGAGGAGACCAATTTATATATCTACATGCTTAGATAACCATATCTTTTTTTTTTTTAAAGTTTAAGTTCTTGTGTGTTAAGACTAAAAGAGGATTTTAAATTTAAGCTAGCTAAAATAAGTTCACTGCTTTTCTAGTACCAGAAATGAATAATGCTGCTTACCTCACAATCTTTAGATGTGTGATGGTTGTAGTTTTCAGTTAGAAGATTACCACTCATTCCCAGCAAATGCCAGAGTTGACCTGTCAGAGGCATGCGATTCTTAAATCTGAAACAGTGTGTGAATGCTGCAGTTAGCCTGTGACCACTTTTTATGGAAGGGTCTTCATGTTTGGGCTGTTTTTCATGATTTACGTACAGATTTTGCTTTGTGACTCTTCAGCATATTGTAAATTTGAGTGTTCTGCTTTCTTTCCTCACCTGAAGGTGTCTTGGAGTTTTCAGCCGGGGAAAAAAGACACATCTCACATTCTTTGGAGTGAACTCTTCTCGTAATTGTATTGTCTGCTGTTTATTTTATTAGTAGTATTTGGATCTCAGACCTGCAAACATGGTATAGGAGTGAAGTATTGATTCAAAATTTCAGTATCCCCTAGCAAAATGATAGGGGCTCTTTTGTAGGCAATGTTCTATTTGATCAACAATGTTGTGGAAAGATCATATTCTTCACTTTTGATGAAGTTCTGTTTCAGTTGTGTATTCTACAAGATATATATAGATATATGTAGATATATATAGATATATATATATATAGATATATCTATATATATCTATATATATATTTAAGGCTATGCTGTGTATGCCACTGGATACATTTTCTGTCGGTTCTAAATTGTCATCCTGCATATACTTGTAAAGTACTTAATGAATGTGTTTGAATGAAATCACCTCCTAATTTGTTAAAAACTAAATTCTTGTCAGTGAAGATTGTTTAGAAACAGTCAAAAAAGCATTAAAATAGAGGAACTGTCAAGAGTGAAAACTTGCTGGTAAGTGGAAACTAATCAGTAATCACTGGCATACGTGCTATACACACTTTCATATTTATATTCTTTTTGTTGGTCATAATAGGTAGCAAATAAAGAAAGAGGTTTCTAAGCATAAATAATTTGTCCAATGCCAGACACCTCATGGGTGTCAGAGGGAATTTGAATCCAGGTCTGTTTACTCTTTTTTTTTTTTTTTTTTTAACGTTTATTTATTTTTGAGACAGAGAGAGACAGAGCATGAGCAGGGGAGGGTCAGAGAGGGAGACACAGAATCCGAAGCAGGCTCCAGGCTCTGAGCCATCAGCACAGAGCCCGATGCGGGGCTCGAACTCACAGACTGTGAGATGATGACCTGAGCCGAAGTCGGCCGCTTAACCGACTGAGCCAGCCAGGCGCCCCTGGGTCTGTTTACTCTTTACACACTATGCTTACCACTTGGTGTGTGTGTAGACTATGCCTAATTGAGTATCAGAGCTAAGAGTGACAGAATTTTAGAGCCTAATCTTTTGTACACAAAGAAACCAAAACTGAAACTTACCAGAGCTGCATAGCCATAAACCAAGACCACAACCTAGGTGTGCACTACAGTAAAAACACTTTAGGCTATTGACCGTGGAGAAACTTCCACTACAGAGGACATAAACTGCCTTTAGGAATTGTTATTTACAGAGGAGGTGGGAAGATGCTTTGAAGAGCAGCTTTTGGGAATTTCAGCTGGTGGGTGGCAGAAAAGCATACTAACATTTGTGCTCTCGTTAGTGCACAGTAAGATAACCAATAGTTGAGGAAAGAAATGAAAACACAGTAAAAGTTATGAGTCTTGTACTGTTTCTTTTATATCCTGAGGATTAGCAATTGATTACTCAGGGATGCTTAAAACATATAGAAGTTCACTCTTCTTTTTCCAAGATAATGAATACTTTAAGTATTTCATTTCTGTTTACTTCAGAATTTTCTCAATGAACAGAACTGGTTTTTAAAAATATACGTATGCACCACAAGTTTTTCTAGGGAGCAGGGGCTG
Source organism: Panthera onca (assembly GCF_046562875.1). Taxonomy (NCBI): domain Eukaryota; kingdom Metazoa; phylum Chordata; class Mammalia; order Carnivora; family Felidae; genus Panthera; species Panthera onca. The sequence continues at coordinate 47,819,755 of NC_138350.1, forward strand.
GAAATAAAAAGGGGAGGCATTGTGAGGAAATGAAAGAAGCTGTAGCAAAGCTCTGAAAATTATTCTGTTGAATGTTTCTGGTAATTTCTTTGGTCTTCTTGGTCTTCTCTTTTCTGAACATGTGGGATTTTAGGCCAGACTGTGGCTCTTTCTGTTTTTGGTATTCTGTGTCTCTTCTGTCACTTGTTTGAGAATGATGATCAAGGATTTGGTTGCTTCTGTTAGGTCATAAACTGTGGTAGATTCTGTTTGACGGTCGTACTGTACAGAAGTTAGTGAAAGTAACTTGTAAAATGCTTCAGGTCTTTTTTCATCACCTCCTTCATGCTGAGACATGGCATAGGATTTGGATTTTAGATTCCTGAACCAGTTACTGGAAAAGCTAGTGCTTCTTGTTTCTACCCTGGCTTCATCAAAAGGATATTACATGAGGGTAGGGACTCTTGGCTTTATTATCCAGGGTATTGCATGACGGTAGGGACCCTGACTTTATTATCCAGCACCTAGCTAAGTTCCTTGCTCAGAGGAGGCTGGAGAATTTGAATGCACGTATTAGTATATGTGGAGAGATCAGAGGGCAATAGGGCTGCAACCCCTAAGGGGTTCCAAGGGCCATTACACATATCAGTGTATTTTATTCTTGATTGCTTTGCTTATTCTGCTTATAAAAGTGACATATGTTCTTGTAAAAAAAAAAAAAACAAAAAAACAATACTGAAGTGTAATACACCCTTCACCAGAGTATTACTGTTAACAATTTGTTATCCTTTTCATGTTACTACGTATAAATCTTCCTCATTTTAAAAAAAATTCCTTAGGGGTGCCTGGGTGGCTTGGTCGGTTAAGCGTCCGACTTCGGCTCAGGTCATGATCTCACGGTCCGTGAGTTCGAGCCCCGCGTCGGGCTCTGGGCTGATGGCTCAGAGCCTGGAGCCTGTTTCAGATTCTGTGTCTCCCTCTCTCTCTGCCCCTCCCCTGTTCATGCTCTGTCTCTCTCTGTCTCAAAAATAAATAAACGTTAAAAAAAAAAAAAAAATTCCTTAGTAGTCCATTGTATCAACGTACCATCATTTTTTGACCACTCTCCTGTTCATAGACATCGATATTGTTTGCACTACTTTCTGTTATTATAAATGATGCTATAATAAACATCTTGGTGTATTTTTGCGCAGTTCTATAAATGTGTATTTTAAAGAATAAATTGCTAGAAGTGGAATTGCTGGTTCAAAAGGTAATCTTTTAATAGGATTACCAAATTTTTATCCCCAGAAAATTGTTCAAATGCGTAATCAACAATGTTAATACTTAATTTTAAAAGGGTACCTATGGAATCCAATAGTAATTTTCCGGACTTAACTTTAATTAATGTTAATAGAAGATGAGCCCTATAATTGAGTGGAGAGAGATAGACTTTAAATGTAGAAAAATGTGGCTGGATGATAATGTTATAGATTTTTTTACTTACTGAATAACTGTGCCCAAGAGGGCTCTTGTTTTTGTGAAGTAAAGTAAGTATATAGTATACGATAGCTGGGAAGGTGTAGTTCAGGGCCACAGAGTAAGGAATAAGTGTGCTGATCAAATTTGTAGATAACAAGGGGCTTGGAGAGTTAGCCTTTGTGGAAAGTAGTGAAGTGTAGCAATACAGGGCAGAACATTGGCCTTGGAATCAGACCTGGATTTGAATCCCAGCTCTACCACCTATTAGCTTTGTGATCTTGGGTAAGTTTATTAACCTCATCCTCAATATCAGTTTTCTTACGTGTAAAATTGGATCATACCTTCTTCACAGGAGTATCATATGGATTAACTAAGATAAGTATATAGGTCTACATGTTGCAGAACTCTAGGGAACACCATTTGTGTGGAATACAGAGTTGCATAGCAGGCATGTCTGGAGTATTTAAGGTACCTGTATAGCAGTTGGCTATAGGTACTCTGGGCACTGTTAATGTAATACGTATGACATCCACCAAATTCACTGTAATTTAAGAGGTTGGATTTCTGGGTGGCTCAGTTGGTTAAGCATCCGACTCTTAATCTCAACTCAGATATTGATCTCAGAGTCATGAGTTCAAGCCCTGCATTGGTCTCCATGCAAAAAGATGGATTTTGAAATAACCTCAATGTCTATGTGTCCCCATTTTTATATGTTTGTTAGAGACAATTTGGAAAATACTGAAAAATTATCCTCAGATATTTTAAGTGTATCTTTTAGTCTCCTTTTTTTATGTAAACTTTATGGAGCTACAGTTTTTTACATGTACATTTATTTTAAAATGGAAACCATTTACAGTAAGTTTTGAAAAATTTGACAAAGGTATAGCCACCATTCCAAGATATAGAACATTTCACTCCCCTAAAGCTTTTAGTTTCTTTGAGAAAAAAATGTATGTGTGCTTCCTCTAATTTTACATAATTGGGATTCTATTGTATAATTTTTATATCCTGCTTTTCACTTACCATTATATAGTGACTATTTGTATTTTATAACCTCAGAAACTTAATTTTAATGGGTGTGTAATCCATTATTTAACATTTTCTCTATTCATTTAGGTTGCTTATGCTTTTTTTGTTTAAAAAGTTATTTATAGGGGCACCTGGGTGGCTCAGTTGGTTAAGCATCTAACTTCAGCTCAGGTCATAATCTCCCAATCATGGGTTCAAGCACTGCATCGAGCTCTGTGCTGACAGCTCAGAGCCTGGAGCCAACTTCTGATTCTGTGTCTCCCTTTCTGTCTACCCCTCTCCCACTTGTTCGTGTTCGTTCTCTTTCTCTCTCAAAAATAAATAAACATTAAAAGAAATTAAAAAGAAACATTAAAAAAAGAAAACTACTTACAAATAAAAGTATATCAGATGTTTTGTATTTAGATTGTGGTGTGTGTGTTGATTATTTTCTTGGGACAGATAATAAGAACTTTGGAATTTCTGGATCAAGGAAATAAGAGTGCTTTAAAGTTATTCATATATTTCTTTAACTTATATATGTCAGTGTTAAGTATATGCTAGGTTCTATGCTCATTACCATGAATGCAGTGGTAAATAAGGTAGACACAGTTCCTCTCCTGAAAATCAAATAGATTCTGAGAATTTCCATAAATTATTCTGGGCTTAATTTTTCTCCAACAGTATTATTTTTGTAAACTAATACATGCACGTATAAAAACAAATATGACAAGTTAAAAAGAAAGTAAAATCACCTGGAAACATCCTACTTTTAAAAGGTGAAATTTAGTAAAGGTAAATAGAAGTTCTGTTTTGACAAATCAACGGTGTAAATGGAGGATAGAGGAGATGTGCCATAACTGATAGTAGAACCTGGGATAAAAACTTACTGATTGATTTTAATTTTTTCTTTTACTCACTCAAAGAATTATTAGACTGAGAGAGAAATTTAAGTGACTTTAAGCTCAATAAGGGAAACTGATTTGAAAAATTAAAGGAATTGGGGCCATGGTGCCTGAGCAAGAATACAACTTTGGGTATGTTTAGCTGCCTTTAAGTGTTCAAAGTACTGTCCTATGGTAATGAAAGTAAGCTTATTTTGTGAGATTGCACAAGGGAACATCCTATCTCTGAATATTAATGGGAAGAATATTTTGATTCCATATTAAGGAATAACTTTGTATTTCTAATCTACTTGTGAAGAAGGGGCATTTATACCTCTCTACCTTCCTAATTCTGGACTTATTTCAATAGAGACTAGAAGGTCACCAGTCAGGCAGTTATGTATAGATGTGAAGTTACAATAGATGAATTCTAAAGTTTTTCTGACTCTTAGATTTGGATGGGCCTGCTATTCTTTCAGTATTTACTATTTACCATTGCTGGGAATATGGACAAATTAGAACCACCATCTGGATCAACTTGCAACCAAGACAAAATAGGAAAGGCAACTTGGCATATAATAGTTCACTGGGCAGATGAATAGAGTATGTTAAATTATGTACCAGATAGAAGGTGGATACCAGACCACTTTACACTTTTTTTTAAATTTTTTTTTTTTTAGCGTTTATTTATTATTGACAGACAGACACAGAGCGTGAGCCGGGGAGGGGTGGAGAGAGGGGGAGACACAGAATCCGAAGTAGGCTCCAGGCTCTGAGCTGTCAGCACAGAGCCTGACGCAGGGCTCGAACTCACAAACTGCGAGATCATGACCTGAGCTGAAGTTAATCACTTAACCAACTGAGCCACCCAGGCGCCCCTACACTTTAACATCTTAATATTTTTAGAGGAAAGGTGCTCCGTAACCTAATGTGTAATTAATTTTTTTTAACATTTCTGTAGGATAAGTAGGCAAAACTGTGTATCCTTTTATGTTTGGAAAATGAATCATATTTATTAGGATTTGATTCAGAGGCTTGGTAGGTGGTTTTCACAAAAGAGACTAATGTTCAGTTTCCTTTGTGTGTTTTTAAGTGCGTTTCACTAGGTTGTTGCTCATTGGAATTGGACTTTTGGGATAAACACTTCAGTCAGAAGAGCATTGACTTTAGATGAGCTCTTGTTATTTTATTCTCAGTATTGTCTGTCTGCAACTATTCTAATATTACTTCCTACTGCTGTTTTGAGTACTTACTAGAAGAAAAGTTTGTATTGTAGACCTTTTGACATTAATAACAACTACTACAATTGATAACTTTAAAGTTCAAAAGTCTGCTCAAAAGTATTGTCTTATTTAATCCCCTTTAATGATCCTACAAGGTAAGTAGTAAGTCTCTAGATCCACAAATATGAAGTGTCCATTTATTTAGGTCTTTTTTTTTTTTTTTAATGTGTATTTATTTGAGGGAGAAAATGAGTGAGGGAGGAGCAGAGAGAGAGGGAGACACAGAATCAGAAGCAGGCTCCAGGCTCGAGCTCTCAGCACAGAGACCAGTGAGGGGCTTGAACTCAAGAACCGTGATATCATGACCTGAGCCGAAGTGGGACACTTAACTGACTGAGCCACTTGATTTATTTAGGTCTTTAATTTCCTTCAACAGCATTTTGTGGTTTCTGGGAGCACCTGGGTGGCTCAGTTGGTTAAGTGTCCCACTCCTGATTTTGCCTCAGATCATGATCTCAGGGTCATAAGATCCAACCCCCCACCCCTGCTCCAGGCTCCACCAATAAGTGTAGATACTGCTGAAGAGTCTCTCTCCACCCATCCCCTGCTCACGTGTCAACGCCCTCTATCTCTCTCTCAAAAAAAATTTAAATAGCTTTGTGTAGTTTCCAGAGTATTGGTGTTATACTTACTTTGTTAAACTTGCCAGTATATTATTATTTTTGGTGCTATTGTAAATGAAATTGTTTTCTTTGTTCCGTTTAGTCATTCATTGCAAATGTATATAAAAATACAGCTGATTTTTATATATTCTGTATCCTGCTGCCTAGCTGAACTTGTTTATTGGTTTTAATATTTTTTCATGGATTTATATGATATCTGTATATAAGATTGTATTATCTGTGAATGGATAATTTTACTTCTTTCTTTGGATGCCTTTTATTTCATTTTCTTGCTTAATTGCCCTGGTTAGAACTCTGAATACAATGTGGAATAGAAGCAGTGATTGCAGGTATCCTTGTCTCATTCCTCATCAGTAATCTTTGTCTTGTTCCTAATCTTAAAGGGAAATCATTTAGTCCTTCACCATGACATATGATGTTAGGTGTGAGTCTTTTATAGATCTCTTTTATCAGTTTGAGGAGGTTTGCTTTTATTCCTATTTTATTGAGTGTTTTCATCATGATAAAAGGGGTGTTAGATTTTGTCAAATGCTTTTTCTGCATCTGTTGAGATGATCATGTGGTTTTGTCCTATTTTGATAGGTTGTTTTGTAGTAACTTTTTTATGTTAGACCAGCCTTATGCAGTGAGATGGATATTACGTGATATTACTTTTTTGTGCTACTGGATTCAGTTTGCTAGTACTTTGTTGGAAATTTTTGTATCTATATTCATAAGACATATTGGTCTCTGTTTTCTTGTGATGTCCTTGTCTAGTTTTGGTATCATGGTAATACTGACCTTGCAGAATGAGTTGAGACGTGCTTCATTCTTTTCTACTTTTTTGGAAGAGTTTGTGAATGATTTGTATCAAGTTTTCCTTGGATTTTTGATAGACTTCACCAGTGAAGCCATCTGGACCTGGGCGTATCTTGTGGACACTTTTTGATTAATAATTAAATTCATTTGTTGGACCTATTCAGGTTGCCTATTTTCTTTAGTCAGTTATAGTAGTTTTTGTTTTTAGGTATTTGCCTATTTCATATATGTCATCTAATTTATGGATTCACAGTTGCTTACAGTATTCCTTTATCCATCTTTCTATAAGATTAATAGTAATATTCTCTCTTTTTTTTTTTTTTTTTTCCATTCTTGGTTTTAGTAGTTTGAGCAGTCTGGTAAAGGTTTTTCAGTTTTGTTGGTCTTTTCCCAGAACCAACTTTTGCTTTTCTTTTTCTCCTTTGTTTTTATACTCTATTTAATTCTGCTTTAATCTTCATTGTTTTCTTTTCATCTGCTTGCTTTAGTTTTTATTTTGCTGCCCCCCCAACCCTGTATCTTAAGATGGAAGTTTAAGTTATTGATTTGAATCTTTTTTCTTTTTAAATACCATCATTTATGACTATAAATGCCCCACTAAACCCTGCTTTAGCTGCATTCTATAAATTTTGGTATATTATGTCTTCATTTTCACTCCTTTCAAAGTATTTTCCAATTTCCCTTGTGATTTCTTCATTAACCAACTGATTACTTAGAAGTAATTAATTTCTAAATATTTGTGAATTCCCTCAATTTCTTTTTGTTACTGATTTAAAATTTCATTCCATTGTAGTTGGAGACTATACATTGTATGATTTTAGTCTTTTTAAATTTATTGGAGCTTATCTTATGTCCTGACATTGAGAATGTTCCATGTGCACTTATGGAGAATGCTGTTGTTGGGTGGAGTATTCTATGGATGTGTTTGGTTGGTTGGTTTATAGTATTGATCGAGTATTTGATTTCCTTGTTGATTTCTATATAGTTGTCTATCCGTTGTGGAAAGTGGGGTATTGAAATCTCTCAACTATTATCATTGAATTTCTGTTTTTCACTTCGCTTACATCAGCTTTTGCTTTGTATATTTTGGGCTTTGTTTTTGGGTACATATTCATATTCCTGACCCATTGGGTGTTACATCAGTTATAAAATGCCCCTCTTTATCTCTAGTAACATACGTAGTCTATTTTGTCTAATATTGGTCTGACCACTCTAGTTTTCTTATGGTTGCTGTTGTATATCTTTTTTTTTTAAAGTTTATTTATTTTGAGAAAGAGAATGTGAGCAGGGGAGGAGCAGAGAGAGAGAGAGAGAGAGAGAGAGAGAGAATTCCAAGAATTCCACTATCCGTGCAGAGCCTGATATGGGACTCGAACTCACGAACCATGAGGTCATGACTTGAGCCGAAATCATGACAATATAAATGTATGTTAATTCTGCTTTCTTCTCTTAATTTAAAAAATTGTTTAAAAACCAATTGTGTAGAACAGTATGTATATAATTATATTGTTGGGACTATACCATTAAAATAATATATTTGTGAATAACAACAGAAAGTGAGTAGGAGTAAAGTTGTATTGCACTAAGGAAATTACCTTAGATGAAATCTCAAATCCATAGGAACAAATGAAGAAAACCAGAAATGGCAAATGCAAAAGTAATGAAACAAATGCTACAAATACATCCTTTGCTCCTTTCTTCTGTCAGTTTCTTTAAAAACCATACAGTTATATTATGTGATAATAACAAGGTATTGTTGGGTTTCTAATATATCTAGATACAATATATAGAACAATAATAGCACAAAAATAAAAGTGAGAGGAAAATGAGCTAAATAGGAGAAATGTTTCTATATCTCACCCAAATAAGTTAATACAGACGTGAAATAAATTCTAATACGATATATATTGCAAACTCTATTGTAGCCTATAGAACCTCTAAATATATGTATTGAAAAATTATAAAGAAATTTAAGTGTTACACTAGAAAATACTCACTTAATGCAGATGAAATCAGGGGAAAAAAAGAGAGAAACAAAAAGGAGAGGAAATATACAGAAACAAAAATAAATGGCACACCTAAACCCAACTATATATCATGCAATGTGAATGGTCTAAATAATTCAATCAAAAGGCAAAAATGTCTGGGCTCCTGGGTGGCTCAGTCAGCCACTATTTCTTTGAATGTTTTTCTGTTTCTTTACCTCTCTCTCTTTATGTTTCTCTTGTTCTCCCTCTCTGGTACTCACATTATGCCCGTGTTGTGGTGCCTATCAGTGTTCCACATTTCTCTGAGGCTCTGTTCATTTTTCTTTATTCTTTTTTCCTCTCCTTTCTTTGGATTTAATAATCTGTTGATCTATCTTCAAGTTCACTGATCTTTCTTCTACTTACTCAGTTTCACTGTCAAACCCCTCTAGTGAATTTTTTGTTATTGTGCTTTTTAACTACAGAAGTTATTTTTTATGGTACCTATCTCTCTAAGGATAGTCTCTATTTGGTGATCTCATCATACCTTCCTTTGCTTTTTTAAGATGGTTTCCTTTTGTCTTTTGAACAAATATATAATGTTTACTTTGAAGTTCCTGTTGTTAGAAACTAACATCTAGTCTCTCTTGTGAGTGGTTTCTGTTGCTTTGCCTTTTTTTCCTGTGTGTCACACTTTTCTTTTTCTTTGCATGTACTGTAATTTGCTATTCAAAAGTAATATATTGTAGCAACTCTGGGTACTGTCCCCTATTCCCTTGAGTGTATTATTGTTGTTTGGCTAGATTGTTAGTGAAATCTATTTTCCCTACAATGGGAAGCCACTGAGTTGCACCTCAGAGGGCACAGCCTTGGTTTTAGCAGGGCTCTCTCTGACTTTCTCTGAATCCTGTTTAGCTGTGCCTCTCTGTTGATAACCACACATAGCTATTAAGCTCTATTGGTTGCCAGCCAATTGCCCTATTTTTTTCAACAATGCCCTAGAGCCTAGCTTGCTCCACAGTCTGATCCAATTAAATTTAGGCTCCTTTACTGGTTAATTTTTTAGGTTTATTGTTTCACGTTTGTTCTGACACCAGGAAGACCCTTCTTAGTTATCTCTTTATCTGGTTCTCTCTGGTAAACTAGAGCTAGGCCTGTTGCCTATCTTGTATGGGTCATGAAGCTACCATCCTTCTTTTAATTGTTTATTGTATTTGAGAGTGCTCTTACCTTTGAGTTTGCCCATGCTGTGTTGAAATAAAGTCAGCTTCTCTGGGGAGATATTTGGAGCGGGGACCAGGACTGTGGCATACTTCTCTGTGGGCAATATCCCTGCTTTAGGAGTGGGGTACTAGGCATGGGTGGTAGCCTTTGATCTTACCTGCTTACCTCTCCCAGCATGGAATAACTCCTACAAAATAACTAGGGTGAAGGACACTGGGGTCCAGATATTTTTAGTGTTCCATCCCTGAGGTGTAGAGCCTTCCTTTTATGAGTAGAGATGAGTAAAAGAAGAAGCCTGGAAACTTTTGGATACACTTATCTCAAATTTGTCCTCTGTTGTATGCAGCTCATTGTGGGGGAGATCAGAAATGCTGGTGGCCTGCTCCTTCCAGGAAGATACCATAGCCTCAACTGGGAGCTTGGGAGAGGAAGAGGCCCTGTGTTGACCACACTGCCTGATGTGAGAAGGAAAAGGGAGCAGGTCATGGTTCAGATGCCACAGATTCTTGCTGTTCTTACGGAGTTTTAGTAAATCCTCTTTAATAATGGTGTAGTCATTTTCTGTATGCCTTCAGGCAATTTCCAAAGACTCTAAATGATGTTTTTAAAAATAATTTTCACCAGTTATGCTTGCTTTGCTAGGGGGCAGGTTTGTTGAGCTCTTGATGCTCCCATTCCAGAAATGGAACATCAACTGTGAATATTCTCGTTTGTGCCTCCTACTGACATGGACAAGAATTTCTTTAGATTAGAAATACTACTGGGTTAGAGAGTACAAATGGGAATCAGTTTGGCACAATCATGTAAAGTTGAACAAAGCAATTCTACCATGTTACATTACCATCATCAGGATGTTAGAGTTCTTGTTGCTGCACATCTAACACTTAATGTTGTCTTTGGACTTCTTAATTTTTGCCCATCTAGGTAGATATAAAGTGATATCTCACTGTGGTCTTAATTTACCTTTCCCTGTCATTGGCATCTGTGTTTTGTTCATTTTTGATATTCATTCTTCAAACATAAGTGAACTAAAATTTTTTTTTTTTCCATTTGGTAGTTTGTTTTTTTGCTTGGTAGTGTCTTTTGGTAAACAAAAGTTTTTTTTGGTATAGTAGAATGTGTCAAATTTATTTAAGAAAGTCTCCCTATCCCAAGTTCAGAAAGATCATTTTGTATATTATCTAAGAGTTTCAAAGGTTTTACTTTTTGCCTTTGTATTCTTAATGCCATAGGGGTTTTGTGTGTGGTATGACACTTTTAATCTTTTCCATGTAAATAACTAATTGACCCAACCTTGCTTATTGAGTGGTCTGCTCTTTTCCTCACTAATCTGCAGTGCCTCTTAGGAAAATTTGATATGACATATCTGCCTGAGCCTATTTTGGAATTCTCTAATTTATTCCATTGGTCACTTTGTGTAGTCTGGTGCCATTACCATATCATCTTACTTACTGTAGTTTTACAGTTTGAAGTCATGAAGAAAAAGTGTTTTGACTTCTTCAAGAGTATGGGCCATAGGCTTGGACTTCTAATATTTTAAGTAGCTTTGAGTGAAAACATTTTTCCATATTATTTATGGTAATTAGTGTACATAGAATTTAGTGTGTACTAATCATTTGTTCAGACATTTTACAATATGAAAGAAATGGTCAGAACACAAAATATATGATGCTTATGTTTTATTTATTAGCTTAGAGGTCATGGTTTTTTTCTTTTAATTCTAGGAACAGTTTTAATCAAAAGTAACAGTGGCCAGTTGATGTTGGTATCTCCTCAGCAAGCTGTGACAAGAGCAGAGACCACTACTAACATAACTTCAAGGCCAGCTATACCAACGAATACTCATACGGTCAAAATCTGTACAGTTCCGGTAATATACCTTAGGGTTTGGTTTTTTTTTTAATTCTTGGTTTTCTAGCTGGTATCTTCATGTAAATATATGTGTATTTGTGAATAAAAATAATAGATGATTCTGCTCAACTTTTTGAATTGAGCCACTTTCTTTGTGTTAATCAAGATGTTTGGTTTTGTCACTTGGTAATTGCTAAAATAATAAAGATTCAGTCTTCATACTCAAAGATTTTTATTTCTCAGGGGAATGTTAAAAGGGCTTTTTGCATGTCTAAATGGAAAGAAAATATGCTTCAATTTTAATTTGTGGTAAGACATTAACACTACAGTTTTATACTATTCATTTGTATCTGTATCTTATAGGAATGACTTCTTAAGAAGTCCGAAATAGTTCATTAATTTAGCGTTGTTAGAAAATGGTTTGTTTCACATACATGGTAATCTTTTTAGGTAACTAACTGAAGCTTATCTTGTGTGGCAGAGGTAAAAAAAAAAAAAAAAATATATATATATATATGTGTGTGTGTGTGTGTGTGTGTGTGTGTGTCATATTATAACATCTTTCTCTGGTAAAATAAAAAATGCTGAATGTAGTATAGCATTTTCTTGATGAGTCAGGTTCATCCTAATGAAAGATCGCATAGTGTTCTGTGGTAATATCCTCTGGCAGTCTGTCTGCCACCCTCACCCCCCATTTTGTGCTCTCCTCTAATATTTGATTCTATGTTCTCATTTTCTATGTTACTGTATCTTTCAATGATAGCTGCTCCTTCCCTCTTTTCTTTTCTTTTCTTTTCTTTTCTTTTCTTTTCCCTTTCCTTTCCTTTCCTTTCCTTTTTGTTCTTTTTTTTTGAGAAAGAGACAGAGCACAAGTGGGGAAAGGGCAGAGAGAGAGGGAGAAACAGAATATGAATCAGGCTCCAGGCTCCAATCTGTCAGCACAGAGCCCCATGTGGGCCTTGAATTCACAAACTGTGAGATCATAACCTGAGCAGAAGTCAGATGCTTAACCTACTGAGCCACCTAGGTGCCCCTGCTCCTTTCTTTTCTAGTTTGCTTTATCTAACTGCTGTGAGTTGAGAAGATAGATTAGCAGACTATTTTAATAATGTTAAATAAGAATCCATATGTTTTTGGGGTGCCTGAGTAGCTCTGCTCTGTTGGTTAAGCATCCAACTCTCAGTTCCAGCGCAGGTCAGGAAATTGATCTCAGGTTCATGAAATTGAGCTCAGATCCCAGTGCTAGGCTCCCCACTGGGCGTGGAGGCTGCTTAAGATTCTTTCTTTTGGGGCACCTGAGTGGCTAAGTCTGTTAAGTGTCCGACTTCGGCTCAGGTCATGATGTCATGGTTTGTGAGTTTGAGTCCCGCATCAGGCTCTGTGCTGACAGCTCAGAGCCTGGAGCCTGCTTTAGGTTCTGTTTCTCTCTCTTTGCCCCTCCCTTGCTCTCTGTCTGTCTCTCTCAAAAATAAACAAACATTAAAAATTAAAAAAAAAAAAAAGATTCTTTCTTTCTTTCTGCCCCTTCCCAACTTGTGTTCTCTCTTAAAAAAAAAAAAACCAAAAAAAAACAACTATATGTTTTCTGTATGAGCCAAAGAGTAAAGTTTAAGATTTTAATGCTAAAAAACTGTGATATTGCTAAATCAGTTGCCTCCTTAAGGAGTATGAAGTAGTGTCAGTTTGCCAGTTGACCAGGTAGGTTCGCAGTGGAGAATATGCTTAAAACCTATAAGGCTATATAAAGCCAGTTATAACAACGGAGTTTGCTGTGGTGAAGTGTTTTAATTTTTTTTTAATATTTATTTATTTGAGAGAGAGAGAGAGAGGGAGGGAGCATGCGTGCGCACAAGTGGGGAAGAGCCAGAGAGACAGGGCAGAAGATCCAAAGCAGGCTCTGAGCTGTCAGCACAGAGCCCGACGTGGGGCTCAAACTCCTGAACTGTGAGATCACGACCTGAGCCAAAGTTGGACATTTAACTGACTGAGCCATCCAGGCACTCCGAAGTGGTTTAATGTTTAATGTTCACCATAGTACTGATTGATTTAAAATTACTAATGCTGATGATTCTGTTATCTCTCTCCCCTCCCCCTCTCACCCCCTTAGAATTCTGGTTCACAGTTAGTTAAGAAAGTGGCAGTGGCACCTGTTAAAAAGTTGGCACAAATAGGAACTACTGTGGTAACCACGGTTCCAAAGCCTTCCTCGGTACAGGTAAGTTGTGACTGACTTGTGTCCATGTGTGCACTGCTTATTCTCTCATCTTTCTTTATTTACTTGTTTCCTGATAGATATGTAGGTTGTCACAACAACCGTGTAACCTTGAGCAATTCAGTGATATTTGGTGACACCAAAGTGGGTGGGAACGGTTGGAGGTGTGGAAACACAGGATAAACATGGTGTGTGCTCTTGGAATATTAATTTTACTTGAATGTATTAAATTAATACAAACACACCCAATAGCCATGTGTGATAGTGTTTAGAAGCAGGTGCTAGGACATCCCCTTTGGTGTAGGGGATACTTATTAGTTATTGATACTTGTGGAAGGGAAGGAGAATAAGACTTTGAACTAGATGTAGGCCCAGTAAAGACTCCACCAATCAGGTGGGGAACATTGGAGTAAATATGGCTTGTCAGAGTTGTCCTACTATGTGCCAGCTTTGGTCAGCTGGTCCTTAATTCCCACTCTGTGATCAGTCATTGGATGTCAGTTCCACAGGGAGAGTTGTGCTATTGGGCAAGATAATTCTCTGTAGTTGAGGCAAACCCTGAAAGAACTGACAACTGTAGCCTATGTAATAGCATTCGCAACAGCTGGGACAACACAGATGTCCTTGTGATGGTATTGCAAAGTTTACTCCTTGTATCACTGGTATCTACTTCCTTATACGTTGTTAGAGACCAGATCTTTTGGAATTCCATTGGGTTTCTTCCTTGGGGAAACAAAGAAGAGGAGGTTATAGGATGAACTACAGTCCTCACTGCTGTGGCTGATACTCATCATCTCCCTCCTTTACTATCCTATCCATTCTAGATTCCCTTCATTCTCAACTAATAACTCTACTGGTCTTGGTAGCTTAACTGGTAGTGGGACCAGATTTTCATCCCTGAGGGATCTGAGGTCTTAATCACTATGCTCTTTTGAGACAAGAGTTGCTGTACTTGTCCATTTATCATTACAATTGGGCAAGGAAATACCAACAGGCACTTAAGCAGATCCCTTGGATTCACCACACATACTCCTCTCAGTCTGCATTGTAAGATAGCAACCCTACCTATTCCAGATGTCAGGTCACTTACCCCTGTCATGATAAGCTCTTTACTGATGTTCCCTGGACGTAAGAAACCTGAGGTGCCCAGGAGGCAGTCATGGTGTCTAGTTTATGGGAACTCTTGTTGTGTCCTCTGGTGAAAGTGTGCCCCCTGTGGGCAAAAATGGGAAGCACATGGTCCCCCAGCATGTCTTTGGGAGTGATAAGTGGTTCCATTCATCCCTTTACTCCTTGATTCCTTGATTTTCATGTATTTGTCCTATTGGAGACATAGTACCATAAAGGATTTCTTGATACAGTTAGTACACTTAGTCTTGGAGGATGGAATTCGATCATCATTGAGTATTGCCTCTGAGTTTGCACTTCACCTGTGCCTTCTGCAGGCTGTTCTAATACTTTACTAGGATGCCAGCTTTTAGGTCATGCCCCCCCCCCCCCCCCCCCCCGACAATCATAATCAGTGCCAGTGCAGTCTTGCAAAGCATGGAAATACCATGGGCTGGTCGAGAATATCAGAAGTTATGATTGAGTTTGAGATGGTCCATCCATTACTGCAGTGGGATTGTGTAGGTAGAGTAAGACTGGGATTGTGTACCTCTCTATGCCTTTTAAGAGTTAGAATTGGCATGGAAGGTGCAGATATCTGGTAAGGTACAGCTAGTAACTATATTAGAAAGAGTTATGAAAGACAGATTTTGTACTAGAGACCATTAAACATTGACAAGGAAAGTGGAAATGCCATAAATCCTTCATCTGTTCACAAAAAATAGTATGCTTTTTCTGAGCTCACATTTCATTGAGCCTTATTTTACTTCATGAGGGAGAGGAACCCTGAGGTTCCCCAATGAACACTTCCCATTGTCCTGGAAAGTAATCATAATTACCAGCTAAAGTTTTAGATTATATGTTCTTAAATAAAGTAGTATAAGGAATTAAGGGCAGAGTATAAATCTAGACTCAACTGAATATAGACTCAGCTGAAGGAAGAGTATTTCATTATTGTATATTGACCTGGAAAAGTTTTTAGACAGTCTCCAAAAAGATTCAGAGAAACTGCACGGTAGTTGTCCTTGAAGAGCAAGACTAAGGCTAGGAATAGGAGGGAGACTCATTTTTATTGTTGCCTTTGAGATCTGCTTATATTTAATAAAATTTTACTAACGTAGCTGCAATTTTTTCCCCCAAATTTTTATTTAAATTCTAGTTAGTTAACACAGTGTAATATCTGTTTTAGTAGAATTTAGTGATTCATCACTTACATATAACACCCAGTGCTCAATACAACAAGTGCCCTCCTTAATACCATTACCCATTTAGCTCATCCCCCCACCCACCTCCTCTCCAACAACCCTCGGTTTGTTCTCTACCATTGAGTCTCTTGTGGTTTGCTTCCCTCTCTCTTTTTTTTTTTCCCTTCCCATAAGCTCACCTATTTTGTTTCTTAAATCCACATATGAGTGAAATCTAATAGTATCTGTCTTTCTCTGACTGACTTATTTCACTTAGCATCCATCCTCTCTAGCTGCATCCACATCATTGAGAATGGCAGGATTTCATTCTTCCAGCCTCTATGTTCTTAAGCATTATTCTTTATTGCTTTGGATGGGGCAATTTGAAATTTTAACCCTTGAGAATTACAATATCAGTAAGAATAATAAACACTCTGTCTAATTTTCAGCAAATGAGATTTTTATCTGCACTCTTTTTTACAAAGGGGTATATAAAAGTTGAAGATTTAGCTGCAATTTTTAATTTAACTTTTTTTTAACATTTCATCATTCATTCTAGTCTTCATCATTAATCAGGGTTTTTAATTTCTTTCCCATTTTTACCCTTGTCTTTTCTAATATATGCTTGTCTAATATATGCTCCAGTCTTTCTAAAGTGGGCAATTTTGGTGTACATTTTAATTCACTTATTGGGACTGTTACCAAAGGAATTTTCTTGAAGGACATTGCAACCTGAACTTTTTGTGTTGTATGCCTTAGTATACAAGTATTTCAACTAAAGTGATGGTGCATTGTTCAGTTTTCTGCATGAATTATAAATACTCTTGTCTTCTGATCCCCCTAAACTTGACTCCTGTTCTGTTACTTTCAGTGTTTGTTTTAAAATAAGATTGTTGCTTTATCTCAATATAGTTGTCTAAGTTTTTAACTGCCTGACTTGTGATTTCTTGTATTAAACTTTTTATCCTGCAGGTGGCGCTAGAATCACACCTCATTTCAATAGAGGGTAGAATAACCAAAATTCTTTTCACTGTGAAAGTAAGATATCACAGTTTGTAATATTTATTATGTTTAATAGTCTAATAAAAGCTTATCTGAATACAAGATGATCAATAGATCTCTCTATACTTAAGCAGAAAATTATAGAATAGGAAATCCTATATTTTCATATAAAGACTATTTCAAATTCTTTTTAGAGAAGTATTAATAATGTTTTTTGAGGACCATATGCTTGGTACTATTTTTCACAAACAACCCTAGGAGAGTAGGTAGGTGTCTATTTTTTTATAGACAGGAGTCAAGGGATTACTTGCTTGAGGACAACACTCAGTAGATGTCAATGAAAAGTAGGTAGGTAGATGAGAATGAAACCCAGATCTGTTAAAGTCCAGAGCTCTTACAGCAGTGTGCCATTGGCTTACACTAGTAGAACATAACATGAAAGCAAAGATGTCAAGATCCATTTGTAGTCTCATAAGTGTGAAATGAGGCACCAGCTGTGATATATATATTATAGTAAATGTATCTAAATATACACTACTCTTAATTTCAGTCTGTGGCTGTGCCAACAGCCAGTGTTGTCACAGTTACTCCTGGAAAGCCCTTGAATTCTGTAACTACCCTGAAGCCTTCAAATTTGGGAGCATCACCTGCCCTCTCAAATGATCCCAGTCTCAAAGCAGAGAACTCAGCAGCTGCTCAGGCAAATCTTTCTCCGGTAAGCTCTCACTTCCACCTTATGTGAGTACAGCTCTTTACAGATTTTCTTGAATTCTGTTTTTAGCTAACATTTGTGTTTTATGTATATTTCTTTACTTAGGCGATGCTAGAAAATGTGAAGAAGTGTAAGAACTTCCTTGCCATGTTAATAAAATTAGCATGTAGTGGATCACAGTCCCCAGAAATGGGGCAGAATGTGAAGAAACTGGTGGAACAACTTTTGGTAAGTTAGTATTATGAAAACGTGAAAATTCCGTGAGAATTCTTAGAACATGTTTTAAATGGGATGTATCTTTAAGTGAGGTTTATGTTAGATGGATTTTTTTGACAAGCTATGGTTTGTTTTTTTTTGTTTTGTTTTGTTTTTAAGTTTATTTTGGGAGAAAGCTTTACGCAGGGGTTAGGGACAGAGAGAGAGAGAGAGATCGAGAGAGGGAGGGAAAGAATCTCAAGTAGACCACAGAGCTCAAGGTGGGACTCGAACCCGTGAACTGTGAGATCATGACCTGAGCCAAAGTCAAGAGCCAGATGTTTAATGAACTGAACCCTCCAGGTGCTTCTGCTTTTGCTTTTTAAGAGCTTTATAATGATAATAAATCTAAGACAAGTAAATCTATTGTTTATTATTTTCTGTATGCCTTAACCTAAAAAAGGACCTTGGAGAGAAGGTTGACTATTTGGCCAAGTAAAAAATTGTTACTAGAATTGCAAATGTCAGAAAGCCAGTCTGTAAGTTCAAACAACAAACTTTGTAACCCATGGAAGTAAGTTAATCTTCTTAAGTCTGCCTTTCCTTCTCTTAAAATGAGAAGAGTAATAAATGTGATGACCTTTAGGGAGCCTGGGTGGCTCGGTCAGTTGGGTGTCCAACTCTTGATTTCAGTTCAGGTCATGATCTCACAGTTCGTGAGATCAAGCTCTATGTTGGGCTCTGTGCTAACAGTGGGGAGCCTGCTTGGGATTCTTTGTCTCCTTCTCTCTCTCTCTTGCCCCTCCCCAACTTGTGTGCACTCTCTGTCTCTCTCTCTCAAAATAAATAAGTAAACATTTAAAACAAAATGTGATGATCTTTGACTTAACAAGTTCCAAGATGCTGTATTTTTTAGCTGTCAAATTATATGTCATTCATTTTTATATCTTTCAGATAAAATGCTTACATACATTAAAGCAGATGAAAGTGGAAATGAGCAAATATTACATATTTTATGCTTAAGAAATATGCTGATGATATAACAGAAATACAATTTTGAATTTTTTGAACTACTAAAATCTACAGGTTTCTCTGACCATACAATGAGAATTTTGTGTATTTTTTGTATAAAAATGGTCACTTTTTCCTAGCAGAAGATGTTTATGTTTCAAATATTACAGGAAAACAAGTATACTTTATAAATATTAAAATACCTTCTTTACTACTCTTTTTTATGCTACCTATAATTTGTTAGAAATAGAGCACATTTGAAACGGTTAGTTTTCTGCTTGGGAAAACTATTTTAAATATTTAAAATTGTAAGTCCTACAAACAAATTTTTAACTTAACTTTCAAGCATTTTTAAAAATTAAAATTAACTTAAATTTTTAATTTTTGATTTAAATGTAGTTGACATATTATTTTCAAGTATACAGCATAGTGATTTGACAATTACATACATTACAGAATGTTTACCACAGTAAGTGTGGTTACCATCTGTCACCAGAAAGTTATTGCAATATTATTCGTTATATTTCCTGTGCTGTACTTTCCATCCCTCTGACTTGCTTATTTTATAACTGGAAGTTTGCCCTTCCTAAGTCCCTTGAGCTATTTTGCCTATTTTCTCCTCCCCAGTTTCTTCTCTGTATTTGAGTTTGTTTCTCTTTGTATTATTTTTTAGATTTCACATATAAGTGAAATCTTACAGTATTTGTCTTTCTCCTGTCTGACTTACTTCAGTTAGCATAATACCCTCTAGGTCCATCCATGTTGTGAGTGGCAAGATCTCATTCTGTTTTATGGCTGAGTAATATTCCATTGTATGTATATACCGCATCTTTTTTATCCAATCATCTGTCTAATGATGGACATTTAGGTTGCTTTTATATCTTGGATATTGTAAACAGTGCTGCAGTAAACACAGTGGTGCATATATTTTTCAGAGTAGTGTTTTTGTTTTCTTTGGGTAAATACCCAGAAGTGCATCATGTGTTATTTTAATTTTTAAATTTTTGAGAAATCTTCATACTGTTTTCCATAACAACTGTACCAATTTATATTCCTTCCAATAGTGCATAAGGGTTTCCTTTTCTCCACATCCTTGCCAACACTTATTACTTCTTGTTTTTTTGATATTAGCCATTTTGATTGGTGTGAGGTAATATCTCATTGTGTTTTTGATTTTCATTTCCCTGATGATTAGTGATATTGACTATCTATTCATATGTCTGTTTGCCATCCTAAGTCTTCTTTGGAAAAATGTCTATTTGGGTCCTCTTGTCTGTTTTTAATCAGATGGTTGTTTTTTTTTTTTTTTTTTTTTTGGTATTGAGTTGTATGAATTCTTTATATATTTTGGATATTAACCCCTTATCAGGTATGTCATTTGCACATTATCTTCTCCCTATTCAGGAAGTTGCCTTTTTGTTTTGTTAATGGTTTCCTTTGCTCTGCAAAAGCTTTTTAGTTTGATATAGTCTCAGTAGTTTATTTTTGCTTTTATTTCCTTTGCCTGAGAAGACATATACAGAAAAATATTGCTAAGGCTGATGTCCAAGAGTTTACTGCCTGTGTTTTCTTCTGGAGTTTTATGGTTCTAGGTCTCACATTTAGGTCTTTAATCCATTTTGAATTTATTTTTGTATATGGTTTAACAAAATGGTCCAGTTTCATTCTTTTGTATGTAGCTGTCCAGTTTTCGCAACACTATTAAAGAGACTGTCTTTTCCCCATTGTATATTTTCACCTCATTGTCATAGATTAATTGACCATATACACATAGGCTTATTTCTTGGCTGTCTACTCTATTCCATTGATCTGTGCATCTGTTTTTGTGTCAATACCATACTGTTTGGATTACTATAGCTTTGTAGTATAGTTTGAAATCTGGGATTGTGATAACCTCCAGCTTTTTTCTTTCTTAAGATTGGCTGTTCAGGGTCTTTTGTGGTTCCACACAGATTTTAGGATTATTTGTTCTAGTTCTATGAAAAATGCTGTTGGTATTTTGATAGGAATTTTATCCAATCTGTAGATTGCTTTGGGTAGTATAAACATGTTAACAATATTAATTCTTCCAATCCCATGAGCATGGTATATGTTTCCATTTTTTTGTGTCCTCTTCAATTTCTTTCATTAACATCTTCTAGTTTTCAGAATACAGGTAGGTCTTTTACCTCCTTACATCAATCATGAATTACATACCTTTTCCCTTTTAAAATATTTGTAAACATAAAAGTATTCTTCTTTCTTCTGTTCCTCAGGATGCAAAAATTGAAGCAGAAGAATTTACTAGACAACTGTATGTTGAACTCAAGTCTTCACCTCAGCCTCACCTAGTTCCTTTTCTTAAGGTAAAGTTGTCTGTTACTTTGAAGAAATTATTTGGATTAGATTATTTAAAATAA
The DNA here is from genome assembly GCF_046562875.1 of Panthera onca. Classification (NCBI taxonomy): domain Eukaryota; kingdom Metazoa; phylum Chordata; class Mammalia; order Carnivora; family Felidae; genus Panthera; species Panthera onca. Next base: position 47,840,655 of record NC_138350.1, read on the forward strand.
TTTTTAAAAAATAATTGAAAACCTGAATATTTCAATATGACAGCAGTTTAATGTGAAAATACTAACAACGTAGGAGAGGGCTCTCAACTGTTGTCATCTGTTAACATTCATAGTCCATATTCTTTGGATTGGAACACTTTGAGAAAACAGAAGTAACACCTCATTCATGAACAAAACTTAATGATTATATTGTTAAAGCTTATATCCTCAAATATCTTGACTTTTCCATTAAAATAGGGCCTTCTGCTTTGTCCTAATAACTCATATTGTCTTAGAAATAAAAAAAATCTCATCGTGCCAAATTTAGTGGGAGAGCTGTTATTTTTAAAAACTGTTACTAGGCATACTCCTTTGACAATTTGTTGAATTAAATAGAATTTTAATGTAGAACAGTAACTTTGATAACAAGAGACTATAAAAATTATTTTTTTTGGGATATTCAGAAGCTGAAGAGGAATCGAATTGAAATTTATACAGTTATTAAAGACCTGGGATTATAGTGAACCACAGAGTCATCCCATAAATTTTGAAATAATGGAAGACAATTTGACTTAACTGTGTAGGGAGATGAAAGAGGTGCCACAGTGGAAGGCTCCTTTTGGTTGCCTCATAGAAGAAGAGTTGGAAGGAAAATGGGGCACCTCTTCAGAAGGATATTAAAATAGTGGAAACTGTCACTAGAAGGGTGAGCACATTGATTAGGAGGATGCCAATCATGTGATATGAATTGTGGCTATAGCAACAGAATGTTTTAGCTAAAGGAGACTTGGTCTGGGGAAAGGCAAATTGCAGGTTCAGCAAAATACCTAATAATATCAAATAACTATTGCCCTGCTTTTTGGATGACCTTCTTGATTGAGAAGTTAGAGGCAGTTCTTCCTTGGGTCCCTTTCAATGCCTAAAGTTCTGTGAGCTATAGGTGTCTATATGACACTGACAACTCTTGAATTTATCTGTATTTCATACTCCCTGGAGACACCATGGGGGAGAAAGAAGATAATCAGTAGGCTTCTATTATGTATCCTATGCTTTGCTAGATACTTTTTATTTTTATTTTTTATTTTATTTTTATTTTTTGATTTTTAATATTTATTTTTGAGACAGAGAGACAGAGCATGAACAGGGGAGGGTCAGAGAGAGAGGGAGACACAGAATCCGAAGTAGGCTCCAGGCTCTGAGTTGTCAGCACAGAGCCCGACGCGGGGCTCGAACTCACGGACCGTGAGATCATGACCTGAGCCGAAGTCAGAGGCTTAACCGACTGAGCCACCCAGGCGCCCATGCTAGATGCTTTTAAAATTTGCATTGTTTGCGCTTAATTTTCATATCAGTCTTTTGAGAATACTAGGTGCTAGATTTTATAGTAGTTTCCATTTTGGAGATGAAAAAAACTTTAAATTGACTAATTTTTTTATCAAGCTCACAGGTCCAGAATTTATTCTACCTGACTATTTGTTTGATAATACTAACATTAAGTTGCCAAATGTTACACTAGGAAGTATTTGTGCTTTGTATGTATTTTTTTAAGTTTATTTATTTATTAAAAAAAAATTTTTTTTAACACTTATTTTTTATTTTTTATTCAGAGAGAGACAGAGCACAAACGGGGGAGGGTCAGAGAGAGAGGGAGACACAGAATCTGAAACAGGCTCCAGGCTCTGAGCTGTCAGCACACAGCCCGAGGCAGGGCTCGAACTCACGGACCGCTCACGGACCGCGAAATCATGACCTGAGCCGAAGTTGGACGCCCAACTGACTGAGCCACCCAGGCGCCCCAAGTTTATTTATTTTTGAGAGAGAGAGAGAGTGTGAGCATGTGCATGTGTGTGCATGAGCAGAGGGAAGGGCAGAGAGAGAGAGGGAGACAGAGAACCATAAGAAGGCTCCATGCTGTCAGCACAGAGCCCAGCATGGGACTCAGTCTCACAAACGGTGAGATTGGGACCTGAGCTGAAATCAAGGGCCAGAAGCTTAACCAACTGAACCACCCAGGCATCCCTTTATGTGTTTTTTAAGCATCTATTAAGTTTTGTGATTTTTTTTTTTTTTTTTTTTTTTTTGGTGAGAATTTTTTTCTCATTTTTGAAAGCTTTTGGACATTGAATGTGGCATAGAGATGCCACATTTAAACTTAACTCTGGCCAGCTGATCAAGAGATAATTTAGACATATATTTTTTATTATCTCTTTGAGTCTCAATTAATTTATTAAAACAATTTTTTTAATGTTTATTCATTTTTCAGAGACAGAGCATGAGTGGGGGAGGGGCAGAGAGAAGGAGACAGAATCTGAAGCAGGCTCCAGGCTCTGAGCTGTCAGCACAGAGCCCGACGCTGGGCTCCAAGTCACGAACTGTGAGATTGTGACCTGAGCTGAAGTCGGACGTTCAACCGACTGGGCCACCCAGATGCCCCTGAGTCTCATTATTTTAACATTTTTTTTCAATTGTGTTTTTCTCAGGATCCCCTCATGTTAGAATTCTAGCTTAAATTTAATCAGATCACTTCATCTGTTCATGTGTTTCCAAAGCAGCTTGTTTTTAAAGTTTGGAAAAAGATTATGAGAGATTGTTTCTTACTTTCTTTTGTTACCATTTACATACATATTTGAAAACCTTCAGAGAGCTTTTCAATCCTTTTTAATCAAAAAAAAAAAGTAAAGGAAGTAACTATAAGAAAAGGAAGAACAATGGTTCTCATTTGCTTCTTAAATAAAGGCAGTCTGACTGAATTTAAATGTCAAAACAAGGAAACCTTCCAAACAGCCCTTGAATTCACCAAAAGATAACCTACTATCTTGCCTCCTTTTCCATTTTTTTTTTCTTTCTTAAAAACAAAATCCCCAGGGACAAAAAGAATGTTCTACTTTTTAGTTTGAACACCCTTTACTCTTTTAGAAGGGTGTGAGGGACACCAATGTAAAATCCTGTCAAAATATTCTAGCTTGGGAAACCTAAGGGGCTCAGTCAGTTAAGTGTCCCACTTTTGATTTTGGCTCAGATCATGAGATTGAGCCCTGAGTTGGGCTCCATGCTGAGTGTGGAGCCTGCTTAAGATCGTCTCTCCCCCCCACATCCCCCCAAAAGACTCTCTCCCTCCCTCTCCCTCTGCTTTTCCCCCACCGCATGGATGCACTCGCATTCTATCTCAAATAAATAACACAAATGAATAAACAGACAAATAGTTAAATAAATAAATGAAAATATTCTAGCTCAATTAAGGAAATTGACCTTGTTTGTATTAGTTTTATTTTTGTTTCTTCTTGTATTACTTTTATTTTGATTTAAGACTGTCTATCCAAAGCTTGAAAGTTGTTTACTAAAACCTTTTTTTTGATAGATTCTATTGTTATAAAACAAACTTATAGATACTAAGATTATTAGTGATCTATTATGGGGTATAGGTAAATATAAACAAGTATACACAGTGTTTTTATTTTACTAAATTGATATTGAGGTATACAAAATAAGTTTAATATTGGGAGATAATTTCCTGTTGAAAAATAAAGCACTTTGGGGCTTTAAATTGACTGTATCCTGGATTTTGACAGGATATGAATATGAAGTGATACCAGATTTCCTCAACTGAAACACCTGATATACTTTTGATTTGTTTTATGTTGTAAAGCTATGAAAAATACAAAGCTATGAAGTACTAAATCCTTTAGTTTTACTAGCAGTTGATTTATTTAATCAGGTTCTTTTTTCTCCCGTTTCTAGAAAAGTGTGATTGCCTTACGACAACTCATGCCCAACTCCCAGAGCTTTATTCAGCAGTGTGTTCAGCAGACCTGTAGTGAGGTTGTCATTGCTACCTGTACCACAACAGCAGCCACTTCTCCCGTGGTGACAACAACAGTTTGCTCCATCCAGCCTGAAAAACCCATCATTGTTTCTGGAACAACAACAGCCAGCACTGTGTCAGTGCCAGCTCTGAATCCACTTGCTGGCCCAGGGGGAGCAAAACCAGGAGTTGTGACACTTCATTCTCTGGGTCCACCTGCTGCACCAGGAGGAACAGCAGCTGGAACGGTTTTGCTTCAGACTCCAAAACCACTGGTGACATCTATACAGAACACAGTCACAGCAGTCTCCCTCCCACCTGAGAAGCCAGCTGTCTCTGGGGCAGCAGTCACGCTGGCTCTCCCTGCGGTGACTTTCGGAGAACCTTCGGCAGCAGCTGTCTGTCTTCCGTCTGTGAAACCTGTCATGACCTCTGCTGGGACCACATCTGACAAGCCTGTCATTGCTCCAGTCCAGATAAAACTTGCACCACCAGGCCCCGTTCTTTCTCAGCCGGCTGGTATTCCACAGGCAGTTAAAGTCAAACAACTAGTGAGTAACGTTCATTTCTTCCTCAGTTTCTTCTTTTGAAAATTTCAAACATTCAGAAAGCTGGCAAGGCTAGTAAAACAGGCCCCTGCGTATCCTTGACTGAGTTTGAATACTTGGTAACATTTTGCCATATTCGTTTAGTTTCTTCCTCTCTCTGTTCACACACATAAGCACACGCACATAACTTTTTCCTGAACCATTTGAGAGCTTATTGCAGAAGTCGTGATGTTGCACCTCTAAGCTAAGTACTGTGTATCTCCTACTGAAAAGGATTTTTTCTCTAACATAAGGGCCTCACACTTATTATCATATGTGGAAAGTTAGTATTGGTACAGTTATTTTCCTAGTTGTGCCAACAGTGTCCTTTACAGCTACTTTTTTTCTGATAGAGAACTGCCTGTTATATTCACCTGTCTTTTCTCTTTAGGCTCCTTTAATCCAGAACAGCTCCCCAGCCTTTCATGGTTGCTCATTATCTTGTAATAGTTTAAGTGCCCAGGCTAGTTGTTTTGCAGAATGTCCTTTGTTATGTCTAATTGTTTCCTCAAGTTAAGATTCAGACTAAATCTTTTTGACAAGGTTATTACAGAGGTAATGTTATGGTAACAGTTCTCAAGAAAAATATGCTAAGAGGGGAGGGAAACGGTGAGGGGAATAGATGAGTATGAAGCTGTGTTTTTTCCTAAACTTGGTAGGTTGGGAGGTTCTTGGATGAAAGAAACCTTAGCTATTTATCAGTTAGCGCTGTTAACACTTAGAAATAAAACTGTCAGTTATTTTACCAGTTTATTGGTAATAAACTGCTATTTGGGAATAGCAGAGCATTAGATTCAGGACAAGCAAGCTATGGCAAAATCACAGGCACATCTAGAGAGCAGAAGAGAATGGCCTTGTATAGAGGAAAGGAGGAAGTTGGAAAAGGCTGTTATAATCAAAAGTCCTTTGGAGTAAACACAGTTCGATGTGTAGTAGCTTCTCCTTGGCGGAGTTGTGACAGTCTCTCTCTCATCAGCTGGGCTGTTGCTGGGCAAGATGAAAATCTTTCTTCCTCCTGCAGTCGTAGTAAAGGATAGGTTTCTTCCTGTTCAGAATGCAAGGTACCTCTCTTTGTGTTGGGGTCTGCAGCTGATGACTAGTTGTAGGGTGTGAGAGGTTCCCCTTTTGGCTTCCTGGCTCATTTTCATGGGGCTTCCCCTTATTTTCAGTGTTTAGAACATTTTAGTTGATTCAAGACAGGTGGTGAGAGTATTATTAATAACCTGTGGGAGATAGTACATGGTGAGTTAAGAATCACATTTCTTGGGGTGCCTGGATGGCTCAGTCGGTTGAGCGTCTGACTTCGGCTCAGGTTGTGATCTCAAGGCTTGTGAGTTTGAGCCCCACATTGGGCTCTGTGCTGACAGCTCAGAGCCTGGATCCTGTTTCAGATTGTGTGTCTCCCTCTCTCTCTGCCCCTCCCCCATTCATGCTCTTTGTGTCTCTCTCTTTCTAAAATAAACATTAAAAAAATAATAAGTAAAATAAAAATTATTTTTCTTTTTGCTTACCTTATACTGTAACTAACACCTGTTACACTAGCTGTTCTAGTATAGTTTTGGTAATTGCCCTTATTTTCTTTTATAAATCTTTTTGTTAAAGGCTGTGTGTTGAATCTCTTTGTTTTAGTTTTTATTCTGCTTCTGGGAATAATAAAATCCAAGTAGACTTACTAGCCTTGTTGTGTGATCAGGAGCAGAGGTTAGTATCTGTGGATGATTGTCTTTGAGGCAGAAGGTAGCAATGGGTGTAAGATGAAAGAAGGAAGATCAATATGGACAATCAAACTCCTGAGTAGGTAGGAAGTAATAGCCATTTCCTGGGTGCTAATCTTTTTTTCATCCCTTCCCACTCAGGGTCTGATTTTCAAATACAGAAATGTGCCTGCCTTGCAGGGTTTCTCTTGGGTTGTCTGAATTTAATCTCAGACTTGAAACCTTTTTAGAAGCAGTGATTCTTAAATATCAGTCTGAGCAGCCAGCTTTGGGAACCACTGAAACAGAGTAATTGCCTCAAGGAAAGGCCTGTTTTTTGGGAGCACTGAACAGAATTGAAATCCTCTTTACAGGTCATAAGTGATTCTTGAATCAGTGCTAATCTTTATTGAACATTTATACTATTATTAGTTCCTGAAGTGAAATAATACTTTATAGCTATGTAGAATTTTAAAAGCATGTCATGTATTAACTATGGGTTTTAAAATAATTTTGTGATAAAGAAAAGGCAGTGAGAAAACTAAGACTCTGGAAACATTAAGTGACCCATCCACTGGCACTCAACAAGTATTGGATCTCAGACTAGAACCTAGTGTCTTTCCCATTAGAGTATGGTACTCATGACAAGAACTTCTAAGTTTCTAGAGTGTCCTGAAACAGAAAAGCTATGTGGTAATAATATCTTGATAGCATTTATGTTTTGTAGGTTTGACTTGTTATACATTAGGAACAATTTCAGTAAAGAAAAAATGTAACAGAAAATCCAGTGGATGGTGCCTGGCTAGCCCAGTACTTCGAGTATGCAGCTCTGGATCTCAGGGTTGTGAGTTGGAGCCCCACGTTGGATACAGAGATTACTTAACAATAAAATCTAAGAAAGAAAGAGAAAAAGAATGAATGAATCCAATGGTAAATGTTAGGGGTTTTTTGACTTACTACTTTCATTTGTATAATGTGGAGTATTTTAATTTTCCTTGTGAATTCTGCTTTCTTGTTTAGCCTTTGTTTGTTTACATTTTTTTTTTTTTTTTTTTTTTTTTTTTTTTAAGTAGGCTCCATGCCCAATGGTGGGGCTTAAACTCAGGACCCTGAGATTGAGAGTTGCATGCTCTACCTACTGAGCCAGCCAGGCACCCCGTTTGGCCTTTGTTTTAATTTTACTCAACACATTTGATGTCAGTATTCATACCTTCATATTTAAAAATGACAAACACTAGAGCAATAGACACTGAAGATGCATTGTAATCTGTTTTGTAACACATTTTTACCTGGGGCACAAAACAAGATAAGCCATTCTGTATGGTAATGCCACAGAGAGGACTGAACTAGGATATTTTTTCAAATTAATGTGGAAAATTAATATTTACTAAAGTGTTTATTAGTATTAGGTGAGCCCATTTTAAACCATTGTCCAATTTAATCCCAGATAGGTGAGAAGGAAAATAGGATGCTAGAAACATAAGAAAGTATTCAGTGCAGCTTTTAAGAAAGATGGCAAATAATAATTTGAGATATGAGAATTGCCATACTGGATCAAATCTGTGGTCTGGGCAACTCAGGATGTAGTCTCTAAAAATGAGCTGAAGAATGGGGCACCTGGGTGGCTTAGTTTGTTAGGCATCAGACTTCACCTTGGGTCATGATCTCACAGTTTGTGAGTTTGAGCCCTGCTTGAGGCTCTGTGCTCACTGTGCAGAGCCTGGAGCCTTCTTCAGATTCTGTGTCTCTCTCTCTCTGCCCCTCCTCTTCTCATATTCATGCTCATGCTCTGTCTCTTTCTCTTTCTCTCAAAAATAATAAACATTAGGGGCGTCTGGGTGGCTCAGTCGGTTAAGCGTCCGACACTGGCTCAGGTCATGATCTCATCGTTCGTGAGTTTGAGTCCCATGTCAGGTTCTGTACTAATATCTCAGAGCCTGGAGCCTGCTTTGGAATTTGTGTCTCCCTCTCTGTCTGCTCCTCCTCTGTTTGCACTCTCTCTCTCAAAAATTAATAAAACATCAAAAGAAATTTTAAAAATATATAAATAAACGTTAAAAAAATTAAAAATGAGCTGAATGCAAGTATTACTGTTCAATGTTAGTTTTTAAATTTGTTTATTCCCTTTAATAATTGATCGTGAATTTTAAAATTCCTTCTTTATACTTTATCTGTTTCTAGCATTTCTACTAATTTTTCTGGAAATTGTATAGGTTTCCTGCTTTCTAGATGTTTTCTATATCCATGCTTTTGAGCTATAAGAATCCTCTTAATCTCCCATTGCAGGGTTTAAATTTTATAGAATTATTGCTTTATGAAATTATACATTTTTATTCCAGATTAAAGAGGCCCTTCCCCATTTTTTTTTAAATTTAGATTTATTACTACATGTTATCTTTTCTATCTCATTGATTATTGTATGTTAACCTCTGGGGATCTGCTTAAAGTTCTCATCAGAAGAATTGACTTGTTCACAGCTTCCGTAGATGAAAGTTTTTCATTTTGTGCCAGTAGTTCATTGCTTTGTATATTTTAGTCCTCAAATGCTTGAATTATTGAAATGTGGACCTAATCAGTAGTTCTTTTGATTTCATCTGAGAATCTAGTTTTTATAAATGTTAATGTTATTATCTATTAATTCTAGCATAGCAGGTGTTATATGATGTTACACACTCTAAATGTTAAGCTTAACGTTTTTACCTTTAAAGTTAGTGAAAGAGAGTGGTTGATATGTAGTATAGTCTACTGATGATGGATAGGTAATAAGTAGAAGCTTTCAGAAGTTTCAGCACTTAAACAGTTTTCTTAGGATATTTGTGAAAAAACTGTTTTACTCATAATTGAGCAAAAGCTAAATTTAATTTAAAGTATAATTTAAATTTAAACTTAATTAACAAAAGGTAATTTAATAGAGAACTAAATTTTAATTTCAGTTTGGTCATTTTAAAAATTAAATTTGATATATTTTAATAACTAATTTTACCATATAAAAATTAAACAATAAGTCTCTAAAGTCCACAACATGTATGAATAAAATTCACGAATGAGAAAGTTAATTCAAAATTCCTGGTCTGTATTTTTAGGGAAAAGAAAAATGCTGATAATTTTAGAGAGCAAACTGAATGTTACCACTCTTAGTAGTAATATTGTATTATATGTTGTTAGTTCAATATCTTTAAAAACAGTTTATACTTGGAGATAGGGCAGGAAGCTTTTATATTATCTTGGATATTTTTCTTATTTCAAATATATATTTCCCCGAGCACCTGGGGTGGCTCAGTCTGTTGAGTGTCTGACTCTGGATTTTGGTTCAGGTCCTGATCCCAGGCTTATGGAATTGAGCTCTGTGTCATGGAGCCTCCTTAAGGTTCTCTCTCCCTCCCTCATTCCCTCCCTCTCTCCCTCTGCCCCCTTTCCCTTGCTTGCACATGGGCATGTGCATGCGCTTTCTCTCTCTCTCTGTAGAAAATATGTATATATGTCTGTGTGTGTGTGTGTGTGTGTGTATATATGTATGTATGTATATATATATATATATATATATATATACATACATACATATGACTCTTTTATCTGCATTTCTTCCTTAACAGAATTGTAGGCATTTGATAAATAAGTGGCCAAGTATGTCCAACAGTCATTCTCCAAATATTACGGTTTTGTGGATATCAGATGAAAACAAGTACTAGTACATTATTAAATGTGGTAATTTTCCATTTCATTCCATTGAAGTAAAGCTGATTTCTTAAAACAAATTGATCTAGAATATTAGAAAAGATTTATTCTTGTTGCATTGTATTTTCCTCTGGTACCTAATTATTTTGAAGTAAGGGACCCATTAAAGAATTTTAAACAAATATATCTTTATATGAAATACTATATGAGATGTAACTCTGCTGACTGTCTCTGACTTCAGTTTTCACTGGACATGGAGAAGTGTTTTCAAGGGTATAAATTTTAGTTTCTGAGTATGCTGGTGGCCACTATATTTATTAGAGAAGTGAAAGTAAAAATTGAGTAGGAAAAAAAAACAAAACAAGGATCATTAATTGTTTTATTGGCTCAGGTAGTTCACTCTCCGTTTCATATTGGACTGACCTAAGGATCCAGATTTAAGCAGTTTGTATTTTTTTCTTTCTTTTTTTGCATTCTGTTAAGTGTGAGAAGAGAGGTAGAATTCCAGTTGATGGTTGTAGTCCCACTTAAATGGGACTGAGGAAAGTTTTGGTGAAGAAAGAAATTGAATTCAAGTAAGGTACCTTTATTTACCATGTGTATTTAGGGTTGCATAGAAGATTCTCCACATGCCATATTTAATCAGAGTTTATATAATAGTATATAGATTGATTAATGCTAGTTCATTTAAATTTACTTGAGTTTTTTTTTTTTCTTTTAATTGGCAAGGATACATTAGAATTGATGGACAATAAACTATTTAGAAACAGTGTTTACAGTATTAGGTCATCTTATTTTTGCTTTATCAAAGAAAATGTTTTATTATGGAAATTTTGAAACATAGCAGTGTTGAAGTTCATAGTGAACACCTGTATAGCAACCACCCAGATTCTGTTTATAATTACTATACTTGATTTATCATGTATTTATCCAGCCTTCAATCATCTTATTTGATGGTTTCAAAGACTTCTTCCTAAATAGTTAAACATGCATATTATTAACTACAGTTCAGTATTTCCTGTTCTTTTTCTTTTTAGCTAAAATCTACATACAGTGATGTACACAAATTTTAAATGTACCATTGGATAAGTTCTGGCAGTTAGTGTATACTTCTGTGTAACTCAGATCCCCTACCAAGTTATAGTATGTTAACATCATCTTGAAGTACCCTTGTGTTCCTTCTCAGTCCCCACCCCAACATCCCCAGAAGCAACAACTCTTTTGATAATTTTCTCCCACAGATTACTTTTGCTTGTTCTAGAATTTCATATGAATCAAATCTTACAATAAGCACATTTAAAATTTAACAAAAATTTATAGGTTCTCACTTTTTTTTTAATGTTCATTATTGAGAGAGAGAGAGAGCATGAGTGGGTGAGGAGCAGAGAAAAAGGAAAACACAGAATCTGAAGCAGGCTCCAGGCTCTGAGCTCTCAGCACAGAGCCTGGCACAGGGCTCAAACTCACGACCTGCAAGATCATGACATGAGCCGAAGTCGGACGCTCAACTGACTGAGCCACCCGGTCACCCCTATAGGTTCTCAATTTTAAGCAGCATTTACAGATTCCTATAAAAGCTGGTGGTATAATTAAGAATTCATTTGAGCACATTTTTTAAAATGTTTTTTTATTTTAGAGAGAGAGAGCAAGCAGGGGAGGGGCAGAGAGAGAGGGAGACAGAGGATGCGAAGCAGGCCCCATGCTGTCAGCCCAGAGCCCGATGTGGGGCTCCAACTCACAAACCACGAGATCATGACGGGAGCTGAAGTCTGACGCTTAACTGACTTAGCCACCCAGGCGCCCCTGAGCACATTTTTAAGAGTTTAGAAGGCCCATTAAATTAAAGAAACAGCATGTTCTAAGGTTTACCAAGATTGAGTTTTAATTTAGATTGGGCATGGCAAATAAGTTTCAACTTTCATTGTAGGATTTGACTGGAGCTCTGTGTTAAGATTCTGAGGCTGAATGTGGGCATATAGAAGTGTTTAGTGGTGTATGCCATTGTCCCAGAAGGTAAGGAATTGTGGTACAAGAACCATATATTAGCTGTTCCTGAGAAATGGTTGGCAACTAACTAACTGACTTTTATACTGCAGCTTTTGTTTAGTTAGGGTCTTCTATTTTCTGGAAGTCAACCTTACTGAGTTCATTCCGGTAATCACATATTGAATAATGTATAGAAATTAGAGGAGATAGTAAGTGATTGAATCCAGTAGCTGTGTGTGCATGCACTACTTGAGTTATTTACAGATAAACATTTGATTGCTGTGTATTTATGAATAGGGGAGTAGGTGAGGGTTGAAATACAGAGAAAGCAATAGTTCCTTGTCACATATCCCAGAGCATAATGTAAAAATCATAATTAAAAAAAAAAAACCTAAGTAATGTTATGTAGCCCTAGACCTATATTTCTATGAACTATTAGAACATTAATTTATTTTAAGATTCAAATAAAACATCAGAATTTGACATGTCAAGATAAAAGGCTAAGGTATGTGCTACTTAGTGATTTTCCTTGCTAGTGGTTTTTTGGAGGGAAATAAAGGACTTAAGTTTGCAAAAATATGATACAGCTTTCTTTTGCTTGCCAAGTAGGAATAAATATCTCTTCAGGTAAATTTCCATCTCTCTGCAATAATTTCTCAATCTCCATAAGATGCCTAATACTGTGGTTTTAAGTGGTACTTTGAAAGAACGCTAATGAATGCTCTTCTACTTTCTCACTCATTGTATTTTATTTTGTTCAGCAAGCGTGCAGTGTGCTGTACATGCTGCCCCAAGTGTCATAATCATTAAGATGAGGAATAATAGGGATCCAGGGTTATTTAAATCCCAGCTCAGAACTTTGTGATATGTATAAATACCATGTATCATATACATTTATATAAATATTTGTATATTCATAATATATATAATAATTATAAACATGTATAAAGATATATTTATATGTTTTTAACTGGCATATTTGTCTCCCCCCATGTGTATGATCTTGATCCCATGTGGGCTGTAGGCAGGGCCAGGCACACCTGGGATCCTACGGGTGGGCACTGAGGCTTGCTTTCCCCAGCTTGTTCTTGTCAGGGCCACATAGTGGTGCCTCGGTCCCATGGGTGCTATCCCTGTCTGCCCCACCTCCACTCCTTATAGTCCAGGTCACAAACAGCCAGGCTGTGTAGGGCCCGCATCCACCTCAGGGACAGAGCTTCGGGCTATTACGTGAGTACCTATCAGAATGGTATGAAGACTAACTCACCACACACACACACACACACACACACACACACACACGTGTGTGTGTATGTGTGTGTGTGTGTGTGTGTGTGTGTGTGTGTGTGTATACATATATATGTATATATATGTATGTGTGTATATATATATATATATATATATTTTTTTTTTTTTTTTTTTTTTTTTTTTCCCCTTAAGAAAGAGAAGGGTGCAAGTGAGCAAGGGACAGAGAGAGAGAGAATCTCACGAGGGACAGAGAGAGAAGCAGAGCTCACCGGAAGCAGGGCTTGTCGTTTTTGTTGTTGTTGTTTGTTTTGTTTTTACATCGGAAGCAGGGCTCATGCTTACCTAATGTGGGACTTGAACTCTCAAAAGGTGAGATCATGACCTGAGCTGAAGTCAGATGCTTAACCACTGAGGCACCCAGGCACCCTCTAATAATATTTTATTATTGTTTTTCAAAATTAAAATACTGAAAAAGAATACTTAGTAAAGGATATTAAGGAAGAAAATGTGAGTGAATGGGGAAAGAGGCCAGAATTGTAAGGATTGTTTCTGTTAAGATTCAGTCTGAATGCATAAATGTAACTGTGAATGCATATTTCATTGTAGAATTTATTATTTTTCTAGTAATATTAGTTTGAAAACTCAACTTCATTTTTCTAATTATAAATGTAGTATATGCTAATCATAAAAAAGCAAATAATGCAGATACCTATAAAGTATATATAAAATATATAATAAAGAAATACACAGCATCCAGGTGGCTCAGTCAGTTAAGTGTCCAACTCTTGATTTTGGCTCAGGTCCTGATCTCATACACCTGACAGTGCAGCCTGCTTTGGATTCCCTCCCTCTCTCTCTGCCCCTCCCCCCCCGCCCCTCCCCTGCTCATATGCATACTCTCAAAATAAATGAAATAAATAATTAAAAAGAAAAAAGGGGCACCTGGGTGGCCCAGTCAGTTAGGCCTCTAACTCTTGGTTTCGGCTCAGGGCATGATCTCACAGTTCTGTGGGGTTGGATTCTCTCTTTCTCCCCCTATCTCTGCCCCTCTCCCACTTGCACTCTCTCAAAATAAATAAATAAACTAAAAAAAAAAAAAAAGAAAATATGATCCAAATGGAGAGTTAAATTGGGCAGTGGATAGTGTAAATTTGAATTACACTCTAAAAAGAAACACAGTAAAACCTTGGATTGCGAGTATCTTGTTCTGCGAGTGTTCTGCAAGACGAGCAAACATTTCTAATAAATTTTAACCTGATCAATGAGTGATGCCTTACAATACAAGTAGTATGTGACGCCAAACATCACATGATCACAGCTGAGCCAGTGGTTCTTCTCTGTCTCTCTTCAGTGTGGGATTGTGGGTGATCGTGTCCCATACTCAGATACTTGGTCTCAGGCCGCAGCGTTTGGCAGAAATCTGATTTTTCAGAATGTTGGAAGGTGCCCACAACTGGCATCCTACCATTGGATCCAACTGTTGCATTGTGAGCAACAACAAGAGGTTATGGAGCAGATCTCCTATGCAGAGGAGGAGGAAAAAAAGGTGGAGGAATCCCCCACTTCAAATGAGATTAGGGAGATGTGTACAATGTGGGAAGCTGCAAAATTTTGTAGAAAAGCACCACCTGAATACAGCTGTAGCAGTGTGAGGGATGAATCTGTTTAATGACAAAGCAACGTCCCATTTCCACAAAATCCTCAAAAGGAGGCAAAAGCAAGTGTCATTGGATAGGTTCCTTGTTAAAGTTGCACAAAAAGAAAAAGATTCCATTGAGCCAGTAAATAGCAGTGATTCTGTTAGTGATAGTGCAAGTCGTTCTACACAATAACCCTCGTTTCTCTTATCTCCCTCACACCAGCCACAAAGGTTTTCAAAGGTAAGCACAGGTTAATTTGTTTATTTTTCTTTTTTACATTTTTTTTTAAACATTTATTTATTTTTGAGAGACAGAGACAGATTGTGAGTGGGGGAGGGGCAGAGAGAGAGGGAGATACAGAATCCAAAGCAGGCTCCAGGCTCTGAGCTGTCAGCACAGAGCCCCATGTGGGACTTGAACTCACAAACTGTGAGATCAGGACCTGAGCTGAAGTTGGATGCTTAACCTACTGAGCCACTTAGATGCCCCTGTTTATTTTTCTTTATATGCTGTATTTTCTTTATTTTGTATTATAGTATTGTAATCATTTTTATATGAATGTTTTTGGGTTGTGGAACAAATTGAGTTCCCACTATTTCTGATGGGGAAATGCACTTGAATATACACATGCTTTGGATTACAAGCAAAATGTTTTCAGAACGAATTATGCTCACAAACCAAGGTTTTACTGTACGTTGCGTGAGAAAGTCCTATTTTTCACTTTTGAACAAGATAATTTTGCTACATACAGATATAAATTTTAGGTAGACTTTCTTGTTATGCTAACATAAAAGTATATTTACAGTTAGGTGAGCACAATCATTTGTTCTGTTACAACTGAAAGCTTGTTCTTTCCTAAAGCAGGTTTAGTTGAATGAGTGTATTAATAACTCTCATTGTTTCAGGTAGTCCAGCAGCCTTCAGGAGGTATTGCAAAACAAGTGACCACACTTCCCCATTCCTCAGCATTGACCATTCAGAAATCTGGACAGAAGAAGATGCCAGTGAGCACTGCAATACCTGCCAGTCAGTTTCCTCCAGGTAGACCCCAACCCCCACCCCGCATCCCTGGCCCCATCATACTGGGTTTGGAACATGATGGGGTTTTGTGTTCTCTTTTTTATTTGTTATATTAAGAAAAGGTACTCTTTTAAAAGTAGGACCTAGGAGAGAGGACTGAAAAATCACTAGCACATTCTTTGTATATACATAGCTACTTTTTGGGGATATATATCTTAGAGTAGAAGAAGCAACTACTCATGGTATTTTGTAATTAGATAAAACAATGTATTAGTGAATAAAGCACTTTTTTTAATTTACAAAAATTGCTATAGCTTTCTTTCTTTTTGAAATGTACTTTTTCTACATTTGGAAATCAGTCTTAACACAAAAGAAGTTTCATGTATTTTTAAAATATGCAAATATAAATGATATATTAACATCACTTGTCACTATTTATGCATATTTTCATAATGCTGGTAATCCTATAGGCTGAAGACTGTATGAAGAGAAATTTTGATTTTTCTAAGATGATTTCATGCAGGGAATAAATTCATTGTCATTTTTGAGTTTAAACATAGTTCTAGGACAGCTTGAAATTTCTTTTGGTTATTCTGGGTATATTAAAAGCTGCTGTCCTGCATTTCTCCTAATATGGCATGACTGATTTTTTTAAAATTCTTTTTTCTTCTTTTGTTTTTATAGCTTCCATTTTAAAGCAAATTACCCTACCAGGAAATAAAATTCTGTCACTCCAAGCATCTCCTATTCAGAAAAATAAAGTAAAAGAGAATGGAATAACATTTTTCAGGTAAAGAAAATAGTTAAAATTTGGTCTGGTTTAAGGAAGTAGTATTAACAAAAAAGATGGCAGAATAGTACTTATAAAATAAATATCTTGATGCCTTTTTAAAAAGCTGACAGTACTTTATTGAGTATAATTTATAAGCAAGTGTATAAATCTTAAGTGTATAGTTCAATGAATTTTGATAAATATACATCCCTGTATAATCAAGATGCTGAACATATCCTTTACCTTCATGCTATTTTCAAATCAATTACCTTCTAACCCTTGCCTCCAGCAACCTCTATTCTTTAATTTGTTTTTTAAAATTTAGAGAGAGAGAGAGAGAGCGCATGCACACACATGACCAGGGAAGTGGCAGAGAGAGAGAGGGAAAGAGAAGCAGGCTCTGCACTGACAGCGCGGAGCCCAACAAAGGGCTTGAACTCACAAACTGCAAGATCACGTATCTGAGCCGAAACCAAGAGTTGGGCACTTAATTGACTGAGCCACCCACGTGCCCCCAGCAGCTGCTATTCTTATGTCCATCCCCATAGATCATTTTTGTTTATTCTTGAACTTTACTTAAATGACAAATTGCATTAACCTTTTTGCATCTTTTTCCTCTCGGCACGTTTTTGAGATTCATCCATATCATTTTGAATATTAAAAGATTGTTCTTTTGTATTGGTGAGAAATAACCTTTGTAGTCTCCTGTTGATGGACATTGGGCTGTTTCCAGTTTTTTTACAGTAATATGTAAAGTTGCTATAAACATTTATATACAGGGGCACCTGCGTTAAAAAAAAATCACATTTATATACAGATTTTTCTGTGAACATAGGTCTTCATTTCTTAAGTAAATATCTAGGAGTTTGATTGCTGGATCAGTAGGTGAGTGTGTGTTTATTTAAGAAACTACCGGGGCGCCTGGGTGGCTTGGTCGGTTAAGCCTCCGACTTCGGCTCAGGTCATGATCTCGCGGTCCGTGAGTTTGAGCCCCTCGTCGGGCTCTGTGCTGACAGCTCAGAGCCTGGAGCCTGTTTCAGATTCTGTGTCTCCCTCTCTCTCTCTGACCCTCCCCCCATTCATGCTCTGTCTCTCTCTGTCTCAAAAATAAATAAAACATTAAAAAAAAAATTAAAAAAAAAAAAAAGAAACTACCAAACTTGGGGCACCTGGGTGGTTCAGTTGGTTAAGCGACTGACTTCAGATCATGATCTCATGGTTCATGAGTTTGAGCCGCACGTCGGGCTCTGTGTTGACAGCTTGGAGCCTGGAGCCAGCTTTAGATTCTGTCTCCCTCTCTCTCTGCCCCTCCCCCTCTTGTGTGTATGTGCATGCGCTCTCTCTCTCTCTCCAAAATAAATAAATATTAAAAAAAAAAAAAGAAACTGCCAAACTTTACCAAGGAACTGTACCATTTTGCATTTCTGCTAGCAATAATAAGAGTTGATTTGCTCTTCTACTTTGTCACCTCTTGGTATTGTCAGTTCTTTTGATTTTTACCATTCTAATAAGTGTATTATGGTTATTATTGTGTAGTTTTAATTTGCATTTCCCTAATGACTAAAGATATTGAACATCTGTTCTTGTATTTATTTGCTATCCACATACATTCTTTTGATGAAGTGTGTGTTCAAATCCTTTGCCCATTTTTTCTTACTGAGTTGATTTCTTATGGTTGATTTTTTTTTTTTTTATGGTTCATTTATTTTGAGAGAGAGAGAGAGACAGCATGAGTGGGGGAGAGGGAGAGAGAATCCCAAACAGGCTCCTCACTGTCAGGGTGGAGCCCAACATGGGGCTCGAACCCATGAACTGTGAGATTATGACCTGAGCTGAAACCAAGAGTCAGACGCTTAACTGAGCCACCCAAGAGCCCCTCTTATGGTTGAGTTTTTAGAGTTCTTTGTGTATTCAAGATCTAAGCTTTTTACCACATAAGTAATTTGGAAATATTTTCTTTATGGTATATTCTATCATTTGCCAGTGTTTCTCACAGAGCAAACATTTAATTTTGCTGAAGTTCAGTTCATTACATTTTTCCTTGTAAATTATATTTTTCACGTTTTACCTAAGAAATATTTGTGTAATCCTAGCTTACGGAGATTATCTTCTGTGCTTTGTTCTAGAAGTATTATAATTTTAGGTTTGTTCTTATATTGATATTCTAAAATTCCTGCCTATTTCCTGTATAAAAATTAGTGTGTGGATATTTTATTTTCTTCTTCCTCAACTTTCTTCCATTTTTAGTTGCATTATTTCTTTGTCATAATTTAAAATAATTTCTGCAGTAGTTTTTCTTCCTTGTCTCCATCTGCATTTTAGTTGTAGGTCTACTTTTATATTAAAACGATCATCATCAGCCCTTTCTCTGACGTTTTCTTAGTTATCTCTTCGTTGGAATGAACCAATTCTACTTGAGTAGAGTTCCTGTACTCAAGAAAGGCTGATTAGTGTAGAATTCCCTAAGTTCTTGTGTGTTAAAAAAAACAAAAAACTGCTGCAGTGTCCTTGATACATGAAGGACATCTGGCTGGATATGAAATTAACATTTTTGTAACATTTTTGTATTGCGTTTTAAAAAATGCTTCTCCACTGTTGCTTGATATTTATGTTGTTTTTATATATTTGATATTCTCATCTGAAGGCCTTGAATTTATTTCTTCATCTTTGAAATGTAATATTTTTGTATCAGGATATGCTGTGAAACATTGCCCATTCTGACCTTAACTTTCTTAGGTTCCCAATTGGCATGTTTAATATGCAGATTCTGCTCTCTTGAGATGCCTATAAAGTTTTCTTGGATTATAATTTGAAATATTAGTTCTAGTCCATTGTTTTATGTTTCACTCTTCAGGGAATGCAGTAGTATGGATTTTATTCTGTTTACCTCCCTTAATTTCCACTATTTTGTCTCTGATCTTTTATTTATCTCCTTTTCATTCCTTTGTTTTTTATCTCTCTCTTCAATGCTTGTTTTTTTATTTTTTAATTAAATTATTTTTTATTTTTTATTTTTTGGAGAGTATGAGTCAGGGAGAGGGCCGAGGGGCAGAGGGAAAGAGAGAATCTTAAGCAGACTCCATGCTTACTTAAGATTCTCTTAAGCAGATTCCATGCTCAGCACGGAGCCTGATGTGGGGCTCTGTCCCAGGACCCTAGGATCATAACCTGAGCTGAAATCAAGAGTCATATGCTCAACCAACTGAGTCACCCAGGCACCCCTGAACATCTTTAAAACAGCTGTTTAAAAGTCGCAGTCGAGTACATCTGTCCCTGGGTCTTTTTCGGGGATAGTTTTCTGTGGATTTTATTTTTCTTTTAATTGGTCATACTTTCATGTTTCTTTGTATGTGTCATGATTTTTTTGTTGAAAACTGGACGTTTAAATCTAATAATGTGGCATCTCTGGAAATTAGATTCTTCGCATTCCCCAGGGCTTGCTGTTTTTTTGTTTTGTATGTGTTTTGTTGTTGAAGGATCAACCTGAGGTATACACTTTAGATCTTAGATCATCTTTAGCCTTTGCTTTTCCCTAGGCATGTTTGATGACATTCTAATTGCCCCCATACATTCTGTTGCCTTTGAATGTCCTAGTCTTTCATGTTGGGCTTCCAAAAGAGGAAAATGAGGGCATGAGGAAAAATGGAGACTGGCCCTTTAAATCCCTTGGCTGTTCCTATGGCTAGAGGGTGAGGACCTTGCAACAGAGGGAGGAGTTGCAGCAACAATGGGCCACTCACTTCATTGTCTACATCTGTATGATCAGAAGCAACAATCAGTAATCCTAGCATATACTCCTGATATTTGGAGAACAGTTTTTTTCCTCATCCTAGTTGCCCCAAGCTTTGTGCAGACTGCTCCAATACATATGCATAGTTGTCTGCTCCAGGGCTGCAGCCTGGGGGATGGGGAGCTTCTGCCAAACTAACAGCTGAAATTGACCCAAATAACCACAGTTTACCTTACCATCCCCTTGGAAGTTGGAAGCCTTCAAAAGATTCAGAAGATCCAAAATAGTTACATTAGACAGATTCCTGATGCTCTTTTGCCATCTCCCAGAATCCTTCTCAGAGTGCTTTTCATAAAGCTTTTCGCCTGGGTTCTTTGACTTTTATTTTGCAGTTTCTTTTTTTTTTTTTAAGCGAATTACATTTTTTAAAAAATGTTTATTTATATTTGAGAGGGAGAGAGAGACAGAATGTGAATGGCAAGAGGGTCAGCGAGAGACAGGCAGAATCTAAAGCAGGCTCCAGGCTCTGAACTGTTAGCACAGAGTCCAATGCAGAGCTCAGCTCACGAGCCTTGAGATCATGATCTCAACTGAAGTTGGATGCTTGACCAACTGAGCCGCCCGGATGCCCCCTTTTGCAGAGTTTTAGTGCTCCATTCCTTAAGTGAAAAATCATCACACAATGTCAGGTCTGTTTCTTTGTGCCTCAATTCTTTTATAGGATCATGGCCTACACTCTGAGTCTTGGCAGCCTTGGCAGCCTTGAACTTTTTCCTGTCTCTCTATCCTCATGAGTTTGCCTAATGCTCTTTTGGCTTTTCTACTTAGTAGCTGCCCTCTCCATGGCTCCTTAGTGTCTTATTCCTTATCAAGAATTTGCACATGCCCAAAGGAAAAAACAGCATGGAGAGAATTTTGTTTCCTCTCATGAGGAACCTCCTATCATGAGGTTCTCTTCTCTTGGAACTGTGGTTCCTCAAGACCTGGTTTTCCCAGCATTTATCTGCCTTCAAAGAAACTTTAAAAAAATGTTTTGGGCTTTGTTAGTTTTGTTTAATCAGAACAATTGTCTGTTATAAGTGATAGTCTACAGCAGAAGCAGAAGTCCTAGTGTAATTCTTTACACTTTTATGTATTGCAAATATTTATTGGAGTTAGTGTTTTCAGTACACTTTATGGTGTATTTTAAAGTAGTTGAATTTAGCAATTTCTTATATATGAATTACTTATTGATGTCTTATCCTCCTTGGTATCATAAAGATACCTTTATAATATTCTAACAATTTTTAAGTTTTACTTTTTATATTTAAATCTTGGTCAACAGGGTTTAATTTTGAATTTTTTTAAATGTTAATTTATTTTTGAGAGAGAAGCAGAGAGAGGGAAACAGAGGATCTGAAGCAGGCTCCACGCTGTCAGCACAGAGCCTGATACAGGGCTCAAACTCAAACCATGAGATCATGACCTGAACTGAAGTCAGATGCTTAATCAACCTAGCCACCCAGGCACCCCAAAAGGGTTTAATTTTGGATTTGTTTGTTTCTATGACGTAGGGTAGGGATCCTACTTCACTCTTTCTCATGTGCATAATCATTTGTTCCAACAACATTAATGAAGACTCAATGATCTGCAATGCCTCCTATGTCGTATACACATGGATCTTTTCTAGGCTGTCTATCCATTTTAGTTAATCTTTTCATCTCTGCTTCATCTTTTTGGTTAATTTGTTTATTTCCAGTAGGATGCTTCTCAATTTACCATAACTTCAAAATAAATTTTGAATCTGTTAAGGTACCTCCTCTACCTACCTCTCCTTATTTATTTTCCTTCCTTCACTTTCATATCCCACCTCTCCACTCTTACTGATTTTCATGTCTGTTCTTGGGATTTTGCTGTTCCATATAAATTTAAGTATTTGAATTCCACCAGAAATGTCTGCTGGAATTTTTTTTTTTTTTTTTTAAACGTTTATTTATTTTGGGGACAGAGAGAGACAGAGCATGAACGGGGGAGGGGCAGAGAGAGAGGGAGACACAGAATCGGAAACAGGCTCCAGGCTCTGAGCCATCAGCCCAGAGCCCGACGCGGGGCTCGAACTCACGGACCGCAAGATCATGACCTGAGCTGAAGTCGGACGCCCAACCGACTGAGCCACCCAGGCGCCCCTCTGCTGGAATTTTTAATGGCATGGCCTTGAGTCTATTGTCCTTCAGCTGATTTCTTTATAATTTTTAGTCTTCTGTCTATAAACATGATTTATATCTTCATTTGTGCATGCTTTCTTAAACATCTTTCGATAAAGTGTTACAATTTCATCTATAGGTATACACAGTTTGTTGAATTTATCTGTTGAATTTATTCTAGGTGCCTCTTTTATTGCTATTATAAATATATTTTTGGTAATTGCCTTTTCTGTTACTACATAGGAATGCACATTGCTTTTTTTTTTTTTTAATCCTATGCCAACTGCCTTGTTAAGTTCTTATTTCTGATAATTTTTAGATTATTTTGGGTTATTTATGTAGACAGTGATGTCAGGAGTGATACTAGAATTATGGGTTGACTTTTTGTTTTCAACACTTTAAAAATGCTGTTCCCATAGTTTTGTGTGTATGTGTATGTATTCACTTTCAAAGGTAAAACATACAGGGAAAAATCACCCTGAGTTAAACTACAGTGAAACAGCAGCACATTTGAAATCCTACTAACATCAAACATTGGACAATCAAATATTCATTGTTAAAAATTATTATAAAATGGTTAAAAACAAAATGTGGAATCATAAACATGAGCAAGTAATAATTTTCTGTTAAAAAAATGAATATGGGACACCTGGGTAGCTCAGTCATTTGAGCATCCGACTTCAATTCAGGTCATGATCTCATGGTTCGGGAGTTCGAGACCCACATCCAGCTTGCTGCTGTCAGTGCAGAGCCTGCTTCAGATCTTCTGTCCCCCTCTCTACCCCTCCCCTGCTTGCACCTTCAAAAATAAATAAATATAAAAAAATAAATACAGTGATGAAAAAGGACACTTAGAAGTGAAAAATATAATTGCTGAATTTAAAACCTTGTTGGATGTGTAAATCAGATTAAACCTGAGGACCTAAAATGAATTTGCTTTACTCCAGAGAGGATTTGTGACTTTCTTGTAGGAACCAGGGTGACTGTTGACTTGGGACCACTTTAGCACCTCTTCTAGGGAACCTGACTGAACCCAGCAGTCTCAGATACAATTTCTCCACTTTATAAGGGGTCTGAGAACTAGTGCCAGCCACAGGCATTTGTCCCTGAGGCAGTTTTACCTTTAGAGTGTGGTTATTGCTTATTTTTACTGACAACTTTTTTGACAACTTCTGTGCACCCAACATTAGAATGAAAATGTCTTATGCTGGTCTAGTTAGAATGCAGCGTAATTTCTCCTCAGTAAATCTAGTCCACTTACTGCCTGAAGCAAAAATGTCACCATTAGTATTTTCTCTGGGAAATTTCTAGCTTATTACTTTTGCTCATTTATCTGTTGAGTGCTTATTGCTTTCTAGACTTATATATATATATATTGGAGAGTAATTCTTTGTTATATATGTTGTAAATATTTTTCTCCCAGTCTTTTGTTTAACTGGCAACTTTGTTTTTAGTGTCTTTTGTTTTAGAAGATTTTAAATCGCAATATTCGATTTATCACTCATGCTTTATGGCTTTTGAATGTTCCCATTTTCTAAGAAATCCTTCTTCATCCCAAGCTCATAATGATGTGCTTCCATATTTTCTTCCAAGATATGTATACACATCTTGTATATGTACATATACCTTTACCTTTTTAATAATTCTTGATTTTATCTTTGTAAATGTCTGCAGCAGAAATTACCTTTTTCCCAATTGGAATGCCTGTCTCAACAGTAGTTACTAAAGAATTCATTATCCTTACCTTTCTGATTTGAGATGTCACCTTTACCTGATAATAAATTATCACTTATATAGGCACATTTCTAGAATTTCATTTTAGTGCAGTGTTTTTATTTTATTTCTGTGTTAACATTTTTGCATTTTCTATTATGATTCTTTCATTATTTGTTTTTATATCTGATCTGACAAGGTAAACCCTCTGTTTATTCCTTTTTTTTTTATCAAAGGTATCTTCACTTTATTTTTCTACTGCATGTGAAATTTTAGAAATTTAGAATCTATGAACATTTTTTATTGAGGTCGTGTGATTAGATTAGTTTAAGGAGAATTGACTTTTTAAAAAATGTTTTTTAATTCATTTTTAAGAGAGAGCAAACGCGAACAGCGGGGAGGGGTAGAGAGAGAAGGGGACAGAGGTTCTGAAGCAGGCCCGTGCTGACAGCAGAGATCCTGATGCTAGGCTCAAACTCAGAAACTGTGAGATCATGACCTGAGCCAAAGTTGGACGCTTAACAGACTGAGACACACAGATGCCCCAAGAATTGATATTTTTTTTTATGATGTCAGCTATCTTGAACTGTAGTTCTGTTTGTTGGAATTCAGTAAGGCTGTAGATAACAGGCATACTAAAAAACAGTGGCATGAGTCAGACAGAAGATTGTCTTACATTTGGGAAAACTGAAAGTAAGCAGATCATTGCAGATATAATGTTGCATTGTGTAAGGGACCCGGGTTTCTTGTTCACTTCCTTTTTGTTCTTCAGACACACTACTCATGTTCCCACTGTACATGGGCATATTGTAGATGTGATATTCCCTGGACTCTCTTTCCTCCAGTCTTCATTTGGCTTGGTCCTCACTTTAGTTTAGAAGTTAACTCTTTAGAGAGTCTTTGCTTAGCCAGCCAACGGAAAGTAGTTTCTTCATTCACACTTGCTGTCTTGTGAAGGACTCATCAGAAAATATCCTGTTTGTTTGTTTACCATTCCTTGTGTTTCCCACTCCTTTTAGACTCTCTGGGTGTTTATAGTCACTTTTATTTACCATTGTATACCTAATGTTTAGAACAAGGCCTGGTCCATAATAAACATTCAAATAGTTGCTGAAGTAATGAATTTTGAAAAGAGAATAGAAGTTTCTATAACCATAGCTATTTTTAAAGATATC
Source organism: Panthera onca (assembly GCF_046562875.1). Classification (NCBI taxonomy): domain Eukaryota; kingdom Metazoa; phylum Chordata; class Mammalia; order Carnivora; family Felidae; genus Panthera; species Panthera onca. Next base: position 47,865,859 of record NC_138350.1, read on the forward strand.
TTTTATTTTTGCAGTAAGATACATTTTTTGTTTTGTGTAAGGCTTTATAGTAATTTGGGTTATTCATAGTTTATGCATATCTTTTTAAAGTTACATTTTTTTAAACTTATGTTTGGTTTATTTTGGGTACTTAATGTCACTTCAGTTGTTAAAATGAAGCTTAAAAAAGACCCTTGATGTTGACTCTTTTGTAAAATAAGAGGAGATAATAGTGTATGCCATTAGATCTTGTCTTGACTTTAACTGGATGAGGTTTAATAACATAGGATGATATCTGCCTATTTTTTCAAAACTACTTGTTTAACTGAATAAAATTTTTTTTTTTGTTCATGACTTTTTCCACTAAGAGAATTATATTTTCTATTCTGCTTGTCATTGTACCTGGGATGAATAAGGGAACTTATTCACCAGGCACTTAACACCAGTACTTAAACACCAGAGGGAGCCAGAGATTCATGTTTTATTCTTATTTCAGCATTAGAAGTGGCAAATATGACTGTACCTTTGCATGTTTGTTTAGTTAACCTTACTTAAACTGAGTGGCTATTTAATGATAATAAGGAATTATTGATTTTTTTTGAAGATACGGTAATGCTTTAAGGTTAAGTTTTTTTTTAAGAGTTCTTATAGGAAAAAATAGTAAAATATTCATGGATGGATAATGCATATACATATTACCTCTGTTAGTAGGGGTTTAATGTGTTATTTTTAAACTTTTGCTTTAAAAGACACTTTTAGGAAAATAACATAGGACACGTTACATGCTATTTGCATAGACAGTATTACTTCATTAAATTGGATATCCTTTCTTTTCTTATATTGCAAGAATCAGATTCTCTAATATAGATTAAACATATGTTCACCTTGCTTCATATGTACTTTTTTCATCATGTATTTATTAAAGAGTCTGCTTTTCCTTATAGGTACAGGTATAGCCATAATACATGTTGTTATATAACCTATGAAATAATACATATAGTTAATCTTTCCAAAGCAGGACTTTGGAGAGCCGCTAGTGACAAAAGAAACCTCTCATCTTGGAAAGATAAAGCATCAGTGTGAGCTATGCCCAGCTTAGCTCTAAATCTAGAGTTAAAATTCAACAAAACAGTCTTCTTGGAGGAGTTGCCTTATACTAGATCTCAATAGAAATTAAGCTCTTAAACATTCTTCGCAGGAAAATTATATGAATAAAGACTTGGGAGAAAAGATACGAAGTCTTTCAAAGTTTTTGGCCAGATTTTGTCATAGTAAAATGCTGTTTAGGAAAAATGTTTGTACTTAGGTGCAGAATGAACTGGAAGAAAAGGTATTAGAGGTAGATGAAGCAAAGGTTGAAGTTACATAGGCAGGAAATAGGACATGTCTCTTTTATATGTCATGGGCATCCTCAAGAAGGATCAAAGCCAAGAGATAGTGACAATTGTATGGTATTATTTATAATAAAAATTTCTTAACAGTATTAATAATGGAAAATGTATTAAATATAGGAAGTGGGTGGTAGATACTTTCAGAACAATTTATAAATAAACAATTGCTAGTATAGCATAGGTCAACAATTTCAAAACTACCCATGAACTTACTGAGATTATTGATTTGTGGGCTCACCCAGAATAAAATCTCTGGAGGCTGAACCTTGGCAAGAGTCTGTATTTTAAAAATCCTCATAGTATTTCTGCTGCTCATTATAAGTTTGGGACTGTAAGTATAACCATCAGGCTTCCAAATGTGATCTATAGAAAATAGTTTTGAAAGTGAGGACTTTTTCAGGGAATTTGTGAAGTTAAAACAATTTTAATTTTAATACTACTACTACTAATAATAATGTTATTTGCCCTTTTCAGTATATTATTTGATTAGTGGTTCAAAAACTACAGTGGCAAAACCTCTGGCACCTTAGTATTATTCAAGGCAGGGACACAAAACTATGCTGGTAGCCATTCATTCTTTACCCTCACACACTCACAGTAAATGAAAAGAACCTAGGTGTTTTGTTTGTTTGTTCGTTTTTAATGAGATGTCATGCATTATTATTTTTATTAGGTCTCAACCCTTGAGTACACACCTTTTTAGTATTCTGTGTGACAAAATAGGAGGTTTGCATAAAGCTCTTCTGCATGTTGGGGTCTCACGGTTGTCTCAAGGACAAGTGCTTGCGCTTGTGTTTCAATTGTGAGCTAAACTAACCACTTTTCATGGAGCACCACTTTTACTTGAAAGAACAAAGAGCAACTGAAAAACAAACGGTGGTTATTTAGACTTGGGAATTTGACAGATATTTTTGTGAAAATGAAAAAACGGAGCCTGTCACTTCAGGGAAAACAACTGACAGCATTTATTTGCCAGTGATAAAGTTTGAGCTTTTTAAGCAAATATTAAAAATTTGCAAACCTTGTATCCACTACCATGAGCTTAACATCTTCTCAATACTTAGATTTTCTGATAAGATTAGTGCAGATATTAACGTGTGATTTTGGATTGCGTATGGTGAATCTAAATTTGGAAGATCTGTGTAAACTCAGTGACACAATATTTTTCAGATTACCAACACATGATGTTACAAAACCATGCATTAGTTAAAGGTTCATCCAAAGTGAAGAGGGTCAATGGATTTTTAAATTTATTTTTTTTTTTTAACGTTTATTTATTTTTGGGACAGAGAGAGACAGAGCATGAACGGGGGAGGGGCAGAGAGAGAGTGAGACACAGAATCAGAAGCAGGCTCCAGGCTCTGAGCCATCAGCCCAGAGCCCGACGCGGGGCTCGAACTCACGAACCGCGAGATCGTGACCTGAGCTGAAGTCAGATGCTTAACCGACTGAGCCACCCAGGCGCCCCTCAATGGATTTTTAAAGAGATTGGAAAAAAGAGCACAATGCTATCCTTCTGAGTGATTAGTTTTTAATTTTGGCATTGTTAGCATTAAAATGGTATTTATGTTAATATGTGATGGTTTCATTACTTTTCAATGAATAAATACTCATTTAAAAAAAAAGATTTTATTTATTTATTTTGAGAGAGAGAGAGAGATAGAGCAGGGGAGGGGCAGAGAGAGGGGGAGAAAGGGAATTCCAAGAAAGCTCCACACTGTCAGCACAGATCCTGACGTGGGGCTTGAACCCACAAATTGTGAGATCATGACCTGAGCCAAAATCAAGAGTTGGATGCTTAACCAACTGAGCCACCCAGGTGTCCCCCAAAATATTTTATTTTTAACTAATCTCTGCACCTGACGTGGGGCTCAAACTTACAACCCTGGGATCAAGAGTCATATGTTCCACCAGCTGAGCCAACCAGGTGCTTCTACATACTCATTTTTGATTTCTGATATGGTTCTAGTTTCTAATACAGTTTTCATTCAAAATCTTATAATAGCTACAGTTTTCACCCAAGCTAGATAAGGGAATTGATGAATAGAGATGTGAACAAATTTGTTCAAGGTCATCCTTTTAATAACTGTCAGAACAGGGACTGAAACCTTGGTCTCTAACTCTAGAATTGGTACAGTTAATTAATTAATTAATTATCTTGAGAAAGAGCACAAGAGCCAGCAAGAGCAGGGGAGAGATGGGTGTGGAAGGGGGGTAGAGAATCTCAAAGCAGGCTCCATGGAGCCTGGAGGCTGACACTGGGCTCAGTCTCTGAATCTGACTGTCAGATCATGACCTTAACCAAAATCAAGAGTTGGACGCTTTACTGACTGAGCCACCCAGGTGCCCCAGTGGTCTTAATTTTATAACTCCGTAGTTTTCCAAGTGTGGTCCACAGAGTGTGTACCTCACAGACACCTAAGTATGTTTGTTTAAAAACAAACAAACAAACAAACAAACCAAAAAAAACCCTCTATAATAGACCCACTGAACATGAATTGTGGGTGCTGAATGGGTGTGTATTTGATTGTGAGACCTGCATTTTGAACATACTCCTGGGTGGTTCTTAAAATCACTAAGGTTTGGGAAATCCTTCAGTATGTTACACTACATTTGAGTCAAAAGAGGAAAGACAAAAGGGATTTCCCATGAGAAAAATAACTTCACAGAGGCATGAAAGAGGAATAAATAGGGTGTTGTGTGAGTTTATGTGCTGGCTATGGTATAGAGGTTATGCCTGAGGGTGGTTAAAAAAAAAAAAAAGGATTGAAGGCAAAATTATTTTACCAGGGATTAGTAATCTAAGGGAAAAATTTGATCTTAAAATAAATTTTTGCTTTATACTTTCTAAACAAATTTATTCTACTAAGTAATATATATATTTTGTACAATATTCAAAAGGAAAAAAGGATATACAATGGAAAAATATGGTTCTCCCTTGCTTCTTTTTCACTCTGCTACCCAGGTTCCCATTCTAGAGCCAACCACTGTTAGCAAATTCTTGTGTATTTTTCTGGATGTAATTTTCTCAAAATAGATGGTAGTATATAATACATCATGTTTTACATTTTGTTTTTTACAACTTAGTGGTAATAAATCTTGGAGATTGTGCTATCCCAGTGTATATTCATTGTGATTTGAGATTTTTATCAGTTACATAATGATGAATAGTTAAGCTATTTCCAGTGTTTTGTACTAGGAAAACAAAGCTGCAGTGGCTATCATTTCACATAATTTCTAGAAAGAAGTGCTTATTCATTTTAAATTGTCAGATAATATCAAGTAAATCTCCACAGAGGTTAGATTTACAAATTACACTGAGCAACAAAGCTTACAATAGCATATTTTCACATGTTCTGATGAACTTTATTAACAAGTTTTTTCCAGTCTAACAGGTGAAAGGTTATATCTTGTATTTCTCTTATGAGTCGAACATCTTATTTTTGAGTCATTTTAAACTTTCTGTTAACTGAAAATTCTTGTGCTTTGTCCATTTTTCCATTGGATCATAGGTTCTTTCCTTAGTTATTTGTAGGAGCTCTTTGTATATTAAACTAATTCCTTTTCCCATGATATGAATTACTTCCTTCAGTCTTCGGTCTAATATGTAGGGATTGTTATTGTCTCCATTTTACTGACAGTGCAGGTCTAGAAAGATTGATTTGCTTTATTTCATACAGATAATAACTGGCAGTCAGGATTACACTATGGGCAGTTCGACTCCTCATTTTTACCCACTGTTCTTCTCAGTATATTGTAGTAGATAAATAGCACACTGTTCTGAATACATGGGAGTTTCCTCAACTATTTACCATTTACATACTACTCTGCTAAGAATGAGAGAGGTGATAAAAATAATATATTTATTATACTTAATATATTTGTTGAATATAATCAATACAGTTAGTAGGAGTTTAAGAAAAATAGGCTGATTTTTTTTGTATTTACAAAATAACCATATGTTCATTTATTTACCATTTATTGAATATTTACTATATGAAGCATAATCCTGGAAATTAAAGACACTTTCTGCCCTCATTCATAGGTTAATATGGGAGATAAGCAAGTAATCCAGTGCTTAAAATATGGTAGAGTAAGTGCTGTGGTGGAGTATGTAAAGACTACCTTGGAATATCCAAGTCCCCCTCCCAGACAAGTGGGGACGTGCTGTATTGCATTTCAGTAAAGTTATTTGTGTGTGTGTGTGTGGGAGGGGGGGCTTAATACAGGTTATCCCTTGAAATATGCTGATTTTTAGAATAGGAAGCAGAGTAAAACCTACCATAACAGAGACAAAACATGTTCTCAGAAGTTAAAAAGTTGGAGCAATTGGACACATGCTTTTTTTTAAAGTATCAGTATTAGTATTTTATTAGCATAAAAACAAAGTAAAAACATAAAAACAAAAGTTTAAAACAAATTAAAGTGGCATTTCTAAACTACACATTTGAAAAGGACTGGGATATAGGTAAGACTTTTGACAACTGAAAGATAATCAAAGAGGAGTTTGAAGACTAGAACTGGAAGTAGGGAATGTTCTGAGCAAGGCCAGAATCAGTATGAGCTGTGTGATAGTGAGTAATGGGAGGTAAGAGTGCTAAGTTAAGGTCATTACCTGGAAAACCTTGAATATCAAGTTAAGTTATTGGCAGAGTGAGAGATTTTTAAACAGGAGAGTAATACGATTCTCTCTACTTTAGAAGAATCAGTCTGGTGCTGGTATAGATCTTAAGAGGGTGGAAGACATTTAAGAAGTCAGGCATAAGCAGTGGATAACTTTATCAAAAGCTAAAGAATTAGGTCCGTTTTAGAAGCCAGATTGCAAGACATTAATGATAATTGGGTAATGCTTCTTTAATTTTTACATAGTAACTCATTACAACCCACAGAATCTTGAATTGGAAAGCTTTTTCTATTAAGGCATTATTAAATTTCCTTTTTGCATATCTTAAAAAGAAAACAGAACAGATTATTTTTCATAGTACCTTCATAAAAAGACACTGCATTAGATCAGAAGACTTGAAGATATAGTTCAGAGAGTCTCATTTTCTTCTTCAGAATTAAAACCAAACCAAAATCACAACGGTGCTTCAACATCAAAGCCTTTAATACTGTCCTGGCCTATCTTAGCTTTATTGATAATGCTGTTACAGCATTGTGTTGTCTTTTCTTTCCATCAGTCTGCCTCCTGTCTTAGAGGAAGTGTTAAATGGCTTGGGTGCTATTTACTGTGGCACCTTTTCCTCTTCCCTCAGTAGGGGTCTTCCTCTCTATTGCTGCCACCCTCGGTAACCATAGCAACTGACAGCTGTACTAGAGGGAGCTGTGTTCAGCTTGGGGCCAAATAGGAGGAGGGAAGGCAGGCACGAACAAATCTTATTGGGCAGTTAGTTCCTTGCTTATTTCAGAGGAGGGCTGCAAGAAGATTCTTAAAAACATGGGACTGTCTCCTCTTTGATGAATTCTGTTCATTTTTAGTACTCTGGTAGTAAGTACTAGTAAGTACTGGTAGTAAGTATGCCTGGTACTGTTCTCTGCAGCCTGTGTGTGAGATTTCAACAGGGAGTATGCAGAAACCCCTTGGAAGCAAATTGCAGTTTATAGGGCCTGTGTACCTGACAAACATCTGAGATTGTAAGCATTTGGTGTTGTGTGCATGTGTGTAAAGACCTTGTTTTATATACCTTAAACAATTCTACTTTTTTTAATGTTATTTTTGAGACAGAGACAGAGACAATGTGAATGGTGGGGGGGGGGGGGGGGGGCGGTGCAGAGAGGGAGAGAGGGAGACACAGAATCCAAAGCAGGCTCCAGACTCTGAGCTGTTAGCACAGAGCCCGACGTGGGGCTTAAACTCAGGAACTGTGACATCATGACTTGAGCCGAAGTTGGATGCTTAACAGACTGAGCCACCCAGGCCCCCCTACCTTAAGCAATTCTGATTTTCTTTTTAAGGGAAGATTGATGTTATATGTTTAAACTTCATGTTTTCTATTTCCAGGTTTCTTTTCCTACATGTTTATTTACTATTTTTTAAATATCACTAATAATTTTTATTGGGTAATTCATGTACACAGTACAGTATTCAAAAGGTAGAAAAGAGTATACTATGGTATAAAGTAAGTCTTTCCTATCCCTACTTCCTTGTTTTCCTCTCCAGAGAATTTCTCATTTATCTTTCCAGAGATATGTGAGGTTATACCCATATGTGTATGTGTGTGTGTATGTGTGTGTGTCTGCGTGTCTGTCTGTTTCCCAAGGGACAGTTTCTTCTCTACCTCTTTTTTTTTTTTTTCTGCTCCATAGTACTCCTTGGCAGTTGTTCTGTATCAGGTCAAAGAGGATTCCCTCATTCTTTTAAGTGGCTGAGAGGGACCTTTGAAAACACCTAATCTAAGTTACTCATTTTTAAAAAAAATTTTTTATTAATTTTTATTTTTTAATTTTTATTTATTTTTGAGAGAGGCAGAGACAGAGCATGAGCTGGGGAGGGGCAGAGAGAGAGGGAGACACAGAATCCAAAGCAGGCTCCAGGTTCTGAGCCATCAGCACAGAGCCTGACAAGGGGCTTGAACCCACAAGCTGTGAGATGATGACCTGAGCTGAAGTCAGATGCTCAACCGACTGAGCCACCCAGGCACCCCTAAGTTACTCATTTTTAAAGGAAATTTGAGTCCTAGAGATGGTAAGTAACTGGTTGGGTTTCAATTTTAGAGTGAACTAGTTCTTCATTAATGTGTAGTTGGCCTTTTTTAAAAAAATAGATATTGTTTATTAAAGCAGGTTTAGGTTCACAGCAAAATTGTTCGGAAGATACAGAGAATTCCCCTAATCCCACACATGCATCACCTCCCTCATTATCAACATCTCCCACCAGAATGATCATTTGTCACAGTTGACAAACCTGCATTGGCCATCAGTATCCCTCAAAGTCCAAAATTTACATTACAGTTTGCTGTTGGTGTAGTACATCCTATGGGTTTTAACAAATGTATAATGATGTGTATCCAACATTATAGTATCATACAGAGTACTTTCACTGCCCTAAAAATTCTGTGTTCTGACTATTCATCTCTCTCCTCGCTAAATCTCTGGCAACTGCCGGTCTTTTTGGTTTGCCTTTTCCAGAACGTCATATAGTTGGTATCATACGTTATGTAGCCTTTTCAGATTGACTTTTTTCACTTAGTAATATGCATTTAAGTTTCCCTGTATGTCTTTTCATGGTGTGACATCTCAATTTTTTTTTTTTTTTTTTAGCACTTAATAAAACTCCATTGTCTGGATATGCCACAATTTATTTATACACTTAGTTACTGAAGGACATCATGATTATTTCCAAGTTTTATCTGTTATCTTTGAAGCTGCTCTAAACATCTGTGTACAAGTTTTTGTGTGGACATAAGTTTCCAACTCCTTTGGGTAAATCGAAGTGCAGTTGTTGGATTGTACAGTAAAAGTATGTTTAGTTCTGTAATACACTGCTAAATTGTCTTCCAGGGTGACTGTACCATTTGGCATTCCCACCAGCAGTGGATGCGAGTTCCTGTTGCTCCATATCCTCACCAGCATTTGATGTCAGTGTTTAGGATTTTGCCTTTTCAAACAGATGTTTAGTGTTATCTCATTTTAACGTATATTTCTCTGGTGAAAGGATGTGGAGCATCTTTTCATATGCTTCTTTGCTATCCGTACATCTTTGGTGAGGCATCTGTTAGGTCTTTGGCCCATTTTTTAATTGGTTTGTTTTATTGCTGAGTTTTAAGAGTTCTTTGTGTATTTTGGATAACAGTCCTTTATCTGATGCCTTTTACAAATATTTTCTCCCAGTTTGTGTAGCTTGTCTTTTCATTCCCTTGATATATCAGGTTTTTTGTTTGTTTGTTTGTTTTTTGCACTTTAACGTAATCTTTACCCTCAACATGAGGCTCAAACTCACAACCCCAAGATCAAGAACCACATGCTCTACTGACTGAGCCAGCCAGGTGCCTCTTGAGACCTGGGGTTTTTAGAAATATTTTTCACTCAGACCTTTTATTTTTTTATTTGGATCTTGGTCCATCTTTGGGTTTATGGTGTCTGCCGTTCTTACACTTAAGATGTTTACCTGTTTAGATGTTTCTGGAAACACTACTTATGTAGGTGGCAAAATAATTCTTAGAACCATTTTTGGCATTCATACTTCTGACAATACCTCTGTGACATTTGATAAGGCGGACTGCAAGCATTTTTGTATAGTTTCTTTGTATTGCATGTTTTATTTTTCCCTTTGTAAAGACTCACCTCTGAATGTTAGGGTTTTAAATCTGTTCAGATTATGAGACTCTTGCTCTATCTCTCACTTTCAACTGCCGTGTCTAGCTTTCTTTTATTTAGTTGTTTTTGTTTTTTTTTAAATCTCTCATATATGTTTGAGCATCGTCTCTTTTCCCCTCACCCCTAAACGCTGCTTTTTAAAGTGGAACACCAGAGGCCTTCATTTCTTGAGTACTTGACAATTATAATTTATTTCCCTTTCCCATGCACAAATGCATTACCACAGGGAGTTTCATAATTTAAATCTATTGACGTGAGACCACATGATATACCATTTGGACCATGCAATAAAGAGAAGCAACATCCTTTTTATATAATCATGTTTGTGTAAATTATGTTATACGTTGATAGGTGAGTTATGATCGGTAACCTGCTTGTTATTACATACGGTGATAAGGATGCTGTGAGGGAATTTTCGTATTTCTTTTCTCTCTTCTCTACCCTTAAACAGATACGCTCATCTTAGCACTGTAGCCATGTAGCAATCCTATTAGATAAAAACAACTATTTAATTTTGCTGGTGCGATGCAAGGAGCTCAAACATATTTTGTGTTTTATATATATGTCATGTTAGTATGTGTGTGTGTGTATAATTTTATATCTTGTATGTAGACCTTTGCAGCCATTTGCTCGAGGATGTGGTTTAATGAATTCAGTTGGTACAGATGGAGCACACCAAAAGTCTCAGGCAGAAAATCAAAACTAGTTTTAACCATTTGGTTTCAGAATAGTTAGTCAAGAAAGCTTCTTTTCAAGGGTCTTTATGTGAGTACGGACCTTTGAGGACCAGGGGATTTCTCCTGCTCCTCAGTGGAACAGTAGAGTACACTGGGGAAATCAGAGGGCATTTAACATCTTGGATGAAAACAAAGAAGTCTGTTTTCATTTCTTTGTCTCTTCATTTCAGGGCATTTGTGGATAACTTAGTTCAACTCCCAAGTCCCTCATTGACTAAACTGAAAGACAGAGAGATGGACACTAGGAGACACAGTTGCTTCTGATTCATCTTTCTGATTAAATATACACTAATGGTTAGACATTTCAATTAATTTTAAAAGCTTCCAGGGAAAGATAGCTATTGTTCAGTTCTCTTGCTTGGATGAATTGAGAAATTAATGTCTGTAGTTATAAGGAAAGATCTGTAATTCTTTGCTCTCTTAAATCATTCATGTACAGATCACCAACCACCACCACCACCAAAAAGCTATCTTTTTTTCCTCTTAGGGATGAAGATGACATCAATGATGTGGCTTCCATGGCAGGGGTCAACCTCAGTGAAGAAAATGCTTGCATCTTAGCAACAAACTCTGACTTGGTTGGCACACTTGTTCAGTCATGTAAAGATGAACCATTTCTTTTCATTGGAGCTCTACAAAAGAGAATTTTAGACATTGGTAAGTGCAGACTTATGATTGTTGACCTGAGAGTACTGTCTGTTCCAGGGAAAGTATTATCAAAAGAGACAGCCTGGGTTGGTGTTCCTGGAACTCTGAGGCTTAAATAAGGCTGTGGGAAGAATCAGGATTTCATGGGTGTTCTAGAAAGAGGCGTTTCATTTTAAAAACTACTAATGTAACTTAAATCATAACCTACTGTTTTGGGTTTAGATAATAGAAGTTAATATTTTATTTATATTTCTTAGAAAAAGATGTGTGTATTTTTATGTGAATTTGTACACATGACATACAATTTTTTTTCTGTCCTGTTCCTTTCTTGGTTGGACTTAAGTACATATGTATACATGTGCATGCATACATTATAAGTTCATGTTTATGAAATACAGAAACTGCCAAATATTGTGGAACAGAAATACAGAAGTTGAGAGTAAGTCCCTTTTTTTTTTTTTTTTTTAAATCTCAACCCTGAAATTAAACTTGTTGCCCTAAAAGAACTAAATTAAAATACTAGGTGTCTTTCTGGGTCCAAAAGTAGCTATTAGATGGCTGCAGTGTGTAGAAGGAAATGGAAAAAATGTACCAGTTTTGTTCTGGAGCCACACAGCTTTTTTGTTGTTCTTTAATACCAAACTTGCAGTAATGTGAGAGACTGCACTCTCCCCATATTGACTGAGAAATGAGACAGTTTGGAGAGAGAATATTGCCTGTGAGTTATCTCATTTCTTGTGTCCTAACCCTGGGACTTTTTGGAGTCCCTTCTCCCATATCAAATTTGGGAGGTCAATACTAGTGACCTTTGAGTATACTTTAGTAAGAATCTTTATTATTATTATTTTTATTATTATTATAATTATTAAATGTTTATACTTGAGAGAGAGAGAGAGAGAGAGAGAGAGGGAGGGAGGCAGGCAGAGGATCCAAAGCGGGCTCTGCGCTGACAGCAGACAGCCTGATGTGGGTGGGGCTCTATCCCATGAACCGCAGGACCATGACCCCAGCTGAAGTTGGATGCTTAACAGACTGAGCCACTCAGGCACCCCAAGAATCTTTATATTTTATATTGAAGCCCTAACACAAAAATCTGAAGGTTTCTGATTTCTGATTATACCCATGGTATTTTTTTTTTTTTTTTTTTTTTTTTTTTTTTTGAGGGAGACAGAACGAGTAGGAAAGAGGGAGAGAGAGAGGGAGAGAATCTTAAGCAGGCTCCATGCTCAGCACGGAGCCCAGTGTGGGACTGCATCCCATGACCCTGGGATCATGACCTGAGCTGAAATCAAAAGATGCTCAACCAACTGAGCCACCATGGTATTTTTAAAGACTACAAAGTACATTACTATTACATATTTTAAATCTGTTTTGCAAAATAATAAATGTTTGAGCTCCCGCACCTTTTTTTTTAAATCTCTAATGTAACTTGGGTATGTTATCTTTCTTTTATTATGAAAAACTAGAATTTATAAGCAGGCCAAAAGTATAGGAATTCAGAAGAGCTCTTGTTAAAATGTTTGCCGTTTGCTTGCATTTTGTTTGACTTTTCTCCCTGCCCTCTCCTTCTCCTTTTCCTTCTTTCTTCCCTTTCCTTTATTTTTATTTTTATTTTTATTTTTATTTTTATTTATTTTTTAACTTTAGAGACAGAGCATGAGACAGGTGGGAAGGGGGCAAGATTGAGAAAGAGAGAGAGAAAGAAAATCTTAAGTGTACTCCAAGCTCAGTGCTCGGTGTGGAGCTCAGAGACCTATGCAGGGCTTAATCCCATGTCCCTGGGATCGTGACCTGAGTTGAAATCAAGAGTCCAACACTCAACCGACTGAGCCAGCCAGATGCCGTGTTTTCCTTTCTTACTGTTTCAATTTCTTCTTTGCCTAAGTGTTGTGTACGGTGTAGGAGCCAGTTCCTTAATTTTGGAAGACGCATTTTACGGTCCTGTGATGGCTTAGGAAACTTACTGGTATTGACTCCATGTAACTAACTATATAATTATCTAGAGCTTTGGTAGAGTAGTTTTATTCGTTCCCACCCCACCCCCTAACAAATTTTGTTTTTAATTTGACTTAAACTTTGATTATATGATAGGAAAGTCTTTGGCATTGCAAGAACAGTTTGATCATTTAGGACAGGGATGGGCAGTTTTTCTCTACAAAGGGTCAGATAGTAAATATTTGCCACTTCGTGGGCCATGTGGTTTGTATCACGGCTGCTCAACTCTGCTATTACATTGCAAGAGCAGCCTTAGAGAATATGTAAACAAATAGGCAAGACTGTATCCCTATCGAACTTCATATACAAAAAGAGATCAAATTTAATTTGCCAGCCTCTGTTTTCAAGAAGAATTCTGGAAACAGCTGTTTGTATTTTCAGTCCTTAATAATCACAAATGTGTCACTTAGTAGGATAGAAAATTGCAAAACTTCTTACTTCTGAATTACCTAAGCTTTTTAAAAAACAATAAAACTATAGAGTGAGTGGAATTATGTATTTCTAGGAATGTTTTCCATTTATAGTAAAATTCCATCTTTACAGAACAGATCAGAACCAGGACTATTCCTTAATAGTCTAAAGTTCCAGAGAATTTTTTTTGGAAGGTTTTTCTACTTAAATGTTAGGATAGTAAACATGCCAATGTTTTTCCTTTTTTTGTTAATTACCTAAATTAAATTACAGACATTCTATAAAATCACATAACAAGCTTTCAAGTACCAGCTAGATTTTTTAAATCAATTATGTTGATTTAAAGAGAGTGTTATATTTAAAAGTGGGAATTTTTTTTTTTTTTTTTTTTTAATTTTAGAGAGTGAGCACAAGTGGGGGAGAGGGGTGGAGGGGGAGAGAGAGAGAGAGAGGGAGGGAGGAAGAGAGGGAATCTTAAGCAAGGCTCCACATGCTCAGTGCAGAGTCTGACACAGGGCTCGGTCCCACAACTCTGGGATTGTGATCTGAGCTGAAATCAAGAGTTGGACGCTCAACCAACTGAGCCACCCAGGTGTTGTAACTTGGTAACTTTGTCATGTTTTATTATCAGTGGATTAAAGATATTAGAACATTTGAGTGTTCGTTAAACCCTGGAATTGTCTGCAGATCCCCTCACTTGTTTATTTCTAATACTCTAAAACATGAATTTTTTTTTTTTTTTTACATAGGATGAACGATTTTATAAATACATATAAAATTATTTTTGAAGTTTCCCTCCAAAACACTACATATTTCTATGTGTTCATTTTCTTTCCCTTAGTCATGAACTGACATGTCATCACCCATCTACCCATGTTTAGTTGTAACTTTAATCATTGGATGATTTTGAAATTGTGTCCTTTATGTAGAAGACCTCTGCTATTTATGTATGCTGACAGTTTTAGTAGAGTAGCTTTGGCTTTGTAGTGTTTTTTCCCTGCTTGAATCTAAAATTGGCGATGAATTCAGTTTTGCTGGATAGCAACAAACCACATTTTGAAGGTTTGGCTTAGGAGAAGCTAAATAGTTTTATATCTTCTTCCTGTCTGCTGTGCTATAGCCTGCATTTTGGACCTTGAGCGCTTTTTTGGAGGTTCTAGTAAGGGAATGCAGCTACTCACATACCTCTGACCAAAGAATGGCCCTCCTCTATCCAGTTCTGTCAGTTCAAGGGAACATGTAGCTTTGGGAGGGATGCACAAGGAACACTGAGAGAGGAAAGGGACTGCGCCTTGGCAGCCAGATCAGCCACATCCACCCTGGTGATCAGATGTCACAGCCAGGTAGCCCTCACATCCTATAGCCTATACTTTGAAGTTTAACATTTATTATGAAATAGTGTTAAAGAATGAATATAAGATTTGTTGGCTTAAAAGCCAACAATTAATTAAAATTAAAGCCTATCTTTGCTATTTTGCTGTACTCATTCACACTGGGAGTATTTAAGGGTATATTTCAGATGAGAGTGCAAAAGCAAACTCTTATGTTTGTTAAAAATAAACACAATAGTACTATTAAAAACTCATTTAAATTAGCCAATCTAATTGGCTATATCTTTAGAATTAGGTCTCTGTTGATACAGGTGGTTCACTGAGCTGAGGAATTATTATTCAAAAACTGATAAGATTGATTTATAAATGAGCCTTCTGCCTTTGGGTATGTGGTCCAAGTTGTTTTCTTGAATCTTTCTTCCTAGTTAGCAGAAAGAAGAATAGAAGTTTGGTTTATTTATGGAATGAGATATAGTGAGAGAGAAATTATTCAAATGGAGGAGTGAAATGATGAGGTTTTGAATGTATTTCAACTTATAAATTAATTACCAGGCCAGTTTATCAGAACATGAGTTAAAGCAAAATAAGCATGTTTGGTAATGGACAAAAGGAATGTAGGTATGTCTTGTAGACAAGGCAGTAACAGAGACCCACAATCTAAATTCATTGAAATAAATGTAAATTGTTAACAGTGTCAAACAGGGCAAAATGTAATTTTCTATTTTTTTAATTACTGAAATTAACAGAATACGGCACTAATTTCTGCAGTTACCATTTTCCTCCCTGAACACTAGACTTGATTTGTGTTCTTATTAACTTTGTCCTATAAATGACCTTGCAAGGAGAATGATTCTAGAGGCTAAGTGAAACAATGTCTATATTTTCTGAGGCTTCAGGCTAGGTTTTATTAATGTAATGTCTAAGATCTTTGAAGTTGTGACTTTACCAGGAAAATCATAATCTCCAAACCTTTATTCATAATGGGTATGACTTCCAGGGGGAACAGAATACCTGCTGTGCTAATTATTTCAATTATCAGCCACTACTAAAACACGTAATGGATTTTCTCTGCTTCCACAGGTAAAAAGCATGACATTACAGAACTTAACTCTGATGCTGTGAACTTGATCTCCCATGCAACACAGGAGCGATTACGAGGCCTTCTAGAAAAACTGACTACAATTGCTCAGCATCGAATGACAACATACAAGGTAAAGGAAATCATTAAAGAAATACAGACTCTCCTCTTTCCTCTTTGTTGTGTTAAAGATAGTTTTTTGGTGTGGATTCATATTCTAAGTATATTTTTATAAAGGAAATGGTCAAGATGTAGTTCATACTGGTAGACAAAGTTTCATTCCTAATTTGCCTGATTTAGATACGCTTACATGACAAATAAAATAGAGTTTAAAATTGTGTCCAAAGCTTCTGTGTCAGTGTAGATTGAGATATGCATCTGTTCTGCCTCAGACTTCTACAGCTTTTGATTAGGAGGGAGAATGTGTTAGAATGGAATATTGGATAGCTGTGTTCTCTTCAGTGATCTGTAATCTGCTAGCATTGTTGTTCCTTTTTAATAAGTTAAATAATTGCATTGAGTGCTAATGCTGGTGCCGCTCATTATCATTATTGGCTGCTTTTTAAACAAATTAAATGCAAGGATAGCCTGTCTTGTCCCTTGTGGTATGAACCAAATCACTTGCCATCATGAAGATGAAAGCACTTGATTTATTTGCATTATGGTTTTGGTCGAGAGCGAATTTATTGGGTGGTGACGGATGAAAAAGAAAAAGATAACCTTTTCCTCCTATATCAAGAAATGTTGGCTAGATTTTGTGCAGCATGTGGGTTACCTTATGAGGTCTTGAATTTGTGAGAATGGTCATTGTCACAATGTCTTTGCCATGGGTTAAAAGGAGCTCAGGGAAATATCAGTTACCACATCACTGGTAAGTTCCCTGGAGGAATCATTCTATTTTCTCTCCTTTCTGCTAAAGAACTTTGGAAGAACTATTTATAGTTGTATAAATCTTTGTGAGAATTTGCTGGACTGACTTAAAAATATGTGATCACGAGGAGAAAAAGCTGTGGGGAAAAAAAACACTTCAGCTATTTTTGTGTGTTTTTAGAATTTGTCCATTTCTTCTTGGGCCTAATTTGTTAGCATATAGTTTTTTATAGTGTTCTCTTATAATCCTTTTTACTTCTGTAAGGTCAGCAGTAATGATCCCACTTTCATTTTTTAATTTTATTTCCTTAAAATATAAAGTAGGTTATTGGTTTGAGATCTTCCTTTTTTTAATGTAGGCATTTACTGCTATAAATTTCCCTCTGAGCACTGCTTTCACTGCATTCTGTAAGTGTAATGTTCCAATGTTGGAACATTGTGTTTTTGTTTTCATTTATCTCTAAGTATTTTCTGATTTCCTTTGAGATTTCTTTGATCAGATGGTTGTTTGAGAGTATGCTGTTGAGTTGCCACATATTTGTGAAATTTTTAATTTCTGTTTTATTGTTGATTTCTAGCTTCATTCCGTATGGGCAGAGGAGATTGTGTGAGTCAATCATTTAAAATTTATTTAGGCTTATTGTGTGGCCTAACGTAGGATCTGTCTTAGAGAATATTCGATGCACACTTGAGCAGAATGCGTATTCTGTTTTTGGAGGGAGTATTCATAAATGTCTGGTAGATCTAGTTGGTTTATAATGTTAAGTCCTCTATTTCCTTATTGATCTTTGTCTAGGAATTCTACCCATTATTGAAAGGGAGGTATTGAAGACTTCAGTTGTTATTGTAGACCCCTATTTCTGTTTTTAGTTCTGTCATTTGCTTCATAAATTTAGGGACTCTGCTGTCTGGTATGTATATCTTCTTGATGAATTGACTCTTTTGTCAACATATCATGTCCTTGTTTATGTCTTTTAACAATTGTTGACTTAAAGTTTATCTTACCTGGTATCAGTATAGCCACACCTGCTTTCTTTGGTTATTATTTGCATGAAATCTTTTTTCCATCTTTTTGCTTTCAGTCTATTCATATGCTTTCATCTAAAGTGAATCTCTTGTAAGGTAGCTTGTTAGTTTGGATCATGTTAGTCTCTACCTTTTGATTGGGGAGTTTAATCCATTTACATTTAAAGTGATTACTCATAAGGAGGAACTTATGATATTTCACTATTTTTCTGTATGCATTGTAGCTTTTTTAAAATCCCTTATCTGTTATTACTACCTCTTTGGTTTGATTTTTGTTGTTGTTGTGTACTATTTTGATACCCTTCTCGTTTCCTGTTGTGTATGTATTTTCAGATATTTTATTGATGGTTACCATGGGTATTACAATTAACATCCTAAATTTGTAATAATCTAATTTGACCTGATATCAGTTTACCTTCAATACTGGGATGTGGGGAAAATAGTCTTTCTTTTTGGCTTTTTACTGTAACTTATAAAAGTCTTCAAAATTTTTCCAGCCTGGATTATCCCCTATTCCCACCTCAGTCACTGAACTGTTTCAGAGATATATGAGTACGCTTTTATTTATAGTGGGCAGTTTCTATATAAAACATAATGGTATAATTTAGTATGGAATAGAATATTTCCATGTAATGTTTATTATTCTGTCATCCAAGTCACTGTTGTGTGTTCCAGTCTTCAGATGGAATTCTTCTGTTGTATATTAATAGCATATGTTCTAAGGATTTTGTTGCCCAAGGCAAAATGGATAATATCTACCCCACCTGGAACCTCAGTAACTTAGCTTAAAGCTAACACTTCCTTAACCATAACCTAATTGATTTTCCCCTGCTTGCCTTTCCCCACACTCATTACTTAGTGCAACTAATGCCACTGTCTGAATTTGTACTACATTATCATCCTTCTTTAAACAGAAGTAATAATCATTTAGTTACGTTTGGATCTAGTTCAAAATTATATTTGTTTTGTAGACTTTGATCTTATAATAATCATTGTGTCACAGATTTAGCTCTGTCCTTACATTTTAGTTCATCCCTGATAGGATTTATTTTTATCTGTACAGTGTGGGAATTTTTACCCTATGAATTTCACAAAAACAAGCTTACTTTTATTAAAAGCAAAATCCCACCATCTCTTTTCATTTGACATCCATCTACTTTTGGTAATCTTTCACATGTTTAGATATAATTATCTAATTAATCATAGTCCATAAACTGAGATTTAAGTAAAGAAGTAGAAAGT
This sequence comes from Panthera onca, assembly GCF_046562875.1. Lineage (NCBI taxonomy): Eukaryota > Metazoa > Chordata > Mammalia > Carnivora > Felidae > Panthera > Panthera onca. The sequence goes on from NC_138350.1 coordinate 47,884,883, forward strand.
GACACATGTGACACAGAGCTTTTGATCTTGCTGCCAGGTGTTTTCCAGCTGAAGATACAGTCTTCTGCACGCCAGTGGTCATGGAGAAGCTTCAGTGTTTTCTGGTTGAAAGGGGCTTTGTGCTTCCTTTAGATGGGATAATAATGATGGTTTTATCATTTGGTCTGAGTCCTTATATTTTCATTGTTAAACCACCCTATTCAACCTAACATAAAGACTTGGGTTAGGCCTGTGTGGTAGACAGGAAGCAACGTGGTAAGATGGGGTTACTGTTGTTTAAATAAGTTTGGGGAATCAATAGGAATAGGGGAGACACTCATTTGCTTAGCATCTGTAAGAATAAAGGAAGGATGCATTAAACCAGAGGCAGTTGTATCTAAATTGGGAGAAGAAGAAGGGGTCTTAGCATGGGGATGAGATTGGGTTAAATTTTAGAAAGTCTGTGTTTCTTTTTAATTTAGTGTTTGTTGTCCTTTTAAAATTAAATTAAGTCAGTAAACTATCCCCAGAGTATCTGAGCACAAAAATGGTAAAGATGAAGTATTTAAGAAACCACTGGTTATTATGTTTATGCCTCATGGTTGGCCTGTAATGTATTCCATATTCTATCTTGTATTATTTAACTTTAAAAGCATTTGAGAATTCGTTTTGTATTAAACGTGAACTAAAATAAGTAGCACTAATACATCCTTGTTCGTTATACTACGGTAATACTCTTTTGATCTAGTTAAATACCAACAATAAAAATTTAATTTAGAAAGAATCTTGGGCATATGAAATCTCTTGGTCCCAGTTAATTGAATCAACCATAAGCACGGGATAAAACAAAGATGGGCTTGGTGCTATACCTATGATTTCCAAGCCAGGCACTGACCGTTAGACTAAATGTTTAAAAACTTTAAGTTTTCCTGTTATACAGTCTCCCACAGTCTCCGTCCCATATTTTGGGTGTCTGATTTACTGAGATGACTAGATGGCAGGATATCTTAAATGCTGATTGGAAAGATTGCATCCGCCAATCCCCATCTTAGGTGTATTTAGAAAGATAGATGAAAATTTTAAAAATATTTAGATTGGAAAGCACTGTCTTACACTCTAGAATATCAAAATAAATAAAGCAGTGTAAATTTTATCATTTTATGGAGCAAATTAAGACAAATAATTATACTTCTCTGTTATGGCTCTCATTTATAAATTATCTACTTACTTTCTCTGACTTTAGTTTCTGTCCAAGTTCATAGCTTAAAGGAGTCCTCAAAACAAGGTTTAGGATATTAAATGTTTGCCTTTTCATCTTATGTTCTATTTTGATTGAAGTTGTACTCACTTGTCAAGGTTAGACCAATCCAGCAATGGAAATGGGGGTGGTAACTTTCATCTTTGATGTGTTTTTTAGTGAAGTGATTGTTTTTTTGTTTGGGATTTTTTTGTTTGATTTTGATTTTGTCTTTGACAGGCCTGAGATTTCATTAAACATAGTAAGGTCTGTAGAGATGGGACAATAATTTAACTAAACAGATTTTAGATTATAGGTACATGGTATACTCTCTTGCTTTCTACTTCCTATTGTTAAGATTTGCTTGGCTTAATTCTCTTTTTTTTCCCCTTGCAGCTTTCTAGGAAAGCTCTGAAATTTGAATGCTTAATAACCTCTCAACTTTCAAGGATGACTAAGGTTTTTTTGTTGTTGTTTGTATTATCAGAAATACAAATATTACATCTTGAAAATTTAGCTCCCTGTGTATGTTGGTTATTATTGTCTTTAGCTGATTTATTAAACCTCATGTAGAATGTGTTGCCTAAGGATCATTAGGAATCTTTTTTTTTTTTCTTTTTTTCCAGGCAAGTGAAAATTACATCCTGTCTAGTGATACCAGATCACAGCTCAAATTTCTTGAAAAGCTAGATCAATTGGAGAAGCAGAGAAAGGATTTAGAAGAAAGAGAAATGCTACTTAGGGTAGCCAAGGTAAGAGCCTACATGATTTATGATTGAACGTGGCCTGGCAAAGAGGTCAGAATTGGCTTTATTGTTGGTTGACTGTCTTGTTTTTATTAAGCTTTGAGATTTCTCTGAAGGATTTCTTGAAATGAGATTACTAATAAAGTCTCTCACAGCCAGGATAGTGTCATACAGTGACTGTCAGCTAATTTAGCTTAATGAGATACAATCTTTTATCTCCTCATTCTCAATTCCTGTGTGCCTAGGATCATACCTACTACCCTTAAGTAAAAATGTTTTTTAAAAATGCTCAAGGTCTTTTTAGGGATATAATTTGATAGGTGCCAAGTTGAATCTGAGAGAGGAAAATTTGGAAATTTATGGGTAAAACTAGGATTAATTAGGATTATATGGAGCAAAATATAGCATGGGCAGAAATGGGTTAGAGAATGAAAGAACAGGTAAGAAGAAAAGTATCTTATAAATATATATAACTGTATTTATTTCCTTTCTTCTTTATTGAAACATTTTCCTGAACTGTTAGTGCCTGATGGCCTGAAAGCTGGTTCTACCATGGTTTGCATTTTGTTGCTTCACATTTCCTTGTAGTCCTAGGGCCTTTGCATGTAGTCATAAAGGTTGGGCACTAGACTTATTTTTTGTTTTAAACACCTTAGTTTTAATTTTTAGTGTTATTGTCAATCTCCCATATCAGAGTATTTGTTCGTAATCACATATGAATCACCTTTTTAGTTAATTTATTTTGAAGGTATTAATTAATAAATGTTAATTAATTTATTTTGGTACTTAATTTATTTTGGTAATTAATTTATTTTGAGGTATTTCATACTTACCAGGAAAGTTGCTGTACTGTACAAAGAATCCTCCTCTCCTTTTCTCAGATGCCCCCCATTTTTTTTTTTTTTTTTTTTTTTTTTTTCCAACGTTTATTTATTTTTGGGACAGAGAGAGACAGAGCATGAACGGGGGAGGGACAGAGAGAGAGGGAGACACAGAATCGGAAACAGGCTCCAGGCTCCGAGCCATCAGCCCAGAGCCTGACGCGGGGCTCGAACTCACGGACCGTGAGATCGTGACCTGGCTGAAGTCGGACGCTTAACCGACTGCGCCACCCAGGCGCCCCAGATGCCCCCCATTTTTAACATTTTACCGCATTTTCTCCATCTCTATCCTTTCTGCGCGCGCACGCACACACACACACACACACACACGCACACACACACTATCATTATTCTCTTTCATTCCTTTGTTCTTTCTTTGAATTCAGAGGTTTTTTTTGTTTGTTTGTTTTGTTTTTTTTTTTAGTATTTACAAGTAGTGCAATTATCATCTCTAATTAGCCTTTCTCTGAACCTTTTGAAAGCAGGCTTCAGCCGTGATGTCCCATCACTGCTAAACATTCTAGCATGTATTTGTGAAAACAGGACATTCTGCTATATAACCCTCCAAATCAGGCTGTGAACAATATAACACTGCCATGTAATCCACAGACCCCATTCAGATTTCACCAGCTGTCTCGGCTCATTCTCCTTTTCCTCCATGGTTTATTCTTCCATTCAGCAATATGTGTTTTATTTGTTGCCCTCTCTTTTTCAGACTCCTTCAGTTAGATTTCTGACTTTCTCCCTCATGTCTTTGACAAGTTTCAGAAGTATAGGCCTTACCATCTATAGGGTGACTAATAATTCCTGGGTTCATCTGATATTTCCTCATGTCTTAGGTCATGAATTCTTGGCAGGAATATATACATTCTTCCCAGCTGATTATATCAAAAGGCAACCTTGATCACCCAGTTGTGTGGGTGCCTGTCAATTTTCTCCATTTTAAATTTGCCACTTTCCTTTTTCTAATCAGTTTTTCATAGGAAGACATTCCAGGATTATATCAGTGTCCCCTTCCTCATCAAACCTCTGTGTATCCACTTTAGCACCCACAGATGGTGTCTACCTGAATCAGTCACTTCTATGATGGGCACAACTTATAAATACGCAAATAGTGATTTTTAAATTCTCATCCTCTTCTACGTTTATTAGCATTCTACTATGTGGAAGAGCTTTCCTTTCTCTTTTATTCATTTATTCATGCATGCATTCATTGATATCCATATGGGCTCTTGGATTTCTGTGTGATTCAACAGGTTGTAATCCATTACTATTAATTATTATTTTGATGCTCAAATTCCTCCTGAGTGGGAGACCCTTCCAGCTGGCACTTTTCTCTGTTATTCATGTTTCCCATCATTCCCTGAGCTTGTCCTTACTTTCTGACACAAGATGTTCCAGGCCCAGCTTTTGCTTGTCCTTCCTCCGCCCTGGAATCAGCCATTTCCCCTAAAGAATCTTGTGTCTTTTTAGTTGAGGATGTTGTCCAGAAACCAAGAGTAGAGCTTACAGTGTGCTCATTGCTAATGGGGTGTCATCACATGTAGGCCCTGTCAAGTGGACACATCTAGGAAATATACGTATGGTGTATATGTATGTACCCATGTATTTATATATACACAAACATACATTTGTAACTATTTGTGTGTATATGTTCTAAAACCATAATTTATATGGATACCTCCGACTCCAATATCTTAGGACTTTTTCTAGCCTAAACCTTTCCATGTTTATAAATACTTTCTCCTTAGTCAGATACTTGACTCTTGTTATCCTCAATTTATTTTCTTACGTGCTCAATTTACTTACTTGCTCTGTGTAACTAATCTCCAAAACAGCCATGCTGGCTGCCTTCTCTGTCTGCTACCACTGTTTCCCCTGCCTTCATTTCATTGCCTGTGTAATTAGTAGCCATACTCACTGGCCATGCCTTGGTCGGTCTCCCCAGCCCTTCATCACTCCGCATTCTTGGCCACTGGTCTGTAACTTCATGTCCCCAACCCTCACAAGGAAGTGGTGCACCACAACCTTATCACTGTGCTGTTTCTCACTGCCTCAGTCCCCATGCTGACCCCTCTTGAGCTGGGAAGGACAGCTGGGGCAGGAAGATGCTCTTCCTTGAGCTGTCAAGTATTATAAGCAAGCACACAGTCAATGTGATGAGGTGGTTTATTCATATTTTATTTCCAATTACTGTGCTGTAAACAAAGTCATAAACTATTAAATACTTGTTTAGTTATTATTGGATATAATATAGTCTCATTCTCTCTTGGTTTTTCTTCCTTTGCCAGACTTCTAAATATTAGAGTATCCCAGGTTTTATGATTTTCCTCCCTACTCAAAATACCTTTTACTCTTAATAGGTTTTCCTAACTTAGTAAACAACACAATTGTTTGCCTTGATGTTCAAACCAGAAAACTTAGGAGTCACCTTTAACTCCTTTTCCTCTCCCTACATCCAGTTTACTTCCTGTTCTGTTTCCCAGATGTAGTCTTCATCGTCTCTTTATCACCAGTGTCACCTCTCTGGTCTAAGTCATCTTTCACTTGGACTTCTGTAATGTCTCCTAACTGATCTTGTTTTCCTTTTACAATCTGTTTTTCATACTCTTGTCAGAATAGTGTTTCCATAACAAATCATGTGTGCCTCTATTACTTGAAAACCTCAGTGACTTCCTCTTGCATTTAAAATAAAATCCAAACTTCTTACCAGATCTTAAAAGGTACCCACCTCCCTCTCTGAGCTCATTCCTATCCCTCCCTTCTTCACTCGTCTTGCTCCAGTCTTGCTGACCTTCTTTGAGGGTGCCAAGTGTGCATCTTAGCTAATTAGGCATCTAAACCTGAAAGTTGAGTTCCTATGTCCTACATCTACTCTGGTCTTCATCCTCTCCGAAAGTTGGAATTCTCACCCTTCCAGTTGCTTAGACTAGAATCCTAGGAAATCATCCTTAATTCTCTTTACTTCACACCCTATATCCAGTCCATCAATAAATCTACCTCAAATATATTTCAACCTGATCATTTATCATCATCTTCTCTGTTATGACACTAGTCCAAGCTGCCCTTCTCTTTTTCTAAAACAATGGTTATTTTAGGGGCACCTCGGTGGCTCATTTGGTTGAATGTCCAACTCTTGGTTTCGTCTCAGGTCATGATCTCACAGTTTTGTGAGTTCGAGCCCCACATCAGGCTCTGCGCTGATCAGCACAGAGCCTGCTTGGGATTCTCTCTCTCTCTCTCTCTCTCTCTCTCTCTCTGCCCCTCCCCGACACCCTCGGTCTCTGTCTCTCTCAATAAATAAATAAACTTAAAAAAAATAAAACAATGGTTGTTTTAGAGTAGTCTCCTCCATTGTTCTGTGTGCCTGTACCTCGAATCTTGGGTCCCTACGGTTCTGCATCCACTGCACAGCAGCCCGAGTGATCTAAGGTGTTGTATCAGTGGCATCTCACTCCTGTGCTCCAAGCCCTAGAGTGGCTTTTTCTTATAACTAGAATTAAACCCCAACTCCTTATCATGGCCTATGTGGTCTCCAATCCATCTCTTTCAACTTTTCTCTATGTTCTAGCTACCTGGGCCTTCTTTCTTTACTTAATTTTTAAAGTTTGTTTGTTTATTTTGAGAAAGAGAGCACGCAATGCACGAGCATGTGAGTAGGGGAGGGGCAGAGAGAGGGAGAGAGGGAATCTCAAGCAGGCTCCACACTGTCAGCTCTAAGCCTGACATAGAGCTCATGAGATCATGACCTGAGACAAAATCAAGAGTCAGATGGTCAACTGACTGAGCCACCCAGGTACTCCTCTTTCACCAAGCTTATTCCATTTTAAGTCTTTTGCAATGACTGTGCCTTTTGCTTGGCGTATTCTTCCCCCATATTTTTGCATGGCCGCCTCCTTCTTGTCGTCCAGATCTCTACTCAAATGTCACTTCTTTCAGATGTCTTTTCTCCCTTCCTAGCTAAAGAAGTACTTACCCCCCCCCCCCCACACACACATACTCCTTCCTCTATTACATATTTTATTTTATTTTTATTTTTATTTGAGAGAGAGGGCAGGGTAGAGGAGGTGGGGGAGAGAGAGAATGTTAAGCAGGCTCCATGCTCATCACAGAGCCTGATGCAGAACTTGACCCCATGACCCTGGGATCATGACCTGAGCCAAAATCAAGAGTTGGATGCCCACCTGACTGAGCTGTGCAGGTGCCCCCAATTTTATTTTCTTTAATATAACTTACCACTGTCAGTAATTGTTTTTTTATTTTCCCCATCATAAATGCTTTACATATCGTAACTGTATTTAATTTTTATAAAATTTATTGTTTTATTATTTTCTTAAAATATAAGTCTCTTGAAAGCAGGACTTCATCTTGTTATTTCATTTCTGTATCTCCAGGCTCAAAATAGGCACATAGAGTAGAATTTATACTATGAATAATCATTAAATACTGTTTGACAAAGACTTGCTACTCAAATGTACCTATTTCATACTGGGGCAAAAATTATATACTCACAAATATATATACACATATATGTACATACACACGTTTTTATATAAGTGCATATATACACACTGCTTTGTCTCTTAATACAGGTGGAATAATAAAGGATTTTATCTTAGTTTGGGCTGAAGTGAAGTTGTTTTAACAGATAGGGGACGGGGCGCCTGGGTAGCTCAGTCGGTTGGGCGTCTGACTTCAGATCAGGTCATGATCTCATAGTGCGTGGGTTCGGGCCCCTCAATGGGTTCTGTGCTGACAGCTCAGAGCCTGGAGCCTGCTTCAGATTCTGTGTCTCCCTCTCTCTCTGCCCTTCTGCTCATGTACTGTCTCTGTCTCTCAAAAATATATAATCATTTTTGAAAAAGTTTAATAGAAAGGGGACAAAATGAAGAAGAAAATTATTAGTTTTGGTGGAGTCTTATGTAGGTATTTAATTAAGGTGTTTAAAATTACAAGGCACTTTTAAATCTAAACGGTTTCTTTCTTTCCTTAACAAAAATACCAATAAATCAGTAAAATGTATCCAGTAAATTTAGTAAATAAGAAAATACCTTTAGCTTTTATTTTGTTAGCTACCTTTAGGTAGCTGATGTTCCATTTCATAGAACAAATATTCAGATTTATAAGGAGTTAGATAACTTTGTTAGAGAAAAAAGAATACTCTGCAGCATATTTTTCAGTGGACAAATGTTCATAGTTTCAGAAATGAAGTTCCTTACTGTTGGTTTCATCATAGTATTGCATACAGAAGATAGTTTTCTCCTTACAGCAATCCTGTAAGATTATTCATTTTTGGAATGTTGAACTGAATCAGTATGGAAAGCAATATTTAATAAACATTTATTGGGCATTTAATTGTGCACAGCATTCAAGTAAGTGCTGTGGAGGACCCAGAGATGACAAGATACTCTAATGAAAACACTGGGGTGTATTTCCTACTTAATTTTTAAAAATTCTACTTTTAAAGAGATAGTGATTTGGTTCAAAGTCCATCAGGTTCCTGATTTTATGTGATTTATTTTTAAGTGTTTATTTTAATTCCAGTTAATTAGCATACAGTGTTAATATTAAGTTATATGCCAGTTAATCAGGCATCCGGTATAGTGATTCAACAGTTTTGTACATTGATTTTAATAGTCTTGGTTTTAATAGTCCTTGAAATACCATAGGTTTTTCCAAAATGGCTTCACCTGAAGATTAGCCAGTGTTGATTGCTTTCCTTCATTTGAGCCAACAATTATCCTTCTATTCTTTTCCTTCATCTGTACCATCCGTTTTTTAATTTTTAGTGTTCTAACAAGAACAGCGTCATGCCTCAACTGGACCTGACTGACATCGTTAGCATCATTTTCAGTATAAGCTTCCTTGGGGCTAGAGCCGCAGCAGCCGGCCCAGATGATGGGAGGGAGGGGGCGTAACGGAGGGAGTGCACCAGACTGGATTGAGGCATTTTCCCCTGGAGCTAAGGTTTTCAATCACAAGAGAAAATTGTCATTTATTAAATATTTAACGGCAACTATGGTGTTTAGATGCTAGTAATTTCTATTAAAATTTTCTTTTCCTTTGATAGAGTCGTTCCAATAAAGAAGATCCAGAACAGCTGAGATTAAAGCAGAAAGCCAAAGAGGTAGGACTTTCAAGTTACCATGCTTGTCTTTGTGTTGGAGGGAAGGTTGGCAGCTCTCTCCTGGCAATTAGGTCAGGGTTTATTTTGCTGTTGCATACCATTTGCAGAAGCCTTGGGGAAGGACAGGAACTGCTCAAGGCAAGGGCAGTACTTCAAATGAGGTCAATGAGTTATGTGCTCTCTTTTTAAAATTTATTTTCAAGGCTTAGGCCTGTCTAGAAATGGCTCTTTGTAAACTACAGTGGTGTACTTGGAGGAATATAATGTGGGATTAAAAAAAAGAAAAAAAAAAAGAAACTTCTGAGATTTAGCATCTGGGACTGTACAATAGGCTACATTTTTCCAGGGTAATTGTTCGTTTTGTAAATCTGATACTGCTTATAATTCTTTGGCTGGGAGGTGGTACTGGGATTTAGTTTTAAATGGAAAACGCCTCTGGCTTTTAATTTTCTGGGCCCAGCAGTTTTCTGTTCTGGAATGGAGCCCTTGTTTCACACAGTTCATGTTTAGCTGCAGGGGTTTTAGTTTATAGCTTAGACTGGTTAAGCTTTTACTCCCAGAGGCCTCTGCATAGCAACTGTAGAAATCAACAAATAAGTTCATTTATGTCTGCAGCCTCCTCTCAGTAGCTGACTTTTTACATTTCCCAATATCCATTTCCTGACTTTTCTAGCCCCAGAGAAAAAAGCTCCACTAATTGGAGCTTATTTTAATTGAGCCTTAATATTGGATCTCACTGGAGTTGCCCCCAGAGCTGCTGAGAACAGAAGGAAATGAAAGTACCTAAGGTTGAAGATGTGGTGTGTGTTTGGGTGTGTGTGAAATTTTTCACTTGACCTACAGATTCTTTTCCCTGCTGAATAAATCATCAAGCCTGTTCACATTTCTGATTAAGGATCTGACAGCAGACGATAATAAAGACAATTGAGGTGTGAGACGTGTGATATGGAGCTGAAGAAATTGGTTTCTATAGTTACTTGACTGATTTCATGCAATTTTTAAGGATCTTTGTGCTAAATAAGAGTGATTTCCTGAGCAACCTTTTTCCTTAACTGTGCCTCTTGAACTATGAAATTTGTTGTTGCTTAACATTGCAGCACTCGGCTCCTAGGTGCCAGCAGCAGCAGGTTATTTATGAATGTTTTCAAGGCCCTTATTGTTTGGATTAATGTAGGAGCTGAGGCAAAACAAATGGAAATCTAGTAAGATTCTTACAATCAGTGTGGTATGTTTTCACTAAAATAGAGAAGGAAAATGCATGAACTCTGGATGGAGAGGTTTCTTCTGGATTGAGATGAGGAGAACTGGAAAGGGAGAACATTAGAAAGGATTGAAGTCAGACACATTTCAACAACAGAACACTTCTAATACTCATTTCTGTTCAGCAGAAAATTTATCTAAAGATGTTATCTGAAAAAATTAGTATGAGAACTATACCCATTACCCTCTTTAAGCAAGCCTGGCTTCATAGGTTATTTGGGAATGGACAACCTATTGTTCTGAAACACAAGCATTCCTCTTTGTTTCAATTAAGGACCGATTAGATGCTTATCTTACTTTCTTGTGACTCCACCCCCTTTTGGGAAAACACATATCAGAAAGCTTGCCCTTTTATCTTTAAAAATCTTGTCCCATCTTTTCCTTTTTCAAAAACCTTCATTAACATCTGGATTGATTAATTTTTCCTTCAGGTTTGTATGGGATGGTTTTGTTTGGTTTTTCTTTTAATATTGTGTTTAATTGTTCCCTGAGGGATGAATAGGTGGACAGTATTTTTCAAAGAAAATTGTAAAAGTAAATATGCAAAAAAAAAAAAAAAAAAAAAAGAAAGAAAAAAAAAGTACCTCTCTTATGAGAGCAGGTGGTAGCAAACCTGTTTTTTCCCCTCTTTTTGCGCCTCCATTTATTTTTTTTCCTAGCAAGATTTAAAGGACTGTATAATTTCTTTCCAAAATATCTTGAAAGTTTCCTAGTTGCATACTATCCTAAATCTTTCAATTAAAAAAAAAAAAAATCAAATACACTGGCCTCATTCCAAGAACAGAGCCACTTTGTATTAGTTGCAAATGTTTGATGAAACTGCAATATTGTCATTTTTGTGACATTTCCTTTGCCCCCTAGAGCTTTTAATAACTTTAGTATTCTAAGGGCCTCTAATTTAGAATCAAACTCACAGGGATACCATATTGTGTTTCGTTGCAAAAGTCATTGACTCTATCTTAATATAGTTGAACTGTTCTCTTGTGTGGTAATTTGTAAGGTTATCACTTGGGATGTGCTAATTGTTATCACACTGGTATAAACTATAAAGCTTTCATTTGTGATTTTTTGGTATTTGGTCTGTCTGGGAAGTTTTCTTTGTTCAACTGTGAAAATTAGCATGGATTCCTTTCAGTTGCTCAATTTAAAATTTGTTTGCTTTCTTTTTCCAGGTAACTAGCTACCTACCAACCTAGTCATAGGAAGTAGATTAAGGAGAATACCTTATGAATGCAGAACTCCAGATAACTATTTAGAGAAGTTGTAGGCTTTGTTGATCCTGAGAAATGTTTCAGCAATGTTTCTCACGTAAATATTAAATAACTTGAATCCCCTTCATACATAATTTTATAATCTATGGTGGTTTCAACCGTTTAGGATAGAGTTTTGATCTTGATCATTTCTCCTGGGTGTTTTCTTCTCTATTAATACCATTTTTGAGTCTGTTCATTTCTTTTTTGCATTCTGGGTATAAGGACAAACTGTGTTAAATCAGGCAGGTTTTTATAAACGTGTCTGATAATTTTTTTTTCATCCTTCCCATCGACTTCCAATTTTGACATTCTTATTTGGAGCTTAAAAAAAATAGGCTGCCCTTGGGATTTGCCTCCAGCCTAGTCTCAGTCCATTGAAGTGGCTCCTTCTGCATACTGTTCTTATTGACCTGACAGGTTATCTGTCTGTTTGAAAACCTTATTGTTGTCTGGCTGAAATGTCTATGGATATCCTTGTAATTCAGACATCTTAGTCTCAACTTTGGGGCTGTTTCCTGCCCCCTCCTCCCTTTTTCTATTTTTGCCTGAGGAAAAAAGCAACAATATTTTAGAGTGTAAGCACTCTATTGTAACTTTATATTTTAAATATCAATACTTTTGGGGCGCCTGGGTGGCTCAGTCGGTTGAGCGTCCGACTTCGGCTCAGGTCATGATCTCGCGGTCCGTGAGTTCGAGCCCCGTGTCGGGCTCTGTGCTGACAGCTCAGAGCCTGGAGCCTGTTTCAGATTCTGTGTCTCCCTCTCTCTCTGCCCCTCCCCTGTTCATGCTCTGTCTCTCTCTGTCTCAAAAATAAATAAACGTTAAAAAAAAATTAAAAAAAATAAATAAATATCAATACTTTTAAATTCTGGTTTAAAAATTTTTTCCTACGTATGTTTCCTAAAATTGAAGTACTGACATTCTTCCATTTTACCATCTATTTGTGAAAAGTTTTAGATGGATTACTAATTGCCAAATTCTAACTTCAAGCAGGTAGGTACATCTTTGTTTAATGCAGCTGTAGGCTTGTCGAAATACGTGCTGTGTATCCTAGATTATCATCTAGCCTTCGATGTTTTCCGTTCTTACCACATCATCCAGAATTCTGAGGAGCAAGCCACCTGACCTTGGAGTTCATACATCCTGATTCCTTAAACATTTGTTATATATACTGTGACCCTTCTTTCCTTTTGAATATATCCTCTTTCTCCTTTGGGAAATGTGAATTCAGCACATCTGTGCAGAATGAGACAAAGAATTCATTTACTTCCTTTTAACAACTCCTAGCATTCCCACTTTCATTTGTTACCAGACAATAGAGGAAAGAAAAAGGAATGCAAGACCTGTACCTGCTGGCACTTAGCTTCACAGGGCAACCAGTAGAAACTGTTATATTGGTATGAAAAAGACAAAAGATTTTTGTTTTTTTAATTTTTTCTATGTTTATTTATTGCAAGAAAGTGCCTGCACTTGAGCAGAAAAAGAACAGAGAGAGAATCCCAAGCAGGCTCTGTGCTGTCAGCACAGAGCCCGATACGGGGCTCGATCCCACAAACTGAGATCATGACCTGAGTCAAAACCAAGGGTCAGACACTTAATCAGTTGAGCCACCCAGGAAGCCCCTTAGATGAAAAATTTAAAGATACGGCGTCCGTGAAATGTGATAGTTAAGGCTGTTAAATTATAGCAATTTGTATTTAAACTTATGCTAGTTCTGCATGAGTGAAAACTCATGGAACACTAGACAGGACAAAATGAAACTTGTCATTTTAAATATGTGTGTGTGTGTGTGTGTGTGTGTGTGTGTGTGTATACATATACATTTTTTTTGGTCATTAAGAATCTATTTTAGCAATCCAGTTAATTTAGTATGGAGAAGACATTTGTAAAATGACAAGTTGTAAAAAGCTTGTGTACATAGAGAAACAGATGCAGACATTTCAAAGCATTGATAGTCTAGGACAGAGGTTCTCAAACTTTGGTGGACATGAGTATTATCTGGAGGGTTTGTTAAAATACAGATTGCTACCCCCCCCCCCCCGCCCCCTTCCTAGTTTATGATGCAGTAGGTCTGGGCGAGGCTTGAGAGTTTACATTTCTAACAGATTTCCAGGTAATTCGCTATTGCTGCTGCTCCTCTGGAAATCACACTTAGAACCATTGGTCTAGGAGGAGAAGGAAGAGGACCTTTAAAATCCACCACTTTTATTTTCCCGTTGACTAAATGGTCATAGAAGGTCAAACAAAATACTGTGGTTTGGGAATCTAAGAGTTGGCATCTTGAACTGGCATTGTTCAGTTACCATTCAGTAAATTCTCTTCTGGGAGCTGAGAAATGGATATTTTCTCAAGAGATGTATATTGGTTGTATCTCTTGATTGGTGTACCTTACATAGGAAAGATAGTATTTTATTTAGAGCTTCATCAGAAGGTTACATGCATTAATTTGGAAGTATAGGATCTGTGTGGCCTGAGGGACATTCTACCCTTTTGGTAGAAGAGGTATGTATTATAAGAGAAATAGCATTGAACTAGAAGTCAAGAGTCTTCAATTCTAGATTCAACCTGCCATTGACTACATCTCACTTTGGGGAAGTTACTTTACTTCTTGAACTTAACCCAGTTTCCTTTTTTCTTTTTTTCAAACATCACAAGTAAGATTTTTTATTTGTCACCATTAAATGTCTGAATTTTAAACAGATTCTTGGACTGATGGCTGATATCCATCAGCTCGTTCAACTTTAGCACCGGTGTCATCCCCAGTAGCTTTTCCAGAACTACTGCCTTCACCATGAAGCTCCATGAGCTTTCCCAGTTCAGACTTGGGCTTCTTGAGCATTTTTACTTTTCTAACAAAGACATCATGGAGTGGATAAATAGACTGACAAGCCTTCTCTGTGTCTTTTCCAATGCTGTCTGGAATTAGTTTATTGACCACTTCTTTCAAGTAATTTGTCTGCACCTCTCGGGTCATGATTTCCATTATCTTTTTCCTAATTTGGCAGACCTATTGGTGCTGAGCATAAGAGGTCTTCCAAATCCAATTGTGGCGTTTTTTAGTAAAACCGACACAAAAGAAGCGAAGAAATTACCCATCGGTAGTCTTGACATCAACATGGGTTTCAATCATGGTCTGCCATTTTTTGACCATGGAGCACATTTTGTCCCGGGTAAGATCCATGCCATGGAAATTAGTCAGGTTTTGCCCTGAACATCTTCAGTAATTAGCTTCAATTTCCCACATGCAACTTCATCATTCTCCAGATCAGCAAGGCTTACTTCAAACACAGGACCCTTGAGGCCATCAGATGCGATTTTGGTTCCTTGAGTTCTTGTGACTTGTGTTTTCCCAATATTTCTTATATTAAACATTGCTGGTGCTTTCACATCATACCAATCTTTCTTTGAAAATGGATCAACCACTTTCTTCTTGGCTCCCTTTTTGCCGCCTTTCGTAAGGTGCTTGTTCTTGCTGACCACCATGTGGCACTGCTCAGGGAGCCAAAAGGGCCCCAGTTTCCTCTTATAGTTGATCCTTGAACAACACAGGGGTTAAGGTCACTATCCCCCTGTGCAGTCAAAAATCTATGTATAACTTTTGATTCTCCTCAAATATATCTACTAATAACCTTCTGTTGATAGAAAACCTTACTGGTAAAATAAACAGTTGATTAAAACATTTTTGTCTGTTCTATATATTATATACTATATTCTTATTCTAAGATAAGCTAGAGAAAAAATATTAAGAAAATCTTAAGAGAAAATACATTTCTAGTACTGCACTGTATCCCAAAAAATCATATATAAGTAGACCCATGCATTAAAACCCTTGTTGTTCAGACCCTATTTAAAATGAACAGAGGGGTGCCTGGATGGCTCAGTCTGTTAAATGTCTGACTCTTGATTTCTGCTCAAGTCATGATCTCATGGGTCGTGGGTTTGGGTCCTGCATTGGGCTCTGCTCTGACAGTGTGGAGCCTGCTTGGGATTCTCTGTCTCCCTGCCCCTCCCCAGCTTGCATGCTGCTCCCCCCCTCCTCAAAATAAATTTTAAAAAATAATAACAAAATAAAGTGAATATAACAGCACATGTTCTGCTTATGTAACATAGCTGTCATAATTTAGGGAAAGGTGAGGTGTAAAAGGAAAAATAGTTACTTAAAAACATTAGCTATAGAAACATTTAAGATAGATGCCATCAAGCTCTTAAATAAGCTCGATACTGACCCATAGATATGTAATTTTTTTTCCTTTGTTTTTTTTCTTTCAAGAAGACTGGAAAGAAGGTTGAAAAAAAAAAGAATGTAAGAGGAAGACATGGAGGGGGAGGGTTCTGTAATCTAATACAAATTATATTTGTTTTAAACAATATAGAAATCAAGTATTGTGTTTAAGTCTAAGGAAGAAAGTGTCTAATTGAGATCAGAGAATGTGCTATTTACTGAAATGTAGAGATGGATTAGAAGGGCAGACTAACAAGGCATTGGACTCTACATTCCAGATCCCAAGTATCTCAGGTGTTCTGGACAGTAGCTTGACATCATAAGAACTAGCATTAGTGGTTGGGAGAAAAAAAAAATACTCAGACCATGTATTGTTAGGTTTGGTGGATTGCCTGCCTAATACTTGTCTTTTAAGGGTTGAAAGCGATGCTATGTTTCTATTGTTGTATCCCTGAATTTTAGGTGAGATGGGGGGAGGTAGTTATTGTTTTTTAACTTGCTTTGTTGGTTCTGTTGACTTAGAATTCATTTGTTAATGGTGTTTAGTGTGGTATTGTTTGCTTCTTTTGTAGTATAATATTTTAGGATTTAACCTTGTTTTCCCCAGTAAGTTGCAGTAATTTAGAAGTGATTATTAGCATTGTTGAGAATTTTAGAGTTTGGCCAATTAATTTTTACAAAGCATATCTAAAATTCTACCTAAATGTTTACTATTTAAAAAACATCTATTGGTGGTAGGGTTTTATTATTTCTACGTACACATAACGTTAACTGTGAAATCTAAGCAACACACTATTCGTAATTCTTTGCAGAATTCAAAACTAGGTAGCGTACTTTATTTCTCTTATTTTTTCAGATTCTTTCAAATATTCCTATTTAGTGGCAATAGCTATTTTCATTGCTACTAATGTATGTTGTTTGGACAGCATACATAAGCTCTGGGGGAGACATTAACTCATCTCTCAACTCTGTCCTTTATACCTTATTATCACTTTCTAAAAGTTCATAGCAAAATCAGACTGAGGATGATAGCACTTCATATTTCTGGATCATTTGTTTTGAAGGACAGCTCTGCTGTTGTCTCTTGTACTTTCAGCACCTGCCTTTTTTTTTTTTTTTTAAATATCTTGCCTGCCTTAAGCATGAAAAAGAAACACAGTTTTGAATTTTCTATAGTGTCAGTGTCATAATTATCTAAATAATTTAGTCCTTCCTGTTAATAATGTCCTTGTGTCCGTGGAGGGACTTGACTATATAATACTTGATTTATTCATTCTTTATGCATCTCCTCTAATTCTGCTTCAGTTTTGCTTTCCTTTTTCATTAATTTTTTTAAAAAATCTTTTGTCTTTCAAAATTATGTGCTTAGCATCAAGAAGTACCTCTGTTGACCTTTACATCTGAGAGTTTGTGTGATCTTTAAGGTAATCTGTTAATGTGTTTTGGACTTGATTAAAGTGACTATTATCATAGTTGTACTTAAAAATGAACAGAGACAGATACTAAACATCAGGAATAAAATAATCTTCAACCACCATTGCTCTATTGCTCTCTAGGGCACTGACTTGGATTTTAGGGGACTTATGCTTATTATCAGAGAAGACTGTGATAAGGGAAATGAAGGCTTCTGCCTTTTTCATTAGCCATAGGAAGGAGTAAGGGTACTCTTAAAAGAGAACTTGCCAAGCCTGTTAGATCTTTTTGGACCAAAGTGTGTGTTGCTGGTGTAAGTAAGCAAGCAGGCTTTAAGTTTTATGAAACAAAGCTTAGTAGGAATATAATTTAACAGAAACCTGTTGTCAGAATTCTGGTTAAACCAGCTTTTAAAGGTTTCAGTTGGTGAAGTAAAAACACTTCCGACTGTCTCTCCCACTGAATACAGCTATAAAACCTGAACAGAATGCATGGAGAAGCTATGACGGTTTTGAAAATAGTAGGCAAATTGGGGAAAAAGATGAGACTTCAAAATACCACGAATCCAGCAGTGAGGTTGCCATCCCTCCTGCACCTCCCCACCCCCATTCTTCGTGCTGCTTACTGTTGACATGGACAGTCACAGATATGTATGGCAAAGCAGAGTAATTAAAGCCCCCAGCTTTCTGGCCAGAGGACAGAAAGAGGAGACTAGGGAACCAGAAATTACTGGGAAGATTGTGAAATGGGAAGAGCTCAGGAAAGCAAGCCTGTATTATTATTTTAGACTCCTAGGCCCACGCTTGAGCAACACATTTGTCATATGTGAATCTGATTCTAATCAGCATACATAAAGACTTTAAGAATGGAACTAACAGGGGAGATTTAGTAGCTCAGTCGGCTAAGCATCTGACTTTAGTTCATGGTCTGACAGTTCAGGTCATGATCTCACAGTTCATGGGTTCAAGCCCCACATCGGGTTCTGTGCTGACAACTCAGAGCCTGGAGCCTTCTTTGGATTCTGTGTGTGTGTCTCTCTCTGCCCCTCCCTTGCTAGTGCTCTGTGTCTCAAAAATAAATAAACATTAAAAAAAAAAAAAAAAAGAAGTGGAACTAACAGAGCAATGCTAGGTCCCAGACTGACCACCAAGTGGTCCGCATTTGGGACATATCCAGTGAGCACTACAAAGGCTTTGAAAACTGAACTCATATTGGAGCTTGAGCTAACAGAAGATACATCGGAACTTGTGGCCTAAATCTAACTGACCTGTTCTGCATACTAAAATTAAAATGTCATATTCCAAAGGATTTAAAGAAGACCCAGAGTCTTATAATATTTAAAATGTTCAGGGTACTATTCAAAATTACTTGACTTGAAGAATCAGGAATAAATTTCTAAAATAGAAATTTATTTTTTTAAATGGAAATTTTAGAACTGAAGATAATAGTAATCAAAATAAAACACTTGGCTGGATAGTTGAAAAGAGACAAAAGAGTAAAGAGTGAACTTGAAGATGGACAAGTAGAATTTATCTAATCCAAAAACTAAGGAGAAAACTGATCAAAAACAAAAAACAGAAAAACAGAGCCACAGAGACCTGTGGGACAATGACCAAAGGTCTGGCATTAATGTTATTGAAGTCCCAGAAGAGAAAGAGTAAGATGCTAAAAATATGTTTGGAAAAATAATGGCTAACAACCTCCCAAATTTAGAAAGACATAAACCTAAAGATTCCAGAAGGTCTGTGAACCCCCAAACAGGTTAATCACAGAGAAAGTCAGATTCAGTTGCATCTAAGAAAACTAAAGACAGAGAAAAAATTCTTGAAACTAGCTAGAGAGGTGTACACTTGTCTAATAAGGGACAGCAATTCAAGTGATTGTAGATTTCTTATCAGAAACCATGGAAACCAAAAGAAAGTAGCAAAATATTTTTAAAGTGCTGTAAGAAAAAAACTGTCAACCAACCCAGAATGCTATATCCTGTGAAAATACCCTGCAGTAATAAAGGTGAAATAAAGACAGTGCAGGAACAAGAATAGAATCTTTTGCCAGTAGACCTACTCTAAAAAAAAAAAAATGCTTAAGGAAATTGAAGTTCTTCAGAATGAAGTGAAAATGATACCAAAGGAAAATTTTAAACATTAGGAATTAAGAAAAAGCAACAGAAATGGTATATAGTCTGCCTTTAAGCTTTTTAAAATATTAAAAATAAAAATTCTAACATTGTCGGATTTTCAGTGTATACATATGTAAAAATAAGAAAATTATAACAGAGTGTGGGGAGTAAAAGGATATAAGGTATCTGTATTCCACTTGAATTGGTAAATTATGGATTCTAAGACTGAAATTTTAATTTTTTTTTAAACATTTATTTACTTTTGAGACAGAGAGAGACAGAGCATGAACGGGGGAGGGTCAGAGAGAGAGAGGGAGACACAGAATCTGAAACAGGCTCCAGGCTCTGAGCTGTCAGCACACAGCCCGATGTGGGGCTCGAACTCACGAGCCGTGAGATCATGACCTGAGCCGAAGTTGGACGCTTAACCGACTGAGCCACCCAGGCGCCCCGCTAAGTAGACTGAAATTTTAAGTAAGTATACTGTAATTTCTAAAGCCACCACTTAAAACAATAGGTAAATTAAAGTG
Source organism: Panthera onca (assembly GCF_046562875.1). Classification (NCBI taxonomy): domain Eukaryota; kingdom Metazoa; phylum Chordata; class Mammalia; order Carnivora; family Felidae; genus Panthera; species Panthera onca. The sequence continues at coordinate 47,904,650 of NC_138350.1, forward strand.
AAATATTTAAAGTTCAGATAACCCAAAAGAAGTAGGAAAAGGGAAACAGAAATGAAAAACAGAAGGAACAAACAGAAAAGAAATAATAAAATGGTAGACCTAAATCCAAAAACATCTAAGTTGTTCTATTAAGTGTAAATGGTCTAAATATACCAGTTAAAAGATAGAGATTGTCAGAATGGATTTCAAAACCATGACTAAATTATATGTTTACAAAGAGACTCATTTCAAATGTAATGATGTAGGTAAAAGTAAAAGGATAGGAAGAATGCTTATGTTAGAGAAGAAGAAAGGTCTCAAATTAATAATCTAAGCTTTTATCTTAAGAAACTGGTAAAAGGAGAACAATATACATCCAAAGCAAGCAGAAGAAGGTCAATAATAAAGATAAAAGCAGAAATCAATGACTTTGATAACAAAAGGAAAAAATAGAGACAGTAAAACCAAAAGCTAGTTCTTTTATCATAAAATTGACAAATCTCTAATTAGACTGAGAAAGAAAAAAGATGCAAATCACCAATATCAGGAAAAAAGAGGTGGAAATCACTACAGACCCTGCAGGGTAAGGGAATACAAAAGAACAACTCCATGCAAGTAGTTCAACAACTTAGATGAAATGACCAGTTTTTTCAAAAGCACCATCTATCAAAACTTAGCCAAGTTAGGTAGCTAACCTCAGTAGTTTTGTAATTATTAAAGTTAATTTATAGTTAAAACCTTTCAATGAAGAAATCTCCAGGCATAGATCATTTTACTTATTAGTAAATTCTCCCAAAAATTTATAGAAGAATTAATACCGTGTCTCCACAATTTCTTTCAGGAAACAGAAGAGTTAGGAACTCTTCCAGTTCATTTTATGAGACCAGTATTATCCTGATAACTAACCAGAAAAACATTACAAAATAGGAAAACACTTCGGTATCCTTTGTGAACATAGATGTAAACATCTTCAACAAAATATTAGCAAATCAAATGTAGCAATGTATAAACATAATATATCATGACCAAGTGGAGTTTACCCCCCCAGGAATGCAAAGCTGTGATTTAAAAAATCAGTGAATGTAATCTACCATATTAACAATCTAAGAAAGATCATATCAATTAATGCAGAAATACATTAGATGGATTTCAATATGTATTAATAAGAATAACTCTCAAAAATCTAGGAATGAAGAGGACTTTCTTAACCTGATAAAGAGCAACTATTGAAACCCTACTATTAACATTATTCTTAATGATGAAATGACTGAATGCTTTCTTCCAGAGATTAGGAAAAAGGCAAGGATGTCTGTTTTCATCACTATTACTCAGTGTTATATTGCCCAGACAATAAGGCAACAAAAAGAAAAATAGAGAAATTAAATATAAATAGTGTGGTTTTTTTGTTCTCTTAACCATGTCTTTTGTAGTGCAAGAATGTTTCTAATTTGTATGAAGTCTAATTTGTCAGGTTCTTTTTTTTTTTTTTTTTTTTAATGGACCTGTTTTGGGTGTTCTGTCTTAAGACATGTGAGATTTCAGAAAACCAAAGTATACTTTGCAGAGTGGGAGAAAATGTTTTACTACATAGGTAGGGAATTTTGATGACAGAGGTCAATTTAAAAACTTTTTATTTGTTGTGACTATCTTGCAGATGTTAATTTTCTCCAGGGAAAGACTTAAAAAATATAGCTGATAGTTTGATTTGTGCTGCAGGGTAGATTAATTAAAATCACATTTTGTCACCTAGAAGTTCCAGATTATGACAGCATCAGACTCTGAAACTATCTATACTTTTTAAAAGGCCAGCATCAACAAAGGACAGTTTACAACCCCTGAAAACAGTTTTTTAGCAATATATATATATATATATTGTGTGTGTGTGTGTGTGTGTGTGTGTGTAAAACTACAGTTTAAAAGAGAGTTTTCTTCCCTGTAATTTGTGAAAAGCAAATGGAGAATGGTTCTTAGTTAATTTTTTTTTTTTTTATTTTTAGTTATGTTTTCTGCTTTACTAAAGACTCAGTTACCTAGGGATTATTTTTGGTCTTTCCTCTAATACTATGAAATATCCTGAAGTGGTCTTTACTTTGTATCTCCTTGAGACTGCCTATTTCACCACAAACTTTACTATTTTCATCCTGCTCTTTTTTTAATATGTTCAAAATTTGGTCAATTCTCTTTTAAAAAAAATTATTTTTGATGTTTATTTTTGAGAGAGACAGAGCACAAGCCAGGAAAGGGCAGAGAGAGAAGGAAACAGAATCTGAAGCAGGGTCCAGGCTCTGAGCTGTTAGCACAGAGCCCAATGCTGAGCTCAAACTCACAAACTGTGAGATCATGAGCTGAAGTCTAAAGCTTAACTGACTGAGCCACCCAGGTACCCTGGTCAATGTTCTTTTTAAAGAATGTTCAATGTGTGTGTATAGGGCTCCTCAACAGATTACTTTCAATTGGCTATCTTAGAGCCTGATATTGTTTGAATATTTGTTTAGCAACCAATGGCAGGTTCTTTATTCATTTCTCTCCATAGTAATAAGATTTTGATGGTAACTGAATGTTCTTCCTCTTCTGGAGAAGCTTAAGGACCTTGTAGTGATGTTTTATTTTGACTTGGTTGTCTTTTCTTTTCTTTTCTTTTCTTTTCTTTTCTTTTCTTTTGTTTTGTTTTCTTTTCTTTTCTTTTCTTTTCTTTTTTCTTTTTTTTCTTTTCTTTTTTCTTTTCTTTTTCTTTCCTTTCTCTTTCTTTCTCTTTTTTTCTCTTTCTTTTGTTTTCTTTTCTTTTGTTTTGTTTTCTTTTCTTTTCTTTTTTTCTTTTCTTTTCTTTCTGAAATACCATTTGACACTCACCTGCCCTTGTAAAATGATACTATGGTTTCATGTATTTACTTTACAGTTCTAATGTCTTATTTATCTGTCTTTTAATGGGGCATCTTTCATGAGCACCTTTCATGAGTACCCACATAGTAAATTATATCTTGTAGATTTGGATATTCTGGGTTAATTATGATAAAAACTCTACAGCAAAATAGTACTTTCAGTTTTTAGCATGAAGATAAATATAGAGTAAATCCATGTGAAAGTGTGATCTATAGAAAGGGCTTGTAATAAGAACACTTGGCTCTGAGTTCTGTTTCTACCACTTATTTATTTATTTATGTAACCTTTATGAAGTTTTTCTAAGCTCTTAGGGCATGTCTTCCTTAGTAAAAGAAAAAAAAGATGGTACATGGTACATATATGTATAACTTTCTATCCTATTATAATTAATATTATACTTTTTAATGTGGTTGTAAGAGTTAAATGAGTAAATTTTCAAGGAAGTAGTTTGTAAACCATACAGCATAGAACTCTTTCCTATAATTTACAAAAACTGTCTTTATTTTCAAGTAACTTTTATTTTGAAAAAGTTGACTATAGTGTGGCCAATTTGTCTCCAATTTACTGTTCGATTTATTCTTCAGGTATTTCTTACCTGCGATTAAACTAAGGATAGATTAAGCACTAGATGCCCTTTTTTTTTCTGGCTTTTCTTCTATACTTCTTCCTTACCTAAATTCTGCCTCTTATTGTTTAGAGATTCAGGACTAAAGAGTTTGTTGGAGTAAAGGTATTAGGAAATGATGTGCTCTTGACTGTTAGGGGAATTTATCATTTATTTTATACTGTAACTTATTTGGTAAAGAACACAGAAATAGGCTTAATGATCAGTTTCTTCCTCCTTCTGAGCATGACTCTGAAAACATTGACTTTTTTCTTGTTGTTGTTCCATCTTCTAGTTACAACAGTTGGAGCTTGCGCAGATACAGCATAGAGATGCTAACCTCACAGCTCTTGCGGCTATTGGACCAAGAAAGAAGAGACCACTAGAATCTGGGTCTGGAAGTGAGGTATTGAAGTAACGTTTGTTATTTTATTTTTCATGTCAAGAAAGCAAGCCAAAAGGAAGCAAAGACATGTACATAGTTTATCCTACCTTGCATGCCGGTGCTGCCAAATGCTTGTTAAAACTCTCCTTTGCCTATTTTATAAAATATTAACTTTGCCTGTTTTTTTAGGATATATATCACCTTGAACTTTACTCCTCTTGATTACTTATTTTATACTTCTTCCTTTTCCCTCCACCCACCCCCGTCTCTACTCATAATGAGTCACATTATCTCAGTTTTTTATTTCTGTGCATTCTTTCCACTGGTCTTAGATAATCCTCTTCCTACTGTATATCTAAATCGAGTTCATATCTTTTTTTCTTAAGTTTTTTAAAAAAATATTTATTTATTTTTGAGAGAGAGAAAGACTGACCCCGCATGAGTGGGGAAGGGGCAGAGAGAGAGGGAGACAGAGGATCTGCAGCAGGCTCTGCAGTGACAGCAGAGATCCAGATGTGGGGCTCCAACTCATGAACTATGAGATCACGACCTGAGCCGAAGTCAGATGTTCAACCAACTGAGCCACCCAGATGCCCCCAGTTCATATCTTAAGATCAAATCTGACATCTTTTTCTTCCATGAACCCCAATTACACATTCCTTCATTGACTTCTTGTCTCAGTACATAATGTGTTTGCATGGCAGATTCTTCTCTGTTCCTTATATGATGCATATTTTTTCTTTGCAAGATTTTAAACTTTTTGAGCAGATATAATCCTATTCATTTGTATTCCTCCACAGAACTTACATACTCAATAAAAATTGTTAATTGTTTGATTAGCACCAAGAAAGAAGCTGACCTACATCTGTAGAACAATTATTTGATGTAATGTTAGATTTGTGGATCGATTATCAGGGTGAGATACAGGTACCACTGAGGTAGGGTCAGCAATAGGAGAGCCATGGCTCATCTGTTTTGCTCTGTAAAATTTAAATATGCTTTGAGACCAGCTCCTCCCTAACATATACCCTGAACATTGACAGTTCCTGAATAAATGACAATCATCTCAGTAGAGGAAGGATTTAAAAAATCTAGTTGTTTTTTATTATAAATATAATGAATGCAATATGTTCACAGGTGTCCCAAAAAATCACAGTATAAAAAATGTTTGAAAAATAAGTGTCCCTCCTCACAGATTTCTAGTTCCCCGTCTCCTGCCCAACCAGACGAAACCATTATTAAGATTTTTGACATAGCCTTCTAAAAATTTATTATGAATATGCACATGTATCTTATGGGTGTTCACAGATCCACGTGCTTGATTTTGTTTTTACTTAATTGTGATCAGACTATGCCTATTGTTCTGCCCTTGATGTTTTTTCCCCTTTTCTGTAATCTCCATCACATAATTGACCTCCATACTTTTTAAAGGTATAGGACATTACAATGTGTAGATAAACATAATTTACTCAACCCATTCTGTAATGGAAATTTAGTTTTCTTCCAGAACGTTCTTGAACTTACATTGTATAATGTAACTGTAGGCTAAATTCCTAACAATGGAATTCCTGGTTTAAAGGATATGCATAACATGAAAAACTTTTTGGAAAAATTCAAACACACAAAAAATAGTATAATGAATCCCCCCCATATACTCACCACTCTGGTACACCTACTATCAATGTATACCCAGTCTTATTTAAATCTGTACCAACTTTCTCTGGTTTTTTATACCTCAGGTTATTTTTTTTTTAAGTTTATTTATTTATTTTGAGAGTGAGCATGTATGGAGGATGGGAGGGAAGGGCAGAGAGCGAGAGCGAGAGAGAGAATCCCAAGCAGGCTCCTCACTGTTAACATAGAGCCTGACATGGGGCTCAAACTCATGAACCATGAGATCATGACTTGAACTGAAATCAAGAGTCAGACATTTAACCTACGGAGCTACCCAGGTGCCCCTTCCTCAGGTTATTTTAGTCAGTTCTAGACTCAGTATCATTTTATCCATAAATATTGTTTGTTGCTTTTGATTTTTGTTACATATTTAAAAATGACCCTCTGAATAAGTTGTATCAGTTTTTAAATCCATTAGTTCCTATTTAACATTAACACTGAGATTATCTTTGCCCTTAGATGGTTGAAAATGTAATTTTTAATGGAGTATTTAAATTGCAAGTAAAATTGAGTAGTTTTTTCCTATGTATATTGGTACTTTCAGTTTACTTTTTGCAACTGAGTTACGTTTTTCAATTGATTAAGAAAATGGAACACACCACACCCCTCCACCCCCCTTTCCAGTTGTCTAGGCTTTCTTGTAAAGTATTTTATTTTCCTAAAAAGAAGATCTTCTGAGTGTTTGTGCTCTGGCTTTCCATTCTATTTGGGAAGGCCTTTCTTAATTAGAATTATGTGTTAATACATTTATCATTTCACTTTTTAAGTACAAATCTTTGATTCATCCAGAATTTCTTTTGAGTAGGAGTTAAGATATGGCTTTATCTTTATTCCCTTCTTCTTTGTTCTCCCCCAGGCTCACAAATCGTCCCAATACTATTTACTCAATAATTCTTTCCCCACTGATTTGAAGTGCTACCTTTATCACACAGATTCAGTATTGAATACAAATTCCCATATGAATTTGGGTCTATTTCTGTATACTGTGATCCAGTGCTATCTAATAGAAATTTTTGTGAGAAAATGTTGTATCCATGCTGTCTTGAATGGCTACATACAGCTGTTGAGCAGTTGAACTGTGGCTACTGATTGAGGAAATAAAATTTTAATTTTTAATTCTATTGATATATATCTATTTATGTATTACTACAAAATCTTTATTTTTCCCCATCCTAACCATTTTAAAGTTACACAGTTCAATAGCGTTAAGTGTATTCAATTTGTTGTGCAACATATCTACAGAACTCTTTCGTTTTGTAAAACTGAAACTCTATGCCCATTAAGAACTCCCCATTTTCCCCACAGCCCCTAATAACTGCCATTCCACTTTGATTCTGTGAACTTGACTACTTAAATACCTCATGTAAGTGGGATCATATAGTATTTGTATTTTTGTTACTGGTTTATTTCACTTGGCATAATGTCCTCAAGGTTGCACATCTTAATGTATTGAAAAAATATGGTAGGGATGCCTGGGTGGCTCAGTTGGTTAAGCATCAAACTTTAGGTCATGATCTCATGGTTTATGAGTTTGAGCCCCACATCGGTGTCTGTGCTGACAGCTCAGAGCCTGGACCCTGCTTCAGATTCTGTGTCTCTCTCTGTCTCTGTCTCTCTGTCTCTCTCTCTCTGTTCCTCCCTCACTCTTTTCTCTCTCTCAAAAATAAACAAACATTAAAAAAATCAAAAAATAAAAATATGGTAAAACTAGCCCAGTGGAGAGTTTTTATGTTTTTATTATTTCTCTACCACAGGATGACCCACTGCCCTTTATTTTTGGTCTCTGTATATGAATGTGTGTAAATATTTTATTAAAACTGGGGCATGCTATTTCATCATGAAGCATATTCCTATATATATGACTTAGCATACTTGTTTCTTTTTTGCGAGAATAGTTATTTATAATTTTTTTTTCCCATCCACAGAGTTATTATTTACACCTCCTTTGAGAAAGAGCTATAGAGATATCTAAATTCCTATCCTTCCTTTCTATTAGTATTATACAATAAATCCTATATTATAGCACATGGGGTGAGTACACTTGCTTTGAACACAGACAAATCTGGGTTTTGTTCTTTACTGTTAAGTTTTATAATTTTTGACACCTCCTTTAAACACAGTACCTCAATTTTCCCCATTTGGAAAATGGGTATAATACCAGCCTGTAATGTTTTAAAGATTGGATTCTGCAGTGTTTAGCTAGTTTCTGGCCTCACGAGTGGACTTAATAAATTATCATTATTGTCATCATAGTAATAGTACCATTATTTTATCTTTTAATCATATTTTATAAGTAGTCTTCATGGTCCATAGTAAATTTGAAATGTTAACCATTAATCTCTTGAGACCTTTGCTTCTCTATCTCATTTGAGTTTGTCACAAATTTTAAAAACAAAACATTCCCTGGTTTACAATAATCAGAGATTTTTAAGTGTTTTTTTCTTTTACTGTATGTTCAAATCTGAGAAAGGTCATAGGTTAGGGGTCAGAGAGAAATGTATTTTTGGTGTTCAGAGATAAAAAAAAACTAGTTTATATGATTTGTCTATTGGCATTAAAATGCAAGATTATTAATTTTAAATTTCAAAACAGATGTGTCATAACTTGTGTTTAAATGTATTGAATAGTGTGTTTGCTTGGTGCTTCTTTAGTTTTGAGAATTTAGGCGTGTACATTTTCCCCTATATTTCTTGGGTTTTAAGCTTAGGTAGTTGTCAGATTTTACTGTATTATATAACAGTACTTTTAAGTAATGCTAACCTAAATTGAAAATATCCATTTCTTTAATGAGCTGGTAACATTTTAGTACAATCCTTATTTTGAAATTAGCTTGAAGACTATTATTTGTTGATTTTTATTTATGATATTTTAACTTTAAAGGCCATTTTCTTTTAAAAATGAGAAACTGGAGAAATGATGTTTTAGGTTTATTACTGATTTATTTGCCCTCCCAGTAACTTAAATTGCATTAATTTGAATTATTAAAAACATTTTTTTAATGTTTATTTTTGAGAGGGAGAGGCAGAGCATGAGTAGGGGAGGAGCAGAGAGGGAGGGAGACACAGAATCTGAAGCAGGCTCCAGTATCTGAGCAATCAGCACAGAGCCCAGCGTGGGGCTTGAACTCACGAACCACAAGACCATGACCTGAGCCTAGGTTGGATGCTTAACCTACTGAGTCACCCAGGTGCCCCTAACTGGAATTATTTAAAACTCTTTATTCATTTGTCTTATTCCCTCACAAAGAATGCAGAAGTTATGTATAAAACCAGAAACTGAGGCTTTACTTTTTATCTTCTTTGTAGATGGGAACCTGAAATCTTACCTATTTGATTTAAATTGGTTAGGATAAGCAGATAATCCCAGAGGGGAGTGAAGTAGAGTCTGGTTCTTTGAAGAATAACTCCTTAGTTTAAATGCATTTTTTTTTTTTTTTTGTCTACTAAAAATGCAGAAAATTAAGCTTACTAGTACCTTTCACATTCATAGATTATCATTTTTGTTGATAATAAATCAACAATAATACATTTGGAGAAATTAGTTTTGGACTTTTGTCCTTTAGTATTTTTTTTCTGTTATGTAAAATAAAGCAAAATTATCTCTTATCCTTAAAGATTTGTATAACCCATATATTAGACTGGCCCCTTATACAAACCGTAAGAGACTCTTAAATACTGAGAACAAACTGAGGGTTGATGGGGGTGGGGGAGAGGGGAAAGTGGGTAATGGGCATTGAGGAGGGCACCTGCTGGGATGAGCACTGGGTGTTGTATGGAAGCCAATTTGACAATAAATTATATTTAATGTAAAAAAATAAACTGGCCCCTTATAGATTTACATTTGATATTCTCTTCTAGAAGTCCTTTTTTTTTCTTTTTTTTTTTTTCCTCTTCTAGAAGTCTTTTAAAAAGTTGAATAGCATCAGCTACTGTCTTCCTTGTGTTAACCCTGGCAAAAAGCAACAAGTACCAATTATCATTTTGAATCAACTATTTATACCATAAACCTGTCAGCTTTACAAAGGGAAGAAATAGGGGTGCCTGGGTGGCTCAGTTAGTTAAGCATCCAACTTTGGCTCAGGTCATGATCTCGAGGTTAGTGAGTTCAAGCCCCATGTCCAGCTCTGTGCTGACAGCTCAGAGCCTGGAGTCTGTTTCAGATTCTTCTCTCTCTCTCTCTGCCCCTCCCCTGCTTGTGTTCTCTCTTTCTCTAAGAATAAATAAACATCCAAAAAAATTTTTTAAGGGAGGGAAATAGTTAAAATTTACTGCTTGGTAATACTTGAATTTGTCCTTAATTTACTGCTGTGGTTTGAAGTTTTATGTGTGGGTGTGGGTGTATTTTTATATAAATATGTATTTATATATACACATATACAGAAATGTGAAATTAGTTTTTAAACTAATATAGGCTATACAGATACTTATAACAGTAAATTAGAACCTACTTTAAGGTTTAGAGTGTTTGCATGTTTGTATTGCTTATGTATATTGCTTAGATCATGTGCGTGGGGTCCTTTGGAATGTTAAGACATTAACTGTACTTCCTGTATTAATTTTAGATCCTTGGATTAGAAAGGATCTTTATTAACAGTACTTTCAAATAGTTCACATAGCTTATTAATGATCCAACATTAATAATGATATTTCTTCATTTTTGTTGAATATAAAGATAGGTTTTATTTTTACTTTATAACATATCTTAAAAATCCCATCATTACACATAAAAGCAATTTTGGAGCTATGAAAGTACACATTTTGGAATTTCAACATGCAGTTTTACTCTCATTGCTTTTTTACAAACATAAATAAATGAGGCCTCTTGAGAACATTTATTCAATTGGCTTAAAATTGCTGATATTTCTTTTAAAATTAAGTGGTTTCAGTACCAAATCAGCTACATGGTGCTTATAGTATTGATGTGTCTAGTATATGTTGCTTAAAATGGTGTTCATTTGCTAACCAGAATGAAGAAATTATCAAGTGGATAGTATATGTTTGCTCTGTCTTGAAGCAGGCTAGAATGCTACCCTATAAGATTTTAACTCTTCGGTGGGGGAGGGGGTGTGTGTGCCTGGGTAGCCCAGTCAGTTAAGCCTCCTACTCTTGGTTTCAGCTCAGGTCATGATCCCAAGGTTCCTGGGATCAAGCCCCACGCTGACAGTGCAGAGCCTGCTGGGAATTCTCTCTCACATGCGCTCTCTCTCTCTCTCTCTCTCTCTCTCTCTGCCCCTCTGCCCTCCTCAACCCCCCATGCATTCTCTTTCAGAATGAATAAATAAACTTAAAAAAAAAAAATAAGAGGGATAAGAGAAGAAAGGGCTTTTACGAAACTTTGCTTAGCAATAAATTAAAAGTTTGAAATCAAAAATAGGTTTTTTGACATGAAAGGGCACAGCTTTAATCTTTATGTTCTTGAGGGGCACAGGTAGTGCCATTTTTTACCACCATTCTTTTGTGCTAGGCTACAGTGGAACCATAACTTCTGAAGTGTGCATTGTTATCTATTATAGCTGACTTGGAGATTTAAACATACTTATTGTCATCTAACACTGGCTATAAATATCACATAGATTGGCTGGAATTTAGAGCATGTTATTACTTTAAATAAAGAAGTAGCTCCTCATTTTTAAAATGTTATTTAATTCACACTTCCATAAACAGATCTGCCTCTTTTAAATTTTCCAGAGATACAGAGGTTGACTTTGTCAGCCATGTTCAGGGACTTCATGCGAAATATGTTAAAGTGCACATTATGGATTTATCTTTCCTTCTTCCCAAATTTCCCTTAAATATTGGTAAAGGAGTGAAAACATAAATACACAAGAATAAGGAAGAGAAGAGAAAACAGCAATAAGAGTATTTAGTAGTATTTGAGTTGAAATTGACTAGAGACTGGAGGCATTGTTTCTAAAAAAATAATAATAATAACCAAGAGAAGAGGCCTTAAGTATTAATATGAACATGTTGGCAAGGATAAGCAGATATGTAAGGGAAACCTCTTACATGAAAAGTTAAAAGGAGAATGTGGAAAAAAAGGTATGAAGCAGTAGGAAACTAGAAAAAAAAAATGTAAAAAGCAGAATGTGTCACAAACATGAAACAAGAATAAAAGCTATTTTTAACAATGACTAGAGAAAATGGAAGACCCTTGGGAACTGAAAGTGTGAGAGCAGAAATAAGCAATAATAGAAAGGGTTAGAAGTTAAAACATAGGGGGATGCCTGGGTGGCTCAGTTGGTTAAGCGACCGACTTTAGCTTGGGTCATGATCTTGCGGTTCGTGAGTTTGAGCCCTGCATCCGGCTCGGCTGACAGCTCAGAACCTGGAGCTTGCTTCGGATTCTGTCTCCCTCCCTCTCTGCCCCTCCCCCCACTCATGCTCTTTCTCTCTCTCGAAGATAAATAAACATTAAAAAAAAATTTTTTTTTTAAAGTTAACACTTAGGTCAAATCCAAACAAGTATTTTTTTTTTTAAAGACAAAGATGGTATGGTGTATTTGTATTATGTCAAATTTGGTAAGGTAGAGCTGCATTTCCCAGAATACCTTTTCTTGCATAGTTCCTGGTTACTGTGGGCATTGAGGTGTTTTGATTTTGCAAGGTGGAAGTGAGACTGCATCCATATTCTTACTCTCAGAAGATAAGCATGGGCACCCTGGGAGCTACTGCAACTCACAAACATTCTTGGCATGGGAGAGCCACAGGGCTCCTCAGCTTCCCCCATTTCCTCTCTATCGGCTTCTCCAAACACTGGGCCAGGCCCAGCCCCAGACAGAATCAACAGCTGAACATAAATTGACCAGGTTCACCATTACTTAAGGCCAAATCTCCATTATAAATGCCATATTCTCTATCATTCCTAGTGTTCTCTGTTCAAATGCTGACTGATAAAGACACCTGTATCATAATTAGTTGTAGAAGAACAGTAATGTAGTAATGATGGGCTCCTAAATTAGTTCTAGGTTTTCCAGAATTGGTTCTCAGGTCTAATTACATTTAAAAGCATTAGCAGCCTTTTCGAGTGGCAGAGGGGACACTGGTGATCCATGGCTTGCTATACCAAAGCAGTTAGTTTATCAGCTTTAGACACTAGTAATCAAGTGCCCATAAAAGGTAAGACTATGGGAGACCAAGTATTTACTGCCACAGAACATTTTAACATGAAAATAATAATAATGGGATAGGTTGATCCCTTCAAACTATATTGGGGAACTTAGGAAAGGAAACGGCTTTAGCTTCTGAGCTCAGAATCCACATAAAGAGTGAAATCCTCTATGATTGCTGTAAAAGAAACCCCTATCTCTTGTAGCCAAAGGCAGAGATTTCTGAAAACCAAACCCAAAATCTAATCCTGCAGGTGGCTGAGTTACATATAAATTGAACTTCTAGTTTGGTAGTCTCTTGTGTTAAGGTTATGTAGAGAAAGAATGGAAAACTGAAAATTGGGGTGGGGAATATGGGCAGATTCCAGTGAAGCTAGGTACCTTGGACTCCTTAATTCTGCCTAGCCACCTTTACTTTACCATCCTACCTCTGTCTGAGGGAAGTTAGTCTCCTGAGGAATCTATAATGGCTTGCCTTAAGGTAGTTAAGTTGCTTTTTAAGAGACTGCTGATCTTCTCTCACCACCTCTCATTGCTTTTATACCTCTGTAACCCCCTTGCAACAGCCCCCAGGGCATGAGGTACTTACCTACTAAGTGTTACCCATGAGGAAGTGTGATCCACACTGAAAGAAATAAATGATTTATCTGCAATTACCTGGGGGATGGTATAGGAATGGAATAGAGCAGAAGGTATGTAAAATTGAATCAGGCTGAATTTATTGATAAAGGCTCACTAAGCAGAGATTCCAGATTGAAGGTACTAGGTCAGAGGGCTATGAGTGGTTCTAACAGTTTGCTTGGTTAGTTAACTAAAAACTACACTAAAAGGTGGCCTAAACTAAGTAAAGTTGAGATAGATGCTAGAACTTTATTTATATAGTATAGAGGAAGTTATCCAAAGGTTTAAGGAGATTAGAATGCTAGAGTGGGTTTTTCATTAAAAAAACAAAAAACTTGATCACACGTGTTCCCCAGGTGAGTCTAGAGACCACTCCTTTTCTCAGAGCTCTGAGAAATCCACTCAGGAGGAGAGCCCCAACATCCTTGAAGAGCTCTATTGGCTGTTTTTTAAAAGAATGACAGGATAACTATTGCCATCAAATTAGGATCCTTGAATTATTCAGGAGTAATGGAATCCCAGGTGACAGCAACAAATACTGGCACTTAATTGCAAAAGACAAAGGGTGAGGGTGTGGTTACTGTAATGGTAAGGAAAGCCAAAGCGGTAATCAGAATTCTGAGTTGGCAGAGATCTTTTTCATGGGTGAATTTGGTTATAGTATCTGTACAGCTGAGATAGATGGGAAACTTTATGAATTATTCATTGATTTTTTATATACAGAAGAGCTCTAGACCTGGGGAACAGAAGTGTGACTTGAATGACCTCAACAGAGTTTATAACCCCTCAATCTGTCCCCAGATGTAAGCCAGGTCCAAGAACCTTTCAATGAAGGGAAAGCTGGGTCCTGCCATATAGCCAAAAATTTATACTGTTGATCTGCTTCTAGGCTTCCCCCAAAGACCTGCAGCCATTTACTAGAATAATGGACATTGGGGAATGAGAAATAGACTCTTTAGGGATTGCTGAATATTGACTCTGAGTGTAATGAATTCTAGAACATTCCAAACACCACTGTTTTCTATCAGTCAATGGAGTTTTGGCTTAGGCCCATCTAACAGTGGGCCCAATGTGGTCGGTTATTTCCATTTTTCTGGAATGCATAATTGGAGTAGACATATTGAACAGCTAACAGAGATCCCACATTGGTTAACTGACCTGTGGAAGCCACTAGAATGTTATCTACTTACCAAGATAAATTATTACATGGAGGGACTGCAGAGCTACCATTAAGAATTTGAAAGATGCAGAAGTGGTGATTCCTATCACATCCCTATTCAACTTAACTGTTTGGCATTGAAGAGGACAGATGGATCTTAGAGAACGATAGTGGGTTATCATAAGCTTAATCAAATGGTGGCTTCAATTAAAGTTGTTCCAAGTGAGGTTTTATTGCTGGAACAAATCAATGCAACCCCTGGCATTCGGTATGGAAATATTGATCTGATATATGCTTTTTTTTTTCTATATACTTATTAGGCAAAACCATCAGAATTAATTTGCTTTCAACTGGTGGTGTCAGCAGTATACCTCCACTAACTTATCTCAGGGCTATATCAAACTTTATGTCATAAGCTAGCCTGCAAGGAGTTGGATAGCCTCTCCCTTCCATAGGACATATGCTGATCCATTATATTGGTTCCATGATGATTTGATCTGCTGAGTTGGATGTAACAACTCCTATAGACATTTTGGTAAAGTGCATGCATGCCAGAGAGAGGATAATTCTCACAAAAATTCAGGTGCCTGTTACCTTGATGAACTTTCTAGGAGTCCAGTGGTTTGGATTATGTTGAGATACCTTTTCTAAGGTAAAAAATAAATAAATTAAATAAATAAATAAATAAATAAATAAATAAATAAATAAATAAATAAATAAAAATAATAACAACCTGCTATACCTAGCTGATTTTTCCCATCACAAAGTGGCACATTTGGATTTTAGAGGCAACATGTACCTCATTTGACCTGAAATGGGGACTATCCCCCTTTTCCAGAAATCTTGCTCTGCTCTGTTGACCTGACCAGGAGCTCCAAAGCCTACCTCTTTCACTTACTGTCTGGAAATCTATTCTGTTTACTTTCTCTATTTTATTTCCAGTGGGTCCCTCTCTGTCAACTCTTCCTAGGTCCCTTTCTTGTCCCTGTCACTTATACCTTTCGATTCCTCAGATTGGTGATTTCTTTAATTTTTTTTTTTTTAATGTTTATTTTTGGGAGGCAGAGACAGAGCACAAACGGAGGAGGGGCAGAGGGAGGGAGACACAGAATCCAAAGCAGGCTCCAGGCCCTGAGCTGACATGACAGCAGAGAACCGGACGTGGGGCTTGAACCCACTAACCATGAGATCATGACCTGAGCCAAAGTCAAGAGTCGGACACTTAACCGACTAAGCCACCCAGACACCCCTGGTGATTTCTTTTAAACAGCATTCTTGCCCAGCCTCTTTAAAGTGAAATTTTATATTTAAAATTTTTATTTTCATCAAGACATATGTTTAACTACTTTATAGTTCTACCAGCAGTATATGAAAGTGTGTGTCTATTAGTATCTCAGTACTGGATATTGTTATTCTAAAAGCCTGATGCCATTTGTTATCTCTTAGTTATTTGGTTAATCTCCTTTCTGTTCTCTATTCAGGAGAGATGGCATTTATATTCACTTATTCATTCAGTCGCCCCACTGTGCTAGGTACAGTGGTGAGAAGAATAGAACTAGGCCTCAGCTTGCTTGGAATTTATGGTCTAAACAGTTAGTTTTCTTTATGGCAGCTGGTCTGGCTATTCTGCCTTGTAACTGAGCATGATTAGGGAAGTACTTGGAGCTTGTGATACAGGACACCATTAATGAACCTTAGCATGGTGGTCTTTTTAGCAGTTGGCCATGGATATCTGTGGTTAAACTGGAAATTAGTATAATGTATATAAAATACAAGTTATCTGTGAAGAGCTGTCTGTGAACCTTTAAGATTTCCATGTCTTTTCAAGTATTTTTATTGTTACATTCCTCTGCTCCATTAAGTATTTTGGTCACCATTCCCCCCAGGGCAAATAGTGTTTTAATGCAGTTTTATATGGAATATTTGAGGCTTTATAAAATTTTTTTTTCTTCAAAGCACTTTAATTATAGTTAGCATAATAATGGGCTTATGCTGAGAGAGATTATTTTTTTAACTTGTCAAGCTTTAAGATGATTCCTAAAAGTTGTCGGGCTCCCAAGAAGCAGTTTTTGAAAGTGTGTCTATAAGCATACTGCTTCTGTAATTTAGACTAGTATGACTGTCTTTAGATTTCTTAAATTGTACTGTTCTCACATGACCAGTTATACTGTTATGCTTATTCCCTAATGTACTAGTAGCTGTTTGTCTCAGCCTTGTATGCAGCTATTTGGTTCCAACTTCAGTGTCTGTGAAGAGCACGAATTGCCTGTGTGATGTAGGACTGCTTTTGATAAATACCAGGCCTTAGAGGGTTTTCCAACGTGATGATAGATGAGTGTTAATTAACAACAAACTAATGTTTATGGGAAAAGTGGTTGGTAACTCCTTTGCTAAGCGTATCTTTCCATAGTTTAAATGACACTTAGTTTCTCTGTGAGATTTCCCCAAATTAGATGTTCAGATTGTCAATTAATGTTACCAGTGAAAACCCAAGTTTACTTGGACAGCAATATATCTGCCTTAGATATCGCAATAGTACTTTACTTTCTAATAACATTTAGAGTATATTGGTGAATTTCTATTTACGCATTTTCCCCAAGAATTCCGTAAAGTATTGAAAACAGTAACTACAAGTTGCTTTTGAAATGTTTATTCCAATTTGTTTGACTTACCAGATTGTGCCGATCTTTTGTGGGATTTTTTTGTTCAGATAAAATTCATATACTGTAAGATTCACCACTTTAGAGTGTACAGTTGAGTAGTTTTTAGTGTATTCACATGGCTGTGCAACTATCACCATTATTTAATCACAGAACATTTTCATCACTCCAAAAAAGAAATTCCATAGCCATTAACTGTTCCCTCTGAGCACCTTGCAACCACTAATCTGCTTTCTGTCTTTATGGATTTGCTATGCTGAGCATTCATATAAATGGAATTATATAATATGTGATCTTTGTGTCTAACTTCTTTGACTTCACATAATGTTTTCAAGGGCCATCCGTATTGTAGCATTTGTCAGTACTTCATTCCTAATTATGGCTGAATACTTAATTTCTTTTGGGTATATTCCTAGGAGTGGAATTACTGGGTCATATAATAATAACTCAGTGATTGACTTTTTGAGGAATGCCAAACTCTTTTCCATAGCAGCTTCACCATTTTACATTCCTACCCATAATGCATGAGAGTTCCAATTTCTCTACATGATGGTCGTTAGTTGTTGTTGTCTGTTTTTGTTTTTGTTTTAATAGCCATTCCAGTGGGCATAAAGGGGTATCTCATTGTGGCTTTTGTTTTGCATTTCTCTAGTGACTACTAACATTGGACAACTTTTCATGTCCCTTTTGGTCATTTGTGTATTTACTTTGTAGAAATGAAGTCCAATCAGTCTTTTTCTTTGCTTGCTTGTAACCCAGTGTCACAGGATTTATATCTAAGAGTATTATAGTTTTTGCTTTTACATTTACATCTTTGATCCTTTTTGAGTTCATTTTTTTGTATACGGTATAAGATGGGTCCAAATTCATTCTTTTGCATGTAGATATCCAGTTGTCCTGGCACAATTTTTTGAAAAGACCATTCTTTCCCATTGAACAGTCTTAACACCCTAGTTGAAAATAATCACAGGATGCCTGGGTGGCTCAGTCGGTTGGGGGTCCGACTTCGGCTCAGGTCATGATCTCGCGGTCCGTGAGTTCGAGCCCCGCGTCGGGCTCTGTGCTGACAGCTCGGAGCCTGGAGCCTGTGTCGGATTGTGTGTCTCCCTCTCTCTCTGACCTTCCCCCATTCATGCTCTGTCTCTCTCTGTCTCAAAAATGAATGAACGTTAAAAAAAAAAATTTTTTTTTTTAATAAAAAAAGAAAATAAATTAATCATAGATGTATGGGTCTATTTCTGGGCTCTCAGTTCTATTCTGCCAATCTATGTGTCTATCTGCAAGTACCACAATGTCCTGATTACTATAGCTTTGCAGTAAATTTTCCAGTCAGAAAGTGATTTTTCTAGACTGGACTCTTTGCTTTCAAGATGTTTTGGCTATTCTGTGTCCCTTACATTTACATATATATTTTGGAATCATTTTGTCAATGTCTGCAAAAAAAGATAGTTGGGAGTTTGATGCAGATTACATTGAATAGATAGATAGTTTGAATAGTACTTCCAACCCAACAATATTAAGTATTCCAGTCCATGAACATTTGATGCCTATCAGTCTTTTGAAATTTCTTTCAACAATGTTTTGTAGTTTTCAGTGTACAAATTTTGCACTTCCTTTTGTTAAGCTTATTCCTAAGTATTTTTATTCTCTTTGATGCTGTCATAAATGTCATTGATTTCTTAATTTCATTTTTCAATTGCTTATTGCTCGCATATAGAAATAGAACTGATTTTTTTGTATATTGATGTTGCATCCAGCAACCTTTCTGAACTCTTTTATTAGCTCTAATAGTTTTTGTGAATTCTTTAAGATTTTCTATATATACAAGATGATGTTATTGGCAGATAGTGGTAGTTTTACTTTTTCCTTTCATTTCTGGATGCCTTGTTCTTTCATGTTCTTGCCTAATTGCCCTGGCTAGAACCTTCAGTACAAGAAGAATAGAAGCAGTAAAAGCAGACACCTTTTTTTGCTCTTAATTTTAGGTGGAAAGGTTTCTTTTTTCTTTTTCTTTTTTTTGCCATTAAGTATGATGTTAGCTATGGGTTTTTCATTGATGCTCTTAAAGTTGAAGAAATTCTGTTTTGTTTCTAGCCTGTTTTGTGTTTGTCTTTTTTTTTTTTTTTTTTTTTTTTTTAACCAATGAAAAGGTGTTCGATTTTGTCTGAAGCCTTTTTTGCCTCTGTTGAGATTATCTTTTTTCCCTTTTACTAATAACATGTACTACATTGATTTTCACACGTTGAGCCAACTGTGCATTCCTAGGGTATATATCCCACTTGGTTATCAGTGTATAAGTTCTTTTTACATGCTGCTAAATTTTCTTTAATAGTATTTTGTTGAGGATTCCTGCCTCTGTATTCAGAAATTGTTCTGTTGTGCTCTTGTGATGTCTTTGTCTGGTTTTGGTAGCAGGGTAATAATACTGGTCTTATAAAATGGATTAGGAAGTGTTCCCTCCTTTTTTGTTTTTTGGAAGAATTTATCAAATATTCATGTTAATTCTTCTTTAAATGTTTGGTAGACTTTATAGTGAAGCCATCTAGTTCTGGACTTCTCTGTAGAAGTTTTTTAATTACTAATTCAGTCTCTTAATATAGGACCATGTGCCAATTAATTTATCTTTCTCTTCTTAGTAACAGGCATGTAGGTGGCCTTATGTCCTTTTCCATTCTTTAGTCTTGTTCTCAGTGTCCATTCTTAAATTTGCATGTATCAATAAAATGCTAGTAGACTAACAAGCCTTTCTTGCCATTAAATTATTATGTTGTGTTTTGATTGATACATGAAAGGCACGTTTGAATATTGAAACCATAAAGCAAATTAGTTAATGTCTGCCTGACTTAGCTTAGAATGTTTGCTAATTTTCTGCCACAAAAAACACCTTGGAAGTATCCTGATTTTTTTTTTTTTTTTCTAAGCCCACCATTGCACATTCATGGACTTGGAGGGTTCTGACCATGATCAGTCATCTTCTGGATTTATCACTCCAGTTAGTAGTTTGGTTTCTAATGTTATTTCTTGTAGTTTGTCTATGTATTGTATGTAATATATTGTCTTGTAGTTTGGTGCTGTCGATAGTGTTGTCAGTGGTTGTATTTGGTTTCCCTAATTAGAGTTTTCAACAAAATCAGTCGTTGTTTATCCTCCCAAGTCAGTCTTCAGTAGGGCACATAAAACTATGCACTTTTGTTTTCTTTTGAAGATTAAGTAAGTAAAGGTAGTCATTAGTGAAATTATCAGCATTGGAATTAAAATGGGATGGTAGATTACATGTATTAATGGGATAATTTTTCATGCTGCTTATATATGCTCATTAGCTTATAGACAAGCAGTTCTCAACTGGGGGGCAGTACCTACTATGAAGTAATTGGAAATGTGTGGGGTATTATTCTGACACAGTGACTCAAGATTTGGGACTATGCTACAAACATATTGTGACAAGGGGCCAGTGTTACTAAATATTATGCAATATGAAAGACACATCCACTTTCTCATCAAGCTTACTCAGTAAGCTTACACATCAGTCTTACTCAGTATTGTAATAACACCCTCATAGAGAAATGCTAACACTTAAATTTTCAAGCACTTCAATAATACTTACAATCTCTGAGTTGAATGTATTCTGGGGTGTTAAAAGATCTTCTAGGTAACTTTATTTACAGACAACTTTCCACATAATATTGGAATAAACATTTCTTTGTCTACATTCTCTTTACCTGTCATAATATTTGTGAATATGGAATTCTGACATCACAGTGCCTGTCAAACTTTTATACCAGAGCACACCAGATAGTAGAGAAGAGTAACCATGTGCCTTTGGGGGAAGTTTTGAGGAACGAATGACTTTTAAAACTTCAGATGAATTTTGCACTTGGTTTTAAGGTCAAGATATAATTTATTTACAATAAAACATGCTGGTTTTGATTATAACCATCATCCCAATTTAAGATAGAAAACATTTCTGTGGCCACAGAAAGTTCTGTCATGCCTATTCAGTCATTACCACCTCCAGCCTTTTCCTTTTCAGTTACTGATCTAATTTCTGTTACCATAGCATAGTCTTGCCTGTTTTAGAACTTTGTGTAATTGGAAATCATACATAAATGTACTCTTTTGTCTTTAAATTTTCATTCCACATTTATGTTTTTGAGACTTACTCACATTGTACATATTAGTAGTAACATTCCTTTTTAGTGCTGAGTAGTATTCCATTGTATAAATGCTCCATAATTTCTTTATTCATTGAACACTTGCGTTCTTTCTAATTTTTGGCAGGTACAAATAAAGCTGCTATGAACATCCTTGTAAAAGTCATTTTGTGGACATAACATTTTCATTTCTCTTAGTTAACTAGGAATGCAACTGTTGAATCATAAGATAAATGTGTGTTTAACTTTATAAGGAACTCTAAACAGTTTTTCAAATGGTTGTGCCATTTCACATTCCCTTAGCAGTGTACTTTTATTTCCATGATGGTGTCTTTTGGAGGAACAGGAGGTCTTAACTTTGACAAAGTGTAATTTATCATTTTTATCATTTTTCTTTTAGACTTACTGCTTTCTATATCCTAAAAAAAAATTGTGTACCAATAGCCTCACAGATTTTTCCCTGGTAGCTTTACATTTTACATTTTAAGTGTTTGATCTTCTTACGTTTTTTAAAGTGTTTGATCTTTGTAATTTAATTTCTATGTCTGATCTGAAGTTTTAGGGGTTGAGGCTAATTTTTTTATATATAGATATCTTGTTACTCCATCCCATTTATTGAAAAGACTTTCTCCATTTATCATGACTTATATTTAAAACCAATTAACTGTATGTATATGTAGAAATGCATATTCATACTTTATCCTGTTGATCTGTTTTGCTATACTTATGCCAATACCACAGTCTCTTACTTACTGTAATAATTTTGAAATCAGATAATCAAATCCTCCAACTTTGTCCCTTTTCAAGGTTGTTTTTGGCTGTTCTGTCTGGGTCCTTGGCATTTTCATATGAATTTCAGAATCATCCTGTCATTCTTACAAAAATGTATAGATATTTATTAGGATGGCATTGAATCTGTAGATCAGTTTACAGAACTTACATCTTAATGATATTGAGGCCATGTGATTGTCATATATCCTTCCATTTATTTCTGTCATCTTTAATTTCTCCCTGCAGTGTTTTAACTTTCTATTTGGAAGTCTTTCATTATGTTTATACATAGATATTTTCTTGATGCTATTGAAATGGTATTTTTTTTAGATATTTATTTAAGTAATCTCTGCACCCAGCCTGGGGCTCAAACTTACAACCCCAAGATCAAGAGTTGCACACTCCTCCAACTGTGTCAGCTAGGCACCCCAAAATGTTTTTTTTTCCTTTTTTTTTAAGTTTATTTATTTATTTTGAGAGAGACAGACAGACAGACCCAAGCAGTCTCTGTGCTGTCAGTGCAGATCCCACATAGGGCTCAATCTCACAAACCATTAGCTCATGACCTGAGCTGAAATTAAGAGTTAGACCTTATGTGACTGAGCCACCCAGGCACCCCCCAAAGTGGTATTTTTCTTTTATATTTATTTATTGGGGGGGAGGGGCAGCCAGAGGGGAGGAAGAGAATCCCAGGCAGCCTCCCAGCCACTGGCATAGAGCCCAGCACGGGGCTTGAACTCACAAACCATGAGATCATGACATGAGCCAAAATCAAGAGTCGGTCACGTAACCAACTGAGCCACCCAGGCACCCCCAAAATAGTATTTTTTTAATTATACTTTCCAGTTTGTTGCTAATATATCAAATCTTGTATCCTCTGATCTGCTAAATTTACTTAATTTTTCTGATCATTTTTGGTATAAATTTCTTAAGATTTGCTAAACAATCAACGTTGTTTACAAATCAGAGTACTTCTTTCTTTTCTTTTTTTTCTTTAATTTTTTTAAATGTTTATTTTTGAGAGAGGAGAGACAGAGTGCGAGAGGGGGAGGGGCAGAGAGAGAGAGAGGGAGACACAGAAACCGAAACAGGCTCCAGACTTTGAGTTGTCAACACCAGAGTCCAATGTGGGACTTGAACTCACAAACCAGGAGAATCATGACCTAAGCTGAAGTCAGATGCTCAACCAACTGAGCCACCCATGCTCCCTTAGAGTACTTCTTTCTTTTCAGTCTTTATGCTTCTCCCTTATTTTTTCTTGCCTTAGAACACTAGCTAACATCCCCAGTACTGTGTTGAATAGAAATGGTAAGTGGACATCCTTGCCTTGTTTCTGATCTTGGGCAAAAAACATTCAGTATTTAACCTTTAAGTATAATATTGGCTGTAGGTTTTTCATTGAGGAAATTCTTCTCTTCCTAGTTGACTAAAGAGTTTTTATGATGGTTCGTATTGAATTTTGCCAAGGCATGTGTGAATTTGTCTGATTATCATATGAGTTTTCTCCTTTATTCTTTTAATTTGGTAATTTATATTTGTTTTTAAATCCTGAGATAATCTGAGTTGGTCATAATATAAAATCAATTATATATGTTACTAGATTCTGTTTGCTGTTCATTCATTTTGTTTAGTTTTTTTGGATCTATGTTCATAAATGACATTGTTCTAGAATTTCATTTTGTTGTAATGTCCTTATTAGTTTTTGTTTGAGTTATGCCAATGCTCTTCCTCCTTTTTTTTTTTTTTTTTTTTTTTTTTTTTTTAAAGTGTTTGCCTAATATAGGTCGTATTTCTTCCTTAAATGTTTGATAGCTTTTACCAATGAAGCCATCCGGGCCTCAAGTTTTCTATGTAAGCCCATCTCAATACTAGGTTTTTTTCTTTTTATGTGTATTAATATTTGAACATTGTGTTTCTCAAAGAATTTTTGTACTCATCTAGGTTAAAGTCATTCACGTAAAATTATCTTATCTTGTCGTTATCTTTTAATATCTGTGGTGATATTTTTTCTTTCATTCCTGATATTGATAATTTATGTGTTGTCTTTCTTCCTGATCAGTCTAGATAAGGGTCCATACATTTGATCAGTCTTTTCCGAAAATTAACTTATGGTTCCTCCCCAAAAATGTCCATTTCCTATTTCACTGATTTTCGCTCCTATTATTCCCTTTCTTCTACTACCATGGTGTTTAATATTTTCTTTTTCCAGCTTCTTGAGGTGAAGTTTGGGTATAACTTTTTATTCTAATAAAAACACTAAATGTTATAAATTTCTGTTAGTTTGTGGGAGTAAAGCTAAAGCAGAAAATCTCTGATATGTTGAGTATGTTGTGTTTTTATTATTGTTAAGTTCAAATATATTTCCTAATTTCCCTTTTGTCATCTTCTTTGAAATACAGACTGTTTAGAAGTGTGTTGTTTAATTCCAAATATTTGGTGTTTTCATTATTGTTAGAAGACATATTCTGTGATTTCAATCCTGTTAAATGTATTGAGATCTGTCCTCGTATATGGTTTATCTTAAGGAATATTCTCTGTGCACTTGAGAAGGATGTGTTTTCTTTAGTGGTGAGTGAAGTGTCTATTAAGTCTTCTATATCCTTACCAGTTTTTTTTTTTTTTTTTTTTGACTGCTTGTTCCTTTGGTTGCTGAAAGAAGTTTGTAAGTTTTCTCTTTTTTTTAAACTATGGTTGTGCATTTGTCTATTTCTACTTGTCAATTTTTGCTTCTTTTTTTTTGATGGTCTTTTATTTGTTGTAAACACAGTATGTCTGTCTGATGGATTTCCCTCTTTTGTCATTGTGAAATTATTCTATTTCTGTTGATATTCATTGTCTTAAAGCCTTACTTTAATATTATTATAGCCATACCAAATACTATTATGCTTAATATTTGCATGGTTTATCTTTTTCTATCCTTCTATTTCCAGCCTGTGTCTTGATTTATTTTTATTTTTTATTATTATTTTTAATGTTTATTCATTTTCGAGAGCAAGAGAGAGAGAGAATGAGAGTGCAAGCAGCGAAGGGGCAGAGAGAGAGGGAGAGACACAGAACTCGAAGAGGGCTCCAGGCGCCATGCTGTCAGCACAGAGCCCAACGCGGGGCTCAAACCCACGAACCGTGAGATCATGACCCGAGCTGAAGTTGGATGCTTAACCGACTGAGCCACCCAGGCGCCCCTCTGTGTTGATTTAAAGCCGGTCTTTTATGAATAGCATATAATTGAGTTTGGGATTTGTGTCCAGCCAGTAAATGTATTTGGAGGGGCACCTGTGTGACTCAGTTGGTTAAGCATCTGACTTAGGCTCAGGTCATGATCTCGCAGTTCATGAGTTCAAGCCCCACATTGGGCTCTGTGAGGACAAGCTCAGAGCCTGGAGCCTACTTCAGATTCTGTGTCTCCCTCTCTCTGCCCTCCCCTGCTTGTGCTCTGTCTCTCTTGCTCTTGAAAATAAAGTAAAAATTAAAGAAAAATTTTTAAGGAAATTTATTTGGAGTGTTTAGTCCATTTACATTTAATATAATTTCACTGTGATTGGATATGGGTCTACCATCTTGTCATTTATTTTCTATTTGTTCCCTCTGTTTTGTTTCTCCTTTCCAGTCATCTTTTGAGTTAATTATGTAGTATTTTAGTGTCATGTTCTGTATTCTCTGTTGGCTTTTTAACTATACTACTCTTTTATTTTTTTAATAGTATAGTATGTATCCTTAACTGTCTGCACTCAACCTTGGATTAATACCACTTCACATAAGATGTGAAAATCTTGGGGCACCTGGGTGGCTCAGTTGGTTAAGTGTCCAACTCTTGATCTCAGCCCAGGTCTTGATCTCAGGGTCATGAGTTCAAGCCCCATGTTGGACTCCATGCTGGGCATGAAGCCTACTTTAAAAAAGGGGGAGGGGGGTGCACCTGGGTGGCTTAGTGGGTTGAGCAATTGACTTTGGCTCAGGTCATGGTCTCTCAGTTCATTGGTTCAGACCCGAGTCGGGCTTGCTGCTGTCAGCTCAGAGCCCATTTCAGATCCTCTGTAACCCCCTCTACATCCCTCCCTCACTTGTGCTCTCTCTCTCAAAGATAAACATTTTTTAAATAATTAAAAAAATTATAAAAAGGATATGAAAACCTTTTAACTATGTGATTCCATTATACAAATTCCCCCGTCCTTTGTGCTTTTTATACTTCTACATATGTTTTAAACTCTAGTACATTGTTATTACTTGGTCATAGTCTTTTAAAGAGTTGATAAATAAAAATAGTTCTTTTATATTTACCATCTGTAGTGCTCTTTTATTTTTCCCGTTTAAATTTCTATTTTGTAATACCATTTTCCATCAGTCCTGTGCAGCTCCCCAGCTCTAGAAGTACTAGAGTTTTAAGTAAAGCTACTGTTAAGACTTAAATATATTGGTAAATTTACTTTAGCTGTGAGGCACAACAGCCTTTACTGATATTGTAGCTTTTCTTTTCTTCTTCTTTTTTAAATGTTTATTTTTAAGTGAGAGGCAGACAGAGTGTGAGCAGGGGAGGGGCAGAGAGAGAGAGAGAAAGACACAGAATCTGAAGCAGGCTTCAGGCTCTGAGCAGTCACCACAGAGCTGGATGTGGGGCTTGAACTCACAAATTGTGAGATCACAACCTGAGCCAGAGTGGGACACTTAATGGACCAAGCCACTCCAGTACCCCATTAGCTTTTCTTAACATTTAAATCCTCCAAGAATAAAATCAAAGCTGGTTCTGAAAGGAAAAAAAAAAAAAAAAAACAGTTAACTGGCAGTCGTTTGAAGTTTTCATCATAAAATAATAGGTAAAGCTTATCTTTGGACATAGTTTTTGAGAGGACTTTGTAAGTGTCTTAATTAAAGGTTAAAGAAAATTACTAGTATTAAGAGGGAAGTTACTGCTTTTCAGAGTTGACTGTTTATTTGGTTGTCTATACTGTTCCTGTGTATTGTGTTACTTGGTGGGCTGAAGCACTTTTTTGCTGTTTGAAAGAGTGACTAAAAATAACCTTTTAAGCAATTTGATCCAGGAGCAGCTTGGTGGGGATGAGTGGGTGAGATGAATTGTTAGAAGGCTGGGTAATGCTTAGGAACAAGCCATCAAGGGACTTTACATTTGTCTCTCAGATTATTTGGCTTAAAGTTAAGAATGACAGCAGCATCTTGATTTTAAAGCCATTGTTAATTCACATAAACAATGTTATTGGGTGACACTTAGACACATGATTGTACTGCAGATGCCGAATGGATATCAGCTAAGTGCCAAACACTGTGTTAAAATATTCCCAGCTACAAAATCCTTCCCTTCTAGTGAGTGAGAAAGTTAAAGAGGTAATTGCATTGTGCTGAATGCATGTGATGATAGAATGAAATTCAGAGTACTTCTGAAGTAGGACTTGTACCTGGTCCAGACCTAGGATAGTTTGGGTTTGGAGCACTAGGGAAACATGTACCTGAACTGAGTTTTAAGGAACTTAGTGGGGTGATGTGATACAAGGATAGGACAGAGAAATTGGAAATGAGTTAAGGAGGAGCAAATTAACTGGAGGAAAGAGGAAAATAATATTGTGGCATGCACAGTAGTTTGGGACAGGAAGAAAGGAATGAGAGATGAGACTGGGGAGAGGCTTTGGTATGTTCCTGGATGACTGTATAGGTCATGGTTGGATACTTGGACTGGGTCCTATAGATTTTTAGCCATTGGAGCATTTTGAGCAGGAAAACAGCATTATCTGGTTATTATTTTAGAAAGATCATTCCCACTCCAATATGAGCAATATTAATACTGGAACTAGGAAAGTTAGGAAGGTTGTTGGAAGTAACCTAGGCAAAAGATAATGGGAGTGAAAATGTAGGAAGAAGTAGATGGTTTGGAAATTGTTAGGAGGTAGAACTGATAAGTGACAGATGGAATGTAGAGGGAGAAAGAGTTAAGGATGACACCCAGTTTCCTGGCTTGGCCTTTGGAGGTGAATGGTATTACCATTACTTTAAATAAGAAAGAGGATGGGGCGCCTGGGTGGCTCAGTCATTTGGGCATCTGACTTCAGCTCAGGTCACGATCTCGCAGTTTGTGGGTTCAGCTGTGCTGACAGCTCAGAGCCTGGATCCTGCTTCTGATTCTGTGTCTCCCTCTCTCTCTGCCCCTCCTAGCTTGTGCTCTGTGTCTCTCTCTCTCTCAAAAATAAACATTTAAAAATAAATAAATAAGAAAGAGGAGGAGAAATAAGAGGACACTGATTTGAAACATGTTGAATATAGGATACATTCAGTCTGAGAGTTCATTAGGAAATTAAACAGTGAAGTCTAGAATTTAGGAAAGCATTCTTTTGGAGATAAAGAAGGGGGATTGTCACTAGCACAGAAGAACCAGAATTGTCTTTGTAACTCTCATAATTACACAACTAGAATTAGAACTCAAAGCTCACAATTACATGTCACAGCAGTCTGTTTAAAGACATATTATTTCTATATTTTGCAGTGCTTTTGTATTTTTCACAATTTTTCCTTTGTTTAAAATAGCTGGGGTTCAACTAGAAAAAATTCACAAATTAGCCATTTCAATTAGTCTTCAAAATGTTATGTCTGTTAGAGAAGCTAAAATTCACTTATACCACTTGTTCCCAAACTTTACTGAGAAAAATCATCTATGGTATTTGTTAAAAATGCATACTGTTGGATCCAAACCTCAGAGATGAAATCAGTATTGATATGAGAATTTGACTTGGAGATCTGCAGGTTTTGGTTTCAGGTAATTCTCATACACTTTGTGAATATGAAATACACTTTGTGAAATAATAACACCAAATTATCCTTTTCCCTAAACAGCTAAAAATCAAAGGCTGATAATATAAAAGTTTTCTTAATATTGTTGCATCTTTTTTGAAATTTCTGCTAATGAAACTTTAAGAAACATGAAGTCTGTAAAAGACTGTTGAAACACAGACACTTAGAAGTAACAATTCTAGGGCAGAAGATAACATGTATGTAGAGTTGCTAATATTCTGAAATACCATAAATAAAATGAAGGTGGTAAAAGCTAGAGATCTGTTGCGTCAAAAGTTCCTCTTGTTGACCAGCAGAGGGCGCTCAATCTCGAAGTTGAGCTTTTTTTTTCCCCCTCTATGCTGCCTTTAAGGCCTAGAAGCTCAGGTCTTTTGAATATAGATTTTTCGTGTTCTTATTACACAAGGCCAGGCATTCTGTTACGCAAGGCCAGGATACTTTTTTTTTATTCTTGTTTCTAAGACTTAGAAGATGTTCAATTTCTTTTTCTAGAGCCAGATCTTCATTGTACCCCCTGTGCCCATGTCTATTTCTTGTTTCCTCCCTGAAGTTTAAGACCTGAGTCATCACCTTAAGAGCTGCCATGGTACTTGGGATTAGCATAAAATCGGGGGCAGAGCCTGAGAAATGTAATGAATCTTTGCCTGTATTAAAAATGTCCAATTTTTGTTCCTAGTTAATTATTAAGATTCAGGGATACATTGTGTTTTGTCAGTCTTCTGATCCAGGGAATAGAATGGAAGAAGTTGATGTTAGCTTCTGGAAACAATACTGATAAGCTTGGTTGGGTCTGTAGAGCATCAAGCTCCTCCACTATTTGATTGGAGGAGCTTATGGAAAACTTCCTGTCCTGGGATATATCCTTTGTCCATCCACCACATGTCTGAAATGTCCATTAATCTACTTGTTAGCTTTAGGCACTGAGAGCTCCACTAAAACCCAAAGATTTCACTGAGAGGACTAAAGTAAATGTGGCAAGAGAAATTGTTTCTTTAAGTTAGGTAGGACTTGGCAGGATGTTTATCATAATTACACTTAACTACGGGATGTCAGGAAAGATCTGGAACTCGAATTATACTGTTTCCTGTTTATAAACCTTCAAACCTCTAAACTGACTAATGAATTAATTTATTATAAGAAGGATCAGCATTTACAGAATGTATACTGCATGCCAGGCACTGTTCTCATTTAATCCCCAAGACAACCTTATGAGATAATTACTGTTACTCTTCCTTTGTTGCAGATTAGGAAACTGAGGCACAGAGAATTTAAGTAATTTGTCTGAGGTTGCTAATGGAGGAGACAACCAGGGCTCATCACTGTTCAATCCTCCTGTATATCTTTAAGTGTCCAGTAACCCAGGGAACTTGTCAGCTGCATCCGTGTGTGAGCTGGCAGGAAGCTCAGTTGCCTTGGATGGCAGCTTTTCGAAACAGAGGCCCACGTGAAGTCACTGAGAACTTCAGCAGGATTCACGAAGCCCCTGAACTCATAAAAATGTGATTTCTGCTTTTCAGTTAATATAGCAGGAATAGAATTGAGGAAAATATGGAAAAAAAAGTGAGACAAACTTTGAAAGGTTTCACTTCACAGCACCCACTCCAGTAAGTTGAGGGAATAAAAATTTGGATAACTGGTTATTTTTAAGTACTTAGTGTCATTTAAAAAAAATGTTTTGTAATGTTTGTTTTTGAGAGAGAGAGAAAGGCAGAGTGTGAGTAGGGGAGGGGCAGAGAGAGAGAGAGAGAGAGAGAGAGAGAGACAGAATCCGAAGCAGGCTCCAGGCTCTGAGTTGTCAGCACAGAGCCCGACCTGGGGCTCAAACTCACAAACCATGAGATCATGACCTGAGCCGAAGTTGGACACTTAACCGACTAAGCCACCGAGGCACCCAAATACTTAGTGTCATTTTAAAAACAGTGTTATTTCTCTGAAATTGGTAACTTATAGTGTTCAGTTTTTTCTTATTAGAGAAGAGTTCCACAAAAATAAGAAACTTTGTTTAGTGGTATAATTGAACAAATTAGTGAAGGCTAATAACTTAATTGACCTAGCAGTGGTAGAGTGTGTGAACATTTAGTTTTGATTATGATTTCAAGAACATCTGTTGTGCACTTGGTAATAAGTGTATTATTTCTTTCATTTTCTTTGATCTTTCTCTTTCATTTCAATACCTGATTTTCATCCATGTGAAGAATCCAAGTTACGGAATATCCTCATGTAGAAAGTTGGTTGGGAAAACACCCTATATCAGAAATAATTAATACATTATCAGCAAGGGTCTTCTTTTTCCTTCATACAAATTCTGATCTCGTAACCACCTTAGTGTTCTTTGGCATTAATAATGTAGTATGACCAGAAATCAGTCCTAGACTTGGTGAGGTGGGAGAAGAAACTTAGTGAGGTAAGAGAAAATTAAAGATGTTGGTGAAAAGGCAGGTTTGAGTTTTTTTATAGCTTTAAGTTAGCTGTGCACGATCCACTTTCTTGACCATGGATAATTGAGAGCTGATTATTCTGCCCAGGTCATTGTGAAAGTGACAAGTCAGACTGTAGACATCCCCAAAGCATAGGCATAGGAATAAAAATGCTATATTTTTGTATCCATGTTCAAGAAAGATTGACTTTCGAAGTGTGTCACTATTTGGGGGAAGAGGATGCTATCACCTTTGTAAAGTTGTGAATTATGAAAGACATTTCTGTTGGGTTACTGAATGTCCCTTGGGGTTTGTTTCATTTATAACATTGCCTCAGGCCTTCTGCTACATCCTGTTGGAATGACCTTCTTTTCAACCCTGTGCTGGCAGCTGTAATATGGCTCTTTCTCCTGAATCCTTTAGGGTTATCACATGACAAGCATGAACTGTGACCCCTTTGTTCTTTACCCAGATGATTCGGTTTTAAAAATTTTTTTCTGTTTAACATTTTTGCCTTATTTCTTTCCTCTTTTTCCCTCTTTGCTCTCTTTTTTATTTCCTACCTGGACAAGGGTTTGTGGGGTGTTTTTTTGAGCATTTTAATTTTTTAATTAAAGTATAACATTGATGCAGAAAAGCACACAAATCAAAGCTCACTGAATTTTCACAGCACAAACACACCCATGTAGACAATACTCCAGTCAAGACAGAGAACGTCACCGGAACCCCAGATAACCCTGCCCTATCTCTTTCTGGCCACTACTCCTCTCCCCTAAGGGGAATCATTGTACTGACTTCTGTAGCTTTGAACTTTATAGAAATGGAATCAGACTATATTTTGTTGTGTTTGGATCCTTTCA
Source organism: Panthera onca (assembly GCF_046562875.1). Taxonomy (NCBI): domain Eukaryota; kingdom Metazoa; phylum Chordata; class Mammalia; order Carnivora; family Felidae; genus Panthera; species Panthera onca. Next base: position 47,936,708 of record NC_138350.1, read on the forward strand.
TTTTTGTGATATTCATCTATGTTACTCAGTTTGTTACTGCTGTGTAGTTTTCCATTTGTGTAAGTATTCCACAATTTATTCTTAATGGGCATTTGGATGGTTTCTTGTTTAGGTCTATTACAAATAATAGTACTAAACATTCTCATACATGTCTTTCAGTGGACATGTGACATATTTCTGGGTATTTACATTTGCCAAGACATTGTGTATCCATCTAGCCATTTACATTTCAAAATCCATATAAAACATTAGATGATTGATTTTAGGCAAACTCTTAATAGGAAACGTTTGTAAACAACTATCGATTCAGCTTTAGCATATTATATCTAATTTTTGGCTAAGAAAATGCCTCTATTTAAATATACTATAGTTTAAACAGATAAGTCCTATATACAGCAAAATTGCCACTCACTGCCCATGACATGTTTTATTAACTCTCTTCCTAATGTGTGTTTTTTATCCAGTTTTCTAAAGTTCAGTTGGCAGGTCCATTCTGCAAAACCCTTAGGAAAATATTGTGATGGTGATAATTCACAGTGGTTAGGATTACATCTATATTATACCACGTCTAAGTGGTAACGGGAAGAGGAATGTGCTAGTGCTTGACTGCCATGCTTTAGTGAAAGTCACAGAGGCAGACACTTGTATGCACATTCATTACTGAGAACCTTGCAGAAGTGGTGAAAGACTGGCTGTCCCATAGCTTGGCTCCAGGACAAATAGCCAGGCAATTGTGCAGCCAAGAGTAAAGTTTTCATCCTTTTTAAACATGTCGACTTTCCAAAATTTGTTCCATGGATCCTTTTGAACATGTTTAACCTTATGAAAGTATAGAAATGTGATTGTGCTGTCATACTCCCTCAAAACTGCAAAGCATCTCTTAAGGAGATTTTGTTTGACCATCAGGTAAAGTGCCCCTCAGTCATTCTGTGAACATGCATAGAATTAAGTTGACTTGTTTTGACCAAAGTGTATTCCTTAAAGAGGATTTCTTTCTCCTCCATCGAAACAAAACAAAAATGTAGAGGGAATAATCAAAATTCGATGGTTATAAAAGGATAGTTACAGAACCAGAAGATTTGCCTCCTATGTTACGGAAATATAAATATAAGTCTTTTGGAGGGTGAAAGGAGGGTCGACAACCCTATCAAGATGTTTTTGGGAACAAAGTATGGTTAAAAAAAAAAGAATGAGAGAATAAAGGATTTCACCTTGACAAAATTATCCTTTAAGAATTCTGTTATTTTTCGTTTCTTCTTCCAGCCTTTGTTTTTGTAAAGGAACAGTGGGAAGTGAGCCTGCAGGGAAGCCATGTGATGGTTTGTACCTGATTTGGTAGATAATATAACGCAGTAATAACTAAGAGCACTCACTTTATTTTTTTATTTATTTATTTTTAAGTTTTTTTTTTTTTTTTAATTTACATCCAAATTAGTTCGCATATAGTGCAATAGTGATTTCAGGAGTAGATTCCTTAGTGCCCCTTACCCATTTATCCTATCCCCTCCTCCCATAACCCCTCCCATAACCCTCCGTTTGTTCTCCATATTTATGAGTCTCTTCTGTTTTGTCCCCCTCCCTGTTTTATATTATTTTTGTTTCCCTTCCCTTATGTTCATCTGTTTTGTCTCTTAAATCCTCATATGAGTCAAGTCCTATGATTTTTGTCTTTCTCTGACTGACTAATTTCACTTAGCATAATACCCTCCGGTTCCGTCCACGTAGTTGCAAATGGCAAGATTGCATTCTTTTTGATTGCCGAATTATACTCCATTGTATATATATACCACATTTTTTTTTATCCATTCATCCATCGATAGACATTTGGGCTCTTTCCATACTTTGGCAATTGTTGATAATGCTGCTATAAACATGGGGGTGCATGTGTCCCTTCAAAACAGCACACCTGTATTCCGTGGATAAATGCCTAGTAGTACAATTGCTAGGTCCTATGGTAGTTCTGTTTTTAGTTTTTTGAGGAACCTCCATACTGTTTTCCAGAGTGCTGCACCAGCTTGCATTCCCATAAGAGCACTCACTTTAGATCAACTTAGAAATTGAGTCCTGGTTCAGTTTTGCTGTGTGACTGAACAGGTCGCTTAACCTATCTAAGCTCAGTATTCTCATTTGATAAATGGAGGCAGCACCCATGTAACTTGTTGCAATGTTACATGAAAGAAAAGAGATCATGTGTGGGAAGTGATTTAACATAGCTGTCATAACAAGTGCTCAGGTAGCTAGTCTGGACAGGGTGGGGGAGCCATTGAAGATTTTTGAACCACAGAACGGTAGGACCTGAATCATGTAAGGCTTTTTCTTTTATTTTTATAATCAACATACAAAAGGCAGCACACATTTCAAGTATTCAGTCTGATAGATTTTTATATATACGTATACCTATGAAATCATCGCTGCAATTGAAATAATGACCACATCCATCAATCCCGAAACTTTTGTCTAAGACCTTTAAAGAAGAAAGTCTGGCCTTCAATGCACAGCAAAGAATGGAGTGAAGTAGAGCCTGGAAGTGGAGAAATCAGTTAAGAGGCTGTGGCCCTGGTCCAGGTGAGAGAGAAAGATTGAATGAGGTGTGGGGGCAGTTGGCCTTCCCCAAGAGATGGGGCTGCTGGGGACAGGGTTGAGCCTGCTGCGTTACTGTATTCTCTCCAGCACCTAACTCAGTGGCCAGAGGCTAGTAGCTCTTCCATGCTGAAGACAGTTTTTCCCTTTATGAAAGATTGGTTACTTTAAACTTTTTTCTCTATTCTGTTTAGGGCTTAAAAGACAATCTTCTTGCTTCTGGGACATCCAGCCTGACAGCCACCAAGCAGTTGCTTCGTCCAAGAATCACAAGAATCTGTCTCAGGGACTTGATATTCTGTATGGAACAGGAAAGAGAGATGAAGTATTCTCGAGCTCTGTACCTTGCCCTTCTGAAGTGACCACTCCAGTCTCCATCCAGATCCTTGCTGTTTACTGCCAAAGAAGACATAAAGAGCATTGTTGCACTCTCCTGAAATTTCAGTTTCTGGAAAATAATCACCAATAGGGAAGATCATTGTTTACAGTTACAAACTTTTATTAAATCTTACTCACACATCCCACGGGGTTCTTAATGACTAGAATTCAACTTTGTCTTCTGGAAATTGGTTATGAAATACAGTTCACACAGACATAGGCTTCTGCCTACCTGTGGATTTAATTACAGCAAGTTAAGGCCCTGTTTGTTACCACCTGCTTCATTTGCTGGACTGTAGGCGAGGTGTCTTTCCCTAACACAGCCTGCATTACGATGCAGGGGAAAGAAAGGAAGAGTCCCGACTTTCCAAGATTATATTTCATCCTCTGCTGAACTTGTCTCAAAGTGTTAGGTTTTCTAGGCTGGGATCAGAAGTTGCTTAGCTAATTGTGATAGTCACCTTCTGTAGTTCCAGGTGACAAGCCACAGCGTCTGTAGTGACTTTGGTCAGCCGAGTCCCAGTGTTGTCAAAACGGAGACAGATGGGGATAGTTTGTGCCTGTCCCCACAAAGGTGGCTCCTCTCTGGGTCGTCACCATATGCTGCTTCTGATACCAAGTGAGGGGACATCCTTGTTAGGGAAACTTTAAAATGGAAGCTGCTGATATACCTCACTGAAAAGTGGAAAAGGTGGGAAGTACTGAAAAGAATGATGGGGCACTGCATTCAAACTGAGGAGGGGAAAATGAGAGTGGAACCTCAGAATAGGAACCGTGCTGCACATGCGCCCTCCGTTCCAGTGGTGGGATTGGAACTCCAGAGCAACCGGTACACGTTTTGTTGACAGGACAAAATCACAGCCCAACCAAAAAAGGAAAATGTATCAAACATTTTCAAATGTACAGTATCTCAAAAGGAAGTCGTTATTTTTTGTTTTGTGTATTGTTTTAAATCTCAAGAAGGATAGTTTTCTAAAATCCTTTTCATTACCGCAAGTTTTAAGCATCTTGTTGCATTTACAAAATCCTAATCGATGATTAGAAATTTTTAACAATAGGATTCTATTTTGGATTCTATACTCAAAAGGTAATGTCAGCATTTCATTGTTGGAGATCTTGGCTCTAAATGTATTATGAGGAGCAATATATATACATATATATATATTTTTTCCCCCCACCTGAGGAGGAAGCTGATGTTTTGTAAAGCAAACCCTCCTTTCTTTCTTTTAATTCCGCCTTTGTGGCATGTAGTTGGTGAAAAATAATAGCTGTATTTAGAATCCCATACAGAAAGAACAAGTAAATCCTCCAAGAAGATTTTTTAAAAATGGGAAAGCTGTGCTTCTTAGAAAAAGAATTCAGGGGGAAAAGAACACACCTCTGGTATGTTACTCCTTATCCTGTTCTTCCCATTGGGACTGTTGTGGCCATGTTCTATACTGTAGTAAATGTTAAATTGGCCATTTTTGTTTCAGCAAGTTATGTAAAATGCTATAAATTATGTATATGTTAAAAGAGAAACTTTCAGAAGAGATCTATACCTAAAGTTGTTTTTGTATATTTAAATGCTTAGCTTTATTTTTTTGTAAAGTGCAGCATATTCCCATATTTGTGTATAAATGTTTAAAATTATTTCAAATACTTCATTAAAATAATTATTTTATTATACGAATAATTTTGCTCAGTTACTGACTTTGAAAACCAGTATCTTTAGTAGTAAGCCTCCACACCTGGGGGCTGGGCAGTGGGTCTTACCTGCTGGGCAATGGATCTTTCTTGGCTAGGATTGTTACTTTGGAGTATCAGCATTTGGGTTCCAGAACCTCACTTCAAATCCCAAGTTACTATTACCACTGTCTTCGGAATAGTTGTAAATTTGCATGCTATTTGACTCACAAAGAAAGCTAAACATATTCATTACAAAAGCTTTTCTTGGCCCATCAGTTTTCTTACTAAAATATTCTTTTTCAAACCTTATTTTTAATATACATTTTTAAAATTTGTGTCGTGAAGTATATCTTACAAAAGAACAAGTACAGTGTATCCAAAGTATTCTTCTGCTCAGTTTGCAAAATGGTGGCCTTGGGGTAGATTTGATCTATAAAGGCATTCTCTGTGACTCATACAGTGTTTCCCGTGTTTTAATTTACAAAAATCTATATTTCCACCTCCTTTGAAAAATCAGAAGATCTGGAATCATTAGGTACCTCCTTGTGTATGGTAATCCACTGGAGCCATCCAGTGCCTGTTCACTTTAGATGTGGGGGCATAAATTTACCTTCCCTTGTCTGAACCCTTCAAGTATTGACGTTTGTGACCCTCTGCCTTCAAGTAAATATTTATCTTGGGTGATGAACAGTAAAAGAGTAAAGTACTGGACATTCTCTTACCTGTTTGTTTTTTTTTAAGCAACTTTATTGAGGCATATTTTATATATAAAATTCACCCATATTTCCCCCATTTACTTTTAATATGACTGATCTTTTAATTTTTTTTTTTAATGTTTATTTTTGAGAGAGGGAGAGACAAAGTGTGAGTGGGGGAGGAACAGAGAGAGAGGGAGACACAGAATCTGAAGCAGTCTCCAGGCTCTGAGCTATCCGCACAGAGCCTGGCACGGGGCTCGAACTCATGAGCCGTGAGATCACAACCTGAGCCAAAGTTGGATGCTTAACTGACTGAGCCACCCAGGTTCGCCAACTGATTGATCTAAATTGTTTCCTCCATGAGTATCTTTAAGACCTTCTCTTAAAAATAAGATCAACATTTAACATTCTTTTAAAGCCTATATTTCTTAAATCCTGCATTTGAGTTAAATTTTGTTTCATTAGAATTTTGGCAACACTTTATTTAGAATTAAGGCCATTTATGGGGCGCCTGGGTGGCTCAGTCGGTTGGGCGTCCGACTTCAGCTCAGGTCACAATCTCGCGGTCCGTGAGTTCGAGCCCCGCGTGGGGCTCTGGGCTGATGATGGCCCAGAGCCTGGAGCCTGCTTCTGATTCTGTGTCTCCCTCTCTCTCTGCCCCTCCCCCATTCATGCTCTGTCTCTCTCTGTCTCAAAAATAAATAAACATTAAAAAAAAAAAAAAAGAATTAAGGCCATTTATACCAAGTATGTCATATGTCATAGTTGCAGCAAAGAATGCATGTAATATTAGGGCATATTCTTCAGAAAAATATGGAACCAAGATCTCAGATTAAGTTGGACTTTCTCTCTATCCCTAGTTGTATAATGAACTAACTTAAGTATTTATAAAAGTCTGAGCTTAGTAAGACTCCATGATTCTGCATGAAATAAAATATAGTATGTCATATGTTAATACATGACATGGTAGCTAGTTTTTGTTTGATTGTTGTTTGCGTTGTTATCTTTTCAGGCATTTTTTGGGCTCCCTGAACTGAAATGACTTTTTTTTTTCATGTAGGCATGATTTACATCTGATATCAGTACCTTTTTCTCTGACTTTTTAACCACTTCTGAGTATTTTCATGTGCATTTCAGTTGTGTTGCGTTGGTGCATTTGCTTTTTTACTGAAGTTGGTTCACAAGTTGAAAATTGGTCCTCAGTAGAATGGTTTTGCCATATTTTTCTTTTGGAAAACATTGAGAGACCGCTGTGCCGGCCGGCAACCTAGAGTGTCTGCCACCATATTCTTGAACGCTGGCTAGTGGGTGAGCAGAACAGGCACAAGAGTGATAGGGTTAGCATTTATGTCTACTTGGCACATTGAATATTTGTGGGAAGGAAATACTCCCTAGGAACTCATTTTAAGACTTTTGACTTTGTTGGTAAACCGTGAGAGCAATTTTAATGGCAACTCTTCTTTAATAATGCCAGGTCGAGGGGCGCCTGGGTGACTCAGTCGGTTGAGCGTTCCGACCTCGGCTCAGGTCATGATCTCACAGTTCGTGGGTTCGAGCACCGCATCAGGCTCTGTGCTGACCTCTTGCTCAGAGCCTGGAGCCTGCTTCAGATTCTGTGTCTCCTTCTCTCTCTGCCCCTCACCTACTCACGCTTTGTCTCACTCTGTTTCTCAAAAATAAATAAATGTAAATAAAAAATTTAATAATGCCAGGTCGACACCTTACTAAGTTTTCTTATTGTAGGTGGTATTGACACAGTATTGCCCTGGCTGCGTCTCTAATCTTGCCTCTTACCAGTTGTGTGGCCTTGGGCAAATTATTTAACTTCTCTGTGCCTTCGTCTCCTCATCTGGAAAATAAAAGGCTATGAGGAAAATGAAAACATTTATTTCTGTGCTAAATCTGTAGATGTTATAGGTCATACTGTCGATCTAGCTTTGTGTCCTTTTTCTACCACTGGAGATGCTGAAAGAAGAGAAACAACTTAGAATAAAATGTCACTTTTGAGGTTCATCCTTCAAAGTGACATTGAGGCTGTGTTTCTCATTTCCTCTTACTGCATTTGGATTTGTTTAAAACAATTTCAATTTGTCATCTTTAGGGGTGAAATGAAATACCCTTTTAATATCATTCCTTGCACCGGCCCTGTACACGATAAGGTAGGTTGGAAGAAGAATTGCCATAATTCTACATAAGCTGCTTGGCACTTTCAAAGCTAGTATTGAAATGTTACCTGTGAGGTTTAGGCTGTGGGACTGATAACTTTTCCTGTTTGTAATTGTAACAGGCTTTGCCTGAAGATGAGTGGCTTCTTGATGAATCTATCTTAGGCCTCCACTTCCCTAAACAGAAGTATAAAGTCATTGTACTGAGTTGGCTTCAAAGAACCTTTAAACTTGCAGATGGAGGGGTACCGGGGTGGCTCCGTCGGTTAAGCATCCGACTTCAGCTCAGGTCATGAGTTTAAGCCCCGTGTTGGGCTCTGTGCTGACAGCTCAGAGCCTGGAGCCTGGTTCGGATTCTGTATCTCCCTCTCACTCTACCCCTCCCCAACTTGCACTCTGTCTCTCTCAAAAATAAACATTAAATTTTTTTTTAAATAATAAACTTGCAAATGGCAATACAAATATCTCACTGGGTACTTCCCAGTAATGTTAATTCCCATAGAAATAGACAGTGGTTGCCTCTAACACAGAGAAGAGCAAGACAATTGAATAAATGGTACATTGTGTCATTTCCATGCCTTCTGCCATTATCAAAAAGCCTGTGGTGCTGGGCTAGACCCCAGTCAAGGAACAATTCAAGTGTTGTTATTGATGTGTATTAGTTTCCTAGGGCTACCATAACAAATTGCCACAAACTAGGTGGCTTCAAACAACAGGAACGTATTTTCTCACAGTTCTGGAGGCCAGAAGTCTGAAATCAAGGTGTTGGCAGGGCCACCCTCCCTCCATAGGCCCTAGGAGAGAACTTTCCTTGCCTTTCCGGCTTCTGGTGGCTTTTGCTGTTCCTTGGTTGTGGCAGCAAAACACCAGTGTCTGCTTTTGTCCTCGCATGGCCTCTGTGTCCTCCACGTCCTTTTCTTATAAAGACACCTGGTCGTTGACTTTAGGGCTCACTCCAATTCAGTATGATCTCATCTTGGCTTTTAACTAACATCCGCAAAGACCCTATTTCCAAACAGGGTGACATTGTGAGGTTCCAGGTGGACATGGACTTGGGAATGGGGGGGCGGGGGATGACACTATTCAGCCCACTGCAGGAGCATCCTTTATATATTCCTGATACTTTTATTTTCTGCCTCTGATTTCAAGAGCAGTGAAAAATTAATGGTTGCTAACATGGAAGGGGTTGACCTTATATCTCTTTACACTGGAAACTTATGATCTTGAGTTCTGTCAAGATGCCGATTCTGACCTTTCCTCCTTTTCTCTTCCCCTTTAGACAAAGCTTTTGGTGCTGTCCTAGTTTTACCATAGTGTGTTCAGGTGAATCTGTTTTGTATATTATTGGGGAAGGAAAGTAAGGAGCAAAGTCCAGAATTCCTGCAGGAGAGATGCGTCATCAAGGAGAGACTTCGAACTTGGGGAAATGTCAAGAATAGCTTTTTTTTTTTTTAAATTTTTAACGTTCATTTATTTTTGAGAGAGAGAGAGAGAGCATGGGCAGGGAGAAGCAGAGAGAGGGACAGAATCTGACGCAGGCTCCAGGCTCTGAGCTGTGAGCACAGAGCCTGACGTGGGGCTCCAACTCAGGAACCGTGAGATCATGACCTGAGTGGAAGACGCTCAACCACCTGAGCCACCCAGGCTCCCTGAGAAACGTCAGGAATAGCTGTATTGACTAATCACAGATTAAGCATTAGCCTCTGGAACTGGGAGTTGGTACCAACTTCTACACCTAGGGTCACTACAGGCGACTCAAGTTTTTATCAGATTTCTTCTGTGATAGAATACTTAAAAGGTTCTAACTAATTTTAAAAGAATGTGTATTTTGCCTACCGTAGCTTTAAAAAGTCATCTTTTGTCTTTTTCTTAAGGATTTACTAAATAAGCAAACAGTTGGCAGTGGTTTGGGGAAAAGACCCTTGGAAGTCTGCATATATTCTAGAAAGAACAACACAGAAAAGTCTACTGAATGCAGTCTGTAAAGGTCAGAAAACAGCAGGCTTTGCCTGAAATATTAGCATAGGAACAATCATTTAGCAGATTCTCAAACTTGTCTTCATGACACAGTGTCTTCAGTTATCTCAAAGGCGGACTGAAATCTCAGGTTTCCAAGATTAAGTTTTAATCCATCATTTTGAAAGATGCAGAGGCAGGCATGGGGATTAGGAGAGAAAGATATCAAATCAAGCAAAATGATAAGATGTTGCATCCTCTGTGCCATTAAATCTGTTTCAAGGTTACTGAGTGACATCAATTGCTAAGGCACAGACTAGGTTGCAAAGATGAGTGTTTGTTGAACAAGATGTTTATGTGGTCTAGTCTACCACATTTAAGTGTAAATTCACTTAGAATCAAGCCACTTATTTGCAGCCTAAGGTTCTAGATACTTCTGAGGCTATCTGAAGGTTATCCAATCCCATCTAATAAAAGAATTCCCTTCAGCATCCCTGAAACACAGGTCCTCTAATAATGCCAGTGATGGTGACCTTACTATATTATACAATCCATACTTGAATTGTCCTGTTATTTCTATGTTCTGTCTTGGCTTGATTTGAAAGCTGCCTTCCTATAACTTAGCATTTGGAGGGGGCCTGCTTTTGTTCTGTAACGTCACATAATAACAGTAGTAATTTTTTAAAAATATGTGTATTCACTTTTGAGGAAGAGAGTGCAAGTGGGGAGGGGCAGAAGGAGAGGGGGACAGAGGATCTGAAGAGGGCTTTGCGCTGACATCTTCGGAGCTGACAACAGTGAGCCCAATGCGGGGCTTAAACTCATGAACCATGAGATCATGACCTGACCCAAAGTCCGACACTCAACCGAGTCACCCAGTCTCCCCTAACAGTAGTAATTTTTTGAACACTGACTATGTATAAGGTACAGGGCCAAGCTAAGCATTCTACCTGCACTATCTAAACCCACCCTCACACAGTTTCACGAGAGTCTGGCAGGGATCCATTTCCTCCTGCATACACAGCTAGACCACATCTCGAGTCTCCCTTTAGTTAAAGGTGGCCATGTGTCTGCGGTCTGACCAAAGACATGTAGGCAGAAGTAGTGTGTGATATGTTTCTGCTCTGGCTCAGGACAACCTGCCATGTAGGATCTTGCATGTTCTTTCCCTTTCCACTGAGACCTCGGTAGGCTCATGATGAAGATGGCACAGCCACCAGATGTGAAGAGCCTTGGGTCACTGAATTGCGGCCCAGAGCAAAACTGCCTGTTGGCCAAGAACACCATTTCGGGCTATACATGAATGAGAAATAAACATCTAATATGTAAACCACTCCCAATGCATCTGTTCTCGCAGTTTGTAGAGCTGAATTAACACTACAGATAGCTACTGCTATTGGTATTTCTAGTTTACTGGTGAGGACACAGGTGTGTCAAGAGACAACAATTTAGTGGAAGTCACAGAGAAAGTTGTTGAGATGGGATTTGGACCTCAGTCTGTCCAACCCCAAAGCCTGCACTCTTGATTCCTACACTGAATGGGAGTTTTGGTTTTGTTGTTTTGTTTGTTAGTGCTTCAGAGCTAATCTCTGTCCCACGATGATAGCACTTTCACTATGTGAGGATAACTCCATTTCCTTTCCTACACATCACGTCCCTTTTGTAACTGAGGGGGCCAGTTCATCAATTCTCACAATGGTCATTCTAGATTTCTCAGGACTTTATTTTGATTGTTCACTTGGTGTATTCCACCATACTAAAGGCCACAGTACAATGTTGTTTGCTTGGGGCACCTGGGTGGCTCAGTCAGTTGAGTGTCTCACTCTTGATTTCAGCTCAGGTCATGGTCATGATCCCAGGGTTGTGGGATCCAGCCCCTCGTCAGGCTCCATGAGTCTGCTTAGGATTCTCTTGCTCTCTCTCCCTCTACTCCTCTCCCCTGCTCATGCTCTCTCTCTCTCTCTCTCTCTCTCTCTCTCCAAAATAAAAATTTAGTAAATAAACAAAAATAGAATGTGGTTCCCATTCTAAATGCAATACCACCTATCGGGCTTGAAGAGTAGGAAGGGTGGTGAGCCCCTACTATTTAGAGCAGAAGTCTGTGGTGCCGTTGGTGCAAAGTCAGACTGTGGAAACGTGAGGCTTGTAGCTAACCAATCACCCCAAGGTTTTTTATGCTCACGATTCAGAGACTAGCCAGTGGGCCAGTTCCTAGGGCCAGTTCTTACCTAGGAACTCGTTAGAAACATGGGACCTCAAACCCCACTCCTGACTTGCTGAATCAGAACCTGCATTCTAGTAAGATCCCAAGGTGATTCCTGTGCTCTTGGAAGCTGGAGAAGCACTGCTCTGATTGATTGCCTTTATCAACCTCAGGAAAAAAAACCTCACATATGTTCTGCAGTGCTTGATTTTGCTCTGGCCTGTTCAGTTTAGCCAGTTACAGTCATTTTGGATTTTGATTCTGTGATGTATTGAGGACATTTGAATTCAAGTTAATAAATCAACAATATCATTATCCCTCTCAGCCTGTGTCACCCACACGTTTCCTAAGCATGCCTTCTAGGTTCATTCAAGTTGCCCATAAATGTGTTGACCAGGACAGGGCCAGCTGTGAAACTGGGAAGCATGTTGCTGCCCTCCAACATCAGCTTGTTAACTGGCACTGATTGCTCTCCATGGCCAACAGTGACTATGTCTAACTCATAGTGCCATTGCAGACTTCATAGTTTCCACGAGCAACTCTGGAGAACTTGCTCAACTATATGCACTGCCTCGCCTGTGGTTAGCCAATCTAGCAGCATCTCAAAGAAGAGCATGATCATGGTTTAGAAGATCCCCATCTGTTATGGGCTAGATTGTGTCCCCCGGGCCCTGAATTCATTATGTTGACATTCTAACCCCTAGTCTTTCAGAATGTGGCTGTATTTGCATATTGCATTGTATTTGCATAGGATCTTTAAAGGGGTGGTTAAAATGAGGTCTATAGAGTGGCCCTGATCCAATATAACTGGTGTCCTTATAAGAAGAGATTAGGACACAGACAAGTACAGAAGGAAAGCCGCTTGAGGACACAGCGAGGGGGCGGCCATCTACAAGCTAAGGAGAGGGGCCTCAAAAGAACCCAGCCCGCTGACATCTTGATCTCGGACTTCTGGTCTCCAGGATCGTGAAAACATAGATTTCTGTTGTTTTAGCCTCCCATTTTGTGGTACTTTGTTATGGCAGTCAGGCAAACTAATACACCATTCCCTCCCTCCCCTCTTCTGCCTTTACTTTCTGGCTCTGGCAGGATGAGCTGAGGCGGTACTTTGAATTGCCTGTCTGAGAAACTTAGGCATAAATGATATATTTAAAATGCCTTGGTGGTGAGGGGGCACCTGGGTGGCTCAGTCAGTTCAGTGTCTGACTTCACCTCAGGTCATGATCTTGCAGTCCGTGAGTTCAAGCCCCGCCTCAGGCTCTGTGCTAACAGCTCAGAGCCTGGAGCCTGCTTTGGATTCTGTGTCTCCCTCTCTCTGCCCCTCCCCCACTCGCGCTCTTGCCACCTCTCTCAAAAACAAACATTAAAAAGATTTTCTAAATAAATAAATAAATACATACATACATTAAAAAAAAAAATGCTTCAGGGGTGTTGGCTACAGTAAAGTCCTGGGTGAAGTAGAGGATTGCCTTAAATGGAAGAATCACCACTAGGGTCACAAGGTACAGAGGAATGTTCAAGGTGTCTGCATTCATGATATTTAATCAAAGCTTACAGGAAAAGCCAATATACATCACCCTGGAGCCTGCTTCTGATGGGGCAGTGCCTCAGCCTCTCTGCCCCTGTTTTTCCTACTACTGTTTCTGCTACTGCTTTCATTCTCTATTTATAAAGTGTCTTCTTCTTGCACATTTTTGCATCTGGGCACACGATTCTCTGTGTGTCACGTTCAAACCTAAGAGAGAAGAAGTGGCTGGGTCTGTTAAATGCTCCTCCTCTTGGACACTCGTACTTGTTGGTTGTGATTTTGTGCTAAACTATCTCATAGGTGCTGGCCAGCCTGAAGGTGGCTGCTCCGGTGTCAGGTGCTAGTCCCCGGTGCAGACTGCTGTGACCAGCGTGGCAGTGTCACACATAGAAAGCAAGACAGATTTCATGCAAGGAAGTGCCCTTGACAGCGTTGTTTGGGGGAGGCGCGGGCCCGGCGAGCATGCTACACCTTGCCACTCAAAGTGTGGTCCGTGAACCAGCAGCAGCATAGGCCTCCCCAGGAACGTGTTTGGTGTAGAACATTGGCCCCTCCCCCAGAGCTGCTCAACCATAATCTCCATCATAATAAGATGCCCAGGAGATTACCAACCTTCTCACTGATTTTTAGTAAATCTGGACTTTTCTGTATATCAAGTTTGCTTAAAACTGCATGCCCCTGTAGGTCAGATTGGATCCAGGCTTAGGAGTTTTAAACCTGTAGTGAACCTTGGCCATATAGTCAGCTTTCAGAATAAGATGTTGAAACCCAGAGAGATTAGGTGATTTGCCTGACACCCCATCACGCTTGGATGCATTTAACGATGCACAATTTTCTATGAACGCTGGTAATATAAAAATATATTTTCTTAGGCAACTTGGCAATGCTGTGTCAGTTTCTGAGCCAGATACATTTGAGAACCGGGTCCAAACTTAAAGTGATGGGCAACTTTGCTACTAGCTACGTACCTTAACTGCATTCAAAGGGATCAGTGCATTGGAGGGTTGGAGAAAAGTTACAAGGACTGTTTGCCAAAGAGAAGCATCATCATTCTTCCAGTTAGAGGGGCCAACCCTTGGCAGTGCATTCTATCTGGTCTTCCTCTCTTAGGAAAGATTATTAGACATGTCTCATTTCTTTTTTTTTTTTTTTTTTTTAACTTTATTTTTGAGAGACAGAGAGAGCGCGTGCTTGCGTGCATGAGTGGGGGACGGACAGAGAGAGAGGGAGACACAGAATCTGAAGCAGGTTCCAGGCTCTGAGCTGTCAGCATAGAGCCTGACAGGGCTCGAACCCATGAACCGTGAGATCATGACCTGAGCCGAAATCAAGAGTGGGAAGCTTAGCCGACTGAGCTACCCAGGCACCCCAAGCCCATCCCATTTCTAAGAAAATTCTCCCACATCTTTTACATTTCAAATTTTCATTTTGACTCACTTCACAATGCCTTTGGCCCATACAAGTTTTTAATCTAAAAAGACACTATAATAATAAAAGTAACTAGTAGCAGCACTGATAACAGTAATAGTAACTACAGCACTTTAGGCCTAACTACCTAAAAGAGCTGTGTATGTTACATTGATACTACGATTCTGAAAAAATGTACCATTACAATCCTGGGGGTTTCCCTCAGTGAATTTCCCATTTGATGAATAAATCGATCTTATATCTTATTTTATTAATTTTTAAAATACTTTTAAAGTTTATTTACCTTGGGGGCACCTGGGTAGCTCAGTCAGTTAAGCGTCTAACTCTTGATTTCAGTTCAGGTCATGATCTCACGGTCCTGGGATCGAGCCCTGTGTCGGGCTCTGCACTGGGTGTGGAGACTGCTTCAGATTTTCTCTCTCTCTCTCTCCCCCTCTGTCTCTCCCCCGCTCACACACACTCTCTCTTTCCCTCTAAAAAAATAAAAAAATAAAGTTTATTTATTTTTGAGAGAGAGCACATGCAGGGGAGGGGCATAGAGAGGAAGAGACAGAATCCCAAGCAGGGTCTGCACCATCATCACAGAGCCCAAGTCAGGGTTCGATCTCACAAACCATGAGATCGTGACCCGAGCCGAAATCAAGAGTCGGACTTTAACTGACTGAGCCACCCAGGTGCCCCTCGATCTTCTATTTTGAAATATTTTTCTTAGGCTTTGTAATGGTCATTGTTCATTCAGTACTTACCTGTAGAGTATCCACTTTAGAGAGCTTTTGAGGTGGTGGAACTATACACATGAATACTCAAGAGAATTTTAGAGAGCTTGTAACAAGCACATTATGATGAGGAAAATAACGTCCACAAAACGTGGATGGCAAAGCAGAAACCGGAACCCAGGGAGACAGTCAAAAGGCCAGCCAAGCGCCCCTACTGCTGTGAGCCTGGGCTTGGGAGTTGCCTGACAGCCTGGCATTTGCTTGGGGGACCTGGCAAAATACTTACACCAGTTCACCAGTGACAGGTCTTACTTAGCTTTGGCTCTTGCTTCCTGGTGTATAGGTTTCTGCTTTGTAAGTTGGATACACTTCAATTCTATCATTTTCCCTCAACGTGCAATAGTGCTGTTCTTGTCTCTAGATTTCTTGTGTTCACTGGTTTTTCTATGCATCCAACATATATTTGGTGCCTACTGTACACCAAGCTGCACATTTCATAGGGCAGGAGACAGGGGGTTCCAGAACGAAGAGCACATATGCCCTGCCTCTACAAGCTCCCTGTGTCATAAGTGAGACATACAGGAGGCTGGTGATTAGAACACAATGCAGCAAAGACGGGGGATGAGCTAAGTGCTATGGGAGATTTTCAGCTATTGTTTGCATCAACCTCTGCCTTTTACTTTCTGCCTTTTCTTTCAGTTTCTTTTTCTTTTTGAAAAAGAATAGATATCAGGTAGCTTAAGGATAGGGACACTTTGTTTTATTTTATTACCACATGCCCATTGTGCCCCAAACACCATGATGGGCACACAGAAATGAACCACCAGGGGGAGACAAACCTGCAAGCAAGTAACTGTGTGGTGTGTTAAGTGCTGGGAGGGAGGATGTGCAAGGATGCACAAGCAAGGATGTGCAAGATGGGGACTTGGGACCCTTTATGCTGCGACTTGAGTCTGAGGAAGAAGGCTGTCCAAGCAAAAGGCAGAGGCGTTGTGATGTGTCTTATTCAGGGAATCCTTGGTTTAATAAGGTGGGAACAGATAGGGTGCAAAGGACAGAATGACAGCTTTTTAAGCCAAGTTAAAGGGCTCTGGGAGTTTACCAGACTATCTTGTCGGATTCCACTGGTGGCTGCATAGGGCATTGTCCCAAGCTCCCTTGACCCATAAAGCCCTTTAAATTATAATATGCTCATGGCATCTGAGAGGTGAGGCCCCCTTGAATTAGGTGCTAGAGATCCTCAGCTTTCACATAGTCTCCACTTTTGCCCACATTTTCCTCTCCTCCATTTGTTGGCTTTGGTTTTTAATATGTGGCAGGACTAATGATAAGAGACCTCACAGTGGCCCGACCTGCCTACCGGGCACCATCTCTGAGAGGATGGCCAGTGGGTGGGTCACTGCCCTGCTGCCTGAGCCAGCAGCTGAAGGGAGCCCCTACTGAGCCCCTGCTTTGTAGGAGAGTCTTTCTGGGACTCCTCCTCCTTGGCAGGATTGGTGGGGATGGGTTAAGGCTAAGGACACAGCCCCGGGTTGGGGTTGGTCCACTGAGGCCCTATTTGACTTGCGTTATGGTAACAAGTGAAAGAAGTACCCCATTCACTGCAACCTTGCTTGAGGTAAAGTCCACATTGGGTTAGAGGTCTGAAGGTTGAACGAATGTCTGGGCCCTGGGGGAACTGGGGGAGCTCCGAGCCAGTAGGAGCACCCTCCCTGGGCACTTGGCACCTAGGAAGCTTCTTAGCTGTCTGCCAGGTAGCTTGAGCCTGGGGCAGGAAAGGCCAACAGAAGCTGTAATTATCATCTTTTTTAAGCTCCTCTGGAATGGAAATTCTGGAAGTCAGCAGGAGCCAAACGGGCTGGGCAGGCTGAACCTGGTGGTGGTTCTGACTGTTGGTGGCAGCACAGGCCACCTTTGAGTCACTGGCATGGTCCCTGGCCCTTCCCAACAGGCTTTCTTAGGTGGATCCTCCAACTGCACAACCCTTTTCAGGAGCCAGAGCCCCCAGGTTTGCTTGTGCCATTTAAACCACAACCTGGCTAAGCCTCTTCAAATGTGTTCTGTAATAAATAGCCCCCCCCCCCCCCCGCCCCGGCTTCCTAGGCACCCATCCATGTGTTCAGGAGCCTCATCAAAGCCATTCTTTCCAGGGTGTGGCTCCAACCTGGAAAGCCAGCTGCATCTCCTGCCATGGCCCCCTCTTCTTCCAAGGGGTGTGCTCACAAACCACACGTCAGAGACGTGTCAGAGGCCTCACCACTGCACAGCTCAGAAATGTGGGTCTGGAGGCCAGGACGATCAAGACATTTGTTCTGCACCTCAGTACATACCCGCTGGGACGCACCCCAAGAAGGTCTTCAGGGAGAGGGTCACCGTGACCCTATAGTCAGCGCCAAAACTTCCAAACCAAAGTCTGGCTCGGTGCTTTGACATCAGGGACCCGCAGCTGCCATCTTCTTATCTCCACAGGGTCTACCTCCAGGTCGGGTTCGTGCGGCATCCCATGGGTCCCTGTGTTTCTCATGACTCACCCACGTGGATAGAGGAGGGAAGCCGAGGGAGGAGAGCAGCAAGGGTGATAGGGGATAGAGTGAGGAGGGCACAGAGGCAGCTCTGCCTCCCAAGCACTCAGAGATGAGCCGCCTGTGCCCAAGTGCAGCTTACTGTCCTCTCCCGTCTCTGTGAGTTGTCAGTGCCAGCAGAGGGATGCCTGCCCAATGGGATCACTGGATGACTCAATATGCAAGTGTCCAGGGCCCAGGATAGGGTGGTGAGTTACTTAGCAAACTAAAAGGTAAGTGAACAAACACCTCATAGATACTTCCTTCCAACCCAGGACAACCTTTGTTTCAAGAATTGCAGCTTTCATTTGACCAAATACAACATCCATTCATGATTAAAAAAAAAAAAAAATCCCTCAACAAGTTAGGTTGAGAGGGAACATACCTCAGCATAATAAAGGTCATATAGGAAAACCCACAACTAGTATCATCCTCGGGAAAAACAGAGCTTTTCCTCTATAGTCAAGAAGACAGGATGTCCACTCTCACCATTTTTATTCAACAGAGGCCTGGAAGTTCTAGCCACAGCAATCAGACAGCAAAAAGAAATAAAAAGCATCCAAATCAGCAAGGAGGAAGTAAAACTGTCACTATTTGCAGATGACATGATATGACATAGAAAACCTAAAAGACTCCAGCAAATAACTGCTAGAACGGATAAATGAATTCAGTAAAGTCACAGGATACAAAAATCAACGTGCAGAAATCTGTCGCATCTCTATACACCAATAATGAAGTGGCAGAAAGAGAAATTCTGGAATCAATCCCATTTACAACTGCACCAAAACCAGTAAGAAAGATACCTAGGAATAAACCTACCCAAAGAGGTGAAACACCTGTAGTTTGAAAACTATAAAACACTGATGAAAGAAACTGAAGACAACACAAAGGAAGGGAAAGACATTCCATGCTCACAGATTGGAAGAACAAACATTTTTCGATGTCTATAGTGCCTAAAGCAATCTACACATTTAATGCAATCCCTATCAAAACACCACCAGCATTTTTCACAGAGCTGGAACACACAATCCTAAAATTTGTATGAAACCACATAAGACCCCAAATAGCCAAAGCAGCCTTGAAAAAGAAAAGCAAAGCTGGAGGCATCGCAATTCCGGACTTCAAGAATTATTACAAAGCTGTAGTGATGAAGACAGTATGGTACTGGCACAAAAACAGACACATAGATCAATGGAACAGAATAGAAAACCCAGAAATGGACTCATAACTCTATAGTCAATTACTCTTTGACAAAGCAAGAAAGAATATCCAATGGGAAAAAGATTGTCTCTTCAACAAATGGTGTTGGGAGAAATGGACAGCAACATGCAAAAGAATAAAACTTTCTTATGCCACACACAAAAATAAATTCAAAATGGATTAAAGACCTAAGTGTGAGGCCTGAAACCATCAAAATCCTAGAGGAGAACACAGGCCGTAACTTCTTTGACGTTGGCTATAACAACTTCTTTCTAGATATGTCTCCTGAGGCGAGGAAAACAAAAGCAAAAATAAACTATTGGGGGCTACCTGGCTGGCTCAGTGGGTAGAGCATGCGACTCTTGATCTCAGGGTTGTGAGTTCAAGCCCCACATTGGGTGTGGAGCCTACTTAAAAAAAAATAAGAAAATAAACTATTGGAACTATATAAAAAATAAAGAGCTTCTGCACAATGAGGGAAGCAATCAACAAAACTAAAAAGCAACCTAAAAAAAAAAAAAAAAAAAAAAAACAACTAAAAGGCAGCCTATGGAATACAAGAAGATATTTGCAGGTATCGTCTAACCCAATAGAGGGTTAGTATCCAAAATATATAAAGAACCTCTCATACTCAATACCCAAAAAATGAATAATCCAATTAAAGCATGGGCAGAAGACATGAATAGACATTTTTCCAAAGAAGATATACAGATGACCAACAGACACATGAAAAAATGCTCATCATTACTTATCAGGGAAATGCAGAACAAAACTGCAGTGAGATATCACCTTACACCTGTCAGAATGGCTAAAATCAACAACCCAAGAAACAACAGCTTTTGGCAAGTGTGTGGTGAAAGGGAAGCCCTCTTGCACTATTGGTGGGAATGCAAACTGGTGCAGCCACTGTGGAAGACAGTATGGAGGCTCCCCAAAAAATTAAAAATAGAACTACCCTACAATCCAGCAATTGAACTACTAGGTATTTACCCAAAGAATACAGAAATACTAATTCAAAAGGATACATGCACCCCAATGTCTAGAGCACATTATCTATAATAGTCAAATTATGGAAACAGCCCATAGGTCCATCAATTGATGAACAGATAAAGAAGAGTGCTGTGTATATATATATTGGAATATTACTGAATCATTAAAAAGATGAAATCTTGCCATTTGCAACAGCATGGATGGAGCTAGAGAGTATTATGCTAAGTGAAATAAGTCAGAGAAAGACAAATACCAATATAATTTCACTTATATGTGGCATTTAAGAAACAAAACAAGCAAAGGGGGAAAAAAGAGGCAAACCAAGAAACAGACTCTTAACTAATGGTTACCACAGGGGAGGTGGGTGGGGGGATGAGTTACATAGGTGACGGGGATTAAGGAGTGCACTTGTCATGATACAGGCCGAGTGACGTAGAGAAGTGTTGAATGAATCACTGTACTTTGCACCTGAAACTAATATTATGCTGTATGCTAACTAACTGGAATTTAAATAAAAACTTAAAAAAAAAAAAAAAAAAAAAAAGACTTGCAGCTTTAGGGAAGTTTGATGGAAAAGAATTGTGAAATCTTCCCTGGCAGGAAGTATGGAGTTTGGAAATCTGTCTTATGAGGCCAATCAGTGAGTCTGCGCAGGAAAGAACAGAACGTGGGGGTTCGCTGCCCCTGCACTGCCCCTCTGCAAGCTCACTCATGTCCACTGCCAAACCTCTTCAGGGTCTAAACAAACAAGATCGAATGCAATATATGAAACAGAACCACGGGAGTGTCTTTTCATCCTGGATTGAACAATTTCAAACTTTCATCTGATGTTTTTTTCAGGGAAGTAGAAGGGGAAAGTCTTAACTCTTAATAAGAAAACAGATCTCGGCGTCTTTTGTAGAGCCCAGGGCTCCCGGTACTGGACCTCGAGCCTTTGAGCTCTGAGAGTTTATTGTAAACATCAGTATCGCCAAAACCCACAACTGAGTGCTGTAACTGGGAAGTGGGTGGATGGGTGAGTTGTTTTTTTGTTTTTTGTTTTTTGTTTTTAATTCAGCAAATAATGTGGCCTCCCTCTGTATCTTTACTTCTCATGGGTTCTGAATTTGCCAAGCTGGTCAGTCTCTTTTATGGGTAAATATGTGCCCATTTTATTAAAACAAAAGCCTCTTAAAATGCAGATGCTATGCTTCCTGCTTGCTAGCCCTCACAGATTCCTTGTTGCAACCGAAGCGGGCGTGTTACTTTGATAGTGGTATGAAATAACCTTAACTTTGCCTGGGGATATTTATAACAAAACATGCAGAATTATTGCACCATAAAGCCTGCTTCACTGATTCTTGCTGATTAAAAACTTTTTTTTTTAAGGCTAATGTAATAAAAACCAAAAAGACCCAACAGCTGGAGATCTGAAGACAGCCCAACTGGAGCCACACAGGCTCCCCCTCTGCCCTTGGATTCAAGCCCTGCGCCTGGAGAAGCCAGACCAGCTCCACAGGCCCCTTCCCGGTGCTTCATGCATCACCTACCTTCCCGCCCCAAGCTGAGGCAAGAATGAATGGCCTGGGAGGGATGGGCTTGTCTTTCTGCCATGCTGGAGGTCAGTGCCAAGTTTTGCTTCAGAAAAAACTGAGGCAGAGCCATCCTGGTATTAGGTGAGGCCAACGTATTCCACCCTGTCCCCTGGAAGACAGGCCAAACAGGACGGAGGCATTTTTAATTGATGCTAGGACCATGTAAGGATAAGAAGTTGACAGGAACTGACATAACTCTTTATTCTTCCTTCCAAGGTGCCCATTTATCAGGCACATCCTCAAGGGCACTGTGAAATCAGGCCCAGTGGGTTTTTACCTCTTGGCTGTTGGCCAAAATCAAACTGGTTTCATCAGGCCCTGAGAGTAGACACAATAAGTATTAATTGGTGTTTTTGGTGTTAATCCTCATTTTCTTTGGGTGCTATGATGAGCTTTGCCATGAGCCTCTCCCTCTCGGTGCCTTCTTTGTCTTGGGGGCCCTAAGCAGTACCACCACACCCTGTTCTCTTTTCTCACTTCACCCTGTCCTTCTCTAACCCCTCCCCTGGCACACACACACATTCACACATACATAATCCTCAATCCAACGAGGTCAGATGTCCCTGCATCTAGCTCAGGTGGAAAACTTGTTTTACAACAAAGAAAACACATTTTATTGAGAAGTGGCGAAGAATATTGCTACACATTCTTCCCAAGGCCTGCCTGACTCAAGACTTGGGCTGAGTAGGAACTGATATCCTATAGAGGCACATCTAGCTACATCACTCACCCATCCAGAGTGATTCTTACCAGCTGTTGTTGTTCATTAGATTAAAGAGAATAAAAAGTCTAATGATTCAGGAAACAGTCATGTACCCAACACCTACTTAAAATGAAAGATCACAGGGCACCTGGGTGGCTCAGTCATTTAAACATCTGACTCAACTTTGGCTCAGGTCATGATCTCATGGTTCTGTGAGTTCAAGCCCCGCATCAGGCTTCGCGCTGATGGTATGGAGCCTGTGTGGGATTCTCTCTCTGCCTCTCTCTCTCAAAATAAATAAATAGACTTAAAATAAAATAAAATAAATACAATAAAAGGTCATTTCTCTTACCTTTGAGATCTCTTGTGTGCCCTTCTTGTTCCATCTCCTCTCTCCTCTTTGACGTAATTAATCATCCTGAGTTGTGTGTTCACCATTTCCTTGGTTTTCTATATATTTTCACATATACTGATATTTCTAACTAGAAGAGTCAGTTTGTATGTTTCTGGACTTTACATGATGGAATAATAGTCTTCTACATTTTGGCTCAGGAGCCAACATCAGGCTCCTGAGAAGGATCATTGTGGCTGCTGCTGTGATTCATTCAGTTTCTCTCCTGCATGGAGTCCCATTGTGTGGAGATACTGATTCTGATGGCCATTTACCTGGTTTTCAGGTTTTTACTCTTACAGACTTCTCTGCAATGCTATGTACATCCTAGAAATGTCTCCTTACCAAGCAAGACTTCCTCTGGAAGTGAAATTACTGACTTCCAGGCTATGTACATTTTCAGTTTTCCAAAGTGGCTAGGTCAGTTTCCAGTCTACCCCAGAGTGTAAATGAGTACCATTCATTTGTTTCCTTCCAACACTTGATTCTGTTTTAAATGTTTGCCAGTCTGGTGGGCAGGAAGTGATCGCTGGCTGTGGTTTTGAGTTGAATTCTGTTGTTTAATGAAGATGGGTATCTTTTAATATGCAAATTAGCCATTGTGCCACATGTCTTCAAATATTTTGCCTCTTTTTCTTAAAGGATTTATAGGTGTTCTTTATATATTTTGGATATCAATCTTTAAGCAATTATGTATGTTGCAAATATATACTCCCATTTTTGACTTATTATTTCCACTCTATGGTGTCTTTTGATGAACGGAAGTTGTTAATTTTAACTGTTCAATTCTTAAATATTTCCCTTTAGAATTTGTATAATTGTGGGCGCCTGGGTGGCTCAGTCAGTTAAGTGTCTGACTTCGGCTCAGGTCATGATCTCCCAGCTTGTGAGTTCGAGCCCCACGTCAGGCTCTGTGCTGACAGCTTGGAGCCTGGAGCCTGCTCTGGATTCTGTGTCTCCCTCTCTCTCTGCCCCTCCCCTGCTTGCACTCTGTCTCTCTCAAAAATAAATGAAAACGTTAGAAAAAAATTTTTTTTTTTTAATTTTTTTTTTAACGTTTTATTTATTTTTGAGACAGAGAGAGACAGAGCATGAACGGGGGAGGGGCAGAGAGAGAGGGAGACACAGAATCGGAAGCAGGCTCCAGGCTCTGAGCCATCAGCCCAGAGCCCGACGCGGGGCTCGAACTCACGGACCGTGAGATCATGACCTGAGCCAAAGTCGGACGCTTAACCGACTGAGCCACCCAGGCACCCCAGAAAAAAATTTTTTTAAAAACGTATAATTGTGTCTGGTTTTAGAATCCTTCTCTACTACATACAAGTTCATAAAGAGAGTCTTCTATCTCGTCTTCTGAAAGTTTTAGTTTTATCTTCATACTTAGCTCTAAAGCCCACCTGAAATTGATTTTTTTTTTAAATTGGTTTTTTTAAATGGTGTGAGTTGAATAGTTCAATTTTCAATTTTCCCTTATATGGATAAACTGTTGTTCTACAAATCTATTGAATAATTCATCCATTCTCATTGATTTGTAATGCTGCCAATTTCGTATATATGTATTGGTTTCTATGAGGCTCTCAATTCTGTTGGTCAGTTTGCCTGCTCCATTCCTGCACGTTTTATTTACTATGGCTCAAGTAAATATTGATACTTTTTGATGCAAATTCTGCACCCTTCCCTGCTGGTCTTCTTCAAGAGTGTCTTGGCTACCAAGCTGTTCTGGTCCCCTTGCACTTCCTTATAAATTTTAGAACCAGCTTGTCAAGTTCCACGAAAACTCTGTTGGTATGTTGACTAGGATTAAATGGAATCTGTAGATAAATTTGGGAAAAGTTGGTATCTTTACTGATTACAAATTTTTGACACTACTTTAAAGTGTATTTTTAAATATTTATTTATTTATTTATTTTGAGAGAGAGTACACATGAGCATGAGTTGGGGAGGAGCAGAGAGAGAGAATCCCAGGCACACTCCCGGAATCATGACCTCACCCAAAACCTAGACGCCCCTTAAGTTGTATTTTTAAAACAGAGTTTCCAGCGTTTGTTTTTGTCAGATGAAAATGCAAGTGAACTTAGTTTATTAACTTTATATCCAGCACCTTACTAAAATCCCATCAATACTAATACTACTTTATATAGATTTTTTAGGATTGTTTTTTTTTAATAATTTTTTTAATGTTTATTTTGGAGACAGAGAAAGAGAGAGAGAGAGAGAGAGAGAGAGACAGAGCATGAGCAGGGGAGGGGCAGAGAGCGAGGGAGACACAGAATCCAGACCAGGCTCCAGGCTCCGAGCCGTCAGCGCAGGGCCTGACGTGGGGCTCGAACTCACAAACTGTGAGATCATGAACTGAGTGAAAGTCAGACACTTAACTGACTGAGCCACCCAGGTGCTCCTTTAGGGTTGTTTTTGAAGATAATTGTATCATTTGCAAATAATAACAGCTTTATTTTTTCTTTTGCAATCTTTGCACTTCCTTCCTTCCTTCCTTCCTTCCTTCCCTCTTTCTCTGTCTGTCTCTTTCTTTCCTTCCCTGCACTGTTGGCTTAAATCTCAAGTCCAAAATGGATTAGAACTGGAGCACCTGTGTGGCTCAGTCGGTTAAGCAACCGACTTCAGTTTGGCTCAGGACATGATCTCACGGCTCATGAGATGGAGCCACACATCGGGCTGTATGCTGACAGCATGGAGCCTGCTTGGGATTCTGTCCTTCTCTCTCTTCTTTGCCCCTCTCCCTGCTTGCTCTCTCTTTCTCTCTCTCTCTCAAAACAAAACAAAACAAAAAACAAAGCAACAAAACACTTTAATAAAAAAATGAATTAGGATAGTGAGAGTGGACACATTCACCTTATACCTGATATTAAAGGGAATACATTATGTTTCACCATTAATGATGAGGTCTATAGAATGATATATAGGCTGAGAAGTTCCTTTATATCCTGAGATTGTTATGAGTTTTTTGTTTTGTTTTGAAATCATGCATGCATGTAATATTTTAACAGCTACTTTTTTTCTGCTTTAATTGAGAGGATAACATGACTTTTCTCCTTTAATCTGTTAATTGAGTAAATTACATGAATTGATTTTCTAATGTTTACGACCAACTAGGTCATGATGATTTTAAACAACACTCAAGTTTGTTAGTGTTCTGGTTATCTCTTGTTGTATAACAAACTAGCCTCACAACTTAGTTTTTGAAAACAACATCTCTTTTATCTCAATTTTGCAAACCAGGAATCTGGACAGAACTCAGCTCAGGGCTTTTTCTGCTCCACAGGGACTCCTGGAGGTCATTTGGTGGAATTACGCTGGCAAATGAGCTGGTCTTGTAGGTTGGAGACCTCATGCATGTGTCTGGCCCCTTGATAGACATGGCTGAAAACTGGGTTCTCCTGAGATTGTCTATAGCGGTGCCTTCTTGTTTTCTCTCCAGCTGGCATTCTCAGGGCAGTCTTCTTATTTGCAGCTCTGGGCTCCTAGAGTGTTCTGAGAGTCTATGGAAGAAACTATACACTTCTTATTACCCTAGGAAGTCATGCAGTCATACTTCTACCACATTCTATTTTATTCCAAGAAACACTTTTCTATAGCCACCTAGATTCAAGGGGGAAGGAATTGGACTCTACCTCTCAGTGGGAGAAGTAGCAAAGAATGTGCAGTCAACTTTCATCTGCCATGTGTTAGCTAGTAGTTTATGATTTCTATGTCTATATTTCCTAAGTGAGATCGAAACTTTCCTTTCTGTGCTTCTCTGGTTTTGATACCAAAGATAAGCTAGCTTCATTTAAAATGGGTTGCTGTGTCTTACCTACTTTTCTCTATTTTAAAATAATTTAAGACTTAGTTTCATTTCTTGAATGTTGGTAGAACTTGCTGGTAAAACCATTGAGCCTGGTATTTTCAATGTAGAAAGATTTTAAACTATTGTTTCTATTTGTTTAATGGTAGGGACTATTTGAATGTTCTATTTTTTCTTGAGTCAGTAATAGAAAGTTATATTTGTCTGGTAATTTGCGCATTTCATCTACATTTTCAAACTTATTGGCAAAAGGTTGTTTATAGTAAGCTCTTAAATCTTTGTAGTGTCAGTAGCATCTGTGATTATGTCTCATTTTTCATTTCTGATATTGTTATTTTTATCTTCTCCTTTACTTAATTGACTTTACCAGAAATTTATCAATTTTATTAATTTTGCCAAAGAAACAACTTCTGGCTGTGTTGATTCTATTTTACTTTTGTCCTCTATTTCAGTAATTTCTTCTCTTTCTTTTATCTTTCTTTGGGTTAATTCTATTTTTTTTTCTATCTTAAGTTGTATCCTAAGCTCATTATTTCTATTATAAGTTATATACGCTAGCTTCTTTGAGCCTTATGGTTATAAGAACATTTTAAAATTTCTAATCATTAGGAAATTATCCTTTTGTTATTGATTTCTGATTTAACTGTAGTGTAGTCAGAGAATGTAGTCTGTCTGATGCTGGTACTGTAACATCTGTTGAATTGAGAATTCTTTTGGCTCAGTGTTTTGTTGCTGAGAACAATTTATATTTTATAGTTGTTGGGTACAGTTTTCTCAAAATATATCTTAGACCAATCTTATGCTGTTGAATCTATATTCTTACTTTTTTGTATTTTGGTCTTCTTGATATTTCATTTACTAGGACAAATATAATAAATTCTCCCACCATAAGAATGTATTTATTTATTTATTTATTTATTTATTTATTTATTTATTTACCTTAGTAATTGTGTATATTTTTGCTCTATATGTGTAGAGGCTATATTATTGCTAACTATGTTAAAACTGCTATATTTTCTCAGTGAACTCAAACTTTATTTATCATATGGTAGTTTTATTTATTTCTAGTAGTGCTTCTTGCCTTACAGTTTATTTTCTGCTATAAATTTAGGGACATCAGCTTCTTTCATTAGGATTTTCCTGGAGTATCATTTTCAGTTCCTTTTACTTTCAACCTTTTATGTTCCTAAGTTTTAAATCTGTTACCTGTACATAGCATATAAATGGATTTTTTTTAACTGAAACTTTCTCAATTTATATTGATTATAATTACTGATATATTTGTCATTTTATTAAACGCTTTCTATTTATCTTAACTTCTCTGTTTCTTTTTCTCTCCTTTCTTGCATTCTTTTATTTTTTTAACATTTGTTTTCTTATTTTACCTTACCACCACAGAAAATTTTAAACACATATAAAAATGAAGAAATCACCTCTCAGCTTCACCAAAGATCAAAACATTTTATCTGCTCTCTATACCCTCCCACAACCCAACACTGGATTGTTTTTGTTTGTTTTGTTTTGTTTTTTTAAATGTTTATTTATTTATTTATTTTTTTGAGAGGAGATAAGAGCACGAGCAGGGGAGGGGCAGAGAGAGAGAGGGAGACACAGAATCCAAAGCAGGCTCCAGGCTCCGAGCTGTCAGCACAGAGCCCAACATGGGGCTCAAACCCATGAACCATGAGATATGACCTGAGCCAAAGTCGGACGCTCAACTGACTGAGCCACCAGGCGCCCCTGGATTGTTTTTAAGCAAAACCAAGCCATCATATAATTTCATTCACAAAATCTTCAGTGTGTGTCTATAATATTTAAGAGGTCTTCTTTAAAACAAAAGCACATTACCATGATTACATCTTTTGAAAATAGTAATTGTTTCATATCATTAAATATCTGACTCTCGATTTCAGCTCAGGTCGTGGAATCAAGCCCTGCATTGGGCTCCACAGTGAGTGTGGAGCCTGCTTAAGGTTCTCTCTGTCTCCCTCTCTCCCTCCCCCTACTCATGCTCACTCGTGTGTGCGCTCTCTCTCTCTCTCTCTCTCTCTCTCTAAAATAAACATTGAAAAAAATTTAATAAACAAATTATAATAAAATTAAATAAACAATGCCTTATATGTAAATAAATATACATATTTATATATAAAATTTCCATAGGAGGACAGGCCAGGATACTTTTTTCATCATGCTTCCAGATAGAAAATTCCTCTCAACAGTTACTTTTCTGATCCCTATTTCCAGAGTGCTAATTTTTGTTAGACAAAATTTTGCAAGTTTCTAACATCGACAGAGCAAGCCCATCTGGCTTCTTTGCAGTTTCTGTCTCTATCTCTTTCAGATTCACATTTCCCTCTTGACCTTGAACCCTGATTTTCAGGGTTCTTTCAGAGGCTCTTCTGCTTGTCCACATTACAGAGTACAGTGAGCCCATCAGGTATGAGGTCTTGTACTCTGTTGTCTCTACTTCACAGTACCTCTTTATCCTACTTCTTCTTCCTGTGCATTCTTCCCTGAAGTACCACTTGCAGAACTGTCCCTCCTTTTCAAGGTCAACTCCTCTGTCCTTGCCCCTGAATTCCTCCTTTTCCACATTCTTCCACTGCATCTTTTGCCAGGCATATTGTTGCTAATCTTCCAAGGCTGAGGATAGTACTGCCTCTTCTGTGATGTCTTTGTAGATGTCCCTTCCCACTTAGTCCCACATTTCCTCTCTGACCCCGATAGCACTTTATTGTCAACATGAACACAGGGCTTACACTGCCATGCAATATTACAATTTGCATAACTCATTTCTCCTACTAAGTTGTGAGCTACTTAGAGAAGACACTGATTTTTGTTTTATCCTTCTATTTCTTACTGTGCTGAGCACAATATTTTGCATATAGTGGCTCACTGCAAATACTGTTGGATTAACAATTGAATCCCTTCTTGCCTTCCCTGGAAATCAGCTTTTTCGGTGATCCCTTTCCCATACTCAATGTCTATCTTCATCTTTCCCTTCTATGGTCAGACACACTCGAGTATTTGACAGTGAAGGGAAAGGAAAATATCTTTACTTGGTCCTGCTGTTCCCTTTTTTATCTTTTCCCTTCTAAATATCTTAAACATATGGTCTATGACTTCTGTCTTCTCTCTTTGCCCTGAGTCTTTCTCTAGCCATCTGTAGTCTGACCTCCACCCTCACCACTCTATTGAGATTACACTCTTAAAAATGAAAGCTTCCCTTCTATTGCCACGACCTCTCCTCCGCTTTTTGTACATGCATCTGAGCACTCCTGCTGGGAAAGCGTTCTCTGCCCCAGGTTACCCAGCAGTGCCTGTTCCTTCTGCCCCCTGACTGCTCTTCTTTCCTGCCCACCCCTTCATCCAGACCTGTTCTCAGCTCACAGCATTTCCTCTCTGTTCGGGGGAATCCCACTGCCTTTATGACTAGCTTTTGTTAATGTGGCTGCTTTTCACATCTTGATTCTCTGTCCTTAATATCTTTAAAATCTAAAATCTCACATCCCTGAATTCCTCCCAGACATTTTCATTTAGCATCCCTATGCTCCAAATGGCTGTCTTTCCTAATTTTTTTTTTCTTGCATTCACCTCTTCCATCACTTTTTGGGTCATTTAGACTCAAAAATCTTTTTAGTTTGGTCCCTCCCACTTTCTTATTCCTCTTTCCCTCCCCTCCCATCAACTTGGTTCAACCTTCCCAATACCTCTTTCCTTTCCAGTTGCCTCTCCTCTGGTTTAGGACCTCATCCTCTGGATTGGTATGTCAGGCTCCCTGCTGATGCCTCTGCTGCCAGTCTCTTTCCTTTCTCAGCCATCGTATACATCATCACCTAGTATTCCAAAAATTCCCCCAGGTTACGATGGAGGTCTATAGAAAAAGAGTAGTATGAGTTTGTTTGTGGGGTTTTTTTTTTAAGATTTTATTTTTAAGTAATCTCTACACTCAGTGTGCGGCTCGAATTCACAACCCCAAGATCAAGAGTCTCATGCTCCACCCACTGGGCCAGCCAGGTGCCCCCAAAAGAGTAGTATGGGTTTGGGGCACCTGGGTGGCTCAGTTGGTTAAGTGTCCCACTCTTGATTTTGGCTCAAGTCATGATCTCATAGTTCCTGAGATTAAGCTCCACACCAGGCTCTGCTCTAACAGTGCAGAGACTGCTTGGGATTCTCTCTCCCCTCTCTGGCCCTTCCTCCTTCTCTCTCTCTCTCTCCCCCCACCCCCAAATAAATAAATAAAATTAAAAAAAAAAAAAAAGGCCCAGCACTGAGAGGGTGTTTTCCTTAAAGAAAAAAAAAGTACTATGGGTTTTAGAATCAGACAAACCCAAGCTTAGAATCCTAAGTCCACTATTTACTGGCTGGAATGTCAGTTCCTCAATTTCTGTGAGAGTAATATCACTCATCACTTTGGGTTTTAGTGATTATTGAGTGAGATGATATAATAAAGTTACATTTCCATATTAAAAAAATTCAACAGAGGAATAAGCAGTTTCAGAACAGTTAAGTACTTTTCCCAAGATCGTGGTCTATAAAAGAGCACAGTCTATAAAGAGATTTTTCACACATCTCAAGGTCAAGGTGAATATAAGCCATTGACTGGTCTATATTAATCAATGAGTCCACATCCGTAGTAACTGGAAACAAATTCTAGATTAACCTGGTTCTTCAGGATCCAAGAGAAGACATTGGCTTTGACAGGGCTGGAGCGAGTCCAGGTTGATATCAGAGTTGAGACCAGAAATGGAAGACAAGGCCAAGTGGGATTAGTGTGGAGGCCGATGCATGTGGATGCTGGGATGGAGACACGGTGAGGTGAGAGAAGGTCATGTCCAAAGAACCCCTGCCCAGCATTACTGTTGCTGGAAAATGAGAAAGGTCATTGTGTATTTTTATGGTGTTGAGTAAATTTAATCCTTTTCTGCCAAGGGCAAGTCACTCTTCATAGGGGTCTTGGGGATTTGGCCAATTGTGAGAATGTCTGTGGTAATATTAAAGCTTATTTTATGAGGCCTGTGGCCATTTTATGAGGTTGGTGGCCATTCCTTTCAAACCATAAATTTTATCCTTTAAAACAATGAGAACGACTGCTTTGAAAATGCCATTTGATGATGGAAAGTGCAGTCCTAGAAAACACCAAAACAAAATGCAGATCCTCACTTCTGCCTCAGTCCTGGTTGTGGGCTGGGGTCAGGCATCTGGCACCACGTGAGGGCCTGGAGCCTCCCATGTGGGAGCTTCTCTGGGAAGTAGTGCTGTGGTGGAGGAACAGGAGGAGGGAGAGGAAGAGGAAGGGGACCGCACCTCCGCCCACAAACGCACCCTTCGCCTGGCTGCTCTGGGTGGTGCATCTTGCTCCTTCCTCATGGCAAGAGGGCGGCCTTGACTTGCTTGCCCTCTCCCTGAGCCAAGGAGCTGTGTCTTCCCCCTCTGCCTCATGCCCCTAGATCCATGGCTTGAAGGTACTATTCCTTTAGAACTCCCGAAATTAAAGCATTTTGCGGTGAATTCTGTTTGGGAAGTGCTGCATGTTATTTTCCCCTTCTGGAGATTCAGAGTGAACCTCGACAGTAGTAATTAAGATGATTTTTTTTAGCTAATGGCCCTCAGAGCCAGGTTTACGGGGCTTGAGTTGTTCCCAGGGCCTAAGTCATGCCCTGCAACAGTGGGGCTTAGGATGTTACAGAAACTCTGACACCTCCAGAGACTTCCACCGTTTCCATCATTTTTTTGGCAGCAGCTTGCTAGCCACTGGTCAGGGCACACGGGGAAGGGGGAACGGAGTCTCACCTTCCAGCCTGTGCAGGACCAACAGGTCCTTACATAACAATTTAAGTAATTTCTTCTCCGTTCGTTCTTCTCTCCAGGAGAAGGGGGGGAAATGCGCTTGTATGTGCTAATAGATATTCCGTTGCTAGTTTAAACATGTAAAGTATGGAATAGGGATGTGAAAACTTGAAGCGGTGTTTTTGAGAGCAGCTTGTATCGTTATGGCAACTAAAGACATTTGCCGGTTTACAGCAGGCATGGAGTAGTGGGGGGAGGGGGGTGTAGATAAACTCAGAAGAATTCCTGTCCATGACTAGAGGCCAAAGCGCACGGATAAAATCTAGGGCAGTGGGTTCACAAGGAAAATGGGCTACTGGGCAGGCATTCCATAGCAGTTATAGGGGGGGACAGGTGAAGACAGTAATTTTATGAAAAATCAGCCTACCGCCCAGACCACTTCTAACCATTTGACTGCTATGAACCCTCTAGGTTGAGGATGTTTGCTTTAGGGAACCGGTCAGAAATCATGACACTTAGACCACATTTATGAGACTCTCACTCTGTGCTTCATGTCCATCTTCCCATTTGATACTTACGGCCCTGCTGTGACTCCTGGCAACGGACTGCTCTTCTACCCACTTTATAGATGAGAGAAGTCAGGTGTCGTGGGGCTAAGTTACACCCTCCATGAGGCTAAGGAGGAAGCACAGGCTCCCACTCTCTGCATGCCTTTGCTTCCAGATACAGTGTGGAGTCTGCAGGGGACACTTCCTCACATTCCAGGAAGGAATTGAAACACTAGAGAAATAAGAGCTTTAGAAATCACCTCAATGCAAGGCTGCCGCCTTCTGCGCTGCCCACCTGGAGGGGGCCTGGCTCGCTTCTCAGTGGGGCTGCAACACGCAGAGCCGCTCCCTGCAAGGCTCCCAGGGGGAGAAGGGGACTCTGTCAAGGTCTTGGCCCTCCTGTGGCTGTGGAGTCTGACCCTGAATCCTGATGGAACGCTGCAGACCCCCTGGGGCCACACGGAGCTGGGCAAGCCCAGAGCAAAGAGCAAAGGGGAGGTGGGAGTGCTCCCAAAAGGAGGGTCCTCACCTACTCTTTTAAGATGCGCTTTCTTTCTTGGCAACCCTGCCTTCTCCTAGAGATGTAGAGAGAGAAATTCTTAGAGAGTTTCAGAATTTGCCTGGCTTATCTGTAAACTATGTGGAGGGAGAGTTTCAAAATCCCGCTGTTTTCACAACTTAAACCTCTGTTGTCACTGTGGTTATCAAGGCAGTGCTGGCTCCTGACCCTAGCAGGGACTTAGCTGCATGCCAGCCATAGTGGGGAATGCTAAGTAATTTCCTCGGGCCTCCACAGTAGGCCTTACTGTTGGAGAAGAGAAGTTCTGGAAAAGTTGTCTCTGAAGTAAGTTTCTATTAATAGAATAATTTGCATATTTAATGGTATATAACATTTAAAAAAACCACTGTCAATATCCTATGAAAGATTAAAACATACATTTTTATTTTATTTATTTATTTTTTAATGTTTATTTATTTTTGAGAAAGACAGAGGGAGAGAGGGACAGAGTGCAAGCAGGGGAGGGGCAGATAGAGAGGGAGACAGAATCTGAAGCAGGCTCCAGGCTCCGAGCTGTCCGCACAGAGCCCGATGTGGGGCTCGAACTTGTGAACTGCGAGATCATGACCTGAGCCGAAGTCAGATGCTTAAATGACTGAGCCACCCAGGCACCCCTAAAATATACATTTTTAAATCCTATATTTGAAGAAAAAGGAATATAGCAATATTACAAAGACAATACAAATATAAAGACTTTCCTGGCCAAGACTAGAAATCTCTTGGGGTTGGATTCCTCCCCCCAAACCACACCCAGGGCCTAATTCCCAGGTATGTGGCCCATCTGGGTTGCACAGGACCCCTGCTCAAGACCTGCACTTGGCTTAATGCTGTGTTCCTACAGTCTTCAAATTCTGAACCCTCTCTCAACAGGGGCCCCGTGTTTTCATTTCACACTGGGCACCGTGAACTATGCAGCCAGTCCTGCCTCAATGGTTCCCCATCCCTGCAGAATGAAGGTCGGGCTTGGTAAAGCTCTCGGGCCAAGCCCCAGCACCCCTTCCCACCTCTCCTCACTGGTCTCCAAGGCCTCTCAGGGTGCCTCCTCCCCTGCACAAATCCTCAGCACTTCCCAGGCAGGTTCTGGCCTCTGGCTTTGCTCCTGCAGTCCCTACCTTGGCCAGGGAGCCCCTCCTCTACCTGCACCCTCCTGGAGCCTCCCCTCCCTACCTCTGGCCTGGCTTCAGCGCTCGTCTAGGTGCAACCTCACAGCACATGCGCCATGCTGCACCAACATTCTACATACGTGTCTGTCCCCCAGCCCTCAGGAAACCCTTCCAGGCAAGCACTGGGGCTGGCAGGCCATCCCCACCGCGGTGTCAGGCAGCAGGAGTCAACTAGCATTGAGATGACTAAGGAAGCTCCGGTCTGTGGGGAGCAGTCTTAGGAGACGCCACAGAGGACTTGTTCTCCAGATAAGATGGAAGCTCTTTCTGTCCTCCCCAAATATCCCTTTTTCAAACCAAACTCATTTCCTATCTGGAAACAAATGTCAAATACTGGGGGCTCACCAATTAGTTCTGTGTGTGTGCGTGTGTGCGTGTGTGTGTGTGTATACGAGTGTGCATAACGAGGCTACCAATAGACTTAAAACACTTTGTTTAATGTTTATTTATTTATTTTTGAGACAGAGAGAGATAGAGAGTGAGCAGGGGAAGGGCAGAGGGAGAGGGAGAAAGAATCCCAAGCAAGTTCCATGCTGTCAGCACAGAGCCTGATGTAGGGCTTGAACCCATAAACCCTGAGATCATGACCTGAGCAGAAACCGAGTTGGACATTTAAACGACTGAGCCACCCAGGTGCCCCTATAACACTTTGTTTAAACCTGCTTTCTTCTTTCATTTCTTCCGGCATTATTCATGTAGTGTGGTTTCTGTTTCTGTTAAAAGAAGCTGGTCTCTAGTTTCTTAGTTTAGCACATGCAGACTTTTACATGGAAGGTTCTTTCATTCAACTAACTTAACAGCTGGGTGGCAAGGGGTGGTTGGCTCAGTGTAAGGAGAATGGGCACTGGGCCATGGGCATTACCAGGCTCTTCAGTTGTCCTGGTTTCAGGGTCAACTTCTCCACTAGGTAACGCACAGACAGGACCTGGGGCCCACAAAAATGTCTTAATTTCTTTTAAAATCTGAAGAAATAATAATAATAAATATATAACATGTAACCTATAAATCCAGTCTGGATTATATTTGTCTTCAGTGCAGTCATACAATTTAATTTTTTAAACTTTATGGGGTGGCTGGGTGGCTCAGTCGGTTAAGCGTCTGACTTTGGCTCAGGTCATGATCTCACGGTTCGTGGGTTTGAGCCCCGCGTCGGGCTCCATGCTGGCCGCTCAGAGCCTGGAGCCTGCTTCAGATTCTGTGTCTCCCTCTCACTCTCTGCCCCTCTCCCACTCACACTCTGTCTCTGTGTCTCTGTCTCTTTGTCTCTCTCTCTCTCTCTCAAAAATAAACATTAAAAATATATTTTTTTTATGAGGAAGGGGCCCCCAGAAGGCACGGTACAGCCCTGCATGTTTGGCATTACCTGTGTCATCGGACACCTCACAACTTCCACCCTCGCCCTCTGGTTCTATCGGCAGCAAGAAGGTAAGCCAGGCCATTTTGAAGGTTTGGTAAGAGTAGGTGGGACAAGCACTCCACGGTGCTTGTTTCCCAGGGCGGTCAGCCCTAAGAGAACACAGCCCGTGATCATGGGCCGCTGTGACTCTCTTTCCTGTCAAGGGCACCGAGCTGACTCGTCGCCGAGGCCATGACTGGGCACCACTTCTCTGGTAAACACCCTCCTGGTGAGGTGTGGAGCACACACTGCCAGCTCTCTTCCCATGGATGAATGCCCTCTGGTATCCTGGGGTCCGAGGCAGCACCCAGGAATCTTTACTGGAGTAGATGCCTATCAGGAAAGCCTAATTTGTACATTTATCTTTTGAGGAAAATTTCTTTTAACTCCTGGATCTGGGGAGGAGCGAGAAACGTGTGAGGAAACAGTAAAGGTTCTCCACGCCTCTCTGATAAATTCATTGCCCCCACTGTCCTAGGGCAGCAGGAGCCTTGGGATACACACAGGTAAGTCACAGAGCTCCCGTGTGGTCAGCTACATGGAGCTGACAGTGCAGCGGGCTTAGGGGGGCAGCCTTGTGTGACTTCAGGCGGTCTGAATAAGCATGTAGTCAACCTAGACCAAGGTGCCAGCTTCAGTGCTCCTAGCTGACGGTATGCCAGATTCTGGGCAAAAGACTACAGCACTTCCCATTTTAACCTCACAACAGTCCTCTCAGGGAGATGCTGTTGCACCCATTTTACAGATGAGGAAACTGAAGGGTAGAGAGGATACAGAGAGACAAGATGAACTGTTCAATGGATAACCCGCAAGTGGCCTGGCAACAGGGTCTCTGGGACTGAGGTGGGAGGGGCTGTGCATGGTCTTTTCTCGCTCGCTGTCTCCGGATCCTGGGCACTGGCGTTCCCAGCACCTCCTTGAATAGCCTGTGTTTACGCTAAGACTTCCTAGTACCCCAGCATGATTTGTCCCTCACCCTCCAAAACTCCTTTCATGCCCAGTAGAAAGAGAGAGCTTTCCTCCACGGGAGCACAAGCATGGCCCACCATGCTGAGAGGACGCAGCCGGCTCTGCAGGCACCAGCTGACCCTTCTCCCTGTGAGATTCATCCTGTCCCAGCAACACCCTGCAGTTGCCTATGTTCATGAGCATAACCAAGGTCAAGCAATGTTCCCAAGGTCACATAGCTAGCAAGGCAAGGGGCAGAGCCAGGACTAAACCCAGGCTGAATAATTGTAGAGCCTGTGTTCTAAACCACTGCATTCTATCTAAGTGCTCCTTTTTCATCAAAAACAGCTTTAAAAACAAACAAACAAACAAACAAACAAACAAACAAACAAAAAAGCCTAAATAGTTCCTGCCCTGGCTTTCTCACAGGGTTCCTGGGAAGGCCAAATGAGACAATGTATACAAAAGATCTGTACTTCCTAGTTTAATGCTCACCCCTCTTCATCTTCAAATTGCTTAGTCTTCAGTTGGTTTTGTTCTTGATTTGGGGCTCTGATGATTCTGAAAAGCAAAATTATTGATATGCACAAGGTGAAAGCCCTTTAGGTGACTACATTTCAGTAGGGTGTAGTGATAGGAAGATAGCAGGCTGATATCAGGATATCTGACTTCTAGTCTTGATAACGTCATTGTCCTTATTTTGCACCTGAACATGTGGGCACCATCCTTTCATTATTGAGTACTCTACTGTAACCAGATTCTGTGCTGGGCAATGCGGGTGCAGGAAGAAAAGTCTCAATTTTTGCCTTCAAGAAGCACAGCCTAGTCTTTCTGGCAATGTTTGGAAAAGTGTGGTAGACCACACTTTGTCATTATTTGCTGCTTTTTCTGTGAGGGGATTGTTTTTCTCTGCCTTATTGACATTGGCTTGGGCATATGACTTACACTGGCCAATGAATGCAAGTCAAAGTGGCATACACCACATCTGAGCCAATGCATGTCTCCACCAGTTCTCTTACCTTTTCTTCTCTGCTACAAGACCAGTGTGGCCCAGAGATGGGCTACACTTTGTCCTTGGTTCTGGAATAAAAGAAAAGCTATACTTAACCCACAGAAGATGTGAATCATGAGCAAGAAATAAACCTTTTACTGTTGTGGTTGGAAGACTGAGATTTGGGGGATATTTGTTATGCAGCTTAACTTAGCAAAAGCTGAGCGATACAAAAGGAAAGAAGTAGGCTCTATGTTTCTGTCCCCTTGTTTGCATCAGTTTGGAGATAAGAATGGTAATCCTTGTGTCTAAATTAATAGATTTTATGTGGCTCAAAAACCTATTTTATTCATTTCTTGTCTTCAGAGCCATTGAGTCTAGGCAGCCAGGGGGTCTGGGCAACCGGGACAGGCCAAATCCACAGAACAACTTTGCTGCCCCTTTGCCTCTGGCCTTGGTGTTGGGTCCTATGCTTGAATATTTCTTTATCACTGTTTCTGGCAAGTAGTTGGTTCTTTGTGTTGAAATAGCCCCAAGCTGCTTTTCTGCCCACATTTGTAGGGTAGGATCCGGGGGATATTTGTCACTCATGTTGGGTGAGGACTTTATATTGGAAATAAATTATTCCTATTATACAATCCTGAATTGGGTTCTGAAGATGCTTCTGCTTGTCTACCTTTCCCCCAAGTCACCCATCAGAGTCCTTCTCTGTGGGACACCCCTGACTCCCTCTGTCTCATCTTCCTATTTCTTTTCTTTACCCGTGATTACTTTTTCTTTCTTTCCTATTTGATGAAACTGACAGAGTCAGTTCCTTCATAGTGTAAAATCTGGAAGACAAACCAACCTTTCTAACACTAACAGTGAGAGCTTCTTACAGCCTAACCTCCACGTGTGAGGTTGTACTAAACAAGGCCCACCGTGCCTCTCTCCTTGCTTTCCTCCCTCCCGCCTCCTTTCTTTCTTCTCTCCTCCCATCCCTTCTCTTCTTCTTTCATCCTTTCATTTCTTTCTTCCAGCGAATATTTATTGAGCCCCTATGATATTCCCTGTTGCTCGCACTAGGCACTGAAGAGGGTTCAGTGAATAAAACAGATCAAGATGCTTCTCCCCAAAGCTAGGGGAATGATAGAAGTGGGTAGGGTGGACATCCCAACCTATTATTCTTCTATATGGAAAGCTGAAATATTGGTGTCATCTTATTATTTTTTCAGTTGTTCTGAATGTAAACCTATGGTAGAGATGAAGGAGAAAAATGATAACAGAAGGTCACTTACAGTTTCTCCTGGAAAAGCCATCTCTCTGTAGGTTTATCACGGTGAGCCTTGGCATCTTCAAAGGTTGGAGCTGCCACAGGGATAAGAGATCATTCAGCACAGTGCTCCCCAGAATTTTCACAAAGTGGCCCTGGGGCAGAGCAACATGAATCACTGTCCCTGAAAGATGCCTGGACTCTTTAGCATGAAGCTGCCAGACACATGGGAAATTTCTTTGAAATATCTTTTGTGATTTAAAAATTAATGTATTTTTTGCATGCTTTTCATAACATAGCTGTTTGTTTTAATATAAAAATTATCCTCTCAAGATCACATATTGGATGATTCCATTTATATGAAATGCCCAGAATCGGCAAATCCAGAGGCAGACAGTAGATTAGCTGTTGCC
Source organism: Panthera onca (assembly GCF_046562875.1). Taxonomy (NCBI): domain Eukaryota; kingdom Metazoa; phylum Chordata; class Mammalia; order Carnivora; family Felidae; genus Panthera; species Panthera onca. The sequence goes on from NC_138350.1 coordinate 47,976,309, forward strand.
CAGGGCTGTGAGGGTTGGGGGCTGTGAGAGTGATGGCTAAGGCATACAGAGTTGGTTTTGGGGGTGATGGAAAGATCTCAAATTAATTGTGTGATTGTTGTACAATCTGTGAATATATTAAAAGCCATCGAATTGTATGCTTTAAAAGGGTGGATTGTATGCGATGTGAATTTTATCTCATGAATCTGTTAAAAAAAAAAAAGCTGTCCCTCCCAATCTTCAAGGAAAACTGGCATTCTGGGAAGATGCAGTTGTAGCTTTTCCCCACTGCGTGAGCAGTGGTTAAATGCACCCATTTGAGAATGGAGACTCTAGCCCAACCCCATTAATATACTGACTTATAGAAACCTGAGCTGTGAGGTGACTTGCCCAAGGCCACCCACAGCAAACAGCAGAGCCGGATTTCCTGTGTCCCAGTTCAGGACAACAGGATTAGCCTCCAAACGTACTTTGCATTGAGCTTGAATTTACCTGGTTTCACTTCCTAAATCATTTACTTACCAAGTTGTTTTAGCCACACATGTTCCCTGGTCCTTGGCTTTCTTTGGCTTTCCACATCCTGGATGTTTCCAAAACAAGAGGCTGAGTCTCTGGATACCTCATCCCGTTTTCTGCAGGGGCTGAGTGGGAGTGGCAGGAGGAGGAGGAGGGGCTCCACCCGTTCTTGCCTTGAGCCCCACTGAGCCAAAGGCCAGCTCTGACTTCAAGAGGCTGTGGGAGTAAGATCCACTATCTGTTTAATCACCAGTGGTATCTGGATGGAAGCTCAGCCAGGACACTCTCATCCTAACCTGTGCAGCATTGGGCAAGCTGTGAAAGTGAAATGCTGAGGTCAGATATGAGGACAGATCATGTAGTAACCTGCAGCCCCGTGACCTTGCTTTCTCCAGATGACCTCATGCCGAGAAATGCACAAGTGCATCAAACGTGGCCCCTCCCGGCCAGGCTGGACCATTTCAGCGAGGGGTAGGCTCAGATGATCTCTGGTACCTTGGAGCCTCCCTTTTGTCTGGTTCTTTTTTTTTTTCCTTTTTTTAAATGTTTGTTTGTTTAGAGAGCATGTGCACAAGTAGGGGAGGGACAGAGAGAGAGAAGGAGAGAGAGAATCCCTGGTGGGCTCCATGGTGTCAGTGCAGAGCCTGACGTGGGGCTTGACCTCACAAACCATGAGATCATGACCTGAGCTGATATCAAAAGGCAGATGCTTAAACCAGTTGAGCCAAACATGTGCCCCATATCTGTCTGGTTCTACATAGTTCTTGCCTCCATTCTTTAAATTTTTTTTTTAACATTTATTTATTTTTTAGGGAGGGAGGGGCAGAGAGAGAGAGGAGACGCAGAATCTGAAGCAGGCTCCGGGCTCTGAGCTGTCAGCACAGAGCTGGAAGTGGGGCTCGAACTCACGAACCATGAGATCATGACCTGAGCCAAAATCAGACACTCAATCGACTGAGCCACCCAGGCACCCCTTCTTGCCTCCATTCTTTCATGAGATCTTTACAAAGGTCCTGTGAGGTGGTCGAGGAGAGCATTAGTTACCTTTATTTTTCAGATATGGAAACCAAGGCTTAAGAATCCAAGTTGCCCAAGGTTTTTAAGGCAACAAATGGAGAGCTAGACCAGGCTGTTTCCACCAGGTTCTGAGCTGAGATTAGCAGACTTCATGGAGGACAGTGCAAAGTTCACCCATGGCCTTAAAGAACAGTATGAGCATTAATCATCATCTGTTGCTTTTGAAGATCACCTCCAACATAGCTTTGTTTTAAATCTATGCCCAAGGCCGAAATGGAATTAAAAAGATGTGAGAGACAGCAGTCCTAAGTGTACTCAGAAGTATTTCTTAATAAGTAGCTCTCTCTCCCCTCCTCCCTTCCTTGAATGTGAGAAGTTAGGAAATGAGCAGTCATAAGCAGAGATAGCAGTGTGAGATATTTCACAGAGGGGGTGTTTAACCACCTGTCTAGGAGATGAGCAGCTCGTCCTCGAGGTGGCTTTAACAGAGAACCAGTCCTTCCACAGCTGAGTGAAGGAAATTTGGGAAGTTTGGGGTCTGGAATTCTGGGCCAAGCCATCTCACCGTCTCTGTCAGGAGAGATCCCCGCCCCTTTGATTAGGGTTCAGTTGTCTTACTATAATTCAGTTAGAGTCAAAAGATTAAAAATTATCTGCTGCTCTAGCTGCAGTATTTAAAAAAAATATATTTATTTATTTTTGAGAGAAAGAGCATAAGCGGGGGAGGGACAATGAGAGAGGGAGACAGAAGATCTAAAGCGGCTCTGCACTGACAGTAGCGAGCCCAACACGGGGCTCAAACTCACGAATCCTGAGATCGTGGCCTGTGCCGAAGTCGGACACTCAACCAACTGAGCCACCCAGGTGCCCCTCTAGTGCCAGTATTTCTAAAGCACTTTTTAAAATCTGCAAGATCCTTTCTTCAAATGAAATAAAATATGTTAATCTGAGAAAAGCAGAGTTAGGAAAAAGAGGCATGTTGGAGGATGAGCTACCTGGAGCTCTTTGCCTTGCCCGCAGTTCTGGCAGCTGGCTGTTACAAAATCTGGAATTCTGACGTAATCTCTTACTTCATCTATGGGGAAACGGGACATAATAGCAGTGATCATGGTTATATTTCATTGTGCTCTCACTTTACACTCATCATTTTATTCTCCCAACAGCCCTACAAGATATGTGTGTTATTTTCTTGGATCATCAGAACAGGAACTTGAGACTCAGGATGATTAAGCAACTTGCCTGAAGTCACTTAAAGAAATGCATGGAGGGACAAGGGACTAATGTCCAGGACTGTCTGGCTGCAAAGCCAGCCCTGGGCTAAGCCTTCAAAAACACACATTTCCCACTAGACCCATACTCTGCAGGGACAAGACCTTGATGGAAACTTGAGGTAGATTTGTTTTTCTGTCCCTCAAAGGGCACCTTTCATGATGCCTGCTTTGAACAGTGGAAGGGCCCTGACTGGTCTGTGGCTCTTGGTGTCCTAAAGGAGGGGTTGGCAGTTTGTCTGTGACTGAGAAGTAAGTCAGGCCACATCCCCAAAGTCCCTGACGCTGGAGCAGCAGGGATGCCAGGCCTCAGTCCCTGACACATAAACTGCATTGTCGCTTAGAGTGACTTCCGCCTGGAAGCTGGCGCTTGGAGGGGACTTGGCAGTAGAGCAGGCTAAGCCCTTTGGGATCATCTGATCCAAAGTCCTTACTGTACTTACTTGGAGTGACAACAGAGGAAGAGGAGAAAGTCACGTGCCAGTGCTGACCATGCCACCTGGGAGTACAAAGTTTTCAATAATGTTCCTTGAGTATAAGTCTGCTCATTTATAAGTTACATACCTGGCTGTCAGTACTGTTCTATATTATGCATATTTCAATCTATCCCCAAATTTAAAAAATTAAAGAATGAAATAAAATATACACCTAGAAATTCTACTATTTTTCTCCTCTCCCCAGTTGGGTTGTGTTAAGGATAAATTTGGAGCACTCACTTTGGAGAACTCTGGACCAGCCTCCCTATGAGCTGGGTAATTTAGGAACCTGAGGCCGGATGTTCAGTTTTAGGTGGTTTTTCATTCTGAGCACCACCCCCCCCCCCACCCCACTGCCATAATATCATTACTTCGTTCAGTTTTTTTATTGTGGTAAAATATACATCACATAAAATTTACCATCTTAGCCATCTTTAATTGTACAGGTCAGTGGTATTAAGAACATTCACCTTGTTATACAGTCATCACTGCCCTCCATTTCTAGAACTTTTTCATCTCCCCAAAGTGAAACTCTGCCCCCATTAAACAATAACTCCCCATTCTCCAGGCCCTGGTAATCACCATTGTATGTTTTGCCTTTATGAATTTGACTACTCCAAGTCAATAATTATTTTTAAGCTCCTATGATGACTCAGGTGGTGGTTTGGCACATGAGAGTCAGAGGTGAGCAAAGCAAATGAAATTCCCACCCTCCAACCTCCAATAAAGTCTGCTTTAATGAACTAAACTTACCTAACCTAGCTCTACTTTAGGTTAGCATCTTTGGAGAGCCCAGGAGATGGGCTATATCCAAGCTGGTGGCCAAGTGCGGAATACAGGGCAGGTGAGATGAGAAGGGTTGGGGGAGGTGAGGCTGGAACTGAGAGAGGTGTGACAGGTGACTACTGGATAAAAGGGAAAATACCTTCCCACAGAATTCCTAAAGAATTGGAGGAGAGATGGGACTTCCTGTGTCACATAGGTTGAAGCCATATTTGTTTTAATTGAATGCTATAAGAGTCATCCCAAAAGGCTAGTGGGCATGCGAACATTGGGGTGTCCTCATTATCAGTAACCCGCGCGTGACTCAGGCTTCGGAGCTTCGGAGGAACAGGTGTCAGGTGTGGAGAGAAGAGAGTGGGTAGGGGCTACACCTCCGGGGTGCAGCTTGGCTGTGTGGCCGGAAGCCTGCCCACATCTGACTGGATCCCACGCTCTGCCCCTCCGCCTGCCTTTGCCTCAGGATAAAATTATACATTTCCAATTACAGGGCTGGTCAAAAATCAATACAAAGGTGGGAGAGAACAGATCATTTTTCTTATGGAAGTAACCATTTTCATTAATTTTTCATTAGCGCTGCCTTTGTTTTGCTATCCATCACCCGCAGAGCTGCAGCCTGCATCAGTGAGTGTGCGTGCCTCTTGGCTTCAGGAGTTACTGCTTGATAAAGCCAGCAGGTCACTGCCCAGGACTACTGCCTGCGCAGCTGGTGTAGGTGACTGTTTTGTGACCATCCTGTTGGTTGGAATGTGCTTGAAAACACCAAAACTCAACCCTACCTCTATAATGGAAATTCTCTTTGTAGCACATGTTGGGGTTCGTTGCATTTCTTTTCAGGGGTGTACGTAAGTCAAGCCCTTCGTGGACTCTTGGTGCTGATTGACATGAGGGGTCTGTTTGGCTGGTGTACTTGGCTGAGGGCCAGCTGTATGCCTTTGGGACCTTGGGCCTCTGCCTGAGTGAGGGCGGTTTCTTGTGTCTTGACATGTGCTTCTCTGTGCTTTTAATGCAATTATTTTATCCTTAAACTCAGTTCCCTAAGTTCAGCCTGCCCCATCTCTCTATGAAGCCTTCTCCACTCCCCATTATGGCAGAATTGCTTGGCCAGTAAACCTTATCCCCCGCCCCTCCCATTATGCTCTTCATACAAGTGCGTTGACTACTCACGTGGGTCTCCCCCTAACAAACCTTTAGTTATCTGAGAACAGGGGCAGTGGCTTTTTAGTTTTCAATTGTCAACACCTAACAGCACCTGGCCAATGGTAGGTGATTAATGAATGTCATTAAAAAACATAAAAACAAAAGACAAAAGGCAACTGGAAGTCATTCCTCACTTTGTATAAGCAAGGATAAGACCCCTCATTAGCAGTGGGAGGTGAAGCAGGCCTGACATTACCCCCAAATGACTTATCCTATTGTAAAAGAACTAGGTGCTAATCCCAGCTCTGTGGCTAATTAGCTGTGTAACCGTGAATAAGTCATTAACACTGAGTACTTATCAATAAAGGGGGGATTCTCTTCCAGCCCTAATGTCCTTAACCCCAAGAACCTCTGCCCTTGGAAAAGAATCCTCCCTCCCATACCTCACTCGTCAAGCTGAATGACACATGAGCTTTCTGGTGCTAATTCCCTCCGCTGGCCCCTATCACTAGGCCGCTAGGCTCCCTCTCCCTCCTCACACCGAGGCTTGTCCGGAGCACTGCTTGCCACACTGGTTGTTACCAGCCTCCTCCTCAGCTTTGTGCCATCAATTCTCTCTGGACCTTTTACTGTTTTCTACAATGTGTTTTTATATGACTACATTTGGGACAATCACCCTCATAGAAAACATTTTCACACCGCCGCCAAAATTCCCTCAAGTCCCTTTCTAGCCACTGGCCCCCACTCCCCCACCTCTACTCTAGAGGTAACCACTGCTTTAGTCTTGCCTGTTCTGGAACATCATATAAATGGAACTGCGTAGCAAGTATTCCTGTGGTTGCTTGACACTTGATTCCACATAACTTTCTTGAGATCCATTCACGTTGTTGCATATGTCAGTAGTTCATTCTTTTAAATCACTGAGTAGTATTCTGTTGGTTGAATAAACCACAATGTGTTTACCGATTCTCTATTGTTGGAGGACATTTGGATCGTTTCTGGCTTTGGTCTTTTTTGTGTTGTTTGTTTCGTTTTAGTTTTGGTTTTTTGGGTCTTTTTGTGTTTTTAACTCCTTTTATATTTGCTTCACTTTAATTTCTAAATGTAATAAAATCATTTAAAAAATGTCACCTCTCACTTACTACCTACGTGACCATGAGTGGGTTACTTAGACGCTCTGAGCTAATTTCCTTATTTGCAAAATGGGATAATGATAGTAGTTTTGCTATAAGATTGTTTTGGTTATTTTATTCCCTTTCTAAGGTAAAATTTTTATATTTGAAGAACATCATACTGCACATTTTCTATTTTTTTTTAATGTTTATTTGAGAGAGAGAGCATAAGCAGGGGAGGGGCAGAGAGAGAGGAGGACAGAAAATTCAAAGCAGGCTCTGCACTGACAGCAGTGAGCCCAATGCAGGACTTGAACTCATGAACCACAAGGTCACGACCTGAGTAATGCCCAACCGACTGAGCCACCCAGGCGCCCCATATTGCACATTTCACACAGTCATGTAAGAAAGCAAAAATGTATCCTTCCCTCATCCTAGAAATAAAGAAGGGCGTAAAAATTTTTTTAAAAAAATCATGAAACTTGGAAGTTTAGCACCAGCATCTGAAATAAATTTTTAAAAAAGGGAAAAAAAGCATTTACTACATATTTTAGATTTGTTTGGTTGAGGTTCTCCATATGTGGTATTAATAATTCTTCTTTCAATTCCTATTACCAAAACAGTAAAAACCAGGAAAAAAATATTTTACATATTCATATAAATATGTAGCCACATTATAATGATTAGGTTCATATATTCAATCACTTAGGATATTGCCTAGAATATAGTAAGCACTATATAAATATTTGCTGTTATTTGTGTTATTATTGAGCTGTCTTGAGGATACGGGTGACATTCTATTCTTGGAAGCACATCTGTGGTTCAGGCATTATATGAGGAGTGTAGATTTTGAACCTCATTCTCATCACTCACACCCCTTCTTATAAACATCATGTAAGCTCACTTGTAACCCTGGTGTTAATTTTATTTTTACTGAAAGAATATTAGATGATATGAAATAGATACGGTTCTCAAATATTCAAACTGAAAAAGTATTATCAACCTAACTTGCTGAGCCTCTACCCTTGGCAAATACACTATTAGGAATTTTTGAAGTAGAAAATATTCCGAATAATTCTTGGTTTGTAGAGTGTAGAAAATAATAGCTATATCCAATCATTCATGTTAAGATGTGCCATTTTAATAAAGTAAAAAGTTTTTGGGGGGGGAGGGAATTGTGTATTTTCCTCTGCCATTTCCTTCTAGCTACTGGCCTGCCTCTCTTTTCCTCTGGAAGATCTTTTTTTTTTTTTTTTTTTTTTTTTTATTTTTTTTTATTTTTTAATATATGAAATTTACTGTCAAATTGGTTTCCATACAACACCCAGTGCTCATCCCAAAAGGTGCCCTCCTCAATACCCATCACCCACCCTGCCCTCCCTCCCACCCGTTTCCTCTGGAAGATCTTAAAGGAATCATGTGCAATCACTGTCTTTACCTCCTCGCCTCTGATTCCCTTCTGAGCCTGCTGTGGTCTGGCTCTGAATCCGAGCTCATCACAATCGCTTCCTCTCGGGGCAGCAATGGCCTTGTTATTGCCACACCTGATAAACGGGTTTCAGTCCTGTCCCTGTTTAACCTCTTTTGGGCACTGGACACTTTCATCCTCCCTTTGAAACATCCCCTCCACCCCAATTTCCCGCCCCATTTGATTCCTACCCCCTGGGCCACTCATTCTGGGTCTCTACCCACATCTGAGCTGGTGGGTCTCCAGGTGCACACCCCCCCTCCCCTGCCCCAACCCGCCCACCCCTATACACTCCCTGGGCTTCAGGCAATTTCTTGTCAGTCATCACTCCAAAACCACATGTGTAAGCTCAGCTCCTCCCCTGGTGTCCACTCTAACTGTCCCCATCTCTGCTCACCTAGTTGCCCACAGCCACCTCCCTGCCATATGCTCAACACCAAACTGTTGAGAGTCCTCTTTACGTGCCCTACAAATGCAAGCTCCTTCCTGCCTCCCTTCCCTCTTTCTCTCAAGGGCTCTCCAACCATCTGGAAGCCTGAGGTAGACACTTTGGAATCATTCTTGATTCTTTTCTCTCCTTCACCACCCACATCCAATAGCTCATCAAGTTCTGCTGTTCCTACCTTGGAGATGTCTCATGAGTTCACCTCTTCTACCTCCCAGTTGCTTTTATTTATCATAATAGCTCTGTAAGACAGCTGGAATAATCTCCCAATTTATCTCTTCAGTCTCTGTCTGCTCTGCTTCCTACTCCATTCTGCCACAAAAATTCGTAAAAGCAAATCTAATTACATCACTCTTCTGCTTAGAAATATAATGGTTCCTTGTTGGCCATGGCTGGCTCCCCCACTGGGCCTGCTGGCCTCGGGGTCGCTGGAGGTAGGGCTCCCACCTCAGGGATGCTGAGTTAGTTTTGGGGCCTAGATTTCTGCAAAGAGTTCCCTTCCCTGCCCCTGTTCCGCTCTACAGGGACCTTGCTGTTCTCAGCATCCTGGCATCGCGCTTCTTCAAGCCTCAGTGCTCTGGCTCAGCCCAGGCTATTGTCTCTACATGAAACCCTCTCTGCTCCACATTTCCTTCTTTGTGTCCCTGGTGGGGTCATCCTACAAGATTCTCCTCCTCCCCAGCTGTGTCAGGGCTTCTCTGGCTTCCCTAGGATGGATTCCCTAGAAGTGTTTGTTCCTTCGCCTGTGTTCCCTGGCTCATCTGCACATACCTGTCAGGGCATCAATTGACTCTGCTGATCTATTACAAGGCTGCCTGCCTGCATTTGCTGGGATCTCCCTCAGCAATCTTCTCCCGCCTGCATCCTTGGTGGCTAGCACAGCGCCTGGCACGCTGGCCCCACTTAGAGCTTGGCCCGCGAGTGAACGGATGAACCTCCCTTCTTCCTTCCTTATTTCCAGCACTGCTTGTCAGATGGTGCCATTGGCAGTGTAAATAGCTGACAAAAATTGAGTGTGGTTTTGTAAATGCTGCCTTAGTTAGGACCTCCAGTTTCTCTGAGTCAGTTTTGGAACGTTTTATTTCACTGATGCCTTTTATTTCAAAAGAAGAAAATTATAGAGGGATGGAGGAGGGGACGACAGGAAAGAGCCTTCTCAACTCTGAAACCTGTTTGATTTGAGTGTAATCAGAGACTCGCTTATTGCATTGTAAAGAACTTCCAGGCTGTAGAGCCCCGCTGAGGTGGGTTTCCTGGTTCCTGGGGAGTAACGTGCATTTCTTCAAGCAGCAGGGCACTGCCTTCTTGCCCAGCTTTTGCAGCGTGGAGAAGCCTCACAGCACAGGGCAGGGGCAGTGGGGGGGGGGGGGGGATCTGAGGCCTGGCGAGGGTGACATCTGGGAAGCAGAGCTGCCTACAGAGACAAATGTAGGGCAAAGCACTCATCTGGAGGGTGCTCTGGGACATTCCAGGAGTGAATTTTTCCTATTGGTGGGCTAGACTCGTTGAGTTAGCAGTCAGCCTTGGTTTTCTCATTCACAAGAAAACCCTAAGGAAAGATAAGATACATGAAACATGGCAAGACTAAAAGTGAAGCTTATAGGGACTTTGTACACCCAAAAGGAGGCTCTTTGCTTTATTCAGAATAAGAAGAGAAAAAAATAATGGTGAACATGCACTGAGCCCTGTCCTCTGTATGTGTTAATGCGTTTATTCAAAGTCTCACAAAACTCCTATGCATTAGACACTGCCATTACCCCTAGGTTTTAGATGAGGACTCTGAGACACAGAGAGGTTGCCTAATTTTTCCCAAGGTCACACAGCCAGTGAGCAGGATCTGTACCTACACTGGTATCCATCGTGCCACAGAGCTTCTCAAGGCAAGAAGGAGGGAGAGGCTGGTGCCGACTGGGGCCAAGAGAAAACAGATCTACTTCACTGCTGTTTTATTTCTGCCTTCCTGATCTGAGAGAATGGACTTTGAATTGGAAGGAGTAAATCAAACACAACAAGGAAGGGACTAGACTTTAAGACTGGGGCAGACTGAGCTGGCATGAATTTAAGTCTCCTGGTCTAGATGAAACACAATCCTGGATAAGGAAAGGACTTGTAGATTTCCTAGAGGAAGCGGCATGGGGGTAAAAACTGAAAGTCAGTAAGTGTTCCCGTTATCAAAAAGGATCTAAAAATGGGCTATGTTAATGGCATCTTTTCCACATTATGTATTAGGATTTTAAAATTGCAAGTAACAGGGCGCCTGGCTGGCTCTATCAGTAGAGCATGTGACTGTTGATCTCAGGGTTGTGAATTTGAGCTCCACATTGGGTGTAGAGATGACTTAAAAATAAAATCTTAAAAAAATTTTTTTCAATAAAATGTTGAATAGCATAAGCCAATTTAAACAGCTTAAATAGAGCTTTTTGTAAGGACACAGAGCTGTGTTACAGAAGCAAGGGTAGGGATGGATTAGGCCTCAGGACTGAACCAGAACCAGAGAATCACTGTTGCTTCTGGTGTACATTTGCCTCTGAATTTTCCTGTGGCTGTGAACTTGGGGGCCCACAGAGTCCAGGTTGATGGTTCCTCTTTTGAAGAGCTAGTCAGCCTGAGACCAGAGTCTCTAGGACCCAGTGATGTATTCCTGGGTAAAGGACTCTGGGCTGATCAGTGGTGGGGGAGAGTCCTGGGTAAACAGAGCTGCTCTATGTACAATGGCAAATGGAGGTGGACAGGGGGAGGTGCGGGTGTCAGTTCACAGGGAGTTGTGCAGAGGGGCAGGGAACTGTACTTAGGTGGGAGGAGGGTGTCTACACTGATACCCAAATTTCTCACCAAATTCTGGAATATGTTCATAAATAGTTTTCCAAGAAAGCAGACTCCTCTGAACCCTTCAGAAGATCTAATTCTACCCCCCCCCCCCACTTGTTTTTTGAGAGAAAAAGAGCACAAGTCGGGGAGGGGCAGAGAGAAGGAGAGACAAAAATCCCAAGCAGGCTCCATGCCATCAGCACAGAGCCTGATGCAGGGCTCGAACTCACGAACTGTGAGATCATGACCTGAGCTGAGATCAAGAGTCAGACACTTAACCAACTGAGCCATCCAGGTGCCCTGTCATTTCCCTTTTGATAGACTTACTAAAAGGGTCAGTAAGGAGAATGGCATAGACAAAATAATCAGGATAATGTTATGAAAAGCTGTAAGGGCATCACCTTTGTCTTCTTCATCTTTGAGTGGCTGGTGCATAGAGCAGGGCTGGTACACAGCAAGTGCTCAATAACTGAAGAATGAATGAATGAATGAATGAATGAATGAACGAACGAACTATGCTGAATGATAGCATAGTCCTGTGAAGTCATGGCTGTTGAGGGCACCTGTACCCACAGAATACTGATCAATGGACTGGGGTCATCCTGGAGAGAAAACTTTGACAGTGAGCTTTGGTAGGACAATTACGTCAGTGATTTGGGGGCAGACAGGCCATGCTTACAGAACTCTCACATGACTGGAAGCTAGAAAGAGGGTGAGATAGCCTCCTGGGGACAGACGGAGGTTCCCAAAGCAGCCAAGAGGCCGGAATGAAGGAAAAACACCAATTCTCTGGAATTTCACCAGGACTAACAGCAAGTTCTTCATGTGGCTAAGAGGGACCAATTATATAAGGAGTATGGGATACCTGCCTTGATCGAAGTCAAGCTCAGAGTGGTGTCTGCTTCTTGGGCTGTACTAAGTTGGGTATAATGCCAAGATTAGGGGCATTTTAGTTGAAGAAATGGGGGCTGCTTAATGGTGAAGAAAGTTTTAAGGGCCGACGCAATGTCTTTCTTCAAACAGTGGGGACCAGTGGCCCATGGGAGGTCAAAGGGTAACCAAGGCCTGTTGCATCTGATGGCAGTGAGCTCCCCATAATGGTAGTAAAAGCCTACATTTGTGCAGGGATTTGCCATTCTCCATTCTCTCTTACTTGCTCCCCACACAGCCTTTAGGCAGAGTTGAGGCAGACCATGTGCCCTTATTATAGCTAGAGAAACTGTATGTCTAAAGACAGAACGTTTAAGTGACCTGTTGAAGGTCATACATTCACAAGTGGCAAGGCTAAGGCAGGAATCCAGATGTTCTGGTTTCCAGTGTGATGGACACTTCAAGCTTCCCATGATCAAGGTGTTGAAAGAGAAGCCAGAAGACCATGGCAGGGATGTCGTGGAGGTGAGTCCTTCCATGGGAGAGAGAAGGGCTGCCTTGAAGACCCCCAGCTCTTGGGGCACCTAGGTAGCTCTGTCAGTTAAACTCAGCTCTTAATCTCAGGATAGTGAGTTTGAGCCCCCCACTGGGCTTCACGCTAGGTGTGAAAACTATTTAAAAAATAATTAAAAGAAAGAAAAGCCCCCCAGATCTGTGTGTCTGTGATGGTGAGGATGCCCTATGAAGGATGTTAGGCTTTGCTGCAAATTGCCTATGTTTGTCACTGTGCAGATATCCCCCACCAGCCACCTGGTGAACACCAGGCTTGTGAGGGGAATGTTCAACATGAAAGCTGAGATGGGGCTTTCCCTGACTTTGTGCCCTCTACCATTTAAAAATGAGTTACGTCATTTATTCTAAAGGATGATTTAAGGAAATTGCTGCTTCTGCCTTTTGGAACCATGTGTCTAATACTTGGGGCTTTACTTCAAGGTTTATGAGTTCTGAATTTTTTTTAAAAAATATTTATTTTTGATGGGGGAGGTGGGGATAGAAAACGAGCTAGCTCATGCAAGTGGGGTAGGGGTAGAGAGAGAGGAGACAGGATCCAAAGTGGGCTCTGTGCTGAGTGGAGAGCCCCACGCAGAGCTCCAAGTCACGAACCATGAGACCATGACCTGAGCCAAAGTCAGACGCTTAACCGATTGAGCCACCCAGGTGCCCCAAATTCTGAATTAATAGCAGAATCAAGCTTTCATTTGTCTGAGACTTCCTAATTGGTGGGAGTGGCAATCAGACACATTTAGTGTGGGTTAAAAAGCACTGGGCAATATGACAACTAAATGCAACGTGTGATTCTTGACTCATTCCAGAATGAGCAAACAAAACAAAACAGTTGTAAAAAAAATTCTTGGGAGTGGTGTGTGTGTGTGTGTGTGTGTGTGTGTGTGTGTGTGTGTGTGTATAAGAGAGAGAGAGAGAGACAGAGAGAAAGGGGTGAGGGAGGGAGAGTATCAAATCAGTGTTAAATTTCCGGAGAGTTACGTAGGAGTATGTTCTTTCTCTCAGGAGATTTCATGCAGAAGTACTTAGGGGTGAACTGTCAGGATAGGTGCAGTTTATTTTCACATGGTTCAGCCAGAACAACACAGAGAGAAGTGGGAGAGCAAATATGGCAAAATGTTAACAACCGATGAATCTAAGTAAAGGGTATGGGGTGGTATTTGTACTTGTGTTTCTACTTTTCTGAAGGTTTGAATGTTTTCAAATGAAATATAGGGCAAAAGTAGTTAACACTGAAATAAAGGCAGATTTCAAGAAACGTTTCTACTGTATTGTGAGCCTAAAAATGAAAAGCTCCAGTGAGTGGTAAGTAGGCAAGTTGAGGCAAACCGTGTTACCTTTTGTCTTTTCTTAGCAGTGGAAAGCCAGGAAGCCACAGAATAAAACAAAGACTGTTTTGTGTGGGAGATGAACTCATTTATCAGCCGCATTCAGACTGGAGAGGCAGAGGGAAAGATCAGACTGTTTAAGTTTCTTTTCTCCACCCCTATTCTATCGCTCTGATTAACCCTATAGTTACTTCCTGATGCTTATAAGAAGAGAAGGCAGCCCCACCTAAAATGCTAATATAGCCAGGATTCCAGCATGTTGCCACGCATACAGCATCTTTGAACTAGAAGCCATCGTTACTTTTGCTTTTCTGGCAAATACTCTTAGTTTAAATAAGTACAGAATTTAAGAATCTATCTTTAAAAGTAATATTTAAAGTCAGATAATTTGCCAAATAAAAGAAGTGATGTTTAAAAAAATTCCTTACAAATTCATCTAGAGAGTAACAAAATACATCTTTTACATAAAAGTGTTGCTGGGAAGTGTTTGGGTTGCGAATGTGTAATTTGGAAAGTTATTACACTTGTTACAGACACTTTTATGGACCCAGGAAAATTTTACACAAGGCAGGTTCAACCTGTTTGTCAATCTGCTGTTCCTCCCGGAACCCAAAGGAGTCCATAGGGCCTGGGTGCAATAGTTGGCCAGAGCTGACTTAGAATCTGGGCTCCTTCATTGATTTACTCTTTGGCTCATCCCTAATGTTAACTATTTGTGTCTTCTTGCTTTATTTCCCTGATGAGTCTTGGCTAGTTTTATCAATGTTGTTGATTTTCTCAAAGAACCAATGTTGATTTCATTGCTTTTCTCTATTGTATCTTCTGTTTCTGTTTTATTGATTTCCATCCTGATCTTTATCATTTTTGTTCTTCTGCTTCCTTTGGATTTCATTTGCTCTTCAATTTCTAGTTTCTTAAGGTGGGGGTGAGGGGTCATTGACTGGAAGACTTCCTTCTTTTCTCATATAGATATTTAGTGCTATAATTACCTTCTGAGTACTGCTTTAGCAAAATCCCACACATTTTGATATGTTATATTTTCATTTTAATTACGTTCAAAATACTTTCTAAATGCCCTTTTGATTTCTTCTTTGATTCATGTGTTATTTAGAAATGTGTGTTTAGTTTTCAAATATTTGGGGATTTTCTAGAGATCCTTCGGTTGTTGATTTTTTTTTTATGCCTATTTATTTTGAGAGAGAGAGAGAGAGCTCACAGCGGGGAGGGGCAGAGAGAGAGAAAGAGAGAGAGAATCCTAGGCAGGCTCTGTGCTGTCAGTGTGGAGTCTAACACGGGACTCAAACCCACGAACCATGAGATTATGGCCTGAGCCAAAATCAAGAGTCAGATGCTTACCTGACTGAGCCATCCAGGTGCCCCAACAGTTAATTATCCTTTAAATATATTTAAGTTATAAGAAATAAAGCCTTCTATGCTTACCTGGGTAGTTATCATTTCCAGTGCTCTTAATTCTTTGTATAGATGCAGGTTTACATCTGGTATCATTTTCCTTCTGTCTGAAGGACTTCCTTCAACATTTTGTAGAGAGAGCTACTGGTGATGAAATCTTTTAGCCTTTGTATGTCGGGAAAAGTCTTTGTTTTTTGAAAGATATTTTTACTGGGTATAGAAATGTAAGCTGACAGTTTTTGTCTGTCAGTACTTTAAAGTTGTTGCTCCATGGGTGCCTGGGTGGCTCAATCATTTAAGCCTCCAACTCTTGATTTTGGCTCAGGTCATGATCTCGCAGTTTGTGAGTTTGAGCCCCACATTGGGCTCCACACTGACAGTACGAAGCCTGCTTGGGATTCTCTTTCTGTCCCTCCCCTGCTTACACACGTGCTCTGTCTCCCTCCCTCTCTCTCTTGAAATAAATAAACTTAAAAAAAATTAAAAATAAACAATAAAAAATAAAGTTGTTGCTCCAATGTCCTCTGGCTTGTATTGTTTCTGACAAGAAATTTTCTATCATTTTTATCTTTTCTATCGTTTTTATCTTTTTTTCTGTTTAAAACTTTTCCCTCCCCCCATGGCTGCTTTTAAGATTTTTTTTCTTTATCACTGTTTTTAAGCAATTTGATTATGATGTACATTGGTATGCTTTTCTTCAAGTCTCTTTTGCTCAGAGTTCATTGAGCCCCTAGGATCTGTGGGTTGATCATCATCTTCAAGTTTGGAAAATATTCAACCATTATATATTCAAATATTTTTCTGTCCCCCACCTTCTACACACATTGCTTGAGAGAAACTTCAATTACGTGAAGTTGTCCCACAGCTCAGTGATGCTCTGTTCATTTTGTTTCAGCCTTTTAAAAAAAATCTGTGTTTAATTTTAGTTTCTATTACTATATCTTCAAGTTCACTAATTTTTTCTTCTCTAATATGTAATTTGCTGTCAATCATGTCAGGAATATTTTTCAGACATTGTAATTTTCATTTCTAGAAATTTTATTTTGTTCTTTTTCATATTTTCCATGGTGCAACAAATGTGTTCAGTCTTTAGCTCCTTGGACATAGGAATATAGATTAATAACTTTTTCAGGGACTCCTGGGGGGCTCTTTTGGTTAAGCATCTGACTCTTAGTCTTGGCTCAGGTCATGATCCCAGGGACATGGGATCGAGCCCCTGCTTAGGGCTCTGTTCTGATAGTAAGGATCCTGCTTGGGATTCTCTCTTCCTCTCTCTCAAAATAAGTAAACATTTTTTTTTAAATAACTTTTTTAAAAAAAGATTAGTAGCTGTTTTAATGTTTTTGTCAACAAATTCTGTAATCTCTATAATTACTAGGTTGGTTTAGATTGATTTGTTTTTCTTCTTACTAGAGGTTGTATTTTCCTGCTTCTTTGCATGCCTGGTAATTTTTTATTAGATGCCACATATGGTGGATTTTACCTTGTTGGGTGCTGGATATATTTGTATTTCTATAAATATTCTTGAACTTTGTTTGAGCATGAGGTTGAGTTACTTGGAAATAGTTTGATCCCTTTGGGATTTGCTTTTAAGCTTTGCTAGGTGAGCTCAGAGCTATGTTTAGTCTAGGGCTAATATTTCCCTACCACCGAGGCATTCTCAGTATTCTAGCCAATGCTCCCTTAATTATAAAGTTTTCCACTCTGGCTGGTGGGAATTGGAACTATTACTGGCTCTGTCTGAGCAATAGTTTTTATATCTTTCTACATAGTTCTTTGCCTAGCCTTGGGTAGTTTCCTCAGACACATGCACTGATCAGCACTCAGCAGAAGACTCTAGGAAGACCCTCCTCAGTTCATTGCTCTTCTTCCTGTGTGTGTAGCTCTCTCCTCTCCATTACCCTACCCTAGTTGCCTTGGCTTCTGTAGATTGCCAGCTCTGTCTCTCCAACTAAGGGACACCACTGGCTTCTGCCTGGGTTACCCTTCCCTACACCATGTCTGGAAATTTCTTCAAGGTAGTTACCCAGGGCAACCTTAGGGTTCACTGTTCTCTGTTGCCTAGTATCCAATCTCTTGAAAGCCATTGTTTCATATATTTTGTCTAGTTTTTTTAGTTGTTTCAGCTGGGAAAGTACATCTATTATTCCATATTGGTCAAATGTGGAAGTCCACCATGACTTTTTAAAAAATGTTTATTTATTTATTTTTGAGACAGGGAGAGCAAGCAGGGGAGGGACAGAGAGACAGAAGGAAAAAGAGAATCCCAAGCAGGCTCTGCAATATCAGTGCAGAGCCAAATGCGGGGCTCAATCTCACAAACTGTGAGATCATGACCTGAGCCAAAATCAAGAGTCAGATGCTCAACTGACTGAGCCACATAGGTGCCCTGGTCCAACACAACTTTTAATTGGGCAAAATCCAAAGTAAACATTTAATAACCCATAGTGCTTAAGGGCTTTAATATTATTAATAATTAATTCCCTAATGTATACCAGTTGCTTTACACATATTTTCATTTAATCTAGTGTTTATGAGTATTAACAAGCTCTCCAACTGGTGGAGTTGGTAACATGAAACCCATACTCTGCATGTTTTAGGAA
This sequence comes from Panthera onca, assembly GCF_046562875.1. NCBI lineage: Eukaryota > Metazoa > Chordata > Mammalia > Carnivora > Felidae > Panthera > Panthera onca. Next base: position 47,994,093 of record NC_138350.1, read on the forward strand.
GAGTAGACTTCATTTGTTTATTTTATCTGTCACCAATAGGCATTTCTTTAGCACCTACCAGGTGTGACATAAATATAAATAAGTCAGATCTTAAGTTTGGCCCTTAGATGTAGACATGTAAATATATTTTTCAATATCATATGGTAAGTGCAATAATAAAATAGGGTGCTTTAGAACCATAGTGAGGAGTCACCCAGCTGAGGGGCATATGGGAAGGTGGTGATAGGTAAAGGGTGTCTTAAAAGATGAGTGGCAGGTCATTAAGGAAGTAAGAGGATAAATATATTCCAAAACAGGGAGTCTTAAAACAATATGACACACCGGAGCTGAAAACAGTATGCAGGAGGCCGAGGATGGCCACAAATGAGGTTGAGAGGTAGGCAGAGTTAGAGCAAGGAGGGCCTTGGATGCCACCCTAAGGATCTGAGATGATTCTGAAAGCAATGAGGAACCACGTGGGGCTTTAACAGCTGAGTCAGCAGGCTACTGGGGCGGGGGGTGTAAATTTCGGATGCCCCTTCCAATTCTCAGCAGAAAAACGAATTAAGATCTCATGGAAAGAGTCCGCAGAGGAAGAGTTGATAATATGACATTGAGAAGGGGTAGTAGGGATGAAGAGACTGGGTTGAGAAATGCTTAGGAGATACTTTATGTCAAATTTGGTGACCCGCCAAAGTGGGGAGGGTGGGAAACGGATTCCTGGTTTGGGTGGGAGGTGGTGTCTTGAACTGAGATAGGATATTTAGAAAGAGAAGGGATAGAGCTAGGGGTCAAAGTAAGTTCAGTTCTGGATAGTCCAATGGAAATATTTTGCAGACTCTGCATCTGTCATTGCTGATGACAGAATATATTGAAATAAATCATTTCGATAAGTAAGATTATTTTAAATAAGATTGCATCTTACCCACTTGCATAACTCAAAGTCAAATGGCAGAACTATGTCTTATTTGTTACTGTATTCTCAGAGCTGGCTACCCTGCCTGGGGATCTGGGGGAGATTGGCCCTGAAGCACAGGTGATTGGGAAGCCATCGATGGATGAGATCGCACAGGGAGACTGAGAAGAGCAATGACACACAAGAAAGAGATGTTCACGCCTTGGGGTGAGAATTTGAGAAATGTGAGATCTGGTTGCCTTGGGTCATCGATGGGCCCTGTGAAATACCATCTAGATACAGCTGAGCTGCTTTGTCAGTGGTTTTGATTTTTGGTTTTGCCCTCATGTATTTTTCAGATTAACACAAAGGCTTTTACTGATTATGCAGAAATCCTTTTGATCCATCGCTTGACTAGCTTTGCTTGGAAGAAAAGTTGTAAGAAATGGGTGGGTGTGAGGGTAGGAGTTGGAGGGTGGTTAACACAGAGGCAGAAAGCTATTGGAAGCATTTGGGGGTGTGGCTGTAGTTGCACCCTCTGGGGCTATGGGAAGTAAGTCAGATTTTGAAATTACAATGGCAGTAGGGAAACGATTACATAGGTCAGTGTTCTATTGTACAAATATCTCTACTCTGCTTAAATTAAGAGCTATAACTGAATTATTTTTAGAAATATGCAGTCTACTTAACAGAATTCCAAATTTTCTGGTATTCATATGTGTTAAGAGACCACATATTTGATAATATGACTCAGAACAACAATATTTTAAAGAATACAGTATCATTTCAAATAAAGAGCAATAATGGATGATATATTTCAGTTTTAGGGCCACAAGCAATCCACCTGCCACCACTTTCTCTTGCCAATCCTGTTGCCCATTACCACCAACACACAAACCAGCTGCATCAAATAGGTCACTCAAGTTGCAGACCTTTAAGTGATCCTTTAAAGCCTCCTCAAGATGGATTTAATCAACTGTCCCTACTGGTCTTCCTTCTTCTCCAACTAAGGTGATGCATCCTTGACTAGGATTTGGTCTTAACCTTCCAGAACAGGCTTTCTGAGTCAAGTTCTAGAGTTTGAATGGAATGCACAGCAAGTGTTTCTCTGTTTTTTTCCAGTCCTGTTAGTCAAGAGGATAATTTAATACCTGTACCATCTGTTCCTTATTTTGCAAGCACAATCTGATAGATGGATTGGGAGGAGTGATGAAATACTGGGTTTCACATTGAGTGAAGGAGAAAGAGAAACTGGGGGCCAGGAAGGGGAAGGAGAGAGAGGGTGAACTTGGAGTCATGTGAAATACAGTGGGATTGAGCTCTCTGAATCTAACATAGATCAAAGCACGCACAAAGGAGTTTCATGGTAAATAGTTAGGAGTATAGATTTACATACCTTTTCAAATTAAGGTCTAAGATCAGTATTTAAGTTTCGAAGAAACCCACACACATTAAAGCATATGGGAAAAAGCAGATTCCTGCACACCTGGAGTCAGCTATTGTTACAAGTGGTAGGTGCTACTGTAATTATTTCTTGTGTTGTAACTTCTGTTCATTCAAGCCTCCGATAGCTTTTTAAGATGAGGTGGGAGAATTCTGTAGCTGGTGGACTATTTCCACGGACCCGGGCAATTCTCTAACTAATTAAGAAAGGATGAGGGCCCTTGGGTTAAATTTCAGTTAAGAATTTCCCCGCCCCACTAACTCCGTTTGAAGTATCCATTCTGTCTTTCAAAAGAATAGAAGGCAACTATTGTTTAATAAACATCAGTGAAGCAATAAAAAAGGCACATAACAAAAGCATCCCAGGGAGAGGGGGGTTATCACCCGCTATTCCTACCTAGATCAAGGGAGCACAGTGATATCACCAAGTATTTTCCAAACTTGCCTGATCAAAGCATCACAAATGGTGGACATTGATTCACAAGCTCTTTACTTTTAGAGATTGAGATTCAGGACATCTGTGGGGACATGGGGTGAAGGGGATGGTAGAAGACTGAAACCTATAACTTTACCAAGTGCTTTTTGTGTGTCTTAAGAATGGGCAAGTTTGCAGATCGCTGATATGATCAATGAAGAGCTCATTGGTGGCTCTTCTCAGAGACACCACATCTTATCAGGGTTTAGTAATTCCTAATCTAACCAGTTAATCACTGCAGTGACATTTTTGTCTAGTGGCTTTCTAATGAAGCATACTGAACTTGCCAAGGACAGAGTAAAATATTTTTTCGCATGTGTTAGAAAACCAGAAAGAGTTGAGTACAAGATATTAATCAAACATGGTGTGTGTGTGTGTGTGTGTGTGTGTGTGTGTGTGTGTCGTTCCAAGTTTCTAGTGGACTTTGGTAAACATTTTTTTGACATACCAATGTCCTCATCTGCAAAATTGGGCTAATAATGCCAACTTCAGAGGGTTTCCATGAGGACTGAAGGGAAGAGCATCTGTAAACCACTTAGCACAGTGCTTGGCACGTAGTAAGCATTTCATGAAAACTTATTATCGCTATTGTCAGTTATATACTAGGATTTAAATCTTTATGATCAAATGATATTATGACTAAAAGTTTGCCTTAAATTTTCATACTTTTTATAAGTTATATCTTCAGACAACTTAGTTCTGTGCCATCACATGCGATTTTACCCAAATGGAATTTTTCTAGAATGCCTAAAACTGCTTTATTATTTCATAATTCTCAGAGCTACAAATCCTGCAGATGTCTTGTTTGATCTGTACAATTGAAAAAAATGAATCAGTTCTAACATTCGTGCATCTAGAGATTACACAAAAATCTAGATTTCCAGGTTTTCTGAGGAAAACGAGACATTTAAGCACATGGGCCCTTTGTTCTCCTGTTGGAGAACCTGCTGGCATTGAGTACGGCTGCCCCTTTGAATGGGGCACACATGCTCTTGCCTGTCCCCTAATTTATATGACTCACCTGGCCCTTGTAGGCATCTGAGTTTGTCATCTCTGCACCCAGGATGGTGTCTTATTTTCTCATACATCTGCGGATCGTCAGCTCTCAGACTGGTTAGTAGGTCATGAGTGGACAGATGGGAAAAACAGCAACTTAACTGTCCCTCACACCAACAGACTGTTTCAGCCTGTCAAGCCTGCACACTCCCAGCTGAATATGCATGGGTCCCGGTTTCCATGATGCCCCCAAAGCTCCTGAACACAGTCTGCCCCCAGCCGGGCACCCAAGGTCAACTTCCACTCCTGTCCAATTCCACCTTCCTTTGCCAGCCCTGTTTCACTCTTCTCCAGCTGACCCAGCTGCATCCCACCCCACTCTGCAAACCTGCCTTATGTTGCCCCACTCGGGGCCTCTGCCCTCCTTCTGTACCCCTTACGCAAAAGGCTACCCGTCTTTCGAATCCACCTTGATAGTCCTTGCTTTGTAAGTAAGAATGACAGTATCCTGTAAGGCCTAAGCACGTGCCCTAATTCTGCCCCTGGGTGTACAGGTCTCTGCCCCCTCCCCACCACCCCCCCCCCCCCAGCACTCCCCAGCAGAAACCACGTCACGGTCATCAGGGTATCACCGAGATGGAGTTCCTGACATATTGCAAGGTATGCTCTCAATATTTAAATACAGGAACACATTTCCATTTTAAGGAGGAAATGCTTCTAATTAATAGTCTGTTTCCTCATCCTACTACAACATGAAACCTTATTTTTCATCAAATAGTGTTTCAGCCCTCCTGATAAAGCTCAACCGAACATTAGCCTTTATCATATCATTTACCTAGTGTCTGAGAGTATTAATTCTTTAACTGAGAAATGGGGATAATACAACCTCTGTGGTCAGAAGGATTCAGTGAGTTAGCTGCAGATAAAGTGCTTAGCGCAGCAAACATGAAGGGCGTGGCTATTATTACTATGTAGAAACCCACCTAGTATTTAGAAGCCAGTTTAGAAGTGTCTTCCTTCATTCTATTTTTCTAAAATACTTCTTAGAAGAAAGCAGGTGGAAGATTATAGTTTGTGTGCCTGGCTAAAGAAGTGCATTTTGCTCAATAAAATAAAGCAAAGTAAAAGGTTATTTAAAATATCAGTGGTTCAGGCAATAGTAGCTTTCTTAAAGGTATGCTTCTATAGCCACCACGGTGATGCTTGATTCAGCAAAAAGATCACCAATCAGTGTGCAAACTGGTGGGCAAAAGTGTGTTGAACAGGATATTGATAGTCTCACAATTTCAACCCAGAGAGTATTTATTAATCCCAAAGAGAGAAAGCTCCTTTTCCATTGGAGAAATTTGGTGGATGTCACTTAAACTAAGTGGTCAAAATTACCATCACAAAAGCAAAACCATAACTCACATGCAGTATGATTTGTAAAAGCCAAAAATAAAAACAAAAACAAAAAAATAGAAATAAAAAAATTACCATCACCATTATGGGTCAGATAGACCCTTCTGAAGTGATGTAATAAGGAGATAACATCACCTACATAATATACTTGCAAAAAAAAAAAAAAATTAACCTGACTCTACCAATGAGAAACCAACCAGAGAAATCCAGAGACATTAATAAATATAGCACATAGGCCTTGATCAGATCCTCTTTAGGAAAAATGAGCACAGCCACAAAGATCCTTATCGGGATGACCAGTGACGTTTGGATACATGCTGCAGATTAGATAATAAAAACAGGGCAAAAGGCAACTGTGACTCAATTATATGTTCAATGACCAGCTCTTTCCTGAAGATTCCGGGAATCTGTTATAAAGCCTCGCAGTGTGAAAATTACATGTATAGGTTTGCTGCATTGGATTGGATTAGAGGATTAGAGTTTTTGTACAAAGAATGTGCTTCTGGGTTGCAGTTGTATAAATGGGTATAAGAACTCAGCGAAGAATGTAGATGCTAATCACACCCACCATGCAGTGCAGTGTTTGTGGGTTGTCTACGAACTGCACAGACAGTGCTGGGGAAAAGTTCCCGGATGACAACCAGCAGGACAAAGTCCCAAAGCAGGGCGCTTGCTTTATTTCGAGCTTGCAGGAAATGTTGCCTAATGCGAATGGATTGCTGGGAAAATCAGAGTGCGATTTCATTGTCCTTTTGGTACGGCAGCGGGGATGAGCAGGCAGCTGGCGGGAGCGTCCCTGGCTGTCTGGCGTGAGACAGTGCCGTATTAGCCTCAAATACGGGGAAATCAACCAACCATGTGCAAGACTGGCTGGCAGTCATTAGACACATCCAGTGTTTGGGCCTCTGTGTTTCAGGGGGTGATAGGAGCATTAACAGCTTACTTTTAGTTTCAGAAGCCAGAGATATTTTCATTACTGGTATCCTCAGGCATAGACTTTTTAATTTAAAAAAAAGAAAGTAAGTTCAGGATGGAAATCGCCTATCACTACAGGAATGTCTTTGCAGCAGAAACACATTATGGTTTACCTGTCAATCTCACCATCGTGCCGGCTTTATTGTGTCTGGACTGGGGAAGCAGCAGCAGGGAAGACAGGTGAGGCGGGGTACACAGAAGGGCCTCTGGAATCGCTAATACCTCAGAAAAGCTGAAGGCTTAATTCCAAAGTGGTTTTGAGACTTCAGGTTTCTTATCTCTTGGGGCTAATAAGAAAGCGACCATTCTGGCTTAGAACTTCCCTACTTCCTCCAAAGCCATAATGTCCCACTTTTTGGATTTTTTTGGACAGGTGTTATGGTAGATTCAAGTTGGCTACAAATTCTGTCGTCACTCTCCCCAGCAGGGGGTAGATTTTATTCCCCCCCCCCCCCCCCCCCTTTGAATCTGGGCTCTCTGTTGAGCCAAGAGACTGTGCCAGAGGTGCACTGAGCAATTCCAGGCCTGGCCTTTCAGAGCACTGAGCTTCCGCTTCCTCCCTCTTAGAACACTTTTGCCAGCAGCAGGGGACCCTCCCTCTTAGACCCCAGCTCCCATGCTGGGACGGGGTCAAGCACATGGCACGGAGGTCCTGAGCCAGTATGGACTGGCAACTCATGGGAAAGCCACGTAGGACAGACATTTCAGCCCAATCTTGCCCCGTGACACCCTCGTCACCCCCTGCCGCAGAAGCAGGCCAGCAAAGGGTAGGCTGCTCAAGAGAACCGCAGAATCGTGACAGAGAATAAGATGTTGCCTTAGGCTGCAAACTTTCGGCGTGGTTTGCCCTGCAGCAACAGATACCTCAAATTTATAAACGAAAAGTTTCACGAGAAGGAAGATCATCTTGCTAACAAAGCACAGGTCAGAACACTTGCCGGGTGGGAACAGAACTGTTTCGAACACACGATAACATCCTTTATCTTTTAGTGGCTTTGACCTCAAAACCAGCCTCAGCTGATGTCTTCTGGTGTCCAACACAGAAAATTCAGAAAAAGAAAAATCTCATTCAAATACAGCTTCATCCTGACATGCGCGTTTCACACAGACCTTATTTTTTAAACAGAGTTTATTGTATTTAATACATTATAAAATTTGAAAAATTGTAGGAAAGCAGCAGACTCAAACTGGAGCAAGTCTAACAAGTAATAATTCTGGCCCCTTTGCAAAACTGATCAGTTTAAAAACAAAGTCATGTTCACATCTGTGAGGCGGGCAAAGAAGTGTGACTTCTGTACAAACTACATTTAAAATTTCATGTCTAATGTCTTTCGAATGCAGTGTGCTCGTGAAGAGTTTTTCTGAAGTCCTGCCCGTCCCGCCTAAACAGAGGACAGGAAACCTCCATCCTGCAAATAAACTCTATTCAAGGTGTTTTTTTTGTTTTGTTTTTTTTAAAAAAAAAAAAAAAAAAGGAAAAAGAAAGACAAAGGAAAAGGAAACAATGGATGGCTGTTGGCAATGAAAACCGTAAGGAGATGCGTCCTCACTGCTCATGGCTTGTTTATCGGTCAGAGGCCTTGGGAGGCCCAGGACACTTCACGGCCATCACAGCACCAACTGTAGCTACCACCTTTTTGAAACGTTTTTTTTTTCCTTTTTTTTTGCATTTCCTACCTTTTGACATATATATATATATTTATATATTTTTTTACACCTTGAGGATATCACTATTCCAATTGTTCCCATATGAATACAGGTGTGGTCTCTATTGGATATCAATGTGTCTGTTTATTCAATTTTAGGTCCAGGACTTGGTTTTGTTGTCCCAGCTGCACATAAATGTCCCTTTTTTGTTTGCGTTATTTGTTGTGTACGTTTTTTGTTTTTGTTTTTTCCTTTTTGCATAAGAAATCTGTCCGTTTAGTCCAGAGGCTCTTGCTTTATCCGGATGACAGAGGGCCCGCGGGGCGTCCGCCTCAGTTCCCGCCGCAGGACGTACTCGCTGAACTGGGACGAGTCCACTCCTCCTCCACAGGAGGCCACGATTTCAAATCCTCTCTGCTGCAACCTCTCGAGGACCTGCACAGGGCCAAGACAAGCATCTGGTTAGGGGGACACAGGTCCTCTGGCCACACGAACAGCCCAAAGAGGTGTCCTGAAGTTTGAGATCTTGTGCAGCCCTGGTCATTCTTACCCACCCCCCCGAGTCTCTCTGAGTTTCTGCTTTCAGAGGAAGGCCCTGCACTAAAGGGCAGGAGGGATGGAACGGTTGTGTCCAACACCCAAAATACGCCTTCACATGCTTGCCGCTCACGTGCCGGTTCATTGAATAGTTACAACCACCTTGCTTATTAATGGGTGGTCAGCCCATTTCATACCCGGGAAAACGGAGGCTCATAGCCTATAAGTGTGGGAACTGGATTTCCAGCTCAGCTCCATTTGGCCTCAGATGCCATGTTTCTTGTAACATGCAACACTCCCTTCTCTGCAAAAAGAGAGGGTTTACCTTTCAAATCTCATCACTAAAGTATCTTCTATGAGATGATAAATGATATGGCCAGACAATGATCTGATCTGAATCTACTCAGCCAGTGAGTCATTCTCAACCCATTCACTCTCAGCGCCACCACTGCTGAAGTCTGCCTGTACTAACTTCATATATTTCAGTTTGGAAGACGGATGTAATTTCAATGGCAGAACCAATGGATTGCTGAAGACAGTCGAGGTTTATCTACAAGTTTTCGAGTTTGTGGCATTTGAAATAGATTTATTGCCTTGGGTGCATTCAGGGAGGCAAGAGTAATTGCAATGGTTGGATGTTAGAAAACATATCCAAAATAAAGATATTCTAAACTTCTCATATAATAGTAACTTCTCATAAGCTCTTCAGTTTTGAAATCAAATACCTAGTGCCAGAAAGATCCCTGGGTTGGTCACCGACGTGTCCGATGGTCTTAAATGTAGGAGACAATTCCTATGCTCTTAGGCAAAAATACAGAAAGTTGATCTACAGCATTGTTTCCTTAGGAATCCAACAAACACTGGACTTGCAAATGTTCCCTGGGATTCTGGGTATAATTAAATTACTTCTACACCACTCTAAAGGCAAAATGACTCAATCATAACTTAAAAAAAATTCTGGTTTAAAATTTTGGGGGGAAATGAAGTGGGATGTTATTAACTTTTAAAATGTACTCAACATAAAGCAAACCCTTACTGTTTCCTCTTAAATTATTATTTTTTGGTTGTCTACTTTTATGTGGAATATAATTTGCTATTTTGCAAAAGAGCTAACTAGAGATTAGAAAACAATAGAGTGAACTTTTAGAAAACTACAACTTCTAATGCTGGCCAATTAAAAAAAAAAAAAAAAACCAAGGGGCGCCTGGTTGGCTCAGTTGGTTGAACATCTGACTTCAGCTCAGGTCATGATCTCACAGTTCGTGAGTTCAAGCCCCATGTCAGGCTCTGTGCTGACGGGGCAGAGCCTGGAGCCTGCTTTGAGTTCTGTGTCTCCCTTTCTCTCTACCCCTGCCCTGCTCACACACACACACTCTTTCTCTCTGTCTCAAAAACAAATAAACATTAAAAAAAATGTTTTTAATGAAAAAAAAACCCCAAGTCTTTATGAGAACAAAATGAACATTCTAACCCACAGTGCTCTTATTTCTGTAGATATATCCACAGTGCATATGCACACCAGTCAGCAAGGGACAGAACGAAGAAAACAATCCCTATGTTCAAAGTCAAGATGTGCTTTGGTGGTAGTTAAATAAAAAGGTGAGGACCCAAGAGCTAAGACTTCTCCAGCAGAGGCAGGAATGTAGCCTTTCAGCAAGAAAAACCCCAGTCTGCCTGGCCAAACCACTGCACCAGAAAGGATTCTTTGCCTTCACTGGGAGAGGAATTGAAAAGGTAGAAGCTGTGAGCAATAAAGAACCTAACTCTGATATTGTTTGTCTTGCAGTGATGGAAGGTTGCTAAACTGTTAAATGTGGAAATCCCCAAGCTTCCTCCCTAGGGGGATATCATATATGTAATATGATAATTATTCCATATGACCCAGCAGTACCTTGAATGTGCTCAAAGCTTCTTTCAAAGTAATGCAAACAGCTATGCTCCTTGGCCATTTCTTTTTAAACATCAATTTGTTAATAACAAAATTCCTTAAAGTTAGTGATCACTTGGGAATATTAAATCACTCCAGGGCTGGGCTGGAGGTATCAGGTCTTGTGTGTCTTATCCCAAAACCTGTGAATGCCTAGAGGACGGTGCCTATTTCTTGGTCGGTGGAGCAGGAAGCTGGAGTCATCGATTATGTCGTGGTCGTGTCATGGCTGTGTCACCGATGATGTTAATCCAGATGAAAATGTCCACATCTGATCAGACTTGAATGACTGGGAAACTTGTCAGGCATATGAATTTGTCCCACAGCCTGAGTGGTGGGGCTGGGGTTTTGTGTGAGAGATGGGGCCCTAGAGAAGCGATGCTGTCCCGGCTCTGATGGGCACTGCCTCCTCCCTCCATCTGGAGGGGGGCTGGGGCAGGGATCATGTGTAGGAGGCAAACGGCTTTCAGAGCTTCAATTAACACCGGGCCTTGCGGGTACACCTCTGGCCCCATCCAACCCAGCGGCCATCACACTGCCTGCCAGCGTGTGCCTTTCTCTAGCCCTCCCAAGACACAGCTCCTGCCAGCATCTCCTGTTGTTTTGTTCTCGGACGCCTGTTCGTAAATTTTAAAAATTGTAAGTAGTGGGGTGCCTGAGTGGCTCGGTCAGTTGAGCGTCTGAATTTGGTCATCATCTCATGGTTCATGAGTTCTAACGCAGAGCCTGCTTCGGATCCTCTGTCTCCCCCCCCCTCTCTCTGCCCCTCCCTCACTTGCTCTCTCTCTCTCTCAAAAATAAAATAAACATTTACAAAAATTATAAATAGTGGAACAATCTTCAAGAGGCAGAATGGTAGAGTGGGTGCTTCTAGTCTTTGAGCTGTGGGAGGGGTTTTATTGGGTCAATAAAGGCATGGGCCCACTCCAATTAAAAAGAGGTTGGGAGGGGGGTGCCTGGGTGGCTCAGATGGTTGGGCGTCCAACTTCGGCTCAGGTCATGATCTCGCTGGTTTGTGAGTTCGAGCTCCGCGTCGGGCTCTGTGCTGACAGCTCAGAGCCTGGAGCCTGCTTCGGATTCTGTGTCTCCCTTTCTCTCTACCCCTCCCCTGCTCACACTCTGTCTCTCTCTCACAAATAAATGAATTTTAAAAAAGGGGGTGGGTGGGAGAAACCCCAAGCCCTTATTCCATTGACTTCAAATCGTTTTGAGTGACCTAGACCTGGAGTTAAGACCCAGATGTGCGTCTGCTTTCTCATCAGCAAGAAAGGGGGGCTAACGGCGCTGACCCATGAAGACTGTTACAAGTAGACAAGGCACATACAACCCTTGGCACGGGGCTGCCACACATTAGTTACAATGATGAGCAGACCAACCAGCGTCTAAGGGACTCAGCACCTCACGTGTAAACCCACCTTCTGAATTCCACCTGTCTCCTCCCATAGACTTCTCCATCTCAGAAAACAGGAATCCCATCCATCCAGTTCCTGGGTCAAAAATCGTAGTCATCCTTGGCTTCTGTCTTAGAACCCACAGCCACTGTCAGAAACCTTGTTAGCTCTACTACGTTCCTGACATTCAGAATCGGACGCTTCTCAACTGTTGCTAACTGGTCCCTTTGCTTCCCTCTGCTGCCGGAGGATTCATGTTCGGAGCTGAGTTACATCATGCCACGCTTTTGCTCAAAATCCTCAAATGGCTTTTACTCACACAAGCAAATGAATGAAAACCAAAAGAAACCAAAAAAAAAAAAAAAACAAAAAAAAACAAACTCAGGGTGCTTCCCGCCGCCCAAGAGGCAATCCGTGATCTATTCCCAGCCACCTGCTGGCCTCGGGTCTCAGGACTCCCTGTCTCTTTCTTCAAGCTGCGTGGGCTCTCCTTGATACCCCTCCTCACACCATGCCGACTCCTACCTCGGGATCTTCACAACTTGCTGGGCCCTCTGCCTGGGACGCCCCGTCCCAGCTACACTCTCTTCTCACTACCTGACCACCATTTCTGTTGGTTACTGTTTGGCTCCCTCGTCTTTCCCAGAATGGAAGTTCCCTGAAAATACAGCTATTGTCTATTTCTTCGTCTCCTAGCGTTCCAGTGCTCACACGGGCACCAGCTTGTAATGTATGTTCAACAAATACCTGTGCAATGATTGAGTGCCCAGAGTGTGAACAGGCCTACCTACCCAGAAGTGATGCCACATGAGAGTTTCCCAGCTCTCTGGACGGAAGGCACTGTGTGAAGGCAAGGTTAAGTAACAGCATTAAGAGCGACATTCGATTCCACACGGTATATGACAAGGCTGTACCTGGACCGAGTTGAGGTGACAGTAGCCATTCAGTGGAAACCTAATGACGTGTGTCGAGTCATGATTCCAGCCTGCGTTGACAGAGTTACACATCACATCGCCGATCTCTGGAAACACTTCTTCTATCAAGGATTTGTCACCGCTGAGCGTGATCCTTTCTCCGAGGTCTGGGGCGACACGCACCACTAGGCACTCGCAGGGCCTTGAAAAGCGACCAGTTTCTCTGTCCTGCTTCCATCTTTCCATCTCCAACAACATGGGCTGAAGCTGAAAATATTTTGCCTCTTCATATAACAAAGTGTAGTCCTGGCAAAACAAACAAAAAAGGCGTTTCATAGCGCAAAATACAAACACGAAGCGCTGAAGATGTCCACAGGTAAGAGGTGATTTTTTTCCACCTCTGTTACTTTGATAATCAAATCTGCGTGTGAATTTTTCACTCACAACACAACTCCACGTGCATTCATTCATTCCTTCATTAATGCATTCAGCGATGATAAAAAGAGATAAGAGTATTAGGGGCCAGGCAGGCCCTCTTCTAAATGCTCCCCATAAATTAAACCCTGTAGCTCCCCCACCCCCCAACAGCCCTGTGGATTTGGAACCATTATTATTCCCACTGTGCAGATGAGAAAACGGAGGAGAAAGGCTGAAGCCACGACTTTTCTCTTTCAGTAAGGAGTGCCTCTGGGCATTTAAAATTCGTGTGGTGAGAATCCACTTTATGTCCTCCAGAAGGAGCCACATGTAGGTCACAGTGAGGGAGGCGCAGGCTCACTATTCACGGGAAGCCCACGCTCCCCGTCATCTTCGCTGGCAGCTTAGAATTCGTGGGAGGCAGGGGGCAGCACGAGGCGGGAGGGCGGCCGGAGATGGTGCCGGGTGGGCGCCTGCAGGGCACACGCGGGGCGCGGTTTTGACCTAAGCGTGGGTGCTGATCTGGGATGGTCTGGGGGAGGCGGAGGCACCGCCCTCGACGCTGCCATGCTCAAGGGACGGAGGCAGACATCAGTCCACGATCCCTGCCGGACAGATGTGCACGAAAGGAAACCCGTCCCTTTCTGAAACCACAGCCACCCATTCTTTGACTCTTGCCTTAAAACAAAATCTACTGAATTAGAACAGAAATCTGGCCAGCAGGTATTAACACACACACGTGTCACTGAATGGGAGGCCTTGGGAGGCAGCCACGCAGGAAAAGGGAGGGAAAGGAGGAAAAGGGAGGCAGCAACGCAGGAATGATGTTATCAAGCAGGTCAATACGGTCTACGCGTAGCTATGACCACAATCATCTCCGGGTGTGAGGCAAGTGGGACACTTGTCTGGACACGTTGACTGAGGACGTTTTAATGAGCTGACACAGGCGTGTCTGCTGTCCCTCCTCGGGCTGGAGCTGGCAGGCGGTGCCTGGTGCCCGCGGCAGAGCCGCCCTGAGAGCCTGGGGCCCGAGCACAGCCCGAGGCCTCGGCCATCTGGATGGGATGGCGCACGGAGAGGATGACCAAGGAAAACGGGTTCTATTTGGCACTCTGCTCTTTTTCTTGCAAATTAAGTGGCAAAGGCAGCAGCGGCAGTAGCATCATGCAGGGCTTCCAGAGAAAAAAGCATGGACAGGTGAGAAAGTCCCAGCGGGCCTCCAGCCGGGTCTTCCGCTTTCTGTGGCGGGACACCTGGGCCAGGTGAAGACGCTGCCCCAGATGCCCCTCAGCAGAACGGATCGCTTCGGTGCTCGGTCTTCTCCCGGCAATGCCATTATTGCAGGAGTCCCGGTTCCCTGCTGGAAAGGAGCCCACTGCCCTCATCATCTTCCTTGCACATCCTGGCACCTGACCCACAGGAGGTACTGTTTGGTTTGAGGAGAGGAGAATAAAGCTGAGGTGTGGCCACGCTTAGGAAAGGACAGAAGTGAGGCCCCCTCAGCCTGAGGGCGGGAGTGGGTAGATGGCCGGTTCCTCCTGGATACCTGGGACCCCCACTGAAGTACATCAACCATGAGATGCTGACCTCAATCTTTTACTTACTTATCCAGATGACAGCTCTCAAGGAGATTTAAAAACAGCATTGATAGTCGACAAGCAGTAGAAATGAGAACTTCTGCTACTAACTTTTTATTTTCCTATGAGAATTAAAAATTTTAGCACAAGGCGTGCCTGGGTGGCTCAGTTGGTTAAGTGTCTGACTTCGGCTCAGGTCATGATCTCGCGGTTTGTGAGTTCGAGCTCCGCATCGGGCTCTGTGCTGACGGCTCAGAGCCTGGATCCTGCTTCGGATTCTGTGTCTCCGTCTTTCTCTGCCCCTCCCCTGCTCACGCTCTGTCTCTCTCTCTCTCAAAAATAAATAAACGTTAAAAAAAATGATAACACGAGAAAGAATCTGGACTCCAGTGAAAATGTGTCATCAAGTCTTCAAATCTGAGACTGCTTAAAGCAGTCTTAATGACCAACTTTGACCCTCTGGAGGAATCCTTTCAAACACTGCTGAATAGTGACCATTAGCCTTTGATTAAATGCTTCCAGTGATGGGAAGCTTACTATCTAACAAGGCACAGCACTGACTTTATTGGCTGCTCTGATGGTTGTAAGTTTTTCAGTTAGAAGGACCTTAATTTCCCTGTAGTTCCAACTTACTTGTTCAGACTCTGCCATCTGGGGTTATATGATCCTAAACTTTCTTTGACCTGTTAAACCTTCAAACATCTGAACACAACTGTTATGTCTTAGTATTATTCAGGCTGAAAACACCCCATCTTTTCAGCTCTTTTTCATTCGTTATGACTTAGAGGTCCTTCAATATCTGATGTGTGCTTGACTTGGTCAACATACTTCTGAAAACCCAAACCCAAACTGGACCTAACATTTCAGATGTGATCTGATGAGCACACTGTGAAACCTTCATTCTAGAACGGACATTCTAACCACTATTAAAGCAGCCTGCATTCATTTCCTATGGCTGCTGTAACAATCACCACACATTTAGTGGCTTAAAACCACAGAAATTTATTCTTTTACAGTTCTGTAAGTCAGAGGTCTAAAATGGGTCATTAAGGTAAGAGGTCTAAATGGGTCTGGACACTCTAGAGGAGAATTCGTATGCTTGCCTTTTTCAGCTTGCAGAGGCAGCCCACATTCCTTGGCCTGTGGTCTCACATCACTCTGACCTCTGCTATTGTCACATCTTCTCTGACTGTGACCCTCCTGCCTCCTTCTTTCACTTGGACCCTTGTGAGTGCACTGGGCCCACCTGGATTATCCACAATAATCTCCCAATCTCAAGACCCTTAACTTAATTAATCACATCTGCAAAGTCCCTTCTGCCATGTAAAGTGATATTCCTGGATTCCAGGAATTACGACGTGCACATCTTCGGGGAGGGGCATTATTCTGCCTACCACACGGCATCAGCCTGTATTAACTTTCTTGGCTGTCCTGTTACCCTATTAGTTTATAGTTTGCTTACTGTGGCGTCCCCATACCTTTTCCTAAGAGCTGCTACTGAGCTAGGCCCTTCTCTTTCAGCATTTGTGAAAAATTTTAAACCCTCCATTATGTATCCCTCTTCAAATTGTTGGAATTTGTCCCAACATACTGAGAAAATGTGGATTCTTTCATCCAATGTTCTGCTTTCTCTCTCTCTCTCTCTCTCTCTCTCTCTCTCTTTCTCTTTTATCATTTTGAGCCAGGTGTTGTGTTTCTAGATGGAGTAATGACGACACGGCTACATGCAGACCTTGGTTCAGGTTGATGCTCAGGTAGTAAACGAAGACTCTGGATTCTGGCTGTTCAAATAGTTATAAAACCTAGAATTCGGAGATCAGTCAGCCCATAACTGTGGCATTTGCTGGGTGTCTTGTTGAAATGCCATGTGTTTGGGTGGGACTCCAAGGGGAAGGCTGGACATGTGGGAGGGCCCAAGTCTCTGTACTGCCCAGAGATTCTCCTTAACTATTTTGGGCTCCAGTCTCCTTATCTATAAAATGAGAGGAATCAATTCCTTCGAAGTTGCTTCCAACCCTGATATCCGAGTCTATATCCATGACAATGTCCTGACCCACCAGTTTGTCTACCATAACCTGAAGGTAATGGGGCTAACAGGACTTGGGGTTACAGATCCTCCAATGCTGACTCTGAATCTTCACCCTCTTTACTCCCTGAGTTCACGAGCCACATGGGTAATCCACTCTGAGGTCTGGCCATGGCCTGACAGAGTGCCTCCCTATACGATGCTGCTCATGTTCATTGTTCTCTGCTCCTGAACAATGAGGGAAACACTGGCCGTTATTAGACTTTTGGCTCTGCTCAGTGATTTCTCAAGGATTCTGCCAGTGGTTACTGAAGCGGAGTTTAAAGGGGTCCCCTGAAGACCATCTTGTACCCTGGGATGTATCTCACGGGGCCCGGTCTTGAACTCCTTCAGGCCACCAGGTGTTCTTTTACTCTCTCTTGACCATCTGGCTTCATCTCTTCCTTTACTGTGCTGTTCCTTCCAGTCTCTGGGGTGGAGCGCCGTCTGCACCGGGGCAGCGGATGCTGGAGAACAGCCGAGCGCCGGGCTCCCCTTGGCCATCGGCCCCCCACGCTGACTTGCCTCCAAGCGTCTGCCAGCTCAAGAACTAAAAAGGCCCTTCTTGTTTTTGTTATCATTTTCTGCACGGTTAAGCTCACACTGGCCATTCGCTTTCTTGGCGGGTTCCTTTATAGTCGTCTTTCTCTACTTCCTAACACACGCTTCCAGTCTCAGCTCGTCGGAGATCGCCCCGTGGAGCCGACTCATACCCACAGCTGCTTTTCTTAGGAACCTCATCCTCCTTTCCTTCCTCAATTGGGATCATTTAATTCTACTGTCTAAATCCCGTATTTTTTAGAGTTTACCAAGTTTCTCTTTAGATCCCCTGACCTTGTGTTCATTTCCTTCTGCTCTCTTGAATCTTTTGAAATCTTCTTTCCTTATACCTTGGTTCCTATCTGGCAACACCCACTGTTCCTTTCTTTGGTTGTTCCTCTAGACAACGCTGTCTCTTATCCCTAAGGTATGAGGTGGAAATGGGCAGGAGTTTATGGGGCAGCAGCAGGTGTGGCCCCAGATTTCCTTTTGAAGAAAATGAAACCCAAAACTACATTTGCTTTTCAGCAAAGCAACTGCAGAATGTACTAGATGCTGTCACTCGTCTGCCCTGCTTCTATGCCAATTTCATCTTCCCTAATTAGGAAAGTATCATCCATATTTCTTGTGTAGCCTCACATTCAGGTAGAGGGAAATAGATTATTCACAGACCTATTATCACATTTAAAGAATTTTAAAATCCTAGAATACATATTTTTAAAATAAAAATTTTTTTGAGATTTACAATAGTTTTTCGAGGCACAGAAAGATCAAGATCCCATTTTACAACAAATAAATTGAGCTTTTCTAGGACCTTGGAGATAAGTACACGGTACATAGGTATGGGTGGACTTCAAAATGCAAATGGACCCATGTCTCAAAAGCTTATTTCTTGATTAAATATTTGGAATTCAGAAAACATTCTCCCTAGGGGGAGGAAAGTAATTTACACCGTGTATTAGTTTCCAATTGCTGCTGTAAGAACTTACCACAGATTTGGTGGTTGAAAACAATACAGATTCACTCTCATACAGTTGTGGAGGTCAGAAGTCTGGAATGGGTCTTGCCGGTGGGGCTGCCTTCCTTCAAAAGGCTCCAGGGGACAATGCGTTCCCTTGCCCTTTCCAGCTCCTAGGGCTGCCTGCATTCCTTGGCTCCTGGCCAACAATCACATTCCTTCCTTCATCACATCTTCTCTGACTTTGACCCTCCCCACTCCCTCTTTCAGTTATAAGGACCTTTGTGATTCCACTCTGCCCACCTGGATTATCCAGGATATTCTCCCCATTGCAAGACCCTTAACTTAATCACAGCTGCAAAGTCTCTTTTGCCCTGTAAGGTAATATATTCTGGGGATTAGGATGTGGACCCCCTTGGGGACCATTATTCAGCTTGCCACACACACTTACTGATTCCACCAAACAGTTCAGAAATTCACTGAACTCCTAATGGCCTTGAAATTTTACACAGCAGTTGGCACATCCTTAAACTCCAAAGGCAAATCAGTCACTTATTCATTTTAAAATCTGTTAAACGTGCCGGATGCCATGCTAGGCACTGTGGGTTCTGGGGAATGAGTCCAGTTCATCCTGGGAGCTCCAGTACCTCTTCACTGCCCTGGGGCCTCCCAGGACGCACTTGGCTCCCTAGAAGGCAGGGCATGTAAATATCAGGGGACCCACAAAGCAGGGACACCAAGAAGATGAGAGGAAATGAAGGATTTTATAGTTTACATTTCAAAAATAGCATCCAGGTAGTAGTCATAAGGAAAATAAAAAAAAATCTTTGCGGGACTTAATTTCCTTTAGTTTCAAAGATTTTTTTCTTTCCTTCCTTCTTCTTTCTTTCTCTTCTCTCTCTCACTCTCTCCCTCCCTCCCTCCCTTCATTCCTTCCCTCCCTCCTCTTTTTTTCTCTCTCTCCCTCCCTTTTCTCTTTTTCTTTCTTTCTTTTTCTTTCTTTCTTTCTTTTTCTTTTTCTCTTTCTCCCTCCCTCCCTCCTTCCTTCCTTCTTTCTTTCCCTCATTCCTTTCTTTCTTTCTCTTCTCTTTCTCTCCCTCCCTCCCTTCATTCCTTCCCTCCCTCCTCTTTCTCTCTCCCTCCCTCCCTTTTCTTTCTTTCTTTCTTTCTTTCTTTCTTTCTTTCTTTCTTTCTTTTCTTTCTTTCTTTTTCTTTCTTTCTCCTTCCTTCCTTCCTTCCTTCCTTCTTTTCTTTTTAGGTGGGAGGTGGGCCACCATAATTTTTTCAGTATTTCAGGTTTGGGGTGTCTAAAATTCTTTATTTCCGTAGTTCTGCAATACTTTTTTCCTTTTTTTTTTTTCCTTTAAAAGGACTTACTATTTTTACAGCAGTTTTAGGTTCACAGTTAAAATTGAGGGGAAAGTACAGAGGTTTCCCCTATACCCCTGTCCCCACACATGCACAGCCTCTGCCATTTTCAACATCTCCCACCTGAGTGGTGCATCTGTTACAACTGATGGACCTACGTCACCCAAAGTCCACAGTTTATACTAGGGTTCACGTTTGCCCTTGTACATTCCATGGGTTTGGTCAAATGTGCAATGATATGTGTCCACCTGTTCACCCCTCCCACCCCTCAATCCCCTTTCTTTTCTTCAAAACCTAGAAAGACTGGCTCCCTTGCTCCTTTTCCCCTGCTACCAACTGATACTTCCAGCCAGCAGCACCAGCTCACAGTTTCTCCTGACTACTCTCATTTTTCTCGTGAGCCGGGGTGGGGGGAAGGTGGTGGAGGACACCCAGCCTGAAATTTATCCTGATGGCCATTAAAGGAAACAGAAGTGGCGGCAAGAGTCCCTTCTGTACCCGGCCACTGTCTCATCCCCCACCACCTCCGGATCTCCCGGAGAAAGGCCACGTATACACAGCTGACCAAGACGGGGTGCTTGAGGCAGAGCAGAGGCAGACCCATCTGCATTCTGCAGCCACACCCTGGCTTGGCGAGTCAGCTGCATACTAACTGCAGGAGTTACGGCTCATGTGTAGGGCCGGGTGAGGGCAGGGGCTAGAGATGCGATCCGAGATGGTGCCAGGGCTGCGGGCTGGCGGTTCTGCCTGCCTCCCACTCCTCCTCCTCCTCGGTCGCTGCAGCTGGCCCTGCTTCTGAGGGAGTGTCCTCGGGAGAGGGACAGAAGTGGCCCTGGGCAGGGGTGCCAGGAGTAACAGTTTCTGCACCAGGGACATAAATACTGGGAGGCAACAGCTGAGACTAGGGGCTGGGGCAGCCATCCTAAGTGGGCACTCTCTTAAGTACTGAAGAAGAGACTTCTTGGGGGTCTACCCAGCTCATCACTCTTTGAGAGTGCCTTCTTCGAGAATGTCCGACTCTCAGGAGTGAGTGACTAGAACGTGTGTCTGGGTTACCACAGCTGATTGGCTAAAGCGTAAGCATCAGAGCCACCTGAGCCAGTCAGATGGTCTCTGTAGAGCCAAGGAAGGGGAAAGAAACCCTGGGCAGTATTGCAGTGGAGCCATGGGCATCACTCTAGAAGCCCACAAACTCTCATGACTGAGGTCCTCAGAGCTGCCCTGCAAGTTCCAGCCCTGAGAGAATGCTCCTGCTAATTCTATGAGGTAAGCCAGTATCCTTCCCATAAAAACTTCCTTCCTCTCATTCTTTCTGGTTCTCACCTGGGGCTGATTTTGACCCTAAAGGACATTTGCCAATGTCTGGAGACATTCTGGGTTGTCATAACTGGGAAGGAGGTGGGTACTACCGGCATATAGTGGGTGGAAGCCAGGGATACTGCTCAAAAGACAGCCCTGCCATACAGGTGTGCTGTTTCGAAGGGACATATGCACCCCAATGTTTACAGCACCACTATCCACAATAGCCAAAGTATGGAAAGAGCCCAAATGTCCATCAGCAGACGAATGGATAAGGAAGACATGGTGTAAAGACACGCGCACACACACACACACACACACACACACACACACACACTGGAGTATTACTCGGCAATCAAAAAGAATGAAATCTTGCCATTTGCAACTATGTGGATGGAACTAGAGGGTATTATGCTAAGTGAAATTAGTCAGAGAAAGACAAATATCATATGACTTCACTCATATGAGGACTTTAAGACACGGAACAGATGAACACAAGGGAAGGGAGGCAAAAATAATATAAAAACAGGGAGGGGGACAAAACAGAAGAGACTCTTAAATATGGAGAACAAACAGAGGGTTACTGGAGGGGTTATGGGAGGGAGGATGGGCTAAGTGGGTAAGGGGCATTAAGGAATCTACTCTTGAAATCATTGTTGCACTATATGCCAATTCGGATGTATATTAAAGAAATAAAATTAAAAAAAAAAAAAAGCCCTACCACAGAAAATTAGCTGGCTCAAAATGCTAATAGTGCAAGGTGAGAAACTCAGCTTGACCAAGATCATTTTTGTTGCAACCTAAGGAAGACGTAACTCACTCTGACCGATGGTCAGTCCTGGCATCAGTAACGAGTGGGCCAGCATTCAGACACCTACGTTTGCTAACATAATGTAATGTGAAGTGCACAGCATCACCAGAGATGTATCCTCACTGAAATGTTTAGCTTAGACTATCAGGCCTTCAGATGAAACTTGCAGTTTACAGGAAATTAGAGGCTAGAGTAAAGAACTAAAGTACGCATGACGAGGCAGCCAGACAAATCCAGACGGGGGGGGGGGGGAGGGGCATTCTGTGGGGCACCTGGCCCTGTTTCTTCAGTGAGTTAGCATCATATAAAAAGCGATGGACTAGGCTAGGTAATAAAGGGAAGGGACATAGTGGATCCAACATGTGCTCTTAGATCAGATACCGTCTGGGAAAAACACTTGTAAAGGACATTTTGGGGTCAACCTGGGAAATCTGAATATGGTTCCAGTATTAGAGGAAATGAGATTTTATTGAAATAGGAAGGTAGAGATTGTTGTCTGAAATAAGGATAGAAAAAGATCCAGAAGGCCATGCACTAAGGTTTTGACGCTGGTAGTCTCCGAGAGTTGGGAATACGGGGTTTAAAGTTTTTCTGCCTGTCTACCATTTCAAATCTTCTACAATGTACATATCCTTTTTCTATAATCTTAAAAGGTTATTACAAGTAACTAATACATTTTTTAAACTTAAGCCAGGGATAGGTAAGTTGTGGGCTGTCTGATAGCAAGTTTTTTTTTATCTAGGAAGGGTGGGCATTCATCAGCGACCACAAAAGATGTCAGCAACATGAGGGACCCTTACCAAAGATGTTCAGAATGAAAGGCTAGAGAGAGGCAATTTTGTGGTTCCCAATCAAAAAGGGAACCAAAGATCTGGACTCATGGTGTTCCAGGAAATTCAACTGTGTGTGCACGCCCTGTACAATACATGTACATAAGCAGAAGATAAAGCAACGATGAACCAGTCAGTATGATGGGGGGGGGGGGGTAGTGAAGGGAAGAAGGACAGTCATCTCTGTAATAAAATAGGGCAGAGAAGCTCTATAGTCACTTATTTAAGAGAACAGATTCCAGGGGCGCCTGGGTGGCACAGTCGGTTAAGCGTCCGACTTCAGCCAGGTCACGATCTCGCGGTCCGTGAGTTTGAGCCCCGCGTCAGGCTCTGGGCTGATGGCTCGGAGCCTGGAGCCTGTTTCCGATTCTGTGTCTCCCTCTCTCTCTGCCCCTCCCCCGTTCATGCTCTGTCTCTCTCTGTCCCAAAAATAAATAAAAAACGTTGAAAAAAAATTTTTTTTAAAAAAAGAGAACAGATTCCAGTGGCTTTCAGTGGAAGCAGGGCACAAGCAGCTGCCACTTAAGTGACGTTCTGAAATATGAAATTATCTAAATTGTTAAGCGGGTATCTAGCTCATACAGCGTATTTGCAGAATGGGGTTTTAAGGGGTGCAGGATGCCGTGATGTCAACGTTCCATGCATTCACTCAACCCAGCAGCAAACAGCTGGAGAGGGAAGCAGGAAGTCAAGGAACACTTCTCCCGGCAAACCCAGTCCGGACAGTCTCTCCTCGTGCTGTGCTCCTTCTCCAAGATCAGGAAATAGACTCCGATGAGGAGGAAAGCACCTACTGTGTGATTCAGGGACGGACAGACTGAGAGCTCATCTGCATGCGCGTCTGCGTTTGTGACTCCCGTGAACTGCTGCGGTTTTATCGTCCGCCACAGGAGCAAATGGCCACCTCAGCTTCCCCTCTCCTCCTGCTGCTCCTCCAGGTTCCAGAACACCCTGGAATTTACAGCCTGTCGCCCAGAGGCTCTGTGGAAAACATTTCAGGGCCCTGCGAGACGTGCGCTTCATCTGCCAACCTTTTTGTCTTTTCCCCCAAGTGTGGGCCACAGCTAAAGCCTTAGCCAATTAAAGGGTGTGTTTTGCACTTAGAATTGATGAACAGCGCGCCTTTCAGGGCCCCGGAATCCTGAGGGAGCTTGCAAGGTGCGGAGAAGCAGCCGTCCCAACCTAGCCCCCCTCAGGACTGACCTCAGGGACCGGCCACAGCTTAACTCCCATGAGGAAGTCTGTCTCTCAGCGTCTAACTTGAATGCTCTTGAAAAAGAAAATAACACCTGCCATGTTTAAATGTGTTCAATACCGAGCTCCATTTCTGGAACATCGTCCAACTGAAAACAAGTGGCGGTTATCATGTTCTAAACGTAATTCCCCATCAGTTGTTTTGTACTCCTGGAGTCTGCATCTCTTTTCAACATGGGATTACAAATTAATATTTTACCCTCAGAAGTTGCTCAGGATGATGGCATTATATACGTTTTATACCTCCCATTTAGTCCTATAAATTAAATAGTATATTGCCTACTTACACTTAGCTTCTGGTCTCCTGTGACTGTTTAGACCCTTTTCTGTTGTATTTAAGTTAATTAATACTGAGTAATTCTATGCGCCCAGCACACAATGTCCTTTAGAAAAACATAAAAATGTCCCTGCCTGTGAGAGTCTTTTACAAAGTAGAGAGTCCTGATACATACATAAAACATCCAGAGTTCGAATATAATAAAGTATATGATGAGGTATGAACCAGAATCTGGTTTGAACGTGGGACTCACTTCATTCATTTATTGATCCATCCACGCACTCACTCACTCACGCCACAAATATTTACATGCTTAGTATGTGCCAAAGCTGCACCAGAGTGACAGCCACTGCTGGCCAGCTTCGCCAACAACTATTCCCGGCCCCTATCCCTTGCTCATTTCTCTCTCACTGTAGAGGCTAGAAGAGAAAAAAATTACTTTCTTAGCCTCCTTTACATCTCGGGGAGGCCCAGTTCTAGCCAATGACCTATAAAGGGAAAGTCTACTGGGGAGTCTTCTGACAAGGACACAATCTTCTGAGGTAAAGAGTCTCTTGCCCCATTTTCCTGCTGTGAAGGAGGAGGTGATGCCTGGAGCTGGGGCAGGCAACTTACGACCTTGAGGTGACAAGCATGAGGCCGAAACATCAACGCTGAGGACGGCAAAACAAAAAGACAGTTCTGGTCCTCGATGACACCACAGAGCAGATACCACCGTCCGTAACCATGGACCTCTGACTTCTTATGTGAGAACAAAACTAATCTCCATGAGTTTTTAAGGCACTGCTGATTGGGTATTCCCACATCTGCAGCCAAAAGATTGTGTGACTTACAGTTGGGTACACAGCACTCAACAATGGAGACGAATGATTGCAAATGTACTGTGTGTGACCACAGAGAATCACAGGGCGTAGGCGAACCTAGGCTGGATTAGGCACGGATGGCTCAGTGATGAATACAATGAGCCCTAAGTGACAAAGGCCAGGAGAAGAGCATTAGGCAGGCAGAACGGTCTCTCTGAAGGGAACAAGAAGATGGTATGTTTGCAGAACTAAGAGAAGTCCTGTAGGGCATATGTGTAGGGTAAGAGTCGAGGGGAGCAGGGGCCAGAGCCTTCTGGGCCTCGTGGCTCTGACAAGGATATGCTGCTTTGCTGCGTGAACAACGAACGGGAAACCTCTGCACAGCTGTAAGCGGGAGCTTATATGATACACCATTTTCCCCCAAAAGTATCCCTCGGTGAGGGATGGGGCTGGAGACGGTGGAGGATGGGGAGAGGGAGAGGGTATGGCTATAAAAGGGCAACAAGAGGGATGGTTGCCATGATGTAAATATCACGTGCCTTGACTGTATCAATGTCAACATCCCAGTTGTGTTGCTATGCTTCCATTTTCCAAGATGTCACTCTCGGGGGGACCTGGGTAACCAAGGACCTCTGTATTATTTCTTATAACTGCGTGAGAGTCTACAGTGATCTCAAAATAAAAGGTCCTGACACTGCATAGGATTTTCCCTCTCCCTCTCTCTCTGCCCCTTCCCAGCTTGCATGCATGCACACTCTCTCTCAAAAATAAATAAACATAAAAAAAAAAGTCTAATGAGAAAAAGCGTCTCTGGGTTTCAACATGGAGAGTGGACAAGAGGGGGAAATGGTGGGAGAGGGAAACCAATTATGAAGGCACTCCCAGTCATCCAGAAAGCTGAGCCTTGGATAGGGAGGTGGGATGAGAGAGGTGAACTGATTGGAGAACTATCTGGAAGGTACTACGGACCGGCTCACTGATGGATCGTGTGTGGGCAGTGAAGAAGAAGAAACAGTGCAGAATGACTCCCAGGTTCCTGCCTAGAGCAGGCAGATAGATTCTGACGTGCTTTTTTAGAGTTTTTTTTTTGTTTTTTTTTTTTTGTTTTTTTTTTTGAGAGAGAGACACACAGAGTGTGAGTGGGGAAGGGGCAGAAAGTGAGAGAAACACAGAAACTGAAGCAGGCTCCAGGCTGTCAGCACAGAGCCCAATGTTGGGCTCAAACTCACGAGCTGTGAGATCATGATCCGAGCCAAAGTCAGATGCTTAACCAACCTGGTGCTAAGCCATCAGGTGCCCCGAATTCTGATTTTTTTTTTTTTTTATGGAGATGGGACACAAAACAAGGGAGCAGGTTCCACGGTGGGGGGAGGGGAACGGGGGGGAGGTGGAGGCAGGGATGGCCACCTTGTGACTGGGCAGTGTAAGGACCCAAAGAACTATCCAGGTAGAGATTTCTGAGGGGGCATCTGGAAACGCAATCCTCTGAAAACAGAACTAAAAGGGGTATTTCCCTCCCCCGAGTCCACCGCATTCCTTCTAGAAAAACATGACTAAGAAACCGCTGCCCACTGCTGACGTATCACACTTTCAGTCCTTCTCCCTCTACTCACTTACTTGCTCTCCAAGATGCTTGTTGGTGAACACCTGACGTCCGAGGTGCCATGTCTGGTTACCAGCTGTGGCCACTGCTGACGTCTGTGCCCATGTTCAGCGGGGCCCCCTCCTTCTCCTGACTCCCCTCACTTCCTGTGTCTGGCGCAGAACTCAACTCTACCTCCTGTCTCTGCACGGGGCCAGTGCCTGCTTTCTAGAAGCAGACCTGACACTCGTCCTAGCTCTCTGTTCTGCCTGCAGCTCGTGTGGGGCCGGCTGCCTAAAGCCGGCCAGCTCTCTCTGCTCTCCGAGCAGAGGCGTCCCTGGGTTTACACTGAGGGCTGCGGGCAGGAGACTTCACTTTGGCCTCCGTGTAAGATGCTTGCCAGCGAATGAGGTGGTGTGCGGGGAAGACAGGAAAGAGGTTCGAAAGCTGGCACAGGAAGAAAAACTGACACATTGAAAATTACCCTTGAAAACCCTCTAGGAAGGTGCCATATGAGAAACAGACTCTCAATATGTTTTCCTTCCTGAGTTGGAAGAGATCATCACTGACAAAGTAGCTTACTTTCGTAAGGAGCCATGTTGCAGAAACCAACTTCCTATGTCTTTAAATCCTGAATCACGTTCGGTGTGGTCAGAGGCACAGTCTATCGGAGGCCCCTGGACACTGCTGTTGCCACAGGGACACGCTCGTCCTCGGCTTATTCCAGGGCTGCTGGGAACTGCACACGCTGGTTGCCATTCTTACTCTTTCTCTCTCATTTTCTCACTCAATGTATACTTGGCAGGTGTCCCACTGTTCAAAACCCTGAAGGAGAGGATGGACGAAAGGCCCCCTGAACCCCTCTCAATTTAGGATCTAATCTTCTAAATCTTTTTTCTGTGTATTTATACACATATACACATAATGTTTTGCATAAATAACGAGTAAGGCTATTCATATTATGCAACTTAGTATTTTCACTGAATGATAAAATCCTGGTGATTTTCTCCCCCCCACATCAGATAATAGAGCTATTTGTGTAAGCATCTGCCATTGCCGAACATTTTTTTAGCTGTGTTGAGTTTCTGCTATTACAAACATGACTACAAATAAACATTCTATGTACATGTAATTTTGCATATTTATGTGACTATTTCTAGAAAATAAACAAATAGATTTGGAATTGCTAGATCAAGAGTATGTATGATTGAAAATTTAAAAACTGCTGAATTGCCCTCCAAAAGTGTTTATTCCCAACCACAGTGTATATTACCATTTTGCCATTCTGACGGATAAAAAGGGGTATCTGAATGTTTGTTCCTTTGATACGACAGAGATTAAATACCTTTTCTTTGCAACTGTTTATTGGCAATTTCTATTTTTTTCCCCCTTTGGGATATTTTGTTTAGATGTAAAAATGTTTTTCCATTGGGCTGTTTGTATGTTTCTTATAGATTTTAGGAACTCTTATTAATGATATTAATCTTTTATGGCAAATATTTCTGGTAGTCTAACGCTTGTCTTTTATTTGTATATGGTGTTTTTAATTCAAAACAAAAATTTGTTAAGGCTACATTGTGGGTACTCAGTCTTCTTAGGTAGGCCCTCTCTGCCTCAAAAGTATATTTTCAGAAATTCGTTTATGTTTTTTTTCTGATATTATAATTTTTATTTCTGGAACTTTTGTGAACTTATGAGATAGTGCTTTGACTTTACCTTTTTATCAAATGTCTCTGTGACAACTACCTCAGGGCCAGTTACTGATATTCCTTTGTTTTCCCACTGATCGAAATACCACCTTTGGAATACATCAAATCCTTTATACACACATCTGTTTCCAGACCTGTTCTTCTCCATTGATCTTTTTGTCAATTTCAGCCCACTTTTTAATTACTTTTTAATTTCAGGATCACACTTTGTAATTACTCTAGTAGGTTCTGATGTCTGGAAGGACCCACCCACCACAGCCCACCATTACTACCATTATTATCACCTGCAATAATTTACTTGGCTATTCTTTTTTTTCAAACACTTATTTATTTTTGAGAGAGACAGAGACAGATATATAGAGAGAGGTAGGGTGGACACTCGCGTGAGCTAAGGAGGGGCAGAGAGAAAGGGAGAGACAGAATCCCAAGCTGTCAGCACAGAGTCAAATTCGGAACTCGAACTCATGAACCTGAGCTGAAATCAAGAGTCTGATGCTTAACGGACTGAACCACCCAGGCACCCCTATTTAGCTATTCTTAAGCTTTGTTTCTTCTACATAAACTTTATATAAATGGATCAAATCTCATTGAAAAAAAAATTTTTGACTTAAGTGGGTTTGTGTTGAATTTATAATTCGGGGACAGGTGACATCTTAACAGTATCGAGGCTTCCCATCCAGGAACACAGAATTTCCCTTCATTTACTCAACTCTTCTTTGATACTTGTATGTAGCGATTTACAGTTTTCTTAATTAGACTTTGCCCATTTCTTGTTAGGTTTATTTCTAGGTATTATAAATTTTGTTGCTTTGTGAGTGGTACATTTGTCTATTATATCTTATGATCGGCTCCTGCTCTTCTGTAGGAAAGCTATTGGTTTTGATTAGGAAATACTGACCCTGAATGTAGATGCCTTAATGAGTTCTTCATTAATCCCAACAGTATTTAGTGGAGATATTTTTAGAGATATATTTAGAGAATATTAATGGCTGTAAAGATTACATTTTTGTATATTTCCTTTTAATATTAATACTTTCTATTTGTTCTTCTTGTCTGATTCCATTGTCTACAGTTGCCAGCACTATGTGAGACTAACAGTAACACTTGTTACTAACTTCGGAGAGAACAGTTCGAAAATTTTACTGTTAAGTATGACGCTCGCTTTAAACATCTGAGACAAAAAGTCTATTAAGATAAGGAGGTTTCCTTTTATTTTCTACCTCACTAAGTCTTATCAGAAGTAAGCGTGGAATTTAATCAACTTATTTTCAATGTGTTCAAATAAATTATAATTCAATCTTTAAATAAAATCAGTCCTCCTTTGGTCACAGAAAACTTTAATGACCATATACTCTATTTCACGAAGACAGTATAACCATGTCAGAGACCTGTGATGCCATTAGAGTTGGTATATGTTTAAGATGTAAAAGCTGAAATATGTTTTGGGGAGCGCATCAAAACAAATCACATATTTATGCTATTGGTAATTTAATGTGAATCCCTCACCTTGAAATCATCAGGAATGAGGAGTTTTGATGTTCGTAGAAAATTCAAGATATATCTGAACATCTGTCCATCTCTGTCAATGAAATAATGCTGTTTGAGACTGTCCAAAACAATGGGCTCTGTGCCATCAAAAAGTCTTCCGATTCTGTGGTAGAAAAGAGGGAACAGTGAAAACAATTAGAATCAATTGTTTGGCCACTAAAACTAAGAGCTCCCGTTTTGTGTCACTGTCAAAGGTAGCAGTTTCAAAGATGGCAGTCAGGAAAAATCACCCGTTATGTAGTTATGGTTCTCTGAGAGGTGCTGGTCCTTGCTTGATAAATATTTCAGGACCAGACAATTCAAAATAGTTTCAGGCTTTCTCAAGTAAATCCTTTTATTCACTGTCTGTTACCTGTAAAGAAAATGTCCCTGACATGGTGATTATGGCTAAGTGCTGTCACAGTGATGGAACAGCATGTCTTTCCCCTAGGTTACTTAAAACCACCTTCTCGGCTACTTTTAAAAAATGTCATTGCTCCAAAGTGTCTCTTAAACAGATTCTACGAGGAAAGCAATTTTGTTTTTAAGAAACCTGTTTTCTGAGCTTTCCCCACCCACGAATCACAAACTCTCCAAAAAGAAAGGAACGCCTATATGTGAACACCTACATTATAGAAAGGAATCATAGAAAATATCACTCATCCAGGAGAATATGTTTTCCATTAACAATATACAGTCTAGTTTCTTAAGTCTCAGCAAAAATCATTTGTAACAGCCAGGCATCATTATAAAAAATAAATAGTTGACCATCCCCAAAATATGACCTAGTTCTGGAACATGAGTGGCTATGGGTAATTTTTAAACACAGGAATCCACGATATATTTCCCCCATTTACAGAGTTAATATTTGAACAGTGTGCTACAGTTAAAACAGTCTGCATCCATTCATTATCATTTATCCCTTTAAGGATGGCTGAATCTACATACTTTGGTACATATTCAGTTAGTAGAAAGTGGCCACATCTGGACCATGAACAAGTAGATGGCTGGCTAATGATAAACAAATATCCTGTATCAGAAAATAGAACTTACACACTAGAAATCACTTCCTTGACCAATAGGTGCATTGTACTTTTCATTAACAGTGTAGGCAGGCAAATGGCTCCAGTTTTTAATGAAAAGCTTTTCTGGAACTCACAAACTCTACCTCTGATTTGGAATATCATCTTACTGCTTTGAAGACAATTTTGAAATCATAAATGTTCTAATCTTACGCTGAAATGTGACAGAGGTAAGGGTGAATCAATAATTTCACCCCTCCTACAGTACAACAAACCAATCAACAAATGGAAAAGCTGCTCCCCCTCCCTCCCAAAAAAGAAAGCTCGGGAATTCGTTTCAATACAAATCTTTTGAAGATAATTAGAAAACTCATGTCCTACCTGGCGGTAGTAAGTGCAAAGAAGAAAGCAACTAATCACACTCAGGTCGTATTTCTAAAACTCACTATATTTTTCTCAGCTAATGTTTTTGTCCAACTTTCCATGAATAGAGGGTGATTCACAATTTCTTCCTTCCACAATTTTATCCAGGGTGTGGATCGCAAGCATCCCAGGGTTCTGACTGCATGCAACCTTGTCATTCATTTCCCATTAACACATCAATCAAACAGGCTACATAAAGAGGCACTGAAACTCAAATATACTTAGTCGATTTTTTTATAGTGTTTCTGGGACAGTTTGGTGTAGGATGGGAATGAACGAAACTTGTTTGCTTATTATCAGAAGATTTATTCTTTATTGTTAACGTGATAAATTTACAGTTGACAAGGGGAAGAAAAGGGAGTTATATTTATTAACTGCTGTCCAGGTAGCTTGCACTATCCTTAGCACTTTATGTAATGAATCCATTATCCTCCTTTTACAGATGAAGAAATAGACTCAAAATGATGAGTAACTGGCCCAACTAGTTAAGTAGCATTGGGGGATTTGCACACTGTCTGTTTGATCTTAAAGGGGCCTCCCTACAATGACTGGAATGAAAAGAATTACCACTATCGAAGGAAAGCTTTTAGTCTAGAGTTTTTATTTTCTATCTTGTTTGTTCAGCAAGAGCTTTGCAATGAAATCTAAGTGTGTATATTATTTTTGTGGCCTGAAATATATTAGTATCAATGGCTGCGAGCCACTTTAGTAAGAAATGAAAAGTTAATATTTTATTCTTAAGTAAATCCTATGCTTTTTTTTTTCTTAAGTGTTCATTTTCAAAATCTAGACCTGGATGTACCCTGGCACAGAATGTGTAATCAGTAAGTCTCTACCAAGTGAATGAGTATAAGGAAGAACGGAGTGGTGAGGAGAATTTGGCTCGGTCCTTTAATAACTGTAACCTGCCTGTATCGACTTCTCTGTATCTCCATTTCTCTTATAAAATGTCTGTTTCTTTTATAAAATTGCCCCTTTTCTCGGGGTTGATGAGAACATCAAGTGGAGTTATGGCCCGCTCAAAAAGAACTCACCAAGAGAAGGTATCCTAAACTAGCAAACAAAAATTTCTACGAAAGCAGATCGCGGAAGACAGCAGGTGCTACAAGGCACAGGATTCGCGGGGCCAAAGAACCAATCTGGGCTGAAGGGTCTCGTTATAGACCTTAGCCAGGTGGGAGAGACGCGCCATCCAAAAAAAAGGCTTTTAGGTTGTAAAAACCCACCACCTCTGGCAGATACAGAAAACTGGACACAGGTGCGATCAGAAGCACCTTCGCATTGGACGTGGCCCAAACAGGAGACGCAAAGGAAAGAGCTGGAGGGAAATCTGAACAGTGACCCAGTGTAGTCTAGGGAGGTGGCCGCGGCCCCTGGGCGACGCAGTGGGAAAAGCAGGGTCTCCAGGCCTAATTACTCAAGACGGAAAAAGGGTGAAAGCGGAGGAGGGAGGGCTGGCCTCCACCAGGCGGGTGAGAGCGCCCCCAGCAGGCCGGTGGAACCTATGGCGGCCCAGTGGCCCAGAAACTTGGCCGCCAGCTGGCGCTGGATCCGGGAGGGTGCGCATGGCGACCCGGAAGAGGGAAGGGAGAGGCCCGAAGACGGTAGTAAAGCCCGCCCGGCCCCGCTCATGGCACAAGCCGTGTGGTCTGAGAGCGAGCTGAGAGGGAAGGGGCTGTGGAGAGCAGGGGCAGGTTTGTGGCCTGGAAGAGGCCCTGAGCCGCACCAAGGCACATTCCTGTCTGAGGAGCAAGGCCTCTCCGATAAGAGAGTCCCGTAGGTGATGCACCAAATGTTAGGAGTAGTAAAGGGCAACGTTATACTGTTGACTTTTGCTAACTTTGAAAGGAAGCACGTTCTGAGTTGTGAAAACAATGTGGAAGGGCAGGGCGGTGCCAGGGATCATAAAATGGCGTCCCAGGGTCGGGTTTGAATGTGCGGTGGAAAAGCATTGTTTGGCTAAGCAAATGAGGGGGAAATCGGCACAGGCTGTATTTCTTGTGGACGTATGAATGGAGTTACAAATCAAACTGCAGTGATTTGTAAACTCTGGTGCCTGAAAACTATGTGGAACTGATTACAGTTTACTAACCTTAGAGAACATTCCTGTTTTCCAACTGACCAAGACCAAGTTGGCTCCAGGTGATGTATAGCCGCCCTGTGTGTGTGTGTGTGTGTGTGTGTGTGTGTGTGTGTGTGTGTTTAAAACACCCATTGAACCAAATAGCAATGCTGAGAAAAACTTCCTTCCACAATTGTATTTTTTTACATTTCTGTTTTAACATTTTGTTTTGGACAATTTCAAATGTAGGGCAAAGCAGAGAAAATTATATAATGAACCCCCATATATCCATCCAGCTTCAAAAAGCTATCAATTCTTGATCAAGCTTGTTTCACCTATACTTCTATTGCTCCCTCTCCCCCACCAGAAATTTTATAGTAAATTTCAAACATCCTATCAATTTATCTGTAAATATTTCATTAACTAGTAAGATGATAAAGTTTCACTAAAAATATGCATTAAAATGAAATCTATTTCTCTTGCTTTTTAATATTAACATTCTGTTGATTATTATTTATGGAACCAATAATGTAGGATCCAATCTCCAAGGAAATTAAGCTCCTTTTGGTATAAAGTCAGTCTGGTTCCCCTGTATGGCTTCCCCTCTCTCTGGAATTAACGAATGGTCCAGCGTATAGGTATAGAGGTAAGGCCTAATATACCTGACTTAGTGTGAATCAGTCACTAAGAATTTATTTTTTGTGCATTCATTCATAGGACCTGGTTTCTTTAATTTACTGTGCCTTGGCTCCTTAAGAATTTCCTTTTATTGTTCAGTCATTCAGTTACTCATTTATTCTACCCATGTTCACTGAGCTTGACCATGTGAAATATAGGGAAAGCAGTGGTAAATAAACCACACATTCTTTCCTTTTGTGGAATGTTAACAGTCTGTGGGGCTGGGAATGCAGATCAAGCGCAGTGTGTCACTGGGGGTGCAGAGTGGGCTATGGGGAGGGCACAGGAGGTGCACCCGACTCAAACTTGGGGGAGGCATGGAGGAGAAAGAAAGTTTACTGGAGACCTGAAGGACAAGCAGAAGTGGGCCGAGTACTGGGGTGGCAGGTAGGGTCAGATAAGAAAGGAGAGAGGGTCAGGGAAGATACAAAGGCTTGAAACTAGAAGAAACCTGGCATGCGATTGCTTTCCACTGGGGCAGAGTCCGACCGACTGAAAAATGAGGCTGGAATGGCAGAGTTAGATCGTGAAAAGCTGTATAAGCCAGGTCAAGGAGTTTCAATTCGGTTCTGAGGTTGATGGGGACGGATGTCAAGCTATGCTCTCCAGCAACGTTAAGGAAAAGAGCAAATTTGTAAGTAAGACTGAATGAAAGAAACACTGTACCTGAAGTCACATCTCCTCCAAGATGCAGCTTGGGGCTTATCCAAATCCTTTCTCCTCTGCGTTGCTTTTGACTCTGTTATTTGCATATAGCAGTGGTTCTTAACCCTGGCTGCACACTGAGATCACCCAAGGAGCTTTTAAAAAATATTGCCAGCTATTCTGATGTAATTTCTGCTTAGAGTTGGGGCCCAGGCACCTCTCCAAGTCGGTCTGATGAACAGCAAAGTTGAGAACCAGTATGAAGGAGGATGAGCAGAGGCTAAAGAGGAACAAGTCAATGTTGTCGACTCAAGAGGCTTCCAGTGAGTCATTCTGTCAATTTGAACTGTCACAGCACCTCTTCTTCAACAGCCAACCACCCTTTTAGAAGGGAAAGATCTCTTGGGGCGCCTGGGTGGCTCAGTCGGTTAAGCGTCCGACTTCAGCTCAGGTCATGATCTCAGGGTTTGTGAGTCTGAGCCCCGGGTCGGGCTCTATACTGACAGCTCAGAGCCTGGAACCTGCTTTGGATTCTGTGTCTCCTTCTCTCTCTGCCCCTCCCCCACTTATGCTCTGTCTCTATCAAAAATAAATAAATGTTAAAAAAAAAAAAAAAAAGTGAAAGATCTCCAGGGTGACCTAGATCAACATCCCATTTTACAAATGAAGAAACAGAGTCTCAAATACATTAATGCTCAAGGATGCACAGCTGGCTAGACACAGAGCCGAACCCACCATACTGTCCCTGGGGTAATAGGCAGAGGTCACATTCAAGCCTGTGGAGGACAGCTGCTCTAGTGGTAGTTACTATTTATTGAATTGTACTATGTGCCAAAGAGTGAGCTTGCTGTTTTACGGGCTTTATCTCATTTGATTTTACAATGATCCTATGAGATAGCCATATTATTCTCATTTCACAGATGAGGAATCTGAAGCTCAGAATGGTTGTCACTTGGCTTAAGTTACAACCTAGGTCTGATTCTAAAGTCTGTGTTCTCGACTACTAAATTATAATGCCTTTTCATGTGTAATTTCAAATAAACAAACAAAATGACAATAACTCAACCACTTTCCTTGAGAAATGCATAATTTTTTATAGTTCAATGGTTTGCTCATGTTGCATGTTATTCCAAGAAAATTTGGTGATTATCAACTTTGCAGAGACACTAATTTGTTTAGTAGTCCTGCTGCAAAAAGTTGAGGCTCAGGGGCTTGGTGTAGACCCACGGAGTGGGTACCTTAAACTCAATCGAACCAAATCACAACACTGCAAGGCTTCAGAGATGACGTCCAAACTCATGTACGACACGAGAGGGCATTCAAAGGGATGGGAAAGTGAGGATTCTTAGGACAATGGAAACTTGTAGGAAGAAGAATTACGCCTGAGGTTCCAACTCCATTCAGCTTGCAACTCTTGTGTTCCCTTATGTGCTGTGTCCCTGCATCTAATTCCGACACACCCCTGCGGGATTTGTCACTTTACAGCTAAGGAGGGGGTTCCAGCCCTTCCAAGGCTCCACACAGCCAATCCTCCTCGTGCCGCCTGGTGAACATCATGTCACATCAAGCACCAGGGTGTGTAATGCGACACCGGGCCCTGCTTTACCAGAGGTGAGCGGACTAATCCCTTCTACTCTCTGGACCCAGAACACACATGGTAATTACACAGACAGGGAGGCGGTAAAAGCATTCCTCTGCAGTGGCGGTGGGTCAGCTTGCCCAGGGAGGGTGGAGGAGACCCCACCCGGGGCTGAGAACAAAGCGCCGAAGACAGACCAAGGGGTAAAGCTGGTGCGAAGAGGGCAGGACAGAGGTTGTTGGGCGATTTCACCCACTAAGCGCCCCCCTCCGCCAAGAAATGCCTTTTTTTTTTCCTCCACTCCTGGGCTTCCAAGCCATGGAAAATATGGTTTGGACTTGAGGAAAAGATTTCATTTAGTTTCTGGTCCAGATTTATTTTGCTGGGTAAGAGATTCAGAGGCAACTTGCAAATTACCCCTTTTAGCGTCAGGGGGTGGGGGGTGGGGGGTATTTTTAAATGGTAACAGTGATGCCTACTCATTGTTGAAAACCGGAAAAGAGTAGAGGACGAAGAAGCAGCAAAACAGAAAAACAATCCGCCACTAGTCTACCGATTCGTAGGCCGTTACTTTTTAAAAACTTGATTTAAAGAGTATTTTTCTTTGAGTGATTTTGTTTCCAGAAGCACCTGTACCTGCATACTTTTTTATATCTACTATTCCAAGTTAGTCTGTTATGTTAGTAGGTAGTGTCTAACTACTCCAAGTTACATTCCCAACCAAGTTTCTGTCCCAATACTTGAAAACAAAGGAAGACGGCAAATGTGGTGGAGGGCTGGGTGAGGGTGTGTGTGTTTGTGCTCACGCGATCCTGAGTGTATGGGTGCGTCACTGCAGGTGAAACCGAGACTCAGGACAGCAGAGGGGAAAGGGCACATGGAGAGAGGGGCCGGCACTGCAACCAGTGAGGCCTCTTCCTCTCTTTTGCTGAGATGGGAAAGCAGGGAAACAATGGTGCAAGGGAAGAGACACGCTAGGTTGATATCTGACATCTGGACCCTTGGGAGTTCAATACTGTATTCTCTATATAGGTAGATATAGATATAGATATATAGATATAGATAATTATATAGATATAGATACTTAAAAATTTTTTTTAAGTTTATTTATTTTAGAGACAGAGAAAGAGAGAGAGACAGGGGAAGGGGCAGAGACAGAGGGACAGAGAAAATCCCAAGCAGGCTCCCCACTGTCAGCACATAGCCTGATGTGGGGCTCGATCTCACAAAGGGTAGAGATCGTGGCCTGACTCAAAGTCTGACGCTTAACTGACTGAGCCACCCAGGTGCTCTTTTTCGTATACGTTTTTAAATGTCCATTTAAAAAAAAAAAGTTTCTCTTTAAGAAAAAGGCGAGGGGGTGGGGGACGATGCTGGGTATTATTACGTTTAAAAAGAAGGAAAAGAAACACCAGTCCACTTACTGTTTTAGAAGCCTGAATTATCATAAACAGTGTTTAATTTGCTTAAAGTATTATAACTGTTAAAAAAAAAATTCTAGGAAGAGTTGTTTATAGTTCCCACACGTGGGAAATTTCGTCTATATTTCATGAACACAGATACAAATTAATTCAGAGCTTGTTATAGAAATGGACAGAAGTAATTTAAGAGAAGGGAGAAAATACCTTCTTGGTAAGAACAAACAAAACAAATTGTATCTACTTATGGGGAAGTAATGTTTCCAGTACGGTTCCCTGAGGCAGCATCATTTTCTTAAATGATACACAGAACTGAAGAAAGCAGGAGAGAAAGGAAAGGCCAGTTTAAAATACAAGAAAAAGCTTATGAGCAAAACAATTGAGTAGCCGGCATTTTGGAGAACTGATCATTGATGGTAATGCTGAGGGTCGAGGGGGAGCTTGGGGCCACTCAAGGGGCTGCTAATCCTATAAAACTCTCATGAGTGCCCTCCAGGACTCTAACTAGAGATTTCTTTAAATTCTGAGTTACACTGACTGCTAATTATGAAAAATGTATTATTACAATTTTAAAACCCAATTTAAAAACCCACCAGAATTTACATAAGTAGGCTTTTTATTTCTGCATTTATTGACTGCCTACCATATTCCTGGTGCTCTGCCAGTCCTCTTAAAATGAGCAGGATGCAGTCCCACTGGGAGTCAAGGAAGGGCAGAGAGGGATCTAGCCAACCTGGGGCAAGCAGGGAAGGCTTCCTGTAGGAGGCAATGACGGTGTAGAGTTCTAGGGATTACTAGGTATGAGGAGAAGGGCACGGGTGCTTAGAAAAGGGATTTCAGGCAAGAAGGAACATGAGGGGTGAGGTAGGAACCCAGCAAATGAGGAGCACCTCTCTCCAAGTGTGGAGCTGAGTAGAGCACGTTAAGGGCGCCGTTCTTCACAAGTTTCAGCATGGGTGCTTTCAGTAATCTTTCAGGAGTCCCCGGCACGTTCAGCTTTAAACTCACAGACCTGGGTTTGAATCACGACTTTGCCCTCTTTCAGACTAAATCAATGAGGTTTTGATTTCTTCATCTGAGAAAGGGGATAGCACCTCGCCCAAAGAACTCTCATGAGCCTAAGAACTCTGGTGTCTGATAAGAACTACACTTCCTGAGTGCTCACTAGGTGCAGGACACGGTATTGAGGGCTCACAGCAAGCCCTCAAGCAAGCAAGCAAGCAAGCAAGCAAGCAAGGTGGATATTATCACCGGCCTTAATGGACAAGGACACTGCAGCCGGCTTCTCGGCGCTGAGGCCAGAATTCACACTCAGGCAGCTGGACTGCGGACCCCAGCTCGGAGCTGCTCCGACCGCCTGGTGGTTGCTCCACTCTTGGCAGAGCGCTGGGCCCACCTGGCGTGTGCTCAGGAGACGCGGACAGATTTTTGTCCTTCGGCGGTAGTGTGCTACGTGGGCCAAAGCAGGATTCTGACTGTACGCGAAATCCTGTTGTGCATCTGGAACTGGAAGAAAACCTTTGCGGTCACCTGGTCCCGTTCGCTGGTTTGAGCAAATGCCTGCTTACAGATGATTTCTAGACCAATCTGCTATTTTTCCAAGATTGGCCCAGGATCAGATCATCCTAGCCTCCCCTCCCTCGGGAGCCCGCTTGGGTATTTTCGGCTCACACGGTTTCTGTTTAGGTTTCCTCCTGCTTGTTATTTGGGCAGGCAAGCATGCACATGTGCACACGAGCCTGCCCCCACAGCCCACCCCGCCCTCCTGCCAACAGTCTGTTCTATATTGGGAGGTATTTTTGACACTCCTTTCTTCTAGAATATGTTTTCCATTTTATAATAATAATTACGATCCAGAGAAAAGAATGTCATAATAGCTGATGTTCTTTGAGTTTGTTAGACACGCTGCTAAAAACTTTATGGATTATCTGATTTAAACCTCACAACAACTCCATAAAGTACTCACAAGTAGTATTTTGATTTTACTGATGGAGAAATGGGAGGCCAGAGCCATCATATAACTCACTGAGGGTCGCTGCGCTCTGCAGGCTCTTTTCCCTGCGGCCCGAGGGCCAGCCCACGCTAGGTGCTGTCCCTGACCCTCAGGGGCTGTCTGTCCCAGAAAATTCATCCCCCTTCCCGCTCTGGCACCTCCTGCCAGCCTTCGTTCACCTTGTAGTTCCATTCTGATTTTGTTTCTAGTTTCTTGTTATACAAGCAAACTCTCCTGCATGTGTTCCCACTGACTTTAATGTTTTTGAATGACTATTCTTTTTCCCGGGCTTCTGGATATTAGCACACTTAACGACTGAAGTAGTGCTTTCCTGTATGATGACACATTCCAGATTCGTCCCTCTGTGCATCGATCTCCTAATAAACAAACCGGACTTGGCCCCTCCCATGTGACTGTAGCCCCACTCTGTCTGCCACACTTTGAGATTATCAGTGACGACAGAATACGGAGGGGAACCTGTCCCACACTATTGGAGCTGGCTTACAATACGTCATAGTGGTCACTTCAAATAAAAGCATCGTATTAATTATATGCTACTATCAGAGCACTATGACAAAGCCAGATGTTTCCATTTTCAATTTAACAGTTTCTTCCTACTTGTAATGGGGCCAGCAAAACAGCAGTTTACAATGAAGTAGTACAATATTCTGTTTAGTACCCGTAAG
The DNA here is from genome assembly GCF_046562875.1 of Panthera onca. Classification (NCBI taxonomy): domain Eukaryota; kingdom Metazoa; phylum Chordata; class Mammalia; order Carnivora; family Felidae; genus Panthera; species Panthera onca. The sequence goes on from NC_138350.1 coordinate 48,034,196, forward strand.
TGAAAAGCCAGAGGCTTAACACAGTGCTTAATAAAAAAGAGCAAGGGGTGTCTGGGTGGTTCAGTGGGTCAAGCATCTGACTCTTGATTTTGGCTCAGGTCACGATCTCATGGTTCATGAGTTCGAGCCCCATGTTGGGCTCCGTGCGGACAGCACAGAGCCTACTTGGGATTCCTTCCCTCCCTCCCTCTCTGCCCCTACCCCATTTTCTCTCTGTTTCTCAAAACTAAATAAACAAACAAAAAAAGAGTATGGTGAGGTGGGTAGATGAGTGAAAATGACCAAATTATTCCATCCCTGCATGTCTTCAGAGTGACGAGGAAGATTGAAACCCCTGTCAGAAACTAGGCTTTAAGATGACAAGGCCAAAGGGAGGAGATTTAGCCTCAGGACTGTGAGTTACGCCTCTACAGAAGGAAAGAAAGCTGCAAATTGGACAAGAGTACTATTTACACAGCTTCAAAAGTACACAAACATTGTAAAGAAAATATAAAATGTCCACACTACCTTTTGTTAAAAAAAAAAAAAAAGTCCAATGCCTTCTTTACATCACAGTGGCCAACGTGCCCGGTAGGGTTTTTACCCCGAGAAGGTTAAGATGTTGAATTTATGTCGCAAGATTATTTAAATGGCCACCAAGTTGGAATGACATATGAAAAATATGAAGTTTCTATCAGCCCCTGATTCAAAGACAACACTCTGGGGTGTGCGTAGTTGGGAAACAAGGAACACGCGCTGACAGCATCCTGCCTTCGGCTACAGCACGGTCAACAAAGCGCTCTTGTAGGTGTGCGTGCGTCTTGTGTAATCATCTCCACCCTTCTGGGGCTCAGGTCTGGTTGATCACAGTTCAAGAATTTACCCAGAGGCACCAAGCCGGTCCATACACACCTGAGCTGGGGGTGTTTTCTCCGTAGTTCTCCCTTTCCCTTCCAACAAAACAGAACCAAGCCCTAACCTGCAAAACACTCAAAGAAATGGAAGTTCCCGGCTAAGAATCTCTCCACTTTTCTCTTCCTTTCCAGATGCTCATCAAACAGAAGCTGACACGTGTTTAGCAGTCATTTGACGCCTCTGCTTCTCATCCTCGCTGTTCCATTTGAAAGTCCTGAGTGAGGAGGGCACTGAAGCCAGGGCTTATGTTTCAAATAAATACTCTGGCTCAGTTTTAAAATCTGCATAAAGGGTTACAAATGGGCTCTTGAGGAGCCCGGCAGAACGGGCACCTGGAAATACAAACCGTACTGTCACTGCTCGGTGTTTCTGTCACGGAAATCTAGCCAAGGTGGAGAACAGCGCTTTATCCGTATTTCACACGGTTCCCTAGGTTTGCTTGGTTGTTACAGTCTTTATTCCAGTCCACATTCGCGTGTGCCACAATTTTCTCTGAAGTCCACCCTTCGTGCTGTCTTGTTCCTTCTGCAATGTATCATCGAGATGGTGATGTACTGATGAAGTACCTTCCTCAGGGCCCCTAAGATTATGGATTGGTGGGACACACTTAAAAGATCCTTCTTTTCTGCTTTGATATTGACTGTTTGCACTGCTTTGAGACTAGGAGAGTTTTCATTTTTTAGGTAAGCTCTCAAGCCCCGAGGGCCTTCTAAACGGTTTCTTAAAAAAATCAATTTTTGGAGGGATGGCAGGGGCTTTGACAAGCTGGGCGGGAGCTCTGGAACACAGTCAGCTCAGCTCGCGGAAGCAAGTTTGGGCGTGCTCAAATCCACCTTCCAGGGACGAAGCCCTTGGCCTGGCAAGGTCCGCCGCTGTTCGAAAGTGGCGGTTAGCTGTTAACGCACAGCTGTGATTTATCGTCTGGATATGGGGACGCAATAAGAAAAACTGCACAGAAGTAAAAATAATCATTACCACCAAAAAAGATAAGCAGCAATGTCATTACTAAGCAAACTGACACATGGCATTTATGTAGCAGCAGGAAGCCATTATCCAGTGACAGTGTCATTTCTACTGACACTGTATCTTGATTAGATTCAGATGGTCCAGCAAATAGCTGATATAATTGAGGGACTGAGACATGGATTTTTTTTTTTTTTAACAGGTTCTTTTGCAAATGGGATTGCCACCAGATTGGAGCTTCTGGGTGTCTGCCTTTGGAATATGAATACATGACATGCATACAGTTGTAAGAGTACAACTGATTTCTCGACCCCCTGCCTCTCACATTCCCCTCCTTCTTGCACCGGGGCCACCCTGGGCACACACAGAGGCCTGCCAAGCAAGGCATTATGCACCCACTTCAGCTTGCTCCTTTAGGGACCAATTATTGCAAACAATTATTCAAACAAGTACATAGAACACAGAGTTTATTATTATAAAGGTACTTTCTACCTCCAAGCATCCTGAGAGTAATCTTTCAGGGGCAGAATATTGATAATCCATCTAGCTGAAGCTATAAATCCTGCATTTTTTACTGAAAAGAAATGACATTTTAATGGGTTATTTATATAATGATAATAGAACAAACTGGCAGATACAGTGGAGCAGACTTTTCTATTAACATACCTCAGGTTTCAGTAGAGACCATTTGTGTGCTCAGTGGACCCATAAAGGATCCTTCAGCGTGACTTTCTGAGGGTTACTATTATTATTATTATTTTTAATGTTTATTTATTTTTGAGAGAGAGAGAGACAGAATATGAGCCAGGGAGGGGCAGAGAGACAGAAAGAGACACAGAATCCGAAGCAGGCTCCAGGCTCTGAGCTGTCACCACGGAGCCCGACGTGGGGCTCGAACTCACGAGTTGTGAAATCATGACCTGAGCTGAAGTCGGATGCTTAACCGATTGAGCCACACGGGTGCCCCTTCTATTATTTTAAAGTTCTCAAAGTTCAAATGCGAATTACAACATCAAGTACTTCGGTTTTGAATCATAGATGCTTCTGCTTGGAAGTTATGCGGGGGGGGGGGGGTATTTTCTGCACTGGCTTAAGAAAGAAGACTCCCCCCAACTTGAGAATAACTTTCATTGTTTTATTTCAGTCATGAATACACACAGCATAGACACCTTACTGTGTGAGGTGTTCTGACACAGGGGTGTTTCCTTTCTGATACAAAGATTTTCCACATCTCTGTGAAGGTCAAGGGCTATAGGGTGGACACACGAATAATGCTACGGGGGTGTAATTCTCCTGCCCACAGAGCTCTCTGTGGGACCAAAATGCAGTTTGTCTTTTGGAAATTAACCTAAAATGTTTCAATGCTGGTCCTCATTTGCCATAAAGAAGGTCTCAAAGGAAGCACTCCATCATGCATGGTTATATGACTGACAGAAACCACAAATTTCTTTTGTTTGTTTAGAAAGTACATCGTTTGAGGAGTCAAAGTCATAGGGAGATTCACAAGATGGGTTGTGTGACATAACAGTGTTAATTCTAAGCCCTTTAATGGAATTGTTCTCAAGACACAGCAGAGTGGAGTGTAACCTTGTGAAAGATTACCAGAATCTTCTATGAGTTATCTACTAATGAACTTTTCAAACAAGGACATAGAACACAGAGTTTATTATCATAAAGTACTTTCTTGTATGATGAGGGGAGAAGGAAAATACAATAAAAAACACAGAGCAAAAATGACCTTGGCATTTCTCAATGACATTATTCATGACGATGTACCAAAAGGAGTAGTCAGTATTATTGTCCCAAGAATCAAGCCAGAATCAATAAACAAAGTCTCTCTTTAACGACCCGTCTCCTGCCATATCACCACCAGCCCCACGCTGCTTCACTGTAGACCTGGCACCTGAACTCTGAGCTGTGGGTGGACTGCCTGATGTTGACAAAAACTACAGATTCCCCTGACACCCTGACATACAGGTCGCTTGAGTGGTGACCAGGGCCCAGATATCTGCATGTTTGACTCTGGCATGGGGGTTATCAGGGAGGAGGTATCAGCTGGAGGAACACATTCGGAAGGCAGGTGTCCCCCTTCTGTTCCTCTGGTTCACTGGCATCTGGGTTGTTGACTGGTTGATTTATTCCCCTCTCTTTACTCTTTCCCTTCAGGTAACTAGACTAGAAAATCCCTTTCTAGGCTCTGCCTTGAAGAAAAAGACATGCACGTTTTTGCTGCTCCGACTGGACTAGACCTACCATTAAGTCCTAACGTTACCCTAGTGAAGGCCACCTTAAGAATAAGTGGCTTATGGGCGCCTGGGTGGCTCAGTTGGTTAAGCGGCCGACTTCAGCTCAGGTCATGATCTCGCGGTCCGGTCCGTGAGTTCGAGCCCCGCGTCGGGCTCTGTACTGACGGCTCGGAGCCTGGAGCCTGTTTCCGATTCTGTGTCTCCCTCTCTCTGACCCTCCCCCATTCATGCTCTGTCTCTCTCTGTCTCAAAAATAAATAAACGTTAAAAAAAAAAAAAAAGAATAAGTGGCTTGAGGTTACTCCAGAATGACCTGCCCTCTTGGCTCACGACCACCTTTATAACATAGTTCTGGCAGGTGGTGAGAAGGATTACATACCTGGCCGTGGGAAACATCAGGATGTCCCCTGCCCTGCTCCAGACCAATGAAACCAGAATCACTGTGGGCAGGGCCAGGTTTGTTGGTTCAAGCTCCTGCTGATTCTAACATGCCCCTAGGGTTGAAAGCAAGGCTATAAAAGAGGAAGCCACAAAGGGCCCGGAGTCAGAGTGGGAGCGACAATCTTGGTCAGTCACTTGACCTCTCAGACTTGCAGCGTTTTTATCTATACACTGGACTAAATAACAGTCTCAACTCTGAGATTACTGCGGCGCGTTAGATGAGAAATATAGATAATGAGCCCTTTACACTTGACTGTTTCGAACAGCTTTACTCAGTTATGTGCCCTTCATTGTTTTGAGGGCCTGGCTTCCGTACACAGTATTTCACCCAAAAATTCGTACATCAGGCAAACTTCTGAACGCCCACTCTGTGGTAGGTACCGTAAAGCACAAGAATACGAGGATGGAGACTAAGTGAGAGACAGCTTTCCACGGACAGCGTTTCTCTCCAATAGCGTTGAGTTCTGGGCAAGCAGAAGTTCAGAAGAAATCAAGAACGTGACCCACAGTCCGGCCCTGAGATGCTTCAAGCTAGACACCCAGCGCGCGTCCCCACCTCACTGCTCTGCTATCTGACGCACGGCGGCCGCGACAGGTCTGAGGCGGGTGGGCGGCCCTCGCCTTCTCCACGGTCCACACCAGGAGCAGGCTAATTATTTGCCACCAAGGGGCTTCTGCCCACATTTTTTTTTTTTAATTCTATTTTGGTCAAAATCAAGTATAACTTCAGTGTCCCACAAATGGAAAATGAAATAGAATGTATCAGGAACAGTGCCAGGCTCAGTCCACCCGCGCGGCGATCGGAACATGACCTGGCCTGGAGCTGTGCCACGGCCACGGCCCAGAGAGTAGACTTCACTCTGCATCTCCCTCCGCCGGAGATGAGGGGTGAACATACATATTCACCGCACACCACGTAACAGGAGACGAATCACAGAACTCAGAATAGGCAAACCGAGTCACCATCAGGGCGACCCGGAACACCGAAGTGACAAAAATCTACTTCTAAATCTACACTCACACGTAAGCCAGATTTTGTCTTGAAAATTTAGATGAGCAAATAGGTAGGCATAAAGTTATCTTTCGGCTCAACACAGGGGGCAAACTATATCCCAAAGTGGGCGTATTTGTCCTGGGTGGTGTTCTTACTTACGACGTCACTTGGTACCAACCCAAATACCGTTTAGTGACTGTTCACTTATCATCTGTCCTCCCAGCTCCCCCATATAAACCTCAAGAGAGCAAGGACTTCTGTTGGCCAGTACATGCCCCGCACACTGGGGAGCAAAGAAGAAATCTTCTAGTGGACACAAGGACAGGGAAAAATACAGGTACTATAGCATGGTTACATTTGTCTGTGAGTTATCCTCTGAGACAAGACTTTATGAGTTAGGTTACTAGGAAAGCCAGGTCGGTTCTGTTCCCAAGTGGCGAAGGAAGTTCGCCGAATTCGCCAGGAGTAGAAGTTACTGGCTTTTCGGCACTCAAGAGAAAATCCAGTTTCATTGTTTAAAAAAAAAAAAAAATGTCTTTTGGGGCACCTGAGTGGCTCGGTCGCTTAAATGTCCGACCTCAGCTCAGGTCATGATCTTGCAGTTCGTGAGTTTGAGCCCCAAGTCAGGCTCTGTGCTGACAGCTCAGAGCCTGGAACCTGCTTCGGATTCTGGGTCTCCCTCTCTCTCTGCCTTCCCTGCTCACACTCTCTCTCTCTCAAAAATAAATAAACATTAAAAGAAACTTTTAAAAAAAGTCTTTTGAAGCTGATTTCATTTAGTCTTTGCCTATATAACTGAAGAGCAATTCTGAAAAAGCAATATTATAACATGGCAAGAGACAGAGAAGAGGAAAACTGCCCTTATCACCCTGGAGAAACTTTCCATTTTTCCTTTGCCAGATGCTTTCCCTCCTTTTCAATCACTCCCCTCCTCATAAACTAATTTCCTTTTTTAAAAGATCATCCAATCTTAACACTGAACACTGTTCACCACTGGTTAGACACTGTCCTCATTTTGTGCATTTCCATAGGGGTTTTCAACGTTTGTTTTTTTTTTTTTTTTTTTTTATTTTTGGGACAGAGAGAGACAGAGCATGAACGGGGGAGGGGCAGAGAGAGAGGGAGACACAGAATCGGAAACAGGCTCCAGGCTCCGAGCCATCAGCCCAGAGCCTGACGCGGGGCTCAAACTCACGGACCGCGAGATCGTGACCTGGCTGAAGTCGGACACTTAACCGACTGCGCCACCCAGGCGCCCCTCCATAGGGGTTTTCAAGGCAGGGATGTGCCCCCTCTTTCCACCTCTGCTGGGGCTACATTATCTCAGGATGACTTCCACTCCCCCCAAAAAACTTGTTCTGTGAGTTTAAAAAAAAAATTTTTTTAATTTTTATTTATTTTTGAGAGAGAGAGAGAGAGATAGGGAGGGAGAGACAGAGAGAAACAGAGTATGAGCAGGGGAGGGGCAGAGAGAGGGAGACACAGAATCCAAAGCAGGCTCCAGGCTCTGAGCTGTCAGCACAGAGCCCGACGTGGGGCTCGAACTTGGGAACTGTGAGCTCATGACCTGAGCCAAAGCCCGATGCTTAACTGAGTCACCCAAGCGCCCCACTGTGAGTTTTTTAAACTTGAGATAGACATTGCATTATAAATCATGCTGATCTGTGGTGCCTGGGTATATCAGTGGGTTAAGTGTCTGACTCTTGGTTTCAGCTCAGGTCATGATCTCATGGTTTTGTGGGTTCGAGCTCCAGTTCGGGCTCTGCACTAATGGTGTGGATTCTCTCTTTCCCTCTCTCTGCCCCTCCCCACTCGTGCTGTCTGTCAAAATAAATTAACCTAAAAAATATTTAAATCACTCTAGTCTAAAGGGTAGGTTATAATAAAAAGCCTTCTACTCAGTGCCCTGCAAGAATTCTGAAAGAAAGCTCAGTGAACTGTGTGGCAAGGAAGATGCATTGATTTCTTGGCATTTCTGCTGGAATCCTGAATCGCGGGCCTGCATGATAACAGGACTGGACTCGTGTCTAGGGCCTGTCATGTGAAATTGGAATCGTGAAGTCACAGACTCACGGCACAGAATGCCTAGCCCTAATGCAGGATTGCAGAAAACTCCCTAGGTTGGCATACAGCAATGACACGGAAATCCAAACATTAGAATTCAGCCGTCCTGAGAGTGGATGCACCAATTCCTTAATGTCGAGCTCATCTGACGTTGCTTTCAGGGCAGCTCCACATGAACCATGCCTTAATGGCTAACACGTCGAGAGTGAAGCATGCCAGAAGCTAGAGCAGTACTGGCAAGGCACACGTGTTTGGCATCTCCATTCTAAAGCTCCAAATACACACACCCCTTGGGTGGCCATGGGTGTTGACTGTGAGGCTGAAAGTCCGGTCTCTTGAGTTTTGCAATTACCTACATATGCCAGTGCGCTTAGTAACTCTGCTGCTATTTAGGAGAGACCAATTTAGCATAATCTACTTATGTGGGAGTCAACTCATGTACTGGGTTTAAAATACACAAAAGCTCCGTCAAGCGGTCAGATCGGATGGCTCAGGACTGTAACATGAGATCTTGTCTTGCACCTCTGGGTCAGTGGCTGAAGGGCTCTCTTTAGTCAAGACCCCTCCCTGCCTTATTACCGCCTGGTAGGTTTCACTCATTAGCAATAACAGCCCACTTCCCAGTTTTAAAAAGTCCACATGTGAACAACCATCAATATAGCTGCTATTAATAGTGAGCTTCCATTTTGTGCAAGGTGATAATAAAGGATGAAATGGACCTAACTTTGAACTCAGACTTGCGTCTTCTTTTTTTTGAAAAAGACTTTTAAATGTTTTATTTATTTTTGAGAGAAACAGACAGAGTGCAAGTAGGGGAGGGGCAGAGAGAGAGGGAGACACAGAATCCGAAGCAGGCTCCAGGCTCTAAACTGTCAGCACAGAGCCTGATGCGGGGCTCGAATCCACAAACTGTGAGATCATGACCTGAGCCGAAGTCGGATGCCCAACCAAGCCACCCAGACTGTCTTCTAAAGCAAAGAAAGTTTATTTAATATCACACACACACACACACACACACACACACACACAGCCATGAAGATATTTCAGTGGCAATACAGGAGATTTTAAAGATGTCATGTAATTTGGTACCAATCTTAATTATTTATAACAAATTATTTAGATACCTAGACTTTGTTGTTATCAATGATGTTGATAATGGGTGCCTTAGATTTTTAAATCAGACATTATCAGGTCTGTCCTTAAAATCTGCAGGGCCCAGGGCAAGAGTACAGGTGAGGCCCACCTCCCATGTCTAGATGCTTATAATTTATCAATCAAGCTAGCAACTGTCAGGTAAGATATGTTCTATCTTCTTTATAAAATCCATTAAAAATCTTTTCATGATAGTGATATATTTTTTCACTTTTTTTGTTGTTTTACTTATTTGATGTACTGTTCTTGCAGATCTGAACTAGGTGTTTTTCTCGGTGATTACAATTCAGAACAGCAACTGGAACTGGAGACTTGTCAGCAACTCTGCAAGGGATCTATCTCCTTGATCCCTGAGGGGGTGTGGATTAGCCTCGGTCTCATAAACCCCTCCAAAGAGCTGTTCTGCATCTTACACAAAACATCGGTAAAACACAGCACATCACTGATGTATGCACCTGCTCCAGTTAATTTGAAACCTCAGTCCCTTTAGCTAGAAACCACCTGACAATGAATGTGAATAATGATGTGTGTGAGGAGCTCTGATGTAAAATGTAAAAAGTCAACTTGCTTACTGAATCCCAACTCAGGGCTTAGAAGCTTCCCCCCACCCAAAACACCAAAGCATAGGGGTACCCACACACAGTGGAACAGGTAACCTTGGTAATTAAAGAAATAAAGATCAAAACGTATTTTTTTTAATAGCCATTATGATATAGCATGAAATAGTCATTGAGGAAGAAGCCTATGTTCACTTGGAGGGACCATCCACATTGGTGTTGTTCAAAGCCAGATGGTGAAAGTCAGAATCTCTTAGGAAACTCATGGAGATTCTGATTTTATTGGTCTGGGGCAGGACCATGTATGGCTTTTTAATGCTTCCCAGGTGCTTCTAATGTTTGGCTGTGTGGTCCATTGTACCACTTTCTGGGGACTATGTTCTAAGGGTGGTCTTTAGCCAAGAAGGCGATAAATAGAGACAGGATGAAAAGTCATATAAAACATTTCAAAATGGAATAAAGGCTCTGTGTAGAACCTTTGAAATTGTAGAAAGACATTACATTTTTTATGATCACTTGTTATAAACAAATTAAGGCTTTTATACTACAAGTCTCTTCTTGAAATCCTAGAAAATAAAACCAAGGAAAAAGCCGTCCACTCCTCTGGGCTACACCAAGGAAAAGGCAAGTGAGAGAGGAACCAGGGTGTGCTGACGGGCGAGGGGGCAGGGAATGGTTCCACAGTGGGAGAAGGGCTCGGACTACCCTAGAATCTAGAGAACTCGAGTTGGAGCTATTTGTAACTCTATGGTCATAGGCAACCTAATCTCCTAGGATTTATCCCCAAGGGGTGAAGATATGCAAGAGATTTTCCCAGAAGGTGGGAGGAGTAACTGACATGTATAAGAAAAGCATGAAACCCTTCCTTCCCTGTATCTTTGACTACAAAAATTTATGTATGGGTCCCCTTAGACTGACTGCTGCCTTGAAATGAACACTGGATTATTTGCCAAACGCGCGCGTGCGCGCGCACACACACACACACACACACACACACACGCTACAAGAGGGAGCAGAATGGTCAGTTCAACATCTAAACCAGCATCATCTGCTTTAGGTATAAGCAACAGAGAAGTCACTTTATAAGGCTTGTTTCCGAGTCTTAACATATGCTTAAGAATATCTCCTAACGATCAAGATGATATTAGAACAGCTCAGCAGTTCTGGGACAGGTAGGCGCGTCAAGATAAAGGACCAGAAGGTGCAGGCGAGGGCTCCCCTGAGCCTGCAGTCATTCAGGCAAGAACCCAAAAGTGAGCCTGTTTCCATGGTCTAGGAAATGAAGGAAGGGGATATATTTGGAATTTGGAAGGCAGTTTGAAAAGAAACAATTGCTGGGTTTGGCAGAAGATTAAGCATAAAGGCAATACTATGCGTTGGGCACAGGGCCATGGCGTGCTTTTAGTAATCACATTTAATCCTCTCAATAACCTTGCAAGAAGACCTATCCGTGTCTATTTTACAAGTGAGAAGACAGACGCTTAGAAATTGGACCTATCCATGGCCAAACAAGTACTAAATGGCAGCATCAGCATTTAAATGTGCGGACTAATGAACCATGAAGTATTTCTGATGTTTCTCCCATGACACTGTGGCCCAGTGGTGGCGAGGCTGTGTGGGGAAAGATCGGGAAAGGAAGACGAACAATTTCACCTTTTCTAATGAAGTTGGTGAAAGAGAAATTCAAGTTATCATGTATGTACGTATCAGGTTGGGGAAGAAGTGGGTTTGCTTAGATTTTTAAAAAATCTGTGTGTAGGTCAGCACTGTCCAACAGACATAAAACACAAGACATGTATGTAACTTTGGGTTTGTTAGTAGCCACACTGAAAGAGTAAAAGGAAACGGGTGAAATTAATTTTAATGACATATTTAATTCAGTATATTCTCATTCCAACATGAAATCAATAATAAAAAACTATTGAGTTGCTTTTTTTTTTTTTTTTTTTTAAAGAAGACAGAAGTTTGTTGAATACACAGCAAGGGAACAGTGGGCAGGACAGCAAAGGAGAGACTGTATGCCTGCGATATTTTACTTTTTTTGGTAGGCACTAATTCTTTACAATCCAGTGCAATTGTACACTTAGAGGACATTCTGATTTGGACCAGCCACATTTCAAGTGCTCAAAGGCTGCATGTGGCTAGGGGCTGCCATATGAGATGGTGTATCCGGAGTACTGAGATCGTGGAATGCGATGCCTGTCTCAGGGTGTGGACAACGAGGGACTGAAAGTAGACTGTTAGAAATGCCCACGCAGAGGGGCCAGAGGAAGACTCTCCAAGTAAGACACCTATTCGAGGTCTCTAAAGTGGCAAATCACTGGAGAGAGGAACTGAATAAGCAGCGCCTCCAACACATTTCTACCTTCTACCCTTGCAACAGGCTAAGTGATATGGGGGAGCTTCACGGATGCCAAACCCCCGTGCGGCTTTAGTCAGTAGGAAGAGACCCCCCAGCTGCAACGAGCCTTCGAAGAAAACCTACTACTTATGTCGTGTGCACATGGGTCATTATTAACTTCCCTCCCGGATCAGAGTTTAAAAATTGTACTGAATGAAACAAAAGGCCACCAGATCAGATCAGTGAATTTTGCTACAGCTAAGGATTTGCTTTTCGGCTCATGTACGTTTTGTAGCTTGCCCCCTAGAATTAAGTGTTCATCTGAAGAGGCGTGGTGATTTTCTTTCTTTGATGTTGGTATTAGATTAGAAGGAATGGAAATAAGTATTTTTTTTTAAAAAGAAACCTTACTTCCTTATATGATATTCTTTAAAAATACAGCCATCATGTAGCATGATCTTGTAGCACCTGTCACAATGAACTTAGGGAAAGTGGGGACTCAATAATACTAATAACTGAATGATATAATCATTTCATTTAAAAATATAAAGCTTTTTGGTCATTGAATTAATGGTCATCTGTTTTTGTAAATTTTTTTTTTTAATGTTTTTTATTTATTTTTGAGACAGAGAGAAGACAGAGCATGAGCAGAGGAGGGGCAGAGAGAGAGGGAGACACAGAATCTGAAGCAGGCTCCAGGCTCTGAGCTGTCAGCACAGAGCCCGACGCGGGGCTCGAACTCACAGACTGTGAGACTGAGCTGAAGTTGGACGCTTAACCGACTGAGCCACCCAGGTGCCCCTATGGTCATCTGTTTTTTAAAAAAATCATTTCACTTTGGCTGCAGAAATTCAATCTGGAAACTGAGAGAGAAAATTTTATCTTTCTTCTCAACCTTTCATAAAATATCAGGTAACAGAGAAAGACTAAAAAAAGCAGAACTGTATAATGCCTGTTTGTAAACTGTGCTCCCTCTTCAGACACTTTCTATATTTATTTATCTGCCTTGATCCCTCAGAAGTCCCACTGGCCTTTTTTTTTTTTTTATTTAAACAAGACTATCTTGGCTTCCTGGACTTTTGCATTGTGTTGTAAATATACTGCCCCATTGATAAGAGCCTCTCATTTTTTTTCTCTAGCTCACAAGTTGGCGCACCAAATGACCTCCTAGAAAATTCTTAAGAACTGATCAGAAAGTGTTTTAGAAAAGGACAGAAGAAAAGCCAGTAGCAATAGAAATCATCCTTCCTTTTGTACTACATTGAGAAACCTGAAGATCTCTGCAAGGCAAAATATCCTAGAACTCCATTCCTATGTGACATGTCTACGTGGACCTGATTAAGCTGTGGGTCGAGCCCTGACTCGGACAAGACTGACAGCCACGTCCAAGAGCAGCGTGGGTAGCCGGGGGGCCCACACGGCACCCTCGTGCTCTAGCCCCGGCCCCAGTAAGTCCACGCTGCTGTGCTGGTCAAAGGAAAAACAGTTAGATCATCAAATACATGCACTTCCGAGTGTGACTTTTCCGTTTTTCGGATTACCTTGATTCGGGGTATTTGGTGAGGGTGGCCAGGCTGCTGGTGTACATGTGGCCGCCCACATCAATGTGGACGGGCGCATTGGATTTTGTGAGCTGTGCTGGAGTAGGAATGCCTTGGTTGTTCAGTGGAGATGCAGGAGATCTAGTGATCAGAGGTCTTGACATATTGGGCCGACTGTCCTACAGAGAGATAAGCAAGTTTAGACACGTTTTCGGTAGAGAGAAAGGAAACACACGCATCATAAAGAATAAGCCAGAGACTAGTGTTGACATTCTTTCGGTAATAAAATCTTGAAAAATCAGCAGGCTCTCACTCTTGTTGTAATGAATATTAGAAACACAAAGTCTGTAACAAAGAAAAGGAAAACTTCCCAAGCTCGGAATCAAGGAGCCGAACTAATGTTCATTTCCAATCATCCCGAGCTCTATGACGGCCTATTTTACTAATGAATTCTCACATTTAACAACTGCTAAATGGCACATGGAGAGTTACCCTCATTCCAAATGAAAAGACAATCAACACTTAAAACAACCCATATCTAAATAAAATACATAGGCTTTATCCTTCTCTTTGGAAACTTCCCTATTGCTATGCAGTTGGGATAAATACAGATCTTTCAGCATTTGTGTTCTGCAACTATGCTCGATTTCTATTTTTTAAATCACGAAAATGAGGGTATGACTAACCTGGCCTTCAGCACACATTCTCAAAGCAACTTTGTAAACAGGCACCCCAAGTTCATCAGTCAAGAGATTAAAAAAAAAAATCAACACACACTCTACCCATTTGTTCCCTGCTTCACTCTGTACAAGACTAAAGGTCTGGGGACACGTGGAAAAGACTGTACCCTTCAGTGGTAAGTATGTGCTTGTGAGCATGAGCAAGTTGCTCTTCTCTATGCCAGACTTCTTGAAGTGATCAAGCTCCCAAGGTAGAAATGGGGCAGGTGTCAATGGAGAAGCCCCACAGGCAAAGGTACAATGTGAGCAGGGGCGCCCGGGTGGCTCGGTCGGTTAAGCCTCTGACTTCGGCTCAGGTCATGATCTTGCAGTTCACGAGTTCCAGCTCCGCCATCGGGCTCTGAGCCTGGAGCCTCTTGGGATTCTGTGTCTCCCTCTCTCTCTCTGCCCCTCCCCCACTCACTTCTGTCTCTCCCTTTCTCTCAAAAATAAATAAACATTAAAAAAAATTTTTTTTTAAAGGTACAATGTGAGCAAACAGAGCAGATGGAGGACATCACACGGGGGCAGCGAGAACATGTTGAAGGAACTGTACTCTTGAGGAAATAAAATATTACATCCTTTCCATTGATACAATAGAAATATTTCAAACACTATCCAAACATGGTCTATCACTCTCTTAGTGATAGGGCCCAAACCACAGACAAGTCAAGTCAGGTCTCTGGCACTCAATGAAGGGGTCAAATATTTAGAGTCTCCAATTGAGGAATAAGTTAAAACAGCATTTATCCCTCAGTTCTGCAAGGCTAACGCCACAACAATACTCTCAGATTTATAATTTAGCCAGAGATTGTTTTCAAACATGCAAACAATGCGTGGCAAAGCCAGTGACAAGGCATAATAAAGGGATTTTGAAAAATGCCTTTGATGGAGATTATAAAGGGGAAGTCATCTAGTTTTTGTGCATAAAACCCAGCATGATAAAATATAAATTTGCAAAACATCATAGATTTTATGATCTGAAACAGCTTTAGGAGCTACCTGGGGCACAACTGTTAGACTACTTAGCATTAACCACATGTCTAGGCAAGACAGCGAATGCACATACTTTCTGAAACTCTGCAGCTACCATGAATGTGGTGGCGATTGAGCCTTTACACAAAACGCTGACCATCTGTGTTGTGCTTTTCTCCATGCTGAATTAAACAGGGCCCAGAAACAGTCCTAGGAAAAGAGCTAGTGTTTTATTTCTTAAATGGGGTGGTCGGTTCACGGGTGTTCACTCTATTATTCTTTAGATGTTCCTCTATATTTTTAATAATGCAAAAGGTATTAAAAAAAACACAAAAGGATGTTTGTAGCACACAGAGAAGAGAAATTGAAGAGGTATTGGATGGGGGGAAATACAAAGACAGACACGGTTGGTAGAAAATATAAAAGTTAAGATTTGAGAATATTAAAAGTTGCATTTTAGGGGCACCTGGGTGGCTTGGTCGGTTGAGTGTCCGACTTCGGCTCAGGTCATGATCTCACGGTCCGTGAGTTCGAGCCCCGCGTCGGGCTCTGTGCTGACAGCTCAGAGCCTGGAGCCTGTTTCTGATTCTGTGTCTCCCTCTCTCTCTGCCCCTCCCCTGTTCATGCTGTCTCTCTGTCTCAAAAATAAATAAACGTTAAAAAAAAAAAAAAAAAAAAGTTGCGTTTTAAAATTTGAGTGAGAGAGAACAAGATTTTTCCTTTCAAAACGCAATCACATAACCTCTGCTTTTGAGAGATACTTCCTACCTGGCTAAAGACACCCCCTCCCCACCCCCCCAGTACCTTCCACCCTGTTACAATTCATCCCATCATGGACTGCAGCGCCTGTAATAGGTTTTCAATTGGACACATTCTGTATCCTGCCTGAGGGTGCTCAGGCGAAAATGAACAGATTTGCAGGGTTAATACTGTAGTTAGACTGTGACCTCATTCAGCACAGCTCCAACACTGCGAGGTCTATAGAAGAAGGAGAAAAAAAATTAAAGCATAACCGATCGGTTGAAGGATTCCAGATTTCCCAGAATATATACCATTTACATTGTAAATCATGAATGTATGGATATTGCTGAATGTAAAATTAAGCCAGTGTTTCTTCAGCGGCGGGTGGGCGGGGGATTAACCCTTAAGGGCCAGGAGGGGGTTTCTGACTGCCACACTCAGGCTTACTCTGGCAGGGCTCCCAAGTTTCAGAACTGGTCTTCCCTGAGCCCCCTGACTTACCTCCTCTGCTCTCTTTCTCCATTCTGGGAATCTTCCCTGGTCTGGGTGTGTCCCCATTAGATGACTTCTAAGGCATTAAGTGGTATTTGCTAACAGAGTAAAGGGTTTTCATTCACTGCTTTCTGTACTGGTGCAGACTGAAAGAACTTCTAAAATGCATAGGCTGGGATGGGGGAAGAGGATGTTTGGGGCTGGAAGCTCTTGGCGTTTCCAGTGGATACTCCGTAGCTACTGCAGTTACTCCAGATGCTTCCTCTGACACATTCTGGCAACCCCTTCCTCTGCCAATGGCTTTCTCTTCTTTCTCTAGTCTCTGAGGCCCAGATGGGAGGCCTGTACCTGCAGCCCCCATTTCCCTTCCAGCCTCAGGACGAAGCCCATGCCCAGGGTGGCCACGCCGAGCTGGCAAGAACTGGGTTCTCACGGACATTGCTGGCACACCGAAACGACCAACTCTGAGCCCATCTCAAGACTTCCTGTTACTTGGGAAAATAAATCTCCTTCTTTTTAAAGCAAGTTTGAGCTGGGGTTTCTGATACCTATCCTGACAGAATACCCTTCCTTGACGCGGCTCCCTGTGAGGTCATCTGGCTTGGTGAGACGTCGCCTGTGATGCCATGAACAGCTGCCAGATGCAGAACAGCTGACAGATGCAGAATTTTCTACCGTATTATGACCACTTTTCAACTCCACTTCCCCATCTGCCTTTCCCTTTGATTGTTCACCCATCATCATCTCAGTTTGGATATCTCTTAGAATTATTTCCGATGAAAGGCAAACCAAAAACTTTAACCAGAAAGGGCGCAAATGCCTTGGCTGTGCCATCATCACCCTGACGAAACAGCCCAGCGTTCTGTAAGGTGCCCAGACAGAAAGCTGTCTCTGATAAACTCCCACCTGGAACTGACTCTACCTAGGAGAGAAGAACCCTAACATTAAGCTATTTGGTTATTGGCCCTTTCTTGTGCAGCCCATTGTTCCCTCCTTCCACGATATTTACTAACCTCTCTTGAGGGCCAGGCACTCAACCAAGAAATGGATATACAACAGGGAACGTGACACACTGGTCCCTGACCTTACCGGGCTCGCTGTTTGGTGGGAGACAGAAGTCAGGAAACAAGCAACTGCTACCAGGCAGGGAAAGGCCATGTTACTGTGGCAGCTGAATCAAGGGGGCCGGTAACCTAGGCTTGGGGGCTGGGAAGAGGGATGGGGAAGGTCCCCTGGAGACAGTCTAAGCTGAAATCTGATAGATGAGAAATCAACACACAGCGAGCGGGTTGCTGGGAAGGGTTCCAAGCAGTATCGCCAAGGCCCTGAAGTAGGAGAGCACACGGTAGTTTGTAGAAATTAAAAGTATAGCATGTTGTGAGAATTCTCCCACTTACCTTTTCCCCAAGGTCTAGAGGGACAATGTAGGAAACAGAAGCTTGTAAGATGATGGCCTGAGAACCACAGAAGTAAATGACAACTTACAATGAAAAAAATAAAGAAAACCCACTACAACATCCTATGTCTGGAAAAGAGGAAAGGAAAGAGGAAGTCAGCCAACAGCCAGCTTTCTAAACAGCACTGTCCAACAGGACTTTCTACAAGAATGGAAATGTTCTAGATCTGCTCCATTTGGTAGGGTGGCCACCAGCTACATGTGGCTATTTGAGCATTTGAAGTGTGGCTAGTGGAACTAAAAAACAAAATTTTAAATGTTACTGTAATTAATTTAAACTCTAATGTACATAGCCACACATTGGTAGTGGCTGTACTACTGGACAGCACAGTAAAGGCTTACCTTGAATTTTTCTTAATATATGGAAGCCCAAATCATGACAGACCTGAACCTATCAGCCACGTTTATTTATTTTTTACAAGGTTTTTGTTTTTTTTTAAGATTTTACTTTTAAGTAATCTCTACACCCAACGTGGGACTTGAACTTACAAACCCCAAGATCAAGAGTTGCATGCCCTACCAACTGAGCCAGCCAGGCGCCCCACAGCCATGTTTAAATGGAGAAGCAGAGTTACTTCAGAAGTGAATACAGACAGTTCATGACTTCACAGCACTATTTCTCCCTATTTACTGATTTTATGAAAATAAATTAATAGCCACGCAGTGAGGAAAACACATCTATGGCTCTCACAGAGCACTGGGAAAAGGCACCAGACACAAGGGCATGTCCTATATGCCCATTCACACGAAGTTATGAACCATAAAATGAATGCATGAAGACAGAGCTCAGAACACTGGCCACCTGTGGGGGTTACTGACTGGGAGGGGTAAAGAACGAGCCTTCTGGACAGTTAGACAAGTTCTAAATCTTGATCTGGGTGGTTTCACAGTTGTACGCATGTGGACACTTAAGATTTATTCATTCACTTTACTCTAAGTTCTACTTAAAAAGAAAATAAACCGAAAATAATCTTGGGAAAAACTCCAATCAAAACACCATGCTGTTCAAATACTCATCTAAATTTCTGTGAAATATTACCTTTTTTAAAAACTAAAAAGATGTTTATTATTTCCTCTCCTAGGATAAACCAAATCTGACTATGGTACTTTGACATAAAACAGCCATCTGAAATTGTATTTCAAATTCCTCTTTCCCCCATTTCTATCCCATATGCCTGGATTTTCCAGGCATGTTGATCAGCTTACCTTTAAAGTTTCCATTTCTTGGCTGCTTTCAGTCTGAGGCTTCCTTAGCTTAATCATCCACCTCACCTACCCAACAAAGCAGCAATAATTTTTTTGGTAGGAGACTCCTTCAAGGGATTTGACTTCAGGCATCTTTCAAAAGAAGCTAATGAAAAATTTGCCTTCTAAATCTAACCTAGTTGTGTGCTGTTCAAACAGGAGCCCCAGGGGCACTGCCTGGAACAAATGAGCTGAAGTTTAAACTGAAAGTTTGAATGACTGACTTTGTTAAAAATGTATGCCCCTGTCTTATGTCACGTTTCACTATCTTGGACTACACTACCTCTTTCACTGGGAAAAGAAACAGGTGTCTTAGGGATATTTCCAGAAAAGCATGTCAATAGTAAAATACTTATCTATATTATTTGATATTGTAATTCATAACATTCTATAGAGGAGTGAAGGAATTTAACACAAATCATAACTTTTCCACAAATTTCAACCTTAGTATCTCTCTCTCTCACACACACACACACACACACACACACAGAGACAGAGAGACAGAGAGAGAGAGAGAGAGAGAGAGACTGACTCAAGTAGCATCTATATTACATGAAATGGAATGCCTGGAGACTGGAGTGTTCTCATGAATTCTATTTTTTGATAGCTGGCCAACCATTTAGGGTACCCAAACTGTACTCAATGTATCTTAAGCATGGATGTTGCCAGTTCCTGGGATGGAAATCTATGGTTGCCTTCAGAGTGTTATTTTAGAACTGACACAATCCTATTGGACTCATAATGACGGTTCTTGTAGAAAAACTTCAGTTTACTGATCATAGTTACTTAATGGTATAACAAGATTCTCAACCACAATGTCAACGTATTTTGTGAGAGATCTCATTTGTTTCTTCATTTATTCAAGAAATATTTATTGGGTTCCTACCACATTCAATCTCTATGGCCTCTATTGACTTTAACTAAATAGGAGAATGACCTGAGAAAAGAGAGAAAAAACTCCTATAATTTCACATGAGTTAAAAAACAGAAAAAGCAAAAACAAAAACCCACCAGCACTTTAAAGTCTGTGAGTATTGTATATGTAACTTATTTAGAGGACAGTTTCTGTCAATCTCTGAAGACACCTGAGAATTAGGCCCCAAAGCCTTCTAAGCCTCCAAATTTGACATCAAATCTTCCATTCACGTTATCATAGGAGCCCCCTTCAACTTCACAGAACCTATTTACTCTTAATTCATGCATTTATAACAGATGTAGTCATTGGTTTTCTAGCCCATAGGACAATAGCTACTTACAAAAATCATTCAAGATGACATCATCCCCCCAAAAACCCCCTAACTTAGACTGGAAAGTACACAATATACTGAAGAAAGATTCCTGTCCAAAAATAGTAAAGAAAAACATGTTTTTAAGGTAAGACAACTTTCAAAACTTTATACAGCTGTAAAAGTTACCTATACAGAACACCCTACAGGCACAGGAGAAAGAGACTTGGTTTTGGAAACTGGAGACCTGCTTTCAGCTGGCCTTACCCTTTGTGTGATCTCGGAGAAGTTTCCAAACCTATCAGACTCGTTTCCTCATCTCTAAGACAGGGCTAAATCTTCCCACCCTACAGAGAGATAAAGCCAGCAGCGGGTGAGACATGTTTGTGAGGGTGTATAGTACAGGGCTTGGCATAGAGAAGGACAAAGGAAGTTTCTTTCCTTCTGCACATGAAAAATGAAATCTCACAGAGCGGTAAACCAGATGTACAGAGAAGACTTTTATGGAGCAACGGAGAAATACAGAGAACTTTAGAGATAGTTGAGGAGGGAAGATCCACAGGTGAAAAAAACAGCATTTTACAGTGCTGAAAGGATTATATTGTGGGGTACAGGTAAGTGAAAAGAAAACAGGACAGAGCATAACAAGATGCTAGTTATGTGCCGTGGACAAGTGTATGAAAGGAAGTGGAGAATGAAATCAGCACAGTTATGTTCATAAAATGAAATGGCAATTGAATTGTACCGATTTTCCTTTTTGGATCAAAAATCTTAATTTCACAGATTTAAAAAAATCCCAGAAATCAAAAATAGGAGGCTTCAAAGTTGTTTCAAAATGACTAGCAACTGTGTTAAATTAATCTGCAATTGCTTCCTAATCTGAAACAGCAAAATGTTACTCTTCTTGCTGCTGGCCAAGAGGAGGGGCTCCTAATGTTTATCTATTTCAATGCACAATCTCTGCCAGATATGTGGTGCGTGCCCTCAACATGCCTTTTTGTTTTTTTCTTTTTCAAATGAAACATGTATCTGAGAAGGTCCTTTATTAGATTACTGAGCTGGGACCATGAAAAGAACAACTATTTGCCAAAATTTCTCTGCTTTTTGTTCCCCCCAGAAGGAAAGTGAACTTGAAAAAACAGAATATTTTGATAGAACTTTGCTGTGCTTATTATAGCTGGATTATTTTTTAAATTAGATTTCTTAGATATTTTTAAATGCATGTAAAACATCAGAGTATTTTAAAATACACATTACAGCTCAACTATGGATATCACTAATTATTTTATTTTTTTAAATATTTATGTATTTTGAGAGAGAGAGAGAAAGAGTGTGTGCACGTGGGCAGAGAGAAGGAGAGAGAGAATCCCAAGCAGGCTCCGTGCTGTCAGCACAGAGCCCAACACGGGGCTCAATCCCAGGAACCATGAGATCATGACCTGAGCCGAAATCAAGAGTCAAGCTCTCAACTGAGCCACCAAGCACCCATGAATGTTACTAATTTAAAAAAATAAATAAATAAAAATAAAAACATAGCATTCAAGTGGAAAAGTAGGTTCTGTAACAGTTCCATAGGGAAAGACTATTTTTCAAAGATATGTGTATGTGCAATAAAAAATTCTGGAATTAACATCAAAATATTAGTAGGGGTTAGGACTATGTAATGATGTTCCAGACAAATTTTATTTTTGTTTTTATTCTCTTGTGCTTTATGACACAGAGCATTTATTACTCTTGAAATTTTAAAAAACAATTTTTAAGAAGAAAAAAATGTGCAATTAAATCAATTAGTACATACTCTTGGCATGCTGCTATATTTTACTTTCATAATCAGGATTTTTTCTTTTTTTCTGACATTTTAAAACCAAGGACTGAATGAAGAAATACAGAAATTTTCGGATAATGCTTCCTTTTCCTTTATTTTCTTGCCAGGGAGGAAATGTGTGGAACCAAAAATTAAATGGGCCTCAGGTCATGGTAAGCTCGTATTTAGCTGACACAGAAGTCTATTTAGTTTGATCCTGAAAGAATGGTGCAGGAATATATGGTTTCCACACTCCTGGGAACTATCTGGTCATCTGCGCCCTCCTCAAGTTCGTCCATTCCCAGATCCAAAACACAGCAAAAGCAAGACAAGGAAAGATGTACCTGCATGCCTCCCACGTTTCCAGAAGTTGGTGCCCTGCATGCGTTCTCTTGGAAGGAGAATGCATAATGGCAGCAGAAGCTGGCAATGAAACAGTATCTAACGCTCACAGAGGGCCTCCTAGTCTGAAATCAGAAACCCCTGCACAATGTTAAGTATTATCACCATTTCACGAAGAAGGAAGTTGACTGTGGGGTCAAGCGGCTTAGCCTATAATTATCTAGTAATGAATTTACAGCGATATTTGACACACTAGTCACTGTGTACCAGGATAAGGTTACCGCGCTCCATTACTAGGCTATCCATGCTCCGGCTTTCACAAGAGAAGGGACAGATTTACCTTGCTCCATCCATGGTCTTCCACGCAGTCTGTTTTGAAAATGAACACAACTGGCTGGAGGGTTAGGAGGACGGTCAGTGGTCATGCAGAAGGCAGGAGCCAGCTGGCCCAGCACTGGACTCCTCCTCCCCCACCACACACTGTGTATTTCCCCCACCACAGAGAACTGGCATTTTATTTACTCCTCTAACTGCTAGTCCTAGATCTTAACTACAGGACACATCTGCCTCGAAATAGACAATAAACTTGACGTATTGACTTCTTGGATGTGGTCATAAAAATTCCTTGTCTAGCAGTGTCAAAAGCTAAATGTGTTCCTTCTAACCTTAATTGCATCCCTGGGAACCTCCTCTTAAAATTCTTAGATGGTTATTTGCTTGACCTTTGTGCATTAAAAAATAAAAAATTAGGACACACAGCGTTCAAAATATACTAGCTTACTCTAACTTATACAACAGATGTTTCAAAAAGTTCATTTGCTCACTTGTTCATTCATTTAGAAAATGTTGGCTGGCTCTTCTATTTGGAGCTAGGCTAGGGCAATGTGGAATTGAATTTTTCAGGGAGTTGACAGTCTTCTCTGGGAATTAGCCATATGCACAGGCAGTTCCTGAAGAGAAGAGATCCCCATATAAATAAAAAAAAATTTAAATCAAATCATCCTTTAAATGCTCTGAAAACGACTTATTGACCCTCTTCAACAAATCCTTTTGTGGGCAAGCAATACTTTGGTACAGCAAGGGATGCACTTGGCTTTATGAATCCAGAGTATATTGCTGCTAAATAACACTTATACTTAGTAATTCCATGTTACGGGGATCATACTAAGTTCTGGCACAATTATTTTTAATTTTTATTTAATTTAATTTTTTTTTTTTTTTTTTTAATTTTAGACACAGAGCACAAGCAGGAGGGAGGGGCAGGGGGAGAGAGAATCTTAAGCAGGCTCCACACCCATCATGGATCATGACCTGAGCCGAAATCAAGAGCCAGATACTCAACTGACTGAGCCACCCAGGGGCCCCAACCCAATTAGTTTTTAAAAGAGGGAACCATTGCAGTACTTCTACTGACGCTGACAAACGTTTCTTAACTCAGCATATTTCAGAGGATGGGACAAAGGAGAGCCCAAGCCACGTCACTGAAGAGGGACAGGGACCGTGCCAAGCCACCTACCTGGCTTCAGTTTTCCCATTGATAATATACACTGTTGGACCAGACGGCCTAGAATGCTTTTTTAACTCCTGATTTCTTACTACGCTGTAATTTTAAAAACTATCCGCCATAGAGATTCAAGTATCTTAAAGGAGGCTAGCATTTTAGGAGGTCAGAATTGGAATTCAAATCTTCTTTGAAATCAAGGAGAACCGGTCATGAAATGAAAGGCATTCCTAAAGCATGAATGCAAAAGAAAAAAGAAAAAAAAAAAAAAAAAAAAGAAGCTAACACAGAGAGATTCCTTAACAGTCACAGCATTTGCTCTGGCTGATTAGGAAGATTAAATTTTAATCACTACAGCTTTTTATTTGCCTCCACCAACAGGAGGAAATAGCCAATAAAATATGGTGCTTAATGAACAGAATGCCTACTTCAGAGATTCTTTACTTGGTGCCATCTAATGGGGCTATTGTTTATTTATTTATATCTCGTGTTGTTCTAAAATACTACAGCTGTCTGAAAGCAGCTTGAGATCCCCTTCCGGAAGAGAAAAAAACTGTATTAGTGATAGAAAATGGATGGTTTTTAATCAAGTAACACTCTCTTATAGGCAGAATCAGCGTCAACTATTCAAAAAGATGTACTGGGTGATAAACAAAAAAATGGGGGGCGATGGAAGGAAGCAGTCCCGGTGTGTGCACACCAAGACGAAAGGGTGGTGCGCCACGTGGATAGGCACTCCAGAGGTCTAGTGGTTTGCCAGAAACGCTTCTCCTGGTTGAAATCTGCAGGTGGGATCTTTACCACGAGAAGATGTAGACTGACCCCCTTCCAGATGTTTGAGTCACCCTGGTTGTTAGTCATGTCATTCTGTTTGAGTTGCTAGTGGGAACTGGTATTGAATACAAGTAGGGATGACTCAACGGGCTACCTTGGTTGGCTCTGCTCCTTGCGAGGTGGCCAACGATGGGTCGGCCGGCAGCCAACTAAGGGGCCAAGAGGCCCAACCGTGCCCACAGCTGAACCACTAAGCCTGGTATGAGCACAGCACCCTCGTGTCTCAGGATATTTTTGAGGGGACATCAGCTGATGAAACTTCCTGCTTAGCAGCAGATGGGAGAGAAGATAGCATTGAAAACACAGATTAGGAAGAAGGCGAATGAGCAGTAAAGACAGCAGCCAAACAGTCATCCTCCTCGCTACTTTACTGCGATGAGCTATTCTCTACAATTTTCACACTGTAAAAGGAGACATCTGTGTTCTTGGAGAAGTAGCTTAAAATAAACACCAACAAGAGTAAAAAAAAAAAAAAAAAAAAAAAAACAAAAAAAACAAGAAACCAACTTTTTTAAAGATCAACCTGATTGGCAAGAAAAGTTTGGTACAAAAATGGAAATGTGTTAGAAAAAAACAAAAATCATACCTGGAATTTACATTAGTGCCCCATGCATGCGAAGCAGTTATCTGTGAGATCCTAGAACTCCAAAGGCCTTATGAACAATCATAACCCACAGCCTTCCAAAAGGTCCAGAGGGGGAGGAGAGTAAGGGCCATACTGTTTTCTGTAAAGGAAGCTGAGGTAGGAATATTTACATTAACTGCCCAAGGTAAAAAAAAAAAAAAAAAAAAAAAAAAAGGAAAAAAGAAAAGTAGTTGATTCAAAGTAAGAAGCAAAATATTCGGGGCTCTAAGCCTGCATTCTCCTGTCTCAAATGTGCTGTCTCCTTCTGGGGCAATCTGGGAGTGTCTGACCCACTAGGACCTGGATCCAACTTTGAAAATAGGCCTTTCATTTGCCTGTGGCAGCAGACGCACTGGAGCATTTCCGCTAGAGGGAAAAGAAACGGGCAGCAGAAGGCCTTTGGTATTCTTAAAAGCCCCAGCTTGATTTTATTAGATGGTTCTTTAACCACAAGACACAGCCTGCAATGCTATGACAACCACAGAGGTGGCAGAGCGAGATGGGTAAATGCAGTTTTGTGCATGAAGAAAAGCGGTCCATATTAGGGAAGCAGGACAGGGACAGAGGTCAGGCCGAGAAGAAATGAGAAGATTCGAAGGAACAGAAAGGGGCAGGAGGTGAGAAAGGGACAGTGATGCAGCAGGCAGATGGAAAGAGAAATTGATGGAAAGGAAAATACAGGAGATACAAGAAAAGCGAGGAGGAAGAAAAGCCTGCGTGTTGTGGGGAGTGGAGTGGACCGGACTGGTTTTATCTCATTTCCCAACCAGGAATCTACTTATCTATAGACAGGAGGTCAGTTTCTAACACCTGCCCATCTTGTTTATCCTCTTATTGATTCCATATTAAGACCTTACTTGGTCCCTCTACGTGGGTAGCTGTGCAGGAAATTTGGGGAGGGTTTAAAGGCTTTTCTCCAGGTCTCGCAATTTGCTGCGGTCCTCTCTATAACAAACTGGAAGGATCCCTCTGTGTGTTGTTTCCTTCTGAAGACTGTGGGGCTGAAGCCTAATTTTTAGAGAACCATGTAGATCCTTCACCCACGTGGAAAGTTCACTGATACACATGCCCATGGATAAATGGGTTAGCTCATGGAATGGAAGATCCCAGGCACCAATTAAAGCCCTGCAAACACCATCAGAATGAAATTGGGGGTGAATGCTACCCAGTTATTTTTCCTATCAACTCCCCCACAGTACTTAATGAAATGCTTTTTTTTTTTTAATTTTTGCACACAGTAGAAAATGAATTAACAGTACTGACGATGATAAAGCAAGTCTATAAGGTGCTACAACTGAGCGCTGAGCTTCCAGTAAATGACCTCACTGATTTTTTTTCCTTTGGGGCAGGTGGCCCTCAAACGCTTTTCTGATTTGTTACCTGCTCATCCCATCCATCAAATAAAAAATAAACAAAACCCACAATCTCGTGGCATTAATAGGCACAAATTTTAATTAAGGAAACATTAAATGCTGATGAGGTGACAGGGATTTTGTGGAAATAAACGCATAATTCTTCCCAATACAGAAGCCTGATGCGGTCATACTGCACAGTAAAAATACCTGCGCCACGAGGAACTGAGCAGCTCAGGGCTTGCCAAGGAACTGCCAGGGCTGGTGGTGTTGGTGTTGCCAAGGTTTAAAAAAAAATGATGAAAAGGCCGCCGACCAGGACAAGAGCGTCAAACCGCAGCAAACCGGGTGAAGTGCTTTTCACAAATGAAATACGTTCAGAACTACCCCTGGAAATCAACCAGACTGCAGGCTGGCGAGGACCAGAACGGTGTTCTGTTCACTGCATCCTAGTCTCCAGCAGCTAGAGCGTGGCATTCGGTAGGCACTCAATAAACATTTGCTGAAGAATGTGACAGTGAACTCCAGAAGAGAATGCAAAAGGTGGGTATAGAAAGCCCCCTCCATCTTCCACCTTCCTCCACACGATTTCTCTCTTGTCTCCAATAACCATCTAAAGTTTTAGAAACCACCTTCTTAGAGAGAATAGGGAGCAGAAGGGAAGACAACAGAAAGCTAACCCGGGGCTGGAACAGGCAGAACCCTTCAAGTAACACAATGCACCAATACAGCCACATGTCACTTCAGCACAGAGACCAGGAGAGACGTTAAGAATAACTTAGGTGGACATTTATTCTGTAATAAAAGTAATACTGTTTTTAAGTGAAGTGAAATATTTTATGGTATAATCTTAACAATTTGACAGCCGCTCTTTATAAATTCTATTTGGAAGAATATTACTAGCACTTTAGCAATGGCATACGGAGGCAGAATGGAATCGTGAGCTCCAGGGCCAGCGTGCTGGGTTTCAGTCCACCACATGCCTGCTGTGTGATTTAACCCTCTATGCCTCAGTCCCTACATTTTTAAAATATTTATTTATTTTGAGAGAGAGAGAGAGAGTACACATGGGTGAACGCAAGCAAGAGACAGGCAGAGAAAGGGGGAGAGAGAATCCCAAGCCGGCTCCGCACTGTCAGCACAGAGCCCGACACAAGACTCAAACTCACGAACAGTGAGATCATGACCTGGGCTGAAATGACGAGTCAGATGCTTGAGCCACCGAGGGACCCCTCGGTTTCTCCGTCTTTAAGATAGTATTAACAACACCTTTCGTGATTACTGTGAAAAAAATCCGTAATTCACATAAAGAGTAGAAAGTTATAAAAAGCATTTACCTTGTTCCTGGAATGAATGAATGAATGAATGAATGAATGAATAAATAAATAAATAAATAAATAGCAAGCTACTATTCCTAATAATGGTTTTAAAGATTTTATAAAAGATGATTGTTAGTTTCAAAGGATTTCATGAATGGGGCACCTGAGTGTCTCAGTCGGTTGAGCATCCGACTTTGGCTCAGGTCATCATCTCGCAGTCCATGAGTTCGGGCCCCGCGTCGGGCTCTGTGCTGACAGCTGGGAGCCTGGAGCCTGCTTCGAATTCTGGGTCTCCCTCTCTCTCTGCCCCTCTCCCACTCATGCTCTATCTGTCTCTGTCAAAAATGAATACACATTAAAAACAGTCTTTAAAGGATTTCATGATTATTTCTAAGGTATACTTACAAAATACAGGTCTACATATAAGTTGCTTATATAACCATTCTTATTTGTTCTCTATTGTCCACTGGTTGTCAACTTGCTGTGAAATCCCAGCCTACTTTATACTAAGTGTTATGCAGGGCTGCACAAACATCCCGAAACTGGAACTTAGCAAAGATAATACACATTATCTGAAACGCATAATGTGTATCAAAGAACTTTTGGTATTGCTGACCACCAAGAATAAATAAGTAGTAATTCCCTTCTGTCCTGCTTTTATGGTCTTCTCAAATTTCTTGAAGTACAGCGTCTATCTTGATGAAGAGACTGGGTGAACGAAAATGTGCCTGGCCATTACATTAAATCTCGCGGTCACTGCTTAAAGAATCCCCACGTGAGCGGAAGTGCCCTCGAGATCCAAAACATGCCTCCTTTCTGTAGTTCTGAAATATGACAAATAAGCCAGAAAAGACTCTGGTGTGTGACTGACACAAAAATGTTAGCTCCCTGTTTCTAGGTCAGTCTAGCATTCCTTGGAAAAGTGTTTTTTATTGAAACAAACTAAATGAGTTCTAAATCTTTACATTTGAAAATGTACTGGCCTTCTAAGGGAAATCCTAAACTAAACGGTAATCAACTGAAATCAAGAATAAAGGCACTTACCTTCCTGGCCTATTATCACTTGGAGAAGATGATTTGAGTATTAATAATATTCACTCAACCATTTATACAAACTAAGACTCAAAAATAAATCCCATCCCTGGAATTATTTTATCTACTAATAATGTACTTGATATCCTGTTTCATATAGTTGGTACATGGAAATTAAAATGTTAAAGAAATTAAGCAGTGATTACCACTTCTCTAAATCTATATTAAGCAATATTCAGCTGCACTAATGTAATTTAGTTGGATGATAATAAAGACAAAGATAGGAGGTGGCAAGGAATTAGCATATTTGAAATGTAAAAAATAATTGCGGAAAGGGACTATAGCAATTCTAGGTAAAAAGCCTACACTTTCGGAACCAATTGCGGTCGTTTGTTACTCTTAATTTAAAAATCTGTAAGAAAGCATCAAAATCAATTCAATTCAGTCTTAATGAGACAGCTCTAACAGGAGCTTATTCACTGTACCTGTCCTAATTAGCATGAATATGTCCTCCGTGTCAAATCTGACAATACACTTAACTAAATTAATGTTAATCCCACAACACAGGATCGTATTTGAGTTAGCAGCTCTAAAACAGAATTTGCACATTAATATTTTGATAATGAATAACAGATGAACTCAGGGCTGGAAAAGAACTGGTTTGTGATTATTTCCCCAAAAAGGGAAACTGAGGCTCAAGGGAGACTCAGAGGCTTGCTCAGGGCCCCGCTGAGGAGTAGCTGGAAAGCATGGGTTCAATGCATGTATGTGCCCAGCTATTTTCTTTTTGTCACCTCCCCAGAGAGACCTGGAATCCTGTGTCACCTTGTAAAACTAAATGGAAGTCAGATGATATCCCACCTCAATTATTGATGATGAATAGCATTTGTTAAGATTCCCAAACAGAATACCTCAGGTACCTCCCCCCATGAGGTTATTAACTATAATTCTTGCTTTTTAATTGCCACTTAGGCTAAAATGACTACCTGTTCAAGATCTATATGAAGATAATTTGGAGATTTAGTTTGGGGTGGATGTCAACAGACACTAACTGACCTTAACACATATTTCAAAAGTGTTATGAAGGATACGGGATGAGAAAAATAATGACAAATTAGAACGAAAACAAGAGAAAACTAATGACTGGAAAGGTGGTGCCTGCCCATTCCATATTTTAGCTCTAAAATGTTTTCAGTGTGTCCCAAACATGAAACTGCAAGGTGGTTACCTTTCAATTTATGCCTGTAAACCGTCAGTCCTGCCTGGGAGCCACTGGAAATATTGAGATGGTGAAAACAGTCCCCACTTCGAACTGGCACGACATGAAAACATCTCGGCGTCGGGCTGGCATCTCCCTTGTTTTAATTTCCCAAAGGCTGGGAGTTTGGAAAGCTGGATTTGAGTGTTCCCGCACACGCCTGCTGCCCCAGGTTGTCAAACCTTCTTCCGCCATAAGGTGAGGAGGCTGAACTCTTTCAGAAGAGTGCCCACATTAGTTCCCGTGGGACCTTCTTCTTTTCAGAGGAGAGCTTATACGTTAGTGGCAGTGTGCTGGGGAGGCAGTGGAGGAAGGGGCCAGGGCCACTCTCCCTAGAGGAGGCTGGGCCACCCAGGACCTGGAAGGGGGATGAGCTTGGGCCTGGATTATCACCCAGGGGCTTCAGCTGCGACAGTCTCTGAGTCTGCTAATGATAGCAATGACAGGTAACGTCTTGGGGGCCCTTCTGTTGTGCCGGGCCCCAGTCACATCCAACTCTTGAAATGCACTATCTCATCTAATCTTTATAATGACCTTGCAACACTTCACCAAAAATGCCATTTTTATAGGCAAACTCCAGTCTTCTAAACCTCTCATCTTGGCAAAAGTTCACCTTCCCTCAGCAAAACCCATTTTCCAGGTAGCAATAATCAACGACTTAAATACCCAAAGAAACTTGCCTCTTTTATTAAGTGGTGAAAAGAATACTTACCTCACAAACCTGATCTCAGGATTTCATGAGGATATGAGGTATCTAATATAGGGCTAGAGGCATAGTAAGGAAATAATTGTTTTTTTTAAAAAAGATCTATCGGGGTGCCTGGGTGGCTTAGTCGGTTGAGCATCTGACTTCAGCACAGGTTATAGAATCTCACGGTTTGTGAATCTGAGTTCCACGTGGGGCTCTCTGCTGTCAGCACAGAGCCTGTTCTGTCCCCCTCACTCCTCCCTCTCTCTCTTGCTCTCTTTCTCTCACAATAAATAAACTCTAAAAAATAGTATAAAAAGATATATCAAAATTGCACTCCATCTAGCTATAGGATTTTAAGAGCTGGATTTATAATACTGAAAACTTCTATACTAGATTCCTGTGGATTAATGGTTCACTTTAAAAGCAGACACACACAGGGGCTCCTGGATGGCTCAGTCGGTTAGGCGTCCGACTCTTGGTTTCAGCTCAGGTCATGATCTCATGGCTTCATGAGTTCCAGCCCCACTCTAGGCTCTGTGCTGGCAGTGCGGAGCCTGCTTGGGATTCTCTCTCTCTCCCTCTCTCTGTCCCTCCCTCACTTGTGCTTGTCTCTGTCTCTCTCAAATATGTCTCAAAACAAACTTTTTAAAAAAGTGAAATAAATTTAAAAAGATAATAAAAGCAGACATAAGAATACATATGCTATATAACTAGTATATGTATTCACTTGTTTGAAACGCTAACGAAGATACATTACAACTCATCTATAGTGGGAGGGTGCAGACCAGTACCTGCCTATGGGCTGAAGCTGGGGGTGAAGGTGGTGACGGGGAAGGAGGTGACTGGGGAGTGGTAGGAGGAAACTTCCTAAGGTGATGGAAATTATCTAGATCTTGATCGGGGTGGTGGATACATAGGTATACACGCTTGTCAAAACTCACTGTACTCTACACCTAAAATTGATTCATTTTGTTGTATGTAAATTATCTCCACAAAAGTGGGGGAAAAAAAAGTAGTTCCAAGAAAAAAAAAACAAGCACAAAATTTTACAACTGGATGTTTAACCAAGTCTCTTTTCTCTTGCATGTTTTCATTTGGATTGATTTACTTTATCACTATTGTGGGTTGAGTTGTGTCCCCCAAATACTCATTGGTTGGAGTCCTAACCTCCAGTACCCCAGAACATGACCTTATTTGGAGACGATCGTTGGCTGCATGTATAACTGGTTAAGATGAGGTTGGAAGGGAGTAGAGAGGGCCTTAACCCAATACAAATGGCGTCCTTATCAACAGGAGAGACTTGCACACAGGGAGGATGCTATGTGGGCATGGCGGCAGAGATCAGGGTAATGGATCTACAAGCCAAGGAATGCCAAAGATGGCCGAAGAGCGTTCAGGAGCAAGGACAAGCACGGAACAGATACTCCCTCACAGCCCCCAGAACGGACCGAACCGCGGACACCTTGATCTTGGACTTCTGGCCTCTGGGGCTGTGAGACAATAAATTTCCATTGCTTAAACCACTTGGTTTTCGGTACTTTGCTATTGGCCGCCCCAGGAAACTAATACAATAGGGCCCATCTTTTTTTCTCCAGTTACATTAGGATTGGACACTTCAGCCAAGTTTCAAGTTTCTCATTAATCAAATCTCGAGGACGTCTATCCCCAAGACAGAGTCCACCAAAGTCTGCTGAAAAGCCAATCTGCGTGGAGTTCGTGAACTAATAATAAACGTATTTTCTGAGCGCTTACTGTGTGCCAGACTCTGTGCCAAGTGCTTGACGTGAGTCATCTCATTTAATCTCTGCCATGACCACAAAGAATTAATATAACCTCGTTTTCAGAGAGAGAAACGGGTTCATAGAGGTTAACTAATTTGGCCAAGTCACAATGCCAGTGAATGGCCAAGACCTAAAGCAGATTTTAAGCATCTCCCGCAGGGCGGTGTATACGGCTCCATGAATTTGCAAATAGCATTAGTGGCTGACAGCCATGTCGGTAACTTTTGCAGTTTCTGTATTAGAGCGAAAATTCTTTTCAAGAGTACAAGTAACCTTACAGAGGGGTATCTTTTTTTAAAGCCCCTCAAAAATCACATTTCTTCCTGATACTGCCGTAGACTTGTGTTCCTAAAATATTGTGAGAAATATTACCGAGTGGGGGAAGGTGGCAAGTTAATGATCAAATAAATTCGAGAAACACCAAGTTAAACAGGTTTCTTCATCTGGGCTTCCAACCGATGGCATTGAGCCCTAAACTTACTTGAGTGGGAACTCAAGTTTTTGGACACCTATTACTGCAGAACTGCTGTTTCCTTCCCCTCACTTACTTTGGGGAAAGTCAGCTGTGCACAATGTTTATTTTTATTTTCGAGAGAGGGAGCGAGGGAGCATGAGCAGGTGGGGGGAGGGGGGGAGGTGGGAGGGGCAGAGAGACAGGGAGACACAGAATCCGAAGCAGGCTCTAGGCTCTGAGCTGTCAGCACAGAACCCGACACGGGGCTCGAACCCACGAACTGTGAGATCATGCCCTGAGCCGAAGTCAGGCGCTTACCTGACTGAGCCACCCAGGTGCCCCTTGACAATGACTGACTTTCTGCTTGAACTTGCCATGGATCTGCGTATTACAAGACTCAACTGCTTCATCCATAAAATATGGATAATAATCAAAGTTACTATCTCAACGGTTGTTGCAAGGGTTAAATATCTGTGAAAGGACGTTGAAATCAGAAAAATCATAACCTTAAGGCAAGCTTTGCATGGTTTTGTGAAAAATCTTATTGTTTAACAGTTTTTGAGTTTAGAAAAACAGTGGTGGAGAGCCTCCTTTAATCTACTGTGAATTCTTCTCTGCTCGCTTAAGGAAAGCTTCTAGTAGCTTCTTGCAAATTGGAAAATGCAATTTGTGTTGCAAGGATTAAGGTGGTCGAATGCTGGCTGGCACCATTCAGAACCACTCCTGGGTCCCACGGTCTGGACACACTCACCAGAAAACCCAGCCAGTACCAGTGGCTCCAAGAAGAGAACAGACTGCAGTCTGCAGTCCAGGAACACTGAACCAATGGGATTTGGGGGCTGCAGCAGTGGCTCAGGGGTGGGGTAGGGAGGTGTTAACTCAGGAGCTCCTCAGCTGTGACCTAGGGGTTCTAATGCAAATGTCCCGAGACCACCTTGTTGGGTACCCTGCCCCTGCCCCTCCAGGAGGTGCACTCAGGAACCTACCTGGAGGTGAGGAGCCCACTCTAACAACTCGAGGAGGATGCTGGACCTCGCTGGCAGCAACTGCCAGCTTTCCATCAGGGGGCCCTGCTTGCTGATGGGGGACAGCTCCAGGACCGTGAGTGCCCACTCTCACTCGTGGCCACAAATGCCTACCAGGCACACCAAGAAGAAGGTGCCCACAAACAACCCAATCACTTTCAGGCTTCATAGAGAGAAGAAAAGACTTCAAAAGAATCCCCTCAAGTACACAAAACGAGAATATTCAAGGTCCCATTTTATTTCCAAAACATTCTGTCCCTACAGACAGAATTAGCTACGCTTAATAGAATATATGATTTTTATTTTTTTCCCTTAGCAGTGATTTGTGCTGTGAGCCCCCAAATTCACTCACATCCAGGGATCAGTATCCCCATGATATCCCACCTTATCCCTATATACTCTCCTAGTCTTACCAAACCTTGGAGCACATACCATATACCCAAACATTTAAGAAAACTCTGCCTTCCAAAAATCATATGGGATGCATGAAATTCATTTGAATATGCATATTAAATGTCTGAATCCAAAAGAATTCATCAGAAAATGTAATAGCGGTTGTCTCTAGGGAGGAAAATGGAACTGGGAGTCAGAAATAGGAGGGAAAGTCCCTTTTAATGGTCTATTTAAAAATTTTAACATGCATATGTGTTAATTATAAAACATTTTTAAATTAGAAAAAAATCTAGGGGTGTCTGGGTGGCTCAGTCAGTTGAGCATCCAACTTCAGCTCAGGTCATGATCTAACAGTTCGTGATTTTGAGCCCTGCATCAGGCTCACTGCTGTCAGCCCAGAGCCCGCTTCCGATCCGCTGTGCCCGCCCCCTCTCTGCCCCTCCCCTGCTTGTGCACTCTCTCTCTCTCTGTCTCCAAAAATAAGTATTTTAAAAAAAGAAAAAGAAAAAATCCGAAGGCATAAAACCACAAATGCCCTTCCAGGGGTATTTGTTCGAGCTACAACTTTTACTTCTCTTGTGACACGATGCCTTGATCTCACTACCTGGATAAACTGCACCCAAAAAGGTCCTCTGGAAAGAATGCTAAATATCAAGGGTTCATTTCCCTAAAATCTTTCTCCTAGAAAACCCAGCCAATACCAGTAACCAGTCTCCAGCACCTTCCTTTGATTAGTCCAGCAAAGGGCAGAATTATCCAAACACCAACTTAAAAAATTTTGGCTCACTGGGGCGCCAGGGTGGCTCATTGGGTTGAGTGTCCTACTTTGGCTCAGGTCATGATCTCGCTGCTTGTGGGTTTGAGCCCCATATCGGGCTCTGTGCTGACAGCTCAGAGCCTGGAGCCTGCCTCAGATTCTGTTTGTCTGTCTCTCTGCCCCTCCTCTGGTCATGCTCTGTCTCTCTCTCAAAAATAAACATTAAAAAAAATTTTTTTTTTTTAAATTTGGCTTATTCCTGATAATGGAACTTTCTTTACTGGTAAGACCTTCTAGGAAGGCCTTAGGGGTTAGGAGGAAGATACCTTCAGCACCCCAGGACTGTGCTAGGTGTGGTACACATTCCCCTTGCTAGTATTATCGCTGCCTCACAGGTGAAATGTAGTTAAGAGATTAAAAGTAACCTGTTTCAGGCCTCAGACAAACTGTAACAATGCCCTGGGTCCGGTATGCTCTGCTCTGTGATCTGCTTCATGCCGAGGCTAAATTCTGGGATAGGATTGCCAAGTGTGATGTGTCCTAACTCCCCATCGCCCTCGGTGTGGTCCAACCAACCACCTCATTCCTTTCTCTGCACCCCAGGGTTAAACTGAACTGACTTGGGATTTCCAAAGATTTTCTAAAACTTTTGTATGAGCTGCTCCCTCTGCCTGGACTGTTCTTCCCAGGCTGGGCCCCTTCATGCCCTAAGGTTTCTTTTCCTAAAGGTCACACCTAAGCAGCCCCACTCTCCCAAAATCACCTGTCAGGTCCCTGTGTTTCCATTTTCTGCAGAATACTTACTACTATATGACATCTCCTTGTTGTTACCTATTTCCCTGTTTTGTTCCTCTCATTCATTCCCCCCCTCCTGCCCCCCAATGTAAACTCCAGAAGGGCCTGGACCTTGCCAGGCTGGGGGACAGCACGCTTCCAGGGCATACACAGGACCTGCTGTGAGAGTGATGGAGAGATATGCAAATTATTTAGATCTCTCTAAGCCCCCATCCCCAGGGTGCAGCCCTCAGGTTACACAATCCTGCAGGCAGGGGACCCATCTTTACCAGCATTTACCTCTGGGTGGGGAAAAAGAAAATCCAAGAATGCATAAAAAACTTGTAAGAGACCAGCAAGGGAGCAATCCTGCCTTGACATTTCTGGGTACCCAGGAAGGAAGGAAATGGGGTCTCGAATGTACAACAAACCTCCCTGGGCCTCAATTCACGAGCTTCAGGAAACCTAGGGACTTCCTTCCAGCTCTGTGAGGCTGTGGTCTACATTGGTGTTCCACACAGCAAACAGCGGGACACGCATCCCAGTGGAGATGCAGGATTATTTCAGGTGGTACCGGGATGACTATTTTGTTTCTAAATACTTACAAGTGTGTTTTAGTAAGTACAGTATTAGAAAATATAGACAGCACATCAAACCTGTGATTTCCTGGCGACTATCACTTGGGATGAGTGTAAAATAGTCAACAGAAAAATACTAGGTAAATATGAGTACTGGCGAAATGAGAAAAAGGTCAGGACAATGGTGCAGAGTAAGTCTGAAAAGGGATGACTGCTTTCCTACTGTCTCCCTCAAGACATCCAGAGACATGTTGGAAAGGAGACGCGGGATAAAGGCTTGGTAAATGGGGAAGAGTATGCGTGAGGAAAGCTGATGGGCAGGGGGCTGAAGAATTGGTATATTCAATCCAAACCACCATGCACGCATGGGGATCTTTCCCAACAACTTTCAAACAGCAGAATTTACAACTGCCAGTTTTCCTAGGCTTTAAAGCAACGTATTTTCTGTACAAAGCAGCAATGAGTAAACAGCAGAGCCCAGAATGCTAATGTTTTAACCCCTTAATCTCCAAAGTACCTTTCTCCCTCTTTCTTTTAAAGTCCCTGCTGAGAACACTGTTGTCAGCACCTCTAAGAGCCACAGTTTCTCCTTCTAGGCTCTTTAGGTACTCTGCAACGCCCAGGAGGGGCCAAATAGGAATACAAAGAACACGTGCTCAGCTGACTGCCCTGCACAGTGAGCTGGGAGGCGAGGGTCAAGGGCAGGTCTGCCCTCTCCTCCATCCCTCCCTCAAAGTAGAAAAGAAAAAAAACAGCTTCTGTTGAAATGTTAACTACGGAAGTGTTGGGGGGGGGGGGGGCGGTGCGGAGGAGGGAATACTTACAGAGAGAAGAAAAAAGCTGCAATTAGATGCCTTATTGCTTTAAAGTTCAAATTCCAGGTCAGTGGTTGAATTTTTCTGTTGTGTACAAAAGTATTCAAACCAAAACAAAGCTATTATTAGGGTTCTATCAAGATCTTCAGAAAGGAGAGACTAGAAAACAAATTTTTTACGTGTATGTGGAAGAGGATTACTGCAAGCCAACAAACAAATACATAAATGGAGGGGAGGGAGAGATGAACAGGTGCAGCACAGGATTTTTAGGGCCGTGAGGCTACTCTGTGTGATACCACAAGAGTGGATACATGTCCTTGGACATTTGCCAAAACCCATAGAATGTGCACAAGTGTAAACCGTGGGGTTTGGGTGCTAAGAAGGTACCACTGCAGGGCCATCAATTATAACAATGCATCACTGTGATACAGGAGGCTGACAGTCGGGGAGGCTACGCTTCTTGGGGACAGGGTGTATCGATGGGCACTTTCTGGATTTTCTGCTTAATTTTGCTGGGAACCTAAAACGGCTCTAGTAAATAAAGCTCAATAATTAAGAAAAATAAGTTTAAAAATTACACTGCTGGCAAATAATAGTAATTCTCCCCCCCGCCCCTCAGAAAAAGCCAGCAAATAAAGTCTTTTCCTTTGGGCACCTACTTTATTCAGGCCCAACTCAGACCGGAGTCTAAAACTTGTCTGTCTCTGCATACGTGCACAGTACTTAAAATCAGTTAAAGTGATGCTAAGGAGAGCCTATCTGAATTCCAAGAAACTCGAGACCCAGCACACTGGCCGTACAGAATGCAACTCCTACAGTGCCTCCCTGGTCTGAGAAACATTTTCATACAGTGTTCCTATTTTGTGAAGCTTTCCTTTCAATAAAATGGGGCTCTATCTTGAACTTGATCCTCCGCTTTATCAAT
This sequence comes from Panthera onca, assembly GCF_046562875.1. Lineage (NCBI taxonomy): Eukaryota > Metazoa > Chordata > Mammalia > Carnivora > Felidae > Panthera > Panthera onca. Next base: position 48,072,503 of record NC_138350.1, read on the forward strand.
TACTCTATTCAAATACAAAGGATAAAGGATGTCCAAGTTCTCCTCCTAAAGGGGAAGTGAGTGAGGACTGCCCTTTAGGTGGAAAGCTGGAACCCTTAACTCACCAGGAATCCACACCCCCCAGGGAGCACACTGCAGGAGGAGGGGGCTCTAAGGGCTGGGGGCGGGGGAGCGGAAGGGAGGCTACAGTTCCTCAGCAGTCTTCCTTAGGTCAGTCTCTTCTGTCAGGGATTTTAGAAAAGCACATGGAAGTATTAACGAAACAACTGAAAGGCAGCCAGCCCCTCCACCCATCCTGCGGATCCTGGATCCTGCCACCCCGTCATTCGTCTTGCTCTCTGTGGACTCCTTCCCATCAGCATGTAAACATGTTTGGGTCTCTCCCATCTTAAAAACATGCAAAATCTGAAGTCTGCCAGCAGATCTCCAGCCCTGACTCTCCTGCTCCCTCCCTCTCCTGGACAGTCAGACCTGAAAGCAGGGGCTGTTTCCCTCCCCTGGCCTCTCACCCGCCCTCCCATCACTCCAGCAGGGCTTCTGCTCACCACCCATAAAACTGCTCTGCAGAGACAGCCTCCCAGTAGAGAAGCCAGAGCCCCATCGTACTTGAAATCACAGCTACACTAACAAAGTCACCGGCTCCCTTGGCTCCTGATACAGCCTTGTGGCTCTATGCCAGCAACCCATTCCTTCTCTGCTCTGCCGGTGAATATTTGACTGTCTTGAGGCTCTTGTCTCTTGTCCCACTAGATTTCTTTTTAAGCAAAACAACCCACCCCAATGGCTTCAATTATCATCTGTAAACTGACGAACTTCGAAGTTTTGCCCCCCGGCCTAGACTTTTGCCAGATCTGGTACCTACCCACTTATCCAACACTTCCATGAGCCTCTCAAACTCAACATCTCCAAAGCAGAACTCACCCTATTCCCCAGGGCTCCTCCTGCTGTGGGCCCTCTTCCGATATAGCACCACTGGTAGCCTGGTCCATTACCGGAACTCCTTCTGTTCCCCGGCCCTCCATCAGTCTCCATGCCCTGTGGATTCTACCTCTCAAATATCATCTACTGCTTCTCTCCACCCCCTACTACTACTATTTTAGCTCTTAGGCACCATCACCTCTGTCCACCCTTGTTCTATTTCCTCTGCAATCCATGGTCCACATCTCGATTGAAGAGAACTTGTTAAAAAAAAAAAAAAAAAAAAAAAGTTGGACCCTGTCCTCCTTTGCGTAAAACCCTTCCATAATTGCCCAGCCATAAGATGAGGTCTGAAACCTTTAACACGGCCCAGACACATAAGGTCCTTGCCAAGAACACTTCAGCTTTCTCTCTCACCCCTCCCCATCTCAAAGTCCTCTATGGTCAAAGCCCATAGATTTCCTTTCAGTCCTAGAATATTCTGGAATGTTCCATGCTCTTTCCTGCCTCAAGGCCTTTGCGAAGCACTTTCCTCTCTACCATGTCTCTCCTTCCCTTCTCTGTTCTCTCTGCGCCCCCTTGAAGTGAAAACAAAGAGTAAAGCCCAAAGAAGAACCAAGAGTAACAGACCAGTGGAAAAACAGTACTAAGAAAAAGTTAAAACAGACAGGTAGGTTTGTATCTTTTTATTAACTGTACTTGATCCTCTAAGATCATTCTTTATATTTGAAAGAAAATAAAACCCAAGGAGGTTGTACCTAAAACCGGAACAGATAAAAATTCCCAAATGATATTAAATAACCTTGAGAGGGCTGGTTTTATATTCTGTAGCTGAGAACACTCAAAAAAAGCATCTGGAGCCCATGAGCAAATCTTATAAAAGTAAAATCAGGCTAACGACAATGATCGTTGGTATTTCCTAATACAGTATATGACACATTCTAATATTAATAGAATTAACACTAGGAAACCAAAAGGAGAGTAAATAACCAAAAAACCCAAGGTAGCTGGCCAGACAGACATAGAAGCAAGTGAATGCAACTCTTCTCCCTAAACCCGAACCGTAACACTGACTCCCTGAACTTGGAGTTCCATTAAGAAATTCTCAGTTTGCTACTGTCATCTTTATAATGTGAGCAAATGCCACAGTAGATGACATGATTCTGTGAAATCAACTACGTGCCTTCATAAAAGAGTTTCTCTTATCTGTTATGGGGTTGGAGGTTGAGCCAGGGAGAGGCAGAGGGGACAAGAGGGAGATGGGGAAAGGAAAAAAAGGAAAGAAAAGACAACCTGAGTAGGCCAGAAGTGCAGAGGTGAAAGACGCTGGTCCAGACCAGAAGCACGGAAGAAGAGGCCAACGTCCAGGTTTGGTGACCTCGGCAAAGTCCATCTTAAAGCTGTACCTCCCTCGTCCCCACAGAGCACAACAGTGCCAGCTAGACCCACACATCGGTGAGGCCAGCACTGTCGGGCTCATGATTCATTTGGGTGTATGTGATTCCCGTAATGTGCTAAGAAGTCAATACAAGAGGGCAAATTAAATTTGGAACATAGCAAAAGAACGTGACTTAACCTTCAGGGGCACTGTCTTAGCTATCTGATCCTCAGAGCACAGTGGGAGGCACACAGTAGGTGTGCAACAAATGTTTAAGGAAAGGTGGTTTTTTAATGTGCTATTGAAGGAACTTTCTGTTTCTAACCTTCACAGCTAAAGAATTTGTCTTCATTTTTTCAAATGAAGGTGAAACATTTAAATCCTTTCTGCTCAAAGCTAAGAGGGCAAAGATTATCAATTAACCTTAAAATGTTAGCATAAAATATTTTTATTCATTTCTATGAGTATTTTTGAGTACGTAGAACATGCCAACCACTGTACCAGGCATTGGGAATAAAGCAGGGAGCAAATGAGACAATGCTCCAGGAAAGGACCTTATTTAAAGAGTAAAACAAATAAAAAAATCATGAAAATATTAACTCTCACTCTTAAAAATATTCAGCCATTATTTTTTGAAGGGCTACTCTGCATATGGCAAATAAGAGATAAAATAACCCAAAACTAATTAGAAAATTTCAAACGCAGGTTGAAATACATTAAGTCAGATATAGGACTTTATACATCACATTAGGTTGGATATTGTAAAAAAGATATATCCACACATCCTTAAAATATAAATCCCCAAAGCAGAAATGGCGACAGGCACTATCCCTACACCAAGGTATGTCTAAACAGCCCGACCCGATGTTGGAATTCACATCAAGGAGAAATGAAGGCTCTAAAACAAAATTTCCCTCGATGCATTTAAACTGCAATCTAATTTGCAAACATCTGATTTGTAAAAATTTGATTTGCAGGTATTTTTGCAAGGGTGCAATCACAGGAAGGAGAGAGAAGGGATTCCAAGGGTCACCTGACAAGGGGTTCCTGTAATAGCTGTCTTATTAGGAAGGGCTTCTCGTAAATTGGTTTAGGTGAGTTAGCTGATTAACGGCCAGTGAGGTTAGGATACGGTTTAGTTTAACCAGCGGCTGGGCCAGCTCATCTCTCGTTCTCAGGTGCTAATCCCAGGATTCTTCAGCACCACAAGTATGGACTAAGGGTTTCACAGGCAAGTGCCCACTTGTGTTAATATTTTCTTTTGAAATATTAGTGATACCTTAGGCGCTTTCTTTTGCAGGATGGGGAGAAAAGCAGATTTTCCGACAGACCTATTCTGAGAGGCAGTCTGGGGGAGTGTGTAGCCCGGGAAAGAGAGACCTCAGTCCCTCAGCAGCTGAAGCTGCACTGGGTGACATGGGAGAGCCATGTCCAGCGTCAGTATGAACCGAGTAAAGTCTGAAGCAATCATGTCATAAAGGTTACAGCAAGTGAGGAGAAGGGGCTTTGTCCACCAGGAAAGAGATTCTGAGCCTATAAATCAGGACTGGGGCACTTGGGTAGCTAGGTCAGTTGAACGTCTGACTTCAACTCAGGTCATGATCTCGCGGTTTGTGGGTTTGAGCCCGCGTTCAGCTCTGCGCTGACAGCTCAGAGCCTGGACCCTGCTTTGGATTCTGTATTTCCTTCTCTATCTGCCTCCCATGCTCACGCACTCTCTCTCTCTCTGTCTCTCTGTCTCAAAATAAATAAAAACATTTTTAAAAATAAATAAATCAGGACTAATGCCTGACTCGAGACCAGAGTCTGCTGTTCAATCTCCCTGGGCCTCCATTTCCTCATCCTACCTAATAGGCTGAGGTGGTCAGAGGCGTTATCCACTCTGAGTTCTTAGGAAATGGACCATACTAACAGGACCACACCTGTGCTATAGTTCATTGTCCTTCCCCTGACAGTTCACTAGGGAAACTTGAAGTCTGATGTGGCTCATCCAACAGTGAGCATCTTTATCTGGAAGTGTGGGCGCGGCCAGTCACAGCTCCATCTGCCCTGGGTTCACGCAGAGCCGCACCTACAATTAGGTTCGCACAAGTGCCCGGTATGTGTGGCCTGCTTCTGTATGGGAGCAACCCAGTGGATGGGGGGCAGGGGACCCATCAGAGGGAGACAGTAGCTGCCCAGTCACTTCAGTTTATATTCATGATAGTTTCGTTAGTTTTGATGTCACTCCCACTTGAAGGTCAAGCCCATGAAAAATGAGACCAACCTTCTGTCTTGCTCTTTACTGGGTTGTCCGTGATCAGCACATAGTAGGTGCTCCATAAATATGTGCTGAATAAATGGACGAGTGAGACGCTTGGAATACAGTCCTGGGTTTGCCATTTACTGCCTGTCCTTCCTGGGGCAGGCCATGAATCTCTCTAGCTATACCACCGTCATGAGGATTAGATGGGATAATGTGCACTGAGTAACTGTGTATTTACAGTAACGTGCTATTCATATACATTAGCTGTTCAAACATGGCAACAAATTCCTCAGGAATGAGACGACTGGCCTGATAGTAAGCAACGGTCTGAAGGCTAATTATCTAACACATACTTCATGATGTGGACAGTATTTACTGACTTCATTCCTAAACTAAATTCAGAGTAAAATGTGAATTATTTCATGATTTATGTCAGTTGAGCAAGGATTTTATTTGTCAAGCAGGAAAAGAGAGTTAAGAGAATGACATAATCTCTCTCAAATTAGCACTTTAACACAAAGAGTGCCACTGTTCTATGTAATACATTGCCAGAAAGTTTCATATTCTTTATTGCATCTGGAGGAGATGTTTTCTGGTTGTCAAGCGGCCGTGAGAACGTTTTTTAAGCTATTAAAAAAAAAACAAAACCCTGCAATTTATCATCTGGTCATATGTATTATTTTCAATGATAAAAGTTTAAAAGATCCTAGTTATATACTCTTTTTTAAAAAAACATTTAATGCAGCATTTAAAAAATTTTATGTATTTACTTATTTTGAAAGAGAGAGAGAGAGAGAGAGAGAGAGAGAGAGAGAGCAGGAGCAGGGGAGGCAGAGAGTGGGAGAGAGTCCCAAGCAGACTCCCTATTGTCAGCTCACAGTCCAACGTGGGTCTCAAACTCACATACTGTGAGTGACCTGAGCCGTGATCATGACCTGTGATCATGACCTGAGCCGAAATCAAGAGTCAGAGGCTCAACTGAATGAGCCACTCAGGCGCCGCCTAGTTATATATTCTAGAGAATTACGATGCTTGTTTATCCAAACAAACTTAGAATATGCTTTACTGGTGTGAAAATTATAAATAAAAAGAGATCAGTTTCAGGGCATCTGGGTGGCTCAGTCAGTTGAGCGTCGGACCCTTGATTTCAGTTCAGGTTATGATCTCATAGTCGCGGGATTGAGCCCCAAGTCAGATTCCATGCTGGGCACGGAGCCTACTTAAAATTCTCTCTGTCTCTCCCTGTCTCTCTCTCTTTCTGTGCCCCTCTGCCCTGCTCATGCGCGCTCTCCCTCTAAAAATAAAATAAACCTCTCAAAGAGATCAGTTTCTGGGACTCCTGGGTGGCTCAGTTGGTTAAGCATCCAACTTCGGTTCAGGTCATGATCTCAGAGTTTGTGGGTTCGAGCCCCACGTCAGGCTCTGTGCTGATAGCCCAGAGCCTGGAGCCTGCTTCAGATTGTGTCTCCCTCTCTCTCTGCACCTCCCCCACTGCTGCTGTCTTTCTCTCTCTCTCTTTCAAAAATAAACATTTAAAAAACTTTTTAAAAAAAGATCAGTTTCTATAAATTCAATGCTTATAATTAGGAAAAATCAAATGGTGCAAATGGTGTATTTTTTAATGAGATGGATAACTGTATTCAATACAGAAGACATATTGCCAATACTTACAACTCATTTCAACTTTGCTGTTTAAAACCTACTTAAAAGTTAGTCCAAAATTAATCCTTTAAACATATTATACAAAGTATATTTAAATTATCTTCTTCATGATATAAATGAAGAGAGAATAAAAGCTTGAAAGTTTAATTTTATTTTTACATTTTAGTGAGTTACACACTGGCTCAAACAGGGATATCTAGAATTTAGTATCTATCTCTCTCTGAACTTTATAGTTTTTATGATTCATTTTTATGATTTTGATGATCATTATTTTATTCTTAGCACAGATGTGGGTTCTCCAACTGGGTTTTTTGCGTGTTTGCATCCTTTCACCTGTGTTTATAAATACTTTGTGATTTTTTTTGGATCCTCTGTCTTAGCTTTAAAAGAGAATATTGAGGGGGCACCTAGCGGACTCAGTTGGTAGAGCATATGACTCTTGACCCTCAGGTTGTAAGTTCAAGCCCCACAATGGGCATAGAGATTACTTAAAAAATGAAATCTTCAAAAAATTAAAAATTAAGAGAATATCGAGGATCAGCTGTAAATTATTGCCATCCTTCTACTTTTCCAATAATCTCTAACCAACAGAATTTTTTTAAGCAAAGTTATCAGTTATTGAGCATATACTATGGGCTTTTACTACTCACAACAGTAGTGCCCCTCTAACAGTTGAGAAACTAAATAACTTTCCCAAGGCCATTCAGGATAGTTATTCTCCTAACTCTAACTTGGTCTATTCTTTGGTAAGTCTAATTGGAACTGATAGAGAATGTTAGCTCTGCCCCAAACTTCCTGTAAGACTGCAGGTTCCTTAGCCCTTCCCTCTTTTTTTTTTTTTTCTGTGTCCCTTCCTTGTTTTCCTTTTTGCTCCTGGGTCACCTAAGTGTCCTTTATCCCTCATGTTATCTGTTGTCACCAACAAAAGCGCCACATGTCAGCGGGCTGTCACTTCCCTGCGATCTTCTTGCAGTAAGAAGTCAGGTGACCCCAGGCTGACAGAACCCGTCTCCCTCGCCTGTTCCAGCCGGGCAAGAACTGCCTGCCAAGAGCAGCAGCGAGGGAAAAGCCTCTGCAGGAACGCCTGTCATCCTGTGCCAAGAGGTAAACCCTTGCTCCATAAAGCGCCTTAGTATTATTAAACATTTTCTATTTGTCAGGCCCTTTATAGTCATTTTTATTGGTTCTTTTTACTAGTCATAACTCTGCATCAGAACTGGGCTCACTTTTTCTTTTAATTAAGTGCTCTGAGTGAAGTGGGAAAGACTGAAGGCCTTGGGGGGCAAGTCAACCTCCACAGAGAACAGTGAAGGAGGTCACAGAGCCTGCGCCCTGCCCCCAGTGAGCATCAGACCTGATGAGCAGCCGCCGGCCCTCCACCGCTTCACAAAGGGCTCCTCAGAAGATCCCCAAGTCAATCATCCAACTACAGCTTTCGGCCACTGTCTAGATATCTAGAGTGTGTGCTGACATTTGGAAGACTGAGCCATTCCATTTCACCCTAATCCAGAATGTTCCCTTTTATTTTCCTGCAACTCCAAAAGCACAAAATCACATTAAGATTCTTTTAGTTTTCAGGGGCGCCCGGGTGGCTCAGTCAGTTAAGCGTCCGACTTCGGCTCAGGTCATGATCTCACTGCTGGTGAGTTCGAGCCCCGCGTTGGGCTCTTTGCTGACAGCTCAGAGCCTGGAGCCTACTGGGGATTCTCTGTGTCACTCTCTCTCTGCCCTTCCCCTGCTCATACTCTCTCTCTCTCTCAAAAATAAATAAACATTAAAAAAATTAAGGCTAAAAAAGTACCATTGTAGAAGAGGCCTATACCTAGAGTTGGAAACAGAACTTTAACTTTGCTCCTCTGTTGGGAGGTGAACTTGAGAAACTGCCCAAGTTCTCTAAGGGTTTCTCTCATTTCCAGAATGGGCACAATGACCATTCCTATCCTCTCCTGTCAGCTTGCGTGTGTACACAGAGAATCACAGGACATAACCCACAACTGGGGTTTATTCTTCATGTTCCTTGTCTACCTCCTCCACAAGACTACGAGTGAGTCCTCCAAATACAAGGACTTTATCTGTGTCCCCACCATCTATCTAACCCTGTACCCACTCGACACTGTACCCACTCAAAGCCGTATACAGCTTCCTTAGAACGAAGTGCCCTTCGCAAACAATAAAGCACAATTCACGTGCACCTTAGTATAACGCTATTCACAGTGTGGTCCCACAGTCCCCGAGATGTGAAAGAAATAATGCCGGGCACCAAAGGAGCCAGGCTTCTAGTGACAGCAAAAGTTGTCATGAAAAGCAAACTGTGGCAAAGTATCAGTTCTGAATTTCTTTGGGTTACTGTTGGAATACTCAACCTTAAAATACATGCTTGAACAACTGGGTGAACATTTGGAGGGGCTGATGCATGGCAAAACGTGGCACCTTTCCTTCGTGCTGGGACATCTAAAATTTAGCCATGTACTAAGGCTTTCACAAGAGGTCTCAATGTGATAGCAAAGAAAAGGCTTACATTTTGACAAGATTTTATTTTCTCCAAGTTTTCATATTCTCCTTATAGATTTTCAAGATTTAAATGTTCAGGCTTTCAGTTTGGTTAGGCCACCTTCAGTCCCACTTCTTAGACAGTAAGACACACGATTTACTCTCCAGGGTTTACTTGTGAATAGTCATTAAGGCCAGACCCTCTTCCTTATCAACTAGTCCTCCTTTTGACTTTACCTAGGTATTGCCTTTCTAGTTCTCCAGTATCTTCTCTTAACTATTTCTAAGTTATTCCTTACCTCCAAATTCCCACCTTGCAAACAGTAAGTGCTCAATAAATTCTTTTATAAATAAATTTGATTTTGAGAGTTTTTCTGTATAGCATGCTCCCTCACCTTGACTTTTCTCTTCTTAGATCATTCATATCCCCACAGGTGGTTCCAAACCATATCACTTGAGATGACAGTTAAACAGAGGGAAAGGATCTATGATCTCATGATCCTCTTTGTAAGTGTAAAAAAAAAAAAAAGAAAAAGCAAGTGGAAAAAGCCTTGAACAGTTGGTAAGAATTTTGGAATCAGCAGACTATGAATTTAAAGCAGAGATTCTAGGGGCGCCTGGGTGACTCAGTTGGTTAAAGCTTAAAGAAAAGCAGAGGAGAGATCATTTGATCATTTCTCCTTCCCCTTATAAAATGATCCAGAAAACAGTGAAATCACCAGTTTTATGAAGATCCTACCACTAATTATAAAAAACTAACACATGAATGAACACTGAGTAAGGAAAGGAAAATGAAGCTACCTTACTCAGTTCTGTCATAGTCTTACTATATTTTTATTTGGTTCTGTGTGTTTCTACAGAAATAGGATTTTAAACTGCTACCTCAATCCACTGAAAAATAAACATCCTACAAGTCTTTTTATTTTTTTTTTTTTCTGGAGTAAAAAACAATGAGATGTTTGTTCACAATAGAAGAAACTATCTAAAATCTATTTAGTTTTGTCAGAGAGAATGTCATAAAACAGAAGCCAACATTTCATACGAGCTGGCTTAATAAAATTAATAGATTAATTGTATGTATTAATTAACAGAATTAATATAATTCTAAAAGCCCACAAACTTATCCCTGAAAGGACTATGGTGGCTGAATACTGTGAGTAATTGAAGGGCAAACTAAATTAGGGGTAATGAATCCCTGCATCATCATATCAATCATTCCTATTTTATAAGAGCACTTTGTCAAACTTAAAACAAATCATAAAAGGTCATTAATTGGTCAGCAATACTGCATCAAACCACCAATTACTCTGATTTTGCAGTCTGCTCAAAACATGTATTTGTACACCTCAACTTTAAGTGGAATGTCTATTGATTTATAGAATCTCCAAGACAGAAGTCAAGTTTTAGAAAATTATAGTCCAATTATGCATTAAGGAAATGCAAATGCCATAACATAGGAACTAGCCAAATTATAGGCCCTGTTTCTGGAACGCTGAAAGTCATTGCTATAATGACCCTCCTAACACCTTTAAGAACTCCAGTATTATGACCACTCCCAGAATCCCAAACCATTTTGATAAAATTTAATCTCTTGTAAAAAAGCCCCAGTGAGCACCCCTAGGCCAACTTTTGCAAATCTGATGGAGTCTGGGCATCAATTATGCCCAGCAGAGTGCTCTCTGCTACCCTCTTTAGCGCTGGAAAATTTCCAAGTCTTTTGTAAAGAGAAATGGGAGCAGTCTGCGGAATATACCGACAAGGTGTAGAGATCAATCCCGCCTGGAGCCACAGCAAACGCAAATCTTAAAAGAAAAGCAGAGGAGAGAAATGGAGGCTTTAGGGGTAAAGCATCCACATGGATGTGATGGGTTTTTTGTTTTTAAGTTTTATTTATTTAAGTAATCTCTACACTCCACGTGGGGCTTGAACTCACAACCTCAAGTTCAAGAGTCGTACAGGCTCCTCTGACTGAGCCAGTCAGGCATGCAAGAGGCCACCTGGAGACTTCCTACCTACTAGGAGACCAGAGGAACTGCTACTGGCCGAAGTCCAGGCACGCCCCTGAAGAAGAAACAGCAGAGACTCCACACACAGCACCCCGACAAGCTACTTACAAGAGAAAACTGAAGCCTGAGACTTTAACATCCAGATCAGCAGTTCTTCAAATGTAAGAGATTCTGTGCTAAGGTAATAAAACGATAGTAAACATTCCTTGAGTGCTCAGGCTTTAGGCACTTTTCGTACAGTAATTCACCTAATACTGGTGACCCTGCAAGGTAGGTGTGACCACCATCCCCACTGACCAAGGAGGAAACTGGAACATAGGGAGACTGGGAGTGGACATCTGGTCCGGGGGATCTGGCACTGGCATCTGTTCTTACCTGCTAAGTGACAGGGCTTCTCAAAAGAGGCTGTTACAGTCCCAGAATCTACCAATGGTCGGGGGACCCCATACAGCAAAGCAGAAGCATGAACTCACTGGAAATATTATTTCGTGCTCTCTGCCTTTTATTTATTTCTGCTTGACTGTAACAAGTTCTCTCTTCGTATATTGGCCTGGGAAAGCACCTAAGGTAGTGATAAGAATCCAATGTTATATCACCTTCCCTTCATTGGCTGGGTTTTTCTATTTGAACAGTTGGTAAGAATTTTGGAAATCAATAGACTGGATGTAAACAGAGACTCTGGGGATGCCTGGGTGGCTCAGTTGGGTAAGAGCACAACTCTTGGTTTTGGCTCAGGTCATAATCTCATGGTTTGTGAGTTCAAGCCCTGCATCAGGCTCTGCGCTGACAACTCGGAGCCTGCTTGGGATTCTCTCTCTCTCTCTCTCTCTCTCTCTGCCCCTCCCCTGCTCACACACTCTTTCTCAAAATAAATAAACTTAAAAAAAAAATGTTTTAAAAGCAGAGACTCTTGAATCAAACAGGCCTGGATCCAAATCCAGGCATATTACCTATCAGTTGTTAAACCTTAACCAAGTTAGCCAACTAAGGTTGGTTAGACCTTAGTCTCCTTCATAAAATGGAAATAACTCCCTGGGTTGGTCTACTGCCAGTCGGAAGAGCACTGTAAAGCCCTTGGTGCATGTTGGTCATTATTAATTACACTCCACTTCATAACTACAAAATCAGTCAGAGGATGTGGCCTCCTTGGTCTCCGCAGACTGCAGCCCAACAGAATGAGACCTCCATGGCCAGAGCCCGCCCCTCATTCACTCCTGCCTAGATCAGATCCAATCGCTGACCTAGAACATGTAGGAGGCTGGGAACAGCTAGAAGGCTGGGAACACTTCTCATTTCTAAGTTATAGTCCTTCAAACTACATGGGAAAAAACATAGCAAGTTCAAGTATCATAACTAATCCACAAGCTCAAGAAAGGTGCCTTAAACACTTTTTTTCTTTGACTACAATAGCAAAATGGACAATTTTCTCATGGATCAAGTTTATATACAGATTATGTGTATATTTGTATCTGTATAAATGTATTTATCCACGACCATGCTGTCTATATGGGGGGATGTATTACAAATACCAAATGAATATACATATATATCTATAGTATACCTACTAGCTTGGTCCCTGACACGTGGTGGAAAGCACCCAAAAGAGATGGGTGCTATAAATAATAGTTCCCTTTTCCTTGGGTTGAGAGGAAAGATTGGTGCCGAATGGTGAGGCACCTGACTGAGCTGGAGACACAGAGTAAAACTAGAAAATAATGATTAAAAGCTTCCAAACTCATCCTGACATTCCAATTTGTGACATTACTCACAAAGGAAGCGCCATTTATCTCTGCCATCCTTGAGCACTCCTTTCTGAATTCCTCTCCTCTTTTCCTAGAAGCCTACAACCTAACGCTCTCTTAAATCTGTCAGCCCTTTCAGGTAGCAGGTACCTCCTTCCTCCCAGACGGGATCAAAACGCCCATCTTCCAGGGTTCACTGCCAGGAGATCAGGGGAAAGCAGTAATTCAAGGTGTGAATGAGGCCGGATCCTCCCAGGAAAGGTTTGCAAGATAAAGGGGATTTTCAAACGTCTACCTTGGGGCAGGCCGGGGCAGAAGGGTGGGAGGCACAGAACCCAGCTGGTGATGTGGGAATCCTCTCCTTCAAGGTCTCCCCAAGTCCCTCAGCTTTCCAGGGTTACACACATGGACTCAAACAACTTGGGAGCCCTCTGCCATCCTCACACCGCTCCCCCAGTATGAGGAGTATGCTTTAGGACTTCCCTGCCACCCCCCCACCCCCGGCCCCCCGCCCCATATGAAACACAACCAAACTCACTGCCTGGACAGCCAGTAGGAGCCCAATTGTTTGTAGTCACTAAACAGGAATCACAGATCTCAGAATACAGTGGGTTTCCAGAAGAAGGAAGTTCCCACTGGAGTTCCCAAAGCAGAGCAAACTGCTGTGACAAAAACTCCCGATGAAAGTTCAGGTGCTCTGGACTGTTTACAGTCCTGTAAGAGATCTCCCACTTTGTTGTTCTTGAAAATTCGGTTATCCCAGGCTTGGACCGAGTTTAGGATAGGATATAAGTAAAAACAAATAAATAAAATTAAATTAAATTAAACTAAATTAAATTAAATTTAAAAAATGGCTCCGTCAGGTTGTTAAACTATAAGCTGAAAGGAAGTCTGACTGTAAAGGAAGTTGACCAGAAGGACGGGAGAATTGCTGAAAACCTAAAACATGTCTAATTAGGTTTGGTCTTCTGTAGTATAGTGGATACACTGTGGTCTGCTGTCTAGTTTAAAGCCATGGGTGTTAGGAAATACAGCCCTTGCTGTGATGAGGGATCTCAACTGGCTTAAACACTCTGTTTCTAGATTATGCTCATTCCCTGTTTTAAAAACTCAACACCATTCACAGCCCATCCTCTCTTGAGGAATAGCAGGCAAAGAGAAACTTTTACAAATCTGAAAACCTAAAGTTTAGAGCCTAAAATTTTACGGAACCTAAAATTTTAAAAGTTCATCTGCTTCCACTGTGGTGTCCATGTATCAAGCAGACAATCACTCCAGCTTGAGGCCCACTAGCTTGCCCACCCGCCACGGAGGACTGAGGGCAAAGGCCAAATCCTGCTCCTGGAGGTAGCACTTAGCAGGTGTTCTTGAACTGAATTCAGGGTCTTTGGAACACCACTAGTGATGACTAAAAAAGTTTGCGCATGCAATGTTTCAAATCTGAAAGCTACGTTTTCTCTCAGTTTAGTTTATCAAGGTCAGTTGATACGCCCTTCTGGACCAACTAATTTCCTCCACCTTCACCCTATCTAAATTCTCCAGAGAAGTCTTTAAAAAGGCATCCTGATTAACTAGTATAATACAGTGAAGGACCAATCAAGAGAGGTAAAAAATAGGCTCAACAAATAAAGTTCTAGCATGTGACAGACCCACAGATTGCCAGCCTATAGGTTTGTTCCCAAGATTTTCAACACAGGGAACCACGTCTCAATTCCTGTATCAATTCTGCTTTTGAAATGGCAGCTAAGACGCCACAAGGTAACCTGAAACTTAACTTTCTATTAAATAATTGGAGTTTTGACTGGCCTGGGCCAAGGCAGAGCCAGCTTTAAACAGCCTCACATACAACAAGCAGTCCTATTAGAAAAAGGGACTCTTACCTGCAGTGACAAGAGGGTGGCTTGTTAGGTAACATTTGTTTGGGGAGCCAGATTCTAAAATCAAGATGATTCAAGGATTTAAACTTTTTTTTTTGTTTTTTTTTTTAATGTTTATTTATTTTTGACAGAGACAGAGACAGAATGCGAGGGGGTTAGGGGCAGAGAGAGAGGGAGACACAGAAGCAGAAGCAGGCTCCAGGCTCTGAGCTGTCAGCACAGAGCCCAACGCGGGGCTCGAACTCACAAGCTGTGAGATCATGACCTGAGCTGAAGTCGGACGCTCAACCGACTGAGCCACCCAGGCGCCCCAAAGGATTTAAGTTTTAAATGAATGGGAACCACTTTCTCATTTGGCAGCAAATACTTCTCTTCCTGTTTCCTGGGTCAGATTTAATAGATAGTGAACTGACATACATGTGGGTTTACAGCAATTTAGAATACTTCATTTGCATAATGATTGCAATAATAACATGCAAGAGTTAAGAATACTCTTTCCCAAAATGACTGCTGCAAACCATTAAGTATATCACCTTTTAACTTTCCTTATTTTGATCTGGTTTTAATACTTCATGAGGCCAAAATCTTGCCAATGCAACTACTTGCCAAGCGGAAAATGGATTAATTTATAAAGATTCCTGGTACCAAAGCCAAAATAGTAGGTGCTCAATAACTGCTTCCTGAATGAATGAAAAAAGTTACACACTTAATGTTACTGACATTTACTTTTTCCACCAATCTGAACGGGAGAGCAACTACTCCTACAGTAGAAAAAAGGAAGGCAGCCACAGCTAACATTAAAAATCAGGGAAATATCCTGATTTAGCAGTTAATCCTAATAGCTCCAGATAACCATTACAAAAAAGACTTGTTACAGTTGCTCTGGCTGTTAAACCCACGACTCCCTTCACGTTTATTGAAGTTTGATGGATTCTCTCTTTAAGAGAGTAGCCCTCCTAAATTAAAAATAAGACTGGCGATTTTTTCAATAATGCATAAAATGCTTGTGTTTGTTTGTTTTTTCTATTAAGCAGACAGATTGAATATCCCTTCTCCCTTCCCACACTAAGCACCTGAATGAAAGCTGGTTTCCCAGTGCTAACAACATCTGACTTCTCAAAGGCAAGGTCAGGAACAACTGCATGTGCCCCACAGACAGGCTGCTGCTCTCGTTTTCAGCTGGGACGCTATAAGGTGTGACTGGCTCCTAGTGAAGTCAATGGGGATGTGCACCACCAGCTCCAGACTCTTTCCACTACTCGATTTCCTACTTGCAGAATTCCTGAAAACTATTTCTAGAAGTAATATGGGTTAAAGTCAAACACGTGCAACTGAAGACACCTTTGTCACAAGCTCACAAAGGTGCCTGAGTATGTATTTTAGGGAGCTAATGCTCACATCTTTGGTACTGGAGAGAGGCACAGTCTATAAAAGCTTTAGCGACAAAACTATGACATTTAGAATCTAAACCTTACTATGTTGTGTGCAAATAAAAAAGACTAAAGTTACAAATCTCTATCATCCATCTAAGCAGAAGAACTGTTTTCTGAGGCAGGAAGAATGCTGTATTTTCATGTAAAGAGAACAGCTACGAAAATGTAGGAGGGGCTGTGCTAAACTAAGCCTTTTAAAATGTACCATGTGATCTCCATGAGCGCTAAGAAGCCGCACCAGTAAGTGGATCATCTTAGATCACAACAGCTATGCAGGAGGAGGGGAGATGGAAACTACCCTTTGCTTTTACCACAGCCATTCCAGGGAATTAGAGTGAACTTCTTAAAGCAACCATCACGACCGCTACCATAACCCCTCCCCACCCCGCAAAACCAACAAAAATCAGGAACTTCACGTGAGTAAAAATCACAAATTCCATGATTGCTAATCCTTGGATGCATTCATTTTTCAATGACCCACTTATGAACACTCTCAAGAAGTAAAAAGAGTAAATGCATTTAAAGTTCTAGGCTCTTCGTTTGTTGAGAAACTTGCAACATTAGAAGAGAATCAAAGCATCGGGGTGTATTATCAAGAAGTCTAGAATAAGATGGTCAACGGTGGAGTTCTATGCAATACCACTTGAGGAGTCTGGCCAATATTAAGGTTAGATAGCCTGTGTTCATAATTAAGTAATAGTGACTGAAGCTGAAGGCATACATTTCCTGAAGATTAATGACCTAACAGCATTTCCTGAAGATTAATGACCAGCCAAGAGGAGGTGACTGCCTAAAGCAGTGCCTTGGGCCACTAACCCCAGCCGGTCATTAATCCCCAGGAAATGTCCTGGACCTCAAGGTTACAGTGATTTTAATAAATACAAGAGGAAAAAGTTTAATATCAGCTTTCTACAGAAACTCAACATTTGTATCATTCTTAGAATGCTAAGACCGCCATAAGGTGACTTCTATAGGAATCACTAGAGTTCCCTTAAACTTCTTAATCCTGGTTAAAAACTTACTTTAACATAAGTGAAAAGCAGGCGTGTTAATACGTGAACAACTTTTTGTAGTGTTTTAACTACAAGGAACTCAGCTATAATAATGTTTTGCATAATAACAATCAGCCAACATATGGACACTCAAATCTATTTTTAATTTTAATCTATATTTACGTGACAGTAACTCAAGAAAAATAAGTGAATCAGTATTCAGGTTTATAGAACTGATTTATCTCACTCAGTTAAAACAAGACTGTGACTGAGCAACTGCATTCCTTAGACCAAAACAAAACCGACCGGAACAACTCCCTCCTCCCATCTTTTGAATCTTAACTCGATTCTATAGGACACTGATGTCAAGAAACTAGCAGACTGACGCCAGGAGGCAAACTGTTTCATTATTATTCCAAGCAGATATATACTTTAATATTAAACTTTCTCAGGCTTTTCACTCCTCAATTAATCAGGTGCCACTCTAAACCAGGACATTTTAAGGGTCTTACTTTATCAGAAGAATGTGAACATTTATTTTTGATCTCAAAGAAAAAGCAAACCCAAATTCTCCAAAGAAGAATCCTCCTCTCCGCCCTTACAACTCCATAAAACCACCTCCTGGTCTGTCGGAAATGTACCACGCACACAGAAGTACAGAAAGACACATAGCCGGCAGGTCTTGTGTATTTTAGAGAACTTTGCTGTTTATATTAAATTCATTCACAGCCCCTTTCTCTGTTGGCCTTGATGATTAGCTGGTAAACCTCTGAAAGGGTCAGATTGTCCAGAACTGGAATTTCCACTTTGGAAAAAGCACAGAGGTACCTGACATCTGTTTCTTGAAGGGCCTGCACTACACCTCCAGACTTACAGTCCAAATTCCTACTTCTGCATGATGGCAGGGAGGTCAGAGTTGTAAAACCTCCAGTGGCTACTCCTGCCTGCAGAATAGAGCACAGCCCCCAAAGACCTCTCGTTTCTGGCTCCCAGAGAAGAGTATTCCAAAGATGAGTACAATTTTAGTAATATGAATATATTCCTCTAGGAAAAATAATAATAAGCATCCGTTCAAGTCCTCAATCTCAACCTAGAATTTGGTACTGCTGAGAATTAACTAATATTAATATTGAAACAGTTCCCTAATCCTTGATGAGGACTCTGAAGTCCAGAGAGGTAAACTGATTTGCCCAAAGGGCTCAGCTTCTGGGCTACAACTTCTTAACTTTGGATGTCCTTGCCACACTACTGCGCAGTTTGTCTTAATTAAATATCTATATTCTTAAGTGTTACCTGCCCCCTAGATAGTGAGCCCCATGGGGCTAGGGAGAGGCAGTGAAGTTTGTTGCCTAGGTGCTACCCACTACCGGGCAGGGAGCCTGGCTGGTAGTGCTGATACCCCTTCCTTCTATTAACAAGTGACTTTATTTTATGGAAAGCGCACCCCAAACATCACTTTACATTCAGCTACCTATTACAGTATAAACTGGCACTGGATTACCCATCTCTCCACTCCCCGCCCACTTACAGGAAGTGGGCTTGGCACGTTTTTTTTTTTTCTTTTTTATAACCGTTTTTGTTTTAATCTTTGTAAGCTATGGCAAATATGCAAGAGTATTTTAATGGTTACTTTACTCAAATATATTTTAAGTAATTGCTTCCTTTATATGCGCGGTATTCCTGCACTGTGCCTTATTAAACTCATGCATTCAATGGAGAGTCAGGCTGCCTCCAACCCTTTTGTTCTGAGAACTTTGAAGTTTTAGCCTTACAGCTCAGCACTGAATGTTAGGGACCGTGGCTTCTCAACATCTTTTAAGGTTAGGCATAAACTTTCCTGAAAAGCACAAGAGTTAAGCTCCTAAGGGTGAAATCAAACCAAATCAAATCTGATTCAGTATATTTAGTACTTTTTAAAACTCCTCCCCGCCCCGGACCCAGACCTGCGTTAGCAGGAGTTAGTCTAGAAATGGTACCAAAGAAACATTTCATGCATAGAGTTTGGTTTGGTTACCTGGGTGGGGGAAACAATAGCAGGTGAAACTACTGTGGGAGAATTGGTGCTTCTGTGCCCATTGGCTTCTGGAAGAAGAGGCAGGGGGTCGTGTTTCACGGAAACCACCACCACCGCATCCACAGGCTCCGAGGGGCGGATACAAAGTCTTTTGGGGGAAGAGGGGCCGCAGATATCCCCAGACCCGAACACCGACTCGTACAGAGCGCGCTTGGGCGCAGCCTCAGATTTCACGTCGGGCCCGACCTGGCTGTCTTTGGGGAGGATATAGGTGTTCCCCAGCGAGGGCGGCTGGGGGCGGTGGTGGTGGGAGGGATGGGTGGGGGGGTGGTGGGAGTGGTGGCGAGCCGCCCCGTTTAGAGCCTCCGCGTAGCAGCCCTGCGGGGCGGGCGAGCCCAGTTTGGTGCCGATGCCCGCGATGCTGTTGAGCGTGGCGATGGAGACGGCGCCGATGCAGTGGTTGGTGTAGGTCTTGGAGAGCTTGGCCGCCTTCGAGAGCATCTGCATCCTGGTGCCCAGCAAGTTCTTGCCGATGGCTTTGTTCTCGTACCAGGTCACATCGCCCTCGCTGCAGTGATCCCGGGGCCGCTGGAAGAACGCCTTGCAGAGGGGGTTGCGCTTCGACAGGTACTTGACGAAGCTGGCGTAGGGGCAGAACTCGGTGCCCGTCTCGTACATGCGGGGCAAGTTCTCCTCGTCGCTGCTCTCGGCACGCTTCTTGCTCCACGACGACGAGCGCGACTTATGGTAAGGCCCGAGGGACTTAAAGTAGACGAACTTGCGGCCGTCCTCATCCATAGCCAGCCCAAAGGAGTCCTCCTCCAGCTCGCGCTGGTTCTCGCGGCCTCGCGTGCAGAAGTACATACAAGTCTCGAACCAGACCTTGTTGAGCAGCCCGAAGGGCGTGTTGGTGCTGAAGACGCTGGAGGTGTAGAGCTTGCGCAGGTCGGCACGCGTGATGGCTTGCTTCTGCACCACGGGCCCGGCGCCCTGCTCCTCGAGCTTGCGGATGACCGCGGCCAGCGTCAGGTTGGCGCTGCGCAGCTCGGGGTCCTTGGTGAGGTCGAGCGTGCGGCAGTACGGGGGCTCGTTGAGGTAGCGGTTGAGGGAGCTGCGGATGCTGATGAGCGACGACTTGCTGTAGAGCTGGCCGCTCTTGGAGCGGGCCTCGGCGTAGAAGGAGCGCAGCACGCGGCACAGCGCCCCCTTGTCCATGGTCTCGAAGTCCGGGCTCTGCGCCTTCTCGCTCAGGTACTCCCGGAAGATGCGCACGGCGTAGCGGGTGGCCAGCCGGGTGTTCTCGCTCAGCCGGGCCCGCTCGGGGCGCTGCAGCACGTCGGGGTCCAGCTCGGCGCTGTCCCCGGGCGGCCCGCCGCGGGCCCGGGGCGCCAGCAGTCGCGGCGGCGCCTCGGGCTCCAGCGCGGCGCTCTGGTCCATATTGATCATATGGACCGGCTCGGGCTCTAACTCCTCCCCGGCCGAGTCCTCGGGCTCCAGGGGCTCGTCCCAGTCCAGCCCCATCTCTT
This sequence comes from Panthera onca, assembly GCF_046562875.1. NCBI lineage: Eukaryota > Metazoa > Chordata > Mammalia > Carnivora > Felidae > Panthera > Panthera onca. Next base: position 48,092,786 of record NC_138350.1, read on the forward strand.
CCTCCTCCTCTTCCTCCTCCTCGTCCTCCTCCAGCCCCCCACCTCCGTCCTCCTCCTCCTCGTCCCCCGTTATCTGCACCTCTTGGATCTCGTCGTCCTCCTCCTCTTCCTCCTCCTCCTCGCCCGCGCTGCAGTAGTGCGGGCGGCCGTGGCGGCGGCCGCGGCCCCCAGCACCGCGCTCGCCCTCGCCCCGCTCCCCATTGTTCTCGGCGGCGGCGGCGGCGGCGCTGGCGCTGCCGCCCGCGCTGGTGTTACAGTCCCCGCTGCCAGGCATTCTCGCCATATTGCCGTCTCTCTGCCAGTCCTCGGGCAGGGCGCATGCGCTATATTGGACCGCAGCGCTGAGAGCTTTTGTGTTTAATGACCTTCAGCTACCGGGAGGCAAAGCCGGGCTCTTAAAGGAGCCGCGCTCCAATTGTCAGTTCGGAGCGCTACTCCGGAGGGGCAGCGGCGCGCAGGGGATGGAGGGGAGGGGAGGCGGGGGTAAGTTAGGCAGGGAGAGGGTAAGGACGGAGGCTGGCTGGACCCTCTTCCTCCCCCACCCCTCTCCCCACTCCTTAGAAAACTTTAACGGGGGGGGGGGGGTGAAGAAAGGGGAGGGAGAGCTGTCGGTGGGGGTGAAACACTCCCAACTTACCCTCTGGCGGAGTGGCGCGCGGGCCCGGGCGGGAGAGAGGGAGGGCCGGCGGGAGGGCGGGGCGGTCTCGCTTCTCTAAGTAATGCCCGAGGAGCAGTGCCCCTTCCACTGCCCCCTCATTGCCCCCCGGAGCCGGGGGTTCGGGGAGGCGGCAGAGCCGGGCTGGCCGCGGGTGCTGCTCGGAGAAGCCGGGTCTGGGGCCGCCCGGAGCGGAGCAGGCAGGTTAATGAGCAGGGTGGAGGAGGCACGGCGAGGCCCCGCACCCTCTCTGCGCCCGCGGCCAGGGCGCAGCGGGCGAGGCTTGGGAGCGGGATGGGGCTGGCGGCGGCGGCTCCCCCACCTACTTGCTGGCGGCGAGGCGCGGGGGCCTGGGGCCAGCCGCACGGCTCCCAGCTCCCTTTCCGACTCTTGCAAAGGAGCGAAACACGCCCCACGTCAGCCTCATCCCTTTCGACTTTTCCAACAGCCTCTTTTAAGCTGTCATTAAAGACCCGGGGCGCTCCCCGTAGGTCTAGGGCAAGTCTGCGCCGGTCCCGCCAGCCTGGGGAAGGAGCAAGAAAGAAAGACTGGGAGGGGCGGCTGGGAGGGGAGACTCGGGGAGAGGCGCTCCGGACCCCAGGGACCCCTCCCCGCACGCTTAGGCCGCCGCCCTCCGGGCCTCGGAGCACACTGACACAACTCCCTCTGGCGAGGCGCTCCACCTGGTTGGAGCTAGAGCAATGCCGATCCCTAAGGCCCGTCGGCGGGCGGGCGGAAAAAGTGAACTTGGGTCTCGGCCGCCCCCGCCGCCGCCACAATTCCGGCAATTTGGATCCCGAGCGCGCTCTTGTTCCAAGTTTGCCAACCGCCATTCTTTTGCCCTCGGGGCTGCGCTGCCTCCGGCGCACGGGGGCGGATACCTCCGAAACTGGAAAGGCGGCCAAAGAGCTCGCCGGGTCCCGCTTTCCCATAGGAGACACTGTCCCACTTCCAGCCGAACGCCCGCCCCCGGCGCGCCCAGACTCCGGGCGCGTCCTCGCGTCCCCGCCTCCCTCTCTCCCGGCCCAGGGGCAGCGCCCCCAGAGCTGCGGGAGACCTCGGTTGTTTTCTTTGGCGGCACAACCCCTTCCATGTCGAGCTCGCACGGCATCCTAATTTTCTCCTCCTCGGGCAGCCCAAGTGTCCCCTGGCGCTCCGCCAGCTCCAAGTCCCGGGGGCTAAGGGGAACCAACGGAGACGAGTCCCAGCAGCGCGACCCCAGGGCGCGCAGACCCTGCTGTGAGGCAGCCTCTCTGTCCCCTCCAGGGCGTCCTCGAATTTGCCCTCGAGACCGAATTCTAGGCACTAGGGCTGTAGACTTGTCAATTGCCGGTTCCCCCCTCCCGGACTCCCCCGTCTTGCTTTCTGGGCAGCTTATAACTTTACGCATCAATAGAAACCCATCCGTCAACTTGTAATTTAAAAAAAAGAAAAGAAGGGAGGGGCACTAGGTCTCTGGGCCGCGTGGGCGTCTAAGTGGGAATTGACTCTCTTCTGCAGCAATCTGTGTTCGCCCTCCGCGTGTTTCCTCGACCCTGTACGCGGCAGAGCTTTGGGGAAATTGCGCCAGGTGTGAACAAGTTGGGGCAAGTCCGTGCCTCCCGGGCCCCCTCCCGTTCCTCGGGCAAACAGACACACGACACACGCTCTCATGCGTCCTGTTGTCCGCAGAGAACCGTCCGGGGAGGTGAGGAGTTCGGTGGTTGCACTCTTCAGGAATCATCCCCGAGGTGCTGCCGGCTTTGTCAAAAATGCGCAACGTCCCCGGAAATGTGTAGGAAGGCGTTTGTTTGTTTCCCGGAGCTCAGGGCACTAGGCAGCTAAGTTAGTTGCACGCGCGACCCGCGCACACACCAGTCGCACTGCGCTACTTCCGGACGGCTGGCCCTTTGTCCCGGGATGCTCCCAGTTTTCCGGCCGCCCGAACAATCGGTTAGGGAATTTCAGCAGTGTTGAAACCTCAGGTGGGCGCCCAGCAAGTTACCTACCAGGGGCTGCTCTCCCGTGGCCCTCACGGCGAGCGCAGTGCGCCGAGGGGCTGAGCTGGGGACACTGGCCCACGTTCCAGCCCCGGTGCAGAGCACTTTTGCAGTCGAGCCCCCCCTTCACCCCCCCACCCCCCACCCCCCACCTCCGCCAGCTCCCCTCCCTGTTGGGCGAGCTGTTTTGAATTGCTCGCAGTTTGCTGGAGGCGTTGTGCTGGGTTGGACGCTCCGGGAAACAAAGCAACCAAAAACAGCTCCCAGTTGACGTCAACTTATTTCCAGAAAAGAAAATAGTTTTGTGCTCCCAGGACAAAATACCCCCCAGGGCAGGTCTCTACCGGCAAAAGCCAGAGGGGAGAGGGCGATGGTGGGCAGTAGCAGAAGCAAAAAACCCCAAGTGCAAATAAATTTTTAACGGACTTAGCAAAGCAACAGTTTCAGATGCTGCTTGAAGGGTTTGCAAACAACGGGCAGGACCCTCGCAGACCTTAGGTGTGAAAAACACACCTTGGAAAGTATGCCTTGGCCTGATTTTCTGGCAACTGTGAATCTGCTTCGTGGCACCAGCTCCTGAAAATCTACCAAAATTCTTTGCCCATTAATGATTCTTCATCAAATATTGGGAAAGACCTCTTCAGGTTAGAATCTACAGTATTTTTTAGGAAGAACATCCAGAAAAACCCTTCTCAACCGCCACCAAAAACAAACAAACAAACAAGTTGCTTAATTTTTAAAACCCAGTAACACAAAACTACAGTTGAGTTTATAAAGGAGTTCAACTCCAGGTTTAGTAAATGATTCCTTAAAAACATCCTGCGGCACCATCCATTCATTCAGTACCAAACTGAGAGAAAAAGGCTTTGTTATTATTCTGGTAAAGAGGCAACAGGGTCTGTCTTCTGCCTATCAGCCCAGTTGGGATTCCTCTACTTAGATTCTGCCTTATCATAAAATCCATTGAAGTCACCCACCAATTGTAACTGGATAGCTCCTTTATAAGGATGATTTCTTTATTTCTTGTGCAGAATGCATAGCTTCTTTATATCAAATTATCCCAGTATTGTATGATACATTTATTGCAATTATTTAACTGTCAGAATTCATTACTCTAAAAGCTATGGTAAGATGTTTCTATCTTCGCCAAGATACTCCACATTTTCTATCTCTTTCATAATCATTAAAAAGTAGCATCTATGTATTTGTGCTGCTCCATTTCTTAGATTACTTGCAAGTGGTGACATTATTTTGGAAGGAAAAACTCCAAATGTCTCCCCCTCATTTTACAACCCACTACTCCCATTTCATGGTCACACTTGATGAAAGGTTATATACCATACAGACACACATTCTGCTCTTCCTCCTTTTTGCTTCCGACCTACTGAGCTGCATCTATTATATCACTGGTGTAGTTGCTTTTTATCTGCCTGTTTCCTCTGCTACACTGATATACCTTTGTAGTTTAGGCTGGAGCCTGGGCCATGGTGAGCACCCCAGTCAATGAATGAAGATCTCCATTTAGTTAAATCTATATTTATTTATTTTTATTTATTTCTTAAAATATTTCTCTTTTTTGGGGCGCCTGGGTGGCGCAGTCGGTTAAGCGTCTGACTTCAGCCAGGTCACGATCTCGCGGTCTGTGAGTTTGAGCCCCGCGTCAGGCTCTGGGCTGATGGCTCGGAGCCTAGAGCCTGTTTCCGATTCTGTGTCTCCCTCTCTCTCTGCCCCTCCCCCGTTCATGCTCTGTCTCTCTTTGTCCCAAAAATAAATAAAAAACGTTGAAAAAAAAATTTAAAAAAAATATTTCTCTTTTTTAAAAAATGTTTATTTATTTCTGAGAGAGAGAGAGAGAGAGAGCAAGGCAGACAGAGGATCCAAAGCAGGCTCCACATTGACAGCAGAGAGCCTGACGTGGGACTTGAACCCACAAGCCATGAAGATCACAACCTGAGCTGAAACCAAGAGTGTGATGCTTAAATGACTGAGCCACCCAGATGCCCTTAGTTAAATCCATATTTAGCAAGAAACTTCTTGGTAAAAAATCTTAAAATATCATGGATCTGAATTTCTACATTAAAAATCAGGACGAGGGGCGCCTGGGTCGGTTGAGTGTCCGAACGGCTCAGGTCATAATCTCACGGTTCGTGGCTTCAAACCCCATGTCGGGCTCTGTGCTGACAGCTCAGAGCCTGGAGCCTGCTTCCGATTCTGTGTCTCCCTCTCTCTCTGCCCCTCCCTCGCTCATGCTCTGTCTCTGTCTGCCTCTCAAAAATAAAGAAACATAATAAAATTTTTTTTTTCAAAAAAATCAGGACAAAACAGCAACTGCAAGGAAACATTATTATTTGCAACTTAAAATATAGGTGAAGACTGCTCTGGTTTAATGTTTTCCTGCCATAATTTACCCTCTGGTACAAACATACTGTAGGAAGTTATTGCAGAAGTAGGGTGAGGAATGGAGGTATCCATGTATTAAAAGAGGTGGATTGGGAGGATTTAAATTGATAAATTCAAGAAGTTTTGTGGGCTCTTGGGGGCAGAGACCAGAAAAAGCATTTAGTTCATTACTCTCAAGCCATGCTTTCTTGATTTGATTACTTAACAATTCATAAAATACTACGGAGTTTAAATAGTAATTCAAATTGAAGCCATTCTGATATATCCTTGTTTCAAAATTTCACCGTTCGTTTCTGTTGAATTCACTTGAAAATCATCTTGAGCAATACGTTTTGAACTCAAATGAAACAAGAACCCGTGTACTCTAACTCTGCAAAGTGGAAGAAAAGAAAAATGACTCCACAAGAGCACAGAAACTATGTCTTATTTCTTCCTGCATCTCTGGTTCATTTTCAACACAGTTCCTTAGCATATTTTAGCAGAGTGGTCGGCACATAGTAGACATTCAGTAAACACACAAATATTTATACGTGGGGAGAAAGCTAACCTCAACAAAAGGCTGTGGTGCGGAGTGGTTAAAACTTCATCTTTGAAACAGGACTGCATGGGTTTGAATCCTAGTTTGGCCTTCCCAGTTGCCTTTAAAATTTTTTTTTTACTATTTTTGAAGATTCCACTTTTTTTTACATAATCTCTACACCCAACGTGGAGCTTGGACCTACAACCCTGAGATCAGGAGTCGCATGTTCTACCCACTGAGCCAGCCAGCTGCCCCATCTAGTTGCCTTTTTAAAATATATGTTGGTTCTTTCATTATTTTATGATCTGGATTGTAGTTAATAGCCCCTACTGCATAGGATTATTGCCAAGAATTAAATGAGTTAAAATGAGTGAAGTACATAATACAGTGTCTGGAACACTAGTAAGTGTTCAACTGTTAGCTCATATTTGTTAAGGCTGTATTTTCCAGGTTTGAGTGTAAAAAAGGAAAGCAAGGCCAGAAGGGCTCACAAAGGTTAAGCCACTTGCCCAGTGTCTCCCAGACCTGTATAGGGCACGAAAGCTTGGCTTTGTAGCTCACACCTTAGTCACTTGACCACATACAGCCTCTAGGAACCAAAGAATGAAAGAAAAAAAAGTCTTCAGAGGAACAATTTCTTACCATTAAAATACTCCTGTGTGTCATTTGATTTGGGAATCAAATTTTGCAAAGCCAGAAGTGTACTGAAGCGGAGTCCTAAGCTTAGATTGTGAGCAGAGCAGACATGCCCTAGGAAACATCTTTGTCACTTGGTACCTAAAACACTAGCACTATTTTCCTGGGCTTTTAGAAGTAGCAACCCATCTGGGTCTTAGAAGAAATGACAGTCAAGAATTTTAGAGGCAGAAGGAATGCCCACAAACCCAACCAGACTAGAATGAGGTGTTTTCTCTTGAAATCCTGGGCTGTTCTGCATAAATCTCCTGGGGACAAGGAGGGTACTACCTATTTTTATCTTTGATGCTTTGTCAAAAAACAGGTCAGAGTGAACTTAACACAGTGATTGACAGGAGTAGAATTTTTAGTTTCTAAGTGCTGCCTGGTAACTGTAATTCTTGATCTTTCTACCTAATAATCACCTCCAGTCCCTAGGCTGTTTTTAAAACAAGTAATGAATGTGGAGAATGTAGTTTTCCATAAGTAAATTGTGTTTTTTGTGGAGCTTAAAAGTTTGCTTTTTGTTATAACAATGTGATGATGAAACTTCACCTGATTAATAGAGAAATCAAATGTAAAGCCTGTCAAAGTTAAACATAAAATTAATGATAGTTGTTTTTTGTCTTCTAGTCATATCTCTTTAAAGGATATGTGGGAGGGGCGCCTGGGAGGCTCAGTCAGTTGACTTTGAATCAGGTCATGATCTCATGGTCCGCGAGTTCAAGCCCCACGTCAGGCTCTGTGCTGACAGCTCAGAGCCTAGAGCCTGCTTCAGATTCTGTGTCTCCCTCTCTCTCTCCCCCTCCCCTGCTCATGCTCTGTCTCTGTCTCTCAAAAATAAATAAACATTAAAAACAATTTTTTTAAAGAAAAAATAAAGGATATTTGTGATTAAAGTGGAAGTTAAAGTCCTCTTATTAATAAAATATATTTCTGTGCCATTGCAATACTAATTAAGGTGGAAAGGGAAATAAAGATGCATGTTATTAGCATGTCACAAATACATATATTTTAAATAATGGAGGAGCTATTTAAAGTTGTCTTAGAACATAAAATTTTCCTAAAACTACTTGCTACATTTCAAAAAAGTAGCCTATTCACTAAACCCAAAGCAAAACAAACAACAAAAATGTAAAATACCACTTTATGCCCAAATGTTGGTATGAAAATGTTATTCTCATATTTTTTAATTGTCAACCTCAATTAAGATGGCCTTTGAAGAAAGCAGGTAGGCAGTTTCTCGAAAGCCATGAAAATGTTCGTGTCCTATGACCTAGAAATGGCTTCTGAAGAAGATGAATTTTCTTCGGAAATATATAATTTTACTTATATTTTGGTAAGGTTTGGTTTGCAGCATCCGGACCACTTGGATAAATGAATTTTTCAGTACCTGTCGCAAAGTTTGCTCTAGAACAACATTGCATAATGTCTTGGAGACTACTTTTGTTTATAAACTTTAGAGAGTAATTATTTGTTGAAGGAAGGAAGAAGTCCAGTTAGGGTAAAATTGTGTCGTCTCAATATTCTATGGTAATGTCAAGCACCCTTGGATGAATATGGGTAATGACAGTGAAGATAAAGCTTATAAAATAAAAGAGAAAAGCAAAATAAAATTTAAAGCTTATATTTTAATATCTTCACAACTTTGAGAAAGTTTAACTGGATTTTAAAGCTCTAGATATCAGAAATTCGTATCTAGATATACGAATTGCATGGCAATTCACAGGATGTGCTGAGGAGTGGGTATATACCTGCCCTGTGGCTATGTTTCCAAATGAACTAAAAAAGAAAAAAAAAAAAATCCCCTTTTAAATACCCAGAAGCACTAACCCACATTTTGAACTAATTGACTTACTTTTTCTTAGGAAAGCTTAATTTAAGTCATAGGGGCACATGGGTTTATCTGAGTATTTAAAGAAGCCCTGGGATGGGTTTGTTCTATTTCTTTAATTTGATGCTGGAGATCCAGGCTTTGCACCTGATGGAAGAGAACAGCCTTGGAGAGGGGCGGGAAAGCAGGAAACCTTGTGACCTAACAGCTCTATTTTGGGATCTAAGTTTGCCAAGCCAGGGCATGGTAGATACCAGTATAGAACTCATAATTCTTCAAATTTACTCTTCCTGCAGTCTGTACTCTGATTAGGATACCCCCAGGGTCATATATTGTCATTACTCCAAATAAAAGCAGACTCCTCTGACCATGATTGCATCTGTTTTACTGTTTTTTTCTCTCTTTATGGCTCATTCCCTTAAAAAAAAAAAAAAAAAAAAAGCCGTGGTTTATCATACTTTTTAGATTATAAAGGCAGTAGGTCTTCATTGGAGAAGATTCAGAAAGTATAGAACTCTGGAAAAATCCATATGCACCCTATTTCTTTCTTAACATTTGGTGAATCCTTGCTGCAGGTCTGGTCTTTTGTGTTAACACTCTCAACTTGTTCTCATGAATGCATGTGAAGACTGTTCTTATTTTCCAGATGAGTAGAAACCCGGAGGGCTTAAATAACTTGCCCAACATCACATAGCTAATGACGGTCAGGCTCTGGAGCACCTACACTTTCTTAACAATCCACCAGGTCCTTCAGTTCTATTTCCAGGGCCCAGGAAAACAAACATTCCGTGTTTGGTATTCAGGGTATTTCCGTGAAGTCAATCTCATTGGTTTACTGTTACAGTACTACATATTTCAAAATCTGTAATTCAAAATATGTAACCAGTAGATTTTTGCAAACTCTGCCAAGCACATGCTAAGGGGCAGGAAGGGCAGAAGATTCTAGAACCACACCTGGTCTGACTCCAGGGAGGAGTGAACCTTCAGTAGGTCCATGAGGTCAATAGTTTTCCTTCTGCCTTTCTTGTAGTTATCTTGTTTCTATCGGCCATAAAAAAGGACATTAATTTAGTCTTCATTCAACTCTGGGAAGTTGAGTTGAACTGTCAAGAGTTTGAGGAGGAAACTCACTTCAGGTCTTCTGTCCCCTCCATATGGTAACATAACAGTACAACTTTAAATGAACAATCACTGAAATGCCCAGGAAAATCTTTGCTCTGGCTACTGTTCCCAATTCTGTGGTCTTTGGGGTATTGTAAGTTTTTGTGTGTGTGTGTGCCTTAGCACCATGCTTTAGGAGCTTTGTTACTTTCTAAATTCACTGTTAACTTTGTTTTCCTAAAATTATTGGCTTTTAGATTTAAAGCCTGGGGCAGTGTGTGTACCTCTGAGAGTGCATCAGAATCAACCAGCATCACCTATGGAGCTTCTTTTAAAATGCAGATTCTTGGGTGCCAACTCCAGACATTCTGATTTAGTAGGCCTAGCTAGGGTACAGCTCAAGAGTACATTTCTAGGGGCGCCTGGGTGACTCAGTTGGTTAAGCATCTGACTCTTGACTTCGGCTCAGGTCATGATCGCATAATCATGAGATCAAGACCCAGTTGGGGCTCCACACTGGGTGTGGAGCTTGCTTAAGATTCTCTCTCTCTCTCTCTCTCTCTCTCTCTCTCTGCCCCTCCCCTGAGTACACACTCTCTCTTTAAAAAAAAAAAAAAGTACATTTTTTAACACACAGTTCAGACAATTCTAATATGAATCTGACCACATTTTGAGAAATGCTACCTCAAAAGGTAATATAACTGAGCAATCAAAAAATAATTTTCTCTCTAGCAATGGCTACTAAATCATTTTGGGGCTGTAAATTCATTTGAAACTTGCATGAAAGTTATGAAACCTCTTCCTCAGAAGATGACCCTCACAACCAATTTTTGCCTACCATTTCTGGGGGTATTGGAGTCCACCGGCATTCTTAAAATACTATTATGTGGTCCCCTACTTCATGTTATACTTTTTCTTCCCTGATCTAAAAGTTATCATGGCTTGGGGCACCTGAGTGGCTCAGTCGGTTGAGCGTCCGACTTCAGCTCAGGTTATGATCTCACCGTCTGTGAGTCTGAACCCCACGTCGGGCTCTGTGCTGACAGTTCAGAGCCTGGAGCCTGCTTCGGATTCTGTGTCTCCCTCTCTCTCTGCCCCTCCCCTGCTTGCGCTCTGTCTTTCTCTCTTTCAAAAATAAATAAACATTGAAAAAAAAAATTAAAAGTTATCATGGCTCCTTTCTTACTTTAGCTGCAAGTCCCAAACTCCCCAAAACTTAATCCAGTCTGATTTCCCAGCGTTCTCCCTTATGTCTCCCTGAGGTGAGTCCAGCCCTCTGTGGGAAAGACTCAGAGAGAACAGTGACGGAGAAGGAGATATGGCTGTCAGTCCTCAAGACCTGGATCCTTGAACCTGAGTGTGCACCTGAGTCCCCCGGAGGGCTGTCTAAAACAGAGTGTGAAGCCTACCCGTGTGTCTGAGGCAGCACGTCCTGGGTGAGGCCTGAAAATGAGCAGCCTCCCAAGTGATGTTGCTGCTGCTGATTCCTGGAGCCCGCTTTGTGAACCACTGGCATGGGACGAGGTAGATAGATATGCCCTATGGTTGACGGTGTGGAGCCTGGTAAGCCTTCCTGAGCCAATTCAGCAGGATGAGAAGAGGAATCTTTAATGTGACTTCCATGGCTGAGCCTATCATGGGAGTGCTGTTAGGAGCATTGAACAGCCCTAACTACCAGCCTCCTTTCCAACTGGGAAATTCCTCCTTTTGCCCCCTCTGCTGATCTCAATTGTCTCAGTCCTTTAAGACCCAGCTTCCAATGCTACTTCTCTGGAAGCTTCCCACTGGCTTGAAGCACACGGTCACTGCTTTCAACGCTTGCAGCCAGGCCCTTTGGTCAGAGCCATCCCCCAGGGAGAATGAGCTGCCCTTTGGTTGAGCTGCAAGTTCTTGGAGTTGCATTTGGTTTTCTTCCTTCCACTTTCACTCCTTGGGGCTTCCTCTCATTGGGAGGCTCCTCATTGCAAGTGACTTGCAACATTGGCTACATCTTAGAATTATGTGGGGGGGGGGGGGCTGGGGGGCGGGTAGAGAGCTGGAGGGCTTTTAAAAAATATGAACACTGCTGCATAACTTAAGACACCCCTCACCCCCTCTGGAGAAACAGATACAGCAAAAATTGCAATGTCTAAAAAGTGTTTAACTTAGGTCCCATGGATGTTCATTTTCTCTCCTTGAGAGTATGCTGAGCATTTTCATGTATCAATCGCACACTCCCACCTGCATCAAAAACAAAAGCTCCTGTAGCTAGGTCTCAGGCTCCGAGCCCCTGTAACACTCCCTGTTTTGTCTTCAAATTACTTCTATCCTTGGATAGCTTTCTCCTAGACTGCAGTGGTTCTTGCCACAGAGTGCATGTTAGAATTACCTGGAAAACTTGAAGAAAAAGAAAAAAAAGTAGTGATGCCTAGAGAATCTGATTGGCTTGGTTTGGGAAGTGGCCCAGGCATGAAGATTTTTCAAAGTTCTCCAGGAGATTTGAATGTGCAGCTAAGATTGAGACTGACTGTTCTAGACTGGGAGACCCCTTCATAAGTGTCTATTCAGGGCTCCTGAGTATAAAGTCTTGGAGTTCGCGGGCGGTCTTCAGATGGTCTGTAAACCCACAGAAATTGTATGTAAAATGTTCTGTATATGTTCATGCATCCAAATATGTATATATGCATGCACTCATATACATATGTGTACATGTGCCTGCTCTCCTCATAATTCCTAGGGAGAGAGACTATTTGGCTGAGGGATTTATATACACATACATATATGTTCTGTACACACATTTGTATATTTCTCTAGCACAAGGATTCACAGCTTTCAGTAGGATCTAAAGGGGTCTATGACTCAAAATAGTTTAAGAAACATTTGTATAAATCAGCACATACCTCTTCTACTGCTAGAGGCACAAATTGGTACAATGTTTTTAGAGGACAATTTAGCAGTACCCTTCAGCCTGCAAAATGCATATCCCTTTCAAATCGGCAATTCATTTCTAGGGGTCTAGGCTGGACACAAAGGAAAATGGACAAGACTGTTCTGGAAGGGTTGTTTGTAATAAAGCATCATTGGATATAATCTAACTCTAGAGGCTGGTGGTGAAGAAATCAACTATGTCTCATCTATTCAACAGAATACTAGCTGTAGATAGAAAGAATAATGGAATTTGTAGGAATGGAATGGAATGGAATGGAATGGAATGGAATGGAATGGAATGGAATGGAATGGAATAATCTCCAAGGTATTTTATTAAACAAGTAAAGAATCTCAATGTCAAGTATGAGTTTGTTTGTTGAAAAAACTGAACTAAAATGATATGTGCCTATTTTCCAAATATGCCTAGCAAGCCTAAAACCACAATAATGATCTTCCTACCACCCTGACCCTAGATGTTTCCATTACCCTGTCTGGCACATCTCAGACCCTTCTATGGGATGCTGTTTTGCTCACAGCCACTGATGAAGGGACAGATTTGTTGGGCCAAGTATTCATTCCATCATATGACCACCAGACCTGACTGATCAAGGATAGGTCCTTGGACAACCAATCCCTAGGCTAACTAGAAGCCTGGATTGAAACTCTTGAGCCCAACAGTATCTCTTTCTAGGAACTGCAACAAGAGTAAGTCAACCAACAATGAGAGGAAAGGGCAGCAGAATCATTGAATCAGCCCAGTCCTGCTCCTGGGTCTTGTTCCTGCTGAGAGGCCTGGGGGTGGGGACCAGGGCACTGCTCTGTATCCAGACTCACCTTTCCCCAGGGGGCCCAATCCTGCTAGAATCCTGACCTTGATTTTCAAGGAGGTTCCACTTTCATTATAGTCCCCCTCCATCCCTACAGTTAACAACCCTTGCTTCTAACCAGGAAATCCTAAATACGCCTTCCCTCCCAGCCCCGGGGCAACTCCCAAATCTCAGACTCAATGAAAGTCACCACAGGTCACCCTCTGTATCCACGACTCAAACCTGGACAACATCCCTTCCTCCTGGGTCATGCTCTGCCTCACCCTGCACTTACACGGAAGCACCAAGCCCTGTGGACTCCAACTCATGACTTGCTTTAAATCCACTTATTGTCTTCATCCAAGTGTGGATTAATTATCTTTCCCTCTGTAGGAGTCACCTTGGGCTGCCATAACCAAATACCACAAACTGGGTGGGTTGAACAACAGAAATTTGGTTTCTCACAGTTCTGGAAGCTGGAAGTCCAAGATCAAGGTGCTCTCAGGGTCCTGGTGAGACCTCTCTTCCTGGCTTGTGGATAGCTGCCTTTTCTCTGTGTCCTCACATGGTTTCTTCTCTGTGCTTGTGTGTAGAAAGAGAGAGAGAGAGAGAGAGAGAGAGAAAGAAAGAGATATCTCTGGTGTCTCTCTCTCTTCTCATAAGGACACCAGCCCTATTGGATTAGGGCCCTACCCTTATGAGCTCATTTAATGGAATTACCTCCTTAAAGACCCCCATCTCCAAATACGGCTACACTGGGAGTTAGGGCTTCAACATATGCATTTGGGGGCTCACAGTTCAGTCCATAACACCCTCCAGACCTGCTCCTCCTTCCTTGGTTCCTGTCTCTGCAGTGCACGCAAGCTAGGAACCTAGTAGTCACCTTCACTGCTCCCTCATGTTTAGGTCACAGCTGTCTCTTTTGGCTCATGCTCTCCAGTCCCAATGCCATTATCCTAATCCAGGCCACCTCTGCTGTTGTGTGACTCAGGGAACAGAGTTGAAGCTGAGACTGAAGCAGTGACACACACGGAAGAGGGAACAACCTCCACATGTGTCCCGGCTGTGATTAGTTTCTTGTCCTTGGCTGTCCATGGGATGCCTTCATATCCTTGAACTTGACCTATTTGTATAAGCTCCTCTTTCTTGGAAACCAACAAATGCAGACCAAAATGTACTCTCTGCCAACCCCTTTATTGGTTCCCACCAACCCTCAACCCCCGCCTCACCATCTAGCTAACAAAAGTAAATGCTTTTCCTCAAAAACGCTGGTCTCTCATCCTGCATACCTTGGCTCATACACCCTTGGCCTGACCCTGTCATCACCCCCTTGCTCAATGAACTCTCAGAGAACTTTTCGGAATGACTCCACATGTTACCTCTTCTTGGAAGCCTTCCCTGACTTCAGCAGACTCCTGGGCCCCTGTCTGTATAGTAAGAGTATATTGCAGTCATGACGTGCTTAGGCTCTGGTGCCCAGAAACTTGGATTCAAATTGTGGTTCTGCCACTTACATGTTGTGTAATTTGGGGCAACATCCTTCACCTCTTTATGTTTGTGTCTTTGTTTATAGCATGGGGGGACTGTTGTGAGGATTAAATGAGTTAATATAGGAAAAAAGTTTAGAATAGCGCCTGGCATACTGTAAGTGCTTAATAAATTCTAGCAATGACCATGACTCTGTGCAATGCCAATGGCACCCACCAATGGAATGTGAGCCCTTTGGTCTCCACTCAAGTCCTCCGAGGTGCCCACTCTGTCTACGGCCAGTCTTCCCTATGCTTCCTGCCATTCTGGAAAGACCTGTGTTTTAGCAGTTGCATGTATTATAATTGCTGTTCTCTCCTTAACCAGACTCCTTGGGCTTCATTAAAAGACAGGAGCTTAATTTTTTTTTTTATTTGCTTTGCCCAGTAGAGTTACTGGCACATACAAGGTACTCAGTAGAAGATATCTGTTGCATGTGTTATAATTGCAAATTTACTTGTCTGTATCATCCATTAGTCAGCAAGGTCCTTGATCGATCTTATTCTTTGTATAAGGAGGAGCCGTGGTGGTAAGTTAGACAGTATGGGCTCAGAGCCAGACAGCCTACTATGCCACTTCCTAGCTGTGCAACCTTGAGCCAGCCACTTTTCCAGTCTCATTCCAATTAACTTGACCTGAACCCCGAGTCTGGGCTCTAACTCACTGCATTATGCCTTACGTCTTGACCATCGATGACCATTCATGTCCTGGGCATTTGTCCATGCAGCTCCCTTCTGCATCAGATGCCTCTCCCTCTTCTGCGTGTGACACATTCGTGTATATCTGTTAGGACCCAGCTCACGTGTCTTAGAGGCTTTCATGAAGCCATCTCGTACTCTTCGTCCAATGCTAATCCTTCTATATTCTGTTATTATAATAATATCTCCACAGAGATGCTCTGATGTACCTGTATGTGTGTATATGTTCCTAAAGAACAGTTTTCTAGGGTTACAGAATATACAGTATCTATTTAAAACCAGCCAAAGGAAACATCACAAAACATTAAAAGGAAAGAGATACTGATCGCTATATCCTAGAATGATATGATAATGGGAATAAAGTCTTCAGAAAAGTCAGACCAACTTTTCTTTAAAGAGTCGCTATTTTGGGAGTTGATGAGAGGAAAAGAGGCGAAGAGCTCATCAATGTCGGTAAGGTCCTTTGAAGATGAAGACTGCCAGGCAAGAGTGTGAAGTATCAGATTTCTGTATAATTAGGCATCGGGTCTGCTCCAGATCATCTCCATCTCTGGCAGAGCCTCGCTTTATTTTTGCAAACAATTGAATGCTTTCATTCATAACCTTTCCTTTCATTTGAATATGGCTCTTCAGGGCGCAGCGAAGGGCTTGGAAATCATCATTTGAATCAGGTTGTTGTCTTTATATATTATGTGGTGGATATGAAATCTTTATCTTCCTTTCTGTTTTTCAAACAGGAGGAAGCCAGCCTCTCTTTGAAAATAAAGCAAGCCTTCCCAGAATGTACTCTGCACCTTAGGTCTCTGAGACATAAAGAAAACCCAGAAAGAATACTCCAAGGTGCATTAAAGAGTTTTTCACGCCCACCTGCAAGAAACAAACTTGCATTTCTTTATTTAGGGACTTTCATTTTGTGGGCATTGGTTTGATTCTGGTGAGTCCCAACTTACTTTTTTGAATAAATTAAACTGCCTTTAATTTGCTGCTTGATGCTTATGTGGGGGTGAGCATACTTTGTTTCCAGAACTTCTTCCCCGTGGGATGTGGAAGTGTTAGTGCCAACTTTTTTTGTTTTGTTTTGTTTTTTTCCAAAAGGAGATCGAAGAGTCGGGCTTAAACGACGAACTCAGCAGTGGTTGCAAATCTCTTTGAAATCATTAGATGAAAGGCAAAAATAAATCTGCACTAAGCGTGTATCTCATCACTGCTTTTGTTATTATTGTGGGAATTGGCCATTCAAAGAGCATTTCATTACTGAATTTTCTCTCTGAATTTATGACACCTTCAGTTTTACTTAGGAGAAGTATGTTTCTTTCATCGGTGTCCCTTAGATTTTTTACTGAAGGGAGCTTATTATCTCAGTGGAGTTCGAGCCCTGTGGGATACGGGCTGTTTCTTCCTCATACACCCCACGCCTAACACAAACCCAAGCATATGGTAGGGACCAACAACCCCTGGTTGCACTATACTGAATCCAGTGGCTCGCCATTTTGAAATGGGATCAAATAGCTGTAATTAAAAATAGTTTCTTCTCCAATGAAGTCAATGCAGCTTTTGGCAGTTTTAACCGTTTTTCTTCCTGGATATCCAGTTTTCAAGGTTTCGTGGTCTGTCCGGGGATCCTAGCACGGGATCTGTGGCCTGAGTAGGGAAGCAGGAAGCCAGATTCCATAAGGACAGCTGAGTCTGCCCAGGCTCCTGCCCTGTGTTTTCCCTGGCTGCACTTCCTACCACACCAGCTCCACACCTGCACTGCAGAGGCATCAGACCTGTTCCACCGAGCTCCTTCTGGCTGTCCTAAAACAAACCAACAAAAGCTTGCTGCTCCCCGTGCACTGTGGGGCTCTGAGCTGGTTAACGACTCACTGAGAAGACAGCTCTGAAATTGCTCCTGCCTACAGAGGGTGAGGGTGGGTATATATGGAGATTTCCAACTTGACGAATCTGTTTGGGAAGTCTGAATTTGCAGTTTGGGGAGAGAGCTTGTTCGAGGAGCGTCTGCGTGAACATTCTGCTGGAGCAGCCTGTGTGCTGAAATTCACGAGGCTGGCACTTGACGGTTCAGCTTGACTCTGCAGGCTCTGTGGTCTCATCCCAAAGTCACAGCCCACACAACTGGCATTTATTTCCCCTGGTGGCTTGGAGAACTTAGACAATAATTCCCAAGCTCTGTTTGGGAGGCCAGATCGAGAAGGGGAGAGAAAGAGGGGTTGTGACGAAGCCATCTGTTTCTTTCCACCCAGGAATCTATGCCCCTATGTCCTCTGGCTGGTTAGGGCCCCGGTGTTGAGGCTAGTGCCACAAAAGGAAGCTTCCTGAGACAAGAGAGCAAGGGAAAGATTTCCTTCCCTGTTGCAGGAAGCTCTCTGGGAGCTAAGGAAGAAGGGAAATGACCCTGAGGATCCCCTGCATCCTCTCTCTCCCAGTGGGGTTCAAATAACTCATCTGGCTTCCTGTGACACTAGTTGCCTGTTATTCCACAAATTATTTTTTAAGAAGATATATCCACACCACATCAAAGTCTCTATCTTTTAGGACATCCCCCAGGACAGGGCATTGGATGGCTTCTGTAAATCTCTATGTTAGGAAAAGAAATCCCCGGGGCATTTGTCAGTGTTTCAAGAAACATGTTACTAATTCTAAACTGTTGATATTGGAAAGTTATTTACATAAAAATTATGTGAAAACCATCATGGAATCTCTTTGCAACCCCAACGTGCTTTCTCGAGAGAGGGTAGAGTAATTGTTACAGCTCCAAAGGAACACCCATCTTAGGGCTGATACGGGAATGAGAAGGAGCTGCTTTTGTTCTAGAAACACAGGCCTAGTACTTCTTTTGAAACACCTACCCTAGCAAATCGGAAGTGAATACACACTTTGAAGATTGTGACTGTGATTCCTCTTGTCCATGTTAAAAAAAGCAGTTATCTCTGTATATGATCCCATCAGAAGAAAACCAACAACGAAATGATATATTTTCAGAAAGATATCATTTACGAAATCAAAGTCAAGATAATCAAAGCCTTCCTTGCTTAAACATTTGTAGGATTTTAAGTTAGGACTTTGTAGATCACGTTCTTCCTTGGCCGCTTGAAAATTCATTCTCTGTTTCCTCTCTATTTAGTAAGACATGATTAACAGATTCCATAAGGTGATGGTAAATGAAACCCCAAATACAGCAAAAGTAATGTGAGCGAAATTATCAAGGGGGAATGAGCGAGTTAAATATAAACGGACCGGCTCATGCATTTTTAATGATTTTTTTTTTCTTCAACACAAAACAAAAACAAGGAGGTAGGTAAGGTATAAAGGCAGTCATTTATGTAATCATTGCATCTAAAACCGTTACACCATAGAATAATAGAAGTAAAAAATAGAGTAATTAGCATGATCCATTGAGAGCTTAATCAAGGACAACACTGTTTGCTGCCTGTTAATTTGTAACTCATTTGCCTCCACTGATAACACTTTGCCACTGAACTCTGTAGAATGGAAGTAGAACCCCCCTGGAAACTCAACACACAGCTGGTACCTGCTTGCGCTAAACTGACCTTCAGGGCGGTGCTGCTGAAAAACCTAAAGTTGCATTCCAAATGTATCTTCTTTGTGAAAATAAAGTCTATGTTCTTCTCCTTCTCCCCTTCCTCTTCCCTCCCCCCTTCTCCTCCTCCTCCTTTCTCTTTTGACATAACAATTTGGTTTGGGCTGAGGGAAACGGTTTAAAAAAGCAGTGAGCGCGTTACAGAGACGGCATTTTAGCAAAGACGTAGCTGAGGCACCTTTAATAGTATGTGCTTGACCTTTGGATGGTGAGTTCAAGTTTACAAAGCAGGTTGGTCTGTATCTGCTCATCTAAGCTTCATAACAAAGAAGTGCTATTATTATTCCCCACTTCACAGATAGGAAAATTGAGACAGAAAGCATTTAAACAATTTGCCCCCAAATTATTTCACCCAGCTATTCAGACGCAGGGTCAGGAAGTGAACCCAGCACGGAAACCCCCAAATCCTGTATTCCTTCACTACACTTAGCTACCACCTAAAAGCTGTACAACCCCAAAGGGGCTCTGAGAAATAAGCTTAGCACTTTGAGCAGAACTTCACTCTGTAACTGATAAAAACCCACTCAGATCTCTCCTTTCCTGACAACTCACAGCTCAAATGTCATGGAAAAGAAACACTTCCTACCTCTCTCGCCTTGCTCCCACCCCCGACTACACTCTTCTCTTCTATTCGGGCTGTCAGATTTTTCTTGCAAGGCATTTGGGACTCCAATCAGGCGGTGGGGGGGGGGGGGGGGGGGGGGCACCTTGCCCTGATTCTCATGGCAATGACAACCAAACTGTTACGTTAATTGTTGAGGGGGAAGTAGGGGTGCAGATTATTCACAAAGAACATATAATTCCCAACTCACCTCCAGTTATGAAATACCTCCTCTAACTTGATCTTAACCCTCTCCTGGCTCACACTTCAAATCGCCGATTGGAAGTTAGATTTAGGCAGAGAGACACATAGCTCATAAAATTATTCACTCCCAGATAATTAAGAGTAATACATTGTCTGAGAAACGGAATTAATTAGATATCAGCAGTGAATTAACTAAAAGATCAAGGCCAACCAAAGTCACGTGCAAGCCAAAGTCATGGAGTAGCCAAGGGCCCATGAGTAAGAACAGGCAATCCGTGGAGAACAAGAGCTTAACTTCTCTGCAACCAAAGAACCTTGACTACAATATTGAGAAAAGAGTTATATTGGTAAAACCATTGTCCAACAATACCAACCAGGCTGTACTCGCATGCTAGGTAGTAAAGCAACCAAGTTCCAAATATACCTCGGAACAACACCAGAGGGCTTCACGGAGGAGGGGGCCTTTGAGTTACCCTTTGAGAAATGTTTGTTTAGAGTGTGATAGATCTCACACTGGAGAGTGCTGTTGAAAAGCTGTGTTCACAGAATATTAGTTTTGCAAAAATGTGTAGAGAACTTTGGAGGAAAAAGATTGCTTAGAAGAACCAGAGGCGAGGAAGGGTAAAATCTGAGAAACATTGCAAGGAATGGTTTCTAGAACAGACAATTAATTAGAAGGAATCCAATAAGGACATCCTCATCAGGGAACCAGACTCTAGCTTGAGTACTTCTCCTAATTTATTATGAGACCTCAGGACTTAGGCAAATCATCAAGCCTTTCTGGACTCTCGTTCCTTCTTCTGAAAATGACAGAGTCGCCTTCTTTCTCTAACATGAAAGAATTCTATGATTCCAGTGATTCCTATCTCAGAGACGGGGGGAAATACTGCCTCAGTTGACTGAAATGAGGAAAGGCTTCTGGGGGACTACATGACTCAGTTATGTCTGAGGACGCCCCAGTGTAGTCTGAGTACAGCTCTATGACGCTGAGAGAATATGTCAAGCACGTGGTGACTAGAACCCCATCACTCTGTGAAAGTGGCCGGTCACCCTCTGGGTGTTACCCCATGACTCTCTGACTGTGTTCCAGGCACTTCTGTGGCTCTAAGGATGTTTTTGCCAGATGAAATCTCTAAATCCTTTACTCCCATTGCTACTAATGATAAAATGTTTTTACTGGTAAATATCCATTGCATCTAAAATTCCTCAGGTTTCTTTTACAGAATGTAGGGGCTCAACAGTAAGTTTCTAGGTAATCACTGAATATGGAAAAAAAAAAATCACAACTCTTTCACTAGTTGGATCACAGGGACCAAGTCTCATCCCCTTCTGTGTTAAGAGGAACCAATGCTTTCCCTTGCGCATATTAGACCAGTGAATATAATACAGGTTGAATGAATGAATGAATGAATGAATGAATTAGAAAGTACATGAATGACAGAGTTCTAATTCTTCAAATTTTGGGAAAACCGCCATGGCCTTAGTGATAAGAAGAGAAATAATCAAGAATATTCTGTATTGCAGTTTTTAAAAGCACCCACATCTGTACGATTACTCTAAGGATGAACATTTAGTGTTATATATAGGTATTCTGGAATCATGTGTGGTGACTGTGCACATTAGCTGGCAGTAGTGGTATGACCCATTTCAAGTATAATTCCTTAAAAATAATCACAGGGTGGCAAACGTGAACTCTGCTAAAATGTACCTACATGCGTAATGTTCCCCAATGCCTCTTTAAACAAGGGCACGGACAAATGAACTCGCTGAGCGAGTTTCCTCTGAATGTGAGATAGGAGATGGCACTTAATTCTGTATCCATTTAAAAATACTGGAACCTCATGCCAGTGGTAGGGGCTTTGTTCTTAGATGGCACCATTAAAGAATGACAAGTGAGATTTCTCTTGGTGTGATAAAATTACCTCAGGTGGTTCAAGGAACGTGAAGTCACAGGCATGGGACAAACCAGTACGTGAGTCAGATTATGGCAAGTTCTTTTTATTGGTTTGGGGTGGTATTTGATTAGGGTCAGAGTTATGAGAAGGGCTAGTAGATGTCAACTCGGGATAATTGTGACAGTACAACGCTCCTATTAACACCGATCAGTGTGTGCAGTCATGATACCCCCTCTCTCTCTCTCTTTCCCTCTCAAAATAAATAAGTAAACTTAAAAAATAAATAAATAAAATGTCTTCCAATCAACCAGCCAGCAATTATTTATTCAGGAATTGTCGAGCACGGTGGAGAACCCTGAGATCATAAATAGGGTATACCCAGGTGTAGGCGAGGAGCTCCCATTTTTGTTGACCAGAGTAAATTCAACTTGAAGGTGGTTATCGTGTTTCTCAGATCAGGTCAAACTCGGGTGGGAATCAAAATAATACTGGAGAATTTCAAGTAAACAAAGGCTTTCCTCAAATCAGCTTAGGTTTGGAGGAAATGAGTTTATTTTATCTTAAATAGGTTACTAAATTAAAGGCTGATTTTCTTAGATACAGACCATGCAAATGTACTGTTATCTGATTCATAGATACTGGTAATTCTAACCCTGTTAGATCCAATCCTCCTTTTCATAACAAAGACGAACTTCCTCCTTGCTGTCCGGCAATACAATTTGTAGATAATATAACCTATCTGCACATAGACTCTCAAGACATCATTATATTATGAGTACTAAAATAGTTTAATTCAGAGAGACAGAAAGGAGAATGATGGTTGCCACAGGCTGGGGGAATAGGGACTTATTGTTTAATGAGTATAGAGTTTCAATTGTGCAAGATGAAAAGATTTTTGCGGATGGATGGTGGGTGATTGCACAACAATGTAAGCGTACTTAATGCTGAACTGTATACTTAAAAAATGGTTAGGTTGGTAAATATTATGTGTTTTTTTACCACAATTTAAAAAAATCATTATATTGGCTTACTTGTAATGAGAAAATACAGGAAAAGTCATGTATTTTCGAATAATATGAATGACAAATTATTAATGCCTAGGTTCAGCTACGCTAGAAGACATAAGGAATTGGTGAGAAGCTGGCTGTTTATGGAATCACCATGAATGTGAGGGATACATATGTGGTCTGACATGTGTGTTTCCAGAGCAGTGCTGCTGAAGAGGACGTTTACCAAATGGTGAATGACTCTTGGAAGGTTCTGCACAAAACAAGGCACAGTGTTCTCTCAATGTATATGGTAGTTGCATTTTGGGAAAATTTGGTGTATCTAAAATTGTGAAAAAGATACATTGTGTTTATATGTAAAGCAAGTTGGATTCTTAGATAAACATAAGGAAAATTCCCACCTACATATTGGGTTTGTATTTGAACTTCGCAAAGAACACAAGACCTGTCTTTGCTGTTCGAAACTGTTTCTAGCACTGCAGGGCACCCTTCATCCCTGACCCCTGCCCACCAAATACCCGTAGTACCCCCTATAGTCACTGTGTCAACCGAAAGTCCCCTTCTTGAGATCCAGTGATGAATACTGCCTACACTTGTTGCACCAGACCCGACCCCTCTCTCAGTGATGCTGTGACAGGTTTCTCACTTCACGATGATTTCCTTCTTTTCGGAGCTCACAGCTTGATGGCCTTTTATTGATCCTAATTACTAAATAATAAAATGGCTCTTAACCTGTGTTGCCCAATTAGCTGAAAACCACCGGAGACTCTGAAAGAAACATACTTTTCCTCTCTACTTTTAGAAAAGCTGACAAATAAATTAGTTGATATCAGATACTGGTTCTAAAAATTAATGCTTGGGTGGCACCTGGGTGGTGCAGTCAGTTAAGCATCCAACTCTTGAGTTTGAGCCCCACGTGGGGATCCGTGCTGATGGTGTGGAACCTGCTTGGGATTCTGTCTTTCCTTCTCTGTCTTCTCCTTTTGTCTTTCCCTCGCCGGCTTGTACTCTCTCTCAAAATAAATAAATTCAAGAAAATGAAAAATAAATAAAAATTAATGCTTGGTCAGTATTGCCATGGGACTCCTCACCACTGCCCTTTGGGCAAGTACAGTGTCCTGAGATGCTCCCAATCATTTAAGGAAGATCAACCCCCATTCACAATGGGTCCAAGTTAACATGTGCTTTTACTGTGGTCTTTTTTTTTTTTTTAAGTTTATTCATTTATTTTGAGAGAGAAAAAACAGAGCATGCGAGTGAGGGAGGGGCACAGAGACAGGAAGACAAAGAATCTCAAGCAGGCTCCACACTGTCATCCCAGGGCCCGACGTGGGGCTCGATCTCACTAACCATGAGATCGTGACCTGAGCCAAAACCAAGAGTCTGACGCTTAACCGACTGAGCCACCCAGGCGCCCCTACTGTGGTCTTTTCACTGAAAAATTCATACTTCTACAGAAAGCAAGTGCTCTGAGGGCAGGCCTTCCTCATTCACATTTCCCACGGCACCTCTCATGTGGTCTCGAGCAGGGAACACACTCAAATATCTGTTGAGATGAACTGAATTTGTCCGCGTCAGATATTTGTAGTAACTACCAATATCAAATTAATCAGAATACCCTAGCTTTCATCCCTCCAGATAGATGAATTTTAATGTACTGTATTTCACCTTTTCCTATGTTGTCAGCTCACAATTCATGGAGACAGCTCACAATTCATGTGAGTCGGTCATAGTGAAGAGCGAAACTCTTCACGCAGGTTATTCTTCCAGTGATTTCATTGTAGATAAAATGAAGTAACCTGAAATCTGCAGAGTAATTATGTCAGATAGCCTCACGTCATCATTTATTCATTCCCAGGATAAAACTGTTTCTCCTGGGCCCTGCAAGAAACAAGTTTGGCTAAGGCAAGCAACCCCCAATTATAATGATATCTTTGCTGTGGAAAAAAAAAAAAAAATAAACGTGTAATTAAATTTTGCAGGTGCAACAATCCTGCCACTGTGAACCACGGAGGAAATCTGTGAAATTATCCTAAGCAATTTTCTCTAGTGTAATTTGGAAATTAGCCCACCTGGAGACATAAACCCACAATTTCCTCTGCCATTGTCTTATCACCTTGATCTTGTCTTCAATGCCGGGCCTCCTGCTGCAAAAAAGAAGCAGGACTGAACATCGCGATCTCAGCAACAGGGTTGAATTATTTCTGAAATTTGAATGCCGGGCCCATTGACTTTCACGGTGGCTTTAAACACCATAAAAACCAACCGAAAGTACCGCAGGGCACAACTAACCTGCCAGCGAAGCATTGCCGAGTCTCGGCAACTTGGGGACACGTGCAGACTTGAAATGCCGAGCCCGGTGCCAAAGCCCGCCTTCCTCGGAAACCGCATGCAGCGTCTCCTGAAGCAGCACACAGTGAGCGTGCGAGCACCAGCCCGGAAACAACGCATGTGAACACCAAATCCCGGGACCCCCTGAACAGAACCATTTTTAACTTTCCTCTCCGCGTCCTCAGCGTCCTCAGCGGTGGAGTGAGGGCCCCGAGCCCATCAGCACAAAGGGGCAAGGCCAGAAATGGTGTGTCTGCTTTGTTTCTGCAAGTCCCTGTCTGTGTGACTTGGGGAAATGGCTTTCTTAGCCTCGGGCTCATCATCTGCAAAAGGAGAGTCTTTATTTGCAGAAGGGCTTTAGGATCTTCAAAGGGAAGACGCTCAACCATTATTTACATATTTGGACATCTTTTAGGCTGTGCCGGTCACACCTCGTTGTGCTTCCCAGATTTCTCAGGGAGTCTGAGAATGTTGTCTTCCTTTACTCTCCATACCCTCCCCGAAGCCTCACTGAGCACACCTATCTTCCGATTACTGGAGCTCCTGAAACAGAGTCAAGGATTGAGGTTCTAGGGTCCTCTATGGCAATATTTGGTGTCGCTTTTAGTGTGGCTTGCTTGCTTTTACTTCCTACAAATACTTAGACGTACAAATACATGCAGAAGCATACACTCCAGGGCGCCCGGGTGGCTCAGTCAGGTAAGTGTCAGATTCAGCTCAGGTCATGATCTCGTGGCTCGCAGGTTCGAGCCCCACATCAGGCTCTCTGCTGTTGGTGCAGAGCCCGTTTTGGATCCTCTGTCCTCCTCTATCTCTGCCCCTCCCCTGCTTGCATCTCTGTCTCTCTCTCTCTCTCTCTCTCAAAAATAAATAAATATATATATATTTTTAAAAGAATCACACTCCATTTGTGCCTTGATAACTCACATAGCCGTTCTTCACTTGGACATTCCTGTAAGCCTTACCAACACTGCCCCCACAAGCCTCATTAGGGGTAGTTGTCTCTTATACCGTTCTCCAGCATTCTGCGCCTACATCCATCAGAGCACTTATCACAATGTATTATAATTGTGTGTTTGTTGACCCCCGAACCATTTGTCTATGAATTCCTTGAAGGCAGAGATTATTGTTTATTGCCCTTTCACTTATGATTCATATAATGCATAGCCCACAGTAGGAATTCAGTATATGTGTGTTAAAGTGATGAATGGATACATATGTGTGCAGAACTGTATCAGGATTTGAATGTATTTTTCCCATTCTTCTGATTTTTTAAAGCTTATTTATTTATTTTGAGAGAGAGAGAGAGAGCACGCAAATATGAGTGGGCGAGGGGCAGAGAGAGAGAATCCCAAGGAGGCTCAGCACTGTCAGTGCAGAGCCTGATGCGGGGCTCGAACCCACGAACGGTAAGATCATGACCTGAGCTGAAACCAAGAGTCAGCTACTTAACTGACTGAGCCACCCAGGTATCCCTTGATTTCTTTATCGGTTTTCATAAATTGTTTCTAAGTTTGCAAGAATTATAGAAGCTGCTGGTGACCATTTCAAATAATTTAGAGTACAGAAAGAGGAAAAAATGAGTCTTCTTTTACTCTTCCTCATTAGTCCCACTCTACTCCTCCAGAGGGAACCACTGTGAAAGCCTTTTCTTTGCGTTTATAAACATATACTTAATACATCAACAAAAATATTTTGAAAAACACGACAGGGTTATATTTTAGGTATTGCTCTGCTCTTGCTTATTTTTTTCCTACCTAAAGCATAAAGTATCTCATTCTTGTTTATAAGTCCAAAATGTTTATTTGTGTCGGCATTCACTTTCCTATTAATTGATTATGAAAATGTTCCACACACTTGTTTAAAAAAATCAAACAGTGCAGAAGGTATAGGGTGAAAAGTAAAATCGTCTTTTTTCATTGCTCCTCTTGGGCATTCCATATCTCAGCAGTGAACAGTTGTAATCACACCTCGTTTTATTGCTTTGGGTCGTTATCCCAACAGTTCCAAATTACTTCTTAATTTCCTAACATTAGATAGTATCTATCAACTTGATAAGAAAGGTGAAGAATTTAGTGCCTTTTTAAAAAGTTTATTTATTTATTTTGAGAAAGAGAGAGAGCATGTGCATGCATGGGGGTGGGGTGCAGAGAGAGAAAGGGACAGAGAATCCCAAGCAGGTTTCAGGCTGTTAGCGAAGAGCTCCACGCGGGGCTCGAACTCATGAACTCATGAGATCATGACTTGAGCTGAAGTTGGACATTTAACCTACTAAGCCACTCAAGCTTCCCAAGAATTTAGTGCTTTTATTCTACTTCCACTTCAGCCCTTGACTTTCTTTCTGTCTATGTTTAGTTGCTTCAGGGGTTACACCGATAACCTTATATAAAGCCCTTACAATTCTATCTTGCACAGCACCTCGGCCGGCTGTGTACTTGGCAGATGTTAAAGCATCTGCACTTCCCTCTCCCTGCCCTGTCTCAGCTATGACATCACTGTCCGGGTTTATGGTATTTACCTCTAGAACTTAGCAGTTTCCCCGCTTCTCCGGTGCCATGCTTCTGCTTTTGGTATCCAGACATTAGATAAGATTTCTTGTTTGTTAATAACACCTATCTTGTTATTATGGTTGTTATAAACCGATTCTTTTGAGGCTATCTTTTTCGCTATCTCAGTGGGGCTTTTGCGGGGGGGGGGGGGGGGGGGTAGAGATACACACTTAGCCTGCCATCTTGAACTGGGCTCTCCCCTGCTTCTTTTGAAGGTGATTATTTCTTTCGGACAAATGTGTTAGCATTTCTTAATTCTGAAAGCCCATAAGTATAATTGTGATGGTGACCTGAATTGTGTTAGGAAGAATTTAAGGATTTGGGACCGTGTCAGTCAAGATTGCTATTTCCATGCCTTCGCTGTAACTCACTACAGTTTTTCTTATCCACCACCTCTACTTTGCTTCCTAATAAGCAATAATAGCAAAGTTCTTCTACAGATAATGATCTATTTTTTCTGTACCGTAAGTGTCAAGGAATTCAAATTACTTGTATCATAAACTATTGCCTCCATTTGTTCTTGTGTCCTATCTTCCCAAGTAAACAGTAAACTCAAGAATCACAAGGAGCTTCTGAGGCTGCATTTTGTCTTCTTTTAAAAATTCCTTCCTAGCGAAGTGCGTGGCAGGTAGCGGGCATATGACTTGCTGAATGTAAGTGAACTGACCTCGGCAGTTGATTCTTCATTGCAGACTTCTAGGCTCCACACCTTGGGAATAGCATGACTTTACCCAGTTTGTCCCTAGGTCATTGTATGAAGGAGCCCTTGAAATGCTGAGAAACTCCCTTTTAATGCTAATTATACATGACTTCTCTTCCCCTTCTTTGGACGCCGATATTAAATGCAACAGGGAAACTGATTTCAATTACAGTGGATGCCTTAGCTTTCTAGTTCATCAAATTACACACACACACACACACACACACACACACACACACACAACTTCCGTGGAGGTTATCCAGTGTAATTCTTAGTACTGGGGAGCACGAACAGGGTGCCAATTACTTAAGAAGTGCTCATTAGGAATTAGAAAGCAAATATAATTACCACATGCCAATTGCATAGGAAATAAGAATGCTTTTCAACAAAGCCGGGCTTATTTTATATGTCCCATATAGCTCCCACAGGATCTGTTCTTACATGTTTTGCTTTCTTTCTTTTTTTTTTTTAACTCCACCAGAGACTGAATACATATGGAAGACAAAGACATAAGAAGTGATAAACGTACTAGACTACAAATTCCTTATTTGTCTTACTCCATTGTATCTCAGCACCTTGCTGTGTGCACTGTAGGCACACTACACATACTTAATGGATCTTTTTAATACCTATGGTAGAAAGGAAGTTCCTTTTTTGCAACGTGGGGCTTTTTTTTTTTTTTTTCCTGCCATCACAAAACAGGCATCAAAAGGCCTGCATGTGCTAGGGTGATATTTAAATTTAGAAAAAGTTTGAGAGCTAGAAATTACTTGAGTGATTAATAATCCACCCCACCCCCCACCAACTTCACAATGGGTATAAATGATGTTCAGTGTGACAATGTGACAATAAGACCAGAAAGCCCCTTGTCTTAGATTCCTACAATCTCCACTTCGTTGGAATCACTGTTAGGCAAGGTCTTTTTCAAACATTCCTCTTGTATCTGCCCTGAACTTCACCCATATTTACTCCCCAGCTAGTGTCCAAAAATGCTGTCTTACACACTTGGCATAAGTGATTCGTATTTTTTTTGTTTTGTTTTGTGCCTGACCTTAGGTACTAATTAAATTAGACAACTATTTTGCAGATGCCTATGGAGAAAACAAAACTGTAACAGTTTTCAATAACCACCATCGGGAGTGTTCAACCTGATAAGAAGTTTACTTAGGGGTTTCTGTACTGCGTCCTCTAGGAGGCTTAATTTTCTTCGTAAAAATTAGTTGTGCTCTATTTAAAATATAAATGTTATGTACAGGTGCCTGAGTGGCTCAGTTGGTTGAACGTCTGACTCTTGGTTGATTGTCTGACTCTTGATTTTGCCTCAGGTCATGATCCAGGGTCATGGGACT
Source organism: Panthera onca (assembly GCF_046562875.1). Taxonomy (NCBI): domain Eukaryota; kingdom Metazoa; phylum Chordata; class Mammalia; order Carnivora; family Felidae; genus Panthera; species Panthera onca. Next base: position 48,122,125 of record NC_138350.1, read on the forward strand.
GAGCCCCGCATCAGGTTCCACACTGAGCATGAGCCTGCTTAAGATTCTCTTTCTCCCTCTTACCCCACGCTCTCTCTTTCTCTCTAAAATAAAATAAAATAATAAAATAAAATAAAAATTATAAACATTATATAGAAATAGTTTTGGAAAAAAGTCAGTTTTCCATAAATTACATGCAAAAATCAGAAGTTATTTCACACCATGAAAATTTCATGTTCTCATTCCTCATTAGCATGCAGAAACATTCAGTAATGATGAAGTAGTCCATAAATGCCCAAACTAGAGCTTGAGCACAACAGGTAGGCACCTAAGTGCTTTATTTTTGACTTTGGGTCAAAGTAAAAACTTTTGCTTTGGGCACCCAAGCAGAGAAACTGCTTCGTCCAGCTTAAGAGTCAAAAGCGAAGCACTTAGGTGCCTACCTTTGTTCTCATGCTCTGGTTTGGCCATTTCTGGACCAGTTCATCATTGGTGGTTAGGTGTTTGGTCATCGAAAGGGCCTTATTTATCCTTTGAGTCATGGAAGAAGTGTAAGACAATGAAGAAAATGTGAGCTGCTCCCAACTCCCACCCCCTTTTGCCTTTTCTCCTCCATCTATCCAGCTGCACGGAGACATTAGCCAACAGTAACCTGGTCCTCACTGATGCTCTCTGAAGCAGTAAGTTCTATTTGCAGTAAGACTTTCCATATTTATGAGGCTCCACCTGCCCAATGCCTTGTGGGGGATTTATGAAGACAGGTGACTCATCCAGTCGGCAACTGTGTATTGAACACTCACCATATGCCAAGCCCGGTTCTAGGCTCTGGGAATAAACAATGAGTAGGACAGACAAAGTTCCTGCCCTCGCGCTGATGGGGAGATAGACAAGAAACACGTGAATCTATAACGCAATGGCAGGTGTCCTGAGTGCAATGAAAGAAAACAAAACAGGATTAGCAGAGACATTGATGACTGAAAGGTACTCAGGATATGCCCAGTGACTCTAGGGCTCAGTGAATGTGTTGTGTGATTCTGGCGTGAACTTGGCACCTTAATCATTCAACTAGAGCTATATTGTGGTAAGGACAGGACACGCTGTAGTGACCAATGCTTCAGGACAAGCAGAGACTGGGGCCAGGCCTTTCTTTACTGCAATGGAGGATGTGATTTATTATTATTGTTATTACTGTAACTATTGGTATTACCACTGTTGGCCTTGGCAATGAAGTTCTCCCTTGTTTCATAATCTGATTTTAAAAGAGGCCATTGAAATTCATAGCTCAGAGGACATTTGGGAGGCCATGAAACAGAATGGTTTAGAGCAGAGGTCAGTGAACTATGGCCCACATGCCAAATCTAGCCCACTTTTATGCTTTTATGTCTGTCTTGTAAGGTCGAGGCTTTGTTTTGCTTTGTTTGTTTTTTTTTTTTTTTTATATTTTTAAGTGGCTGGGAAAAAAAATAAAAATAAATACAGTTTTTGTGTGACATGTTGCAGATTATGTGAAATTCACATTCTGGATGTCCGTAAATAAAGTTTTATTGGAACACAGGCGCGCTCATTTTTTAAGGTATCGTTGATGGCTGCTTTTGTGTCACAACAGAATTGTTGAACAGCCGTGATGAACCATAGTTCATGACGCCTTAAATACTTATGATTTGGCCCTAAAGACTTGGCTGACCCTTGATTATGAGTATAGGCTCAGCAAGGAACTGGCTACAGCATTTATGATGTGTGCTGAAAATAGAATACTATAGCCACAAAAAAGAATTAAATAAATCTCTATAATTGCTACAGGAAGATGTTTGTGATATGTTAAGTAAAACAAACAAAAGCAATTTAAGTGCAGTAGATTTGGCTTCTCCAAATATTCCACAATGATATAAGCTTCATTAGGGCAGCCCTTGGTCTGTGTCATTCACTGTTGTACCTAGAACTTCATGACCCATAGAACACTCAATAAATATTGGTTGAGTAAATAAATGAATGACTATCACAAACGTCTAGGGAGTTAAAGAAAAAGAAAAGATTTATAATTTTGGCTACATGAAAACTTAAAAAAAATATTTCTTTTGCATGATAAAAACCATCATGATCGGGGCGCCTGGGTGGCCCAGTTGGTTAAGTGTCCATCTTCGGCTCAGGTCATGATCTTGCAGTTTGTGGGTTCGAGCCCTGCGATGGGCTCTGTGCTGACAGCCAGAGCCTGGAGCCTGCTTTGGTTTCTGTGTCTCTCTCTCCCTCTGCCCCTCCCCTACTCACCCTCTGCCTCTCTCTCTCTCAAAAATAAACATTAAAAAACATTTTTTTTAAAAACATCATAAGCCAAATCAACAGACTAATGATGAACCTCAAAAAAAAAAAAACAACCCAAAAACAAAAAAAACAACGCACCAAGGACCTATTCCTTAATGAGCTTATAGAACTCAAGAACAACAACAGCAATGGAATGGAAAAGTGCGCAAAGGATATCATCAGTCAATTCTCAGAAAAGGAACTGCAAATGGCTCTTCCCTCCGGTTACTTATAAGAGAAAAGAAAATTAAACTAAATTTAAAGGAGATTCTCTTTTTTCAACTCCCAGCTGATGAAAACATACTGTGCTAGTGGAATTGCAAATTGGCAAGTTTCTAGGGAGTACTACTTGACAACATCTAACCAGAATTTATTTATATTTATATTTTTTCTTTTTCTTTTTTTTTAATGTTTATTTATTTATTTGTTGAGAGAGAGAGAGAGAGAGAGAGAGAGAGAGAGCAAGCAACCGGGGAGGGGCAGAGAGAAAGGGAGAAAGAGAATCCCAAGCATGCCCAGGCGCTGTCAGCTCAGAGCCCAACATGGGGCTCGAACTCACGAACTATGAGATCATGACCTGAACCAAAACCAAGAGTTGGACACTTAACTGACTGAGCCACTCAGTCTCCCCTAACCAGAATTTTGACCTAGTTACTTTAATTCTAAAAAGTCATCCTGTAAAATATTCACATTTGAGATGATACAAGTGCACAGCTATTTATTACATCATTGTTTACAGTCTCCAAATATTGAAAATAACCTAAATGTCCATCAGTAGGAGAAATGCATTAATGGGCAATCTAAAAAATACCATGCAGACCTAGAAAAGAATGAAGCAGCTTTTCATGTACAGATATGGAAGGATCTCCAAATTACAGTAAGTGAAAAAGGGATAAACATTGTGTATAGAATAATAAAGTTTCTTGCAAAAAGAAGAAAAAAGTATTCATATGGAGTCCTTTGCACAGAACACCTTTAGAAAAATACAGAAGAGATTGCTAACAGTGGTTGCCTTTGGAAAGGGGACCTATTTGGCTAGGGAACAGGGAGGAAGGGAGTCTCACTTTACTTCCTATCTTTGAATCCTTTTGATATCATTTTTTTTTCAGTTTACTTTTTTTAGTAATCTCTATACCCGATGTGGGCCTCAAACTCACGCCTCTGAGATCAAGAGTTGTATGCTCTTCCAACAGAGCCAGCCAGGTCCCCCGATATCATATTTAATAAGTATAATTAATGTTGAAATACAAATTGTATGAGCATCATTTTTTTTTCATTTTAGAGAGAGCGAGCGAGCTGGGGAGAGGGGCACAAGGAGAGAGAAAGAATCAGAGAGATTCTCCAGTGGCTCCAGTGAAGCCCAACGCAGTGTTGGATCCCATGACCCTGGGATCGTGACCTGAGCAGAAATCAAGAGTCGGATGTTCAACCAACTGAGCCACTCAGGCGTCCTGTGTATGAGCTTCATTTTGAAAAAAATAAAAAATAAAAAACCAAATATGTATACATAGGAAAATATGAAAGAATATATACAATTACCATTAAGGAAACTTTCGCCTTTAAAATATGTATTTCTATAATGTTTAATAGTGGATAGGTAGTAATTTTTAAAAAGTTATAATAAAGATACAAGAGAGCAAAAATGAGCATGGACTTCCGTATATTTATTCAGAGCACAGTAATTACCACAACAGACACTACAACCACCAAATCATCTAAAATATGCAATTTGGCTCCATGACTTTGTTCTATACAAATAGATACTATCTGATGTACTCTGCTTTATAGGAATTCAAAAGCACTTGGCCATTGATAAGTTGAATTAAGTTGGATAAAAGGTTCTTTCATCTGATCCTGTTACTGGCTGAGTCTTTTGCACCAAAGATACAGCGAGGTCACTATCATTTTGATCACATGACATTTTCTTAACAGTCATTTTAGGAAATTAAAAAATATCCTTTCTGTTTAAGCCAGCTGTTTCGACAAGAAATAAATATTGGTGAGGATGTGGAGAAAAAGGAACCTTTGTGCACTGTTGGCAGGAATGTAAACTGTTGCAGTTGCTGTGGAAAACAGCATGGAGGTTCCTCAAAAAGTTAAAAATAGAAATACCATATCATCCAGTACTGGGTATTTACCCCCCAAAACCCAAAATACATATACATGCTATATTCATTATAGCATTATTTACAAAAGCCAAGTTATGGAAACAACCTTAGTTGTTAGATAAATGAATAGAGAAGATGTCACACACACACACACACACACACACACACACACACACACAGAGGAATATTACTCAGCTGTAAAAAAGAATGAGATTTTGCCATTTATGACAACAAGATGGACCCAGGGGGTATTATGCTAAGTGAAATAAGTCAGAAAAAGACAAATACTATATGATTTCACTTACGTGTAGAATCTAAAAAACAAACTACAAAACCAAAACAAACTCATAAATATAGAGAACTAACCAGTGATTGCCAGAAAGGGTGGGGGGGGGGGGTGAAATAGGTGAAGGGGATTAAGAGGTACAAACATGCTCTTTATTTATAAAAGAAGTAAGTCATGGGAATGAAAAGTGCAGCATCAGGAATAAAGTCAATAATATTGTAATAGTTTTGTATGGGACAGATGACCCTTATTATGGTGAGCATAGCGTAATCTATAAAATTGTTGAATCACTGTTATACACCTGAAACTAATACAGCATTGTATGTCACCTATACTTCAATTTTTTAAAACAGGTTATTTAAGAAAAGACTTCTCAGTCTATCAGAATGCATGATCAACTCCTCAGGACTCTGGGGGAGAAGAGTAGGATAGCCTTAGTAATGGAACTACTTTTGCTGCATAGGGACAGTGCCCAGTCTGTCTTCCAAATGAATGCTGGGCTTACCTCAATTTTGAGTTTGGCTTGTTGTTTTAAATTCTCAAGTTAACATCAGTCCAAAGGTCAAGGGACAAGTCCTGCACAGGGACATCTCTGTATTTGCCGATGGCATTTGGGTTTGGTGCCGACCCAGAATATTTCATCTAACTTGGGTCTTTTCTGGCCTGGACGACTAGGATCCCAGGGCAATAGTGGTTTGGTGTGAGAGTCTGAAGGTGCACCATGAGTGTCTTGGCAATATCCCGGACGGAGATTTCTTAGAGTGGATCTATGTGCATTGCCCAGTATAATAGCATTAGTAATAGCATTAGCTATGAAATGCAGCTAGCACAGATTGAAATGTGCTCTGTGTGAAAAACACACACTGAATTTTGAGGACTTCACACACACACACACACACACACACACACACACACACACTGAAACATCTCATTAATAATGTTTTATATTGGGGGCACCTGGGTGGCTTAGTCGGTTGCATGCCAGACTCTTGATTTCGGCTCAGGTCATGATCTCACAGTTTGTGAGTTCCAGCCCTGTGTCAGGCTTTATGCTGACAGCGTGGGGACTGCTTGGGAATCTCTCTCTCCCTCTCTCTCTGCCCCTCCCGCACTTACTCTCTCTCTCTCTCTCAAAATAAATAAACATTACAAAAAAGTTTTTAAAAAGCCATTAAAAAGTAATGTTTTGGGTACATATTGAAAAATAATATTTTGGATATATTGGGTTAAATAAAATGTATTAATAACATTCATTTCATCTCTTTAAAAAAATTTTTTTTTCATGTGTCCACTAGAAAATAAACAATTGCATATGTGGCTTAGTTTCTATTTCTATTGCATAGCACTGTGTTGGAGGGGTAGGACTTGCTGACTCACTCATTTGGCCAGTCATTCAACAATTATTCATAAGGAGATGACCGTGTGTTGGGTGTGGTGCTGGGCCCAGTACAGCCTCTGCCTTCAAGGAGTTTTTGTGTAAGAACAGAGAAGATAAGAAGGCAGTTGAGAAGAGCATGGCCATTATGCACAGAGTGTTTGGCCGTGCCGTGGGTGGGGCATGCTGGGGAAGGCTGGGGGAGGGGAGGTTCCACGGTAGACGAAATATGAATCGAATGCTGAAGACCTGGCAGGAATTAACCAGATTGGGCAAAGGAGGAATATGGGTGAAGGTGTTGCGGGCATGGGCGGCTGCAGGTACAAGCGTGGAGGCAGAGAGGAGGGAGCTTCCTTCAAGGCACAGCAGTGGTCCCACCCGCTGGGGTTTGGGGATGGACAGAAGTGGCTGTGGAAGGGACAGGCAGGTTCAGATGACCAGATGACCAGGAGGAACTCTGCCTTCGGCTGTTTCCTGCTTTGGAGTTTTGGGTGACCGTTCCTTACCCTGGTCTGATTTTCCATACCAGCCTGGAGGATTGCGTTGGGGAGCCAGGTAGCAGGGCAAACTTAGCAAGAGCTCTGTGTAGCTGGGATTTACCATCGGCTGGAAGATTCATTCCATGTTCATCTTGGTTACTGGCATGCTTGTGGTAACCAGTACTTTTTAGGAAATGCATTTTCATTTAGGGTAAGACCGCTATTCATACTGACAACTTTGCAAAGGTCAAGTGTACTGTCCAAATGGTATTGGTTTTTTTTTAACACCATATATATATGTATATATATATATATATATATATATATATATATATATAGTTAATATAATTTATTGTCAAATTGGTTTCCATACAACACTGGATGCTCATCCCAACAAGTGCCCTCTTCAATGCCCATTACCCACTTTCCCTTCTCCCCACCCCCCATCAACCCTCAGTTTGTTCTCAGTATCCAAGAGTCTCTTATGGTTTGCCTCCCTCCCTCTCTGTAACTGTTTTTTCCCTTCCCCTCCCCCATGGTCTTCTGTTAAGTTTCTCAGGATCCACATATGAGTGAAAACATATGGTATCTGTCTTTCTCTGCCTGACTTATTTCACTTAGCATAATACCCTCTCTGGAGGTTCCTCAAAAAATTAAAAATAGAAATACCCTATGACCCAGCAATAGCATTATTTGGAATTTACCCAAGGGATACAGGAGTACTGATGCATAGGGGCACTTGTACCCCAATGTTTATAGCAGCACTTTCAACGATAGCTACGGAAATTATGGAAAGAGCCTAAATGTCCATCAACTGACGAATGGATAAAGAAGAGGTGGTTTATATATATAATGGAATACTACTTGGCAATGAGAAAGAATGAAATCTGGCCATTTGTAGCAATGTGGATGGAACTGGAGAGTGTTATGCTAAGTGAAAAGGTATTTTTTTAAAAATTTTTTTTACATTTATTTATTTTTGAGAAACAGAGTGAGGCAAAGCATGAGCGGGGGAGGGGCACAGAGAGAAGGAGCCACAGAATCTGAAGCAGGCTCCAGGCTCTGAGCAAGAGGTCAGGACAGAGCCTGATGCGGAGCTCGAACCCACGAACTGTGAGATCATGACCTGGGCTGAAGTTGGATGCCAACCGACTGAGCCACCCAGGCGCCCCTAGTGAAATGGTATTCTTTACCTGTACAAAGAATGAAATGTTTGACCAGGGCGCTGCAATACACCCTGGGGCCAGAAGTTGTGCTCTGCTATTTATTGAGTGACCGTCAGCAAGTTAGTCAGCGAGTGAGGGCCACTGCTCATTGCCCAATGAGGGGTTTCAACTTGATAATCTCTATTTTCCTTTCAGTTTTAACTTTCACGGAGCCTGGTAAATGGTGTGCACGCTAATAAAGAATCATCTAACTAGGAAAACTCCAGGTATAACGGCAAGAAGACAAAAGTGGGATTTCATTCAGTTTAATGATCCAAGTTGGAGAACTAATTACATATTTTACAACTATTATTCAAAATGTCACATTTTATTGAATTATGCTGTGTGATGCACCTGATTATTGTGGGTTTTTTGTAGCAAAATGTCAGAATGAGAGCAACAAGAACCTGTTGGACAGATGATTCCTGATAATTTTTAAATCTACCACATTTGTTTAAATGTGGCTATAACTTAAAAAAAAGTTTTATTTCATTAAATATACTATAAAATATTAAATAAACTAAGAAAACTAGCACAGTGTTGACCCAAAAGATTTTACAGTAGGGGCGCCTGGGTGGCTCAGTTGGTTAAGTGGCCAACTTCGGCTCAGGTCATGTTCTCCTGGTTCGTGGGTTCGAGCCCCACATCCGGCTCTGTGCTGACAGCTCAGAGCCTGGAGCCTGCTTTGGATTCTGTGTCTGCCTCTTTCTCTGCCCCTCCCCTGCTCATGCTCCATCTCTGTCTCTCAAAAACAAATAAATGTTTAAAAAAAAAAAAGATTTTACAGTAACTGTGGAAGCTCGTGCAGCCTAACTCAATGGTCAGATGCCATCATGGAGCTCCTTTTGTGTGGAACATTCTAGAGTCCACTGTGGAATATAGTGCACAGCGCTGGGAAATACTAAAACAATATAGTGTAGAATAGTAGTATCAGGATGCCTTTATATTCCCAAAACTTATCAAAGACCCTCAAAAAAACTTTTGTCTACATAGGTTACATCTTCAATATTTATCATCTAAGAAATTTAAATGGAGAGAACACAATATATTTTTATGGGTAATAAAGCTATATTTTTCAAAACAAAAATTGAGTGAGAAATGTGGTATTATTTTACATTTTTGCAAGTCTCTTTAATGTCTGCCTTCATAGAATACAGCTAGATTCTCACATCTAGTTCTGCATTCAGTCTGTTGCTATGTCCCACGTCTTGTGGCCTCTGGAAAACCCTGCTCTCACAAGTGTGAGATTAAGAGACAAATGATGACTAGTATTAGCATGAACATAGTTTGACTCACAGGCCCCCTGGATGTTTTTTTCGAGGAACCCCAGGGGTCCCTGGACCACACTTTGAGAATTTCTGGCATAAAGACGAGCTCAAAAGAATTTGTATTCTGTGGAAAACAGTTTGAACATAGATGAAGTTTATCAATAAGTACGGGATTAATAATAAAGAGTGGCTGAGATGTTGGTCCTGGGGGACAACTGCACATAAGCCAGGTACAGCACTGAAAAATGAAATGGCCCCGGGTGGCAGTTGATATTAGAAACAAGGTAGTAGATATTTACAAAACCCATCATCATCGAAGAGCTGAAAACAGGAGTCTGGGGTTCATTCCATTTTCTTTTATCTCTCTTTTTTTAGGTTTATTTATTTATTTTGAGAAAGAAGGGTGGTGGGGGGAGATGGGCAGAGAGAGAGAGAGAGAGAGAGAGAGAATCCCAAGCAGGCTCCAATGTTGTCAGCACAGAGCCCGACATGGGGCTCAATCTCAGGAACTGTGAGATTCTGACCTGAGCTGAAATCAAGAATTGGATGCTTAACTGAAGGAACCACCCAGGTGCCCCAAATGTCAATCTTGACTGGTTTAAGCTCAACAGAAATTATTCCATCCCCTAGCTAGGTCAGAAATGGGCACACAAGGCAATTCTGTCCAGTGAGAGACGAGTTTACTGGAGAATTGTTATGTGCTCCTGCTGATAAAGATTTGTACGGGAAAAAAATAGCCCTTTTTCCTACTCCATGTAGTCATATTACAAGCGATACCTGGATCTGTGGCAGCCATCTTGTGAGCATGAGGGAAACCAAAATGAGAAGGCAGAACTGAAAGGAACCAAAGCTTCTGTTGTTGAGCCACTGAATTAGCAAGCCCTGGAACAACCCAACCTCAGGACTTCTTAAGTGACAGTGTATTTTTCTTATTTATTGGAAATATATTAGACTATTTTTCAGTCTTATTATTTCAGCCCAAAGCATCCTAAATGACATTGTTACTTATATTGCTCTAGTTAGAAATGTAGCTGATCAAGCAATACCTTAAAATGTACTAGTTGTTTTGTTTTGGCAAGGCTTCTCTTACAAACAATAAACTCAATCAGTCCTTCTTTTCTGCTTGTCTGGCATCATCGTACCTGCTGAAGAATGAATAGCTATTTGCACAGCAATGTTAAAAGTTTACATGATGTAACTGGAGATATTCACTTACTTAGGTTAGAGTTTATAGTCCCTAGTGGGTAGCAATTGCCTATATGCATTTTTGGTCTTTCTAATTCCAGAAATCTAGATCTGTAATATACAAGTATAGCATTTTATCATGTGTTCAGTAGATTTGGGCTAGGTACCATATTGTCCCTCTTACAGGGACTAATTTTAAAAGAAAACTATGTAAATAATGATTTCAAAAAATTTCCATGCCCAACAGTCCTGATGGCAAACTCCAACTCAGGGCTGCTTCTTTGACAGACCAAGATAACTAATTATGGATTATCCACACTGAAGGTAGGTTAACGCTTTAGATTAGATGATGTATATGCAAATACTTGGAAAAACTAAATGATTTTCAACTTCCTTTACCCATCTTTTAAGGATTATTTTATCCTCCTTCAGAAAAGGTAACCAAAGATGAAGTCTCCCAGCTGATAAAAAGAGGCCCTGAACTAAGATTGAACCCCAGATCCACCTGACTGCAGAACCCAGAAGCACCCCAAACTCTACCCAAGATACTGGAATTACCCCTTTGCTTTACCATGGCCACCTGCCTGCAAAAACTGTAATATACAGCAAACTGACCAAAAGGTGCACAGAAGGAGAGAAGCAAAAGACCTCCATAATCTCCATACCTAGGAATCAGGTGTGCAAATTCTCTAGTAACTCTTAAATCCTATCAAATCCTGGGATAATGAATTATTTTAACATTACAGCCTAAAATTATACACTTACAAAGGAACCGTAACTATTTGTTACTCTAGCAACAAAGGATTAAACTTTCAGTTTCCATCTATTAGGAGTAGAATTGTCTCCATTCTTAAAACCCATATTTTAAAAAATTCCTTGTATTATGAAAACTTAGAAACAGGTGTTGTGTTTTTTTCTCCCTCTGTTGGAAAAATAGTTTAAATAATCCTTAGAAACTGTGTAGTTCTTCTGCAGTGAAGTATGTGAAGATGCCTGTGGTCCTGAGAAAAGGCAACATACCCTTTGCAGAGAAAAACACAGTAACACGTTTTCAGTAACCGGAGCAAATCGGCCCAGCCAGCAAGCTGGAGTCCGGGTGCTTCCCTAGGTTCTCTAAATCTGGCCCCCACAGGGCCAAGATTGATGGGTGGCTGCCCCCACACCACGATGAGCTCTTAAAGAACAGCAATTTTGGGGGTGCCTGGGTGGCTCCATCAGTTGAGCATGTGACTCTTGATTTCAGCTCAGGTCACCATCTCACGGTTTGTGGGTTTGAGCCCTGCGTCAGGCTCTGCACTGACAGTGCTGAGCCTACTTGGGATCCTCTCTCTGCCCCTTCCCTGCATATGCTCTCTCTCTCAAAATAAATAAATAAACAAACTTAAAAATATATAAACAATTACTCTCCCTCTTTGATTATTACTCTCCCTCTTTTTTTGCCTTCTCAGGAGCTTTTCGAAGAACCACTTCTTCACACATTGCCTGTCTACAGTTGCCTCAGACACTGCTCAGTGCATAGTGACAGTTCAGATAGATTCCTCTCTTTAGACACTGAAGCAAGAACTTTACCCCTGTGGGAAGCCCACCCCCCGCCACACACCAGAAAAGAAAAGAAAAGAAAAGAAAAGAAAAGAAAGGAAAGGAAAGGAAAGGAAAGGAAAGGAAAGGAAAAGAAAAGAAAAGAAAAGAAAAGAAAAGAAAAACATGAAAAGGATAAAAACTCGGAATTCTGCAGTTACCTTAGGATTGTGCATTTGCAATATTTCCATGGCCAGCATGTCACTGAGCTATAAAGGTTTTGTCCCCAACATGTGCTCAGGGGTTCTACCTACTATGCTTTCTCTGCCTCCATCCAGACAAGCCTCCTGGATGAACTCACCGTCTATGCCTATGGACCATTCAACGTGAGACCATAGTCTCTACCTTCTCTCCTCCAAAGATCTTGACCTCTACACCATTTCGGCACCTACCCCCATGGCCACACCCCTGAAACTCTTCCAGCTTTGTATGCTCAACCATTACAATCCCCTTTGCTCTGCAAATCCCCATTTTCTAGTTTTCTCCTCTCCTTGGTGGTAGCTGATGGAATATGGGCAAATAAAACACAGGTTTGGGAACCTGAGAGATCTGGGTTTATAGTGGCTTTGCCACTTGTTAGTTGAATGATCTCAGGCAAATGACCATATTTCTGAGCCTCATATTCCTTACCTGTGAAAGAGGGATAATACCATCTATGTTTGGGATTGTAACGTGGGTTACGCTCCTGGGACTGAGGGCACCAAACACCCCACTTAGCTGATACTCAGTAAAGCTAGTTTTTCCCCTTCCATTCCTTCTTCCTGGTTCTCCCACTAACTTCATGCTTAGGTCACAAAGCAAATTCTGCTCTTGGGACTCTCCTGGTGTCTCATCTCTTCTGGGCTTCAAGGTCATTTATTCACCCTCTACGGTGGTCCTCTGATGTCCCACCCCAGTTCTGGTTAATACTCAACACTGGACCAACACGACACTTCCTTGGTCACTCTTGCTGCCAGGCTGCTGAGGGCATTTCTGCTTGGCCAGGAGGTTCTGGGCATTTTTGTTTTTGAAGCTTCTCATATATTTATTAAAGGCAAGGGAGGGAGGGGGGGAAAGAGGTGGGGGGAGAAGATGGGGAAGAAGAGGAACAGGAGACAAAATGTCAAAAAACTGTGGACTATTTAAATAGTTATGTTTGGGGGAAATCCACTCCATCTCTGGCCCTGAAAACCCATTAGCATAACAAGTGGCCATTTATCAGCTTGGTGCTTTGGGAGCAGAAACTGGGTACTGCTTCTGTGCTTTGGCATTACCGCCCTGTGCCACACCAGTTTCAAAGGGGTAACTTCCTCCCGCTCCAGGTGGGAAGGCCTAGGTCAAAGTGCTGCCAGTGATAGGGTGGTTAAGTTTGCCTAAATCAACACAGGAAACTCACTTATCTGCTGTTGTATGTTGGATTTCCCAACATTTACTAGTAAAGGGAAGAATAAAATAGTAGCTTATTTACTAGTAAAGGGAACATATTAGCATCCATACACTGACTCCTCTTTCGTTTTAAAGTTTATTTATTTTTGAGAGAGAGCATGTGCACACTTGTGAGTGAGAGGTGGGTGGGGGGAGGGGCAGAGAGCGAAGGAAAGAGAAACCCAAGCAGGCTCTGAGCTGTCAGCATAGCCCCCCATGCAGGGCTCGATCTCACTAACCATAAAGATCATGACTTGAGCCGAAATCAAGAGTTGGGTGCTCAATCAAATGAGCCACCCCCCAGGCGCCCCCTGACTCTTATTTCTTAATCAATGTTTAAACCTTAGGAGAAGAGAAGTGATTTTTATTAAGTTCCCTTAAAAATCCTGAAGTTTATATTTAACAAACTTAGCTTTTAACGTTAAAAACACAGTGCTATTTGTATGATAGAGGAATTGAAACAAAAAGCCCAGTGCCCTGTGGATGGACAATGGCACAGGAGCTGTGGGCAGAGTATCTCAATGTCCTCCCGTTCCTGGGATGGTTCATTGTGCCAATTAAACACCTCATGCTTTGAGTTCAGACCTAAATTCGGATTCCACTTTGCCCGTCAGAGTTGAATGACCTTGACAAGAGTTGTTTTATCGGCTTAGACATCAGGGGCTTCTTCTGCAAAAGGGAGATAATAATTAATATCTAACTCACAAGGTTGTCGTAAGGATTAAATTGAATCAAAGTGCCTGATACATAGTAATGGCTTAACAAGTGACAGGTGGCCATTGCTAATATTTTTACCATTCTCATCTCCACCTCCCCCCCCCCCCCCCCATAATGATTATTTTAAACATTCTTCTTGCTTCCAGCCTTAAGCCCCGTCCTTGTCATCCTCACTCCTGGGAGCCGGCTCACAACCTAGTTCATGGACAAGAGATGTTTGGTGGGATTGCTTGTGAAACAGCATCTGAAATCACAAATGGCTCTTTGTTTTCTTTTTTTTTTTTTTTCATCTACTTCCCTTCTTGAAAAAAACTAGGGCAGAACACAGTAGGCATGGGGACCTACCTGGGGACAGCTATGGCGGCCCGGAGCACGGCAGTGGAGTCCCAGGGGGAAGGGGAAAGGCAGCCTGGGAGGGCTGCCTGTTGAGGAAACAGAGCGCTCCCTGGCTGGGTGAGGTGGGCAGACTGGTGCAGGCTGTTGGAGCCAAAGCAAGGTTGAGGGCACTCCCGGAGAGGGGAAGCCTGAGGTGGAAGTCAGAGCCTGGGGTGAGGGCAGGAGGGCAGCCCTGCAAAGCAGTGACCAGCTTAGTTGTCAGAGCCCAAGCAAGGTGAAAAAAATGTCCATGTGGGAAGGGTGGCCTTCCTTGAGGTGCTAGAAACTGAGAGGAGGGCATCCATGCAGGCATGGACAGTAGTGGCCATAGGATATTGATTACATACAGGGGATTGATCACATAAGTAAATATATTAAGGACAATGGGAACTGATTCTCAACTGTCAGAAAAGGGAGTTACCTGCCTGGGGCAGGTAACCCAGTTACCTACTGGGGCAGGTGGGTGGCTGAGTCAGTTAAGAGTCTGACTCTTGACCTCAGCTCAGGTCATGATCTCATGGTTTGTGGGTTCAAGCCCCGCATGGGGCTCTGCACTGACAGCACGGAGCCTGCTTGGGATTCTGTCTCTCCCTCTGTTTCTGCCCCTCCCCCGCTCACGCTGTCTCTCTCAAAATAAATAAACTTTAAAAATTAAAAAAAGGGGCGCCTGGGTGGCTTGGTCGGTTGGGCATCTGACTTCGGCTCAGGTCATGATCTCACGGTCCGTGAGTTCGAGCCCCGCGTCGGGCTCTGTGCTGACAGCTCAGAGCCTGGAGCCTGTTTCACATTCTGTGTCTCCCTCTCTCTCTGCCCCTCCCCTGTTCATGCTCTGTCTCTGTCTCAAAAATAAATAAACGTTAAAAAAAAATTAAAAAAAAAAAATAAAAAAAAAAAAGAGAGAAGAGAGTTAACAAATGTGGGAGGGGAAAGAACTACCCTCTAATGAGGGATTGGAATTGGAGGTATTGGTATGACCTCAAATTTTTCAATATAGGTAGATACTGAAATAAATATAGGTGTAAACATAGGTATATAATGTATAAGTTCCCCATCTCTTTCTACTGAGACGGTCTGGGAGCAATACCATCCCAGTTAACAATGAGCACACCTAGCACTGAAATCTCCACTTCTAAACACTCCTCAAGTGCAAGAAACCAGGAGTCACTGGAGAAATGGCTGATTCCAAGACATCAAACCCATTAGCAGTCACTCCCCATTCTGTGCTCCCCCAAGCTCCCGGAACCCAAGAATCTGCTTTCTGTCTTAGGGGATTTGCCTATTCTGAACATTCATATAAATGAAATCACACAATACATGGCCTTTGTCTCTGGCTTCTTTCACGTAACATAATGTTTACAAGGTTCATCCATGTTATACATGTGTTAGAATTTCATGTGTTTTCATGGTGGAATATTCCGTCGTATGGCTATATTACATTTTGTTTATCCGTTCATTAGCTGATGGACATTTGCATTGTTTAGCTATTATAAATAATGTTGGTATGAACATTTGTGTACAAGTTTTTGTGCGAATATTTGTTTTTAGTTTTTGGGGGTATAAACCTAGGAGTGGAATTGCAAGGTGATAGGTTAATGCTATGTTTAACTTTTTGAGGAACTGACACACTGCTTCTAAAGCAGCTGGATTATTTAACATTCTCACCAGCAGTGTCTGAGGCTTCCAATTTCTGCACATCTTCCTCAACACTTGCTATTGTCCGTGTTTTTTATTCAAGCCATTTTATTAGGTATGAAGTGGTATCTCGTATTTTTCATTTGCATTTCCCTAATGACTAATGGTGTTGAATATCTTTCCATATGCTTATTGGCCATTTTTATATCTTCTTTGAAGAAAGGTCTATTAAGATCCTTTGCCCATTTTCTGGATCAGTTTGTCTTTTCAAAAAAATTTCTAATGTTTATTTATTGATTTTGAGAGAAAGAGAGAGAGAGAGAGAGAGTCGGGGAGGGGCAGAGAGAAAGGGAGAGAGAAAATCCCAAGCAGGCTCTGCATGGGGTTTGATCCCATAAACCATGAGATCATGACCTGAGTTGAAGTCCAGAGTCAGACATTTAACCCACTGAGCCACCCAGGAGCCTCTCGATTGGTTAGTCTTTTTATTGTTGAGTTGCAAGAGTTCTTTATATATTTTAAATACAAGTGTCTTATCAGCTTATTGTTTATAAATATGTTTTCTTATTTTGTGTTGTCTTTTTCCTTCTCGATGATGTCTTTTGAAGCAAAAAACTTTTTCATTTTGATCAAGCCCAACTTATCTATCGTTTCTTTTGTTCCTTGAGTTTTTGGTGTCATATCAAGAAACCATTGCCAAATTTAAGAACACAAAGATTTACTTTTATGTTTTCTTCTAAGAGTTGAACTGTTTGGTTTTCACATTTTGGGGTCGGAGTTAACTTGTATACATGGTAATTTTGTATATGGTATGTATATAATTTTACAGATGGTATGAGGTAGGATACCTTTTGTTTAATTTTCTTGTCACATTCTTTTGCATGTGGATATCCAGTTGTCCCAGCATCATTTGTGGAAAAGACTGCTCCTTCCCTGTTGGAATGTCTTGACAAACTTACTGAAATTCAGTTGACCATAAATATAAATACTTATTTATGAACTCTCAGTTCTCTTCCATTGATCTTTATCTTATCCTTATGCCAGTAACCTACTGTCTTGATTACTGGAGCCTTGTATTAAGTTTTGAAATAGAGAAGCATGTCTTCCAACTTTCTTCTTCTTCCTTCTTCCCTCTCAAGATTGTTTTGGCTATTCTGGGTTCTTTGCAGTTTCACATGAGTTTCAGGATGCACTTGTCAATTTCTGCAACTCCTGCAGCTGTGATTTTGATAAAGAATGCATTGAATCTGCAGATCAACTAGGGTAAAATCTCAATCTTAACAAAGTTAAGTTTTCTAATATATAAGCATGGGATGTTTTTCCATTGGGAAAAAAATTTCCAATTTTCTTGTGCAGAATTGTTTCAGTGTAAGTCTTACACTTCCTTTGTTAAATTTATTCCTAAGTACTTTATTCTTTATTTATAAGTAAATTCTACCCCCAGTGTTGGGCTGAAACTCACAACCCCAAGATCAAGAGTTGCATGCTCTATTGACTGAGTCAGTATGAGCCCTCTAAATATTTTATTCTTGGGGTGCCTGGGTGGCTCAGTTGGTTAAGCGTCCGACTTCAGGTCAGGTCATGATCTCACTGTTCATGGGTTCAAACCTGCATTGGGCTCTGTGCTGACAGCTCAGAGCCTGGAGCCTACTTGGGATTCTGTGTCTCTGGCTCTCTCTGCCCTTGCCCCATTCATGCTCTGTCTCTCTCTCCCTCTCTCAGAAATAAATAAACATTTAAAAAAATTACTTTATTCTTTTTGAGGTTACTATAAATGGAATTTTTTCTTAATTTCATTTTCAGATCATTCATTGTTAGTGCATACAATTGATTTTTGTAATTGATTTTGTGTCTTACAACCTTGCAGAACTTATTTATTTTTATAGTTTTTGGTGGGTCCCTTAGTATTTTCTATATATAAAAAAAATCACATCCTCTGAGAATAGAGATTTCCTTCTTCATTTTCAGTTTGGATGTTTTTATTTAATTTTCTTATCTAATTACCCTTGCTAGAAACTCCTGTGTAATATTAAATCAAAGTAGTATGGACACACATTCTTGTTTTGTTAGTGATTTTCATGAGAAAGCATCCAGTGTTTTACCCTAAAATATGATGTTAACTGTGGGTATTTTGTGGATGCCTTTTATCAGGTTGGAAGGGTTTTTTAGTGTTTTCATCATGGAATGGTGTCAAATGATTTTCTGTGTTGACTGAAGTGATCATGTAAATTTTGTCTTTTATTCTATTGATAGGATGTATCACACAATTGATTTTCTTATGTTAAACCAAGCTTATTTTATGGGAATAAATCCCACTTAATCATAGCTTTATACGTTGCTGAATTTGGTTTGCTAACATTTTGTTGAGGGTTTTTTTGCATTTATAGTTACTAGAAATATTCCTGTAGGGGGACCTGGGTGGCTCAGTCGGTTAAACGTCTGGCTCTTGATTTAGGCTCAGGTCATGATCCCAGGGTCATGGGATTGAACCCCGAATTGGCCTCCTTGCAGGGCATGGAGCCTGCTTGGGATTCTCTCTCTCCTTCTCCCTCACCCTCTGCCTGTCTTCCACTCATACTTGCTATCTCTCAAGAAAGAAAGAAAGAAAGAAAGAAAGAAAGAAAGAAAGAAAGAGAGAAAGAAAAAGATTGGTGTATTTTTGGTATCAGTTTTGTCTTGCTTTGGTATCAGAGTAATACTGGCCTTATAGAATGGGAGTATTCTCTTTCATTTTTTGGAAGTGTTTGTGAAGTATTGGGATCTATTTATGCTTAGGTAAAACAAGCAAATGGTACAAAATACATATCAAAGACCAAAAAATGTTCTAGTAGAAATCTTTTAGTATTTCCCCCTAGGCTCTCTTCACACAATTCCTCCCCTGGAGGTAAAAATCTTCATCTGCTTTTTTTCTCCAGGCGTTAAAAATGTATCAGCTCTTGAACTTCCCTTGGAGACTTGCTCTTCCTCCTGGCCTAATAACGTCACCATCCAAACAAACCTTGAATTCTCCTTTCCACGTTTGTATCAGTTCAGATTAGGTTCAGCCGTGAATAACAGAGACCCTAAAAACATGATAGTGGCCTATTTCTGGTTCATTAAAAAAAATCAAGAAGTTGGCAGGCTGCCTGGGCTGCTGTGGTAGCTTCATTCTATTAATTCTTTAGTGACCCAAGTTCCTTTCGGCTCACCACTCTGCCATCCCCAGGATATAGTCCTTGTCCTCTTGCCCCAGAATGGATGTTTGCATCCCAGGCAATAGGACAGAGGGAGGAAAAAGAGGTAGGCAAAGGCATGCCTCAACTGTCTTTTAGTGAAGTTTCCAGGAGACTGCTTTAGGATGCACCTGTTTACAATTTATGACCAGAAAGTACTCACACGGTCTCCTTTAGCTGCAAGGGAAGCTGGGTAGTGGTCTTTCTTCTTCTTCCTCTTTTTAATGTTTATTTATTTATTTATTTGTGTGTGTGTGTGTGTGTGTGTGTGTGTGTGTGAGAGAGAGAGAGAGAGAGAGAGAGAGAGAGAGAGTATCCACCCGAGCACAGGCAGAGAAGGGGCAGAGAGAGGGAGACAGGGAACCAAAGCAGCATCCCTGCTGTCAGTGTGGAGCCTGACACAGGGTTGAACTCATGAACTGTGAGATCATGAGCCAAGCTAAAATGGGACACCTAACTGACCTAGCCACCAAGGCGCCCTGTGAATAGACATATGTTTACAAAAATTAGGGGGGTTATTATCATAGGAAAAGAGGAAAGAGAAAAAGTAGTTGCTTCCACATATTCAATCTGTCAATTCTGTTCCAATATTTTTTCAAATGTGACACCCCTTTTTCTTCTCCGTTCTTCCTTCCCTTGTATAAACTCTAATCAGTTTTCAAATAAATTACCATAGTAGCTTCTTGTTTTTTTCTAATTCCTTTCTTTCTTCCAGGATATTGTGCATTATATATGTTTTTCTAAAATACAGATGTAGTCACATCAATAGCATGAAAACTTTCCAATTGACTTGAAAAAATTCCGAACTTCTAAATGTTGGTTAGTTCTAAGTGAAGTCCTTTCGTGATCCACTTCCAGTTTCCAGCTGTAACTTGTGTTCATCTCATGCTCTATTTGAACTTTATTCTCAAACCATACCCATACCTAAATTCTGGCTTTTTCCTGAATATATCACATTCTTTTATATCTTAGTGTAATGATTATTACAATTTTTTACCCCTCGGTAAAAGTTTACGATGTGACTTTGTAGTTCTTCTCATCAAGAGATGGAGTCTATTTCTCCACTCCTTGAATGTGGGATGGCCTTGTGACTTGTGTCAGTCAGTGGGATACATCTGAAATGACTGTGTGCCAGTTCTGGGCGTAGGCCTATAGAGCTACCTTGTGTATTTCTGCTGCCTTGTGGATCTCTGTCTCTGCCATTAGAACAAGTCTGGGCTAGCTCGGTGTATAATGAGAAACCAACTGGAGTGGTGCTGAGTCACCCCGGCCAAGGCCAACTCTGCCATCCAGCCCTCAGCTGACCTCAGAACTATGAGCCAGCCCAGCCAAGATCACCAAGCCACACTCAGATCAGCAGAATGGCTTCACTGATTTGTAGACTCATGGAAACATAATAAACGGTTCTGTTGTTAATCACTATGTTTGACGGAGGCTTGTTTGCAGTCTTCATTGTGGCAACAGCTCAAAGATACAGTGCGTTTACGTGTGCTATTCCTTTGCCTGTTGTTTTTGTCAGTCTCATAACTTTCTAAATTTATCTATCGAGACCCAGATCAAATGTAATATTAACTGGGAAAGCTTCTTGTCCCTATCTGGGCAGACGTAGCCACTTTCTTTAATGAGTTTCACACCTCTATTATAGCATGCAACGTAGAGTTATTTTTTTTCCCACATCCATTTCTCCCTTGGGCTAAGCTAGTTGAAGGCCAGGATGACTTATTATAGGAAATACGCCAAAAATATTCATTGCAGGAATAAATAAATAAAGGCTAGCATATTAAAATATATAATCCCTCCTCTTTCCTATTTCTTCCAAACTGCAAATACACTTTCTCTTATCCCTGGGTCCTTCCTTCTGCAATGCTTCCCCCAAATTTCAGTCATTTATCACATATTGGCTGATGTGTTTATGCCTCTTTTAAGTCAGGAAGTGCCATATTTTCCCTGAATGGTAATTTCCAATATTGGACAGTCATGTTACTTGCAAATACTCTTTGAAATTTCTTAAAGTTTCTCAATTGTTCAATTTAATTTTCAATCCTATTCATCACCACCCTTGTAAGTAGACTAAAACTTTATCCATTTGTTTTTAATGTCTTACCATCAGCTTCCTTAAAAGTGATTAAAAGTCACCCTGTCTATTTGATTTCTCCTCTTATTCGCCTCACTGATTTTCTATTTCTAAGTGACAATAGAGAGTGCTGAGTAAACTGTTCTAGCCACAGGTTTATTGGTAGGATTTTGTACCTGTGGTTTTTAGTTCTTTGGATTATTGCCCCATTCACTCAGAGCTGCATTTGTTATAAGCCAGTTGGACATGATAAAGTTGTGACAGAATGGACCTGAAGAGAGGCACGAAAATGACCTTTCTGATCATTGTAGCATTCCTGTAAAGAGCCTGGGAGATGACACCAGTCTACATGCAGGAAAAGCTTTTGTGAGCTGTCCCCAATCTTATATGCTGCCCCCCAGCTCCCCTGCCCCTTCGTTACCCTTTATTGTATTTTAGGTGTCAGTCCCCAAGCATGGGAATGTATAATTAATCATGTCCTATGTCTTATTGTGCACGGTAATGCCTCACTGACTTTATATTGAACACAATATATTTAATTATTTTGGAGAAGGAAATCTACTGGCAAGAAGTGTGTTGTGTGCCTCTTGCAAGATCAGATTTCATCAGAAAGCTTTGCTGTCACAAACCAATTGCTTCTGATGTCAAAGTGAACAATCATTTACATAGTAATACAACAACAATAACATCGAATGCCTTTCATCAAACCAGACTGTAAATACTAATTAGTTATACTTCATTGTATTCTGTATTCTGGGGCTCAGTAAATTATGATGCTTGTTTTATAGATATTGAAGCACAGACAAGAGATCAGTGACTTGCCCAAGGCTGTAGAGGATGATGTCAAAATTGGGGTTATAACTCTTGTGCCCTGTCTATGAGACCTCCCCGGATTCACAGGATAAATTCTTAAAGTAGTACCAAGACCTCGTATAATGCAATGAAGAAGTCCTCCTGCAACAGCCGCTGCATTTTTGTATGATACATTTAAATAAAAATCCCTAAGCATTAAATATTTAAGAAGAAAAAATTTAATGAAAAGAGTAAACATCTCAAGTGCCTCTCACTAGTGCATCATGGCCTAATTCTCTCTAATGGGCTGAGATTTTAAAATGAATTCAGTTCCTGCCTCTACGGCACAGTACACTGCCCTGCTGGGAAAATTCAACCAGCTGCGTCGAGGCAAAAGGCTTGTTGCTTAAGTTCAGCTGTCAGGAGGTTAATGGGGCCATATTATGAGGTGAGGAACCATCATCCCTAAAAGTGGTGTCTTACTAACATTTGAGGGAACAGGGATGCCTTGCTGTACAGCAAGGCATCCCTGTTCCTTCAAATGTTAGTAAGACACCACTTTTAGGGATGATGGTTCTAAAATTCTGGGTACTGGGGTGCCTGGGTGGCTCCGTCAGTTAAGTGGCTGACTCTTGATTTCAGCTCAGGTCATGAACTCACAGTTCGTGAGTTCAAGCCCCGCATTAGGCTCTGTGCTGACAGCACTTGTGTGCTCTCTCCCTCTCTCTCTCAAAAATAAGCAAACGCTAAAAAAATTTTTTTAAAGCATAAAATAAAATTCGGGTACAATTGACTTTTAAAACTATTAATTGACTTTCCCCCATTAAGACTGTGTCTCAGGTATGGAAGCCTTGCCTTTGGGTTCTAAATGGGGTTCTTTGGATCAATTCCAATGCTCGGCGTTAACGTGCTTGCCAATCTAACCGCCAATGGGATCTTTCTTGTTCTCTAAGTGGCTGAAACTACAGCCTTCAGATTCTAGAAAGAGCCTTCCAAATGTGCCTTCTGTAAGCATGAAACCAACTGTATTTCATTAGGGATAGTTCTTTTGATTCCAAAGCCTCCAATGATAAACTTCTAAAATGGAATTGCCAAAAGTGAGCCAAATTTCCTCCCTAAAATACCTAAAGTGTGTCAACTTACTGAGTTTGGTCAGTGATCTGCAAAATGGGGATATTTCTTTTCTTTTTTTAAGTTTACTTATTTATTTTGAGAGAGAGACAGAGAGAGCGAGCGAGCAGGGGAGGAGCAGAGGGAGAGGGAGAGAGAGAATCCCAAGCAGGCTCCATACTGTCAGGACATAGCCTGACACAGAGCTCAAAGGCAAGAACCGTGAGACCGTGACCTGAGCCGAAGTCAAGAGTCTGACAGTGAACTGAGTCACCTTGGCACCCCAAAATGGGGATATTTCTACCTGGCTTTCTTGTCTCTCTTGTTCTTGAGCTACTCCCTCTCAGAACTCAGCTGCCATGCTGCGGGAAGCTTAAGCCATGTGAAAGTTCTGCAGTAGCCAGCCCTCGTTGAACTCCCTGCCATCTTGGATGTTCCAGCCCAAAGGACACCCCAGCCTTCCCAGCACCTCGGCCCACACCACGCAGGGCAGAAGAATCACCCACTCAACCCACAGAGTCACGAGCAATAGCAAAGGGATGTTTTAAGGCATTAAGTTTTGGGGTGGTTTGTCACACAGCAATCGATAACCAAAAACAGAAGGAAGAACAATCATATTTAGATTGGGTATAAATCACCATGAAATGGAGATTCAGACTTCATCTTCTATGTGGGCACATATATTATATCCTCACTGGGGTCGCTTAAAGAGACAATAAAATATATTCATTGATTTCTTCCCCTAGGTTTGCTTGTGCTGTGCTCCCTGTCTGGAGCTCCTTCACTCCTTCAGCCCACACAAATCTCACCTATGCTTTCAGCTTCCCTCTCCAAGGAAGACCTTCCCATTCACTCTGGTCCTCAGCATTTTCGCCCTTTGTGACCCCTTCTAAAGTTCATCATCTGGATCGTTCACTTGAGTTTTTCTCCAAAACATCTTTATTAAGGCATGATTGTACATATTTACAGCATACAATTTGGTAAGTTTTTCCACATGTATATGCCACCACAATTAGGATGATGAACATTTATCCATCACCTCAGAGGGTTTCTTCCTGTCCTGTGTAATCTCATCTCCCAACCCCCAGATCTGTTTTCTGTCGCTGTAAGTTGATTTGCATTTTCTAGAAATTTGTATAAATGGAATCATACTGTATGTACTCTTTTTGGGTCTGGCTTCTTTCAGTCAGCTTAATTATTGTGAAATTCATCTTTTTGTTGTATCATTTGTTCTTTTTTTTTTTTCTGAGTAGCATTCCATTGTATAGAAATACCAAAATCTGCTCATCTATTCACCTATTGATGGCCATCTATTCACCTATTGATGGCCATTTGGGTTATTTTCAGTTGGAGAATTTTTTTTTTAAAGTTTATTTATTTATTTTGAAAGAGGGTGGGGGAGGGGCAGAGAAAGAGGAAGCAAGAGAGAATCCCAAGTGGGCTCCGTGCTGTCAGTGCAGAGCCTGATGTGGGGCTCAAACTCACGAACCATGAGATCATGACCTGAGCCAAAACCAAGAGTCAGGTGTTTCACCAGCTGAGCCACCCAGGCATCCCAGTTTGAGG
Organism: Panthera onca; assembly: GCF_046562875.1. NCBI lineage: Eukaryota > Metazoa > Chordata > Mammalia > Carnivora > Felidae > Panthera > Panthera onca. Next base: position 48,146,768 of record NC_138350.1, read on the forward strand.
TTTTAGTCAATAAAGCTGCTATGAACATTCATGTGCAAGTCTTTGTATGGATGCATGCTTTGCTTTCTCTTTGGTGGTTACCTAGGGATGAGATGGCTGGATCATACAGTAGGCGTATGCTTAACTTTTTAAGAAATTGCCAAACCATTTTCCAAAGTGGCTGCACCACCAGCATTGTGGGAGTACCGGTTCCTCCACCCGCTTCCCGATACTCAGTGTGGTCAATCTTTTTTATTTTCATCAATCATTATAATATAGGTATATGGTGGTATCTGATTGTGGTTGTAATTTGCATTTTCCCTAATGATGCATGACATGGAGTATCTTTTCCTGTGCTTATTTGTCATGTGACTATCTTGTTTGGTGAAGTATTTGTTGAGCTCTTTCGCCCACTTGAGGGGGTGTGTTTGTGTCCCTAATATTGAGTTTTGAGAGCTCTATATACATTATGAATACCAGTCCTTTATCAGACATAGGCTTCACAAATATGATCTTACAGTCTATGGGTAGTTTTAAAAATCTCAGCTATTATTTTGAAGACTGGAATTAAAAATTTTTTTCAAGTTCAATTTATCAATTTGTTCTTTTATGGATCGTAGTTTTGGTGTTGTATCGAAGAAATCTTTGTCTGCTCCAAGGTCACAATGATTTTCTCCTGCTGTTTTCGAGCCGTTTTACAATTTTGGGTTTCCAGTTTAGGTGGACAGTCCATTTTCAGTAATTTTTTGTATACAGTGTGAGGTATGGCTCAAAGTTCATTTTTTGCAGATGAATGTAGAGTTTTGTAGCCCTAATGCTGAGAAGACTTTTTTCCACTGAATTACCTTTGTATTTTTGTCAACTATTAGTTATACATACATATTTGGGTTGACCTCTGGACCCTCTGACAAGAAATCTATGCCATCTTTCTGTCTGTTTTTCTGTAATTAACATTCTTTTTCTCTGCTTTTTAGATTTTAGAACTGATTTTGAGCAGTTTGATTGGGACGTGTTTTGATGTAGTTTTGTTCATGTTTCTTGTGTTTGCGGTTCATTGATCTAGTTGGATCTGTAGGTTCTTGGCATTCATTGGGTTTGGAAAGTTTTGGGCCATTATTTCTCCAAATATTTTTGTATCCGCTGACTCTCTCTCTTCTTTGGGTACCTTCATTACAGGTAGGTTAGCCTGCTGGGAGTTGCCGCGCATCTTACCAAAGCCCTTGGCATATTTTTTTAAAAGTTTATTTATTTATTTTGAGAGAGAGATTGGGCACATGAGCAGGGGAGGAAGAGAGAGAATCCCAAGTAGGCTCCAGGCTGTCAGTGCAGAGCCCAACGCGGGGTTCTGTCCCATGAACCCTGAGATCATGACCTGAGCTGAAATCAAGAGTCAGATGCTTAACCAACTGAGCTACCCAGGTGGCCCTGATCTTTGCATTTTAAAGTCAATTTTCCTGTGTGTTTCATTTAGGGTAGGTTCTGTTGCTGTCTTCAAAGTCACTCTAAGGGTGCTATCGTCTAGAAATTCTCTCACGGCAGTAGGCTGGAACAATCCTAGGGCTCACCGAGTCACTTTCTCATCCTTCAGGGATCATAGTCTTTTGCTGTCTGAGAGCCAGTGTCTTAAAAACCAGTGTCTTTGATTTCTGCTGTTGTTTCAGGTGTAAGGGGAAATCTGGTCCCTGTTACTCCTTCTTGGCTGGAAGCAGAAGTCCTCATTCATTTGATTCTTAATTGCATGGTGTCCACTCTCACTGTTCAATATTCTTGCAGTCGGTCATGTGTTGGCCCGCCAATGGGATCGTCAACCTTGAGATCAGAGGCCATGTCTAATACCCCTTTGTACTAAACCACAAGGCCTGGGCTAGTGTCCTGCATGCAGTCGGAGTGCAATGCATATCTGAGCTAACCAGCATATTTTTGGTTCCTCGGACTCAGCATACTGAGGCTTGACTCATGATGAAAAATCAATGGATGTGAAATTTCTTATCCAACTTGATATTTTTAGTGTGTGAAAAATAGCCCGAAACTAAACTATTTTTGTTCCTATCTTGTTTTCAAAGAAGTGTCATTCTACTACTTCCTTTTAAAATTCACAACCACAGACATTACGGCACAGAGCTGTGGAAGAAACTCTGGGGCCCCAAACCACCCAGACTGCGAAGTAAAATGAACAGCCTGTCACTGCTCATCTGGATTTCCTCCCTGTCATTTGTGTTGGTCTCTTAGCTTTCCTCAGAGAGAGATTTAACACTATTTGGTACCCGGGCTTCTCCCCCTGCGAGGGGCATGAAAGGAATAACAGAGAATCACAAGTTTTGGTTTCATTCTGGAGATGGAAATTGACTCAGTTTTTATTGTACTCCTAAAGCGAGGTGCCCACTGAGCCCTAAAGGATGTACAAGAAGCCCTGGTCTAAGATGTTCCGAGTATAAACTGAGTTGTATAACCATAGATTCATGGCTTTAATATATCATTTACAAGGCAAGCAGGAATTTTTGTCCTGCTTTGAACAAAGAGAGAAAAAGCACTTTCATAGGACCAAACTGCTGGCAGAATGCACCAACAGCATGATTTAATACTTTTATCCAACAATGACTTAGCCTGTCCCCTACCTCAGGGCCTTTGCACATATGGTTCCTTCTGGTGTGTTATTCTCTCAGATGCCTACAAGTCTCACTCTCTCACTTCATTCAAGCCATGCTTAAAGGTCACCTTCTGAGAGAGGCTTCCCTTGATACCCTATCTAAAAGAGCACTGCGGCCGCTCCTCCCACTCCATGTGACATTCTTTTTACTCCCCCCTGCTTTATTTTCATGTCATTTATTACTCACCAACTGGCAGTCAAAAAATATCTACATATACGTCCACAGATAGAGGTTTATTTAACACATACGCATTTATTTACTGAATGTCCCCTGAGTAGAATATATATGTCAAGAGAATAGAAACCCTTTCGGCTGTATTCTCAGCATCTCGAATGGTGCCCGGCACATAGTATGTTCATTGTTGGATGACTGAAAAAGTATTTGCTGATTTCCTACTCTGTGCAAAGGGCCTGGAGGGACTGTGAGGTAAATCACCCTAATCCCTCCTTGTTCAAGGACTTCATCTTTCTTCCTTCATACAGGAAGACATGTACAAGAATCCAGGGCTGTACTACAAAGCAGAAGAATGGATTAAATCATGTTAAAAAAAATTTTTTTTACTGTTTATTTATTTTTGAGAGACAGAGCGCAAATGGGAGAGGGACAGAGAGGGAGACACAGAACCCGAAGCAGGCTCCAGGCTCTGAGCTGTCAGCACAGAGCCCAACACGGGGCTCGAACTCACAGACCTTGAGATCATGACCTGAGCTGAAATCGGATGCTTAACTGACTGAGCCACCCAGGCACCCCTAAATCATGTATTTTGAATGCACGGAAGAAGGAGGGATACAGAGAGGCAGCATGAATTTTGAGATGACCCTTACCCCAGAAGTTTGATGGGCACAGAGGGGAGGGCTGGGGAGCCCAGCCTGAAGGCTCAGAGCCTGTTTTGGACCTGAGAGGAAACCTGTGTGGCTGGGTTTGTAAAGAGGTAGCAGGAGACGAGGGGAGAATGGTGGTTTTTAGGTCTGATCCTGGAAAGCCAGCAAGTTTTAAGAATTTATTTTAAAGGAGTTATGTAAGATAGTATTTCACAACCATCTTTAGCTAGTCCAGCTCCTACCCAGAGAAACCGGGATGTCTATTAACATACCACTGAATTCATTAATGTGGTGACTACACTTATTCTATTGCCCTAAATATAGCTACTTCCACCTTTTCTCTTAGCAGTTATACACCATTCAAGTATGGCACCACTGTAACGTAATTTAGAGCTTTCACTGACAATTTGCTCGCTGATTCATTTACTTTACTTATTTATTTGTTTTTAAAGATTTGTTTATTTAGGGGCGCCTGGGTGGCTCAGTCGGTTAAGCGTCCGACTTCAGCTCAGGTCACGATCTCGCGGTCCGTGAGTTCCAGCCCCGTGTCGGGCTCTGGGCTGATGGCTCAGAGCCTGGAGCTTGCTTCCGATTCTGTGTCTCCCTCTCTCCCTGCCCCTCCCCCGTTCATGCTGTGTCTCTCTCTGTCTCAAAAATAAATAAACGTTAAAAAAAATTAAAAAAAAAAAAGATTTATTTATTTAAGTAATCTCGACACCCAACGCAGGGCTCCAACTCATGACCCCAAGATCAAGAGTCGTCCGCTCCTCCAACTAAGCCAGACAGGCTTCCCCCCCCCCCTTTTTTTTTTTTTAATAATAAACTTACCTTACATGGGATCTTCATTTATACTTCTGTATAAAAATGAACCCAGCATTTTCTCAAGGAAGCCTCTGGATGTGATCACACGTGCCAAGTGAATTCCACGTGACCAATACAAGAAGGATAGAACAGTAAAGTGGGACATAAATCATTAGATTCTCCCCACCTGAGCAGGAAATCTTACGGACTGCTGGAAATCTTACAGACTATTGAAGCTTTGTAAACAACTTCCTAACCCAACCCCGTCCAGCTCAAACCAATCCTGCCACTTTATAGGTGGGCAACTGAGCCTCCGTCAGAAGGAAGCGCTGTGTCAGTGGCTCAAACCTGGTTTGCTCAGATCTCTTCCTCCCCCTCTCACCTCTGTGGCAAAAGTAGGTAATGTCAGGGCTACTAGGAACCATGCCATCGATGTGGACACTCTGCCGGTTTACTCGGGAGTTTGGGGGAGGGGACTCTTGGTGGAAGAGGAGAGAGAAGAGTAAAAGAATTTAAGAAATAAGTCTTGGGCATTTTACTGTTCGAATGAGGATCTATTGTAAGTAGAATGGAAGGTCACCTCGGCCTTTAAAGCTGGAACAGGAGCTGTCTATTGATCATCTGCTTTGGGTGGCCTCTTCCGGTTGCAGTACCCTGTCCCCACCAACGCTGAAAAAGTGCGATCCAGTCTCCCATCCCGCTGTGATTGGATCATGGACACTTATTTACTTATTTCAAAATGGAAGTGTTTTTGTTGGATGGAAACAAAAGGAAATTCCAAGGATACCACCTGGACGCTAAGGAAAACATTACAGCACTTGCCCGTTGAAGGAGGAATTGAGATCATTACTGCTTTTAATTGTCTTGGGAGCCAGTATTTTCTTAAAAGTTTTTTTTTTCTTCCCCCTCTTTTCCTAGCTGGACCTCTGGTGCTATGGTCCTCAGTTCATGGCTCATCATCCTGGGTCTGTGCCTGGTTCTCCCTCTCGATGGAGTGATTAATAAATTGATTGAGTGCCTTTTACCCCCTTCTCACCCCTCATGCCCCATCACTCACAGGCCCCTTTCTTGTTTGTTGTACATGTTCTTGTCACATGTGGACTGTTGTTTCATATGCCTATTATTTATTTTTATTTTTTACTTTGTACTATTTCTTCAATTGCATCCGTTATATTATGTTGCATGGAATCTATTACTTCTAGTGCAACCTGGAACTCCACACGTTCTGTTATCCATTCTCCCGATGATGGCACAGAGATTGCCTGGTCGGAAGGCTGTTTCACAGGGAATAGGGTCCTCAATCCAGTCCAGTCGAGTTTACATATAAATTCAATTCTTTGTGTTCCACCAACGTGGGGAACAGGGAAAATTTGTCCCTGTCATTATTAGACAGCTAAGCGTCCTCTGCCTGCCCTTGATTTGGTGGAGTAAAGGAAGGGGAAGAGAATAGGAACTGCTGAATTCATCTTTCTCTGCTCACTTAACACCTCCGAGAGGGGGGGCCATGCGTTTTAAACAAATGGGCCATTCCAAGAGAATCTTTCAAGGTCATTTCTCCAGGCTGAGCCCATTCGAAAACACAGCTGGAAATATAGGTTATGTCTTGAGTACTGTGATATTCAGGGTCAAGGACTAGGCATTGCAATAATCCACAGAGCTGGTGATGTCAACCAAGAGGAATTTATGCTGTCAACTGCCCAGACAAAGATGCATATCATCGCTGAAGCTTCTCAACACACTTCTCTCTCTTGCTTTGTTTGGGGAGGAAGGTCTCTCAATGAGCAGGGACACCGACAATTTCGCTTTTGAAACTGGATATGGGAAAATCAGGATAAGCAAGTAAGTCTTCTCTTCCATTGGATACTTACTGAGCTAAAACTATGAGAGACCAAAGGGGATAATGTTTTATAAATGATGAGAGGTATTTTAAGTGGCCAACAATATAATTTTAATGCATTTAATTTTTCAAACTATGCCACAGTCTCCTATGTGGTAGAAAGTGGTTTTGGCATTTTGAATGCGGTGTCCATGTCTCCCATATGTTGGTTATAATTGAACCAAAAATGGATAAGGCAATAGAGGGTGTGGGTGGAAGACAGAACTTAGTTTAATGTATTTGTTTTTATTCCAAACACTGCAGCTGTGCACTTTTTAAGCAATGAGAGACAGATAGATAAGGAGGGTGGGAGAAAGGGGAAAAGAGAAAGAAAGAAAGAAAGAAAGAAAGAAAGAAAGAAAAAAAAAAAAAAAAGAAAGAAAGACCTAAAGTCCATGAGAACTTCTGAAATCGAACCCTTCTCAACACAGCATAAATACGTAGTGCTTCTTTGTTGACTGGTACTTCCTATGCCTGAGTATCAAGACTGTGTTGATGAGTAACTTGCATGAATAAGAAGACTGACGTTAAGAAAAATGGACTCTGCCACTCAAAGCCATGTGACCTTCAACAGGTAGTTTCATCTTTCTAAATCTTATTTTTTTCTCATTTGTACAAAAAGTGGGACAGCTGCCTTACAAGTGGTTGTGCAGAGTAGGTGGGAATGCCCTTGGAAACTACCAGGTGTTACACAAGCATAAAAGATTTTCATGGGGTTCGAAGAAGGTATACAGGGTCCCCCACTATCTGAAAGTAGAGCGTTCCTATGAAAGCACTGGCAAGCCGAAATGATCTAAAGCAGATGCGTTTACCATTTCACAAAAGCAAAATCCTATTCGTATTTCTTTCTGGCGGCAAACTCAGGTACTAGTGTGGGTCTTTCTACAGCAGTGAGAGTGAAATGGCTTAAAGCAAACGTCCAGATACCGTGGGAAATCTGTTCCTCCAAAGAGGCCAAATGAATGGATCGGGGAGATGAAACAACTCACCTTGGCAGTGTTTTCCTAGGATAGAATCTGGTGCCCATATGGTTTCAAGGAAGCATGCCAAGTGGACTGGAGCTCACGTTCCAGAGACTGGGTGCACTCCAGCTACCACCTCTAACTCCACCTTTAGAGAACCATAGGTCAAGAGCTCAAGGAAACAGGTTATCGGAATAAACAACGCGTTGGTCTTCCTCTTTCTCAGACACTCAGATTCTCTGATGAAGATAAATGTGAATGCGGAAGGACCTTAAGGCGAGAAAGTGTTCCAAGCCCGACCTGTTGGCCCATTTTATTTCTAGTCCTATACAGGACTTGATGTGGGGCAAATCCAGTCGGTGCTCCCTTTCAACTGTTTTCCAAGTCAGGGTTGTTATGATTTACAACCGAAGGAGCTGCATTCTATTGACATTTGGAAAGTTACACATAGAAGAACCGCATTTTTGTTCGGATGCTGCCCTTTTCAGTGTTTCTTTAAGAATAGGAAGACTAGCATTTGACAGTCCTTGAAAAGTCAGTGTCTATTTCTTCTTGGCTATAGATGGGAGCTCTATTCATCCTTTGCTCTCCTTGAATTCTCACAAAATTACTGTCTATTTGGCAGACTCGGCATAATTGATACTGTTCTGGTATCTAATTTGCAGTACCAGGAAAAAAAATGTAGTCCAGATATGTTGTGAATATATGGTTTCTTTGTTGTGTTGGCGTGACTTATAATATACGTTTGGTCTTTGTCCCCATTTCTGGCATAGAGCTCCTAAAAGTCTTGGAACTTCATATGAGCCCAATAAAGGTGTCTTTTGTTATGTTGATGAGATGACTTTGGGACCTCACCTAAGGATGACCAACCATGCCATGTGATTAGAGGGTTGGAACTTTCAGTCTTCACCCCCCCACCTTCTAAGGGAGGGAAAAGAGGCTGGATGCTGAATCTATTGCCAGCGGTCAATGATTTAGTCATTTAGGCCCACATAATGAAGCCTTCATAAAAATCAAAAAGCACACGACATGGTTTGGAAAGCTTCCAAGTTGGTGAAGGTCTCGAGGTGCTGAGACAGTGGTGAACCCCAAGGGTGTAGGAGCTCCGCACTCCTTTCTACATACCTTGCCCTCTGCACCTTCCATCTGGCGGTTCCTGAGTTATATCCTTTTATAATACATCAGTGATCTAGTAAGTAAAATGTCCTTCTGAGTTCTGTGAGATGCTCTAGCAAATTGATTGAACCTGAAGAGGAGGTCATGGGAACCTGCAACCTATAGTCAACGGGCCACCTAGGCTTGTGACCGGTATCTGAAGGAAGGGGCACCCTTGTAGGACCGATCCCTTAACCTGTGGGATCTGACACCATCTCCAGGGAGACAGTGTGAGAAGTAGGTTGAATTGTTGGACGTCCAGCTGGTGTCTTAGAGCTGCTTGTTGGTGTGAGAAACTCTTCTAAACCCACACATTGGAATTGGAAGCAGAACCTTATACTTGTTTACAAATGGCTTACTGTGTCCTGAGGAGATGCTAAGCTCATTTTGGGCAGGAACTACATCAGATGCTACTTGTGTTCCTACTCCACGCTTCCCAGTAGGGTGTTTCCCTAACAAATGTCCCCAAGTACTGCTTGTTTCTTTACTTCTGATTATAAAAAGACTACATACTCACTTTTGGAAATTTGGAAAAACAAAAACAAAAAGAAGAAAACGACCAATTTCCATAATATTCCTTCCTGCTGCTAACATTTTGGTGGGGGGTGACACAGATATTCTGTGGTTGAGCCTACAGGTTGTCTAAGAACATCCATACCTCTCAATTTCCACTGCTCTTAGAACCTGGTTGTGTTCACGCTTCTCAAACCCATGTACTTGAGGGAGTCTGGCTGGAATCAACTATCTAGGTCTTGTGTTGCCAGGCAGTAATTGCCCTAGGGCCTGGGCATGGGACCCAGTCCTGGACAATGGAACCAAAGAAGATGTCTGAGGGTGGGTGGGGATTCGTAAAACAGAAGCTTGAGAGGAAATGCCCCTTCCTCACCGGTGATGGCACTCTCTATCATTAAGGGAAGACACTGCCAGACTGCAAATGGTAGCACGGAGCACAGAAACACGCATCCATCTGGATGAGCCGCCAAATCCACTGGCCCCAGAGTGCACCTCTGGACTTCCTGTTCTGTGAGGTAACAGTGGCCTTTGCATTTAAGTCATTTTTAGCTGCATTTCTGTTATCTGTAGCCAAAATCGTCTTACGTATCATGCCTCCTTCTCCCGGTGGTATATTGTATATGCTGCCCTTGTCATAAAGTGGTCCTCAAAAGCAAACCCCACAAGATTGTGATTATCTGTTTGCTTCTGTCCCTTTCTCTCAGAGCTCTGAGCTCTCTGAGGGGAGACTGGGTTTTTTGTTGGTTCTTATTTGGTTTTTCGTTCTGTTTTCCCCTCATGCTCAGACCCTAGCACAATGTCTGGCATGATGTAGGCACTAAGATTTTGTGCAGTGACGAAGCTGATGGCTGAATTAATTATTGTGGCTAAAAGCCACCCAATGGCAGGTGGCAAGTATTTATTGAGCATGCTCTTTTCATCCTCAGCTGTTCTCCAGTGAGCTGGGCTCACCAAAGTCACCCTGGAGCCTCCATTTGCTGAAGGTAAGTTTCAGGGGAAAAACTATAACATGTTAATCTGACACGACAGATACTAAAACTAAACATTTGATAGCACTATTAAGAGATGAAGGTAGGGATGCCTGGGTGGCTCAGTTCGCTGAGTGTCTGACTTTGGCTCAGGTCATGATCTCGTGGTTTGCGGGTTCAAGCCCCACGTCAAGCTCTGTGCTGACTGTTCAGAGCCTGGAGCCTGCTTTGGATTCTGTGTCTCCCTCTGTCTTTGCCCTTCCCCCACTCACACTCTGTCTCTCTCTCTCTCTCAAAAGTAAAATAAACATTAAAAAATTTTAAAAAGTGATGTTTAAAAAAAGAGAGAGACTTCATTTACTGGATAGCACTAATCCTCAAACACCTGAAATGATGCCCATCACCTAACTGAAAAGAGAATTCTTCACAAAGCGGTGTTTATGAACTCATTTCTTTTTTTCCCTTTAATATGGGGGTGCTATTTATTAGTTTGGTAATTGCTGATAATTGCTCTTTCAGGCCAGTGATTACTCATCACTGTGTGCTTTCCCTGTTAGATTGGAAGCTCTGTGAAGTCAGGGGCTACCTATGCCCTTAACCCTGGATTCAGTGCTTTCTACTTGCTCCACAAACCACTTGTTGACTGAATGGCTCAACACTGGGGGGAGGGGAGGGGAGGTGGATTTCACGGTCACATAAAATTCCAAGCTCTCCCTGAGCTGATTCTGTCATTTGGGCTGTGAGTGGAGGAAGGGGAGAAGGAGGAATGATGTGGGGGGAGAGGAAGGAAGGTGAAAGTGAAGAAGAGTCTGACCTTCACCCCTGCCCGGAGTTGCCCGGAAAAAAATGCACTAATATGAATTGTGCACAAGGGGGCAGGCCAGAGCTGCTGTGAACGCCAACCTGCTGGCTATTTTGATCTTTGGTAATGTTTTTAAAAAAAATAATAACTGTTAATGCAGAGTAGGTTTGTGAGCACACTTTCTCTTATTAAAAGGCACTGAAAAAGCCAAATCTTTCTGTAATGGTGCCGTCATGTATTCTCCACAGCACATTTTAGTCCCTGTTAAAAAGGAACAAAATATGCATTTGAGGGTCCTTGTGTACTTTCTGTGGCCTCTTTGTAGAAGAATTGGTTCCAGAAAGGAATTAAGAAATTCAGGATTTCAGGCAACCCATTCCCAGAGCTTGACCTACACTTCTGTATTGAATATGAGCTAAGGAACAGCAGTTTTTTAAAACAAAAGCATGGATTCTAGTTCAGGTTTTCTCTCTTCCTAGATGTGTGACTTTGAGTAAGTCACTTAGATCTCTGGAATATACTATATATACATATATATATAATATATAGTCCATATATATTATATTATATTATATTATATTATATTATATTATATATATTTAATTTGTAAAATAAAGGGACTTATTAGGGCCAACATTTCTCAATCGAATAAAACTATGGATTGCAAGCTATTTAAAATCCCTATTGAGATTTCTAAGAAGAAAGAGGGTGAGGCAGGCAGAGGAACCAAGTCTTGACAAGTGAAAGGAGGAGAAGAGGCAGAGCTAAGAGGTTCCAGGCCAGGGAAAATGGGCTTCACTTTGGGAAAACACTGGACTGAGATCTCTAAAGCTCTAAATTCTTTATATTTTCACTTGGATGTCTTCCAGGGACCCAACTTGCCCCACATCAAAGGCGCTATCTTCTCCCCATAAACCATCTCTCTTTCCCAGCATCTTTGCCTACTAATGGCTCACTCACTACATTTCCTTTGAATCCAGACCTGGACCCAGACCCTTGCCGGCCATTGATCTCAGAGCCAAGTTCTGGTGGGGAAGGCAATGAGGAGGTAACAAATGCATAGGCCATTATAATTGGTGGTGAGTTCTGCAGTGAAAGAGAAGGTGAGAGGTGCAGAGAGGGGCGGGGGGGAAGATGCCGGGATAGGTGGGGCCCCTGGGCGTGCCTGAGGAGCATAGGGAGTTGAAAGAAGGGACATGGCAGACCATCTTTCATTCATTCCTTTTTCATCATCTATATCCAATCAGCCACTACCTCTGGCTCATCTTTGCTTTGCACACCTTTTCTATCTCTGACATTCTTTCATATCTAATGTCTGACCTGGGCCTTTCCCCAGTGCCTAGACAAACTCTTCATTGGCCTCCCCGCTCCCCACATTTTTCTCACTACGTCTGCAAACTGCAGCCGACCTATCTTCCTCAACACTACTTCATGCTGTTATGCCACTACTCAAAATCTTCAGTGGCTTCTTGCTGCCTATCGAATGATGATTGCCCTCCTCTTCCTTTAAGATCTCCAACATCAGCCCCATTTTAGCCACTCTGCCTACTGCCCAATGACACTGCTCCTCCACCCTATGAGAAGCCCCCTCTCGGTTCCAGGCGTCTTCATGCCTGCACATTTTGGTGGTGAAGTATGGGTGCTTTCGTCTCCCCATTTCCCTTTCCTGACGGGATCCGGCATTTCCTGATGGTCTCCACTTCTTCACATAGTCCCTCTGGCCTAGCACATCCCCATTCCTGCTACCATCATTGTTTTGGGGAGAACATGCAGAGTGACCCAAACCAGGCCAATCAGACTTTTGGATTCTTGAATCCTAGGACAGAAATGTTGCCTCTCCTGGATGATGTATGTATGCATGCATGTGAAGCCTGGAACTAAAGAAGACACTAGATCTTTCCTTGATGACATGGGACACTGGACTTTACAGGTACGTGAGCCAGTAAAACCCCTTTATTGCTTAAGCTAGTTGAATTAGGGCTTTCTGTTGCTTGCAGTCAAGAGCATCCTAACAGCCTAAGCCTATTATACACCAGGCACTGTTCCAGCAAAGCCTTGCTCTCAAGAGGTTAACCTAGGATGGGGCTTGGAGGCCCCCCCCCAAAAAAATACCAAAAAAAAACCCCCAAAATACCAAAAAAAAAATCACAAGAAATAAAAAAATAATTTTACATATTGGTAAGTTCTACGAAGAAAAGAAAATGATAGAGAAAGGTTAACCAGAGGGAAGGCTGTTTTAGACTGAGCAGTCAGGAAAGGCTTCTCTGAAGAAATGACATTTAATATTTACTGAGAAACAGGAACTAGCCCTGGGTAGATGAGGGGGAAGAACACTCCAAAGGGAACAGCCTGTGGGAAAGCCCTGTAGCAGGGAAAAAAAAAAACTTGCAGGGTTCCAGAAACGGTCAGGAAGCCCTGTGGCCAAGCAAAGGTACAGAGTGGGACATAGTGATGTTTCTTCCTCTTTCCTTAATCACCTCTCCTTCTTTCTATAAATCTTTTGAAGATTTCAAGGCCTGTCTTACGCTCCACTCACTTCTAGAACTTTCCTTGATTGAGCTAAGGATCCCTTCTCCTTTGGGATACAGTGCTCTGTCATCCTTTGCGCTTGGAAACCGGAACGTGGAAAGTAGCTGCAGTGTACTGTGTTTTATGGCTCTCTGATTTTTTCCTTAGGATTTGACTGACTTTCCTTAATTTGATTCTAGTCTTTGATTCTAGCGTCGTAGGTTTTGAGGTGTCTGTCACAAAAACTTAATGCTAGTCAGGTTAATCATCGTGAAAATACACACCATGCTTCTAGAGTCACCGCCTCCCTACCAAGGTGCATTTGAAATATGAGATGGAACTACATGGAGCTGTAATTTTGGGGGTGGGGGGGCTCAGGAAAGTCAAACTTCGGCAATTTTGTGTGGTGTGACTCATATTGTAATATCCTCTTTAATTGCACTATAGGCCAACTCTACCACTAACTATCCAAATGCATTGGTCATGGTCCTAAACCTTTCCCTTTGTGGAACCTGGGCCTTCCAAGGAAATGCTGCTTTGCGGTGAAATGTACCTTTGCCACCTGACCATCCCTTACGTTAGTTGAGCGCAGTAAATTATTTAAAAAAAAAACCCAATGCAGTTTGACATTTATTTGAATTCAGGCTTGAATGCCGTGTTTGAATTTTATGCATGTGACTGCTTTTTAGTGATGTGATTTGAAAAGAATGATGGATTGTTAGTACATATGTGATTTAGGCCCCCAAATTCTTGGCTGCTTTTGATGAAGCCACGACTGTACCCAGGTACCCATAAAGGAGACAGCCCCTCGGTCCCCTCTCTGGGCCTGGGAACTTGTTGGCAGAACTCTTTTCCTGTACTGGATTGAAAGAAGACAGAGAAGCGCTCCCCATGGATCAACTTGCTGCCACGATGATGCTCTTGGCCCCCACCCCCACCCTTAGCATGTGATCTGCCAAGATGGTGGGAATTAACCCTCCCAGGCTGGGGGCCCTCCTTTCCCTCTAGAATGGTCCAGTGGCTGTCGATTTTACTTTTGCTAATTATTGGTGTGAAACATGTTTTAACTAAACATGTTTAATTAAACATGTGCAAAAGGGGGGCGCCTGGGTGGCGCAGTCGGTTAAGCGTCCGACTTCAGCCAGGTCACGATCTCGCGGTCCGTGAGTTCGAGCCCCGCGTCAGGCTCTGTGCTGACAGCTCGGAGCCTGGAGCCTGTTTCCGATTCTGTGTCTCCCTCTCTCTCTGCCCCTCCCCCGTTCATGCTCTGTCTCTCTCTGTCCCAAAAATAAAAATAAAAAAACGTTGAAAAAAAAAAAAATAAACGTGCAAAAGGGCACGTGTTTCAGGATTATTCATTTGTCTTTCATCGCGACTAAAACATTTTTGTACCTCCTTCGGCCCCAGTTTTCTCCCCTGTAAAACAAGACTCAGGCCAAATGATTTCTAAGGTCATTTTTAGCAAATACCATATGCTTAACCAATGACTTTTCATTGGTAAGATGTTATGCGCCTATTATAGGTACACCCCCCCCCCCCACACACACACACTTTTATTCATAGATTTGATTTTGATCATCATTCCACAGGTAGCATTTCCATGCAAGTTTCTTTTAAAGAGAGGGAAAAAAATTTTCATCTGAGTAATACACACTTTGTCAACGACTTCATTACAGCTCTACCAAATTTCTTCAAACATGTCAAAGGCATTAAAAAGGACAACTTGAAAGTTCTAAAGGAAGCAGTTTGCATTTGGGGAAAAAATAGTAAAAAAGTATCTGAATGATTTCTGAAGTGGTGAAATCCCCCCTTTTGCCCTTTCTCTTGAGTTTTAAAAATAGCCTAAATGGAATCTTACTCAACTTTCTACAAGAAAACATACCTTCAGGCTGAGAGACAGCATTAGAAATTTCATCCTAAAGAATTATTTTTGGGGGGAGGGGGTATGGGGTGGAGTTAGCCTCAAGATAGAGGCTTCTAATTAAATTGCCCTCTCAACCAGAACTGCAGAGTATACGCTATAATCACCACAATTCAGTTTAAATCTGGGACGGAATGATAATTTTGTTAGTTCAGAGGTTTTTAAACTATGGCTCATAACTGCTGGATAGTTTCCGATGACTTTTCAAGGTTCTGCAAGGCGTGTGTATTTGCTGGGGGACCAGGGGATTTTCAGTAAATGAACAAATAAGAAAGATTTCACAGTCTCAGGAAGTTTAAGTAGGTCTCCGATGACGGGGAAGTGCTGTAGTTGTCTTTCTGGCTTTGCAGAGGACAACAAATCCACAAGAAATTATTCGGGGGGAAGCTCTGAATGCCTTTCCTATGAACAGGATTGGATTTGCCTTTATTCATCCACGCCCTTCATCCCAGTTCACCTGCAGTACTGCTTTGGGAAGGAAAATCTGATGGTTGGAGTAGACAACAGGCAAGGAGTGCGGTAGGTCCAACCCGCGACCTTGGCTTCAGCCCTTCGAGCTTACCACGTGAGCCAACCAGTCATAGGCAAACCAGATCATTCCCCCATGCATTTATTCAATAATAGTGATTGGGTGCACTGTGCTGGGTGAGAGGGACACTGAAACAGAAAAGGTACACAGGATCGAGAAGCTTACACTCCTGGGAGAGCAGACCTTGATGGATAAACACCCGAGTAACACGTAAATTAAAATTGTAATAAGAGCTATGCTTGAAATACCAAGGTTTACTGAAAGCACCGCACCTGGGGACTGAGCTTAACTGAGCAGTAGGCCAGGATTAGCTTCCTTGTGAAAGAGTCATTTGAACTGGAAACTGAAGCTTGAGGAAGAAAGTTGACCAGGTCAAGTGTGGGATCAGCATTCTAGTCAGAGGGACCAGTATGTGCAAAGTCCCTGAGGTGGGAAAGAGTTTGGCTCTCTCAAAAAACAGAAATGGAGCTCAATCTGGCCAGAGCAGTGGTTTCTAAAGCATGTTCCACAGGACCCTGAGGGTCTCTGAGACCCTTTCAGGAGTTCTGTGAGGCCAAGCCTGTATTCAAAATGATACTGAGCTGTTACCTGCTTTTTTCACTGTGTTGACATTTGCATGAATGGTGTAAACGCAATGGTGGGTAAAACTGTTGGTGCCTTACTGATAATAAAGGCACCGACACCAAGGAGTACCAGCGGTCACAGTTTTTCAGTGCCATACACTCAGTTTTAAAAAGTGTCTGTTCACTCAAGACTGCCCTTCATGAAGCAGTAAAAATCATTAGTTTTATGAAACCTCGGCCCTTGAGTGCATGTCTCTTTAGTATTCTGCGGGGCTAGCTGCAAAGTGTGTGGAAAGCACTTCGGCTGCATACTGAAGTATGAAGGTTGTCTCAAGGAAAAGCGTCTGTGTGACTGAGTTTCCGAGATGCACTTCTCCCGTTTTCGTGGAACGCTATTTTTACTTGAAAAAACAATCGACAGACAAATTCTGGTTATTGATACTTAGGTAACTGGCCTATATCTTCCAGGCAAGCAACTGGCAGTATTTGTTGCCAATGATGCAGTTAAAGCTTTCACAGGAAAATGTTAGAATTTTGGAAAACTTGTATCTGCTACTTTGATCTTGATATCATCCCAATACGTATAAATACTTTCTAATAAGATTGACTGTCGGGGGCTCCTGGGTGGCTCAGTCACTTAAGCGTCCGACTTCCACGGAGGGCATGATCTCACAGTTCATGAGTTCGAGCCCGGGTTGGGCTCTGTGCTCAGATCCCGGAGCCTGCTTTGAATTCCATGTCTCTGTCTCTCTCTGCCGCTCCCCTGCTCATGCTCTTTTTTTTTTCTCTCTCTCTCTCAAAAACAAATAAACATTAAAAAAAAAAAAAAGATTCATTGTGGTAATATTCAAGGTAGGTGTCAGACGATATAATTCTTCTGCAGAAATTTATGAAAATCTCCTTTGTGAAAAGCTGCATTTTACTTATAAATATAGATACAAAAATTCTAATTAGAATTCAGCCAAACACCATATCAATAAACCAATTAGAGTTTATTCAGGAATGTAAAAGTATTTTGATATCAGGAAATTGTTTAACATATCAGGACTTAAGCAAATTAAGGGGTGAAAATTGATAGGATTTTATCAATAGATGCTTAAAAGACATGCAATACAGTAGACATTCCTAAGTAAACTCTAACTAAAAGATGACTATAAGGAAAGCACTTAAATATAATAAAAATATTTCCCACAATCCTCCACTAATTGTCTTCATAACAACAATTAAACCATTCTATTTAGGGGCACCTGGCTCCACCGCTGATCCAGCTTTGCCCTCAGTGTGGAACCAGCTTGGGAGTCTCTCTCTCTCCCTCTGCCCCTCTCCCCCACTTGCTCTCTCTCTCTAAAATTAAAAAAACAAAAAATAAAATAAATACAACCATTTCATTAAAAATCAAGATCTAGACGGAAAAGCCTATTATGACCATTACAGTTTGACTTTGTCTTGGGAGATCTAGTAAATGTAATAAAAAAAGAAAATGAGTAACTAAAATAAACACTTGAAAAGAGAAATAAATACTGTGCATTTTTGCCCATGATATAAAATTCAAGAGATCCTAGTGTTTTTTTTAAGCATTATAATTAATAAGAAAATTTAAGAATCAGGATATAATACATAAATTGTTAGCTTTTATTTACTCTAAAAATAATCATATAGAAATGGAAAAGAAAAATATTCTATGTATAAAATAGTGAGCAAAAATATCAGAGAATACAGCTAATAATAAAAATGCATCTCTATGAATAAAACTGATCTTACTAAGGGCCACAAAACAAAGTCAGACCGACGGAAAGACATGTCGCATCCTTGGTGAGAAAGCGGAATATCACGACACTATTAATTCTCCCCCTAAATACATAAGGATGATGTTATTGCAGTTACAATTGTAGGCTTTTTTTGTTGGGGGATATGGAGGCTAGATAAAATGATCTTAAAGTTCATAAGGAAAAAGAAATACTCAAGAATAACCAAGAAAAGAATAAAAAAAGAACAGGAACAGGTTGTCTTACCATTGCATCAGAATATACTATAAGACCATTATGAAATAAATATCTTACTAGTGTGAGAATGAGAAAATCATTGGATCAGTGGAAAAGAAAAGAGAATCCAGAAGTAGTCTTATATATGATCATTTAATGTACATTATATATCAAATGTGGTAGTGCAATTTAGTGGGGAAATAATAAATTGTTTTAAAAATGAGACCAGTATAACAGGGTATCCATCTGAAATAAAATAAAACCAAACTCCTCTTTTACACCATATACAAAAATACATTCCCCCAGAGAGTACACTTGTAATGGTAAACAATAAAACAGGACAAAATATTGCAGCAATATCTAGGAGACTTTGTGTACAATCTATGGACAAGGAAATCTTAAGAAGATTGGAAAACACAAAGACTCTAAAAGAAAAGATCTATCTGACCACATTAAAAATGTATATGGTAAAAGATATATAAACAAAATCAAAATACAAATGACAGATTTAGGACAAAATACTTGCAGTGGCGAGTATTTAAGTATTTATACAATATGGGAATCAATTACATAAGAATAAAGGAACTTATATAAAAAGAAAGAAATTTTATAAATTGGCAGCTCAACAGAAATGATCAAAGAATATGAAAAGGCAATTTATAGAAACACAAATCCAGGGAGCCAACAAGTGTAAAAAAAAGATGCTTGAATTTACCATAGGTGGGGAAATGCAAATTAAGTAATAACAAGATGTCATGTCACGATCAGCAGGTCAGTCAAAATTAAAAACAACTACAACATATGCCATTGGTGGGTATGTGAATTTTATAGCATTTGAAGAAAGAAATCTAGCATTATCCATTACAATTTAAAATATACATACTCAGAAGAATAGATAGGCAAACTGTGGTATGTGCAGACAATGGAATACTACTCAGATGTAAAAAGGAACATATTCTACATGCAACAACATGGTTTAACTTCAAAAACATTGTGCTGACAGAATCATCCAGACACAAAAGAGTCCAAACTGGATGTTTCCATTTATGCCAACTTTAGCAGAAGGAAAACTGAGCTCCAGTATTAGAATGTATGCCTCAGGATGTCTACTTATAGCAATATCCAGAAAGGCAAAGATTAGAAAATAAATGAATCCTCATTAATACAGGATGGGTGATTGTAGGCCACATCAAGGACTAGGGTACTGTCAGTGAAAAAAGAAAAAAAGAGAGGTACACCAAGTGGCTTGGAGGGATTTCTTCAAGACACTGTTTATACATGAGTGCAGAAAAGCATTAATATAATCCTGTGTTTGTGAAGCAATGTCCCCAGCCCCAAACCCAAATGTGCGTAAATGCATACGCGTGTGTATGTTGTGTCTGCAACTCATTATAAGGACATGGAGGAAAATTTGGAAACATAATATTAGGTACGTTAATATGGATCACAAGGGTAGGGAATGGAAGAAAGAAAAGAGTGACCTAAAACAACAGTGTATACGATATGATTACATGTGTGCACTTAAAACTTCTATCAGGGGCTCCTGGGTGGCTCAGTCAGTTAAGTGTCCGACTGTTGATTTTGGCTTAGGTCATGATCTCCCGGTTTGTGAGTTTGAGCCCCCAGTTGGGCTCTGTGCTGACATCACGGAACCTGTTTGGGATTCTCTTTCTCCCTCTCTCTCTGCCCCTCCCCTGCTCATGCTGTCTCTCTCTCTCTCTCTCTCTCTCTCTCTCTCAAAATAAACAATTTTAAAAATTTAATAAAAACATTTATATTTATAGGGGCGCCTGGATGGCTCAGTTGGTTGAGTGTCCAACTCTTGTTTTTGGCTCAGGTCATGATCCCAGGGTCATGGGATTGAGCTCCAGTTGGCTCCGCACGGAGAGTGCAGGCTGCTCAAGATTCTCTCTCTCCCCCTCTCTGTCCCTCTCCTACTTGCACGTGTGCACTCTCTCGTGAGCTAAAACATAAACATAAAAATAAATAAATAAATTTTCATTTATAGAGGATTACTCCAGGAAAACGCTGCCCATCTTGTTGATAATTTGAATTTGATCCTTGGGTTAAACCAGACCTCCCAGCTATGCATTTGGACTGCATATCGGTCTTTCTTTACTTGCACAGGATGGAACTTTAAAAGCCACCTCTATCATACAAAGAAGAAACTAAAGCTGGAAAGCTTAACCAACTTGCCCCAAAGAACACAGCGAGGAAGTGGCAGACCACGGATCTGAACCAGGCAATCTAACTCCACAAGCCACACCCACATGTTTGCTAAAGGCCTTCTGAGAGTTTAGCAGCCTGATGAGTGAGAAACTCCCCTGGGTCAAAAATTTAAGGAAGTGCTGAAAAACTCAGAGAGCCAGATAAATAATATTTGGAAACAAAAACGATACGAATGCAAACCCCCACCCCCTGACATTTGAACAAAAATATCAAAAAAAAATTTTTTTTTTAGATTTTTTAAATGTTTATTTATTTTGAGAAAGAGAGAGAGAGAGAGAGAGAGAGAGACAGAGCGTGAGCAGGGGAGGGATAGAGAGAGAGGGAGACACAGAATCTGAAACAGGCTCCAGGCTCTGAGCTGTCAGCACAGACCCCAACGCGGGACTTGAACTCATGAACTGTGAGATCATGACCTGAGCTGAAGTCAGATGCTTAACTGACGGAGCCACCCTGGAGTCTCCCCTCTTTTTTATGTTTATTTATTTTGAGAAAGAGAGAGAGTGTGTGTGAGCAGGGGAGTCACAGAGAGAGAGAGGGAGAGAGAGAATCCCAAGCATGCTCCACGCTCAGAATGGACCCCTATGTGGGCTCGATCTCACAACCGTGAGATCATGACCTAAGAGGAAATCCAGAGTATGTCGCTTAACCAACTGAGCCACCTAGGCGCCCCAAGAGTCTGCATTTCAAACAAGCCCATGGTCGTGCCCATGTTACTGGTCCATAGACCTCACTTGCTTTAGAGTAGTAGGGAGCAGGACAGAAAGACTGAGAAGCACCAAAATAATGATAGGGCTCTGGACTCCAGCGTCTGTGTAAGCTTTTACAATAGCCCTGTCAGATGGGTTGCTGCCCACCAAAGACCACCAAGAACACCCTCTAGTCACACAGAGTTAGATTTATTTACCTTGCTGCAAGAGAACACATAGCAAGGGACCACATGAGGGAGTTGGAAGAGTTTATTATAGGATTTGGGCTTGTGCTGGGGGAAACTCAGGAGGGGCTGGGAGCCGTCTAGGCACAAGGGCAATGTGATGACTGGACATCTTGGTGCTTTTTTTCTTTCCTCTCCTCTCCTCTTTCTTTCTTTCTTTCTTTCTTTCTTTCTTTCTTTCTTTCTTTCTTTCTTTCTTTCTTCTTTCATTTTTCGGTCCAGGAGGATGACGGGTTAAAGTAGATAAAGCTCCATCATAGAGAAGCAGTGGTCACACAAATTAGCCAAAAGAGGGGCACGTTAATTATGTCTGTGGTTGCTGAGTGTCTTTCTGTCTGTCTTGGGTCATCCCTAGTCACAAGTGGCCTGGTGGCTGGTTTGTTCCAACACAAGTATGGAGTGACCTTTTCTGATTATTGTTTAATCCTGTGAGTGATGTTTATGTTCCCTTAGGAGCACTGCAGCCAGTGCTGTCTAGACCTGGGAGACCCGGGCCCCAGATCCAGGCTCTGTGCCTCTGAGGGCCTCTCACATTGGAGCAGCACAACTGGAATTTTCTAAGCGCCTCCCCAGTGTCTGAGACTGGCCAGGGCTGTCTGTGCCACCGTGCAGGGGCACCCTGAGCCTGGGCTGGAACTCATGTGGGCTCCAGGTCCTGTTTCCCCTGCCTCAGAGCACTCTGAATCTCTGCCCTGACCGCAGGGTTGCTCTGATGCCCCAAGGAGCTCGAGACGACTCCCGGGCCCATGTGGTCATCTGCCGGCCTGTGTCCGGGCACCTGTTCCCGGAGGGCCGCCTGGCAAGCGGCTTATTCCCACCAGCCAATACAGGGTTTCTTTTGTACAACTGTGTGGGTCCAAGCTTCCAGAAGGGTGCTGGCATGCCAATCTAGAGCGACTGAAACTGATTTTTGCTTTTTTTTTTTACATTTAGTGCTTT
The DNA here is from genome assembly GCF_046562875.1 of Panthera onca. Classification (NCBI taxonomy): domain Eukaryota; kingdom Metazoa; phylum Chordata; class Mammalia; order Carnivora; family Felidae; genus Panthera; species Panthera onca. The sequence continues at coordinate 48,168,895 of NC_138350.1, forward strand.
ATTTATTTTCTAATGCACATTTTTATTTAAAAGTTCTTTTTAGCTCCATTGAGGTATAACTGACACAACTGTAAGACATTTAAAGTGTACGTTGTGATGCTTTGAGATACGTCTACATTGTAAAAGGATCTCCGCCTCCCCCCACCCCCACCTAGCTAGTTAACACATCCATCACCTGACATATGCACCTTTTTTTTTAGTGAGAACATTTAAGTTCTACTGTCTTAGCAAATGTCAGTTACACACTGTATTGTATCGACTATAGTCACCATATTATACCTTATATCTTCAGACCCTATTCATCTTAGAGCTAAAAGTTTTCCCCTTTTACCAACCTCCTTATTTCCCCCACCCCCCTAGCCCCCTTCAACCCTTCGTTTCTGAGGCTGTTTTTTAGATTCCACTCAAATTGTTCATATAGGGGGGCCCCATGAAAAATATTTGCCGGGGGCCCCTCACATCCAAGGATTGGACCCATCACAGCCTAGCGGGCAGCTGCTGGGGCCATTATTGACTTTTTTCAAAGATTATCACCCTCCTTAGAAAGAAGAGGAAACAGAGGCTTACGGAGGTTAAGCAAGTCGCCCGTGACTCTGCAGCAGGTGAATGGGGACGCAGAGCCCCAGACTCCCATGAACACGCTCTAACCCATGCACTCCCTTGGCCACTCTGCCAACCCCAAGGGCACCTTGGATGACTCCAGCCCCGTCATCCGTGCTCCATGCACTGCTGACATTTTGAACACTGCTCCTGCTTTTCAAATTGCTTAAATGGTCTTTTAATTTTTTTTTTTCCTGCATGGTACTTGTAAATCTCACGCATCTTCCATATTTTGCTCTTTCCCTGCTGCCTCCCCCTGACGCTATGTCCTTTGGACCGATACTGATACCCAGTCCAGATTTGTCACAGGATGATGGAAACACTCCAGAGCATTAACTTTGGCTTTATGTGAACACCAGAGGCTGCGAACAACTAAGAATGTTCTCTCAAATGGCACGGGGACTATCCAGATTGCTGGGGGTGGTGCTGAGGTTAGCTGTGAGGAGGAGGCGGCATGTGGGCAGGGAAGCAAAATGTGTTAAGTCTTCTATTATGGGGTCAGCCCACCCAGTGTGGCCACCCTCCCCACTGCGGATTTCAAGAACTAGAACCAGAGGGAAGTTGGGCCGTGACTAAGAGGCTCCATGCCCTCTCAGCAGAGAGGGGGTCTTGTGGCTTCCATGACACGAGGCCTCTTTTATGCCTTTGAAGATTCCAGAGCACAAAAGTATTAGGAAGTCTCCTCTGTGTGAGTTCAGTGGTCTTTGGAAGCACTTGGGAAGCAGTGTCTATCATGGAAAGCGTGTTGACTTCGGAGTCTACTGATGTGGGCTGGAATCCCAGCATTGCTAGTATAGTAGCTGTGACCCTGTGGAAGGCACCTCAGCCCTCTGTGCCTCAGTTTCCTCCTCTGAAGGGTGGAGGTAATAATTCCTTCCTCAAATGACTGCCGTGAGAACTGACTGAGATGATGCTAGGACAGTGCCTGGTACCGGGTACACTGTGGTCATTGTCATCTTTTTTATCTCAAACTGTCTTATTGACGACAGCTTCAGATCGTGGGCCTACGCTCCCCGGTGTCACTTCAAAAAGTTGGGGGAGGGGCACCTGGTTAAGTGTCCAACTCTTGATTTCAGCTCAGGTCATGATCTCTTGGTTTGTGGGTCAAGCCCCACGTCGGGCTCAGCACTGATGATGCAGAGCCTGCTTAGGTTCTCTCTCCCTCTCTGTCCTTCCCCTGTTTGTGCACTCTCTCTCTCTCTCTCTTAAAATAAGTAAATAAAAATATTTTTTTTAAAGTTAGGGAACCTCTCCCACTTATATGTAGTTTGTTTCGAAAAATCGGTTACAAGTGAGCCATCCAGGAATACGTCCAAACCCTTTCCACCCATTTTCCATGTTCAGCCTATATCACCCCTGCAAGTCATGAAGTCCCAAAACTCTGCAGCCTGCTGTGTAAAATAGAAGCTCCTTTCACTCATCCGGAAGCTTCCCTTTCGGAGCTCACTCTATTCCTAACCTTCATAATTTCCTTGACACTTGAACACCTTCTTTTTCCTCTTTATCCATTTTGTGTCTCGCTCACCACAGTGTTTCTGGTAACTTGAAGACTTTCAAGAATATTCCAGGGCTGACCACACACTCCTGTTTTCTTCCTCCTGCTCAGTGTTTCTATGCTGAAGGCCCGGTGTTTTGTGAGCTGCTTAGGGAAGGTCAGTTAGTGGCCTTTGCTTTGGGGTGAGATGTATCTAGGCTTGACCCCTGTCTCTACTACTCAGCAGTCAACCATGTGACTCAGTCCCATGTGTAAAGGTAACTGCCATAAGTCTGGAGGGGGTCAGTGGGACCACACAGGGAAATGCTCGGCAGGGCGGGAGACCAGGCCCAAGAGCTGTGACAGCCCTGGTGGCCAGTCCACCTTGGAGCAAACCTCATCTTTTCTTGCCTAACTCCTGCCAACCTCCTCTTGACCAACTTTCTGGCCTCCCACACTATCCATTTTGCATACTGTTGCCAACTTCTATTCCTAAAATGTGACTTTTATCATGCTGTCCTTCTACTCAAAAAAAACAAAATCTTCAAAAATTCCCCGTTGATGAGTCTTGCGTTTAGAGCCCTGCACAGAATAGCCTCACAATTTCCTCCCTCTCTTTTCTCAGCCTCCTCTGCCTCCACATCCCTGCACCTGTCTTCCAACATCTGAGGATTCTACAAATATCTGGAGACGCCAACAGGCCTGCCACCCGGCCCACAGACTCTGGAGCAATGAACACCCCCGGGGAAGTGGAGATCTGAACTCTGCCTCCAACTGTGAACGGGGGTTTAGTTGGGGGTAGTTCAAGTCAGAGGAGACGAGAGTGCCTGGCAAGAAAAGACACAATGAAAAGAGAAGATGATGGCAGGGACATAGGGTATGGGGGCAAAGAAATCTGGAGAGGTGGCAGTCTGGGGCCTAAGTGGGGCAGTGGGAGGTGAGGGTGGGGGGTGCATGGCCCCCTAGGCCAGCACAGGCGTTTGGGTTGTGGCCTGTGCCCGGTGGAGGCTCCTGACCATTCTTAAGCAAGGATGTAGCATTCTGTAATTTCCAAAGAAAAGGGCAGTTTTAATGGTCATAGAAGGATGTTATGGTTATTATAGAGAATTGGAAAGATACAGAAAATATCAAAAAAACATAAAGAAGCAAAAATGAGAAAACGCAAATCTTGTGGCCTAGAGGTAAACATTGATAATGTTATTGCATTCCCTTCTTATTCTTTCCCTCCCTCTCGCACCCTGCCTCCCTGTAACGAGTGCTCACTATGTACAAGGCATTGTTATAAGACCTCTGCTCAGTTGATCCTCACGACAGCCCTGTGTCGTAGACAAAGTAATTTTCTGCACTTACAGATGGGGGAGCATTAAGAAGCTTCTCTGGGCTTCGGACCAGAGGGCAGGCTCTGAACCCTCGGGGCCACATTGCTGCTTGACGGTCACACGGTCAACACAAACACACGTGTATGTAGAGAAAGGTAAAATTTTTGTTTAAAATGGAGTCTGGCATTCTAATCTTCTGAATTGGGGTTTTAAAAAGAATTTTGACGGGCGCGTGAAGGGGCTGTGTAGGTGGGGAGTCGTTCAGAAAGTGTGTTGGGGAAGACAAGCCCACAGGAAAGAGAAGGACGAGGTGAGCATGGGGGGTGGGGAGGAGGTGATGTGTACAGAGACCTTTAGGAGGTGGAAATAACAGATGACTCAGTGTGTGTGCACCTGAGTGCATGTGTGTGCATGTGTCCATGTGTGTGCATGTGTGTGTGTGTGTCAAGGAGGTAGTTGAGGGAAAGGACATGATGAGGGAAATCCCAAGGATTTTTTTATTGAGCACCTAGATGGGTGGGAAAGCCCTCACAGGAGGGAGGAAAGTTAGGGGGACCAGGAGGGAAGAGTTCCTCTGGGGCCTCATGAGAGGGTATTTTCTGCCAGCTGGACCTGTTCACCAGGCAGTTAGACACACACAGGTGGAAAAGAGTGGAATCAGCTGCATCATTCATACTCAAGTCTAAGGATGTGAGGTTCCCTGGAGAGGATATTTAAAAGAGGAAACAGCAGGGAAAGCTTAGGGACAGGACGTCAGACAGGATGGCAGAGTCTGATGGTTGGATTCAAGAGTGGCCAACACACAGAGATCACAGACCAAGTGGGATGGGATCAGGAGGAGGAGGCCACTGGACTCAATGCTCTCCTCCCCCAAACCTCGTTTCTGTGGGTTAATCTCTCGGCCACCTTTCACATTCATTTTTGCATGTTCACCCCTGCTTTATCGGTCCCCTTCATTGTCCCAGCCTGGTGTGCCTCTAAACCCGATTTATACCCTCACCTCCTTCAGCAAACCTTCCCAACTGCTCACCGCTGGGCCTCCAGCCCCCTGTTTCCTGCCCCCCCCAACCCTGTTATTTATGTTGTTTCCTCCCAAGATTCCAAGCATCTAGGGCAGAGGCTCTGCCTTCCTTGGAACCCCACAGTGCCTGATCACACGGTCCTGATTAATTGGTTGTTTATAACCCATAGCATGGAGTCTATTATTCTACTTGTATAGTTTGGATTTTTTTAAATCTTTATTATTTTTTTTTAAATTTTTTTTTAACGGTTTATTTATTTTTGAGACAGAGAGAGAGCATGAACGGGGGAGGGGCAGAGAGAGAGGGAGACACAGAATCGGAAGCAGGCTCCAGGCTCTGAGCCATCAGCCCAGAGCCCGATGCGGGGCTCGAACTCACGGACCGCAAGATCGTGACCTGAGCTGAAGTCGGACGCCCAACCGACTGAGCCACCCAGGCGCCCCTAATCTTTATTTTTGAGAGAGAGAGACAGAGAGACAGAGACAGAGTGCGAGTGGGGGAGGGGAAGAGACAGAGAGAAACACAGAATCCAAAACAGGCTTCAGGCTCTGAGCTGTTAGCACAAAGCCGGACGCGGGGCTGGAACTCACGAACCGCGAGATCATGACCTGAGCCGAAGTTGGACACTTAACCGACTGAGCCACCCAGGTACCCCTGTACAGTTTGGATTTTTAAAAATACACTTTCTTTACACCAGGAGCTCCTCTACCCTTTTTCGCTTACTCTCGGCTTTGTGAGTTCTTCCCAGGGCATGTTCTTCCCTGTTGGCTTGGCCTTTTGCTCCTCAAATCCTCCACAGGCGGCCTGGGAGCTGAGACGCATCTTCTGTTCCCTTGCATTTTCTCACTTCCCCATTGGTCTCTGTCGCCAATGTCCCTCACTCCCAATTTATGACAACCCCTCATCCTAGAACCCCTGGTGCATTCCTTCTGGCAGGCCATGCTTGCCTAAACACTTAGCTGTTTGTAAGTACCTACTCACTTAATCTGATGGGATTAAGACACGCAGCGTCATCTCCATGCCTTCTTACAGCATCAGCTCAGTGACTCCCTACCAGTCCTCTAGGCAACTACAATGGCAGGTGTCAGATCTCCACCGAGAGCTGCACAACTTCATCTTGAGTTCCTCCAATCCTCGTAGGTTCCAGGTAGAGCCGGAAAGAATCCTCACCCATACACAACTGTGTTCGCGTGTGTGTGTGCGCGTACGCACAATGAGCAACAGCAGTGATTATGATGATGATGGCGTCAATAAAAATCACTATCATTTTCTGAGCACTTATGCACGGCAGGCCCTATGCAAAGTGCTTTATCGACATCCTTCAGTCAGTCCTCCCTTCTCTGCCTGCCACTCTTCCGTGCCCTGTGGAATCTTGGGGTTTCTCTGAAATCACTGCAATGCTGGATAGGAATTTTTGGCTTCCTTTGTGGAGGTGAGATGGGGGTAGACCCAGAAACTCCACGATCAGCACAGAGGCTTTGGAGGACACCCATGGCGGCAGTGAAGTGAACTGACCTGATTCTACTTCATCTCTAGCTCTTATCGCCCCTCCCTCACAGAGAGGAACTGGGGTCCTGACGCTACAGTCGATCAGGGGAAACAATGACCTTCCCCTGGAGATCCAGTGCCTATGGAGCATGTGTCTGGGACAATATGCCACCAAATAAGCAATGCTTGATGGGATTCTAATTAAATTAAACAGAGAAGATAGAATCTAGGAGGGTAAGTTTCCTTAAAAAGAATCAACCGTCTTCCCAGTCTTGCTTGTTACACTTCCACGCCTGCTTAGGGCTATTACCTTTCTAATTGGAAAGAGGTAACAAACCAATGGTGTGGAGGTAGAGAAATACAAAATAGAAATTTCTCTATTTCTCTAAATTGTTTCAAAAAAACATCCAGTTGAGGAACTGACCAAAAAGAAGGGGTGGGGGGGGGGGGGAGAACTTTGCTGAGCTACAGGATTGGATGTAAGGGACAAGCAGAGATTGAATGTGGTGTTTAAGGTCAGTCAAGTGCTGTGAAACTATGGAAGACTGCAGAGGTTCTGATCCCAAGAAAAGTTAAAAATAAAGCCTTTTAGAACATCCTAGGTCTGGAAGTGCTGTTCCACTTTGAAAAGGCACAAGAACACACTCTAAAATAAAAGGTGATTTGAGAAGGATGACCTACGAGGGAGGGAAGGGGGAGGAAGGTGTGAGGCACCAGACTGCCGTGGGCAGGGCACTGGCGTGAGGGGAGGAAGGCCCGTGCAGGAGGCAGAGGGGTATTCTGGTTCGTGTCTTAGTCAGCTTGGGCTGCTATAACAAAATACCATAGAATGGGGTGCTTTAAAAAAAACCACCTAAACTTATTTCTTAAAGTTCTGGAGGCTGACGGATTTGGCTTCTGGGGAGAGCTCTCTTCCTGGCATGTGGATGGCTGTTGAGACAGCAAGTTCTCCGGTGTCTCTTCTTCTGAGGAAACTAATCTTGTGGAATCTACTGGATCAGGGCCTCATCCTTACAACCTCGTTTACCCTTCATTACCTCCATAAAGGCCCTACTCCAAATTCGGTCACACTGGGGACTAGTTAGGACTTAAACACATGAATTGGGCAGGGGGGCACAAACAGATGGATTGTTCGGCAAATGGCTGTTGGTTAAAGGGAAGGGGCCAGTGACAGGAGAAAGACAAGGCACAGCAGAAAAGGCAGAGAGGACTAGTGGAGCCACGGATGGGATTTCTGGCGTCAGGGAGTGGCGAGAGGAGACAGCTTCTCAATAATCATGAGGCCAGCTTTTCTGATAAGTGGGAATGGGTTTGGAATTTGAGAGGAGTAAAAAGATCCAGAAAAGCCTCCACGGGGAATGGGATAAGAATAAAGTGGGGGCTGCCATGCAATACCAAGGGGCCAGGCAAGGTGAGCTACCGTGATGGCCATCCGGACGTCAGCCTCAACGTCATCTCCTTGTGGACATCTCGCCTAACCACACTGTTTTAATTTTCTGCATAGTACTTAGTGGTATCTGATGAAGTTATCATTCCCCCCTGTGCGATGTAAGCTCCATGGGACTCTGGATTCTTTTTTTTTTTTGGCTTGCTTTTTGCTATTTCTAAGGCTGAGGGTAGTGCCTGACACAGTAAAAACCAAGGGAGTCTCTGCGAGCTGAATGGACGAAACGACTTTGCAATGGCGCCAATGAAAGAATTAGGTGACCTTCCACCCGTTGTCACTCAGGCTCCCAGGATCAAAAGTGTGGAAAGAGAAAGGTTATCCAGGACTTGCACTGGCAAGGTAGGAATGACAGAGGGGGCCACGTGAGGAAGGAGTTGAGGATGCTAGTGAGTCTGCTGTGGAAATGGCTGAAAAGGAGAGAGATGACAAGGAAGAAAGGCAGACAGGGAGGGAGGGAGGATCGCAGACGTAAGAAGAGAGGAAGCAGGGAAGGCTGGAAAAGCGGGTTTAATAGGAACGAGTCGGAGAATGAGATACTCTGGTCAGCAAGAGGAGGCTGGAGCCAGAGGTTGCTGGACACCAGCGTGTGTCCACAGGTGGCTGCCAGTGTGACAAGAAATGGAGGGAGGGGGACTGAAGTTTAGCCCACCAATGCACCGTGAAGTGGGGCAGCCCTTCCTAAGGCGTTCCATAAGCGGTAATAGTTGACGCTACTATCACAATAAAGGGCTCCGTGGTCAACTAAGTTTAGAAAGCATGAGTTAGAAAATTGATTCACATATTGCAGGATTTCTACAAATTTTTGAAATACTTAACAAGACTTCAAAGAAAGGTACAGTGTTCTCCAAATCTACTTGACTGATGAATCCTTTTTATTTCTCTCTAGGAATATCCCTAGGGCCTTCTGTTCCCCAGAAGAGAGGTCCTCAAAGTATGGTCCCTGGGACAGCACTATCAGCATCCCCTGGGGACCTGTTAGAAATGCAAATTCTCAGCTCCCATCCCAGACCTCTCTGATCAGAAAGTCAGGGTGGAGGCAGGATTCTGAACAAGCTCTCCAGGCAATTCTGATGCATACTGAAAGTCCAGAACCATTGAGCTAGAAAATACTTTTGAGAAGTCTGATTCGTGTTCAAATCTGGGAAAGACTATTCCTTAAGGGGTGAGATGAGTCATTCGTGTAAATGCTAAGGTCATATAATATGACTGCAGAAGTTGAAATGGAGAAGAAAAATGTGTGTCCAATTGTAATGTGCAAATTAAGATTGCAAAATTTAATATTAGCCTAATTCATAAATCACATCAAGATTTGAATACAAATGACTTTGGATTGCCTATTCCTTTGGATTATTCATCTTGTTATGTCCCTCTGTTAGCACGATTCAAGAGCTGACTTTTTTCCAACATACTTTATCAAGTTGTGGAGAGGGGGGTGAGGGAAAGGAAGAGAAATGTATTTGAAAACTATTTCCTTTCTTTCCCCTTGTCCATGCTTTGACAGAGTTACCAAAAAGTAATTATGAGGCCAAAAGGTAGACAGCAATGGAAAGGAGAAGATAGATCACATGGAAGCTGTATCATCACCTCTTAAGTAAAAAAAAAACTGACCCTAAGTTTCTGTATTATATGTCTGGCTATCTAAACTCATATTTAAAACCTGATTTTAAAAGCAATTATTTGGGGGGGGGGGGCGTCTGGGTGGCTCAGTTGGTTAAGCATCCGACTTCAGCTCAGGTCATGATCTCACAGTTCGTGAGTTCGAGCCCCGCATCTGGCTCTGTGCTGACAGCCCAGAGCCTGGAGCCTGCTTCAGATTCTGTGTCTCCCTCTCTCTCTGCTCCTACCCCGCTCAATGTCTGTCTCTCTCTCCTTCAAAAATAAATAAAAGCATTAAAATTTTTTTTAAAGCAATTATTTGCAAAGAGCTTTATAAATCAATCAACTCAGGAGCACTTTATCTACTTTTGTAATAAATGGTTGTTGGGTCAGCACAGATTTATCAGAAGGTATAATTTTCAAGTGTTAAAAAGCGTATCTGTCCCATTCCCTAGCAGAATAATGGTGTTTACCATGCATTTGTCGTTTGCAAAAAAGTTGCAAAAAAATTCGGGATATATAAATACTTCAATGGTACAATGAAAACAAAAATGTGACTCAAAGGAATCTGGGTGCATGTTTCCAAAGTAAAATTAGAATCTGGGCCTACATCTTAAAATGCATTTCGACTCGGAATTTTCCTAAAAAGGGGGAAAAAAAAAAAAAAACAAAGAAGACCCCTTAAACAATTATACAGAGCTAAATGATTAAGCTTTTTAAAGTGCTTTAGCCAGAAATAGTCTTAAGTTTCTAATGCATTTAGACATAAAGGCATATCAGAAATGAAAGAATAACATTGTTCAAAGATTTGCATGAGCACAAAGGCTTAATTGGAAGAAAAAAAATGATAAGAAATGTCTCTGATTTCTTAAGGTAGAAGTTTACAGAACTTCCATTCTTTCACTTGGTCAGCTCTGGTTCATTGCCCAGCAATATACATGACTGGCGGGGTCCCCGTGAATCCACTGGTCATGAATTCCCATGGGTCCTTCTACTAAGTGGGGATGAGCTACACTAGAGGTAGGTCTAAATTAAGATCTGTGTTTCCTATAGAAAACCACCTGCAGCTCTTAGCTAGTTTAATTTGTGCAACCTTAGAGTGACCCATTTCTCAATACTATGGACCACTGAACTATAGTATTGCCAGCATGAAGGAAGGCTTCATTCTGAAATTGTGGCCCTCATCTAGAGAGTTGTCTGTTCTCCCCAACTTCATTCAAGCATACTGAAGAAAGGTCAGGTCCAAAGTCATTAGACTGCAGATTCTAAAACCTGCTTCCTGTTCCCAGAGTTGGAAGGGCATTTCTGATCAGACAGAGGTTGAGTTAGTTCATATAGCAGGTGAATTTCTTTCCCCATGTGAATTCCTGGAACTCATATGCAATAGCGCTGTGCTAAGAGTTGGCCCTCATGTATACAGGAAGGTGATGGCCATCTGGCAAAACACCTGGACCTTCTTACCTCCTCAAAAAATGATGAGCAGTGATTCTGGAGAGGAAACCAGTGCTAAACAGAAATAAGACCAACCCCCATCTTTGCGGGCCACTCACAATTTCTGAAAATGGTTCTGAGGTTATAAATACCTAAAGGCCCTGATAGAAATTTTAAAGGGTAAGACATTTAACATTTTTTTCATGTGCCTTATCTTATACAATTGAACAAAACCCCCGTATACTCACACTGTTGATTTCTCTTATCCCTAAATCACTCTAGTAGTTACAGAGGGACCCACCATTTAGCACTGTAATATAGTACAATCTCCCCCATTAAATTGTTTTCCTGGGGGGCACAGAGTATTAAAAATTTTTTTCTTCACTTGCTAAGATGGGGAGATTAATGACACCCACCTTCTAGGTGGCTGAGAGAAATAGGGGAGCTAACATACATGAAATTCCTAGCACAAGAAAAGTGCTTAATACTTACTAACTACTGGTAGCAACCATTATTAAGAAGAGGCAGTTGTACCTGGGAGTTAAGAGCACAAACATGGAAGCCTGAGTGCAGCATCCAAATCCTGGCTCTGTCACTCACCAGTATGCGGCCCTGGACAAGTTACTTAATCTCTCTGGGCCTTGATATCCTCATCTCAAAGATACTAACAGTACCATCCTCTTGGGTGACAAATGGAAATTGGATTAGATACTATATTACAAAGTCTTTGGAAAACATCCTGGCACATAGGAGGTGCTATACTGGTGTTACTATTTAATTCTTACCACAACCCTCAGGGGTGGGTGAAGCCAAGGTTTCGGGTCATACAGCTAATGGTGGGTCCACGGTTCTAAGCAAGTCGAAGACGCAGCTGATGTCAGTATGCCTCATCAGAGGGTTACATGCGAGTCTCTAGTTGCACACGACTGTTCCATTCCCTGGTGGCACATGCCTGCCTCAGATGGCTCATCACCTTCACTAGTATTCCTGATTACTAACTGGCAACGCAGATGCTCTTAACGCACAGCATGTGCCAGCATCCTGCATGCCAGAGGTTGACAGCACTTCCTTGTATTGATTTGCTTAAATGCATAGGAAAACAGATCTCTTACTTGTCTCTGAGAAACTGACAGCGAGTGGATCTGAATAGACCACCGTGCCTGCTTTCTCTCCCCTCCCTGGTCCACAGCACAGGGGGAAATGGGTAACTCCGAGGGGTGGATTCTTCCAGCCACCCCTGTTGAGCCTCAGTTGTTTCTGTGAAGGAGCCAAAGGAGGTTTTTAAAGTTGGCTCAGGCTTCCCTTTCCACTGAGGGTGGGGCAATGGTGAGAAAGTAAGAGAAAGACCAGAGGCTAGGCCAAGAATTTTGCTTGTGAATGTATACCACTGCCATCTGCTGGATGGAATGGGTATCAGATCTGTTCCGATGTTTCTTTGCTGTATAATAAGCAAATTCACTGATTTCCCATTATGGGTTCAGAACCTAGTGGTTTCATCATTTCACAGAATCAGTTCTAAATGTCTGCAGATCTTGGAAATCTCATGACAACCGTGCACAGAAGGACTATCATGTGAGTAACTGAAAGGTAAGCTGATGATGTCTTTGAAGCAATGCCCTATTTGGCATTACTAGTTCCCCAGATCAGAGTTAGTCTGTTCCCAAATGGTTGATCGAATTGGTTAGAATAAGCCCATAACTATCCAGCAAGGGCATCTGGCAGAACTTGGACCCTCCTGTCAATGGCAAAAAGTACTTACAGGGAAGTGAAATCACCATCTGGCCTTAGTCTTGTGTTCTCTGAAATTCTGTGTTCATGTATCCAGTAATTATTTATTGGGCACTTATCCTGTGTGCCAGGCACATATCAGGAACTAAGGAAGCAAAGAGGAATAAACGTAGTCCCATTTAATGATATTAAATGGATATTTTCTGAGTGCTTACTACGTGCCAGGCACATGCATCCAGTCCTCAGAACCACCCTAGGATTTATTATTATCTCATTGACAATGATCTTATATTATTTCATTTACAAAGACTTTATACTATTATCTCATTTAGAGTGACTCTTCCTGTCTCATTTACAGTTCAGAAAACTGAAGCTTAGGGAGATTAAGTAACTTACACTAGATAATACAGTTAGAGCTGGAGTGAGATTTGAATGTGGGTAGTGGGAGTGGATGGGTGGAGGAGAGAAGGGTTGGCAGGGGTTATGTAGATGTTTTTTCTCATGTACAGAGTCTGGGTCTTTCATTTTACACACATTTTCTGTCCCATTAGCACAGAATCCCGGCAAAGTAAAAGTGCCACACAACACTACGTAATGTAGCAGCAGATGCTTTGGAAAGATTGATCAGGAAGAATATCCCTTCCTCTAGCAAGCATCTGAAATCTATCTAGTTAACATTCTCTTCAGTTCTTAACTCTTCCTAACAGCAGCCTCAGTGTCGACAGCAAGACCTGAATTATCGTCGGTTCTCATTGAATGGAAAACAAATCAGCATTTTGGCCTGCATGACAGATATGGGAGAGTGAATGATTTGCTCAGCAGCAGCTAGGGAGCAATTCAGATGTATGATCACAACAACCGCAAATCGCTTTTCATTTGTTCTCTCTCTGCTCTTGTGTACGAGCAGGGAAGGTGCAGGTGCCAGTGAGGGGATGCCAGGGTGGATGGGAGCAGGAAGAAGAGAAGAGACGATGAATGGAAGCTGGTGGCAGAGAAGAAAAACACTCTGTGCCAAGTGCCTCTGAAAAGTGTTCAAATAGTTTCTACTGGACAGAAAGAAGCAGAAGTGTAGGCGGGACAGGAGAGTGGCTAATGGTGGGTAGGGGTTTGTAGTCAGCTCGCTGGGCTAGAATCTCTGCTATGCCAGTAGCCTAGTCTTTGACCTCAGACAAGTCACAGAATCTTTTTATTCCTTACTTCATACACCTGTAAGACGGGGGCCGGCTTACAGTGCTGTTTTGGGGGTTTACTGAAGTAGTCTAGACTGCCCTCCGTTATTTGCAGCAAGGGGCCAGAATTTGGATGGATCCTTTAGAAAAACTGCCCTTAGGCTGGCTCGATGCTATTTATTTACACATCAGTTTGCTATACATACTCATATTTTGCCTCTCCACATCCTATAAGGCAGGTTGGAGAGTTATTATCATTCCCATATTTATAGAAGAAACGGATCTCCATGTGTTTGGTTGAAATGAAGATGTTTGTCCAAGCACAGCCTGCCCTCAGGGCCACCCACATGAGAACCACCAAAAAAAAAAAAAAAAAAAAAAAAAAAAAAAGCATCCTATGGAATCACATTTGTGTATCAAACTCCTATGCAGAGAGTGGTTTTCAAATCGTTTCCTGGAAATAACTGAAACCCGAATTTCTTGGAAGGAGCTCCAACCTGGAATTTCCTAGAAGTACAAACAGAAAGGGGAAAGGCTATTACAAGCATTCATGGCAGATTTCTTTCACTGAAATTCTCTTTCAAATCAGTTTTGAAGTTGAAAGAAAAACTGAATACCTAATTTTAAGATTATTTTTAAAATTAATCTACTGTTCATCAGCCAATGTTATTTTGGTGGTGAATAACATATTGGGCAAAACACTATTTCCTGATTGTTGCACGTGCTTGTGAGGCGCAATGTGAGGGAACGCGTTTTAGAGAAATAAGAATGAATGGAAAGAATGGACAAAATATTAGAAATACCGAAAACAGTTCCACATAAGTATTAAAGTGTAGTACTGAGACACACACTAGCCTAGGATCAGTACAAAAAGTGAGGGGACACAGGCACTAAAATCTAACTAAGGGGGAGAAAGCAGAGCTAACTCAAATCAGAACAAACAAATGCTACTGTGCTGAGGTTCTGAAAAGTTCTGTTACTGAGTGATCTCTAAGAATTGTGCCAGTTATTTGTATGTCGGTGGGCTTTTAAAAAGCGTGGTTGAAGAAGTTTTCTAATAATTTAATATATGTTCGTGAAACTTTTAACACAATTACCTGCACTGTAAGGCACAGACTTGACTGTCTTTCAGAAGGTTAAACACGGGCCTATTCAAATGAGGGGGTGCCTGGTGGCTCTGTCGGTTAAGCGTCCAACTTCAGCTCAGGTCATGATCTCGCAGTTTGTGAGATCGAGCCCCGCGTCGGGCTCTGTGCTGACAGCTCAGAGCCTGGGGCCTGCTTCGGATTCTGTGTCTCCCTCTCTCTCTGCTCCTCCCCCACTCACACTCTGTCTCTCTCAAGAAATGAATGAACATTAAGAAACTTTTAAAAAAAATGATGAATTCCAACTTAGCTGGAATTGGATACACAGACCATCGCGGTTTAGTTCATAAATGAAAAGGCACCCTGGATAACAGGGTGAGAGCAGGGAGATCAGCACCTGACACGGTACATGCTCCATACACAATTGTCAAGCAAGTGGAGAGATTGGAGGAACTCCGGTTTCCCTTGGGAGCTCAGTTACACAGGATGTAAATGAGACTCATCAGTGCTCCTCATTCTGGCTACTAGAAATGAAGCGAAAGCTACAAAATCTGCCCCGTCTTCAGAATCCCAATGTCTGTTCAGTTAACACATCAGAAACCTAGGCATCGACATCTCTCTTCTTGTTCACTGATAAACCAACCCTTTTACTACATTCTGTCAATTTCACCCTCTAAATACAGCCTACAATTTTACCTTCCATCCCTGTTTCCCCTGCTACTACCTGAACCTCAGCTATATCTTCTCTTGCCTGAATGATTGTTATAGTCTTCCAAGGGCTATGCCTCATCCATTCTTGGTGCCACTATTCATCGCCCACAGTAACACTGGAATTATCCTTTCAAAACACAAATCTGATTAAGTCCCTTATACTTCAAAGCTCTAATCGTTGTTCAACTGTTTGATTAACGTCTGTCTCTCTCCATGTGAATCTTAAGCTCCAGGAGACTGGGGACTCTGAATGCTTTTTCTCACCATTGGGTCTCTGGCATCTAACACAGTGTTTTGTATACAGCAGGCACAAATAAATATTTGTTGAATCAATAAATGAACCGAATGAATACTGGCTTGTTATTCTTAAAGGATAATCTCTCTGTTTTGCCTTCCACACTGTTATCTCAAATCAAACTCATCAACACGCTTAACGTGATTTACATCTAGTACATTTTTATGAATGAAAAGCCAGAGTGCCTAAGAAAATTGAATTGTTTCTCGCTTCTGCATGAGTAAGCTATTAAAATAAGCAAACGTGCTTGCATCCGAAATTTTCATTTTTATTCCCAAGATGGTTCATCCTAAAGATGGAGAAAATAAGAGCTCCCCTTGCTTGGGAAACTGTAAATTGCAGTCCCAAAGAAGGTCCGGAAATGCAGTTTAAGATCCAACTAAATATAAGCCTTAATGAACTGATGGCTCACAAACAAATATCCTTTGAATGATTCAAAATGGAAAAGATCTTAGCCGAAAACACCACATTTCAGAATTAGGGAACAATCATTCTGATTTTAAGATGTTGAGAAAAGAAAGCATTTGTGCAAACAACTTATTGCTAAACCTAGAACTACATGGAAGTTTAATTTTCAGAAAGTTCTTGGATACAATACATCTTTTGCTAATTACTTTTACATTTAACAACAAACTGCTTTGGATAAATAATCATATGCCAAAAGGTCCATAATGCTATTTAACAAATGGGATAATACATTTTCATCATCATCTAGTAGAAGTCTTAATACATTTACTTTCCCAGTACTTAGGTAGTATAATTTGTACCATAATTACTGAATATTCTCCGAAATAAATACCTCACATCAGAGTAATGTGGATGGTCAGTAAATCACTATTACTTAAATAAGGATGAACCAAGCTATCATTGCGCACCCCTACTATGCAAGCCCTGGCAAAGAATTACAAATATGAAAATCTTACAGCTAGAAGAGAGACCTCTAGTGTGTGTTAGAGAACTTTATATTGTGCTTCGGGCATAATTAATACAGCAAAATCACTGCAGTCATTTTGAATACTGTGGTGGGAGATTTTTTGCCAACTATCATTCACGCTCGATCCACTTCAAAATTTCTTCCCAGCAAACGTATCATATTTTTGCCTACTTTCTTTTTTGTAATCATATTGCCTAAAACCAATGAAGTTTTCTCCGTGATGCAAAGTTTTAAAATTCAGCGGTCACCTTTGCAACCTAATTAGTAAACATTAAACCTACTGTCATCATAACAATCGCTAACAATTCTTTGCATTCAAGCAGCAGCAGGACTCCTGAGCCAAATTGTTGCAGCCAGTGTGCGGTCTCCTGAACACCAGCCCCTTACGGTAAGCCAAATGCCACACAAATATAAACACGAGGAATAGATCGGCACATCGCCCATTATCCAGGAGATAAATGGACCCACTACTATTTCAAATTCACCAAGTAGGTTAGCTATTAGATTCCACGGTTTCCTACATATGCAGGTAAATTCCTTGATGTAAAATCAGATTTAATGAATCATGCAAGGCATCAGCCTCAGCCTTTAAAAATCCTTTATTTTCTCCTTTTCCACATTAAAAACACATTTGAGATAAACACAGAAGATGTTTCTCCAAAGAACACACATACACACAAAACAGGAGGTCTCTTAAGGAGTCTACTGCTGAGAAGGTAAAAGCATTTTGCTCATTTTTAATTTGCTAAAACAATCCAAGCATGCTTGGTACCCAGAGGGTATTCTCAAATAAACTTGTATCTCTAGCTGCCAGCTTAGTTGATTGAAAACAGAAGGCAAACGTTTCTTAAAGAATGAGTATGTTAAACTGTTATGTCTCTCCCAGTTCCACCAAGGACACACACACACACACACACACACACACACACACACACACACACGTCAAAGATTTGCTTGAAAGCAGCCGCCAGTTCTCTATGATCTAAAAGGTAATGCAGCATTTGTACCAAATTACTGCTGCCTACTGCGGTGCACCTCTTAGCGACGAAGCCGGTGCCACGGGGACACTGGGCAGTTCCTGCGTGCTGTTCTCCACGCACAAAGCCGACAGCCCCATTTGCAACTTTGCTAACTTAGTTGGTTTCCGCCCAGCCGGCCCCCGAAGCACAGTCACGGTGAAAACGTTTTGATACCAGAAAATCATTTCCACGACAGTTGCAAGTGTTCGAAAGCACAAAGGCAGACACTGCCGACCCGATCTAGCTAGGAAGTTTCGGTACTGGGGCGGCCGTGCGGAGCACGCGTCCAGGTAAGGGATTTCTGCACCTCAAGTCTGGTGCTCTCTCCCTGGATGTTTTGGGGGTCGACCTCACTTTTAACGCGAACTCGCCAGAACGCGCCCCCCACCCCACCCCGTTCTTTTTTGAGGAGGCTCGGACTCTATTTTCCAGCCGGGTCCCTCTGGGGGGCGGGAGAGGAAGCACACTTCACATTTCAATAAAGAGGGGCGGCGGGGTGGGGGGGTGGAGGGGAGGAAAGAGGTCAGAAAGGAGCCAAACTGCATCCCTCCCGCCCACCTCCGTGCCCCAAGCGCTGGTTCAGGCGCGGAGACGGGAGGCGGCCGGGACACTCTGTCCCTTTAAGGGAACCTTGGCCGCCAGAAGGGGAGGGAAGGATGCGGGCTCCGGACTCGGAGTCGGCGCTGCAGGCATCGCGGAGTAGAGGCGAGCGCAGCAAAGCCACAGCCATTACCTGCAGCGCTCACATCCTTCCCCCACCCCGACACCCCCTCCCCCGTCCCCGCCTCCCAAGGAGACTTCTAATCCGGAGCATGTGCCGTGCCCTTTATCCGGGGAGGAGGTGGGGAGGAAGAGGAATGAGAGCTTTTTAAAAATAAATGAAACGTTTGCACCCGGGGGGGGGGGGGGGGGGGGCTGGAAAAGGGAGGGAGTGGTGGGAGGGGGCTTTAAAGGCGCCCGGGTGGGCGGAGGCGGCGAATCCGGATCAGCCCGGCCGGAGACGGACGGCGGACAGCGCTGGGCACCGGCCGCGGCTCACAAAGAGGGAGCGGCGCGGTCCGGCCCGGGCAAAAGGGGAAGGAAAAACCGCCTCGGGGCCCGATCCGCTCGGCAGCCACAATGGCGTCTTTCACTGGGCGTCCGGGGGCGCCACCGAGGCTGCGGGCGAGGAGGGGGCGGCGGGCCCCCACCCCCCGGCAGGCGGCAGGAGCGGAGCCCGGGGCGCCGCCGCCCCCGCGCGCCCCGCTGGGCGCTGCGCTCGGCTGGGGGCGCTCGGGCCGGCGGCGGCGGGCCGGGCCCGCGGCGCCGGGAGGCTCTCGGCGGGGCTGCTGTGCGGGCGCGGAGCTCTGCGCCGGGAAGAAAGGGACGCGCGCGGCTCGGCGAGGAGGGAGGGGTGAGGGGAGGGCGGGGGAGAGCCGCGGCGAAGCGGCCGCCGGGGAGGCTGGCGCGCGAGCGGCGGGCGGGCGGGCGGCGCTGGCACAGGCTCCGAGAGCCGCGGCTGCTCAGCTTCCAGATCCGGAACCGGGCCCCGGCGCGCGGGCTCCGGCCGCCCCGGCCCCGGCCCCGCCGGCCGCGCCCGCTCCGCCCCGCTCGCGCCCGCTCCTGCTCCCGCTCGAGGAAGAAAGCCGAGAACCCGCAGAAGCAGCCCCGGAGCAGGCAACGGCCGCTGCCCCGCCGCCGGCCCGAGCGGATCCCGAGCCGCCGCGGCGGGCTGTGTGTGTGCGAGTGTGCCGCGCTCTCGCCCCATGCCTGGCACATGCGTAAAAGCGAGTTGCGCCCAAAGTCCCAGCCATACCCTCCTTAGCAAATAATAACAAACCCAAACCGTCAGATCTTACCTGAAACATTGAAGCACAAAGTCTCTCTCCAAGTCCCCTTTTCCTTTTCCTCTCCCCCCTTTTCCGATTTCTCTCCCAGCGATCTGCTCGGCTCGCCACACCAGAGAGAAATGCAATAGCTTGGCTAAGGTAGACAGAACAAAATACAGAGAAGAGTTGCTCCAGGGCTTTGAAACCCCTCAAGGCAAGGATCAGGATACAATTAGCTCATGCCTCTACCTCCAGTCTAAATCAATCTCCAAAATAAAACTTAAATCAAATTAACTGATCACTGGGCAGACAATTGATCTCCTTCAAAAATAAAGCTCTACGTATACGTATAGATAAATACACATATAGGAATTTTTTTTCCAGGTTTTTTTTTTTTTTTTTTTTTTTTTTTTTTTTTTGTGGAAAAACAGTCTTATTCCAGCCTCCAACTTGCTTTTTACCCTCCTCTTGCACAGAAAAGCTGATTTTAATCGTTGTGATTAGTTTTGATGTAACGTTTCCGCGGGCGATTTCTGCAAATGGATGGAGTGTTTCTTTGCCAAAAGAGGGGAAAGCAGCAGATGATGATAATTATAAGGATTGTTGGTTGTTTCTTTTTATTTGTGTTTAGGGCTCTCTCTTCACTTTCTCAAGTTGACCTGACATTGCTGTTACACTAAGGTCGCACAACTTGTTGATGAGGATCACTGCCCTGTCTGATCAAAGGATAGGTGATAATTTGGCAACAGAGCAGCACATTTTTGGTTCCTTTGGCGACATAACGTCCCAAATGACGTGGATAAAAATAAGCACATGCAGTCTGCTTTGCCCCAATCAAGTCTGAATCAGCGCCTGGGGGTGATACACAAACTCATTTCAAATGTTCAACCATGCAGAATTGCAAAAAGATTGAAGGAGTTACACCACATTTTTTTAAAAAATAGCAAAATTAAAACAAACCCTACATTAGGTGTAGCCAAAGACCTGCCATTTAGGTTTTATTTGATCAACCTTCTAAACATATCTCGCCAGCTCCCTTCTGTTTGCTTCTCTCCACCTGGTACCTTTTATGGGGGTGGGGGTGGGGGGGTTGAATAATTCCATTATTTGACGGAAGTGCTCAACAGAGCTAAAGAGTCTAACATAAACACATTTCCCCAGATTGCAACTCTAGTTCTTATCTCCCCCACTCCTCATCACTACTTCTTTTCTAGGTCTTTGTTCAAAGAGATTGTGCCTGAGTCAGTCGTTATCTTAATTCTTTCTAGTTACAGTGGGATATTTGGTTGTAACTCTGAGGTCACCTTTCATTAGTGTTATATCCTTGCAGGATACTTTTTGAAATGGTATATTTTTTTGAGCACTTCACAGTTCATTAATTCAAAGACTTTGCTGACATTTCTGATGAAAAAGACCAGGCTGTAAGGCCAAGGAAACTAAAAAAAAAAAAAAAAAGAAAGAAGAAAGAAAAAGAAAAAGAAAGAAAGAAAAGAAAGAAGGAAAGAAAGAGAAAACCCTAAATAGAACCAGACATGTCCTGTGAATACCTGCAATTGGCAGCCTTTCACAGGAAGTCTTTTTTAAACTATCATCTTTCTTTTAAGGTAAGAAACTGCTGCAATCCCAGCAGCAAAGGGAAAGCTCAAGGTTCTAAAAAAGATCGCCAATCACATCAGTGTAATAGCAACATGAGTGATTAATGTCATTATGAGAATCAGGGCGTTGGTAGATTTTTTTTTTTTAACACAAGTTCACATGACACGGGTATCTGCTTTGAGAAAATCAGTGACCTGTAGGAAGAAAAAACAAATGGCCCCCAAAACAACATGAAACAAAGTCACATTTTTCTTTGCTCATTATCTTTCTCTTCCCCTGCTCCCACCCAACACAAGGTAGATACATCCTCTAATCAGCAATGAAAAATTTTAAATGGTCACGAAACCCCAAATTCAGTTGAATAAGAACTTTGTTCTTGCCCCCCAAATGGCACTAAATGTTGATATAGGAGGATGTGAGAAGACAAGAGACTGATATGACTTAATACATAGAAGGTGTGGCTCCAAACCACTCTTATTAAAGTCTGGAGGGCCTTGTGTCACTCTCCTGGAATGTTAGAGCTGGGCAGATCATTTGTGGACTTCTAGTTCTTTACATCATTTTACAGATGAGGAAGCGGAAGCAGCTTGCCCAAGGTCACACGCCAGTCAGTGACAAGACCAAGATCAGGCCAGGAGGGGTAGGGGTAGAACAAAGGTGAGTGGTACCCCCCTGAAGGCACTCAGCTTGAGAAACTGCACAGCATTCTAAATTATACTGACATAGCCTAAAAACCATACTTCCAGAATTCCCTTTCTGGAGTTGTCCTTAACAACCTGTTAGCACAATCTTTTAAATATCTCTCATGGCAGCAAATCCCTGTCCTTTGAGGTTTAACTTTTGGAAACAAGCACTCTCCTCCCACCCCTCCCAAAAAAATGGGTATCAGGTCTGGGAATAAGTGAATAATGAAGATGCTTACAGTATTTAGAGTCAAAAAAGAAAGTATGACTAAAAACAATGAGGCCAATTTTCTTATTAATTCCTAAATGAACCGAAGACTACTGGCAAAATATTTTAAGCAATGGAATTACTGGGATTTTGGTATCCTAGATAACTGCTTTGAAGAGAATAATATTCACTCGAACAAATTAAGTTCTGAGATGTTCGCTTTAAAGGTGTTTAAATACTTCAGAACGATATCACTTACAAAAAGACACTCTTTTTAAGCTTAAGGTAATTGACGTTTTAAAGTGATGCATCTTTCAGTTGATTGCTGACTTTGTGGTAATCCCAATGGCAAATGGACTGCAGAGTCAAGTCTCATTTTATCATGTTGAGGATCCTAATTTTCTCGTAGTTTGAAGGAGATTCAAAGTTGAGACTGTGAGGATTCAGAAGGAAAACTTATTTTGTACCAGGCAATACAAAGAGAAGAATAAACTTCACAACCTTCAAATCAAGGATGACAACAACTTATTTTACATTTTAAGAAGGAGTTTTAATGAAATGGCATGTGAAAAGCAAGGTCCGTGTCTTGCCAAGTATAAGATACGAATGTACCAACTTCGCTTCCATCAGCCCGTGCAATTGTGAAATTACCCCAAAGTATTTTTTATCTGACTAATATCTGTGCAAGTGAATGCATGCAGTTTGTGATCTCTGCAGTGCTTTTTTTTTTTTTTTCACCAATCATGAAGAAGTTGGGGGGGGGGAAGTATATTAAAAATCCTTCTAAGCTCCTTTTTCAATAAATAGTTGAAGTGAGAGCAGCAGCCTAAAAACCGTTAGCAACACGGAAGACAATGGCAATAAAATTGTCAGCAAGAAAACAATCAGAAAGAAAACACAGACCTTTGTTTCTATCTCCCAGGGTCTCGCTATCAAAATGAGTTCCACCAGTTTTTAAGGCATAAAAGCTATGATAGAATATTTTGAATTGGAACCAGGAGCTTGGCGGAAAAAAGTTTAGCGCCATGACCGTTGAGGAAGAGAAAACGGATGTCCTTTAAAGAGAGAGGCAGTCCCTTTTACTGTTAACGTGGGGACAGCTCGTTGGGTAGCATTGTGGTCGCTGAACCCTCAAATCACAAGTTTGCGCAGAACATCACGGCTTGATCCAGGGGTAGCCCTGCAGTACATTCTCGGTGGCGATTTGACAAGATGTGGATGTTACTTGCTGAGATGAAATGTGAAATTGCAGAACCCTTAGCTGAAGCAGCCAGACACCCCAATCAAAGTTAAAAATCCCACTGTACTTTCTGTTCAGAAGAAGAGAGAAGCCTTAGTGCCTGGGTTCAACCTGCACATGCATAGACATCACTGGGCACAGCAAGGCTGCCACATTTTCTCCCTATATGTCACTAAATAAGATGATTTCCATCATTGCTTCAGCAGGATTCACCTATAACTACCAGGAAAGGCCCTGCCACACAGGAAGGCAAATTATGTTATTTTATCTTTGAGTCCGTGTTTTGGAGGAAATCACCTGTTTCTTATCAGTCAACCTGAAACTCCCTGTAATACTGTGGAATGTGCACGTTTTCCTGAAGTTGAATAGAGGCATTAACAAGCTCAAACAGAATGGGTTTGTGATTCCTGGAGATTTGGCCCCAACTGCCACCTGTTTATAATTAGCCTCTGGAAAACGTAACAGTTTTCTAAGTCGCCATCAATATTTAGAGTCTGTGATATCTCATGTTCCGAAGAGGTAGGTCTTCTGATGGTGGCAGATCAGCTGACGGGCATCAATTTCTGCTCACCCATAATTCTGAATAGAAACAGACACCAAGTCCTTGTACCGAGGCCATCCAATCACTTCAGTCTTTCATCAAAGCTTCTTCTGTAGCTATGCAATGTGAATCCTGCTCATAACCTCACATTATGAAGTGACACAGGCGAATTGAGAAATCAAAACGTAATCGTGGTCAGATACCCTGACTACTGTTTTAAACAGAGAAAAACAGAAGAAACATTTATGCAATGGGAGATACTGAATTAATTGATGTTTCCCATGGATGACCTTTTCAAAAGATAATAGTTCCATCTCCTTTTGTTATTTCGTCTAGAAATCACATGGACCCCTCACCTTTTCATGTAAAATAATGAGGGAAATGAGATTTTCTCCAAGGTAAATGCTAGCCATGAACAATCCTAGGTCTGTGATGCTGTTTACTAGGGAAAACTCAGTTCCTTTAAGATCCTTGATTTTGGGGCGCCTGGGTGGCTCAGTCGGTTAAGCGTCCGACTTTGGCTCAGGTCATGATCTCGCAGTCCGTGAGTTCGAGCCCCGCGTCGGGCTCTGGGCTGACAGCTCAGAGCCTGGAGCCTGCTTCGGATTCTGTGTCTCCCTCTCTCTCTGACCCTCCCCTGTTCATGCTCTGCCTCTCCCTGTCTCAAAAATAAATAAACATTAAAAAAATAATAATTAAAAAAAAAAAGATCCTTGATTTTGACAAGATTGCGTCACACATGTAAAACAATGAATTAAGCATTTTGTACAATTGCTTGTATAAAATGCAATCTTATATGCATTTTATAGCTTATATGCAGTTATTTATATTTTGTCTTTCAGGAATTGTAGAAGCAGTACAAGCAAGTATTTTAAGAGCAAAATTATGGGGGCGCCTAGGTGGCTTAGTCAGTTAAGCGACCGACTTTGGCTCAGGTCATGATCTCACGGTTCGTGAGTTCAAGCCCCTGTCGGGCTCTGTGCTGACAGCTCAAAGCCTGGAGCCTGCTTCGGATTCTGTGTCTCCCTCTCTCTCTCTGCCCCTTCCCCACTTATGCGCTCTCTCTCTCAAAAATAAATAAACCTCAAAAAAAAAAATTAATACATAAAAGCAAAATAAAAAAAAATACAGTTTTGAGTATTAGAGGAAATGAATTTCAGGGCAGATTCAAAGTTCTAAGAAGTAGTCTAATCAATCAATCAACCATATATTGTATTACCCAGTTTCTACATTCTCTAACTTATGTGTATTCTTCTTTCCCAAACGTTAGACCTTATCACTTTCAGACTGTTCCGTGTCATCTGTTAGGCTATCCGTTTTAAAGCAATGTGGTGGTTATTTTAAGGAAACATTTTTAATAAGATAAACATTTCATTAGCTATTTTGTTCTGTTTCTTATTTCAGCACCTCATAGTAAAGCAGCTGGCATTGAAAGGTACTTCTATTTGCGGGGTAACGCGTCTCATGCACAGCCCATTCGGTAGAGAACCACTTAGCTTTGCTTCACTGTTCCGTCTGAACCAAAGCCGTTCATGAGAAACCCCATAATACAATCGAGGCCCCTCCAGGGCACCATATACATTTATGTAAGTTATCTCTTCGTACATCCTTTGGGTGTCAGAACCTCTCAGCTTTGCTAACCATAAAAAGTCTGCCTTAAGCATATTACCAACTTTAAAACTCTAATGATATGGATGTCATATTTCAATTTTTAAAAAACCTTTTCCTGCTCCACCCTGAAAAAAACCTATAAAACTTATTCAATGGGATCATCCCATGGTTAAAAACATAAAATGTATTTAATAGGAAAAGAATCATGAATATGTTCTAGTTGAAAACAAACTTAGTAATAAAAATAATCTGGTCAAAAATATAATTGAACACAAAACAAACATATTAGTCTTCAAGTTTTAGTAAGAGCCACTATAAACAAATTGCTATGGGAAGCAAGAATCTGTATACTTTCTTTAAAGTTATCAAGAGAGAAAGCAGTTTCTAGAGTCTTAATGAGTACCAGCCCGATCGGTTAAAATGGGCATTGGGAGGTGGGGAGCAAGACTATTTCACATGGGCGTTTAAATGATTTCAACATTATTCTTAATAATAACATTAATGATAGTAGTGATAAGAAACAATTATGAATGATGGTAGGGAACTTCCACTGTGTAAAGACCATCTGGCTATGAGACTCAGACATGAAATTCTAAAATTAAATCCTCAATCTGTCCCTTTAAGGTTGCTTTGTAGATAATGGATATCTTAATTTTTTAAAAAGAAAAAAGAAAAACCATATCCATTGTACCAAACATAGAGCAGCTCCTGCTGAGAAAACAAAGCCTGTGTGTCTATTTCTTTTCTAAATTGTTCACGTCCCTAAACAAAACAAAGCCTCTGTGAAAGAGCTTATAAGATGATGATAGTAACTCATCAGTCTTTTTTTTTCTTCTGAAATATTTTGATAGGTAAAGCACTATTATGGTTCTGTTACTCCTCATTTCCCCAAAGTGGTGGACAAAAATTTCCCTAAATTCCCTAAACAAGAATTGCTTGTTTTCTTGCTATGGTAAGCCCTTGTGAAAGAAATATTTTTGGGTGGAAGGGGGTAAATCTTTGGTCTGCAACAAATGTATCATTTAAAAACTTATCTTTATGTAGTAATGTAAAATATAAAAGAGAAATCATCTAACTCAGAACCTGGAAAATGATCAGTATTAGTAGATATGTTGTTTTTGTTTTGTTCATTACACCTTGGGTTTAGTTGTTGCTAAGTTTTAGATTCTTTGGCCATGTCAACATGTAGTGGGGACAAAAGGACAAACATCTGATTCTACTTGCATGGGGGACCCTGAGTAGTTGAAGCCATAGAGACAGGTAGCGGATCAGTAGTTAGTGGGGCTGGAGGAGAGGAGGGAATGGGGCGTTATCATTTAATGGGTACAACGTTTTGATTTGGGAGGATGGGAAGATCTGGAGATGGATGGTGGTGATAATTACAGAACATGAATATACTTTATGCCACTGAACTGTACATTTCAAAAGGATTAAAATAGTAAATTTTACCTTACCTACGTTTTACCACCACCACACCACAGAATAGAAAAAATGATGCAAATATTATAACCAGTCATTTTGTTCTCAATTTTGTCTACTCTGTACTCATCTTTGGCTTCTTCGATCAAAAACAGGCTCTTGTAGGAAGCAAATATAAACCGAAATAGTGAATGAGCTTTCCAAACAATTCATTCTGTGCCACAAATTCAGTAAGTAAAGCAACAGAAGTCAAGTCAACCAATTTCCTTATTCGTAGGATATCAAGCTCCCAGTGGGAATGATAAACTCTCCCACGAAAGTGTCTTCTTCCTCCTCTCTCTCCTCTTTCTGCTTCTCTTTCCTTTTTCTATGAAGACTTTGACTCTTGGAGTTGCTCTGATATCATCCCCTTCATAAGGTCTCCTGAGATTCTATCATGGTGTCTCTGTAGACAGAGTCTGTTTCCTGGGAGCTGTTGACATACTCTGATGTGTTGGTCCATTAGTCAAACCCATAACCCAGCTACATCAAACAAGGTCCAGCGGTCTTTGGAAACCTGAGTAAGACTTTTCTGTCCTACAAGTGAACGGGAAAGGGGGGACTTTGCCCTGAAGGAAGAGGAACCATTAGTGGTGTGGTCGAACCTTTGTATTGCCCTTGTCCACCCTCATTTTTTGAAACAAGAAAGGAGGCAGGTAGGCAGGCAAGTAGAAGAAAATATCTTCCCCATGTTCCTGTGCTGGTGAATACCGCTGCAACACTGTGCTCGGTCATAATCCCTGTACGTTGGCTCAACTCACAGGGTCTAACGCAGTAGTGCCTGGAGGCTGAATGGACATAATAGCCCTTGATAAGGTCTCCGTTCTTTGGTTACCATATTGATGTTCTATGCCCATTTGTTTTTACCTTGCATCACATCTTTCTTCTCTTTCTCAGGGCCTCCCTCATCCTCTGTTGGTGACAAATAAAGGGAAAGGTGTTTCCCAAGCAGTGCAAGTTCTAGGGGAACATCTTCACGGCCTAATTAGCTGGCTCTTAATTCCAGAGAAACTTGACTGTGTATGTTTCCTAATTAGACCAGGAAAACCTAATGGGGGTGCTGGCACTGCCTCCCCCAGGCAAGCTGTGTACACAAGACAGCTATCATCCAAAGGAAACCATAGCCCTTTCTCTTTGTAATTACTTTACCCAATTTAAGCTTAGTGAAACTTGAACCTTTCACAAGATGAAAGCCTTGCAGTCCCTGCCCAGTTATACATCATGTGTCACATCACAGAAAATTCTCGCGGAGGGTCTGTGTTTAACACTTTAAAGTTGTTAAGATGCTTCCAGTTTTCTTTTCTCTGCCTGTGTGTGTTTCTATATGCAGTAGCCAATGAATTATAGGTACAGATACACACATTTCCTTTCGAAGGAAGAAAAGGAAATTGTTCCTGCAAATGCAAACAAATTCCATTCTTTTTAATGACTCTATGATTTCCCAAACCGAATTGGACCCTGATCCGGGTAGTCAGGCACTTCGCCTCTGGCAGAGGCTACTGTGTGATACATTAGGGCAAGGGAGACGACAGCACCCCCACCCAAAGACAATGGTACCATTTTATATAAAGAGGAAATATCTCTCCCAAGCCCCATGGGTGTTCTAATAGCCTAAAGCATCAGAATTGATTACACTTGGCTTGCTTAATTCCAAATGTCCTTGGTGGTCAACAACAGTCCTGGCTGGTTTGGAATTCTAAACTCCACATCCATAGCTATAGTAGTCGTCGTCTGGATGATAGCAGGAGAAGTTCCAAAAGAGTATGACTCCTAATATTGAATACAAGCCAGTTTGCCACTATCCCCGCAGTCTTCGTGTTATGCGGGGGGTTGTCTCACCCCTTCACACTCAGGAAAGATGCATACTGCAGTGTAGAGACAGAGACCTCCTCCTGTGCTTTCGGAGGAATAGACTTCTCTTGTTGATAGAAGGGCTCTGACCCTCAGGAGACTCTCAAAGTAAACAGATCTCTTCGATGGTTTCTCCCCGCTCTTAGAATAAAGACCAGGATTTCTTGAGGCCCTGCTTGATCTGGCCCATCACCCTCTGCACCCACAACAAGTGTCTCTCTTTCTAGTCTGGGTTGCCCTGATACTCCGAGTCTTCACTCTTACCTCTCAGCTCGCTGCCTCAGGGTCTTTGCATGGGAGCCGCCTCCTCTAGCCTAGTAACTCCTGCTCATCTTTCAGCTCAAATATTGCTTCCTCAGGGAAGCTGCCCTTCCCAGCTCAGTGGGACCAGCTCAGTGCTCTTCGTTATAAGCACTCATAGTTTACTGGACTTTTCCTTCAGACTACCAATTGATTTATAGTTAGGCTTTCGTTTATTATTTGATTACCATCTGCTTCCACAAGGTAGGAACACTATCTGTCTTTTCTGTGTCTCCAGGGCCTAACATAATGCTTGGTACACAGCTGGTGCCCAATAAATACTTGTTAATGAATGAATAAATGAAAGAGTGAATGAATATAAAGAAAGGACACTTTAGGGGCGCCTGGGTGGCGCAGTCGGTTAAGCGTCCGACTTCAGCCAGGTCACGATCTCGCGGTCCGTGAGTTCGAGCCCCCTCGTCAGGCTCTGGGCTGATGGCTCGGAGCCTGGAGCCTGTTTCCGATTCTGTGTCTCCCTCTCTCTCTGCCCCTCCCCCGTTCATGCTCTGTCTCTCTCTGTCCCAAAAATAAATAAAAAACGTTGAAAAAAAATTAAAAAAAAAAAAAAAAAGAAAGGACACTTTAGAAAACAACCAACAGGGAAAAGAAAAGACTGAGATTGTTAATAGGTAGGTAAGGGGAGGAATAAGTGCCCTTGGGATCTGGTGATTTTGTAAGTTTGGCATTAGTGTTTTTTGTCACAGGTTTTCAAGGGCCTGCAGAACTTATCCTAAATGCAATGATCCTACCCAGAAGAATGGAGAGCAGGGGCTCCATCAGGTGTTTGTACACTGAGGTTCATGGCAGCATTCTTCACAAGAGCCAAAAGGTGGAAACACTCAAATGTCCATTGATGGACAAACAGATACACAAAATGTGGGATATACATAAAATGGAATATTATTCAGCCTTAAAAAGAAATGGCTTCCTGACACAAGCTACACCATGGATGAGTCTTGAAGATGTGCTAAGTGAGATAAACCAGAAACAAAAGGACAACTATTGGATGATTCCACTTACATGAAATTCACAGTAACAGAAAATTAAATGGTGGCTGCCAGGAGCAGAGGGGAGGAATAAATGGGAGTTGTAGCGTTTAATAGATACAGAGTTGCGGTTTGGGAAGATGAAAAAGTGCTGGAGATGGATGGCGGTGATGGTTGCATAAGGGTATGAATATATTTAATGCCACTGAATGCTTAGAAATGGCTAAAATGGTAAGTTTTGTGTATGTTTTACCACAGTTAAAACAAAAGCAAGGAAATGCTAAACACACACACACACACACACACACACACCCCTAAGATTCCTTCAAGTTCAGAGTTCGTTTGCTTATAATGAAGGCCCATTGTATCTATATGATTCTGTTTAATCTCACCTGTTTATTACCTTTCATTTTATTGTTTCCATTTTTCAGATATCCAGCTCTTCCTCTTTGCCCTAATGTTGACAGGTGGCATGAAGGCAAGTGGACATGAAGTGTGTGTGTCTGTGCCTTTTTCTGCAGAGGTAGCTTCTCCTCCGACGCCAAAGTGACGTGGAATATTGGTCTTCACAACAAAATCTCAGCACTCAAGTTGGATCCCCTTTAAACTTCGTGTTTAGGCTGTTTTCAGTTTAGAAACATCTTCTAGGAAAAACCAATACAGCCTTTATTGTTATACTTCTAAAAAAATTTTTTTTAATTTTTTTTTTTACGTTTATTTATTTTTGAGACAGAGAGAGAGCATGAACGGGGGAGGGTCAGAGAGAGAGGGAGACACAGAATCTGAAACAGGCTCCAGGCTCTGAGCTGTCAGCACAGAGCCTGATGTGGGGCTCGAACTCACAGACTGCGAGATCATGACCTGAGCCGAAGTCGGTCGCCCAACCGACTGAGCCACCCAGGCACCCCGTTATACTTCTAAAATTTTAAGTTGAACTGGCTCTCTGATCCAATCTATCATTTATCTGTAGACATAAATTATAGTACATGACCCGATTATCGTGTTTAAAGCCAAATCTAGACTTTCCTTAGGGTTATGCACAAAGGAGTATGGCTAGTATTTGAGTCTCTAATATTGGTCCTCAAATGCCGAATGATCATCTTGAATGTGGGTAAAAATCCCCTGTGGGCTTCTAGGACCTCAGCCCTGGAAAGGCTCATCTGGCAAGTTTGGTATGGGATGGTGAAAATCTGGGTCCGAAACGGTCACCTCAGGGCATTTTAATGCAGGTGAACCTCATCACACACTGGAAAAAAAAGAAAACTGGAATGCTTTGCTCGCTACCTTACAGGATGAACCTTTAGAAGCTTTAGAGAGCTTTTTAAACAGTCTATCCTTTTGTCTCAGTATTTTGTACTGTACTATGTGTAAGAGGCAAAGGGAGGACCTTGAGATTGCCCTCAAGGTGAACACAGTCCTCTATGGGGAGCGATTCCTCACAACTGCTTTTCAGATCTGTAGTCAGCACTTGGCAATTTGGGGAGGTTGCCGATTCTATTGAGAATCCAAGGAAACCATGGATCTTCTCCCTTCCAATATGAACTCACAAAATTATCTGCATTCCCTTCAGAGGGTTCTCGTCCTCTTGAAGCATATCCGTAGACTCCAGGTAAATTATCCTGTTCTTGATCCTCTTTCTCCCAGAGAGGCCCCTTCCTCATTATTAAAGAATCATATAATTTTGTATTAAAGGGGTCTTTAGGGATCATGTAATTCAATCAAATAGGTTTTTTTTTTTTCAATAGTAGAAGAAACAGAGGTCCAGGGAGATTAAGTGACTAATGTCACACTGGATTAAAACTAAGATACCTGGATGTAGCTGAAGGTTCTTCCAACAATGCTCATTCACATTTATTTAGTAGATGTAACTGATGAGAATGTGGTCAAACTGGCCCCATTTAAATTTGTGGAATTTATTATCCCCCCCCCCCCCCCACAGGGTTTATGGAGTAACACTTTGGAATCCATTGAGGCTGAGCATGTTTTTAAGAGTTTCTCTGAATACAATCCAGTCCTAGAGCATCATTTCAGAACCTGAAGCCCCAGGTCCACGAATCCAAAATGTACCTGCTTTTTATTCCATAATGCTTTCATGTAACTCTCCAGGGTTTGATCAGGATGTTTGGGCATAGAGGGTGCACAGGTAGAAATGGAGGACTAGATTACCCCAAGCCATACGATGTGGGCAGGTTGAGGTGGCCATGGGTTAGGAACTGAAAGAAGGTAAGAGGACAAACTAATAGACCCCACAGCCAAGCCACCTGGCTCCTTCTTGGACACCTGAGAAAAGTAGTTCAGTATAGGGAACAGAATATCAGCTTAAAGGCCCGAATTGGTTCTGTCACTTCCTAGGTCATTCTGGTAATTTTGGTCAAATAAACTTGTGAGCCTCAGTTTGCTAATGTATGAGATGGTAGTAATTAATACCTACTGTGAGTGGCGTTAGGTAAGAGATGACATATATAAGGCCCCTGATATATAATACACAAGCAAAATGCTCATGTGTATGTATGTATGTATGTATGTGTATGTATGTATGGTGTGTGTGTGTGTGTGTGTGTGCGTGTGTGTTGGGTTCCAAAAGAAAAAGCCAAGACTTTGTATTACAAATTCTTACAAAAAAAATAAAACACTAACAACTCTTGGAAACACAAATTTCTACGGTTTTTAAGGGTTATGTGAGTTTGAGTATAAGCATTGCTGCAGTCTTTCCTTCTTGCTTTACTCAAACATCTTGGAAACAACATGAGAGGGAAATCATGTATCTTCAGCTCATCCCCCACCTCTCCGAAAAAGAAAATCAGAATAGTCAAACTAAAAAAAATTTTTTTGTCAAATCATTCAACGTTCATTAAATGTTTGATTTCTCCAGTAGAAAATGGAGAAAGAATAGTTCCATACAACCAAGTGACTGGTTGGGAAAATAATGTTTCATATAGGAGACAACCAAAGAACAGTACTCAGTGGTATGCAAATCGTCACTAGCTCTCATTTCAGAAGAAATGATCTGAGGGTCTGGGGTTGGCTTAGAAAGGCATGTTGGGAGGCTACCTACGGTTGTGTTTGAAAGTGGGCTTTGGAGGCAGGCAGATGGGGATGTGTCTCTGCTCTACTGCCTGTATTTTTGTCTAATCACTATATTTTAATCCTTAATTGTCTCATTTTGAAAAGGGGAAAACAACATTTGCTTCTTAGGATGTTGTAAAGATTAAACAAGATAATAGCTACAGAGCACTAAGGATAGGTGCTGGCACATAGTAAAAAATCACTAAACTGGCTGTATGTGTATGTTTCTCATTAAAAGTGAATCCTCAGTAAGTGTTGTGGATGCAGAGAAACGGGTTGCGGAAATGTAAACTGGTACAGCTACTTTGGAAAACAGTGTGGCAGTTCTTCAAAATATTAAAGTTACCATATGACCCAGCTATTCCACTTCAAGAGAAATGAAAACATACATACACACAAAAACTTGTCCACAAATATTCAGAACAACATTATTCATAATAGCCAAAAAGTGGACACAACCCCCATGTCCATCAACTGATGAGTGGATAAACACAATGTGGTGTATCTACACAGTGGAGTATTATTCAGCAACACAAAAGAATGAAGTACGGGGGCGCTTGGGTGGCTCAGTCAGTCAAGCCTCTGACTTCGGCTCAGGTCATGATCTTGCAGTTCGTGAGTTCAAGTCTGCGTTGGTCTTGTTGCTGTCAGCACAGAGCCCGTTTCGGACCCTCTGTCCCCGCCTCTCTCTCTGGCCCTCCCCCATTTGCGCTCTCTTTGTCAAAAATAAATAAAATATTTCAAAAAAAAGGATGAAGTACTGATCCATGCTAAAACATACGTGAATTCTGAAAGCTTAGTAAAAGAAGCCAGTCACAAAAGACCATACTTTATAGGATTCCATTATTGTGAAATGTCCAGAATAGGCAAATCATCCACAGAGACCAAAAGTGGACTCATGGCTGCCAGGGGATGAGGTGGGTGGTTGGGGAGAAGGGGGCAGGGGAAAGAGAGCAACTGCTGATAGATTTGAGGTTTTCTTTTTGGGGTGATGAAATGTTCTGAAATTAGTGATGGTGGCACAGCATTGCAAATGTATGAAATGCCACTTTAAATGAATTGTACACTTTATATGAGTGAACTATACGGTATGTGAAATATATCTCAATAAACCTGCAAAAAAAAGAGGTGAAGCTTAAAAGAATGCGGCACTTGAACAGGTAGAAGGAGCAAGAGGGCAAAGCAGACAAGAAGTGGACAGTGTCACCTAAGCATGTGAGCCTTGGTTTGAGAGAATATTTTCAGCTGAAGGATTGTGGGAGGGGGTGTGCCAAGGTGGGCCATTTAAGACCAGGTTGAAAGTTAACTTTAGAGGCAGTCTGAGGGCCCTTGGGGTGGTAGGAAGGTCAGTGAAGATAGCATTTTTTCAGATTTATCAGAATGTAGTGTGGATTGGATGGAGTGGGGAAGAAAAATCAGAGGCAGGGGAGCTCTGGAAGCTTCTGACAGAAAAGGAGACACTTTCGTGGGTGTTTGTGTTTGGGCTTAGGTTGGGTCTGCAGTGAATGGTCTTGTCGAGAGCAAAGGGACCATGAGGATCACGACTGCAGTGTGGGGGGGCTGGCATCTGATCAGCTGTCAATGCTGGGCGATGGGCGGGACAGCCCCATTTGGGCTGCTTGGTGAACGTGAGCCCCCCCCCCCCCATCCTCCCTCACAGAGCATTCTGCTTTCTGTGAAAATTGTCCTAGGGGTAGGAAGATCCTCATTCTCGGTACAGAACAAACACAAATATGATATTTCATATCTTCTCTGCCATTTTCACCCTTCCCTGTAATTGGAAACTCTTGCCCCCAGTCTCACCTGTAGGAGTCTGTCTTCAAATGCAGAATTCTCTTCCCCTCCTCACCAAACCCTCCCTGTCTGTCTTCTTTTCCCCCCTTCAAATTTTCGCAATGTTTTATTTTATGTGTCAGTTCTTTTGATTAACGATGGTAAAAAAAAAAAAAAAAAAAAAAAAAAGTAGGGGAGAAGAGGGAGAGGATTCTTCTGTTTCATTAGTTTCTGATAAAATGTGCAGTTTTTAAAGGCTTCTTTCATAAATCTACACACTTTTCTGTTTAACAGCCTGCAATTTACCTCTCTCTTCCAGGCTTTGGTTTTGTGCTCAGAGGCACGGAGACCTTGAGCACCTCTACATGGTGTCTTAACTAGCCTCCAGCGGATTCCGAGGGTTGAGCCTCTCTTTGCCCTTCAGCTCACTATTAACCATTCTCTCCTTATTCCTGGATTTTGCCCTTTTCCCTCAAGTTCACGGTTGCAGATTTTCTCTCGGGAGTCACCCTCAATTATAATATCAAACCTGATTCTTGTGGTGATCTAGCTGCCCACCACCTTGGCTCCCACGCCCAGACTGTCACCTGGTATATGAGACTGGATGAACTCTCTCCTCCTCCCTGGTAGACACCCACACAAGTTGTACCGAGGAGGAGTCATTTGTAAAGCATCGCTTTATATCACCTCCCCTGTGGCACCGCAGTGTTTCCTAGGAAGAACCCCAGAGAGTCTTTGTTGTTCTAATTACTATTGTTGTCTTAACAACTCACGTTATTGCTTAGTGGCTAGGTGTAAGCATATTTCTTTAAGATTTAAACTAAAGGTGTTTAGATGACTGGGCTTTGAAACCTGAAGGCTTTTTTATTTTTGTAAGTTATTTCCCCCTAAGAAACATACAACATGGGCTGTTGAGATTTGAGGAAGAGGTAAAGGGGCTTTTGGCTGCTAGCGCTTGGGCAGGGAAGTCGTAATAGAGGCTACCTTGGGCTTCTTGGATAGTTCTCTTTATTCTATGGGGGGACTTTTCCACTCTTTTCCCTTCCTTCCTTCCTTCCTTCCTTCCTTCCTTCCTTCCTTCCTCCCCTTTCATCTTCTTCTTAGTAGTGTGACAGTTGCTTCTAATTTCCTTTCAACTTGGGAGTAAAAGTGTCGTTAATCATCCTTAGGCATTCATTCTTATCTTCCTAACTGCCCATCCCCAGTCCCCATCCGCTGTGTCCAGACTTTACTCACTCTTCAAGTCCTTAAAGTGAGTTGAAAAACCAGCCTCTGCATTTGACTGTGAGCCTTTACAAATACCATACTTCTTTCCAGAAATATCCATTACTACTTCATAGCCCAGCAGAGCAGCTCAACCCTAAACCACCCTGAAGGTTTCTTTCCATCCGTCTGTTATTCCAGATATATACAAAATATTCAGGACTTCCTTGGAGTTCTTTAGGGCCTGAGAACATTCTGGAGATCTTGAACTTGCCAGTTGGGGCCAGTACATCATCTATCGCAGTCATGAGCATGACGTGGCTCCTGTAGTCAATTAGATGTCTGGGCTCCTGGGACTGACAGTGTTCTCAGAGCTCCTGACCCAGGACAGCTTCCTCCACACCAGCTCACCCTGGCCCCTGGGCTCTGAGGGTATTGCTGGCCCCTCATCTCTCATTCATTCATCATTTAGTCTTCTATTGATTCATTCCTCTAGCAGGTCCACGATTAGCTGGAGGCCCCAGAGAAGCTGTGAGGTGTATAAACATAAAACCTGAGTTGCAGTCTTAAGATGTTGCCTATTCCAAGCATGTCTCTCAGGATCCCCGGGAAAGAAAAGATCATGGATTTAGGCTGAATATCATTTCCCTATCATACATTAACAATGGTTCTGTTTATCTGTCTCTTGTTAAGCCTAATCCTGTGCCAGTTGGTTAGAGACCTTAGTAGAAGGAAGCCTGCATACAACCTGGTCTTTTTGTGGGAAATGGTCTCTAATTGAGGAGAGTTTTCCCTGCAGGGATATACATGGACTCTGACTCTTAATTTACTTCGGGGGACTTTGTTGCTGTCAACTTTGACCAGTCTTTCAACATCATCTGTGAGAACGCACTCCAGGAATCCTGAACACCTACACTTCTGGGTGACAAGGAAGATAGCTGCCTGGGGGCCGCCTTGGTCTGGCCCTGCCTTTCCAGGCTCTCGCTCCGCTACTCAGCCGTGAAGGGGGATGTCCCCATCCCCTGGCCTCTTCCTGACAACAGAAGAGTTTCAGATCCTGACAACAGAAGAGTTTCAGATCCTTGCAAAGCCTTGTACTCTGGTCACTGTCGTTGGCATTGCTCTTCTGGATTGTGAAAGGGCCTCTTGTTTGATAACTTCAGGGGGAACCTGGGCTTCTTCACACTGACTCTGTAAGGAAGCAATACAGAGATCCAAGATGCCATCAACTATAAAACATACCATTATTTTATGTCTCACAAGAAAAAAGAAGGCAGCCAAACTATGACTGTTGTTGATGTTAAGACCAACCTTAAAAATTTTTGTTTCAAGTGTTTATTTATTTTTGAGAGAGAAAGAAACAGAGCAGGAGCGGGGGAGGGGCAGAGAGAGAAGGAGACACAGAATCTGAAGCAGGCTCCAGGCTCCAAGCTGTCAGCACAGAGCCTGATGCGGGGCTCAAACCCATGAACTGTGAGATCATGACCTGAGCTGAAGTCGGACACTTAACTGACTGAGCCACCCAGGTGCCTCAGAACCATCCTATTTAAAAAGGCATATTTTAAGAATCAACGAAGTATGCAGCACAGTGGTTACATGTACGTTCCTTGGAGTCAGACAGCTTGGATTTGAATCTCAACTCTGTTATTTAATGTTTGACCTTGGGCAACCTGTTTAACTTCTCCGTGCCTCAGTTTCCTCATCTGTTGGGATGAAAATAATAGCATATACTTGGCAAACATCGAGGATTAAATAAGTGACTGCATGTAAAACACTTAACATGATAGCTAGAGTATAATAAAGGCTCAATAAATGTCAACAACTTTTAGTTGAATGCTAATAAAGAAGAGTAGTGAATAGCTACCATTACTGAGCAATTATTATGCACCAGGTGTAGTGCTAACTATTTTATATGGATTATCTTGATTTGTGATCACCACAGTAACCCCAGAAGGAAGATGCTGTGTTTACGCCTACTTGCCAGAGGAAAAGCAGAGGCAAAAGGAGGTTATAGGGTACCTGTATCTTAAATAAACTCTGGGAACTCCCCTCCCCCGCCTTCTTTGTTTAACATTTTACTTTTAACATACAATTTTGTTTCTCATTTCCTTTTAATCCAAAACAAATTTACCATAAAGGTAATGATGCTTGGGCATCAAGATCCCTCATTTCTATAGGCTCTTCCTCAAGACCTATGAGCCCTAGCAGAGTATTTGCAGAGCACTCCGAGGGGCAGACAGGAGGCAGAGATAGTCGGCCAGGGCCCACAGAGAGATGGGAGTCCCGCAGAATGGAAAGGGTGGCAAAATGCCAGGTAGCTAGAATGCAACTATTGCTGACTTGTCCCGATATTCTCTATGTGAATGTCCCTCTCTCTCTGCATGGCCGGCCAGCCTTCTAAAAGAGCAGAGCTGCTCACTGGCTATCTTGTTCTCTTCTGTATTGTGACTCCTCCAATGGTGACCCCACCAAACAGAAGAAAATATCCACAGTATCGTGGCGAGGATGTATGCAGGAAAATACTAACAAGAAAAGAAATAAAACAGCATGGGAAGCCAATAAATTTTATGCTTTTATCCACTGACAAAGAAACAGCCATTTGCAAATGGATTTTCTAAAAGTAAATAAAAGCTGGTTTTAGAAATTTTAGGTTGAAGATTGCTCATTCTTTTTATTAAGAGAGACTTAGAATTTTAAGAGAGACTTTTAGAATAACTGTTGCTTAGACTTTTAACTTAAAAACATTTTAGCATGAGGCACCTGGGTGGCTCAGTCAGTTGAACATCCGACTCTTGATTTTGGCTTAGGTCAGGATCCCAGAGTCATGGGATTGAGCCCCATTTTGGGCTCTAGGGGCCTGCTTGGGATTCTCTGTCTCTCTTTTCCCCCTGCTTGCAATCTCTCCTTCTCAAAAAAAAGAAAGAAAGAAAGAAAGAAAGAAAGAAAGAAAGAAAAAAGAAAAAAGAAAAAAGAAAAAAGAAAAAAAATTAGCACTTTTAGTTCACTGATTCTGATTGTCAATTTTTTTAGGTAAAAAAAAATTTTTTTTAAATAATTCCCTCTACTGACTTTGAGATGGATGTATTCTTTTCCATTCTCCTGGAGTGGCACTGAAAAAAAAAAAAAAAAGATTTGATCTCACTATCATTCTATCATTAGACCACTGGATCCAAATAACCATTTCATCTGTTTCACAAATAATCACCAAAAACTACACACTCACTAAGACCTTATCAGTGTTCGGGTTTTTTTGTCCACCTGGTGCAGAGTTGGCAAGTTCAACGAACAAAGAAAAGCACCTTGGGAGAAGTAAACAGGGCTATTTACTTTGTACTGTGGCCCGGTTAAAGTAGCCGAGTAGAGACGGATATTTACTGCCATTGACTTGGAACAGACGATGTGCCACATTGAGCTCTGTGGACTCTACTGGGGCTAGCTTGGCCACCCCATCTCCCTAGAAGGTGAGGGTTATTATTCTCCTTTTTCAGAAGAAAAATCTGAAGCTCAGAGCTGTTAAGTAAACTCTTTGGTATTTCATTGCGTTTCAGGCATCATCCGTGCTAAGGTCCACGGTGATTTTATGTCCCACTAAGAAAGCAAGAAATATTCTCACAACTGTAGCACAGTGGCTTTTTATGTGTCAGTGCCTTTACTGTGTTCTTATTGGTAAGGCTCTCGAACTTATTTTGGCATTGATTTCTCTCCTATGTGTCTCTTGTGCATGTGTGAAATGAAATAAACTGGTGAAGGTATTTATAAGACTTCACATTCAAAATGTGGCTCTTATGAATGACTTTCCAACTTGGAGTCAGGGATGTTCACATTTTGCTGCACAGGCTCATCTTCTATGCCATCAGAAATGTTGGTGACATAGCATTTCCTGAAAGACCGCTCACTATTGTCTCTGGGGTCCTCTTCTGAGCCATCCCATAAGTTCTATTCCTGTGTACAAGCAGCGACAACTAGGGGCAACCACTGCTGGCCGACAGTGATTGTGAGATGTGTTCTGATTTTAGAAATATTAAAATGTGAGTAAATGTATGTCTTCAGGTTCCAACTGAGGTCTGTGTCTCTTTGAGGCCAGACACAAAGGAGGCTTTTGTCCTCTGGTTCCAGAAGTCGAAGCTTCACAGCAAAAGGCAGGAGCAGGTGTTGGATTTGAAGTTGTACTCCAACTTCTTCGGCTCTGTGCCTCTCATCCACTGCTAATGTCTCCTGCGTGTCTTCCAAACCTCTAATGAAGGCAGGCTGGTGGACCTTTGGGGCAAAGGGAAAATTCAAACCACCTCGTAAAGGCCTTGTTCTGGTCTAGTTCTGGTGTCACAATGCCTGATGATATCTGCAGAAGTTCCCTGGAAGCGTACAATTCCGTAAACGTTGGAATTGC
Source organism: Panthera onca (assembly GCF_046562875.1). NCBI lineage: Eukaryota > Metazoa > Chordata > Mammalia > Carnivora > Felidae > Panthera > Panthera onca. The sequence goes on from NC_138350.1 coordinate 48,208,924, forward strand.
CAGAGTCTGAAGATATTGCTGTTTGATTCTGTGCAGGGAGGTTGGTTAAGGACATCGTGAAGCATTCCAGGTGAGGATGACAGTCGTGCAGAGGAGCTAACCGTACCGAACCTCCCAGGATGTTTTCATTGTTGTATCCATAGCACCACCTGTAGAGAGGTGGGGCTGAAAACTACCACAGTCTGCTGTGGAAAAAAAGCCTCATGTCTACAGGTTTTAGGGGGAGAATCTGCATCATCACAACTCAATCTTAACACGGAATTCAGTCGGCCTGGAGAGATGACCCCTTTGTCTAAACCTGGAAAGACAAATCATGCCAAGGAAGGTCACCCAAGACGCTCGTGTTTTGTGCATGAAAGTACATCAGTACATAGTTTCCACGTTGCCCCTTTCCATTTTCTTTGAGCACTGGAGTTTGTTTACTTGATTGTTTCGTATTTTGGCAGCTAGGGACCACACTATTTCTTTTCTGTTTGTTTCTCCAACTCTTCTTACAGTTTAACAAGTCAAATACAAAACTCGGGGGAGTTAATAAGGCTCGTGATGGTGCTGTGCATAGCATCACGTTATTGATTGGAAATACTGCATTGGAATGCCATAGAAGAGCCCCAAACCAAAAATTTCAGATGCCTGAAGCTTCGAGCTTTCCAATTAGGCTGAAAGTTTCCCTTGATAACCAGTAGTGCTGAAGCTTTTAATATTGTTTAGCTGTATCGGTTACCGGCAACATTTGCTGGCTGTGAAGACCAGCAGATCGCTTGGTGTTAGCGAGGTAGCTCATCTGACTCCACTGCACACTTTCTGATCAAATATTCTATCTGGGAAAAAAAAAAAACCATCTTCGGTTTAATGTAAACTGATCATAATTGGGAGCAAATGCTTCTTTTCCTTCTTCAATGCTATCTGCTGCGCTGCAGTCTATTTTGCATCCAAAGATACATTTGAAAGTCGAAATCCCTTAGAGCTAAATATTCTAAACTGACAGAAGAATTTCTAGTGGCACACCAGCCCAGAGCCATGTTTTTATGAGGACATCACTTTCTATTTCCAAGCTTCAGCATGCACTCTTGCTTCCTTATTGCTGGGAGCAATGCCACATCAACTTGCCTCCCTCTCAGCCTTTAATGTTTTTTTAATGGAGTCCAGTTTTCCACCTAAGTTATGGTTAGCTTTCTGACAAACCATCAGACGCCTAAGTAACCATAATGGAGGTGGCCAGCTGTGACATGGGGAAAAGGCAATGGTAAACTTTTATGCCTTTAAACAAAACCATATTACAATCATTCATTTTTACCTGGCCTCCGGGTTTGCCATAAAGGCTAAAAGGGGCTTAAGAAAACATTTTAAAAATTAATATGTGATATGAAGTCTTTTCTTGTAAGCCACGAGCTAAAGCAATCATTTCTAAATGTGGCTGGCGTGGTGAGAGTGCCGCCTAAACAGAAGAGCAGCATTGCTGTGGTTTTTTTTCTCAAGCATAAAATTGCTCGGGTGGCAATAAAGTTAGTTATCTAATGAAATAAAGCAAGTGTGTTTTGCAGGTAGCCGGTCGTCCAGAGGGACTGAAGAAAAGAATTGTAAATTTAAATGAATGATGGATCCTTGGAGATACACATTTATCAGGGAATCTGGGCACTTCTCTGTGAAAGGAAGAGTATGTGGTCTTGAAAGTCGGCACTGTCAATGGTTTTAACTATACAATTCGGAAAACATTTGCAGAATGCTTGATAATTAAATATGCCCTCAGCTGAGAAATAATGCCCCAGGTTGTCCTGCTGGTAAGTAAAAGGTAAGTGTTCTCACTCTACCTGGGTTTTAAGATCTCTGCTTGGAAGCGTGTGAGTGTTCTGAGACACTAGTTGTGAGGGTGTGCAGTCTATACAATAATATGAGTAAGCGCCGTGGCTACGAAACAGGCAGAAGCCATTCAGGTTGTTGGCGCTCAGTGTCTTTACCTCCCCTTCGAGTCCTTCCCTTCCACATTAGCTTGCTCTCAATCATCACATTCCTTTACTTTTATTTCACTAATCATTGCCTGAAAGGATTCCCTTCACTGGTTTGCTCGTTGGTGGATGCCTGTGCCTGGCGGAAAATAAACTCGAGAGCAGGAAGTTATCCGTCCCCTTCACCATTGATTCCCCAGCTCCTAGGAGCAGTGTCTGGCACATCCTAAGTCTTCAAAAAGTAGTGGCTGAACGCACGAATCTGCCAACAAACGGACGTACCAATGAATGGATGAATGAATGCAGGATGTTCACTACGATCTAGCTGCAAAGAGACGTATAGAACACTGGATCCCTCAGATGCTTGGTATAAGACACGGACATATGTAGAGTCGAAAATGTAGCCCAGGTAGGTCACGAGTCGTCTTTATACTTGAAACAATATCGCCTCCACTTCTGGCACAGCATCTGACATCTTCTAATACTGTTGAAGGTTTCTTAATGGGGAGATCTGGGGGAGATGGCTGGGTGTTTCAATTCATCCCAGCTAGAAGATGGGGGATATGCTAGCAGGGAGGTCCTCTCGAAACGTCCAGCCATGGACATCCCGGGGATAGAGCCATAATCACACGCTACCTGGACTGACAGGGACTCTCCTGGGTGTTCTATTAGCTTGAAATTCCTCAACAAAGACTTCTTCCTTGCACAAAGAAAAGTATTTTACCGCCTTGTTGATATTTTGGGTGCTCTCGGTTAAACACAACGTCTTTCACATAAGTTAATACTCTCCTTGCTGAAAGAACCAGTTTAGTTTGGCTGACGGAGCTTGAGTTTCATTAGAAAGATTAGTGACTTAAAAAAAATTCTTCTTTGAATTTGATGCATTTTACAGGAAGGGGCCTAGTTTGATGTTGCCCACCTTAACTTGTCATCCAATTTGCCCTGGAGGAGCAGTTTTTAATCAGATACATTTTTATCCATGCCTTCTGAAGTGGCTTTTTATTTTATTTTATTTTTTCCAGGAGGGTAGAGTAACATGGAAAGCAGCTTTTATTCACTCCAAGGACAACTAACTCACATACAACCAAGGGCAGAATTAGTCTCTGGGTGTGTTTATTAGCCTAAGGGTGTCCTGGGTGCACGCGTGTGTCTCACTCAGGAACCTCTTTAAAAATAATTACCTTGTGACTAGTATCTGATGCCAATGGCATATTTTCATGTTAAAAGTCTGAGGTCTTTATTTCCTTGAGACAGACAACGAACTTCTTTCCACCTTGTTCCTGGCTGCTTTAATATAGGCACGTGCACCCGGGCACACATGCCTGTGGATGGGCCCCTGCAAATGGTAGCTGTTGCATTAAAACAGTTTCTCTTCATATTATAATTTCAGTCCAGTCACATTAGAAATATTTACTCAACCTTCTTTGTTTATATCTACGATATATGTTCTATACCAGCTGGTGTATAAATGGAAAAATGGCGTTGATGTTTTTCTTACAGATTCTGCCTAATGCTCCTGTGGACTGTGTCCTACCGAAGGAAAGCATCTGGAAGATGAGGTTACAAGTTTCACCAAATGTGGGGAGCCCAGATAGAGACACAAGAGTGTGCTTCTCAGCCCAAGCTCATTATTAAAATTTTGGTCGTGTTCGAAGACTTTTCAGAAATGGCTTTTGGGAAAATTTTGTGTCCAGTCCTTAATCACTAACCATGGCATCTCTCTGTCATCGCTTCAAGAGGCTGGTGCGTAATGTATGGATAATGGCAACGACTGCATTGTCATCCACATATGAAAAAGCCATAATCAATGGCTTCGATGTCATAAAGCCACAGCCCACCAATTTGATGTCAGCGTGATGGATTAGGAATTGTCAGGCTACAGTTATTGGCTTTTAAAAAATAAGGAGTGAATGAAATCTACTTCTAGGGTGGGACATATATGTTAATAGACTTTTTTTTTTTTTTTGTAAAAAGGTAATGTAAATCCCCACTGTTGGAGTTATTTTAAGTAATTTATACATGTTTTCCAAAATAAAAGTGCGTGGAAAAGAAAGGCATGCTGTGTAAGCTTGTAGGGTCAATATCTAGAGTTCTCATAGGTATGGCTTTCTTGAATTTGTCACTAAAGCTTTGCATTATGTTTGCACCCCAGGAAAGGGTGGGGTGAGAGAAGGGAGAACCTAGGAGCCCGAAGGGTGGGAACAGGAATATGGCCAAACGGGAGTCTCATCTGTAAACTGGGGAAGAAAGGGTTCCCTTAAGAGTTTGCGCGTAACATTTAACTGGTGCGTTTGTATAACATCTTGAATTAATAGAGACTAGCAAAAGGAAAAGAAAAGAAAACTGAAGGAAGAAACCCGCAGCAGGGCAATAAAAAGTATCCTCCTCACATCCACCGCCCTAGGGGTTTTTCCTTTGCGCCTCAGAGCTTATCCCACTGAAACTCATCAATTTTTGCTTTTATGCTGGAAATGCCCGAACACTTTTAAGGCTTCACAGCCACCCCTTGGGGTGAGAAGGTTTCACAATGCTCGCTGAGCCTCGTGGTGTGTCCCCAGGGAAGGCCAAGGGGCCACAGGGTAGGGGAGAGAGGCCTTCTTTCTCTTCCTAGTGCCCTCCTCCCCGCCAGCCTGCGAACAAAGGACAGAACCTCAAAGCTCCAGCCCCAACGCGTGACCTCGGGGCCCAAGGCAAAACATTTTATCTCTGGGTCCTAGTGACATAAGGTCCTCAGGCTCTGCAATTGTGGTTTATGATGTGACTAGAAACCTTTGATGGAATTACTATTGCCTTCTATTTCTCTGCCCGGCCATTTATTATTCTGTATATTTTCGAGAGCTGTGGGAAACTTTCATAACCAAGCCTAAGCCAGGCGAAAACTTGTTCTATTTGGAATTTGTAATGAAGTCAAAACATGGCCTGGATTTTCTGAAAGGCTTCTTTGGCTGCCTGCAACAGCCCCAGGGCACAATCAGACAGGGATGGAGAAGGCCTGGGAGCAGATTTTGTTACCAAGAATAGGACAGAACAATATTTGCCTCCGAAACGCTAGGCCTCCTATTTACCTTCTCAGCTGGAAGAAGTGAGAGATAAATGCATATTTCACATGAAGTGCAAATACCAATTCTTTCATTTCTAATTTTCAGGATTCTTTTTTTCTTAACTCCCTCTTAAACAAAAGGCTAGGGAGATTTTTTTTTTTTTTTTTTTTTTTTTTTTTTTTTAGCATAGTTGATTTCCTGACCTAAGGGAAGAAATTCTTTGTTTAGGAACTTTTGACCGCCACCCCCCCCCCCCCCAACCAAGAGCTGTTACTTTGCCTGAAATGCAAGTGTGAATTAAAATTGTGAGACATTTAAAGTGGCGGTTTTCGAGAATGCTTTCTTTTGTGGACTGTGCCATGCTGGTGAGTGTGGGGTCACAGAGAATGACGGAAGAACCAAGTTTTGCTCTGTTGGGAGGGAAAACTTCTCCTAATTTTCGGAAGCTCTCAGAAATTATTTCCCGCCTTAAACCTGTTCCCACTACAGGAGCTTCAGTCCCTAACACAAGGGTAAATTGGAAGATGGTTAGTCCCTAATTTTTATTTAAGTCAAAGGTTAATAGTAAAGGGGGGTTGGGTCCCACACTGTTTCAAGTTAATGATTATTTTCCGCCATCAGGTAAAGAATTTCCTAAGGCCCTTATTTCACTGCTGAAAGCAGAGTAAGAGAACTCAGATTCACGCCCCGGGGCCTGAATAAAGGAATAAAAACAGCACAACATTTGCATCTACTTAACAGTCTCAGTTTTAAGAGCCCCTCACAGTAAGAGGGGAAAACCGTATCTGGAGGTTAAATGAAGCTCTTCTGAGATATTTGCCAAAACACAATTCAGAGAAAGATAATCATTGTCAGAAATGACCTAGGAATTTGAAGCCTTCTAATCGAAAGCACAAAGCTCAGAAAGGTGCATTCTCTTGCTTCTCTGCCTGCCTGGATATCAATGAACATCAGCTAAAGGTGGCTGAAGAACCAATTTCATGCATCTACTGTACGAGGAAATGAACTGAGCCAAGGGCAAAAATAAAATTATACAAATGTTATTATAGACTAGCCTGCTTCTGTCCTAGTTTAATTCAAATTTTAGTGCTGCAGGCTTTGCTTCCGGCAGTAGCCTTCCTGAATAAATCAACATTTGCTTACATCTAAATTATTAGGGGGAGCATGTGACTTTGTTTATTGTATAAATTATACGCAAGGTTAAAGCATTAACTGTTCAACTGGTTTTGTTTAGTCACCCCATCAACTCGCCCCCAAATCATCTCTCCCTCCAGTAGCAAATAAAAATCTGACATTACTAATTTTTTTTTTTTTTAATAGACAAACCAAATAACAAAAGCCACAAAGCACTGTGAACCTGAGGTCTTGGGCAGGAGCACTGCTAGAGGTAAGGTGGAAGAGAGTCTTAGTGTTTAGGAAAAAGAAAGAAGGAGCCCAGGTCTAAGAACTTGTTTGTGTGAGCTCTCATCTGGTGTCTGCGCAAAATGAAATAGTGACTTGGTAAATAATCAGGTAAGTTGATTAAGACGGTCAACCAAATGCGGCCATTTAATACAAACCTAAAGAAAGCCTTTTGGCCAGGATTTCAGTGGGCAAGGAATTTCAAACTATACGGCAACGGCAACGGCAACGTTGGCCCCAGACACTTTTATCGCTTTTATCTGTTACAAAAGAAAGCTAAACATAGACCCTCTGGAAAACGCACTTACCAACAATTTTTTTGTTTGTTTGTTTGGTCTTTACACATCACTGTGAGTGACTTCCCAAAAGCCTACCTGCACGTGTCTGGCAAATAAGGATAGGGCTTTGATAACTAGACAACTGGCCTTTCCAAGTATTTAGACAAATCAGATATCAGATGTGTCCTACTTTGAGACCATCCAATTAACATAAATATCAAGGGCTCAAAGTAGGCCAATCAGCTATTTGCTTTATCAAAAGTTGTTATTTTATCATCCATAGTAGGCTTCTTTTAGTCTTTGACCCTTTCCATGGTGACAACTCAATTTACAAGATTGTAAATTGAATTCAGTTGAAAATATTGAATTCAGTCTTTTCCAAGAATATAGTTACGTGTATACCTATGTATGTATTTCTTTCTCAAAACTCTTCCAATAAACACTGTAGGTCAGATTTTTGTACAGAATCTTCCTCTCCAACAAATGATTCCAATCTAAGATGTGCCCAAGAGGAGAATCAATTTCCCTTTCAACCTCTTCTGATTCTTTCTGCGGCCTAGATTGGGTTTTAAGATCTTGGACGGTGATTCTCCAAACGTTATAAATGTGCCACCTGCAACAGAATCACCCAAGAGCGGAGCCCAGGACTCTGCACTGTAACCAGCTTCCATGTGATTGTGTTGTCAAGGAGCTAACACGTGAGAACTACTTTTGCAGACTCTGATATGGAAGTGAACTATATAGCTCTAGCTACTCTTTACCTCATGTGCTTGTCTTCTATTCATGGTGTCCTGGAGCCTAGCCCGAACTAAAACAGGCTCTGAACCAAAAAGGTCTTCCAATCCCTGCCTAGTACTTTTTGGCCAATGGAGGGTATCTTTGGAACATACTCACTTGAGTCCATGGTAAATCCTGATTTGTAGTGAGATGGTGCACTGGGGAAAAATCATCACATATGACGACAATTCTATTTAAAATAATTTATCAAACGTAGAAGTAAATTGCTGGCCACCCAATTGGTATTAAGAAATAGCTTTTTGATAGCAGCCTATCCGCGTGGAAAAAACAGAGACTTTGGAATCAGAGAAGTCTGGTTTCAAATCAGTTTCATTGTTCGTTCTCATGGGGTATTGGGTAAAAACTTGAACGTTTCTGAGCTCAGTTTCCCTGTCTGCGATATGGGAATAATTAGTGGAAACGTGGTGGGTTTGAAAGAAAAATAACTAATGTGTAAGGAATGTTTGGGATATGGTAGGTGCTGAATTGATCATAATTATTTACCATTTACAAATAGCTATTGAATCCACAAATTGTATGTAGAAGGTTAAACCTTAACGTGCAAAGAGATTGCTGCTGAGGAAAATTGGGGAGTGCCTGGTGTGCACAGTTACGTTGGCCTGAGCCTGAAAACTGCTCACTTCCTGCCCAAGCCTAGAGCCTGCAAACCTCTCCCAGAGTTCCCTGGGTGAGAAGACAGAGAGAAAGTATGCATAGGGATTATAGAGGGAAGCCATCCAGATAACTATTACAGCTGGTATTTTCATGGAGACTGTGTTGGAAGATGGCAGATTTACCTGGAAAATCATGTGTCGAAGTCTTTGAACATGAAGTGAGAACTTTGGGCCACTGGAGACAGAGGAACTAATAATTATCTAGAATTGGTGTCAAAGTTTCTATAAAACAGATATAACAGAGTAGCATACAGAAAAGCCTCTGCAGGTGAAACAGACTTCATTTGACGAAATGAGAATAGAACGCAGGGAAAAACATAAAAGACCTCGCTTAGGGTCTCACCAGTTCCCTAATTGAGCTCTACCAAATGACAGGAACAATAATGGTGATAAAGACAACAATTTTCTAGTGGCCTAATCTGGCAGAGCAGGTAATGGTAGTCCTCATAGAACGATATCATACGTTTCATTCCTGCTTGGAGATGTTGTACTTTAAGTTTTCAAGTGTGTTATATCATTTAATTATCATCTCAGGCCTGTGTAGTTGGTTTTATTCTGAGCCTCATGGTCCTTCAAATATCTTGGGAAATGATTATATCTTGAGTCATGGAAAATACCAACGGAATCTTATATTGTATGTGAAATATGCCTCTCTAGCAGAGATTTGTTGTTTATCCACTACTCATTTACTATTTTTAAGGTAAAATGATATCCCAAATCCCCTTTGGGAAACCACCCACTCTCAGGCCACGAGATTTAAAAGGCATCAAGTCCAACCATCACATGGGAGGTGGGTGCTGATTGGTGTAAGCAAATCGGCATTCTATGTTCTTACAGCAGTGGGTTCACTAAATGTCTTTGTGACCCAATCAGAGCCACGCACAATGAGACTCTTATTTTTTCCCAAGGGACTTGAACCTGGCAGCATGTAGGCCGGTGCTGCTCTTGCCATCTTGCCACCGCATGTAGACCAAGAATAAAGCCAGTGAATGGAGGAATGCAAAGCTCAGCTGAGAGATGGACAGAAAATGGGTCTTGGGGACGTCAGTGGAGCCCAAACCAAACCATTCCTGAAGAGAGTCCCATACTGGACTTTTTACTTAAGTGAGCCCATAAACTCCCCTATGAGTTAAACCAATTTTGGTAAAGTGTGTTTTCATTTTCTTAAAAAAAAATTTTTTTTATTACGTTTCTTTATTTTTGAGAGGCAGAGAGAGACAGAGCATGAGTGGGGGAGGGGCAGAGAGAGAGGGAGACACAAAATCCGAAGCAGGGTCAAGGCTCTGAGCTGTCAGCCCAGAGCCCGACACGGGGCTCAAACCCATGAACCAAGAGATCATGACCTGAGCCAAAGTCGGACACTCAGCCGACTGAGCCACCCAAGCGCCCAAAGTGTGTTTTCATTTTCAACAGAGGACAGTCCTAATTGAGGAAGGACTTCTTGCTACCACACTAGGACATGGGGTGTTGTAGATGGAGCTTGTCTATTAGGTGGCTATTATGCAAAATGAGGACAGAGAAGAAAACTGGCAAACTATGGGCAGTTTTATACTCTGAGAAAATATAAAGACAATCCCCCCAACATAGGGTGGAGTCTGCAGGGTTGCCAGTTACCTACTCTGATATTTGTTCTTTCTTCTTAAACTTTTGATTGTAGCTAGACACAAGACCATTTTTTTAAACTGACGTGTAGCTGACGTACAATATTGTATTAGTTTTAGGTATACAACATAGTGCCTCAACATTTATTTTACATTACCAAGTGATCACCATGATAAATCTAGCTATAATCTGTCACCATACAAAATTGTTACTTTATTATTAACGATACAGTTTTAGGCTGTCCATTATATCCCCAGGACTTACTTATTTTATAACTGGAAGTTTGTACTTATCATCCCCATCTGCTATTTTGCACAGCTCCCCACATTCCCCTCTGGCAATTCCCAGGTTGTTCTCTGTATCTATGGGTCTATTTCTCTTCTGTTTTGTCCTGTAGACTTCACACAGGAGTGAAATCATGTCTTTCTCTGTCTGACTTATTTCACTTAATACGATACCTTCTAGGTCCACCAATGTTATTATTTTTTATGGCTGTGTAATATTCCATTGTATGTATATACCACATCTTCTTTATCCATTCATCTGTTGATGGACACTAAGGTGCGTTCCATATCTTGGCTATCGTAAATATCTTGGCTATTGCCATATCTTGGCTATCATAAATAGTACTGCAATGAACACGGGGGCACGTATATCTTTCCAAATTAGTGCTTTTGTTTTGTTTGGGTAAATATACAGAAGTGGAATTACTGGATTGTATGGTGGTTCCATTTTTAATTTTTTGAAGAACCTCCATACTGTTTTCCATAGTGGCCGCACCCTTTTACATTCCTGCCGACCATATGCAAGGGTTCCTTTTTCTCCACATCCCCACTAACATCTTGCCTTTTTGACACTAGCCATTCAGGGTGGTGTGAAGTGATAGTTCACTGTGATTTTGATTTGCATTTCCTTGATAATGAGTGATGTTGAGCATCTTTTCATGTGTCTGTTGTCCATCTGGATGTCTTCTTTGGAGAAATGTCTATTCAGGTCCTCTGCCCATTTTTAAATTGGATTGTGTGTGTGTGTGTGTGTGTGTGTGTGTGTGTGTGTGTGTTTTATTGAATTGGGTGGGTTCTTTATATATTTTGCAAATTAACCCCTTGTCATTTATATCATTTGCAAATAACTTCACCCAGTTAGTAGGTTGCCTTTTGTTTTGTTAATGGGTTCCTTTACTGTGCAAAATATTTTTAACTTGATGTAGTCCTATTTACTTATTTTTTTCTTTTGTTGCCCTTGCCTAAGGAGACAGTTCCAAAACATATACTGGTAAGACCCTGTCAAAGAGCTTATTGCTAATGTTTTCTTCTAGGAGTTTTATGGTTTGCAGACATGGCTAATTAAAAAAATACATTATCAGATACCTTTGTGATTAGTGTGGACATATAGCTAAACTCTGACTTACGGGTTTAAGCACTCCTCCAGGTGATTTTCTTTAAAAAGGTAACTGGCATGTGTTCTTTGCCTTTGTTAATTTGTCCTTTCCTTCATTCTGCTGCCTAAAATCTGGTTGTGATAGTTGGACCTCTAACTAACTTTCTTATACCCTGAGGCCAGGGCTCTATCTTGGGGATGGAAGATCTAGGAGCTGGAAGGAGCCTGGGTCCCTAAGGACTTCACAAAGCAAGCCATTTTATAGCCCTGGCTTGCCTACACCTGAATTTTCCTTGAGAAAGCAATAAACCTCTTGTTTACATTATTGTTATTTTGAGTTTTTATTAGTGTCAAGCCTAATCCTAACTATTACTTCCTAATGGCAGTTTTAAAAATACGTTGTACAAGAAATTAAATTCTTTTTAATCTCTCTTTGACTATATGAAAACTGAAAATGGATACAGTTAATGTACGTAAAGTCCCTAAGACGTGGCTATAGTCATAAATAATTACATAAGTGTTAAAGTTAAATTCAATGTAAGCCAAAACGATTCAGTCCTTTCTCTATTCCCAGTGCTATGCTAGGCCAATGGGATTTGTCAATGATAAAGGTGTGAATGTGATACACAAATTTCATTTAGAGTCACAAAACCAATTAAATTGCCATGTGTGAAGATGAAATTCTGGGGTATTTTAGTGGAGGAATGAAAAGCAAGGTGTTATGCATATTATCGTTTGGATAAATGCTGTTTATAATGGTAGAAACACCGCCTGAAAGCCCCTGTCTCACAATAGCTATGATTCAGATTCTGCAAGTATTTGTCAGGGCTGAAATTAATAAATTACATGGGAATCAATGGATTCGATTCTATTTGCCTCACAGAGGTACTTTACATTACTGGGTGAATTTGAAAGAGAGCAAGTAGTTTTTCAGTTTTAAAATCCGGAAGCTTAGTGAATGTCATGTGATCTATGCAGAACTTTGAAACAGTTATTTTATTTTATTTTATTTTATTTTATTTATTTATTTAATTTTAGCAATTTCTACACAGTGGGTAAATGAGATGTTCATTCCCATGTGAAAGGAGACTGAGGCAGAGAAGGAAGATGAAAAAAGACCATGGGGGGTTGGTGGTGGCAGCAATAGGAAACAGCATCCATGTCCCTTGAGCCTGGTGATTACCCATCTACTCACACATTCATACATGGGAGTCGGTGGTGGACATGATTTGTCTGGTTGGTGCAAATCATCTTCCGAGGTTTGCTAGAATTCCTCGAAGACACGAGTGTTCAGCCAGGAGTGAAGAATGCAGAAACCCAAGAGGGAAACAACGCAGTATAGACATACCAGCTTGCCGTTGCTGTGTAAAGCATCCTACCCAACACTTGGTGGCTTAAAGCAATGACCATCTATTTAGCATCTGATTCTGCAAGGTGGAAATTCAGGGCAGGCTCTGTTTCGGTCTGGTCTTCCTCATGGGTCTGTTGCAACACCTCAGTTGACTATGTGGATCTTCCGGGGGTTGGCAGCTATTGGTTGCAGCACCTTGATGCTCGTCCACATGGTGTCTTATCCTCTGAGAGGCTAGCATCGCTTAATTCCCACAGCACTGGGACAGAGTTTCAAGAGAAAGTGGAAACACATGAGGCCTCCTGAGGGTTAGTGTTGGTCTAGTCTTCTGTAACGTCCACAGTATGCCATTGGGCCAGGGAGACGACCAGGTTTGGTGAGAGGGGTGCAAAGCCCCATGTCAAAGGACATGGAGACAGGGAAGGGGGAAGTGTAGACATTTTTCAGTCGGTTTATGAAATGGACAGTGTTGAGAAACTGACGGGCTTGATCTGTTGTTGGACAAGTGAGCAGAAGAGTAGGAAGAAATAAAAGAGGATATAGGAAGAGAGAAAGAAGTGCATCAAAGAGCAATGAGAGGTTAAAATGTGATACGAATAGCAATAGGGAACCCTGGAAGACCCTGAAGCAAGACAGAAATGTAGATGAAGCAGAGGGCACGTATTAACATCCACAGAGTTCTAGGGGACTTCTGGCTGAGGGCCTCGCCAAGATAAGTAGAACGTTTGTATCTCTGGGTTTCCGAGTTAATGATCCCAGCAGTCTCTGGACCAGCCAAATTGTAGTGGATTTATTATTTACATTACAACTGCATTTAAAAATGAAAACATATGTCTACATTTTCAATGCTTTGAAAATACCATTGAACATGCTGTAGAATTTTATATCCAGTAACAGGATGCAATTTCCCTATCAAATAAAATTGCTGTTTGTTTTGTATACTGTATATTATTATGGAAATTTCACAGTTTATCAGCTACAGTGAAGTCAACTGCAATGAGCAGGCCACTTATGTGAGCAAGTTTCTCTCACGCCTCCCAAATCCTGATTCCCTTTCTATTTATGCAGATACTGTTTTATGCTAATAATGTACTTTGCTGCTGTTGTTGTTGTTTTGTTTTGACGCAGTATAACCCGATTCATAGAAGAAAGGCAAGTAAACTCTAGCAAGGGAACGTCCTGGTGGTACCCTATGGTCTCACCTACCCCCCTGCCCCCACCTCTGCTGATAAATGCATCATTGCTGAAACCAACAAATAAGAAGTTGCTTAAGGCCCAGTTAAGTTTGCTGACTTCTGCAAAGTATGCCTGATTTTGTTCCTAGTGATCGCGAGAGTAATGATAACTTATAGTGCAGCTGGGCAATTTTGTAAGAAACCCCCTCTTCCAGCAGCAATTTAGAGGTGCTTCGTCTTTCTTCTTCTTCTTCTTTTTTCTTATTGCAGTGTGACAACAGCAAGTACCCAAATCCTGTTAGCAAATAATGTGATTTCTGAGCTTGGGTTCTGGACTAACAGTGTTACGGGGTGTGCATCACAAGCTATGAGATGAATAGCCCCATGTTTTGAAAAATATACCATGTTTGAGTCTAGTAGTTCCTATTTTCTCTATAAGTGGTCTTCAAGTCCTGTCCCCGTTGTCTTGTTTTAACTTGTTGTCTCGGGCTTCGTTGATTGTGGACGTTGAGCAGGAGGGTCAGATTGGCTGACAAAGCAAGGAGAAATGTGGTGTTAGGGTCCTTGCCTGCTTAGAGGTCCAGAGGATGGTAATTTAACCTGGATAGTCTGAGAGAGTTTGTAGGGAAATATCCACACGGGTAAAATAAGAATTAAAAGAACAAATGAATGTTTCTGGTCGCGTGTCTTTGTTATAAAACCACGTCAATGAATCCCTGTGACTAAGAGCGTGACCTTTGAGGTTAGCATCCCACTGTTTTTCGCTGCATGACTACGGGCAAATATCTTCAACCTTAGCCTTAGTTTAATAATATCTCATAAGACTGTGGCAAACATTAAATTAGATAATGTACGTGGTGCACAGTGCTTGGCACAGAGTAAGTGCTCAGCGATGGCGTCATTGTCGTTAATCAGCCTCCTCACATCCATTTCCTTATCCTGCCCTTCAAGGCAAAAGTCCACCAGTCTGCCTCGCCCCCCCCACCCCGTTTCTTGTGTGATGTTAACTACTAGTAGAATAGTAGGTGCTAGGTACAAGGCAGGCCCTCAACAAGTTCTTAAAAAACAAGAGAATAAATCCATCAATAATATTATAATTAAAGTGATGTGTGTGTGTCCTTACCCTTTAAAAAGGACCTTCAACCCCAATATGTTAAGTGCTTTTGATGACACACAAATGATGGCCACCAGATTTCTCTGCATCAGGAATTTATGTGTCTGTTTTAAAATCCTAAGTGAAACCCAATAACAAGTGGATAAAAGCCTAGTCGCTCTCAGAGGCACCAGGCCCTCATTGACTTATTTCTGTCTCATCTCCAAGGCCTCCCTGTGGAATCCCAGGGCTCAGGGATGTCATGGTGAAAACTGTTGTCCCAAAGAATCACTGAAACGAATGTCTCAATTTACTGTATGCTCTTTGACTGCTTTAATAATGCTTGATTTTGTTTTAAAGAGGCAAAGTTCAAACTATAAACTGAATTTCAGGTAATGTATACATCACATAATCCCAGACATCTCAGCCACCATTACCTGGTGATAACGTGCCCTGTTTTTCAGGGAAAGAATCTAAGGGGAGATCTAAAATTATGAAGTATGAAAACATCAAGATTATGTTCAAATGTACCGAAGTCTCTGACCTTCCATGCTCTGGTCTCTAATCTCTCTGTTCCCCCAGACTTCCAAGGAGGTTGTCTTCTTTCTAATTGGTGCCAGCCCCTCAGTGCCCCTAATTATACAATCTTCCTCTCGCTTTTAGTGACCTCCCTCATTTCATTGTTTAAATCTTATCCATCTTCCAAGTCCTAAGACAAATTCTATCTCTTCTAGGATATAGTTTCCTACTACTATCGCCATTATTTAGATCCACACGGTGTAGCATTTAATTGTTCTGTGTTAGCTTTTTCTTCCTAAATAGGTCACATTCTCCTTGAGGGCAAAGCTTATGCTTTAGTTTCCCTTGCTTCTCACTCGGAGCCTCTCCAAGTGATAGATACATAGTAGGTGCTGATTAAATATTTGTTGATTGATCTCCTGCGAAGGGGTTGCTGTGAACCACTGTGAAAGTGCTAGACAGACCAAGGCAGGGTTGTCAATCTCCCTCTGGGGGGACACTTTTAGGGGAATGGGAAAAATCCTTCAGAGAGCCCTGTCAGCTAATGTGCTTCTTTGAATGCGCTTCTAATGAGGTGCATGTGGCAGCGGTGTGGGGCTACGGGGTAGGGGGAAGGGACTATTCTCCTTTCCTGGGGGCAAGGGGTGGAGTGCTCCCCAGTGGCACAGGGAGGGACTCTGGGCACCGGCATCTGAGTAGGATGTACGTAGAAAAAGGAACTGGAATGCTTGTACATTTATGCCTGCATCCAAGTACGAGTAAGGTATGACTCTCACCCACAAGCCAGGATGAAGAGGGTGTTAATTCTGAGGACTTCTAGCTAGAGACAGCGAGAGAAAGAGATAGAGTCCCTTTTGGGGTTGATAATGTTCTCTTAAGTTGGAGTGGGGAGAGCTGATGACAAGAGCTTGCCTGTGGGATGCCTGGATGGTTCAGTCAGTTAAGCGTCCCACTCTTGATCTCGGCTCAGATCACGATCTCACGGTTTGTGGGCCGTGATCCGGCATCCGGCTCTGCACTGACAGCACGGAGCCTGCTTGGGATTCTCTCTCTCCCTCTCTCTCTGCCCCTTTCCTCCCCTCTCAAAATAAATAAAGAAACATTTTAAAAAAAGAGCTTGCTTGAACAGTGGCAAAAGGTGAAAGGTGATTGAGAATTAGCGTCGCCTCCCCTCTCCCCCATATGTCTAGCCTCATCACAATTTACTCTGAGTTTAAAAGCTCCTTTCCAGGGCAGAGACTGGGCAGGGTGTTCCTAAGCCCTTTTTTGTGAGTAAAGCAGGGCCCTAAAGCGAGAGACACAAAGGAGGGGCACGCTAGCCGGACCGGGATAAATGCGTGCGGGAGGAGGAAAGCTACTTCCTTTTCTCTGGGGAGAGAAGGGGTGTGAGGAAGTGGGCCTCTGTGAGTACACACACTTTAAAGTGTGGTGACGGTGGGTAGCTGAGGCGCATGGACACATCAAAACCACTGCTGTGGGTGATGCCTTTGCACTTGTGATAGCTCGGCCACCAGACTATACAGAGAATTTGAGGCAGGGGCTACTTGTCTTATTTGAGACATTTGAACAAGTATCCCCACTTGTTTAGCTAAGTTTTCAGTAAGAAGGGGAAGCCAACGATTGTTAGGTCTACAGAAATCAGTAATAACCTCCAACAGAAGTGGACTCCAATCCTAGTGTGAGAAAATGCTGGGGAAAGCCTCACGTGACTAGGTGGTCCATTGGCCAACTTTTGGCCAGGGTTACCTGGAAAGAAAGTACAGATTGCTTATTTACTACGTGGAATGGTCCTTGATGGGGATATTATAATTCTTAATTGGAACTTTTGTTCCTGCTCAGGGACCTAAATATTTACTTTTATGAAATTATTATTTTCAAAATAATATGTTTGAAATGATCATGGAACACTTGGAAGATTCATACTACACAGGCCCTCTTTCCTTTACCTCTCTCCTCTTGGATCCTCTTGACTTCTGCCTCTGCTTAACATCTCTCGGGATTGTTTCTGTATCTCTTTCTGGGGGAACTTTCTTTGTGTTTAGATGAGTCTCACCCAGGTGTTCTGTGTGTGTGTGTGTGTGTGTGTGTGTGTGTGTGTGTTTAATTAAGTAAACTCTATACCCAACGTGGGGCTCAAACTCATGACCTCTGGGTCAAGAGTTGCATGCTCCACTGACTGAGCCAATCAGATGCCCCCAGGGGTTCTTAAATGTTGTAAAGCCACCAGTGTCTCACAGGTGTACCCGAGAGACTATTGGATGATACTAAGAATAGAAGAGTAGATAAAGAGAAGAAATGCCTTTATTTACTTACTTACTTTTAAATTTTTTTGAAATGACTTTTTTTTAAAGTTTATTATTTTTATTATTTTTATCTTTGTTTTAGAAAGAGAGTGAGGGGCTCCTGGGTGGCTCAGTCAGTTAAGCATCCGGATTCGGCTCAGGTCATGATCTTTCAGTTCGTGAGTTCGAGCCCTGGGTCAGGCTCTGTGCTGACCGCTCGGAGCCTGGAGCCTGCTTTGGGTTCTGTGTCTCCCTCTCTTTCTACCCCTTGCCCACTCACACTCTGTCTCTCGCTCTCAAAAATAAACATTAAATTTTTTTTTAAAACAAAGAAAGAGAATGAGAGTAAGAGCCAAGGAAAGGGGCGCGAGAGAGAATCTTAAGCAGGTTCCGCACTCAGTGCTCAGTGTGGAGCCCGGCAGTCCCCCAACCTGGGATCATGACCAGAGCTGAAACCAAGGGTTGGATGCTCAACTAACTGAGCCACCCAGGTGCCCCCCTTTTACAGTTTATTTATTTACTTAAGTAATCTCTGCATGGGGCTCAAACCCAGGACCAAACTGTACCCTCCTCTGACTAAGCCAGACAGGCACCGCAAGAAATGATGTTTTCGATGAGAAAAGACATAACCAGTGTTTGAATAGTCCAATATGCAGTAAGCCTGTCTGCTAATGCCCTGGGTTCCCAGGGGTTGTTCACAGCAGAGAACATTCCAGGCCAGTTGCTAGTTTGGTTTTGCCCACACTCGGCTTGGCAGTCTGGCAGTGGGTGGGTGGGGGAGGTTCTCAGTGGAAGACAGTCTCAGATGTGACTTTTCTTTAATTTTCTTTCTTTTTTTTAAGTTTTATTATTTATTTTGAGAGAGAGAGAGAGATCACAGGAGGAGAAGGGCAGAGAAAGAGGGAGAGAGAATCCCAAGCAAGCTCTGCGCCATTGATGAACTGTGAGATCATGACCTAAGCCGAAACCAAGAGTTGGACGCTTAACGGACTGAGCCACCCAGGCACCCCTCAGATGTGACTTTCCTTCATGACCTACACTGAGAAGGAAGAGGGGAAAGCGGAAGGGGATGGAGGTCATGGTGCGGCAAAGAGGAGATGGTGGGAGAGAAAACCCCTCCTCAGTCACTCTCCCTCATGACTGCAAGGGTCTGCCGGTGTGCTGATTCTTAAGTGTGGTCTGGGGACCTCTGGACTTCCTCAAGACCCTCTTGGGGGTCTATGAGGCCCTCCTTTCCTAACTGTCTTTCTGTATGAGCCTGGATTTTCTTCAAATACATCAATTAAAACAACATATTGCAACAAATTGAATGCAGAGGCGGAGAATCGAGTTCTCTTTTATTAAGACAGACGTTAAAGAGATTTACTGGGGTGCCTGGGTGGCTCAGCCAGTTAAGCGTCTGACTTTGGCTCAGGTCATGATCTCACAGCTTGCGAGTTCAAGCCCCGCGTCAGGCTCCTGGCTGACAGCTCGGAGCCTGGAGCCTGGCTCGCATTCTGTGTCTCCCTCTCTCTCTGCCCCTCCCCCGCTCACAATCTGTGTCTCTCTCTCTCCTTCAAAAATAAAAAAATATTTAAAAAAGGAGAGATTTACAAAAACATCAAACAGCATTACTTTTCTCACTAATTTTGTTTTGGAAATACAGGTTATTTTATAAAATAAAAAATGCTATTTATGTTACCTAAGTCTTATTTATATTAACATGTAATGGGTTTATTATTCTTTTAAAATAAAGTACTACAGGGGCACCTAGGTGGCTCAGTCGATTAAGTGTCCAACTTCAGCTCAGGTCATGATCTCGTGGTTCATGAGTTTGAGCCCCACATCGGGTTTTCTGCTGTCAGTGCGAAACCCGCTTTTGATCCTCTGTCGCCCTCTCTCTGCCCCTTTCCCCCATCTCAAAAATAAATAAACATTAAAAACAAACATTAAATAAAAAAAATTAAAAAAAAGCTTTATATGAATATTTAACAATTTTCTGTTTTAATTTCTCCTGTGGTCAATACAGATAGGTATAACTCGCGTAAACAGAAGATTTTGGGGTTCTCTGATTGTTGAGAATGTAAGGAGGTCCCAAGCCCAAAGAGTTGGAGAAGGGTTTCTCCAGGGAATGGCTTCTGTGTTCCGGAATCATTGCAGGAGCAGTGATTCATAGAGAAGGCAAAAACATTTCAGGGACATGCTGACCCTCGAAAGATCAGCCCTTCCTCTCTAAACCGACAGCTTGGCTTTACTCTGAAGCACAAGTGTCTTGGGTGAGACATAGCTGTGTGTGTTCCAGGTGGTTTACTTTCCGTATTTTGCAGCACTGTTTGATCACCCACATTCTTCCTTGTTGACTCAAACATAATGGCACCACCTACCTCATGTCTTCCTTCTTCCCATGGGTGTCTACAAGAACTCCAGATTTCCTTGTGCAGTATAAACAGGAGGACGTGTGCTTAGTCCAGAGGTTTCATCAAGGAATGAAAGTGGAGGAACTCCAGTTCTGGTCTTGGTCCTTCTCCTGGCTTCAAAATGAGCATAATTTTGGATGGATGAACTCATGCCTTGCAAATGAATAATTGTGGTTCATTTTGCCATTAAGTTATGAAGAAAAAGAACTCTCTCTATATGCCTATACAGTCCTGGCCCCTCTACTCAGGAGCTGGAGAATTCCTCTCCATAGTTGGCTGCCGAGGAAGAGGTGTTGTGAGGCAAGCGTAGCTGATGTTGGAGAACACGGCTGTCTTCTGCAGGTGAGTGGCTGGAAGTTCCATGACCTGGGATTTGGCAGACTTGTCCACTCAGTGCAGACATCTCTGGAAAAAAGAAGACCTCTCCTCTCAGGGTAGATCCTTTCATCAGAGGGCAGAGAGCGAGGGGCTGTGTCAACACCACCAGATGATTTGCCCTGAATTCCCCAAGTAGAGGCTTTAGCCTTTCTTTCCTGGCAAGGAATGAAAGAGAACGTGCAGAGAAGCGAGGTGCGTTCATGCTGCTGCAGTTCCCCCTGCCTGGGAACAGGTATGCGTGTTATCCCCAAACCCATTCTTTCATTTGTTCAGGGGTTACTGGGTCCCTGCTCTGTGGCTGTCTCTTCTGCTGCTCCTGAGAGAACCAGCCTTGAATAGGGAGTTTCTACCGGGCAGGGAGAAGCTGGGAGGCACAGGGTCAGCTTGTGTGCGGTCTAGATCAACACAAGGTTTGCTATCCAAGAATTGCACAAGAATCCTTGTGGGAGGGTCAGAGGTTGCCATCAAGATCCAGAGCAGATCTTAAGAAAAAAAAGAGAAAAGAAATTGTGATTGTGGATGGTGACAGATGCCAACTAGACTTATTATGGTGATTCATTTTGCATTGTGTACAAATATTGGATCATTATGTTGTATACCTGAAACTAATATAATGCCATATGCCAATTATGCCTGGATGGTGATGATGATGATGATGATGATACAGACTATATACAGATTCATGAGCTCAAAGCGGTGGCAATAGGTCAGCACCACAGATTGGCGAGGCACAAGTAAGGAGGAGTGTTCTAGACAGGCGTCTTGCTCCCTGGCTTACATATTTGCAGCTTACCTCTAGGAGCCAGCAGGTGTTTTGTGAACAGATGACGAAGGTTTGCTTAAGGGCCAAGGGTAGAGTGATCGAAGTTGGGTTTCAGAAAGATAATTTGTCACGTACCTCCTATGTGCTAGATGCAGGCACTAGTCCCAGTACGGTTCCTGGGCCTCCCAGTCTAAATTATCAAGGCCATTTCCAGAGGATAGGATTGAGGATGCTTAGTAACCTACCCCAGGGTCCACGGGAGCTTGGCTACCGCGGATGTCCGCCATCACAGCTATGGCGGACCTCACGCTTTCTCTGACACTGTGCGGGTGTTTTGCTCAGCTATCCCTACACGTGCATGTCTCCTGAGGTTGCCCCTCTGTTGGCTTCTCCTCTGCTAAAGCACCACTATCCTCGCTCCAGTGTTGTTGAAGTTGGAGGGTATCCCTCTACCCCCCACCGAATTACAACTCTGTTGATCAATGGGTCTTTCTTTTTGGATTTTATGGTGGCCCCACCGAAAAACTTAGAATAGGTCCTTCTGAACCAGAGTGGGCAAGTCCTCAAAGGTGACTTTTCAGTGATAAATCAGCTATGTTCCTCACTCACCCTGAACCAGGGTCTGAAGGTAGATCGTGTGTTGGGTGATCAAACAATCTCTGGTCCAAACTGTGACAAGTGGCCCATTGGGCAACAAGGCAATAAGGGCACATTGGGATTGTCTTTCTGGTCGTTCCTCCAACATCTCTCATTTTTTTTAGGGTTAATCGTCAGAGGCCCTATCATTGGTCTGACAGTTTCCTTCTTATTTACTCCCACGAAGGCCTTGGGAGTTCTCATGCAAACTGTACTCCTGTTGACCTGTTCTGATAAAATAAAAACAGTAGCTAACATCTAGGCAGTACTTACCATCAGTTGTGCTTCTACGTGTGTTAACCTTTCCAATCCTCACCATCCCTCGAGACTGGCAGTCGTTTTATTTCCAATTGACAGATGAGAAAAGAACCCAGAGGTTAAATAGCTTGTCCATGTTTGCATAACTGGTAAGTAGCAGAGCCAAGATTTGAACCTAGGAGGCTCCAGATCCTGTGCATATAGACACCACACCATCCTGCCTCCATGCTGCAGCTTTATCATTTAGTCCAACCCACATTTATTAAGGACCTTCTATGTGGCCGGAAGGGCTCTGGGTGTGACGCCTGCTTGTGGTTCAGTTCCCAGGCAGAGAAGCTCAGTCAGGCCCACTCTTGGATGGGGAAAATAATATCTAGGGTCTCTTCTAGGGCGGGCCAGCCATACCCTCACATAACGTGTGCTTTTGTATTCAGCTCACAAGTTACCCTATTTGGATGGCTATTGCCAAGTTATCTTGGCTCCCACTTCTCAGACTTCCGTATTATGGGCTGTCCTTTGAACCCATAATCAAAATCTTTCAATCAGAAGCAGTGGTCCCAAAGCAATGTGTACTATTTATGACACTGCCAAGGGAATGTTCTCAGCAGGCAAGGAGGGTTAATCAGAGCATTGTGTTGGCTTTCTCTACGATTGCCAATATCCCATGCTTTCCTGTTTGGGGGTGCTCTGGCTTTCCAGCAAGGAGGATGGGAGCAGAGTCTCAGGGGACATTTTCAAAAATATAGTCCTCAAAAATTCTGATGTGTATGGCAACTATATACAATTCGGGGTTACGTTGGTCCAGTTTTTTTTCCCTAAGAATTCATAACGTCTAAATACAGGCGTTCACATAAAATGAGGGGAAGGTTTTAATCTTGGAGTGGTACAAAGAACTTTTTTTTTGGCAGCAGCACAACTGTGAGAAACAGAGTGCTTATTGTTTAGCATGTCAGGGCCCTGTGCAGGCCAAGGAAATGCTGATGAAGTAGTTACAGTCTGCGGAGGGGGTGAGGGGTGGGAGGTCCTCATGAGAAAATAAGAAAGCAAATGGATAAGGGTGTTTAATTTAGCCTTCCCTTCAAGCCATCCTTCCAATAGCGTAGAGGCAATGATGCACCCATGCCGTGCGTGTGTTTAAAATTAGAAAAATTAAAAAAATGAACAAAGAACACTAGTGCCCTGACTGCCCCCAGCTCAGTGATATTGTTTTCATTTATACAGTGCTGTGCTATGTACAAAGGACATGGACATTCCTTCTCATTTGAGTCCCACACCACCTCCAGATGATTGTATTTGATACACTCGGAAGGAAGTTAGGATGTTAATGCAGTGTGTTTCTAGATAGGGCATTTCTCAAGCATAGTTTTCCCTAAATGAAGAACTACCTAGTACATTGAGGTATCTGTTCTCCAACAAAACTGAGCATGGCTTGTCGAGTGCCCCACCTGATGGGAGGTCTGTATGTTGACACTTTGTAGGGGGTAAGGATTAGCTGTGACCAAGGTCATCCTAATCCTCCTACTGGCAGAGGTAGGTGATGATGAGCTATTTTACACATCGGAAGAATAAGGCTCAGCGATCGTAGAAGAGTTCTTCTAAGTATTACATCCAAAATCAAGCCAGAGCTGTTCAGAGAGCATCAACTTGCCATGGGCCCACCCCATTTCTTCCTGGGAATGCTTAATGGACC
This sequence comes from Panthera onca, assembly GCF_046562875.1. Taxonomy (NCBI): domain Eukaryota; kingdom Metazoa; phylum Chordata; class Mammalia; order Carnivora; family Felidae; genus Panthera; species Panthera onca. Next base: position 48,232,561 of record NC_138350.1, read on the forward strand.
CTTAGGGAAAGTTCTTCCTGATGTGTTCACATCCAAATTAATGAACTTTACATTTGGGAATGGAAACTCCTAGAGAACAGGATAGTGTGTGTGTGTGTGTGTGTGTGTGTGTGTGTGTGTGTGTGACAGAGAGAGAAAGAGAGAGAGGGAAAGAGAGACAGAGACACTTGCTAATATAGATTGATCATAATCCTAAATTGCAAAGGAGTCATCCCCACATTTTATTGTAAAACTTTTCATACATACAGCAAAGATGAAAGAATTTTACAGTGAACATATGTATACTTACTATTGGGATTCTGCCATTAATATTTTACGGTACTTATTTTATCATGCATCTACCTATATCTATCTATCCATCCATCTAATCTTCTATCTAGCCACACCTCTATCATTAGGACTCTATCTTTTTTTTGACTCATTTCAAAATAAGTTGCAGACATCAGTGCACTTCCTCATAAATAATTCATGAAGCACATGTTGAACTTTAGTTCGATATTTGTTTATCGTTTTCTTTCGATGTAAGATTTATGTGCATCTTTACTGAGTTTTGATAAATACCCCCAGCCCTCCTCAAGTCAAGAATTCTACCATCTCCTCAGAGTGTGCCCTCACATCTCTTCCAGTCTGTTCCTGCCTCTCCTCCTCACTGACAGAGACAACCACTGCTCCGAGTTTTCTACCACAGTACTCATGTGCGAGGCTTCATCCACTTAGCATAATGTTTTTGACACTCATCCACCCATACCATTGTGTGTATCAGTGGTTGGTTTCTTTTTATTGCCAGGTCGTATTTCATTGTATGAACCTGCTATACATTGTTTATCCATTTTCCCACTGACGGGCTTTTCTCAGTTTTAGGATTCCATGAATAAAGTTGTTACGGGAGCACCAGGGTGGCTCCAGTTGGTTAAGCGTCTGACTCTTGATTTTGACTCGGGTCATAATCTCATGGTTTGTGAGATTGGGGCTCTGCACTGACAGCACAGAACCTGTTTGGGATGCTCTCTCTCTCTCCCTCTCTCTCTGCTCCTTCCCGCTTTGTGCTCTCTCTCGAAACAAATAAACTTAAAAAAAAAGCTGTTATGGATATTCTTATACAAGTCTTTTTGTGAACATATGTTTTATTGCTCTTGGGTTAATGCCTGGGAGAAGCTTGCTGAGTCATAGGGTAGATGTATAGTTTTATAAGAAACTGTTGGACCCTTTCAAAGCTGTCAGCCCATTTTATAGTACCACCCCTGATGCACAGTAGTTCTGGGTGCTCCATATCCTTGCTGATGTTTGGTGTTGTCTGTCATTTATTTTTAATTTTTTTTAACATTTATTTATTTTTGAGACAGAGAGAGACAGAGCATGAACGGGGGGAGGGGCAGAGAGAGAGGGAGACACAGAATTGGAAGCAGGCTCCAGGCTCTGAGCCATCAGCCCAGAGCCCAATGCGGGGCTCGAACTCACAGACCGTGAGATCTGAGATTGTGACCTGAGCTGAAGTTGGACGCTTAACCGACTGAGCCACCCAGGCGCCCCTGTCTGTCATTTAAAATGTAGCCGTTCCAGTGGGTGTCTAGGTGGACAATTGGTGTTGACAGCAGTGATGATCACCACGATGGAGTGATAGATGGCCCTCTAGCACAAATTACAGTTGATGCTCCAAAGATTTCACTGGGAAACTGGTTGCTTTTGGTCTCTAAGTACCCGCCCTAATGTTTTCTGATTGACAGATGGAAGTGCTCGGGGCAGTACTGATTTTCAGGCTAATGCTCCTCGTACAATGAGCTCACTTAGGGCTTCTTTGTGTGGCCTGGATGCTTAGCTTTAACCCTAGTGACATTTCTTAACTCGACTTCTTTGTCAGACAAACTTCTTAGGTCAGATTGCAATTTCTCTTCCTTTTCAGAGTTTGCATCCAGCAAAAGGTTGATGATTTCAATGTCAAGAGAGGCAGACTCCAAATAAAATGAAGAATAAACAGTTTTGAAGACTTAGACCTCTCTTTTCTGTCATCATTACTTCTCAAGCCTCTTCTCGTTCCCAGAGAACAGTATGAAAAAACAATGAGTTTGGAGTTAGGAGAGCTGGCCTTTCAATTTAGCTGTGTGGCTATGCTGCGGAAAATTCATCTGGATCGCGGGGTGGGGAGGGGTCTTGACTTTTTTTGGGCCACGGTTTCCTCGCTGGTAGAACAAGGCTGAAACAAATTGTATTTAAGACTTTAGGCCTTTTTGAAATTTCAGAATAACTTTTTGTTTAGAAGAAACTTTGTAGCCCTTTAAAGGTTCTGCTTAAAAAAATGTAAGTGATCCTAGGATATTTCCTTCATCCCCTCTAGAACTTTAATGACGCCCTGCTGTATTCATGGAAACAGGTACCTCTTTTATATTTTGACTGAAAGCTTTCCTTAATTATGCCTTTGACTGTTATCAGATGCTGTAGTTCACTCTGGGGGAAGGGTTTTGTCTCAGACGATGTGAGTGCTGGGTGAGCTGGTATTTATTTTACATATGCTCTGGGATCTTTTTGGACAATCTAGACGTTTGCCCTCGATTCATTAAGTTTTTCCTACTTACTTTGTTATTCTTTGCTGTCCAGTTCTATTTTATAATTGGGTGGTGCGGCAGGGAGAGAGAGGAGTGTAAGAAAGAATGTTTCGGTCATTGCCTTCTGTCTGCAGGCAATCATTTTGGAGCAGGAAGGAAGGGAGATGGGACTAGCTAGAGAGAATTGGCTTCAGGGGAAATGGCCAGCCCAAATCTCAGTTAAAACAAGATAAGGGTTGAAAAGGTAGAATCTGCCCAGAAAGGTGTTTTCCCTTGCAGTGCTGCTAATGCCTTGAATGCACGGGAGATTGTCCTGGGTTTTTATTCCCTGCAGTCCCAGGAAAGAGAAAGTCTCCAGGTCACAGAGGAAACCTTCAACTACAGATAACACACGGTCCCCAAATCCTCTCGAGCTATAAGGTTTCAAGCACGAAATTCTTGAGCAAACACACCAGGTGCCTCTCTGCATCGATTGTGATTTTTGGTGCTAAACAGAGAGCTCTGCAGATGATGCTGAAGGTCAGATGAAGGTAGAGAAACCGCAAAACAGCACGAAGCACCACCCAACTGCAAGCTAATTGGGAAGGAAATGGTTTCAAACTGACAGACTGTGGCCTGATAACCGAAATCTCATAGGGACAAAAGGTTCATGTCATTTAAAGGGGTAGCTTTGCCTATTTAAATTGTGCAAACAAAAGAGATGAAAACCCCCTCGTGGGATGGGAAGTTCTATTAGCAGATATTACCATCCTTGCTTTTATGCCCTCCTGTGTCACAAACCCTGAACATGTGCTGCGTGTCCTCAGGCATTCATTGGTTAATTTACTTATTCAAAGTAAGGCAACAACAACAACAAAAGCAACAGAAAAACCCCAAACAAATTACATACTGGGGCACAGACGGCATTAAGATGCAGTGCACAATTTTGATATGTGGGTTTTTAAAAGAAATGTGTTTGGTCTGAAATTGTACATATGCTAAACTCCAGAGAAAGTAAGAAGCCTAGAACAGCTCATCTGGGGATTGAAAAAAAAAAAAAAAGTCTTTAAAGGTATCATTATTCTGAGAACCAGAAACACTTGATATAATATTAGGTACTACTCTGTAGCCAACAATAGCCATTTTGACTATAATAGCTTGACTTTAATCAATGTTCCAATAAAGTCCACTGGAAGAGGCCAATTTTTCTATCATATGGATGTGGTAAAAGTTAATTATATACTTAATTATAGACTTCGGTTTTGAAGTCTTTATAGAATGCCTACAAAAGTAACCTCGTATACATTCCCTTATATTTGAAAGCCGAATTGTAATGAGTGAAATAATACAAAATAATTAATACTTTAGATTTTGTATTTACTTGGGTCTTCAAAAAAGACCTTTTGGCAAACTATTATGACACCGCTTTGTGGTCGGCCAGGCATTGCCAACATTTTGCTAAAGGGGATCATAAAGTCCTAAAAGGTTGCGAACTTCCTCGTGCCCCAGAGGAAGCGCAAGCACAGGGTCCAAACCAACCTTTTTCCACTTCTCTCAAAACTTAATTCATGGGTTACCCATCATAGACCCATAGTCCTGTGTATTTTGTGGATCATTAACATATTTAGTTCAGTATCAGCGATACTATAAAATTTAACTTTGGTTTGATGGCGAGTACTACCTGAGTTTAAAAGAAACGGGTAGGAGCCAGAGTAGGAAAAATGTTAACACACTCATAGTGCCCTCGTATTTTATGTTCTTATAGAACATCTTTTCTGGAGCAAAGCTAATACTACTACTGAAAGAAAAATAAAACCTTCATGTGAAAAGACTTGTTGCTGTTTGTAATCTTTTTTTTAACAATTGAGATTTCCTTTGTGTTTATGTTTATTATTTAATCACTGGTCCATAAGATTTCCCAAACTCGAGAGCATTTAGAAAAAAAAACAAAACCCAGAGCAACATGTTACATTTACAGTGCTTTAAAGGTAGTTCAGGGACTTTCCCATCCTGTCCAGCAAAGATGACCAGGTCATAGCATAAAAGACAGCTCTGGCCTGTATAAAGTCATCATTTGGACTATGAAGCATTTAGAAAAATACCAGGGGTGTGTGAGCGAAGTTTACTTACATGGCAGTGCTTTGGGTGCCTGGGACATGAACACTAGCATTTCTGTGAGAGATGTGACCTATCAGACAACGTGAGTTTTATTTAAACTCTTAATTTTGAGATGAACACCAGCTCCCCATGCAAAAGAAGGGATTTGAGGGGAAAATGAAAACTTACTTGCCCTATAATTTCTCCCCTACCAATTTATCATAGCACCAGGGATGACCAATATTTGTAGCCTTTACTTTGGTTTAAGGCTCTATGTCTAGAAGGTCCCTATTAAAATGCAAATATGCTGCTCATCAATCCATTTACACCTTAGCCTGGATTAGTTTATCAGATCAGAGGAAAGAGATTAGGGCCCCAAGGAATGGGCGATAGGAGGTCTGGCTTGATTGGAAAGGAGCTGGGAAAAGTATTTTCAATAGGCCCTCTGCTGTCTTGACTGTGTGCCTTTGTAAATGTATATTCTATTGCTTTAAATACACCTTCGCTGACATTGAAATTCAACTCTTCCTCACCGTCCACTTCGATTCTTCTCTCCTTCCTGCATTTTCTAAGTTATCTGAGAAGACTTGAACTCTCCTCCATTTGAATTCCTAATATTCATTACCTGTACCATCCATCCATCCATCAAATCTTGTCTCTGTTGTTATTTTTTCAGCCGTACATGTCCTATTTGGTGGCGTCTGCTCCTGGAGTTCTCAGGAACCAGGTTAGTGGCATAGAGGAAGAGAAGGAATAACTTAGGTGGAGTGAGAAGCAGTGATTATTGCCCGTCCGTGCAGCACCGTGGGTTCTCTCAGGACACTTTTTACCTGGATTGCACCCTGTGCCTCTTCCCTTTGGATTGATGACTTTCTGGGTTTGGTTCAGGCTTTATTGTCCAGATAGTTATCAGTCTTTTGATGCTGAGGCCACACTGCAAGCATGGAATCATTGCAGGGCTGTCCTGCCAGGTAGGGTAGCCGTGTCTCTGTTCTGGTAGGCAGGTCGGTGCAATGGATAGAGGTAACCAGTATCACCCTGGAAATCACTATGGCTCTGGCTCTTTAGTCATGAAAAGACATGTTCTAGTTCTGGCGGAGCACCAGGTGTCAGGTTCTGGCCTCCAGATCAAGACCCTGATAGAACCATTGGAGAGTGGTCCAATTTATGGCTAGCAAGTCTAGTTACTCAACCAATTCAAGACCTGGTATAGATAGTATGGTAAGCAAAATTGTAGAGTGATTTCTATGACCCATGCCTTTATATAATTTCTTCCCTTTGGGTGGGAATAGGATCTATGCTGTGTTTCTGGACAATAGAGTATGGCAAAAGCGACTGTGTCTCACTCTAGTGATTATGTTACATTGTAGGGCAAAGGTGAAAAGATTTTGCAGATGTGCTTAAGATCCCTACTTAGTTGACTTTGAGTTCATCAAAAAGGAGATTATCTTGGGTGGACCTGACCTAATCAGATGGACTCTTTACAAGAGAGACTGGGGCTCCCTGAGGTAAGAAAGATTCTCTTGCTGGTCTTGAAAACGAACCAAGTCTTAATGAATTTTACAGCTGCAAGGATATGAATACTTTCAACATTTACAGGGGCTTAGAAGAGGACCCTGAGACCCATGTCCTGGCCAGCACCTTGGCTGGGCAGAGGATCCAGCTAAAGCCCAAACTCCTGACTTGCAGAATTGTGAGATAAGAATTGTATGTTGTTTTAATCTCTGAATTTTGTGGTAATTTGTTACATAGCGATCGGAAAACAATACACCACTGACCGTTGTTCTGCCTTTAGGCCACCCTCCACTGATATTTATGTTGATGAAGATGTCAAGAGAATGATGCTCTGATTTATGACACCGTTGAGTGGCATCACATTGTTGTTGATAGCTAGCACTCTGAAGCCAGACTAGCCATGTGACTTCGGGCAGGTTACTTAACATCTCTATGCCTCAGGTTCCTCAGTAGAAAGAGGGAAGGATAATAGCGCTCAACTCATTGGAAGTGTGGAGATTAAATGAGATGGTATGCATACAAAATATAGAAGAGTGGGTATCTAGTACGTACTAAGAATTCAGTGAATGTTACTTATTATTGTTTCCGAGAGAGTTGTCAGAAATTCCTGCCTGCCTTTACACTAGCAGGTGGAAGTCTGGTAGTTTCTTCCCTTTGTTTGTCCTTTATCGCTCGTTTATGCTTGAGGTCTTTATACTGGCCCAATGTGCTACTAACCCTATTCTCATTAACAGTGAGATATGTAGGGAAATCAGTAGCTGAAAGCCCATAAAATGGATTCAGACCAAAAGTCTGGGTCACAGCTCCTTGGTGTCTGGAAACTTAGCCTGGAGTACCAATGAAAAACACAACAGAGGACATAGAAGTGGGCCAGACAGGGGTTGGAGAGTGAGGAATACACCTGGGTTATGGGTTCGGGAATTAGTTCTGTTTCAGGAGTTGTGGCTATTCGGCCCGGCATTCTTTCTGGTGAGCTGGAAAGATTGTAGCTACGTTATGTGGAGCAAACTTGGGATGATGGATATATATTGTTTAGCACAGTGGTACATAAGTGCTTGACAACTAAATGGTAGCTGTGATGATGGTGATGGTAGTTTTGATGAAGATATTGGATAGAGAAGCCCTATACATGAGTTCCTTCATGTGTCAGGAAGTTGTGCTGCAAGGGCTGGGACCAGGGACCCTGGGAGATAAACAAGATGGGGTGAAATTGGTGGCGATCCAGGGAGGGTGCTAACTGTGCAGTGATTGAGGTTGGAGTGCATCAGAGAGCTGTTTGGAGGAAGCTTGTGTTAACCTCAGAGGGAAAGAAGGAAATCTGAAAATCTGCTGTCCATTAGGGAAAGCCAGGAGCCCTTCAAAATTACATAGGATAAAGGTTTCAGAGGAGGCTAATGAATGAAGGTAAGGGACGAGCAGGCAAGAGGGTGCCTGTAATCAATGTGGAGATCTAAGAGCCAAGAAAGAGAGTGAAGAGTAGGGATCATGTGACAACAGGATTGGCCGGCTGGTTACAGATTTCCAGGAAGCAATGAGCTCTGCTACGAAGCCTGTGTTGTTGATGGCTCCTTCTAAAATTGTTTACCTGGGTCATATGGCCATGGCCCTCCTTGGCTGGTTATGTCCCAGTGTGCTGATACTCTACACTTCTTCATATCTTGTTACATCAGTTAGGACTCTTGACTGAAAACAAGAGAAATGGCATGGGAAAATCTAACTAAAGAGATCCTTTCATGGCTTAGGTAAACGGAAAGTCTAGGGATGAAAGTTTAGGTGCAGCTCAATCCGGTACTCACACAATGCTCTCAGGACCATATCTTCCCCCATTTTCAATTCTGCTCTCTTCTGGCTTGGCTTCATTCTCAGGCCCAGGGATGGACTCCATCAGTGTCAGGCTTCTATGGTTCCAAGGCACATGGTCACGTAGCAGAAGAAAAATACTCTCTCTGTCTCAGCCTTAATAGCCATCCCTAAGAAGGACTCTGATTGGTTTCATTTGGGTCACATAGTCGTCTTTCCTGACCAGCTCAAGTGACAAATTCACCCATTTGCTAAGGGAAGTATTTCCCCTTGATTGATAGCCCCACAAAAATTGCATTGAGTAAGAAAGATGCAGGTCCCGAAGGAAAGTGATACAGGGCAGCTGAAAAAGCAGCAGATGTCCAACTCCCCCCATAAATGCTTTCACATAATAGGTGTTCTACTGTTTGTTGGTAATGATCATGGAGTGTTTCTGGGAGAGGGGAGACCTGGGCTCCAAAGAGGGGGATTCTGGGAATCTTGACTGAAAGATGAAGGCACTAGTAGGGGTGTGAGAATGGTCAAGGCTACCGAAAGGTGAGAAAAGCATTGCTCTAAAGGGAGTTTGGTGTGACGGGTGTTGCTAATAGTGAAGATCCAACTTTTCTTACTTCACATTTTGCCTGGGGCTGACCCTGACTAACACGAATGTATTTGACAAACCAAATGACAATAAAAATAATGTGGTTTCCAGAAGTTTCCTCTTCGTTGGGGGAGAGCTGTGATACAGCACACTTCTGGCTTTGATGAATCATCCCAGATAGCAGGAGGCTTTAGTCTGTTTTCATAGTAGATCAATTCCAAGGTCTCAAACTGTGTATTATAATTAGCAATGCAAATCTCCAGAGAATAATCTCTTAGTCTAAAGAAAATATTGAGTGGACCTTGCAGAGGAGTCTTGTAAGCCTTTTTCCCCCGTTAATGTTTTTGGTGTCCAAGCTGAGTGAGGAAGCCACTTTCCAAAAGGCAGGGTTTGATGTTGAGATGATCTTTATTAATAAATAAAGGTTAAATGGTAGGAAAATTCTCTTTGGTGTTTAATGACCCTTTATTAATTAGCGTGTGATATCACAGAGAGAAGGAAAATAGAGCAATATTTCTAAAGAAGAAGAGAAAAATCTCTGTTGAGCTAATCTGAGGTGTTGAGACGTAATTCTCAGATTTTTGTTGGGGCTCTCAGGGCAGTGGGTGCTTACTCTTCTCTGCTGGTCTTGAACGTAAGAGTGTGTAAATTCCGGAATGAGATGAGTCTCCATGAACGTGGAGCCAATTTGGAGGAGAGCAGAGTCAAAAGATAAAGAAGGGGACACCGAATCTTTGGAGACATTTTAGAAACCTAGATCAAGCCTTGCCTAAAGTCTACCTGTGTGTGCTAACAAATTTCCTTTCTTCGTAAGCTAGTTTGAGTTGAGTTTTTTCTCTGTTTCGGTCAAGAGCTTTAAGACACACACACACACACACACACACACACACACAGTCACCTTGATCCATGAAACAGATGCTTGAGGATGAGGAATAGTTTCCTGAGTTAAGACTCTCACAGTTAAGATAAGGATTTTAGGGGCAAAATTTACTTCCCCCTAAATGATACTCATCGCTTTTCCTTGATTTTCATACAATTAGGGTCCTGCTCTGCTTGGACCTGCAAACAAGCCCTAAATGAGTAAAACTGAATGTCTGGGCTCCAGTGCGTTCAGAGAGCGTTGAGTTTGACGCAGGTGTTAGGACAAATGTATTTTGGCCATCTTGGGTGCGGGATTTCAACAGATAAGATATGACTCTACAGACGTAGTGTGCTGGGTTAAAAAGAGCCCAGGGCAGGAGGCAGGAGAGAATGGGGTTGTGCCTCTATTAGCTTGTGACTTGGGGATAAGGAATGTAAGTGCCCAGGGCTCAGCTTTCTCATTTATGAAACGAGGAACCTAAACTAAATGAGCTGAAAGACCCTTCCAGCTCCGAAGATCTATGACTTAATGAATTGAAGCACCCAGCCAGCCCTTCCGGGACAGTGTGAGCATCTCAGCTTCCCCGGGTACTCTTGATGGAGGTGCGTTTCCTTGGAAGGAGATTTCCAGATCTGTAGCTGTCTACCTCAGAACGGGCAAGCTGAGTGCTAATTGGCTTTGCATTTACATCTAGCGGCTGTTTGCTTGATTTTTAGCATTACCCAAGGTTAGGTGGCAGCTGCCATGCTACGAGAAGAGAAAAAAATGAATAAGGACAAGCCCTCTCCTCTCCATTCATTTAAGGCAAAAAAAAAAAAAAAAAAAAAAATCTGATGAATTAGCCAATTTGAAAGGGCGCTAAGACTTATCTGAAGTCAAAAAGCAAGTAAGTTACTGGCAGGGCTGAGACTAGGGCAGGGTCTCCTGACACTAAGCCCAGGGCCAGCTCAGGGAAAGGACAGCTGGGAGCCAGGGAGATACACATCATCTGCTTTCCAACTCTGCCAAGGGCGGCCCTCCCAGCTTCTCTGCATTGGGGATGGGGAGTCCGGCAGACTGACTCCTGCCCCTGGCTGTGAGCAGCTGAAGCGGCAGGAGCTGGAAAGTGTCCTTTGGTGAAACTGGGGAGCAGGACTCAGAATCCTCACTGACATCTTCACTCGTGGCAGCCGGTTCAACCCTCTCTTTTAAAACTGAGATATCCTTTGCATCTCACAGAAGTCACCATTTGAAGGGTACAGTTCAGTGGTTTTGAGTATCTTCATGAGGTTGTGCCATCATCACCACTGATTCTAGAACATCGTCACCACCTCTGAGGGAAACCACGTACCTGTCGGCAGTCACTCTCCCTTACCCCCTCTTAACTACCCCCGCAATCACCCTTCGAGTTTCTGTGGATGATTGGTCTATTCTGGACATTTCACAGAAATGGAATCACACAACATGTGGCCTTTTGTGTCTGGTTTTCTTCACTTAGTTAGCATGGTGCTTTCAAGGTTCATCCACATTGTGGGATCTTTCAGTACTTCATTCCTTTCTGTTATTGAATAGTCTTCCATTGTGTGGCTATACCCCTTTTTGTTTATCCACTCGTCATTTGATGAAGATTTGGGTTGTTTTCCCTTTGGGGCTGGTATGAGTAATTCTGCTATGGACATTCGTGTCCATATTTTTGTATAAAGAAATGTTTTCGTTTCTCTGGGTTTATTCCTAGGAGTGGGGCTGCTGAGTCATATAGTCATTCTGTTTAACTTTTTGAGCAACTGCCAAACCCTTTTTCACATTGCTCAGCTCTTTAAATACAGGTACACAAAGAAAAATAGAAATTGCTGTCATCTTTGGATGGAAATGTTACTATAATGTTATTCTCTATGTGTCTTTCTTTATAGCACATCCCTTTCCTCTTACGCTCTAGTCATTAGTGAGCTAGAAGGAATTTCATCTTTGGCATTTGAAGGGCCTGAAATGGTGCCTTCAGTTTTCTGGGTCCTCGGTGCCCTCATCTGTACACTGGGGCCAGCATTGCTGTGAGTCTTGAATGAGACAGTGGCCATAGAGCTCTCTGCAAGGGTCTCGCACTAAACAGCCGCTGACACAGCACCAATGCCTCTTGACCTTCTCCTAGAGAGGGATGGTGTCTTTGTTCTCTGTTCGCCCAGCACCTGGCAAAGCTCCTGACCCTAAACGGTTGCTGGGGACCTGGTTGTTACATGAACCCGTACATGAGGAGGGAATGAGCGAATGCCTCTGCGCGCAGGGTAATGCCTGCCTGTAGGAGTTGTTCAGTAAATGTCAGGTGATGGAACGAATGAATAAAAAAGGAAAGAAAAGAGCATTAAAACTTCAGGAGAAATGCTGTTCTTAAAAAAAGTTTGGTACAGATACATTTTTCCTGGCATTCGGGAGACTGCCTGAGATCACTCATAGGCAACATATGTGCACCTGTCTCTTTCCCTTTGACATTAACAGGTCTGTGTTCAGGCCACTGTCTCTGTATGGGAAGAGCAGCCTTATTATTTTCAGAGTCATGGTCACGTGACACTGCCCTGTCCATCATCACTGGGATCCCAGTGGTGGGAGAGCCAGAGAAGGGCTGTCTGTCCTGCTCCAATGCTCCCGTTAGTTGCTTATATGCGCTGGCATCCCAGGCCATGCTGAGACACAGTGCTGGACATGCCAGGGACAGCCTGGCACACCAGGAGATAAGACAGTTGAGTTGAACACAAATTGAATGATTCCAGCCTCAAGTCCCAATCAAAGAGATTTACTATGTTTTTAAAAAGGCACTGATGTTGACTTGACTAGTGAGAAGATGCATGGAGACTGCACTGAGCAAGAAGCCTTATGTGAACCATTAAATAAATGTGGCTACAGCATCGTAGTCATGACCGCCTCGGCATATAAATCAGCCTTGTACTCGGAGATTAAGATATGCTTCCCAGAGAGCTGGCGTTTTTTAAGAATGGCGCAAGTTTTTGTTAAAAGGCTTTAAAATGCACAGAAGATATATGGATAGGAATCTGAGGAAATTTCTGTTCATGAGCAGGAATGATTTTTTCCTGCCGTGTCTACAGAAAGCCAGGCAAAGTGCGATTATTTAGATAACTCACCCAGCAAAATCCTGTTGAGGAGAGGGTGGGCGGGAGTAGAGGGTCGTATATTCTCACAGATGGTCTGTCCTTATTGATCAGATTCAGATGCCTGCCTGCCTTCCCATTTCTTTTTCCCTTGGCTGGTGGGAACTTTTTATAAATTTACAGCAAAATACATGGCATGGGCTAGTGTGTGTGGGCTCCTGGTGGCACGGAGCTGGAAGCAGGTACACAGCGAGATTAAGGTGTCTTTTGAGGGACTTTGCAGGCTATACTAGATGGTCTGTATGTTGTAACCCCTCCAGGATCCCATTGTATGTGTGAGTGAACTCAGGGCTGACGATGAACTGAACTTCCCTTTGTCCAAGTAGGTCATTGCACTTTTGCTAGAAATGCTTCAGAATCCATGGGGTCTGTGTGGAATGCCTGCCTGGTAGCAGAAGAGGGAGATGAGAGTTTTTCCCCTGGGGCTCTGTTCCTTCTACACAATGAGAGCATTGCTAACAGGTGTTTTCCAAACTGTGCTCTGAGGAGAGCCATGTTTCCTCTGAGAGCTCTCCTGGGGTGCCCTGGAGCAAGGGTGGGGAGACAGGTGCACCAGGCTCTGGGCCCCAAAACTCTCCTTCACAACCATTTTGCTTTTCCTATTCTAAACACTGGCACTCACTCAGAGATGTTACTTGCAAATGAGGTGTGCTACTCAAACAATGCTTGAGAACCAGCCTGGCTCGCGCGCGCGCGCGCGCGCGTGTGTGTGTGTGTGTGTGTGTGTGTCGCTTAAGTTCCCTTCCCACTTTAAAATTTGGAGATCTATGTTGCCAGCCATTCCCTGCTACTGGGTTCTTTTCTTTGTTCTGGGACCAGTGAATAGTCAGAGTGAGTCTTAGCTCAGCGTTATTGTGAGGGCCCATCTATTTTCCTTTTTTAAAAAATGTTTTCAAAATTTGATTATTTTTGAGAGGGAGAGAGAGAGAGTGACAGAGCATGCATAAACGGGGGAGAGGCAGAAAGGGAGGGAGAGAGAGCATCCCAAGCAGGCTCTGTGCTATTAGCATGGACCTTGATGCAGGGCTTGAACTCATAAACTGTGAGATCATGAGCTGAGCCAAAATCAAAAGTTGGAGGCTTAACTGACTGAGCCCTCCAGGCGCCCCTGTGAAGGTCCATTTCTATGATTTACAACCTGCTATGGATTCACATGTCCTAAAACCACGGAATGAGGGCTGAGAAACCTACCAGTGCTAACAATAAATTCCTCACACACTGATGACCTCATTTAGGAATAGGCGAGCTTCTGTGTCCGCGTCTGGCTCTTAAGTTGCAGAAACCCAGGAGCTTGTCATTCTTTTAGGGTTTCCTAAAACACTTCCGCCTGTCTCACAAAATGGGTATCCAGAGTGGTCTGAGAAGGTTCTTCCTTGCTTAAAATATACTGCCTGGTAGCCCGAAGGCTTGTACAGGAGGAGGGATTGATAGGCAGTTCAACGCCCTGTAACAGGCTGCTTGGTGTATATGCTAATGAAATGACCATCTGTGTCAAATAATTATAAGTGGTCTCCCCTGACTGCTCTCCATGTGCTGGGACAGACCGAGGGGAGGCACCCCCTTTACAGCCACCGCAGCCCAGGGAGAAGAGGCTGGGGAGGGATCATGTGTATGTCTCCACTTGAAGGCACACAACCTGCTGAGCGGACAGGTGCTGGCAGTGTGATGTCCACGGGCAGTGAAGCCAGCCTGTCCTAGGAGCTGACATCTATATCTCCATCTCACTGGATTTTAAAACTGACACAACATAAGGAATGTCACTCTCTATTACTCGATATTCACATGCGTCTCTATTGCATTGGAAGTCCCGTGAGCAAATGTCCTGGTCACAACTGCCCTCTCATTTCAGCCTGACATGCTGAACCACGGCAGTGAGGCACCCGTGTGAGTTCCTAACCTTGTTTGGTCTCCGGTTGTGGGCTCTGTCCAGCCTCCTCCATTGGCCAGTGGAAATGATTGCAAATAGGCTTTTGTGTTTGATAATTCTGGCCAAGTTCAATCTTCCCTTTGTTAGCTAAATAGAGTTGGCATTTAGACCTGATATTTGCATGCTTTGGTGCAGGACACGGTTTACTTGTTAAGGTTTCAAATGGTTAGTGTCGTTTGGAACCCATACTTGAGCGCGGAGCAAGTGTAACTCGGGTCTGGTCACGCAACCTATTCTCGTCTCGGGTGGCCACCAGCTCTGACCTTGGCTTTTTGCCCATTCTTTCCTCTCTGGCACTTCCTGTTGTCCCGAGAAAACCTCTGGCAGGGCAGCTACGGGCCCCACTGAGCAGGTGAGTGTTTGTGCTGCAGTTTTGTATAATTAGGAGCACAGAACCCACTTCTGTTTGTTGAGAGAAGCTAAAATGTCTTCTGAGAAATTCGAATTTGTGTTGTATGATGGAGAAAAGAGGACAGATGTATTTTCATTATGTTTGGAGGCAGAATTTTAGAAGACCACTCCAGGGGAAGTTTTTCTTATATACTTGACTTCAGTTTCATTACTTTTTAAAATGTTTTATGTTTATTTATTTTTGAAAGAGACAGAGACAGAGCACGAGCGGGCGAGGGGCAGAGAGAGATGTCAACACAGAGCCAGATGTGGGGCTCGAACTGAGGAGTTGTGAGATCATGACCTGAGCTGAAGTCGGACGCTTCACCAACTGAGCCACCCCGGTGCCCCAGTTTCATGACTGTTAAATAAAGATACCTATAAGTATATTGAATATTCCTTTAAAAATATTAGAAAACAAGAAACAACTTTTTCCTTTATCTATCTATCTATCTATCTATCCATGCATCCATCCATCCATCCACCTATCATCTCTCTATTTCTCGTTCTAAAAATTCAGCACTAATTTAATTTATCTTTGTGGATAAATGAGCTTTAGGATTTTCCTGGGAAGAGTGGGAGGCCTCAAGTAGGACATATGGAGAGGAGAAAAATTTATTAGTGAAAGAGTTAGGTTCTTAATGAGAAATCTCATGTTTGGCTTTTAACTCACTCTGAGAACACGTTGGCTTTAATTATAAGCCTTTTATTCAGTTTCTCTTTTATATGGTTCTTTTGCATTCATTATGCTACTTGGTTCTTCTAACAACACTGAGCGTGGAAGACTATAATATTTAGATCAGGAAACTGAGCTCTGAGAGATACAAGAAGGTGGACTGAGTACACAGTGTTCTGTTCCAGCACCTTAAAAATGAGAGAACACACACACACGCATGCACACATACGCACGCAAGTGTAGGAATCTTCCCAGTGAAAAGATGCTCCCAGAAACTATGAAGAACTGGGGTAAGATGTAAAGCAGAGCCAGATTGAAGAAGGAAGCCCCAGTCAGAAATGCTTGCAGAGAATGCTTTTTGCAAAGGGTGAGAGAGGTGCCAAGGGGGCGTGGCAGATCCTTGAACGCAGGAGGGATTTGGAGGCAAGTGAACTAACATCCCCCCTACCCACCTGCTGGTAGGCGATGGCTCCAGGAGTGAAACCCAGGCCTTTTCTCTCCAGTGCCTGTGTTCCCATCACAACTTCTTGAGTAGGCCCAGGAGATTTTGCATTTGGCCAGGGCTACCCAGCATAGAGTGAATCGAGATTTGGCAGCATCTTGTTAATTTGAGCACTGTGCATCAGTAAAGCGTATAATTCAGGGTTATTCATGATTTTTTTCCCTGTTTGATCTCAACTTTTTTGCTTTCTTTGGTTTTTTTTTTTTTTTTGCTTTAAAAGTTAACTTTATTGCAGTAGAACTTACATGCAATAAAATTGACCAATTTTAAGTGCACGATTTTGTAAGTTCTGACAAACGTATACAGTGTGTAACCATCACTGAAATCATGTTATAAAATCTAGTTCCTTGAAAAGGTAAACATAGGGGTTATCAGACAACCCAGCAGTTCTTCTAGGGATATACCCGAGAGAAATGAAAATGTGTATTCATGTAAACATTTCAAATTACAGATGTCTATAGAAGTATATTTAACCACCTAAAAAGTTCCATTGTATGTCTTATACATGACAATCACTGATTTGCTTTGTGCTTTTTCTAATTTGGTCTTTTCTAGAGTTTTCTATAAACCACATAGTAGGCAGTCTTTTGTGATTGGTTTCTCTTGTTTGTTATAAATTGTTGAGATTCATCCATATTATTTCACGTATCATTAGTTTGTTCCTTTTTATTCCTGAATAGTGTTCCATTGAATGAATATAGTGCCATGTGCTTATCCATTAAACAATTGATGGACACTTGTATGTTTCTATGAATAAAACTGCTATGAACATTTGAGTGTAAGACTTTGTGTAAATGTATATTTTTCAATTTCTTTTGAATAAATACCTTAAAGGGATTGAAAGTCATATGGTATGCATATTTTTAACTTTATAAAAAACAGTTTTCCAATGGGGCTCTACCATTTTGCATTCCCACCAGCAGTGAAAAGAGTTCTAGTTCTTTACATCCTTGTCACCATCTTAGCATAGTTTTTATTTTATTTTATTTTATTTTATTTTATTTTATTTTATTTTATTTTATTATTTTTTAAATAAAAATATTTTTTCAGGAACAGAATTTAGTGATTCATCCCAACAAGTGTCCTCTGTAATGCTCTTTACCCCTTTAGCCCTTCTCCCCACCCAACACCTTGCCAGAGACCCTCAGTTTGTTCTCTGTATTTAGGAGTCTCTTATGGTTTGTCTCCCTCTCTGTTTTTATTTTATTTTTGCTTCCCTTCCCTTATTCATCTGTTTTGTATCTTAAATTCCACTTATGAGTGAAATCAGATATTTTTCTTTCTCTGACTTATTTCACTTAGCATAATATACTATACTTCCATCCATGTTGTTGCAAATGGCAAGATTTCATTCTTTTTCATCGTCGAGTAATAGTCCATTGAATATATATGCCACATCTTCTTTATCCATTCATCAGTTGACGGACATTTGGGCTCTTTCCATACTTTGGCTATTGTTGATTGTGCTGCGATAAATGTTTGTGTGCATGTGCCTCTTCGAATCAGCATTTTTGTATCCTTTTGGATAAATACCTAGCAGTGAAATTGCTGGGTTGTTGGGTAGTTCTATTTTCAGTTTTTTGAAGAAACTCCATGCTGTTTTCCAGAGTAGCTGCACCAGTTAGTTAGCATAGTTTTTAAAATTTTAGCCATTGCATGGGTGTCCAATGGTACCTCAGGGTGGTTTTTATTTTTATTTTTTATTATTTTTATTTTTAATTTTTTAGAGAGAGAGAGAGCATGAGCTACAGAGGGGCAGAAGGAGAGGGAGAGACAATCTCAGTCAGGCTCTACACTCAGTGTGGAGCCCAGTGTGGGTCTCCATTCTATGACCCTGAGATCATTACCTGAGCCCAAATCAAGAGTTGGATGCTCAACCAGCTGAGCCATCCAGCACCCCTCATTGTGGTTTTAATGTGTATTTCCTTAAAGACTAATGATGTTAAACATCTTTTTCTGTGTTTGCCATTTGTATATCTTCTTTTAGTGAAGCGTTTACCTAATTTTTTGCCCTGTCTTTTAACCGGTTTGGTCTTACTGTTGAATTTTAAAGATACAAATCCTTCATCCAATATATATTTTGCAATATTTTCTCCCAGACTGTGAGAGAAAGAAGACTACCATGTTGCTGATTTTAGGGTGAAAGCATTTCACCATTAAGTGTAATGTTTGCTCTAGGGTTTTTGTAGCTGCTCTTTATCAGTTGAGGAGGTTTCTTTCTATTCCTAGTTTGCTGAGAGCTTTTATTGTGAATAGATATTGAATTATATCCTTTCTGAATCTGTTGAGATGAACTTGAGATTTCTCTTTGTGAGTTTGTTAAGATGGTGAATTATATTAATTGGTCTTGGATATTAAGCAAATCTTGCATTCCCAGGATGAATTTCACTTGGTCATAGGTGGAATTTTTTCATGTATTGCTGGATTTGATTTTCTAAAACTTTGTTAAGATTTTAATGTTTGTGTTTATGAGGGAATTGGTTTGTAATTATTTTTCTTTGTAATATCTTGTGTGGTTTTGGTATCAAAGTAGGATTGGTTTAATAAATGAGAAAGTGTTCACTCTTCTTTTATGAAAAAATTAGCGTAAGATTTGTATTATTAATGTTTGGAAGAATTTATAAATAATTTTTATGTCAAATTTCTGGAGTTTTCTTCATGTAAAGCTTTAAACTATGGGTTAAAAGTTTTTATTATAGGGGCACCTGGGTGGCTCAGTCGGTTAAGCGGCCGACTTCGGCTCAGGTCATGATCTTGAGGTCCGTGAGTTCGAGCCCCGTGTCGGGCTCTGTGTTGACAGCTCAGAGCCTGGAGCCTGTTTCAGATTCTGTGTCTCCCTCTCTCTGACGCTCCTCCGTTCATGCTCTGTCTCTCTCTGTCTCAAAAAATAAATAAACGTTAAGAAAATTTTTTTTTAAAAAGTTTTTATTATAAATACGGCTACTTTGGTTATCTATTTCTTCTTGAATGAGCTTTGATTGTTTGTGTCTCTCAAATAATTTTTTCATTCCATCTAAGTTGTCAAATTTATTGGCATCAAATTCAAAATACTCCCTTGTTATCTTTTAAACAGCTGTAAGATCTATAGTGATATCCTATCTTTCATTCCTGATGTTGGTGATTTGTGTCTTTTCTCCATTACTTTTCATCATTGTCAATCATGTCAATATTGTTCATCCTTTGAAAGTCCAAAACTTTATTTTCATAGTTTTTCTGTTTTCGATTTCATTAACACACACACACACACACAAACACACACACACACACACACACACACACACACACACACACGTTTGTTTTGGCCACAGTATAGTCTATCTTGGTGACTGTTCTAGGTACTATTGAATGGAGTGTTTTATAAATGTAAAGTAGATCAAGATCATTGACAAGTTTGTTAAAATTTTCTGATTCTGTGCTGATTTTCTATGTGTTTTATCAATTGCTGAGAGAAGAGTGTTAAGCTGTCCAACTGTAATTGTGAATTTCTCTATTTTTCTTTTGAATTTTATCAATTTTGCTTCATATATTTTGAAACTCTGTTATTAGGTACATAATTTAAGATTATTATGTCCTCTTTTTAAAAAAATATATTATTTTTGAGAGAAGAGAGAAAGCACAAGGCTCAAACCCACAAACTGTGATATCATGACCTGAGCCAAAGCTGGACGCTTAACTGACTGAGCCACCCAGGCACCTCTTTTATGTACTTTTGATGAGTTGACCCCTTTACCATAAAATCTCTCTCTTTATCTCACATCATATTCTGTGTTCTATATTCTATCTTGTCTAATATAGCCACTCTAACTTCTCTTTTTTTTTAAGTATTTTTTATGTATATAATTTTCCATTCCTTTAGTTTTAACTTATGCATGTCTTATATTTAAAGTAGTTTTCTTGGTAGCATACAGTTGGATCTTCTCTTTTAATCCATTATGAGAATCTCTGTATTCTAACTGAAGTTTTGGGCCATTTATACTTAATGTAATGAACTATTTGAGTTTAAAACTTCCATCATGTTATTTGTTTTCTATTTGTTCCATCTGTTCCTTGCTCCTTTTATATTCATTCTCTGCCTACTTTTTTTTTTTTTTTAAAGAGAGCACAAGTGAGTGAGGGGCAGAGAGAGGGAGAGAGAGAGGGAGAGAGAATCCAATGAGAGGCAGAGAGAGAGAGAGAGAAACGGAGAGAGAGAGAAAGTGGGGCTCACCTGAAGTGGGGATTGAGCTCACCAGATGAGGGACTTGAACTCATAAACCATAAAATCATGACCTGAACCAAAGTCAGATGTTTAGCCAGCTGAGCCACTTGGGTGCCCTCTGCCTAGTTTTAGATTAATTTTTTATGATTCCATTTTATCTTTGCTTTTTACCTACTAGCTATATTTTTTCATTTTATTACTATTTTCTATTGGTTTTAATATCCTTAGTGGTTAGTCCCATAATCTCTGTTATTTCTTGGCTTAGTTCCATTTACTGATATTTCTCTTGTTATAGAACATATTTCCTTGATTCTTTTCATGCCTTATAATTTTTTATTGGATACTATATATTATGAATTTTACATTGTTGCTTGCTGGATTTTGTTGTATTTCTAAAAATATTGTTGGGTTTTGTTCTGGTGCACAGTTAAGTGACTTGGAATCAGTTTGTCTTTTTGACTTGCTTATAAGCTTTGTTAGGGCAGATCCAGAGCAACTTTTAGTCTAGGTCTAACTTAATCCCTTACTAAGGTAATATAATCTTTTGTGGATTCTACATGATGCCCCATATTATGACATCTTTCCACCTTGTCTGGGGTGGGAGGCCTAGACTATTCCCAGCCCTGTGTGAGCTTTGGAAGTTGTGTATATTCATTTCTGATGATTCTTTTTCTCAACTTTGATAATTTCTCCTCCTGCATGTGAAGATCAGTGCTCAACCAGGGACTTGAGGCGACCCTTCTACAGATACCCAGAGCTCTCTCACTTTGTAGTTCCCTTGCCCTGTTCTCTATCCCTCAAATCTCAGCTGCCTTGGCTTCTCTGAACCCTCATCTCTCTCTCCTCAACTTAGGAAGACTGCTAACCTCTGTTCAGGTTCTCCCTCTCTACCCTGTGGCCTGAAAACTGCCTTCATCAATCGTAATCAATCACCATTCTCTCAGGGATCACGGTTTCACACTGCCTGCTGTTTAATGTCTGACAACCAGTCATAGGTTTTGTCCTGTTTTATTGTTGTTGTTGTTGTTGCTGTTGTTGTTGTGTAAGGCAGGAGGATATATTCAGTTTCTGTTATTCCATCTATAAGCAGAAGTCCTGTCTTATGTGTTGTTTCCTCTTGTCAAAAGAATTTTAAAGGCAGAAAATAACAAATTCAGAGGAAACTTAAAGGCAAAACTTTTATCTTCTATCTCTTTGCTTCCAAACAGAATTTCCAGAGTCACCCATTTGCCTGATAGAACTCCAGGGCTTTTTGAACTCAGTTTTATTGACAAGTAGATTGAAAAAAAAAGATAGGTTAGTTATGGTTATTGCACACTGAGTTCTTCATGGATGTGTGCTATTTGTCTCCATAAATATCCCACAGCACAGCCTGATAGTTCTGAGGACTTCGCAGAAGTTCATATTCTTTGGTTTGACATATTTTCATTTGTTTCTTAGAAGAATGAAGGTTAGCATGGTTTCCCTCTGCCTCCGTGAGGATCTGAAGGATCTGTCTTTTGAAACACTTGAGTGACAAGTACCACTAGGGGCATCAGAAAAATTCAGGAAATTAAGGGGCAGCTGAGGAGGGACAGAGAGAGGGAAAGAAAATCTTAAGCAGGCTCCAGGCTCAGCATGGAGCCCAATGTGGGGCACCATCCTGTGACCTCAAGATCATGACCTGAGCAAAATCAAGAGTTGGATGCTTAGCTGACTGAGTCACCCAGGTTCCCTGACATCTGCTCTTTAAAACAATACAGATTTGGGGTGCCTCGGCTCAGTCAGTTAAGCATCTGACTCTTGGTTTTGGCTCAGGTCACGATCTCACAGTTTCATGATTTCAAGCCCCACTTTGGCCTCTGCGCTGGCAGCACGGAGGCTGCTTGGGATTCTCTCTCTCCCCCTCTCTCTCTCCTCTTCCCCCACTTGCATTGCTGCTGTCTCTCTTGAAATAAATAAGTAAACTTAGTTCCCAGGCACAACACAACTGGTGCTTATAATAGCTTCTTAATTCTCCATGGCCACTACGTCTACTTGAATTTTCTCTCTTTGGGGGAAAAATCCCAAAGTGCACTTATCCCAGGGTAATAAAAAACTAGTCTTTGCAAGCATTTGTTCCCAAAATTCTGAATGGAAAGGGTTAACCTTTATTTAATCCTAGAAAAGACCCTTGACTCCTCACACGGCTAATCTTTTCCATGCTATTAGATCCCATTCTCGGTTTGCAATTAGTCAAGGTGTGTGCCTTTGAAAACTTCACCGGTCAAAATGCAACATCTGGCGACTCGTAGCAAATGGGAGTTTAAATTGCTTCCTCTCAGACTGTACATTTTTCTGCTTTGTAAGCCTCCTATGGGACAGGCACTTCCAATTGTCAGGCCAATCTGAAACTTTTAAATAGAGGCAAATGTTTAAATAAACGTTATTATTTTAACCTACCAAGATGTAGAGCTTGATTAGGATTAGGGGAATGGCTTGAGCTCCGTTGTTTGGAGGAGGGTGTATTTCTGTTGTTTTGACAATTCATCTCAATTATTGTCAAGAAAGTATCAGGAATTTATACTCTGCAGCAGAGTTGTCCAATCCAGAAGCCATTAACGACGGTGGCTGTTGAGCACTTCAATGTGGCTCATCCATACTGGGAGACAGCATTGTTTTAGACCATTTTCTATAGTGGTTGTTTACTTCTCATCATCAGAAAAAGCAGGAATGGAAGGGAAGAGGTCAGCTGTGCCAGATGCAAAGCACTTTTTGCAGTGTGATGGTACAGTAGGGGACTGAGGTAAATAAGTATACGCACCCTGAAGTTTTTGAGTGTGGCCCTCAGGGTGTTAGTGAACTTGGGAAACACCTCACCGCTGGTGATCTTTGGGTTACTTCTGGGTCTATATTCTCTCGATGAACACTGTCCAGTAGGAATATAATGTGAATCACATGTATAATTATAACATTTCTTGTGGCCATATTAAAAAGGGAAAAAGAAACTGGTCAAGTTAATTTTAATGACATATTTTATTTAACTCAACATATACAAATATTATCACTTAAGAATGTAATCAATATAAAAATTATTAATGGGATATTTTACTAAGTGTTCAAAATCTGATACGTATTTATACGTACAGCACACTTCAAATCGTACAAGTCACTTTCTGAGCATTCAATAGCCACATTTGGCTACTATATGGGATGATGTGGACTTTTTGACTTTAGTCTCGCAGGCAAGGGGGAAGACATAAACTGGAATCTAGAATAAAGGGAAAACACTCTATAGTTATGCTCAAGTTTATTACAGACCGTATTAAAATGTTTAAGTATGGACTTCTAAGAACTTTACAAACCTGGATTGCTGTGTATCTCCAGAAATCTAACTGGAGGAAAAAGGGAAAAGAACTCATGTTATTGATCACCTAAAATGTACCAGGAACTGTGCTCGTTGCTTTACATGTGTATCATTCATTAAATCCTTACAATAATGATGTGAGTGTTACTATTGTCCCACTGAAAGTTAATGAAACCAAGGCACAGGGGATTAGGAAGCCTGCCCAAAGAAATACAGTGATACATCAATAGTGGAGCTGGAATTGTACCTGAGCCTATACTGCCTAACTAGTTGACTAAGCTTCATTCATCCTGAGATCTAAGGTCACCCTACACTCAAGTAGATCTAGCCCTAGATTTGTCAAAACTACTTGACCTTAAAGCCTTCTAACATCAATCGAGGAACCACACACACCATGCAATTTCCAACTGTAGTTTTTATTTTGTAATTTCTATGGCCTTTGTTATACATCCAGGAAAAAGTGTGAAGAAACATAGAGATACCTGTCTTGTAAATAAATGGATAAATAGATATACAGATAAATAAATAGACTATATTTGGTGGAGCGGAAATACTGTGGACACAACTGCTTATAGCTAGATGCTGTCCTTGGGTGACATTGGGCAAGCTTGCCATTTGTCTTCCAATGTCTATCTTGCTCTTTATCAATTAATCTTCTCACCAGACATTTTTAGAGTTTCTTGTATGTTTATAGACTACTGAACCTCTCTCCAACCATTAAAACAAAAAAGGCTCTGGAATTTGACCCTGGTTCATTTGCTGGATCTCTGAACCTGGCTTTCTTTTCCAAACGGCTCGGTTCCTTGCACACTAATTAGTGCCATTTTCCTAGCCGGAAATACTCAGGTAGGATGTGTCACAGCAAACTGGCATGGTGGGTGGGTCTGTCAGGAAAAGCATGGTGACTGAGAACCTCTAGTCTTTGAAGGGCTTGGGGAGGGAGGAGAGCCTTCTGAGAAAAACTACAAATCAAACACGTTCAAAATAACATACAAACGAGCACCAGGTCATTTTGCTATGGAAGGTCAGGTACTGTAAGTGGTGAGCAGACATGCCTTAATTAGTTCAAGACCTTCAAAGAACAGCACAAGCTATAGAACCACAACCTAACCCTGCAGGCTCTCTTACTAATTCAGAGAGCAACTTTACCCAAAGTGCCTTTCCCAGCATTTCCCTAAAAATTCAAAAGATGCAAAGATTAAAAGCCCTGGTTGCATTTGGAAATTAAATGTAAAGAAATGCAAACTGTTTTTCCTGGTTAAGGAAAGCCTCTCCTGGAATCCTAGTGGTCAGGTTGGATTGCTCACTTCTAGAGAGAGGAGGAAACCCATCCTAGAGACTTTCCACGTGTAAAACACTAAAATAATACAAACTTCCATGTGTTTTCTGAAGATGGTGCATTTAACTCCGAGACTAGGTGGAGAAAGAACATCGCGATGTGCTACTTATTATTTTTTTTTTAGTGTTTTAAAAATTGAGGGGGAATAATCAAAACATGTCTGAAGACTGTTAATCTAACCAAGATTGACGGAACATACTTATTTGTTCTAGATGTGGTTGCTGTTTTTTCGTGTTGTGAAGTCCTTGCTGCTCTTGTAAATATGGCCTTTCACAAGTTAAAAATAAAAACCTAGGCAGAAAGACCCCCAATTCAAACCAAATTGCCATGGTGTTTTGGTGTGTAAATGGAATTACGTTCTTCACAGCAGTGATTTTTAGTCACGTGCCCTGGGTTAGATTGATTGTCAAATTTGGGGAAAGGAAAGAATTTCCCTTTGGGGTGTACTGGCAATTATTTTTCAGTTGTTTTTGCCCTGCCCTGGAGCATGGAGCCGATATCATTTTTAGGATCAGGTGAGTTTATCCAACATGATCAATTTCCTGTGATTGTCTGCTGCTGTCACTGCGGGGAGGGGAGAGCAGCTCTCCTTGATCACTTTGACACTAAGAGCTGTCATTTGGAAATTGACCAGGACATAAAACTCTGGGCCTCTAATGACAGCCACAAAAAGATCAAGAGACTAATGGAGTCATGGAGAGAGTTGGGATAGTACAAAGCGGGTTACTCCTCGCCTGTATCTTTCCTGCTCCCCCTAATGAGGCGCAGTACTCGGTAACTGGTGTTAAATAATAATGCATCACACCTCTAGAGTGTTCTGTCAGGACCTGGAGAGTAACGTGACATGACAGACACAATGGAAGATAATGAGTCAAATTCTCCCTGCTGCAGAACATTGCCTGATAGGAGTCGCAGGCACGAAAGAAGGCTGAGTGTTCACCATTTTGAGAAGCAAATGTGCTCCACGGGCACATCCAGACAGGGAGTCTTATTTGACAGTTTCTTGGGTGTGCTGGGAACTGGGCCAAATCCCATGGGTGAAATTGTCCTCTCACTAATTCCAAGAGCTTTTTAGCTGCCCCCCCCCGGATTTCACTCTTTGGTTCTATTTCTGTCCTACAAACATTTCTGCTTACTGGTGCCTCCCTTTCTTATTCCCAGTTTAATCCAAGCCATCAAACACTTATTTAGAATTTATTAGCAGCCTTCTAATTGTTGCCCATGATTCTGCTTTCACACCTATGCAGCCCACTTTTCATAGATAGCCAGAGTGACGTGTAAAGATATAAGTTAAAAGCATGTTGATCATGTGATTTAAATCTAAAAGTCTCCCCAATCCTTCCCCTCACCTAATAGGTCTTGCATGATGCCAAGTCCCTTGAGCTCCAATCTTGTGTCCTCCTACTTTCACATTACTCAGGATACTCCAGCTACATTGGTTTTCTTCCCACTCCTTGAATATGCCCTCCTCATCCTTGCCTTGGTTCAGGAGGGTTTGACGTCATGAAGGTTAAGAGAATAGTGTTTCAAGAAGGAGGGCACAACCAACTGTGTTGAGATTTATTAGAGTTTGAGTATGTTGGTTAATCAGTCACACACTAAACTTGCGGAAATTAAGGTCGGTAGAGCTCTGGCAACAGCAGTTTCTCTGGTTGGAGGGGAAGCTTCATTGTAGTGGGCAAAGGAAGGAAAAGGAGGCAAGGAAGAGAAGGATGTCATTGGAGGCAACTCTTCTGAGGCATTTTGCTATGCAGGAGAATGGAGAAATGGGGCAGCAGCTGGAGGGGTGTGTGTGGTAAAGGGCAGGTTGTTATTTTTTTGTGTGTGGATGATAGATAATATAGCATGTTTCTGTGAGGGAGGGCTGCTCTGGTGGAGAGTCTTTGAAATGCAGGTGAGAAGTGGTTATTCAGGACCAACTCCTCCAGAATTGGGGAGGGGTGAAGGAGAGTTTGTGCACAATATACCATGTAGAACAGGAGTCTCATTTAATGACAGGATAGAAGGCAGGGGGCACTGGCAGAAATGTGCACAGCTGCCATATTTGTTTTGGGAAGACTTTGGAGTTCCTTTCTGATGTCTTTTATTTTTCCAAATAAGTATGAGGCAAAGTCAACAATTAAGAGAGATGGGATGGGAAGGGGGGTTGCTGGATATTCAAACAGAATGAAAAAGGAGTGAAATCATCTTATGGGAAAGTGGGAGAGTGAACTAAATAAGGGAGCGTAGCAGTATTTCCCAGGAGAGTTGAGTACCCACTGAGATTTGTGCTCATGAATTTTAAGAGGAAACAAGAATGATTCCTCCTGGTGACAATCAGCAGTTGGGAGCGGGCCTCGAATAGGTGAGTGAGATCTGATTTTGAATCCTGACTCTGTTTTTCACTAGCTATTGGATTTTTGGGAACATTACTTAACCTTCCTCAACATTAGTTTCCATATATCTATCTATATCATCTGTATCTATATCTATATAAACTGGAAATAATTTCTTTTACTATTATTATTTCCATCCAGAGTGACTGATGTTAGTACTTAGAAACTTGACTCTTGTGTTTACTTTACTTTTCTTTTTTAAGATTTATTTTTAAGTAATCTCTACACTCAGCGTGAGGCTCGAACTTACAACCCCAAGATAACGTGTCACATGCTTTACCAAATGAGCCAATCAGGTGCCCTTGCATTCACTTTTCTTAAAGCTAACTGTTGGTACCTCCAGGGTATTGGGGGGAGTTCTGGAAGTGCACTGAAAACCACAGTAAGGTTCCCTAGTCTTTTGCACACTAGTGCTTGTAGAACTAATGTTTTACCAGAGGTACAGAGGACTTAGGGAGATCTTAGGCTATACAGTGGTCAAAGGTTGAGGAGCTGTAATAAACAGTAAATTTCTTAGAAAATAAAAAATAATCCAGTGTGTTACTACTAGCTCCACCCCCAAAGCGACATGTCTAATTGACTTCCTTTTGAATTGCCGTCTACTTTGGCTTTCTTTATTCACGTTGCATCTGATTCTTCTTCCTCCTACGTGGAAGAGAAAGATGTAAATCTGTGGAAAGAGATTCTAGTTGTTCACTTAAAAGCAAGAGAATTAAGTATCTTTGTTTGCAAAAAAAAAAAAATGTGAAGAGAATTATCTGGAGAAAAACATTACTGAGCTATAAGGCAAGTTGGGTATGACTCTCCAGTAATTTATATTGAACTACTTCAAACATATATAAAGCTAGACCTATAAGTACTATTCACACCACATATAAGTCACCACATATAAGTTGACTTTGCCATCCAAAGTCAACACTTACTTCCTCCACTTCTGCAGTATATTTTTAAATGTTTATTTATTTTTGAGAGAAAGAGACAGCGTGTGAATGGAGGAGGGGCAGAGAAGGAGGGAGAAGTAGGCTCCAGGCTGTCAGCACAGAGCCTGACGCAGGGCTTGAACCCACGAACCACAAGATCATGACCTGAGCTGACTGACCTCGACCGACTGAGCCACCCAGGCACCCCGCTTCTGCAGTATTTTAAAGAAAATCTCAGGCATCTTGGAATTTTATTTGAAAATGTTTTTGTGTGCTTTTCTAAAAGATAAAGACTACTTTAAAAACACAATCATAATATTGTTATAATACCTAAGAAATTTAGCCTAGATACCTTAATACTGTCAAATATCCAGTTGGTATTTATATTTCTAATTGTCTCATAGTTGTATTTTTTTTTAATAGTCCTTTTGTTTATTCTAAGTTTGTATGGCTACTTCCAATTCAAATTCAGGACTGCAGAGTTTTCATTCAACCTCTTTGATCTATTTTCTTCTTTTATTATTCTTTATGATAGAAGTTTTCTTTTTTTTATGTTTTTTGTTTTTTGATTTTTTTGTAAGATATAAGTGTTAAAATGGAATATAAGGAAGAATAGTTGACCCTAATTGCCATCTTTTGGGCGACATGAACTTCCTCATGATGCTGGGGATTCATGGGATTAAAGTCTTGATAATTGAGACTGAGGTTTTATGCTTCATGGGATAAACTATATGAAAGGGAAATACATCATCATCACAAGGAAACAAAGTATATTTTAAGAGCCCTGGAAAGTTGTGTTGCAATTAATTTATAGTTTTACACAATTCTGCGTTTTTGGGTAATGGGAAATCAATGTATTATTAAAAACAAAAAGTACCTCTGTACTCATGTGAATCAACCCTGTTTCAATTGGCTAATTTGGTTTTGAGTATCGATGTTATTTAAGTTTAGTATTTAGTCATTTGTATGGAGAATTCCAACAAGGGTCAAAAAATGTCTAAGTAACATTTTAGCCAGGTTGAAATCAATCAATAAAGGGTATTTACAAAAGAAAAAAATGGATTTTTGGAAATAATCTGCTTCTGATCTTAATTGATTCCATTGCTAAGGTTATTCAAAAAATATCAGACTATCCCATCAGTTTTTATCAGACTTCAGGAGCGCACGGTGATACATTTAGCCTTCTGTCAGTAGTGTGACTTGAATGAGCAATTACATGGGAATTTAGAAATACGAGGAGTACTTATGGTAAGAAAGATAAAATGACATTGCTTGTCTATCTGGTTTCTATTCTTCACAGTCCCTCACTCTTTGCTGTTAAGACCCCAAACTACAGACCTAGCCTCAAC
The DNA here is from genome assembly GCF_046562875.1 of Panthera onca. Classification (NCBI taxonomy): domain Eukaryota; kingdom Metazoa; phylum Chordata; class Mammalia; order Carnivora; family Felidae; genus Panthera; species Panthera onca. The sequence continues at coordinate 48,262,075 of NC_138350.1, forward strand.
CTGGTCTTTAGTAGTCATATAGTACTCATATCAGCACTGTAAGCATTAGTACTCATTAGTACTTATATATGCTTAGCCTACAGTGGTCAAGAAATTGCAGCCCAGTACTCTTAGATCTAGTAGGAGAGAAGCTGGCATAGCACCTCTTGCCATGCATGTGCTCAAAGTCCACTGGATTTGAACTTGAATAAATGATTAGTGCCAGGCTTTGGCTTGAGATTGGATGACTAGAACTCACTGAACGGTATGAGGTGTGTGCCTGGTTGTGTGGGGTATATGATGGTGCAGGACAGAGAGGTTTCCTGCCCTTCTGGTGTTGATGGTTTTGAGTTTTGTTTTTTGCCCCTGATTCTCAATTTTTATAATCAGCTGAAAAATCTTCATCTTTAGTGCTACTGTCTTGCTTTTTTTCCCCCCAGTTCCCTTTTCAGGGATAGTGGTTTTACCCTTGAGCCCCAATATAGTATACGGGTCCCTGGAGCCCTCCAAAGATTTCTCCCTTGGCCTTTGATCAGAGCGTCTTTTACTCCTGAGGTTTCCTTTTGCCCTACTCTGGGAACTCTCGGCTTCTTGAACACAGGCAGGCATCCATGGGCCAATTGGCTACTGCATGCCGCTCCTGGCTCCTGTGACTGGTGCTCCGACCCCTTCAGTTGCAGGTAAGTACACTATGGCCAGCCGTGGCTTGAACGGTGCCAGTGATGTGGAGGGGGCAAAAGAGTATGGAGATTCTTCCAAGAACGTGGTGTCCTTGAACTCAGTTCTCTAGCTTTTTGATATAGATATTACCAAAGCATATCTGCATGACAGTTTAAAAATTCTGATGTAGAATCTGATCTGCTTGAGGTCAAATAACGGAAACATGGAGACTGCCTGCCTGGCTCCACCATTTCCCCTGCACGCTGGCAGTGTGACCTTCGGGAAATTATTCAACCTTTGTATACCTGCGAGTCCTCACCGTAGAGTGAAGATGGGAATAGTTTTCATCTCACAGGACTGCAGTGAAAATTAATCCACATAAGGTGCTTAGAAAAGTGTCTGGCACATGGTAAATTGTAGCTCAACAATGTTAGCTATTATTGTCATCATTCTTATTAGTTGAATTATTAGATGGATTTGTTTCCTTTAGCTATTTGGCATGCATTCGGGGCAGCTGAATGTCTCTAAAATACAAGCGTTTGGAAAGGAATACAAAAGATTAGCGATGCTGGAACGGAAGTAAGATGAGGACTGACGTTTGAGCAATGGATTTGGCAAACACAGAGACCATTTGCGACCTTCACAGAGCAATTTTGGTGGAGCAACGGGGATGTAAGCCCAATTAGAGTGAGACCCAAGAAAGAATGAGCCAGAGTTTGCAGAGCTCTGTGCAGTCAGAGAATGCTCCAGCCAGCTGTCACCTGGGCTTCACGTAACCCTGTGGTGGCTTGTACCCTGTTTCTCCACGTGGTGGAGATCCACACCATGTGGCTGGACAGAGGACGTATCCTCATGCCATCTTCCTACAATTCCTTCCCTTTTCCTTCTCTCTTCCGGTACCTTCTCTGCTTCTAGGTGCCCATTCAGAAAACATCTTGTAGAAGGTTTCCCTCCATTCAACTGAAGTCAATTCGTGCAATCAGTTGCCTGGAGATGAATTTGCCAGGTATGTCCAGGCAAGCGCCACGTTTACCAAAATCAGAAACTCCTATTAATGTTGCTGACTCATTACTTTTTGCTCAGAAGTCTCCCAATAAGTGAAAAATAATCAGTGATTATAGACAGAGTTTTGGTGCCTACACAGGATTAACTCTCACTTTCACAAGTTTTCCCAGTAGTAGCTAGGTCTTTGTTTAGGTTTGTCTCCCTGTATCAGTCAGGGTCCCATCAAGAAAGGAGATGCATACTTGTTTTTTTTTTTATATATTAAATATAATTTATTGTCAAATTGGTTTCCGTACAACACCCAGTGCTCATTCCAACAGGTGCCCTCCTCAATACCCATCACCCACTTTCCCCTCCCTCCCACCCCCCCATCAACCCTCAGTTTGTTCTCAGTATTTAAGAGTCTCTTATGGTTTGCCTCCCTTCTTCCCTGTAACTTTTTTTTACCCCTTCCCCTCCCCCATGGTCTTCTGTTAAGTTTCTCAGGATCCACATGTGAGTGAAAAATATGATATCTGTCTTTCTCTGCCTGACTTTTTTCACTTAGCATAATACCATCCAGTTCTATCCATGTTGCTGAAGATGGCCAGATTTCATTCTTTCTCATTGCCAAGTAGTATTCCATTGTATATAGAAACCACATCTTCTTTATCTATTTGTCAGCTTATACTTGTTATTTCAAGGTTCAATATAGGATATTGATTACACATGTGTTCAAAGGTTGAACAAGCAAGAAGGGGACATGGAGCTAACCAGAGATCAGGAATTGCTAAAAGCAGCTACCATGTCCAAGGCTGGGGGACAAAAGGGAACAGGTGCTGTTACCAAGAACCTAAGAACGCAAATGATACTCAAGAGATGTTGAGATGTAAGCTTCTGCTAGAACCTAAGCTTCATGAAGGAAGGAAGTTTTGTTATATTTTCTGGTGAATCCCAAGGGCCTGCCACGTACTAGGTCCTCAATATTTATTAGATGAATAAATGAATGAAGGCAAAAGAGAGATTTGCTTGGGCATTCTCGGGAAAATAGTTTCATCACCCTTCTGAGAGAAGTATCAGAAAAGACTGTGCCTTTCTTCTGGCTACTGTGGCATAGCAACGTGAAACTTAGAACTGCTGCCATTTTGCCACCATGAAAAAGACATGGGTTGAAGTTGCCTTCCCTGTGGTGGCTGAGTGGAGGCATGGGAAGGACCTGGATTCTTGCTTAATGATATTTTTGAGTTGCTTAATTAATGAATCTGTCTTTCCATTGACATTCCAAATATAAGAGCCAACACACTTCTTTGATTATTTAAAACAACATCCTGATAGAATGGCCTAGACTTGATTCCTCTGATGACTGGTTTGGTTTCCATTCAGGTTTGAGGGTAAGTAGTTGGTTTGGGAATGAATCTAATCGTGATTTAACTTTGGGTGATCCATTTTTTTTTAAGTTCTTATTTAAATTCCAGTTCGTTAACTTACAGTGTAATATTGGTCAAGTGTACGATAAAGTAATTCACCACTTCCATACAACACCCCCTACTCAGCACAACAAGTGCCCCCCTTAATCCCCATCACCCATTTAACTCTTCTCCCTACCCACCTCCCCTCTGCTAACTATCAGTTTGTTCTCTATAGTTATGAGACTAGTTCTTGTTTGCCTCTCTCACTCTCTTTTTCCCCTTTGCTCCTCTTTTTTTTTTTTCTTAAATTCTGCATATGAGGGAAATCATATAGTATCTGTCTTTCTCTGACTGACTTATTTTGCTTAGCATAATACTTTGTAGCTCCATCCATGTTATTGCAAATGGCAAGATTTCATTCTTGTTTTATAGCTGAATAATATTCCACTGTGTGTGTGTGTGTGTGTGTGTGTGTGTGCGTGCGTGTGTGATCTTCTTTATCCATTCATCAATCAATCGATGGACATTTAAGCTGTTTCCATAATTTGGCTATTGTGGATAATGCTTCTATAAACATCAGGGTGCATGTATCCCTTTGAATTAGTGTTTTTGTATTCTTTGGTTAAATACCTAGTAGTGTGATTGCTGGATTGTAGGGTAATTTTATTTTTACTTTTTGAGGAACTTCCATTCTGTTTTCCAGAGTGGCTGCATCAGTTTGCATTCCCACCAAGAGGTGCAAGCGGGTTTTCCTTTCTCTACCTTCTCGCTAACACCTGTTGTTTCTTATGTTGTTGATTTTAGCCATTCTGAGAGGTGTGAGGTGATATCTCATCGTAGTTTTGATTTGCATTTCCCTGATAAGTGATGTGGAACATCTTTTCATGTGTCTGTTGGCCATCTGGATGTCTTCTTTGGGAAAATGTCTATTCATGTCTTCTGCCTATTTTTTAATTGGATTATTTGTTTTTTGGGTGTTATAAATTCTTTATATATTTTGGACACTAACCCTTTATCAGATGTGTCATTTGCCAATATCTTCTCCCATTCTGTAGTTGCTTTTTAGTTTTTGCCTTTAGCTTTGTTGATTGTTTCCTTCACTGTGCAGAAGCATTTTATTTTGATGTGGTTCCAAAAGTTTATTTTTGCTTTATTTCCCTCTCCCCGGGAGACATAGCTAGATAGAAATTGTTATAGCTGATATCAGAGAAGTTACAGCTTGTGCTCTCTTCTAGGATTTTTATGGTTTCAGGTCTCACATTTAGATCTTTAATTCATTTTGAGTTTAGTTTTGTGTATGTTATAAGAAAGTGGTCCAGTTTTCATTTTTTGCATGTTGCTGTATAGTTTTCCCAACACCTTTTGTTGAAGAGACAGTCTTTTTTCCCATTGGATATTCCTTCCTGCTTTGTCAAAGAGTAATTGACCATATAATTGTGGGTTCAGGGTGCCTAGGTGCCTCAATCAGTTAAGCATCCGACTCTTGATCTCAGCTCAGGGCTTGATCCCAGGTCCATGAGTTTAAGTCCCGTGTTGGACTCCATGCTGGGTGTGAAGCCTATTGAAAAAACCTGTGGGTTCATCTCTGGGTTTTCTATTCTGTTCTATTGATCTGCATGTCTATTTTTGTGCCAGTACCATACTGTTTTGATTACTATAGCTTTATAATATAACTTGAAACCCAGAATTGTGATGCCTCCAGCTTTGTTTTTCTTCTTCATGGTTGCTTCGGCTATTTGGGGTCTTTTGTGATTCCATACAAATTTTAGGATTGTTTGTTCCAGCTCTTTGAAAAATGCTGTTGGTATTTTGATAGGGATTGCATTAAATGTGTAGATTGCTTTGGGCGATACAGACCTTTTTATCATGTTTGTTCTTCCAATCCATGAGCAGGGAATGTCCTTCCATTTCTTTGTGTCATCTTCAATTTCTTTCATCAGTCTTTTATAGTTTTCAAAATACAGGTCCTTCGCCTCTTTGGTTAGATTTATTCCTAAGTATGTCATTATTTTTGGTGCAGTTGTAAATGGGATTGATTCCTTAATTTCTTTTTCCTGCTGCTGTATTATTGGTGTACAGAAGTGCAACAAATTCCTGTATGTGGATTTTGCATCTTGTGACTTTACTGAATTTGTTTATCAGTTCTAGCAGTTTTTTGGTGAAATCTTCCAGGTTTTTCACATAGAGTATCATGTCATCTGCAAAGAGTGAAAGCTTTACTTCTTCCTGGCTGATTTGGATGCTTTTTATTCCTGTTTGTTGTCTGATTGCTGAGGCTAGGACTTCCAGTTCTATGTTAAAGAGTAATGGTGAGAGTGGACATCCCTGTGTTGTTTCTGACCATAGAGATAAAGCTCTCAGTTTCCCCCCATTTATGATGGTAGCAGCTGTAGGTTTTTCATATATGGCCTTTATTATGTTCAGATATGTTTCCTCTCATACTTTGTTGAGATTTTTTTTTTTATCATGAATGGATGTTGTACTTTGTCACATACTTTTTCTGCATCTATTGAAATAACCATATGACTCTTATCCTTTCTTTTACTAATGTGGTATATCATGTTGATTGATTTGCGAATATTGAACCACGCTTGCATCCCAGGAATAAATTCCACTTGGTGATGGTGAATGATTTTTTTAATGTATCATTGGATTTGTTTTGCTAGTATTTTACTGTGAATTTTTGCATCTATGTTCATCAGGGATATTGGCTTGTAGTTCTCTTTTTTTTAGTGGTGTCTTTATCTGGCTGTGGTAATCAGGGTAATACTGGTATCATAGAATGAATTTGGAAGTTTTTGCTTCCTTTTCTATTTTTTGGAACAGTTTGGGGAAGAATAGGTATTAACCTTTCTTTAAATGTTTGGTAGAATTGGTCTGTGAAGCCATCTGGTCCTCGACTTTTGTTTGTTGGGAGTTTTTTTGATTACTGACTCGACTTCTTTGCTGGTTATTGGTCCATTCAAATTTTCTATTTCTTTCTGTTTCAGTTTCAGTAATTTATGTGTTCCTAGGAATTTATCCCTTTCTTCTACGTTGTCTAATTTGTTGACATATAGTGTTTCATAATATTCTCTTATAATTGCTTGTATTTCTGTGGTGTGCATTGTTATTTCTCCTCTCTCATTATTATTTTATTTATTTCTGTTCTTTCTCATTTCTTTTTGATAAGTCTGGCCAGAGGTTTATATTTTATTAATTTTTTCAAAGACCGTGCTCCTGGTTTCATTGATTTGTTCTATTGCTTTTTTAGGTTCTGTATCATTTGTTTCTGCTCTAATCTTTATTATTTCCTTCCTTCTGCTGGCTTTAGGCTTTGCTTGTTGTTATTTTTCTAGTTCCTTTAGATGTAAGGTTGGGTTTTTTTATTTGGGATTTTTCTTGCTTCTTGAGGTAGACCTGTATTCCTATATATTTCCCTCTTATGATTGCTTTTGCTGCATCACAAAGGTTTCGGTCTGTTTTGTTTTCATTTTCATTTGTTTCCATGGATTGTAAAATTTATTCATGGATGTCCTGGTTAATCTATTCATTGTTTACTAGCATGTTGTTGAACCTCCATATTTGTGGTCTTTCCAGATTTTTTCTCGTGGTTGACTTCTAGTTTTATAGTGATGTGGTCAGAAAAGGTACATGCAATGACTTCAATCTTTTTATATTTGTTGAGGCCTGTTTTGTGATCTAATATGTGATCTATTCTGGAGAACGTTCCATGTGCACTTGAAAAGAATGTGTATGCTGCCCTTTGAGGATGAAATGTCCTGATGAAGTGTTTCTTGTTGATTTTCTGTTTAGATGATCTGTCCACTGATGTAAGTGGGGTGTTAAAGTCCCCTACTACTATTGAATTATTACCAATTAGTTCCTTTATGTTTGTTACTAATTGTTTTATATACTAGGGTGCACAAATATTTATAACTGTTATAACTTCTGCTCTGGCTCTCTTTTGACATTTGTTTGCATGATAAAAGTTTCTCTATCCCCTCACTTTCAATCTGCAGGTATCTTTAGGTCTAAAATGAGTCTCCTGTAGACAGCATGTAGATGGGTCTTGTTTTTTATCCATGTGTCACCCTGTGTCTTTTGATTGGAGCACTTAGTCCATTTACATTCAAAGTAATTATTGATAGATATGTATTTATTACCATTTTATTACTTGTTTTCTGGTTGTTTCTGGAGATTTTCTCTGATCCTTTCTTGTCTTTCTTTCTTTCATGTTTTTCTAATTTTCTTAATGATATACTCTGATTTCTTTCTCTTTCTTCTTTGCATGTTTATTAGTGGTTTTTAATATATGGTTACCACTAGGTTTGTATACAACCTCTTTTGCAAATTTGGCTGATCAATTAAATAGGCAAGCCTAAATCAGTTCTGAAGTTTCACCAAGAACTGAGGTTGCTCTTCAGAAGTTGTATACGATTGGTTAAAGTCTCTGAACCCAATTGTCCCATGATAGACATAAAGTACCTGACACAACATTCATTAAACATTAATTTCCCTTTTCCTTCTATCCATAGCACAAGATTCAGAGTAATCTCTGCAATTTGAGAAATGGGGGCCAATTTTCAGGATAATTTATGCCATGAATTTCATTCTATGATTAGAGTTGGGACCCTTCCCTCCCCTCCCAGTGTCTCCACCCTTCATTAGGCTTATTTGTTACTAAACAGACATTATTCCCGCATATCTTAGTATTTTCATTTACAGGGCCACCATTAAAGGCATGAAGATATTTTGTTTAGTATAGAGCTTGGAATTTATTTGTTTGACTTATTAAAAATACACCCTAGCCTGAGGGTCTCAGGGTGTGCATATGGAATACTTCAATTGGATTTAAACCAGCAGCTAAAATTTCCTGTTAAGAAATTGAAATATCCACAAACTTACCCAACATGGAATGCAGCAAAAGTAGAAGGACGGGCCTGGTGCCATTTCTTCAAGGTCAACAAGCTGGCAGGCTGGTGACCAGGAATGGGAGAGAGTTGCCAAACAGGACTGGCCTCATGTGAGCCAAGTGTTTGTTCCGTGAACTTGCAATTTAAATGGCACTGGCCATCCACTTCTCAAACTTACTATAAAAAACACAAGCAAATAAACATACATATTTTACTTTCACACGGGCTTAAAACCTGCCCAAAACAAGTTATTTGGGGCGAAAAATCACCTTTAAAATAAAATCAGACAACCTGGGCTAATTAAAGAAGGAAGCTGTTAGTCATTAGTGTTTTCATTATAAACTAATCAATAGTTATCTCCAAATACTTAGTTGAGACCAATTTTCTGAGTGAATGGACGTTTTATTGGAGGGAGAGAAAGAGGGGGATTTTTGGATCATGAGGAATAATGAGAAAAGATAAACCTGGAGGAGGTGGTCTGGTTATTTGGGTGGGTATGCTATAGAACAGGGCACTGGGTACCAGGGAACTTTGGAGGCAGGAGACCAGTGCCAAGGGTGGGAGAAAATGATAAAAATCTCTACTCTTCATTCACTTGCTGGGTTTGTGTATCTTAGAATTAAAGGCCCTTCTAAAGAAGCTGTTTTGGGTCTTTGCAGATTTAGTTAGGAGATGATCCTATGGAAGTTGTAGTTTACTTTTCTTGTTCTGGTATATCAGGCGATGAGAGCTAATATCTAATAATTCTTTAAAAAATTTTAAATGTTTACTTTTGAGAGAGAGAGAGAGAGAGAGCACAAGTGGGGGAGGGGTAGAGAGAGAGAGGGAGACACAAAATTGAAAGCAGGCTCTAGGCTCTGAGCTGTGAGCACAGAGCCCGATGCAGGGCTCGAACTCACAAACAGGGAGATCATGAGCTGAGCTGAAGTCAGACACTCCAACTGAGCCACCCAGGCGCCCCGCTAATATCTAATTCTTAATACTCGTAATAGGCTAGGAGTCAGGGGCAAAGTGAGATGTGATGGCATATGCGGTAGAACAATGGTTCTCAAATCAGCATCTCCTAGAATGCTGCTCAAACAGTTTCCGATTTTAGTAGATATGGGGTGGGAGTATTTGCATGGCTAACAAGTTCCCGACTGATGCTCATGCTGCTTGTCCAGAGGTGGTACTTGGAGAACAACTGCAGTAGGGAAATTTACTTGGCAGCTGGCCTCCTGCAGAGAGGATTGCTAAGGAAGACAAAGCAGAGGTTGGCTTTTCGACAAGAAATTATAATCTTATGCTGAAATGGGGGACATGTGTGCATTGGTATCCCAGCACTGCGGTGACAACAGGAACGTTGTCTCACCGTCTGGAGGCTGGAAGTCTGAGCGCAAGGTGTCCGCAGGTCCATGCTTTCTCCCATGGCTCTAGAAGACAACCCTTCCTGGCCTCTTCCAGCTTCTGGTGGCCTTAGTTAGTTTGTAGATTCATGCAGTCACATGGCCTTCTTTTCTCTGCGTCTATTCACATCGCCTCTCCTGGGTGCCTGTCTGTATCCAAACTTCTCCTTTTTATAGGGATGCCAGTCGCTCCCATGGCGTCATTTTCACTTGATTATCTCTGTAAAGACGCTATTTCCAAATAAGATCACATTGGGAGGTACTGGGAGTTAGAACCTCACGGTATCTATTCAACCCATAACAATGTGTTTAACCATTATTGTTTCCTGGCATCAGAATAATACATAGGTTACATATCTATTTGGTTCTCTGCAAAGTAAATTAATTAGATACAGAGATATCATGCCTCAGGCAGTCTTTGTTGATGGTAAAAGATATGGTAGAAAATCATACAATTTAAAGAATATAGCCGGCTATGTTGCCAAACCTCGAAGTTTCCTTTGGTTCTGTCTGACATGGTTAATTGCTTCCTTCTATGTGATACCCTAGCATTTTCCACATACTTTTATCATCAAAGTTATTACATTCTACAATAGCTACTTACTTAGGTTAATCTCTCTAAATTATGAGCGGCTTGAAGGTTGGGGCTGTGCTTAAATCCTTTTTACATTCACGGGAACTGGCACATGGTAGGTACTCAATTTGGCGAATGGGGGAATTGATTTTAAAACAAGAGCAGCCTGGGATTTTGGCAGGTGTTTTCCTGTGTCTCTGGTAGCCCTTCAGGTAGAGGAAAGTGAGAATGTACCAGCGGAGAGACCTCCGCCAGAAGCCACCCTCCACAGATGCAGAACTTCTTTGAAGTCTCATTTCCATTTAAAAAATTAATGTGGATTTTGCATTCTCCTCCATAACGCGTCCGTGTTTGTTTTAATACAAAACTGTTTCAAATTACTTAGCTAAAACCCTTAATTCCTCCCCCCTTATTCCATCCATCTTCAGTTTGAGAAAAATTGTCACCGCTGGGAGATATGCCATGTTTTATCTTATGAATGTACATACCACCTGGCACTCCGGAAGGCACCCACTTTTTTTTCTTAAAAGCCAAGGAATAGGGAAATCCAGCGGGGAGGTGAGATGGGACCATCACAGGGGACAAGGAAGGATGTGGCTGGGTTGGAAAAGCTCTTGGGGAGTTGAAGAAGGAAGCAAAGAAGACAGAAAGGCCCAGGCAGGCCTAAAAGTTGCTGGTGTGAAGTGAGCGTGGCTTAAACATGACTGTTGGTGCCCTGCACACTTTTCTTTTTTCTCCTTTTTTGGGGAAGGTGGGTGAGAGGGTAGCAAGAGCAGAGAATAAGCAAAGGAAGAGAGGAGATGAGGGCAGGAAATCCATGGGCGGGGGAGTCCCCTGAGAAGCTTTGGTGTGTGGAGTATTTTGGTTGTAGAATATTTTTTCATTTTTATTTTTTATTTTTGAGAGAGAGAGAGAGAGAGAGCATAAGCAGGGGAGAGGTAAAGAGAGAGGGGGACAGAGGATTCAAAGCAGGCTTTGCACGGACAGCAGCAAGCCCGATGTGGGGCTTGAACTCACGAACCAGGAGATCATGACCTGAGCCGAAGATGGACATTCAAAAGATTGAGCCACTGAGGCACTCCTTAGTTGTAGAATCTTAATAGAAATTTAGGGCTCAGTTTCTTAAAGGAGAGAGTAGGTCTTGACGCCTTGGGCCATGGGAAATGAATGGAGGGTCTTTGGAAAAGTGTGGGGAGTTACAAACAATGGGCAAGACGGCCTTTGGCAGTGATACTGAGAACCTAGTGGAAAGGAGAGTTGTAAGAGTCCAGATAAAGGGTGAACGGGTGCAACCTCTGCAGCTGCAGGGGTGAGGGGGTGGGGGGCAGCCCTGCCCCGAAAGCCGTTGTTTCTTCCAGCACAAGCTCTAAGCACTTCTCTGACCCATTAATGTCACCTAGCTTGTAATGTCTACCTCCCAAAAGGAATGCGCTTCTGCGTATCTGTGAAACATTCACATGCTATAATTAATTCGAGATTTTGGTTCTAACGGCTCTGTTCCTGAAAATCAAGGAATAGCGTTTACACATTAGTTTATCATCAGCTGGTTAGCTGTTGCCTTGCACAATCCCTTAAAAAAGGAAAAAAAATTTTTTCTAAATAATTGTTTGTCAGAAAAGGCAATTAGGGCACTGCAGTTTTGCTCTGAAAATTTGGCATGAGAAATTTGATTTTCCCCAACATTTGAGATGGCCTCTCAGAAGGTATCACTCCACCCCTTTAAGGCACCATGCAAATTAGCCTAGGTCTCCAGGATCAGAATTCAAAAGCAATCAATCTAGTTCGAAAAGAAAACACACTATGAGGAAGAGTGAGAATTAACCAGAAATTTGGAACCCATCACGTGACATCTGTGGGCTGATGCAGCCCATGCCTTTCGATGTGATTCTGACACTGCTCTGTGGCAACAGCTGGTTAGAACTTAAAGTATTTTATGGGTCATGAGACTCTGTGGCTCTATCTACAAAGCAACCCTAAGGAATTGGCGTTTTATGCCTTAACTATTCCTTCCAAAGCTCACTTCTCACTAAGAATGGGCAACCAGAGAGGTCTTTGTCCAAATACATTACATAATCCCTCCAGGAAATGCCGTGACAGTGTACTGTTGATGAAATGGAAACCCTGGCACAGTGACCTTTCTCCCAGATAGCCTAGGACACACTTTATGCTTCACTGGGCAAAGATCCCTCCTTCCAAAGGGATTCAGGTCCAAGGATTCCTTCCCTCACTGGGGGCCAGGACGCAATAGGTTGCAGAAGTAGTGAGGAGTTTCCTTTCTTTTAACGGAATCATCCAATATTTCTCCCAGCTGGAAGCGCACACACGTTGCATGACTAAAGGCACGGTGCCCCCGAATAATAACCTAGTCCTTGCCTCCGGGAGCTAAGGGTATAAATGATGCCATTTAAGAAAAGGCAGCTCACATTGTCAGTGTCCCCCCGTGTCACTCTATCTCGATTCTTGTTTTATGTTGGTATATTAGTTAAGAAAGGTGGGTATTGCTATTCTCTGAAAATTATCTTTACTTTTTTCCTGCCTCGATGTCCGGTGTCTTACATTGGTTAACTTACTTCCTTTTGTGAGAGGCATAGAAGATGTATGATCTCATTCATGCAAAATTTATTGAAGCATGTTAACTTTGTGTGTATTTACTTATGAAGCCTCAGGGTCGATCAGCAACACCAGGAAAAAAAAAAAAACCAAACCAACAAAACCTTCTCGCTTCTGGGGACTGTTACTTTAAGAGTAATTATCCTGCTAGTTACGATGACAGTGACTCCAGCATGAGTGCTTACTTTGAAATGACAGTGGAATCTATGTGTCCTTGAAAATTTTAATTCCTGCAAGAGTTGTCCAAAATAGATAAAACCAAGAGCCTGGGCGTAGTTGTTTATTTGTGGCTAATTAGTGAACTATATTCTCTCCTAAGCACAAAGAAGACAAGCTGTCTCTAGCAGATTAAAGGGTCAGAAAGTTCTAAGCCAATTTTTCTCACACTTGGGCAATGCACCTGCTCTTTTAGAGGGCAAAAATGATTTCAGCTCCACAATATTGACTTAAATTTTTTTCTGTTACAATATTACTCAAATTCATACAGACAGGCCCGTGTGCAATTAAAAGGAAAGCTGTTTTTTCTTTTTTCTTTTTTAATTTTTGAGCGCAGGATTGCACATATGCCCATTAGGTAAAAATTGCTAATTATATTGTTCAAATATATCATATGTTTTTATTATTTTTTGTCTGCTCGATCTGCCAATATTGAGACAGGTATATGTATTGCTGTCCTAGGGCTACCGTAACAAATGCTCAAACTTTGGTGCCTTCAAACAACAGAAACTGATTCTCTCTCAGTTCTGGAGGCCAGAAGTCTGAAATCAAGGTGATGGCAGGGCTGTGCTCCCTCTGTGAAGGCTCTAGGGGAGAATCCTCCCTTCCTTTTGCAGCTTCGGGTGGCTCCGGATTTTACTTGGCTTGGGGCTGTGTCACGAATTGCTGCCTGTGTCTTCACACATCCTTCTCTGAGTCTGTCTTCTCTTTTGTCTCTTATGAAAACACTTGTGATCGGAATTAGGGCCCCGCCAGATAACCCAGGAGGATCTCATCTTGAGATCCTTAACTTAATCACATCCGCAAAGACTTTTTTTCTTTTTTCTTTTTTTTTTTCTCAGATAAGGTCACATTTACAAGTTTTGAGGGTCAGGAAGAGGACATATCTTTTGGAGGTCACCATTTATTTAACCTGCTACAGTGCGTTAAAATTTCCTACTATGTCCGTCAATTTTCAACCGCTCGTACCTCTGCCAGTTTTTATTTTTTGTATTTTGAAGGTGATCTTATTAGATACAACCCACCCTGATTATTTCTTTTATCGTTACAGGATGACCTTCTTTATGTTCTCCCAATTTTTTGCCTGTTTGTTTGCTTTAAGATCTGGTTGTCTGATGTGAATATAAGTTTCAAGCTTTCTTTGGTGGGTGTTTCTATGTTACATCATTTTCTATCATTGGATTTTAGATTTTCGTTGTATTGTTTTTTAGAGGTGTTTTTTGAAAACAGTTTATGGTTGTACTAAAATCTTCTAAAAACTTATTCAAAAGTAGAGATTATAGTCCAATGAACCCCCAAACATCCATTAACCAGATTCATCATTATCAAGATTTTATTACATTTGCTTCTTCTAACCCTTTAGAAGTGTTCCTTTTCTTTTTGTTTTGTTTTGTTTTCTTTGCAGAAGTATTTAAAAAAATTTTTTTTTTAACGTTTATTTATTTTTGAGACAGAGAGAGACAGAGCATGAACGGGGGAGGGTCAGAGAGAGAGGGAGACACAGAATCGGAAGCAGGCTCCAGGCTCTGAGCTGTCAGCACAGAGCCCGACGCGGGGCTCAAACTCACGGACCGTGAGATCATGACCTGAGCCGAAGTCGGACTCTTAACTGACCAAGCCACCCAGGTGCCCCTGCAGAAGTATTTTAAAGCACTTTCCAGATATCGTGTCATTTCAACCTACATATTTCATATGTATGTCTAAATAATATGAACACTTTCTTTTTTGTGTAACAAAATACCATTATTACATCCAACAAAATTAGTAATAATCCTTTGGTATCATATAATACTCAATATATAATTTAATTCCTCTAGTTTGCTCATGCTTTCTTATAGTTGGTAATTTGAACCAGAATCTAAACAAGGTCAATGTGTTTAATTTGGTTGTTAGATCTCTTTGGTCTCTTAGTACCGAGGGGTTCCCCTTTCTTTCATGCTATTGTCTTCTTTCAGAAACAAGTTAGTTTCTGTAGAGTGCTTCATATTTTGCATTTTGAAGTCTGTGTTTTGCTTTGTGATATAATTTAACTTGTTCTATGATCCCCTGTGTTCCCTTTGGATAGAAATTATTCATTCTGAGGGTTTCTGTCTTTAAAAAAAATTTTTTTTTAATGTTTATTTATTTCTGAGACAGAGAGAGACAGAGCATGAGTCGGGGAGGGGCAGAGAGAGAGGGAGACACAGAATCCGAAACAGGCTCCAGGCTCTGAGCTGTCAGCACGGAGCTTGACACGGGGCTTGAACTCACAGATGGCGAGATCATGACCTGAGCCGAAGCTGGACGCTCGACCGACTGAGCCACCCAGGCGCCCCAAGATTTCTGTCTTTTAACTGATGAGTTTGATCAATTTACATTAACATTACCAATATTTGAAGTTTATCTCTGCGATCTCTTTTTGTGCTTTCTCTCAGTTTTTATTTATTTTTGCCATCTTTTTTACTTTTTAAAAACTTTCTCCCTTTATCCTTTAATAAACATTTGGTTTTATTTTTATTTTTTGTGGTTATCCTTAATTTTTAAAATGACCATATGACCAGACCAAATCTGTGAGTAATCAATATTTTTAAAAAGTCTTTCCTCCCTCCCTTCCTTCCTTCCTTCCTTCCTTCCTTCCTTCCTTCCTTCTGTCCTTCTTTCTCCTTTTCTTCTTTTAAAGCTCAACTATTCAATTTTCATGTAGTATTTGTGTCTATAGGTAAAGTATTTCTGTATTAGTTTAATCTACTACTATTTCCTAGAGTTATTGAAATATCAAAATCTTTTTTTAAAAACCCATGTGAATGGGGGCACCTGGGTGGCTCAGTTGGTTAAGCATCTGAATCTTTTTATTTTTTTTTAATGTTTACTTATTTATTTTTGAGAGTGAGAGAGAACACGAGCAGGGGAGGGGCAGAGAAAGAGGGAGACAGAGAACCCCAAGCAGACTCTGAGCTGTCAGCACAGAGCCTGATGCAGGGCTTGAACTCATAAACCTTGAGATCATGGCCTGAGCTGAAACCAAGAGTTGGACGTTTAACTGACTGAGCCACCCAGGTACCCCTAAGTGTCTGAATCTTGATCTCCGCTCAGGTTATGATCTTGCGGTTTGTGAGTTTGAGACCCCCATCTGACTCTGCATTAACAGCGTGGATCCTGCTTGGGATTGTCTCTCCCTCTCTTTGTCCTTCCCTGCCTCCCTTTCTCTTTCTCTGTCTCTCAAAATAAATAAATAAACAAAACAAATACCCATGTGAATGGATCAGTGTGTGTGTGTGTGTGTGTGTGTGTGTGTGTGTGCGTTTATTTGCATGTACCTCAGCTTTCCTTAATTTAATTATGGGCAATCCAGTATAGGGTGTGCTATGTAGTATCTGGATTCTCTCATTGTGCCATTTGTAGCTACCGTTTTAATGTCACTTCTTGCAAACTTTTTGTAGCCATAAATATAATTGGAGGTGTTAAAACTGCAGAAAACATTCTATTATTATGTAATTATCCAGGTGATACCAAGTATATTTATGATAATATATATAAAGAGTATAAAAATGGAAACATAAAATTAAAACCAATTCTTGTAGTGATCTTTGGATTTCAGAATATTTGTGTGGTCTATGGAAACTGGTTTTGGAAATAGTATCCCTTGGTCTCTAGTCGGATTTATAACTAGCTGGTTTTAGAAAGTATTCTCATCTGTAGGTTGAACTTAATTCCAGTTCTTCTATTAAATCTTTTGTAATTTTGACGGCGATAAAAAAATTAAGCTTACTGTATTAGTCAGGGTTCTCCAGAGGAAGGGAGAGAGAAAGAGAGGGAGAAAGAGATTGACTGATTTTAAGCAATTGGCTTATACCATTATGGAGACTGATGGCTTTGAAATCTGATGGGGTAAGCTGGCAGGTTGGAGACTCAGAGAGGAGTTGCAGTTTGAGTCCAAAGGCCATCTTCTGGCAGAATTCCTACTTGCTTGGGGGAGGGCAGACTTTGTTCTATTAAGGACTTCAACTGATTAGATGAGGCTCACCCATTATGGAGCACCCATTACAGACAGTAATCAGCTTTACTCAAAGTCAATTGATTCAAATATTAATTACATCCAAAAAATACCTTCACAGAAACACCCAATTAAATGTTTGACCAAATATCTGGGTACTGTGGCCCAGTTCTAGTTGACGCACAAAAGCAACCTCCACATTTACTTTATAGCTTTTGTTACTTGGTTACCCCTGTGTTTCTATGTCTGCCTCACCACCTAGGCTGTGATCACCTCCAGGTTAAGCACTGTCTTCAGTGCCCAGCGTGGTTCCTGGAGTTTAGTAGATACTGGATACATGTTTTAAATAAATTAATAATAAAAGGGGGAAGCAGGGAAGGAACCTGAAATTCATTTCAGGCATAGATAAAAACAAAGCATGGATATCCTGAGTTTTTAAAACAGTTTATTTGCAGTATCTGTGATTACAGAGCCCATACTTGTTTCAAAGCAGATACCTCTGATACAATGAACTTTTACTGAGGGGCCTGCTACGTGCCAGGAACTATGCTAGGTGCAATCTATGTTCCTCGTGAACCGTAAGAAGTTATCTATATAGATCAACAAGCTCTTACTCCCTTTTCCTGGAGAGAGGCTGGATCATGATTCTTTGTGGCTCGGTTTAGTGCCCAAACTCTCTAACGTAATTTCCAGGATTGATTTAAGGCTTTTCTGGTGGGGCAGTAGGGGAAGCAGAGCTCTTGAATTTTTCCATCTCAAATGCTACGTGTATGGCCGATCTAATTGTTTCAAAGAAATCACAGGCGGTTCTTTATACCTGTCTTTGATTCGTTTTCTTCCTTGCAGCAGTCCCAGTGGGGATATTTACGTATTTAGGTGTTATAACAGGCTGGATTGCACTCCCTCCAAATTCATATGTTGAAGTCCTAAGTACTTTAGAATGTGACTGTATTTGGAATTGGGGGCTTTAAAGTTAAAGTAATTAAGTAAAATGAGATCATGGGGCAGGCCCTAACCCAATATGACTGGTCATCTCATAAGAAGAGTTTAGGACACAGACACGCACAGAGGGAAGACCATGCAAAGACATGGGGAGAAGACAGCTCTACGAGCCTGAAGAGAGCTGGCTCAGAAGAAATCAACCGTGTAGACACCTGGATCTCAGACTTCTAGCCTCCGGAAATGTGAGGAATCAGTTTCTGAGTGTCTAAGCCATACAGCCTGTGTTACGGCAGCCCCAGCAAACAATACAACTGTGCATTTTTCATGTAAATTTTTTCTTATCACAATCAGATTTTTCCTTGTTGTTATTCATTTTGCAGCCAAAACGTGATCCCACCTGGGCTCTCCAGTCAGTGCCTTTATAACACTTGCAGTTTGGAGTTGAACATAAAAGATTGAAGTAACTCTTAAAGTCAGATGAATCTTGGCTTCAAATCTTTTCATACCACTGCAAATGGCTACAGGGCTTAGACTAAACTACTTAAGAAAGACCCTGCACTAGTTTGCATTTGATCAGCAAAAACCACATGAGACAGAGCAAATGTCCTGCTCTGTTTTGCTCGATGATTCTGGTGTAATTAAGGGTACCTCTGAAAATCAGTCTGATGGTTTGGATGTGGGCTGGTGCCAGTTAGCTGTGTTCTCCCCCAGTAGGTTGTACTCAGTCTTTGCCATTGTTCTTAGAAAAAGTACCATGGGCAAGTCCAGGCAGTTTCACTGCCACCGTTGGAGAGCTAAAAGCAAATGGCCCACTGGGGCGGTATGTTGGGTGCTCTACCAAGTTAACTATTTTTGATTAGTGTTAGTAATTGAAAGTGAATCATGATAGGCACCCTTTCTTCTTTCTCTATGGACTCTATCTTGTACTTCAGAAAACATGCAAAAATGTATAATCACATATTTTGTTTAAGAATGTATAATTTTGTTTCCTTCCAACACTTAAATACAAAAAGTTCCCTTCTGTCTTCAAACACCAATGTCATCCATATTTTATCCTTTAAAAAAAATTTTTTTAACGTTTACTCATTTTTGAGAGACAGACAGAGACAGAGCACGGGCGGTGGAGGGGGCAGAGAGAGAGGGAGACACAGAATCCAAAGCAGGCTCCAGGCTCTGAGCTGTCAGCACAGAGCCCGACACGGGGCTTGAACCCACAAACCATGATATCATGACCTGAGCCAAAGTCGGCTGCTCAACTGACTGAGCCGCCCAGGTGCCCCAGATGTCATCCATATTTTAGATTCTTAGATAATAAACATGTTACATGAAGAGTGTTATGTGCTCACTCTTGAAATTCTCGTCTATAGTCCTTAGTCTACCTTCTGCAATCTTTTTCAACTTCCTGGCTTCTCTTAAACTTCAATGAAAATGTATGTCTTTCTATCCTTGATCAAACAGCTTAATCTTCTCTTGCCCACGATTTTCAATTATACTGGCTTTGAAAGGTCTGAGGACGTTGTCTGTATTAAAGACATTGCAAACAGTCTAGCATTGTTGTAAGCTGTGCAGGCTCAAATCCCACTGGAAACCTAGATCTCAATTTATCATAACCCCGGGGCATGTCTACATTTTCTATAAACAAATTGAAATTATTTCCCCTTTTGATCTGGATATACTAAAAAAGAAATCTCTCATTTTGGGATAAAAACATGGCTTTTTTTTTTTTTTTTTAAGTTAAGGGGGTTTATTTCTCATAAAAATGGATGGATTGGGAGCCCACCAACCTTTGTGCAAGCTTCCCACCTTTCCCTTTAGTGATGGGGGGACTACAGACATCTAACCCCAGGCCTCTCTCAGCTTAAATCCCATGAACATCTCCCATTGTGGCACAGGCAGGAGATAACAAAGCAGAGATGAAGCATTATCAAGTCTTACCCAGAGGACCCTCATTTGGCGTGGAGGATGCGTTCTCTTTAGCCTTTCCTCCATCTCTGAGACCCGAATCGCGGCGCCGGCTTTCGGTTGATGGCTAGAGAGGTGAGCATACAGGGTGGGAGCTCTCTAAGTGTTTCTGTTCCTTGTCCTTGGATCCAAAGCTTCTTTATGTGTCATTATCTTTCTCATCCAAGGTGAACATGAACTATTAGGCAGTTCATAGCTCATAGAACATATGAGCTATTAGCTGGTAGAACAATTGTTTGGCTTGTGTCTAGGAATTTTCTCACATTCTTGCAGTACTGATTTTCTCCATTTAAAGCACAAAAATTTGCAGGAAGCCTGGATGGCTCAGTCGATTGAGCGTCTGACTCTTGATTTCGGCTCAAGTCATGATCCCGGAGTTGTGGGATCGAGCTCCACATTGCGCTCCACATTGAGCATGGAGCCTGCTTTTGATTCTCTCTTTCTCTCTCTCTCTCTGTCTCCTTCTGCCCCTCCCCCCCACTTGTGCATGAGCTTTCTCTCTCTTTAAAAAATAAAAATAAAAATAAAATAAATAAAGCACAAAAATTTGCTGTTCAATAAATTGTCTTCTTTTTGCCTTGTACAGTGAAGGAATGATTCTTGGTTATTTACCTAAAGGTTTGTCATACTCAAAGGGAGTACTACATTGAGGTGATACTCGTAAGGGAACAGCTTGGATACAAAGGAGCAACATGTTTTTGTTTCCCGGGTTTATAAAAAAGTACCTTTTTAGATCAGAGCCTGATGCGTGCACATTCTAAGTACAAAACCTGGAATTAAAACAGGCAAACCTTTTTTACTGAATAGAATTCTCTGTACAGGTCAAGGAAATGCCAAACTTAACAGATGTCTTACACTGTGCCCTGAAGGTCAATAAATTAGAGTTTTGTTGAACCAGGAAGAGGAAGGAATTCCAGAACTTCAGGTCCCCCAATGGAAATGCCCCTTAGGACAAGTCTAAACTAGGGAAATAGCACTGGATCTCTTCCAAGTCAGTTGGCCCAGTGTAGTGTAACTCATTTCTGGGCCCCCTGAAGCTGTTTGTTCAACTCTGGCGTCTACAACTCTACAGTGTCAAAGGGAGTTAATCATTAGCAAGTGTGAATAATGTCAGCATAACAAGGCATGATTGCAGTTCTCTCTGTTTTGACAAAATTTTAAGCATTTGTCAGAATAATAATAAAAAAAACAACAACCAAAAACATGACCACAGAATGTTAAAGTAGCATGGAATTTGGGGAACAGTTAACTCACTTTCTAGAGTTGTAAATCACCATTCTCATTGTTTTTCTAGAAAAGAAGTGGCGTGATACTCTCCAGATTATATAGGGTTGCTGACTGGCCTGGGGTAGTCTGATCTGGCTCAAGGCAACTTGTCTCCAGAGAACCCGATTTGGAGAATGATCTAAAGGTTTAAGTGTAGGGCCTTAAGGCTTTCCATTCTCTTCTGTCAGAGACACCAAGTACTGTTGCACAAATAATGTGGATGCAGCTGCGTTCCAGAGCCTAATAGGCCTCCTGCTTGTCCCCTGGACTGGGGAACAGAACGAGTCCAAAACCTCTCCTTGGATGAGAATCACGGGAACCCTGAGTTCTGAACTCTGAAGTTGGGGACAGGAGGTAAAGAAACATTCTAGATGCATCGAAAGATGAATTTGCCTTGGCCTCATCTGAGTTCTGGTTGAAAAAGAGATGATCGCCCTAAAACGTAATCAAGAATTCTAGCAACCACCCCAACTGGCTCTAGAGAGTCAAGGGAATGAGGGGGCACTCGGCCAAGCTCCATGATGGCAGCTGAGTCCTAAACCCCAGGGTGTCTCTGAAAATCAGTCATGTGTTATAACTGGGATAATTATCAAGTTCTTCCACGAGGTGCACAGACAGGCTTCATCTTTTCCTGGGACCAGCACCCCTGAGGTATGCCCTCCTTTGGTTAACGCCACACCACTCATTTACCTTGTTGCTCAATCCAGAATGTCAGGACACACTGAATCAACTACCAAATCCTACTTCCTAAGCTCTCCAATGATCTGTCTCCTCTCTCTTCTTGCTGTCATTGGCTTAGTTCAGATATTGTAATTTTCTCTTGTTCTAGCTGGCCTTCATGATCTTCAAATTCAGGCATGATGCTGTTAGAGTCACCTCTTTAAAATCAGGAATTGATCCCAGCACTGCCCTGCATGTTCTGTGTGTCCCTTTCCAATGGATAAAGCCCAGCCCTTGGGAATGGCCTGCCATTTGCTTCCTAACTACGGCTTTGCCTTCCACTCTGGCCCCATTTCCATTCTTTCCAGCCTTACGCCAGTCTTTGGAGTTTTATGCATCATGGACTTTCACACCTCCTGGCTCCCTCAAGCTGTTCCCTCTACCTAGGATACTCTCTGTGTGTGGCCAACTTGAAAATGCCATTTAACTGTCCTTAGAAGGCTTTTCTTTTATTGCCATTCTCTTTGTCCTCTCCCTTGTCTCTGCCACCTTGCATTAATTACCCCCTCTATATTCCATATGTCCTCATTGTCTATCGAAGCATGTACCACATTGTATCAGAAGCATTTATTTATGTCTGTCTCCTTTGCAAGACTATGAGATTCTGGAAGGCAGAGCCTGTTGCATTCATTTTTGTATCCTCATTCCCTAACACACCAGTACTGAGTACCGTGGAAGTTTTTGAAGTGCATGGAGCTGGAGGTTAGGCAGTTGTTAGCATTTGCATTCAAGTACGCAGACTTGAGTCAAACCATCATGTTCGGTTAGGTCATAAAATGAAATGATCCTAACTTAGTAGTTCTCAGTCTTGCTGCACTTTGCAATTGCCTGGAGATCTTAGAAAGTATTGAGGGGAAGTTGGTCTCAGAGAGGAGGAACAGGTCGGTCTGGGAGCCTTCTTGCAAGATCATCCTGGTTCCCATTTCCTGAGGCTCTGACCTAGTTGAGCTGGAGCGTGGTGGGACATCAGGATTTAAAACAGTTGCTAATGTGTGAAACTAATGTGTACTAAGTTTGAGAGCCACAGTCCTACGCGAACCCACCATATAAAGCATAAATTGATATACTTGGTGTCTTTCTGACATGTTTCATAACTTCTTTCTCTTTCTACTCCTTCAAATATCGACACCGAAGGCAGTTAGAGACTCAGTCCAAATATGGGAGAAGCTTTCAACCCTGGCCACACAGTATAACCATTACTCAGGAAACTTCAAAAATCCTGATGCCTGGAATCATAACCTAGAGCTTAAAGAACACATAGACTTCTCTACATCACTCTGGATGGCAGCCTCCATATGCCATCATCACTCTTGCGGGATGATGATATTTTGTCTCAAAGACATTGGGAGAGAAGAAAGGAGGGATACTGGAGAGCAGAAAGGGGATAAATCGGAAGGAGAAAAAATTACATATGACACTTCATGGGGATATTACCAATAACAGGTTTAGGTTTCATTCAGGGACACTAAAATAGGTGATTGGAAATTGCTTTCACCTCATGCTTCTTAGCTACCGATTCTTGCATTTGGTAATACTTGTCATGATGTGAAGGGACAACCGAGACTTGGTACTCTATGCAGACATAAAAATCCTCATCCATTAGGGAATCTGGTTGAGGAAGGGGAACCAACAGAAGGATCCCTCCTTTCATACTTGGATAGGATACTCAGGTGGCAGCCTGGCACCAGTGGTTCATTGATGAAGTCAAAGCAGTGATGCTTTATTCCCTGTTAGCCTGTCCCACGGAACTCTTGATCGTTTCCCTTGAAGTAGGAGAAACAAATGCTGCCCTTTATACTTTCCTCTAAGAGAGAGAGAGAGAGAGAGGAGATGAAGCTGTTTTCATTGTGCTCTTTGTGGATATGGCTTATGTCCATCCCTCTCCACCCTTAATTCATTGCACACTTAAAAACAGCAAATGAGACAGAGACACTGACTTCTAAAATACAAATTTCAAAGAAGTAGTGCATAGGGCACAGAGTGTTGTTTATCGAAACAGTAGATATAACAAGACAAAAAGCAGATAGAAGTATTCCTCTGAAGTTTGTATTTTCACCAGACTCAGTTGTGGGTAGGCATGGTGAGTACGTATGTGGCCTTTACAATTATGAACGGTTGTTGTGACATATGCTTTTTCAGGTGGAACCTATTGCTCTAAGTTTAAGAAGGTCAATGGTTTCTACTCCCTGATGGCTTTGAAAGTGTCTAGGACTCTGTCATTTTCAAGTCAAATGTTTACTTTGCTGACAGTGCAATGAAGTGTTTCCATTCTCTTACATCTAGTAGATGCTTTCTATGGTCAAGTCCTAAGGGTGCTCTTACTAAACTTGAATGGGTGCTATCTTTTATACTTATGCTTGCTTTTTATCATATTTAAACATCATGGTAGGTCATTTCTGAGATGGTCTTTAATGATGCCTGTCTCCTGGTATTCACTGCCTTGTATAATCTCCTCTCCTTGAGTAACTTGCTTCTAATGAATACAGTATCTCAGTCTTGAGGGGATGCTGATTCTGTGATTAGATTACAAGAGGCTGTGACCTCTACCTTGGTAGCAGACACTCTCTCTTGCAGGCTTGTTGCAAAAGTTGCCACGTTTGGGAAGCCCACAGGGTGAGGATCCAAGGTCAGCCTCCAGTCAATAGCAAGCTAGAAACTGAGCCCCTTGGTTCAACAGCCCAAAAAGGAATTCAAAGCTGCCAGCTACCACATATGTGAGCTGAGAAGCAGATTCTTCCCCAATTAAGCTTTCAGATGAGACCCCAACTTTAGCTGGCCTTAGTTGATTGCAACCTTGTGAGAGACCCTGAATTAGAGAACCCTAGTTAAGCTGCCCAGATTCCTGACCCACAGAAACTATGGGATAATGTGTGTTGTTTTAAGTGGCTAAATTTGTTACCTAGCAGCAGATAACTGATACAAACACTATTTGAAACATTCTTTTTTCCCTCTCTCCCTTTTTAAAAAAAATTTGAGTATAGCTGATACACAATGTTACATTAGTTTCAGGTGTACAACTTAGTGATTTGACAAATTTGTATCATATACAGTTCTTCCATTGTTATCGATGTTTGGGGTCATCTTACCTCTATGAAAACAGTATACAATTCTGGAAAAGAGAGATGGTTTCTTATATGCCTTGGTATCCTCCTTAAAGTATTTAGTGAAGGATTTTGCATAGAGTAAATGCCCATTAAGTACTTATTAAATGAATGAAAAAAGGTATGTTTGTTCCTGATATTTTCAGAAAAGAACTTGGATTCACGCCTCCTGATATTTGTCATCTGTGATTCTGCCATGTTTGTATAGTTAAGCGAGTCATGCTTATTTCTTCTCAGTTAATAAAGAAAAATGGATTCCCCCCCCAAAAACATTACAATTATTTTTTCTAGGAATTTGGAGAATAAGCAGTCCTATATTTTGCAGGTTTAATGAAGAGCCAAATTGGATGTACTTTAGAAAATGGGGTAAAATATATTTGGACAACAAATTCTGGATCCTGATTATTTTCTGTCTGCCTCTGCTCACATTTTTCCTACTATTCACTGTAAATGGTTATCATTTAGCTAGTCATGTAAGAAGAAGATGCATTTGTAGCATGATGCATCTTTAACTCCAATAGTAGAAGAATGTTGTAGTCATTTTTGGCTTGTTGACATCTTTGTTGTTTTTTTTTTTTTTAATTTTTAAATGTTTTCAAATTTATTTTTGAGAGAGAGAGAGACAGAGAGAGACAGAGCATGAGTGGGGGAGGGGCAGAGAAAGAGGAGGACACACAGAAACCAAACCAGGCTCCAGGCTCTGAGCTGTCAGCACAGAGCCCAGGTGGGGGGGGGGAGCTTGAACTCATGAACCGTGAGATCATGACCTGAGCCGAAGTCCGACGCTTAAGCGACTGAGCCACCCAAGCACCCCTTGTTGACATCTTTGTTAAGAAAGTCATGCATCAATCATTTACCACTATAATCTAATCAACAAGAAAAATCAAAAAAATATCAATATAAAACCAACAAGTCATATTATAATTAATAGTTTGCTTTTTTTCTCATCCCTCAGCCTTTCAGTGCATCTATTTTTTTTTATTTTATTATTAAAAAAAATTTTTTTTAATGTTTACTTACCTTTGAGAGAGATAGAGAGACACACTGCCAGCAAGGGAGGGGCAGAGAGAGAGGGAGACAGAATTCGAAGCAGGCTCCAGGCTCTGAGCTGTCAGACCCAATGCGGGGCTCAAACTCACTAGCTAGGAGATCATGACCTGTGTGGAAGTCAGACGCCTAAACGCCTAAAGACTGAGCCACTCAGGCGCTCCTCAGTGCATCTATTTTAGATACAGAGGACCAGGAAGGGCAGATTAAAGGTAGATTTCCCATTGTTGTCTAGAGGAAGTGATACTTGCCTTTATCTTTCCTTTCTTTACAGTGCAAGATGCTTTCACAAGATAACACTACTTCCCTGAATAGCTTCCCCATTCTTGCTCCATTGTAGTAGCATTTTGGGTTTGGACTTCCAAGTTTATAGCTGCTTGTGTTCTCACTCTGGCAGAAAGACATCCTCTCCCTCGGGCACCTTACTGTGTAACTCACTGCTTTGAACTACAGCCATATGGGTGTGTGATCAATCTGTCCTCCTCAAGAAATGCAACTACGGCAGGCAAGGGAATCCATCTGGATCCTCTGTGGCTCTTTGAGAGATGGGGGAGAGCCTGTTAAGATTGAAGAGGCAGTAATTCCTTCCAGGTGTAGTCAGAGACCCCTCTTTAGTCTAGATAGCTCAAGACAAAGCATCCTAAACCTTGGTCTCTGGCCACATTCTTTCCTGGTGGGTAAATGGGGATAAAGTTAATGGCAGTTCTAACCCCCACAGGAGTTATTTCCAATTCCAAACTATGTGCTGCCTTTAAGTCTGGTACAGGAACTACATGGACGAACTACATGGAAAAACTTCTGAATTTCAGCAAGTCAGTTGGCAAATTCTTTTGTGAATTTGAAGGAACGTGTAGGTTAGATGATCCTGTGTTTAGACAGTATTGACGTGACCACTAGTTTCTGGAGATTACCGATGTAACGATAATTGTCAACCTGCAGGATATTTGAAGAGGGTCTCTCTTTAACCTGTACTGTTCAATATTATCAGTGACTTGGATGAGATCATTCAGGACACACTGATCACCTTGGTTGGTTATGGGAAGCAGGATGAGTTAAGCAAATAAACTGAAAGACAGAATAAAAATCCAGAAACAGTGGGTGAAATCTAACAAGATAAACTTCAATAGGGATAAATGTAAAGTCCCACAATTGGGTACACCACACACACACACACACACACACACACACACACACACACTTCTTTCTCCTGGATGAGGAAGGGTTATGTTCTGAAGCCTGGACTTGAGGGTAGTATTCAGGTATGGGGGATCGAGGTGTAGAGGACGGGGTGGCAATCTTGGGGTGATGCTGAATCAAAAGCCAGCCAGGCGAATCAACAGAGTGACCCAAAGAGGTTAGCTCGGAGGGAGGGGGCATCTAGCTACCAAGCCAGTGGGATGGAGGGTTGTGACAGAAAAGTCTTGAAGAGGATGGGAGACGGAGGTTATAGGCAGAGCCTGGGGCAGTTCCTGTGCTCTTGGTTGCTTTGCTATTTTTTTCCATTGCAGTGGCTTTAGGCATGGGTGGGGAAGGAACAGTTAAAGGCACCAGCCAGGTGTGGACAAGCATAAATACAAAAAAGGGGAACTTGGTCTGGGAGAAGCACGTAGGTAAAAAGGCTCAGGGATCCCTGTTGAAAGCATGATGTGAGTGAAGATTAAATTGTGGTTGCCAAGAGAGCTCACTTGATCTCTGGCTGCATTGATAAATGTCAATTATATTTACCACGATGCTTGGTCTGTTATCTCCTAGTGTACTGGTCCAGTAGTGGGTAACATGCCTTAACAAGGATCATCGACACACCAAAAGGTAGCTAGAAGAGAGGTTTCATTCATTCGTTTATTCACCAAATATTTATTGAACACCTACAAAGTGAAGGTACTTTTCTAGATGCTGGGGATTTAGCTGCAAACAAGACAGACAAGGTCTTGGCTCCCATTAGCCTTCATTGTAGTGGGGAGGGAGGAGCAGTGAAGCAGTACACAGATAAATAATTATATATAGAAATAAGTCTCATGGAAAACAAAATGGGATGATGTGCTGGGAAGTGACTTAATAAGCAAAAGGAGGGAGTTAACTTATACAGGGTGGGCAGGGAAAGCCTCCCTGAAGAGCTCACATCTAAAGGATGAGTAAGACTCAAGCATAGGAAGATCCAGGAAACGAATTCCTGGAAGGAGTGGCTAATCCAAAGGTGCTGAGGTAGGAAAAAGCTTGGAGCGTAGAACGAGGGACAGAAATCTGGGAAACAGTGAGCAAGGAAGAAAGTGGTATGAAGGGAGATCAAAAAGGCAGGAGGGGTTGGTGGTAGTAAGGGGATGCAGGCTGGTCCCATTTGTTTGATGGTATGAAACGATTGTGTTTACAGCACTTACTACCTACCAGGCAAGATTCTAAGTGCTTTACAAATAGTTAAAAATGCTTTCACAACCATGATTTCATTTGTAACATTAAAAAGTCATACTAAGTGGGAGTTTTATATGTAGTGACCTTGACCTTGACTGTGAAATACGGAGAGAATAAATGAGTTGCCCAAGAACCACATCCTGTGATATGTTCAACCTGCAGAAACTATACCTTAGAGATGGGCATCGCGGCCAGGTTTGAATATTTCATGGACTCTGCTCAGTAATCCATAATCCTTGACCTGCGACCCTGTAAGTCCCCTCTTCACACTGAGTCGTGTCTAATCCTTGCCAAACTGATCTTTTTTACTTTGTATTATTCTTTTCTTTCATCAAAATCTCAGGGTACTCGAAGAGTGGCTCCAGTTCATGGTTATTTATTTATTTATTTATTTATTCATTGAAAGAGAGGGAGGGAGGGGCAGAGCGAGAGAGAGGATCTCAAGCAGGCTCCAGGCCCAGCGTGGAGCTTGGTGACCCCAGGATCATGATCTGAGCTGAAATCAAGAGTTGGATACTTAACTGACTGAGCCACCCAGGCGCTCAGGTTTTTGTCTTTACATGAGGGAAGAAGGAGCGCATCATCAGCATATGCAAGCCTGATGCCTGCTCTCATTTATTTATTCAGTTAACAAATATTTAATTGAGTATTTCTCCTGGGCAAGAGACACTGTGCTTGGTGCTGGGTGTAGACAGGTCAATGAGACAGGTACAGTTCCTGTCCTTACGCAGCTTATGCTCAGTGAAAGAGACAGATGATAAACGATAAAAACAAATACCTATGTAATTTCAAGTTTTATTAAATTCTAAGGAAGTGATGACATATATTTTTGTTATTTAGAAAATGTTTATTTATTTATTTTTGAGAGAGAGAGAGACAGAGACAGAGACAGAGAATCCCAAGCAGGCTCTTTACTGTCAGCACACAGCCCAACATGGGGCTTGAACCTACAAACTGTGAGATCATGACCTGTGCCAAAATCAAGAGTTGGATGCTCAACTGATTAACAGGTGCCCCTATTTTCAATATTTTTGATGTATTGTAATTTATACTGAAATTTGGCAGCTCAAACAACCATTGTCATTTACTTTGCTCACAAATCTGCTACTTGGGGAGGGCTCAGTGGGAAACGCTTATCTCTGCTCCACACAGCACCAACTGTGGCTTGAGAAGGGTGGAAAGATCCACTTCCAAGGTGACTGACACATATTTGTTACTGGTTACCAATTGGGAGCTCAGCTGGGGTTGTGGCTGAGGGCTTCATTTCCTCTCTGCTTCAGCCTCTCTATGGGACTGCTTGGGCGTCCTCACAGCATGGTGGCAAGGTTCTGAGAAACTGTCAGTCTTTTCAAGCCCTGGGTCCAGGACCCAGTGTCATACACCATTGGTCAAGCAGTCAAGTCCACCTATATTCAAGGGAATCTAGGGCAAGAATGGTCTTAAACCCCAACTGTGGCCACCTTTGATCTATCACAGTCTGTCAATTCATAAGTTTCTATTTTGCGTCCAGTACCTTAGAGAGGGGTTTATTTGTTTGTTTGTTTTGTGTGTGTGTGTGTGTGTGTGTTTGCCTGCAAATTTTTCCTACAATTAGGAAGTGTTGACATTGGTTTATAGGTGATGGCTTAGGTGTGAGTTTATGGTCTGACACATGAGGATTATGAACAGATTATCGTGCTTCTCCCTTGATTATTTTCTTTAAAAACAACATGTATTAAATAAATAAGAATAAAAGAGCAAGACATCAAATATGAATGTCTTTGGAAAATTAAATATGGATTCTTACATTTAAAAGTTTTAAAAAACAGTAGTCCCTTAACTGACCCTTGTTCTGTCATGAGGTTCTGAATCTTATGGGGTTTTTATATGTCTTACAATATCATAATCATGCTAGGCTTCGTGTTCAGAGTCCTTCAACGTGTTTATTGGACTATCAGTGGTTGTCAGATGCATATTAAGAAAAAGTATGCTTAGTTTGCTTGGTGGTTAGCTAATGAACAGACTTCCTTTTTGGCTGACTCTCTCCTATTTCAGTTAGCCTCCCCCTGCTGGGTGAAGGTGGAAACACCTGGTTTGAATTCCATTTCTTTCCCTTTCTGTGGATCACTGGTAACTTAACCTTTCTGGAATTCAGTTTCTATAACCAGGAAACAGAGGTAACAATACTAACTTGAAAGGTGTTTGGGAGGAATTCGTAGGCTACCTTCAGTGAATCATCTGGGCACAGAGTTAAGTGTTCAATAAATGTTAGTTTCCTTTCTCTTCTCTGGGCTCACCCCCATTTTTGTCTTTCTTGCCTTGAGGCTAAGTTGTGGAGAGAGCAATAGCATATTTTTAACAGTCCTCCAGGCATCACTATCTCCCCTTAATCCCTGACTAACTTTGAAAGCTTTGGTGCTAAAACATGGTATTGCTGATTAAAAAAAAAAAAAAAAAAAAAGACACCCACGCCTGTATGCGCACACACATCATGGTATTTCTGTTTGCTCACTTAGCAGTGGAACTCAAAATCTAGCTCATTGAAAACCGTATCTCTAAGTCCTGTGACAATAAAAACTAACTTCAAACAAATTTGAACAGAAGCAGCGGATTTTGAAACACAGATTGTTTTCGTCCACAGCAGCAAACGTTCCCTTTATTTTCTTCTTTTCACTGGTGGCCTCATCCTTTTCAACCTTGCTTTCAACGCTGCCCAAGGGAAGGCATCAGAAGCAGGGAGGGGCAGCCCCCTCCACGGTTCAAACTCTGACCCCTGCAGACCCTTCCCACATATACTTCAGAGCAGCCTAGTTTATCCCTTCCGGAAGGTTTGTTTATTCCTTGGACAGATTCTATTTGCAACTGGCAGATCAGGAGAGAGGAGAGGAAGGAATTACCGCGGATGGCTGGAGCGGAGAACTCATGAAGGGAAGGCTCCGGGGCTTTGCCAATGGGGCATCTGGCCGGAAAATCTGTGGATGAATCAGCACAAGTGGCTGCTTGCTGTTACAGAAATGACCAAAATTGCATATTCTAGTGATCATTGCTGATGGTATCTTGGTAAGAGTGAAGGATTGCCGTGGAAGAATGCTCACCTATTGGTGGGTGAGATGTAGGAGTCTTGAGACATTGCACTGAGCCTTTTGAAAGCACGAGGCCAGTCTCCAAACATCTTTTAAAGTCAGCATCCAGACTTTCAAATCTTAGGCTATCTCTGTGTGCTATTATAAATTGATGCCATTATAAAGATGTTAATACCCATCTTTTCTCCTGGAATCATGAAAAGGACTAGCTTTAATATGGAATTGGATATTAAAAGCAGTTTCTTATCCATGTGTCCTAAAGCAACCAGTGACATCCATGATTAATTAGTGCAAGGGTGATTCCTGGAATGCTAATTGTCATTCCATGGTACAAAAATCACAACTGGGGTTTTTCTTCCTTCCTTTCCCTTCCCTTCCCTTCCCTCCCCTTACCCTTTCTTTCTTTCTTTCTTTCTTTCTTTCTTTCTTTCTTTCATGACTTTCTATATCCAAATCTAAATATCATTTGCTTTAGATGATTAACATAACTATGCTTGGTAATTAAAGCTGCCAAATATTTTGTATTTTTGTTTAGCCAAATGGCAATTCAAAGTCATATTTAGGGGCTCCTGGGTAGCTCAGTCGCTTAAGTATCTGACTTTGGCCCAGGGCATGATCTTGCAGTTTGTAGGTTCAAGTCCCGGGTCAGGCTCTGTGCTGACAATTCAGAGCCTGGAGCCTGCTTCAGTTTCTGTGTCTTCCTCTCTCTCTGCCCCTTCCCCACTCATGCTCTGTACGTGCATGTGTACATGTGTGTGTGTGTGTGTGTGTGTGTGTGTCTGTCTGTCTGTCTGTCTCTCAAAAATAAACATTAAAAATATTAAAAAAAATAAGTCACATTCAAAGGGTACAAATGCATATAAATACTTCACCACTACAGGCATCATAATTTCTGATGACAGGTTTTGTTTACAGACATCTTTGTGGTCAAAAGACTTTTTGCTCTAACTTTTTAGTACTCTGTGAATACTAAGCTTTTAAAAATTATTGTGGTAAAGATACATGACAAAATTTACCATTTTGATCATTTTAAGCATACAGTTCTGTGGCATTAAGCACAGCCACAGTGTTGTGCTGTGACATAACCACCAACCGTCCACAGAACTCTTTCATCTTTCCCAACTGAAATTCTGTACCTCTTAAACTCTGATTTCTTATTCCCTCCTCCTCCCCCTGACCCTCTCCCCTGCCCACCACCCCTACCCCCAGCCACCATTCTACTTTTTGTTCATGAATTTGATTAGATACCTTATGTAAGTGGAATTATATTACCTTTGCCCTTTTGTGATTGGCTTATCTCACTTAGCATAATGTCCTCAAGCTTCATCCACGTCATAGCAGGCATCAATTTTTTTTCTTTTTAGGACTATTGTATATATACACCCCTTTTGTGTATCCATTCATCTGTTGATGGACATTCAGGTTGCTTCCACCTTTTGGCTATTTTTTTTTTTTTTTAAGTTTTATTTATTTAAGTAATCTCTTTACCCCACTTGGGGCTCGAACTTACAACTCTGAGATCAAGAGTGACATGTTCTTCCGAATGAGCCAGCCGGCTTCCTCTCTACCTTTGGGCTATTGTGACTAATGCTGCTATGAGTATGGACATACATTTTTTACACCGATGTAGACTATTATTATGTACTTGCTCATGTAACTCTCAGGTTAGTTCTTTTCAAGGAAGAGTTAATGCTGGCCGCCCTCCCGTGGTGATGTAATTTTGTGTCTTGTTATGTGAATTATTTCCTGCTTACGGGGACTGGTGTCCAGTGACACCCGTGAATGTTGCAACTCCATCTCTGTCCTACTCACTTTTATTTAGGGAAATGTTTGAAAAGGATCCCTATTGCTTAAAATTAAAGCTTGGAAACTGCCTACTTGGGTTGGAGTCACCCAAAAAAGAAAAATGTGAAAAATGAGACCAACTTCAAAGGAGCTGAAGTGCTGCTCGAGTCAGGCACATCCCGGAAATGCTGCTTCCGCTACCCTGTGCCAGGCTACGCGCCGCCATTCGAACTGGTATTGAACATCCCCATGGTTTAGAAGAAAAGGGCTCTGGTTGTATTGACTTTATGACCCAGAGCACATATGGCAGCCCCAGTGCTGTTATAAAGGATTCAGACATCCCAGAATTGAGTTAAAAAAACCCAAAATCTCAAGACCAGGGTTCCTTTGGGTATTCGGTCACGGGCACCAGTGTGTGTAGATGCCTCGCTGCTCTGGAGAAGCAACGGTATCTGCACTTCTTCATTCAGCTAAACCTCCTGAGTAGAGTGAGCCTTCTCTCCTCCTGCTGGTACGACCTGGGAAATATTTCTAACATTTGGAGAAGAAGCCACGTTATCCGTCTTTTGACCGTGGTGGGGCCTGTGGGGTCATCTTTTTATTTACTGTGTATTTGCTTTTGACCTTCAGTAGGGTCCTAGTGACACAGCCGAAACAAAGACAAGGAAATAAAACAAACAGCGGCAGAACAAAACGAAAGACTTTAATCATTTCCAGGTGTGACCACGCCAATGGTAACACGGCCCTTTGCTCATATGGGGATGTTACGTGAGGAACCATCTGAGTTCTACATACCTTATGCAGTCATCTGTCACATGTTGTAACACACATGATATATCACATGTTACAACACAGCAAGCATCAGACACGCACTGTGCTTTTCCCCTAAGCCCCTCTTCCATTTCTACCTTGGCGGCCTAAGGAACAGGCAGTGTGACCACAGGGCTGGTAGGAGGGCCCGGGAGTCCTTAGGCAGCCCAGCTGTGGGAACAAAGAGCAGTTTGGGGTGGAGAGGGCCTGGAGGAATTAGTGCCTGGCACATCGGAGTCTCTCAATATAAGGTTATAAGAATAAATTAGTGGAGGAGAAGCATCCTTGTGACCAGAGACACAAACTGGCAATCGATATCTATTATTAATTCCACTTTGCAGATGGAGAGACTGAGTTACGGAGAGATTAATTGATTTACATGGGCTCAGCCAGCTAGCTACTTAATGTCAGGAACAAGACCAGACTTTATGTTTCCAGGCTCAGAGCCGAAAGTGTTTGTACTAGATTTATGCACTTGCTGACCCGTTCCTGCTGATGGCCACTTTGATAAATCATCTCAATTAGAAGCAGATGTTATCATGGTATACACAGAGGCACGTCTTCCTGAGGTTCCAAAACAGTGAGGGCACTCTTTTACGGTTTCCTGTCTGTGTGTGGGTCTGTGTTTGTACAACCCTCACAAACAAATAAGCAGGCCCTAACAGCAGCAACAAACAGCAACACAACTAGCTGTGGTCGTATTGCAGTTTTCAGAAGAACTTAAGTATTAAGTCACATGTATTTCCCTAGAGATCGTGGTCAGCTTTGCCTGGAAAATGAGCAGTAAATCTAAGAGCTTGGTTGTATAGAGTAATTGGAAATCACTCACACAGCAATGGAAGTTTCTGGGAATCTTGATCTGGAAAACAATAATTATAACAATCCTTCCTTCCTTTACGACATCTGGTACTAACATCGCGTTCTGGGAATCTTCATTTGCATGTGGAGATTTTCTTAAATCATTTCTTTTTCATTAGTATTCATATGGCTTTTATTTTCTTGTAATAATTTCCTTTTTTGATTATAAACTTAACGTACGTAAATTTTGTAAGAATTTGGGGAAGATGCGTAAAGGTATAAAGATAAAATAACATCACTTATAATTCATTACGCAGAGGTAACCCCTGTTTTTTTTTTTTAATTTTTAAGTTTATTTATTTTGAGAGAGAGAGAGAGAGAGAGAGAGCATGCGAGCAGGGTAGAAGGAGGAGAGAGAGAGAATCCCAAGCAGGCTCCGTGTTGTCAGTGCACTCACGAACTGTGAGATTGTGACCTGAGCAGAAATCAAGAGTTAGATGCTTAACCAACTCAGCCACCCAGGTGCCCACTCAGAGATAACCATCCGTTAACATTCTGGAATATATACCCTTCTACACTTTCATATATACATACACATACATTTTGTCGTGCAACTTGCTTTTGCTTTTCACTTAAAGATATATTGTGAGAATTTCTCCATGCAATTAAATATTCTTCTAAAACACAGTTGTTGTTGTTGTTGTTTGTAAGGTGGTAAGGTTTTCTACCATATTGATGTACCATATTTGCTTGACCTTTTCCTTATGGTGAGATTTTAACCAAATTCTGACTTTTATTGTTCATATGCAAATGGAAAATACAGAATCTATTTTTATATATGTAGACTTTCTTTTGGAAATACATTTATTTTGAGCAGTGAAGTATCTGGTCATCATTTTGAGCAACTCTTTCCTCCTGGGAGCCTGGAAGTAGAACAAAAATGGGAAAAGAAACAAGATAATGATCGGAGTCGGGGCAAGTTAATGTTAATCGAGCTATAAAAGCTCTTCCTTCCTTCCTCCTTCTCTCCCTCCCTCCTTCCTTTTCTCTCTCTCTCCCTTGCTTTAATGATTGCTTACTATGTGTCAGGCATAGTGAAGCATGCAATAACAAGAAG
Source organism: Panthera onca (assembly GCF_046562875.1). Lineage (NCBI taxonomy): Eukaryota > Metazoa > Chordata > Mammalia > Carnivora > Felidae > Panthera > Panthera onca. The sequence continues at coordinate 48,297,776 of NC_138350.1, forward strand.
CAGTTCTGGTCTCTTCTCCAATCAAGGCAGAGGGTGGGGGCTGAGATGTGTGAAGTGGATCGTGGGAGGACAATGGAGACACTGGTTACCTGAGATTGTTATTAGCCTTGCAGAAAAGGCGAAACAGGCAATTGCTGACCTTCAGGGATTTGAGGGCACTATTTAAAGGGGCATGTGTGCATGTGTGTGAGTGTATGTGTGTGGTGTGCATGCATTTTAATGGTGGCCAAGGGCACGGGGTGGAGAGAGGGGGTCGGATGAGTTGTGTGCCCTCCACCTGGGAGAGCTTCGGTGCTTCAATTCTCATCCCTGAAAATAATAATAACATGACGTTCCCACCTTGAAGACCCCGGAGTTTCTTAAAAGTCTCAAGGAAGTTTATTCTTGGCCCTGGATACTGCATAATGTTGTACGCTTTTGCCTCGTTTGTCCACATATATGTCAATCAAATTGCAAAATCTTAGTAGCAGACAAGTCAATAATAGAAAAGAAGGGGGATTGCCACCAGCTGTCTTCTGGTCTCCTGTTTTTGTTCTCAGACCAGATTCTCTCCTCTTCTGAGCACGCTTCCTCTTGGGATGGATGTGGCTGGTGTCTAGACAAAACTACATCATGTCCTGTCATGACTGTGTCTCTGGGGTCACAGGGACACATTGGGTCTCAGGGTGTTGTCTGGTCAGTCAGGCTGCTGTTGCCGTCTGGTCTTGGTGTCCCAATTGGAAGGCAGTTCTTCTATACTACTGACCTCTCCCTCACCTCCACACCCCCTCCCCAGGATCCCGCCAGAATCAGACAAGCTTTCTGCTAGCCCGCCATTATCCTTAACCACAATGGGGACTTCTCTCTTGACTTCTTACTCCTAAGATCTCACCAAGGGCCCATTCAATAACGGGGCAACTGATTATCTGGTATAGGGTGGCATGGCTTAGTTAAACTTGGGAGACAGAAACATTTTTGTGGTCATGTCTTGAAGTACCCAGTATAATGTCATCTTTGATTTGAGTGATCAAAACAAACACTCCACATAAATGAAGAACTTGGTATCTAAATGTAAACAAATTTAGTCGATGAAGGCAGATAACTGGATTCTTTGATCAAATTTCCCATAAGCCAGTAAAACAAATCATTTGAGACAGGGCTATATACACCTTAATAGAACACTATTATAATAGAAAGCTTTATTGAACAGAAAACTTTATGAATCTGAAAGTGGCTTAAAATAATGCTTTTCTAAAATTATGACTTTCAGGGGCTCCTGGGTGGGTGGCTCAGTTGGTTAAGCGTCCGACTTCAGCCCAGGTCATGATCTCATGGTTCGTGATTTCGAGCCCCACGTCGGGCTTTGTGCTGACAGCTCAGAGCCTGGAGCCTGCTTTGGGCTCTGTGTCTCCCTCGCTCTCTGCTCCTCCCCTGCTTGTGCTCTGTCTCTCTGTGTCTTAAAAATAAATAAACATTAAAAAAATATTTAAAATTATGACTTTGAGCAGTTAGAATGTGCCATATACTGTGAACTAAACTTAAAATTTCTCTTTAATATTTGAAAAACTGGAGCTTAGAGAAGTTAAGTAACTTGTCCAAGGTTACACAACCCATAAGTTCACAAGATAAAACTTGAACTCTAAAACCCTCCCTGTTAACTAATTTGCATCTTCTAAAGACTACTGTCTTTCCCACATCAATACATCATGTTATTTTATGGAATTCTCATCTTAACCCTTTGAGATGTTGTTCTTCTTTTACTAGTAGGGAAACTGAGGTCCCAAGAGAGCAAGAGAATTGCTGAAGGTACATGGTTATTATATGGCAGATCAAGAATCTAACCAGAAGTCTGTGTAACTAAGAGTCCATGAAATCTCAGTGCACCATAATTTCTTGTGGAGGCTGTATGGTTTGAAATATTTTTGGTTTCTCAAAACAGGCCTGCTTCTACCTCCATTAGTTTCTCAGACTTGAAGAATTACTAGACATGGAAATAAGTTAGGTTTGGATAGGGAGGAAAGAAAGCAACCAAGAAAAATCTTGGCAGAGACAAGAGACAGAGAGAGGGGAATTTTTTTTTTCTTTAGCCCAATTTTCAAATTGCTTTTGAATCACTTTTTTCTTTCAATCAGATTCAGAGCATGCTCCATTTATTTTCAAACCTGGCTGGTAAAATTTTGTCACAGTAATTCACATTTTCACAATCTTCACTGAAGATCACCAAATGCCTGTGCGCAGTGCTCTGAATAGCAGGCAAACCAGCCTGGAGTTCTCTCCCTGGGGAGAGTGGGATGTGGTGGGTGCTGTTCTCCTGAAGGACAGAAAAACGGAGCCACAGGAGCTCTGACACAGGAGAAGATCCAGAAAAGTAGGACACCCTGGAGGGGATTTGGCATATAACGAGGTTGAGTTAGATCCCAAATGAAGCAAAATCAAAGCAGCCTGGCCTCACACTGGAGATAGGAGTCTGCTTGGAGTTGACAAAACCCAAGCTATGGAGGGGCTTAATGACAGGAAGGGAAATGAAGACATTCCTCAGCTCTCCACCATTCTTTTCCCCAGACCCAAAGATACTCTATCGAATTTCACACAAGGTGGAAAGAACACATATGCTGCCTGCAGATGCCTCTGTCCACAGGTCATTTTGGCCCTGCCTGAAGTCCACGCTTTAAATGCATCCTCAAAGGAAATCCTAAAGGAAGTGTCTCCCCTGCCAAAATACATATGCGTGAGGAGCATGTAGACGTGCATTCCGGAGACAAGGAAGCCTTGAAGGAGAAGTTTTATTCAGAGTGCCCAAAGAGCTCCTGGCCCTGAGACCTGAGAGAGAGGATCTGCGTGTGTGAGCAAAGTCCTTGCCAACTGGTTGCTGTGGGGAACAGAAAATGCTTCCTGGCCCAGAGTAGAATCTTTCAGCCAGCTCGGGCAGGGTTGGCCAAGGTTTTATATGGAAGTTTGCATTCTTCAGGCAGGCAAAGTAGTTGGCATTGAAGCAACAAAAGCATTCCCTGGTGGGAAGCTACATCTTTTACTTTTCTGATGTATGCCTTTCTATGTCCAGGTTGCCCCAATTTTTATTCGCCAAGGCAATTCTATGAACACAGGCAAACAAACAAAAGAACAGTAACACCGAGGAAACACGTTAGCATATAAAACACACGCACATGCGCACACGCATGCACACTTACCCACCTTGGGACCACACTCTCAACAATTAATATCTTAAAAGAAAATTTTTTTTAATGTTTATTTATTATTGAGAGACAGAGAAACACAGAGCATGAGCAGGGGAGGGGCCGAGAGATGGAGACAAAGAATCTGAAGCAGGCTCAGGGCTCTGAGCTGTCAGTACAGAGCCTGACGTGGGGCTCAAACCCACAAACTGCGAGATCATGACCTGAGCCGAAGTCGGACGCTTAACCGACTTAGCCACCCAGGTGCCCCAACAACTAATATCTTAATAACTTCTTTTTAAAAAAATATTTATTTACTTTTGAGAGAGAGAGAGAAGGGCAGAGGGAGAGGGAGACACAGAATCTGAAGCATGCTCTAGGCTCTGAGCTGTCAGCACAGAGCAGGTCGTGGGGCTGGAACCCACAAACTGTGAGATCGTGACCTGAGCTGAAGTCGGGGCTTAACCGACTGATCCACCCAGACACCCCATCTTTTTTTTTTAATGTTTATTTATTTTTGAGACAGAGAGAGACAGAGCATGAACGGGGGAGGGTCAGAGAGAGAGGGAGACACAGAATCCGAAGCAGGCTCCAGGCTCTGAGCTGTCAGCACAGAGCCTGACGTGGGGCTCGAACTCACGGACCGTGAGACCATGACCTGAGCCGAAGTCGGACGCTCAACCGACTGAGCCACCCAGGCGCCCCAGACACCCCTATCTTAATAACTTCTTGAGATGGCCCTTGCATTCAGGACTATTTCATCCTTCGACTAACCACATTTTAAAATTACTGTCTTTTTAAAAAAGACTGACTGACTGTCAGCCTGGGAAGCACCCAGGGCCTCATGTTTAGAGATTTGGACTTAACTGTTCTGGAGCAGGTCTGGGGCTTGGGTGTTCTTTGCCAGCTCCCAGCATGGCTCTGGGAACCCATGGGTCATGGATTCCCAAGCAGGGCTGGGAACCCCTGACATCTGCGGAGAAGCACTACAGATGGGTCCTCACTGGCTTCAAGGATTGTGCCTGCTATACCCAGAGAAGAAGATGAGAGCAGAACTCTGAGTTGAAGCCAGATTTTAATGTGCTATTAATATGGCATTTCAAGTCAATTCTTAATGTATTTCACTGCAATACCTTTTAGATACAGGAAATCCTTTTGACCTATTGATTTTGGGGAGCAGGTCTCCAGAAGGCTTACAATGTTCCCGCAGTCCTATGTGACCACATGGTAATCTTTGGGCTTAGCAGACTACAGCAGCCTCAGCTGTAACATCCACAGAGACTCCTGTCAGGAGACACATATCTGAGACAAGACACTGGCATCTTTTCATTCACCTGTAAAATGAGGAAAAAGACAAATATAATCAATATTCAGATAGATTTCACACTCCATCTGACAGTATGAGTTAGTAATAATTAGCCTTTTTAAGTCGGTTAGGTGTGCGACTTGAGCTCAGGTCATGATCTCACAGTTTGCGAGTTCGAGCCCCGCGTTGGGTTCTGTGCTGACAGTTCAGAGCCTGGAGCCTGCCTCGGATTCTGTGTCCCCCTCTCTCTCTGTTCCTCCCCTGCTCACGCTCTGTCTCTCAAAAATAAATAAACATTAAAAATGTTTTTTTAAAAAAACTTAAGTTACCATAATTATATTGTGCTTCCCGGTTTTTAGCTGAGAAAGTGAAAGTATGTGGGTGACTTGGTCAGAGCTGTCCAGTTATGATTGGACTACAGTGAGTCCATTTCCCTCATATACTGTGGCTTTCCACTGAAGCCTCAGGAGAAATGCTTTTTGTTGTAAAGGACTGAGAAAACCCAAATGTTTTTAGATCTGAGTGGATTATTGCTGGCTCATTTGTGATATCCCAGGAGTCTGAAGCTATATTGCATCATATAGTAGAATCCCACATTTAAAAAGTATATATGCTGAAATATGTAATATATGTTACATAAAACATAATAAAAATATTCATAATTGCCTTTCATAGGATTAGTTACAGGATGATAAATTTAATATATTATCTGGATCCTCTGAAAGTCTTATACATTTGAGAAAAAACAATACACATTTCTCCCAAGACATCCTAAAAAATATCTGTAGTATACTTTGGACATTTTAACCTAGGTAAGCAGCACTTAGATTGATCTTAAAATGTTATTTTCTTATTTTTGGCTATTTACAGTTCAAAATTCAAAAAAGAGCAAATGATTAGCAGTGAAAGAGCCTTCCTTCCAGCTACCCAGTCCCCCTGCTTTGATTCAAACGGTGCTACCAGCATCTTGCGTAGAGAATTTTTATTTGTTATATTTCAGTAGAATTGGAGGAATAAGTAGATTATTCATTCAGAAAATTAAGTTTTCATAGAACATGGAGGAAGAAGGTGGCATCATCATTGAATATGAAGGACGGTGATATTTGTTGCCAAACTACTTTTCAAAACCAATCTCTACCCATTGCCTTGCAAGCGCCCTGTCTTTTCAGTAAATGCCGAAGAAATATTTGCTTATTTAATTCGCTGTTGATGGAAGGTGTCATCCATTCCTGTGAGCCTTCTTCTGTTTCTGTATCCTCTGGGAGGGTCGGTGATGAGGCAAGTCGAACCTTATTACCTCTGATTTCCCTTGGCCAGCGTGTTCCATCCCCCAGCTTGGTTGGAGACTCCAGAGGTCCCAGGCCGCTCCTTCCCACGTGTGTGGGTCAGGTGCTGCCTCGGAGCTCCAGGTTGCATTCTCGGTGCTGAGAAATGTGCAACACTTTGTCCTGAGATGTGGGGCAGGAGAGGGCTGGGGCGCTTCACCTGCTGCGTTAAGAGTTGCCTCCTACTTTCCCAGCAGGAAAGAAAGCCCAGTTGAGGTGAGGAAGCAGTTTTTTGGCTACTGCTGCATGTCAAATAGGGCTTCCCATTGTTTTGTTTACCTTATGGGCTAATTCTATGATTTTCAGTTCCAGGAGGGTTTTGCCAGGTGGTAGATATTCCAGATGACTGGGAAAGAGCGTAACAAGGAGAAACAGCACCAGGCTCTGTTTGGACCAATACAACCCCGACTTTTATTCTCTATGATCTTTTCCCTCTTTGATATCCTCATTTTCAAAAAACCCAGAAGAATATGTGAACCGGGCTGTACTGGACAGGTTGAAGCTAAGAAAGCAGTTTCCTTAGCAACTGTAGCCGTATGAAAGGCTGGCAAGTCTTCCCTGTCTCATTTTTCATTTCATTTTCTGCGGTTCCTGAAAGGAGGTCAGATGCTCTGTGTTAAGTTCACGTTGCAGTTTTGCTTGTGGTACCTTCTGTCTCAGAGCAGGGGAAGGCGGATCATTGTGCAAGTTACCGACAGCTTTTGTTTATTTCAATTAGAAATGAGCACATATACACAATCACATTTGACGGTTCTCAAGGAATCGTAGAATATTCATTTTAATCTGTGAACGGTTCAGAAACAAAAGTGTAAAAGCAAAGTAGCATCAGCTGTACGCATATTTGCAGGTCATTGGTCTTTAATGGGAGCTTTTCTGATTTCAAAGTCATATCAGAATATTCTTGGTAAAGGCAAATAGCACCCCACCTTAAAAAAATTCAAATTAGTCCTCCACTAATATGATTCCTCTTCTAAAACTATGCAAGATCTGAAATTGAGGTTTGTGGTCAATTTCAAGTTTCCAAGTTCAATTCAACAATATTTATTGCATCTCTGATTCACTGAGAACTGCGGGGGATAAGCAGATGTGATAAGATGGTCTGTGCCCTCAAGGAGTTTCAAATTTAGTAGTGGGAATAAGACAAATACGGCGTAATTACAACTACAAGGAAGAAAGTGATAAATGGTACAATGCAGTGGTTATCGACCTTGACTGCCTATCAGAATCAACTGGGGAGCTATAAAAACACTGGAGGTTCCTCCCCAGAGGTTCCGATTTAATTGATCCGGGGCGCAGCCTTGGGACTGGGATTTCAGAAAAGCTTTTCAGGTGATTCAAAAGCACAGTCAAGGTTAAGAACCACTGGCAAAGAGCATCCAGGAAATATCCAAGAGACACTTCAGGTTCGTTGGGGTCAGAAAAGGCTGACTCTCAGGTAGCACTGAAAAGTGGGTGTTACCCCAGTAGGCAAAGGACTTTGGAGTGCAGGGAGGTGTTTGAGAGGAGGAAAAGCGAGAGAAAAGCCATAGAGGTGTGAAGGTGCGAGATGGGTGTTTAGGGTCCTTGAGCAGACCACCCGCATGCAAGCTGGAGTATGGAGTGTCTGAGAGAAAAAGCTGGGAGGCAGATTGAGAAATGCTGAGGTGGGGTAAAGTGTAAAGAACACTGAGCTGGAGGCGAGACCAGGTTCAAGTTTAGTTGTTTTGTTTTTATTAAAATTTTTTTTTTAACGTTTGTTTATTTTTGAGAGAGAGAGAAAGAGAGAGAGAGAGAGAGAGAGAGAGAGCATGAGCGGGGGAGGAGCAGAGAGAGGAGACAGAATCCGAAGCAGGCTCCAGGCTCTGAGCTGTCAGCACTGAGCCCAATGCAGGGCTCAAACCCCCAAACCTTGAGATCATGACCTGAGCCCAAGTCGGAAGCCAACTGACTGAGCCACCCAGGCGCCCGCAGTTGTTTTGTTTTTAGCGGTGCCTCAAGCTCTTTGGGATTTGAGTCAAGCAGAGGAGCAGAAAACTCCTCCCAAAGGAGGAGTCAAGCAGAAAACAAGAAACAGAGCTTGTTCCAGGACAGGAGGATAAGTTCAACATCTGACAAAACTGCCATATTATCCCCTTGGAGATAATTTCGTTAAGCTCCTTTGTTTTCCAGTTGAGGAGGCCTAAAGGAACTGACCTGTGCTGGTTCCACGACCAGTTAGTGGGCAGCTGTTAACGCCGAGGTCAGTGGGGTATCCAGGTGGGGATGTCCGGCAGGCAGTTTACGAGCAGGTCTGAGGCTAAGGAGAGAGGTCAGGGAGAGGCATACAATTCTGAGAATAATTTTCAGTGAAGTAATTAGGGCTTGAGGGCAGGGAGGAATATGGAAAGAAAAGGGAGGGTGATATTTAGATGAAAAGAGGGGCATCTGAAGCCAACAAAAGGGGCATAGAGTTCGCATCAAAGAAATAGGAAGAGAATCAAAAGAATTCAGTGGTACAGATGCCAAGAAGGAGAGTCCCACGGAGGAGGGGTCCACCTGCAGACCTGCCAAGGGGAGGTGGTGAGCAGAGGGGGCTGAGAAGAGAGCCTGGGGGTGTGCCTCCTCTATAACCTGTGCCTCTTTCCCCTGCTGACGGAGCAGTGGCGGGTGGGCCATGAATGAATGGGGAACTCTCCTCCTGAGCCGGGCAGTTCTTCTCCACGTCTTGCCTCAGTCATTTTTCATCTATCAACACACAAAATGGTTGCAGTGGAAAACGGATAGGCTGATTTGCTTTGTGAAGAGAGAAAAGAAAAAAAAAGCTCCGATTCTAAAATTTCTAGTAAAATCAATGGGGGGCGGGGGGGGAATGACATTCCATAATATGACTTGAAAAAATAAAATCAATAGCTAAAAAATAAGGCCACAATTAGTTATCTTTCCATTGTTTATGTCTTAGTCATTTACAAATGAATCCCAATGGATAGCAGGGTGTGAGCAGGTATAAAGATTACGTGTGTTGTATTTGATATTACAGATCAGGAGACAGGGCAAACGAGGTGGTGCGGATGGGAAAAAGGAAAAGACTCTGTATTTTTTCCTTTGGGGAGTGGAGGCAGCAAGCCTCAAGCTGTTTAGTAGCTCTTCTCAGCAGTGAGACTACCCAGAGGCATCACGCCTTCCAGAAACGCCCTTGGCTGCCCAGAAAGAGAGAGTTAATGAACAGGGACAGACGCTACCAACAAAAGAAGAAATGCTTTATTTATTATTCACTAATCTCCAGGTCCCTGTGCTACTCAGAATTAACAAGCTCTCTGGAATAATGGTTTCACACCTCCTGGTTTGACATAGCTGTGCTTACCCAAACATGCACAGTGTCTTCCTGAGGACCGGGAGGGGCCATGTAGGGGAGCCCCTCCCTCTTCTGGTCTGTGGAGGTTATTGGGTACCACCTCCCGCCCCGACGTGGGAATTGCCTCACAGCATCCCTGCCTTGTCCCATGTGTTTCTAGGGCTGGAGAGCTCATCACCTAATACGGTAGACAATTCTGTGAACTGATTTTAGAACCTTTAGAAACTTTTTTCTTGTGTTGAAGTCTCTTTTCTCCAGCATGTGTCTTGCACCTTTCCATTCCTGGGTCTTATCTGTTTTAGGTTCCATCATCTCCCTCAAACTCTTTCTCTATTAACTCTCGAATTTGTCTTGTATTACCGAAGTCAACATTTTCATGTGCTTTGTGAAATGCGAAAAGGAAAAAAAAAACTGAAAAAAAGAAATCGTAGCTTATATGTTCAAGCTGAAATTCTTTGGTCTGACGTCGAGGTCCCCGTGAGGTCCTTCTTCCTTTTAAAAAGTCCTTGAAGTCAACACAACACTGGTAATTTTGTTTGCTCATTAATCTTAACAGAGTTTAGGCTGCTCTTGTAGTTTTCCTGAATTGAATGGCCTGTCATGTGTCTTTGACAAATGTCTTTCTGCGCAGGGACTTCCTTTGCTCTGTGCTGGACCTGTTGCGGGGAGCCAGTCTGCGCTGTGAATGCAAAGGCATCGGTTTTTTTTTTTTTTTTCAGCGGTCAGCTTGTGTAATGACTGAATTACCAGACAATTTAACAGTTGTCACTTACAGAGGTCCGTTTGCATCCAAATCTCAAAAGCTTTTTTCATTATTGTCTCAGAGAAGGGACCATGCTAAATATTTTTCAAGACAGCAAAACACTAGAGCAGTCACAAGTGAGTATTTGGTAAATAGCCTGCTGAGTTGACTTGGACGGAATCTGCTTCAGGTTTCCGTCTTTTCCCTAAATTGACGGGTTTTTTTTTTTGTTTTGTTTTGTTTTGTTTTTGTTTTGTTTTCTTTTTCCTGTGGGGGTACTGGTGGCCTTCCTGTTTCCCAAACAAGACAGGCATCTTTTGATAAATGCTACTTCTGTGAAGTGACTTGGATTCTATAGAGCTTCTTTGCAAGACTAGGTCAAGAATTCCGTTAGCTATGAGATTTTTGTTGTTGATGAAAATTGATGATACAAAGAGAAAAGATAGTATAATCAGCGAATCAGTAGGCAAATTAGACCAGGAACCTATGTTAGCATGTTCCACAGGGAAGCAGAAATTCCCACAGTTCAATATCTCAAATATCCAAAATGCTTACCTTTATTATATGGGTTCTTTAGAGTACTTAGGATACCTGGATAACTGGTTTCAGTCACATTCGTTCATCAGGGAATTCACGTTGTTATTTTTTGTCTACGGTGACTCAGAGATATGCAAATAAGTTGCAGATGATTTTTGTCCATGCATAGTTATTCATGGTATTCCCCCCCCCCATTCCTCTTATATAAGTTTAAATATAGTGTGACTTGAGATGAGACCACATTTAAATTAAACACCATTAGCTTTGTTTCAGCAAATGCCCTTATCGTACCCAGCTCAATTACCTTCACCCTGACAGGCAGTTCGCTCCAGTGCCATTTGGCTGGTGTGGATTCATGAACTACACTTGGGTTCCTGGGTACCCGATGCATGGGCACGTCCCTCTCTGTCCGTTCTCTGCAACCAGTCTGTCAATCTACTTAATGATTGTTCCTCTTGGCCTGTTTAGTAGGCATTTATGTACATTAACAGTAGAAGTTTTATGTACAAATAAAATTTGACATGTTTTTCAAGTGTTGGGTTGGCATTTAGTGGATACTTTAGTGCTTCCTCTGTAAATCAGAGGGCTGTTAATTTTCCTGGAAGGCCAATCCTTGGAAAGAAAGCCAATGGCAAAGCACCTCTCTTGGTCCCCTTAACCCTTCTGTTGAGGCACAATTTTTCCTGCCATTTTAATGAAAGGACAGCTCAGTAGATTTAACAGTGGTCTAGATGCCAGGGTATTTGGAGGGGTGAACATAAAGAGTGCAAAAAGAGCGAGGGGGTAGTTTAAACAGAAGATGTCTGGAAGTTTTAATTGTGTAATAAAAAGAAAAGGTATAGGTTTGGAATGCAATCTGAGGTTTTTAGATTAATTAAAATATTCTCCCCCCCCTTCCAATTTTGTGAGGGCTACTTCTTGCCAATAGTGGGATTTTTTTTTTTTTTTTTTTTTGTAATGTTTATTTTTGAGAGAGAGAGAGACACAGAGTGAAAGGGGAGGGGCAGAGAGAGAGAGGGAGACACAGAATCTGAAACAGGCTCCAGACTCTGAGCTGTCAGCACAGAACCTGGCGTGCGCCTCGAACTCACAAACTGGGAGATCATGACCTGAGCCGAAGTAGGACACTTAACCGTCTGAGCCACCTAGGTGTTCCTAGGATCCAGATATTCTTGAATCTTGACCTGTAGATTCAGATGGGTTTGGGGGAAAGTCAAAGGCCATTTTTTCAAGGCCTATTTCTAATGTCATTTTCCCACGAAGTGCCTTGTTTTGCCTCAGAGGCTGCTCCTCATCACTCCTCAAGTGCCTTGCTAGAGTGTGTGCTCCCCGAGGGCGGGGCTGCCCTCCCTGAACTGTGTGTCCCCTGCCACATGACTGCAGAGGGCACTCTCCAAGCGTGCAGTTGAGTTGGAGAGACTGGAAGTGAAAGGGAGAGAGAGAAAGCAGGCAGGCTTTGAAAGCCTCTTACATTTCAAGAGCTGGAGATCTGCTCCGGAGGCCACCCCGGGGAAGGAACTGGCCCCGTGTCATGATGAGTGGGAGCTGCCTTTTTGGTGGAGGGGATGGCTGTGAAACCCCGCCAGGGCATTTTTATGTGGGTGGTTCTCAGAACCCTCAGCGCTCTTGGGCACAACTAGGGTCTGTCAAAGAGGGTGACTCTGCCGGGTCATTAGTGAACATTTAACCTCAAAGTGCCGGGGTTAGGAGGGAGAAGGCCTGGAGGATGAGGCCAGCTCAGGGTACCGGGAAAATAGGTCAGAATTCCGAGCGGCATCTTGCATGTTTGAAGACTGTGACATTCTTCTCTAAGTGTCTGTAGGTAAAGTCTCCCAGATTTAGTGGGTGACATTTTCTCCCCTTCTTTCTTTCCTAAACCCTTTCAACCACACTAATCTTTGGAGTCCTCCCATAAAGGTTAATTTATAAGTTTTTTTTTTTTAATTTTAGTTCCAATATAGTTAGCATACAGTCTTATATTAGTTTCGGGGGTTCGATACAGTGATCCTACACTTCCATTCGACACCTGGAGCTCATCACAAGTGCCTTCCTTAATCCCCATTTCCCATTTAACCCCTCCCCTCTGGTGACCACTAGTGTGTTCTCTGAAATGAAGAATCTGTTTCTTAGTGTGTATCTCTTTTTTCTCCCTCCTTTGCTCCTTTGTTTTGTTTCTTAAATTCACATATGAGTGAAATCATATGGTATTTGTCTTTCTCTGACTTTACTTTGCTTAGCATTATATTCTAGCTCCATTCGTGTTGTTGCCAATGACAAGATTTCATTCTTTTTTTATGGCTGAATGATATTCCATAGTGTGTCTGTGAATCTTCTTTATCCATTTATCTCTCTATGGACACCCGGGCTGCTTCCATATCTTGCCTATTGTAAATAATGATACTTATAAATATAGGGGTGCATGTATCCTTTTGAATTAGTGTTTTTGTGTTTTTTAGGTAAGTAGTGCGATTGTTGGATCATAAGGTAGTTCTATTTTTAGCTTTTTGAGGAACTTGCATAAACACTTGCTATTCCTTGTGGGTTTTTTTATTTTATTATTTTATTTATATTTTCAATTTGAGAGAGAAAGTGAGCTAGAGAGTGGGGGAGGGCCAAAAGTGGGGGGAGAGAATCTCAAACAGGCTCCACGTTCAGCGCTGAGCCCAATGTGGGGCTCGATCCCACAACCCTGGGATCATGACCTGAGCTGAAATCAAGAGTCGGACGCTCAACCAACTAAGCCACCCAGGTGCCCCATTTCTTTTGTTTTTGATCTTAGCTATTCTGACTGGTGTGAGGTGATATCTCATTGTAGTTCAGTAAAGGGGTTTTATCTCATTCATCTCTGGGCTTAGTTCAATGCCTCACACTGAATATGTGTTCCAATGTTTACTACCATATGCCTACCTCAGATGGTTGACATAGACATGTTTTCCTTGACCTGACAAAATTGTAATGGAACCAAATGGAGTCCATAAAATTTTAGTATGTATATTCACATTTATCCTGAAGACTCTACGGATAGTAGGCTTAAAAAATAGCAACTATTATTAAGATGCTCAATTACCAGTAATTTCACTTAAATTTAATAAAGGATAAGGTATAATGCTGTGTGCGCAAAATATGTTGGAGATTTTGCCTTTTCAAATACAAATACCTTCTTAGTCCTATGGGTCCCATTCAAAACACTTTTTAAAATAAAAAATATATATATTCACTGAACATGTGATGTTTGCAAACTAATAAATACAAATAAGTAGAAATATTCTTCTACTGAATCTCAATGTTAGCTTTTGGTTTCAGGTGTTTTATAGTCGCTCTGATGGGAAGAGTCCTTCTAACTTATTTTAACTTGAGTGCAATTTTGGAATTCTGCTATACCATGTGAGTAAGAACCCAGTTGTATTTAGCTGGGCTGACATTTCCATTGTCAAATCCAGTAACCAAAGCCGAGTTGTAACAGCATTTCTCGATACTCCTCTTAGGGACTATATATCTATTTGTTTACTTATGTAATGTGACATTTCTTTCAGCAGCTACTCTTTCCATTTCTGGCCACAATACAAAATCCTTCTTTTGTACATTGAGTGATAAATAAAAAAGAAAAAAGATCCCAAATCTATTTCTTGGCTATTTGAACCACTGTATCCCACTTAAAATGTCTCTTTGAACCTCTAATGGATATATGAAAATCCTCTCTACCAAGTTTCTTGCGGCCTCCCACTTGGAATCCCTTGAGAAGCATTGTCTTAGATAGTGTTGGATGTGCTCTCAGGGTGACCTCTCCTGTTCTGAATTCTCTCTTTCTATTTATAAAGTGTCAGGTGCTATAACACAGAGAATCCTATCCCCAGCTGGATTGTTGACCTCCCCATATCCTCGAGTACCCTGGCTTCAGAAACTCCATTTTGCCATGGCAGTCCCCTCCTTTCTTTTCACGACCTTTCTCCTGCCCCTCCTTCCAACGATCTGTCAAACAGTCACCGATTTTTCTTCGCTGGCAATGCACTGTTACCAGTAATTGCAGAAACCATTAATAAAATGGGAGGGAGGGGGCGAGGGGGAGAGGGAAGCGAGACACAAAGGGAGTAAGTATTGTACATAGCCCACAGGCTTTTCCCTCCCACACATATGATTCACTGTTGTTCCTGCCTCACGTGGGAAAATGTTGTCCTGCTGAAAATACACCTTAAAGGCAGCTCTGCCTCAAAGATATCACATATGCATATTAATAACCCACACTTTGTAGTGCCTAGGGTTGTTTTTAAGGAAGCCAGCTGAAATATACCAGCAACTTTCTCATCTTCGCGCTGCAGAGGATCCCCAAGTGTGGGCTCGGTGGCGCCGGCCCCCAGAAGAGAGGTGAAAGAGGCACTACGAGTCCTTCTTTCTGGCAGGAATGGGGAGGGAAGGAAGGTTCGCTGGATGAAATGAGCCCACCTTCTAGGAGGGCCAAAGCGTTAGCAAGAGTTTCAGTGTGGGAAATGGTCACAAATGTCAGTAAGAGAGTAAACAAAGGCAGCAGCAGTGAGGGGAAGCACCAGGCAGCAAACAAAGGCAGCACCAGGACCAGAGAAGAGAGCCAGAGGCAGATGTGGGAATTTTGAGAGAGGGTCTTGGTTTGAAGATGCATGAGAATTTCTTGAAACCTGAGATGGCTTTTTTCTCTGTCTTGTCTGCTGCTGTCCCTTTGTCCTACAGGACTTACCCACCAGCTTGCTTATTTGAGAACAGATAGCCTTTGTTAGCTGGGCCAAACGTCAGCTTGAATTTCTTGGCACATGGGTATATTCTACCGATCAAGTTTGCACTCCGTGGGGTTCATTGCTCTGCTCCTGAAGAAAAGCTGATACTTTCGGACACCAGGGAGGCTCAGTCAGGTAAGCCTCCGACTCTTGATTTCAGCTCAGGTTTGTGAGATCGAGCCCTGTGTCGGGCTCTGTGCTGACAGTGCAGAGACTGCTTGAGATTCTCTCTCACCCTCTCTCCCTCTGCCCCTCCCTTACTCATGCTCTCTCTCTCCCTCTCTCTCTGAAAATAAATAAGTAAACATGAAAAAAAATATGTGGATGCTTAGAGGCTCAGCAATGAGCAGCCGTGGCTAATGAATATTCAACTCCCCCTTTGTTCGACAAGCCCAAGATGCAGGTGTGATCTTTCTTAAAGGCCAGTTAGTGCAGTTTGGTTAGGACGTGATGCTGAGACCAAAGTAAATGTTTTTGCTATCTCGTTAACTTTATGTAGAAGAAAATCTCTTCCGTGCTTAGAGGATTTACTCACACGGTGCAACAGTTTGGACTTCCCCAGACAGAACCGTCGTCAGCACTGGGAAGCCACTGGCAAGGCCTGAGCTGCTCCGGGCTCCTTACCGCCATCCGCTCATTCCATTCCGGGAGGAAAGGCCCTGTGACTTGTCACAACTTGCATCAGTAGTCTCTTGCTGGTCCCACTGTTTTTGTCTTCCCACCTTAAGAATCTTATACCCCGAGGCCAGGTGTGGCTCTCCTCATATCCAGTTTATCAATGGCCCTAATCTGAAAACCAATTCTTTTGTATCTAAGGTCTTCTGGATTGGATTACAGGTTTTCCTTGTAGTTTTGACCCCTAATCTCCCTTCTCCCTCAATGTTTCAATCAAGTGGGATAGTCTATTAGCCCTCAAATTGTTTTCATTTTTACTTACTCTCTATCTGTGTTTCTGATGTTACCCCTGGCCGGGACACCTTTGCCTCAAGTCTGTCTCTCAAAATTCGTTGATTTTAAGGCACTAATATCAACCAGTTCCGTGAAAAATGTTCTGTTTTTATAAATGAAGACGTGTTCTCTTTTCTGTGAGTGTGTCTTGTACTTAGTTTGTACCTCTTTGAGGGCATGTGTGGTTTTTTCATATAATCATTTATGCCTTAAACAAATACTGAGTACCTAAAAGTGATAAACACTGTGGCGCATGGGAGGTTGAATATGAACATACATAACCTCCTCAAATTAGTTAAGGTTATGCTAGCTGCCCTAAGAAAGAAAACCCATGACTTTCAGTCGTTTTGTATGACAGCCAAACATTGTATTTATTGTTTGATTGGAGGCTGTTCTCTATGTGTTGATTTGAGGATTTTACTAGTTTTATTCATGTATATATATTTTTAATTTTATTTATTTTGAGAGAGAGAGAGAAGGGGAGAGAGAGAGAGAGAGCGAGAGAGCATACGCACACTAGTGGGGGAGGGGCAGAGACAGAGGGAGAGAGAGAGAATCCCAAGCAGGCTCTGAGCTGTCAGCTCAGACTTGAATTCATGAACCATGAGATCATGACCTGAGCTGGAACCAAGAGCCAGACGATTAACCGACTGAGTTGCCCAGGTACCCCTTTACTCATATATTTTATCTATTAGTTATGTATTGCTGCATAACAAATTAGCCCCAAACTTATTGCTTAAAAACACTTATTATATCACAATTTATGTGGGTCAGGGCTTTGAGAGAGTTTCAGTGGGGGAGGTTCTGACTTTAGGGTTTCTTATGAAATAGCAGTCAAGCTGTTGGCTGGGGCTGCAGGCATCTGAAGGCTTGAATGGGGCTGGCAGATTCAACTTCCAAGATGGCTCCTTCACAGTACCTCTATTTGTCCATTAAGTGTCCTTGTGGCATAGCAGCTGGCTTGCCCCAGAGCAAGAGATCCAAGAGGGAACAAGATGGAGCCTGTCTTTTATGACCTACACTTGGAAATCACACTCTATCATTATTTCTACATTCTATGTGTTGGATAGAAGTGAGTCACCAAGTCACATTCAAGGGGTGGAAATTAAGCTCCAACTTTCAAGGGAGGAGTATCAGAGAATCTGTGGACCGATTTAAAATACACCACAGCATGAGACCCATGCTCTTTCCAAGTTGTGGGGCTCTGCCATCATCTAGGACCTAGATTCTTTAGCTTCTAGCAGATGGAAGTTGAAAGCATGGAGAAGGCAAACCAGTTTCTTAAAAACATGATCTGAAAGTGACACATACCTAATCCATTCTCATTCAGTGATGAGTATCACATGGCTACCCTTGGATCCAAGGGGTGGCTGGCAAATGTAGTCTCTGATTGGGCAGCCACCTCCCAGTGACAACACCCTGCACCCCGACCTGCCCCAAATATCAGCTTCTGCAGGGCAGGGACCGTTGTCCTTTGTATCCCCCGTTAAACACATAGCAGAGGACTTGTACAGAAGAGGTGCTCTTTAAATATTTCATGAAAGGATGAATACATGAATGATGGGATGGTAGCATTATTTTTCTGTGTATTTCAAAAAAACCCACCTAGGCTTTTTTCTTAATCGCCATACGGACCAACTATGTTACTCAACTCCTCTTTATAACTCAGCTGTGGCATCTGTGTCTATGCTCAGAACTACCTAGGCATGATGGTTCTCTTGTTATTTCTTATGAATTATTTATTTTCTCCCCTCTGAACTTTCTTCAAATGGCACATACCGAAGGACTAGTTCTTTACTAAAGAATATTATATAAAGGCAAGAACGTTCAAAGCTTCTCTGCATCACTACACAAACAATTCAAGTAAGATGCCGACCAATGCTAACGTGATGGGATCACAGGGTAGCAGAGATAAGAAATAAATTGTCATAGCAACCAGAAGACCTCAGTTGGAATGACTGTACTCCAAGTTGAAAGGTAGTTCTAAGAGCTTAAATGCACACAAAGAAATAGCTAATTTTATAAAGACGTCATTGAAATACAAGAGAATCCCTTTAAACTTTTTCTGAGTGAATGTAATTTGGAAGCACTGTAATGTGGGAAAATACCAAATGAGAGCATTAAAGAAGCTTCATCACGATGTTTAATAAGAACAATAATTTATATTCATTGTTAAACACTAATTATGTTTTTTTTTTTATTTTAGAAAAAATAAGTTATTGTTCATTTGGGGATTATACTGGTAATGCACGCTTAGTGTAGAAAAATTGGAGAATGCAGAAAATATAAGAAAGAGAATCAAAAAATAATCCTACCACCCAGAGTAAAATAATTTAACATTTTAAGTAATTGCATTTAAATGACATTTGAAGTAATTTAAGATGGTTTTAGTATGTATACATACTTGAAAGATAGGCTTGAAGGATGTCGTGAGTATGTGAATTAGACTCAATCACTTAAAATTAGGTGTCTCAGGGCACCTGGGTGGCTCAGTCGGTTGAGTGTCCAACTTTGGCTCAGTCGTGATCTCAAGGTTCGTGGGTGCCTGGGTGGCTCGTCAGTTAAGCATCTGACTCCTGATTTCAGCTCAGGTCATGATCTCAAGGTTCGTGGGTTCGAGCCCTGTGTCTGCTGTCAGCACAGGGTTTGCTTGGGATTCTCTCTTTCCCTGTCTCTCTCTGCCACTCTCTCCTTCTAGCTCTCGCTGTCACTCAAAATAAATAAATAAAACTTAAAAAAATAAAAAAACCCAAAACGCAAAACATTATTTCTAGTTACTGTATAATATTCTGTAATTGAGATGTATTACCTATAATGTTTTGACATTTTAGTTGTTCCCATATTTTTGGTATTCTAAATAATTTTGAAACCAACATTGGGATTTAAACAGAATCTGTCACATAGTAGGTGCACAATAAATATTGATGAATCAACTAAGAGATATATGTCTTTCTGCACATCTCCAATTATTGCTGTCATGTTCCTAAAAAACGAATTATTATGAATTATTTGAGTATAGAATAAAGTTGGCTTCTAATACCTGTCTTCTAGACTATTTTTTTAAATGTTTATTTATTCTTGAGAGAGAGAGTGCAAGCAGAAGAGAGGGAGACAGAGAGAGAGGGGACAGAGGATCCAAAGTGGGCTCTGTGTTGTGACAGCACAGAGCCCGATGTGGGGCTCGACTGTGAGATTATGACCGGAGCCAAAGTCTGACGCTTAACGACTGAGCCACCCAGGTGCCCCTAGACTATCTCGTGTGATGTAGGAGTAATAGTTTATAGAACATATGTAGGGGAGCTGGAAGGATCCCTTGTGTAGCCTTTGATAAGTCACCAGCATCTGCTGGTGTCTGTAGTATCTTTTCTTAGTGCCCACATTAAAACCTTCCATGTGTAAGGGGCTTCACATCTGATAACACCCTCTTACACCATTGGCTCAGCTTGGCCCCCACAGCCACCCTGCAAGGGCAGTAGGCCAATTTTATTTTCCCCATTTTACAGCAGAGGAAAGGAGACTCATCTTGTGACATTAAAGTTCAACGCAAAGATCTGAAGCCTGATCTGACTTGTCTGTCTCCAGAACACACGCAAGAGACCAGAGACTCTCTTGTATCGGCTCCTGTTTCTCAAGGCATTCCTTCAAAAATAAATTTGAGCAGCACGGAAGGCTGATCTTCTTAGTTGTGTGGCCAATTTACTGTTGCTAGTAGTCTCAAGGGACTTGGCATTATTATTATTATTATTATCATTATTACTATTGTTATTATTAACACAGTAAGGTTTCTGTTATGTCAGTAGAAGCTGTAGTTGTCATCCTAAAAAAGCTTTGGGCATGATTGCGACACCAGCTAGCTTTTCCTTTGCTTTCAGGATGAGAGAGGAACACGGATGTAGAAAACAGTTCAACACTCCTTTTAAAGCTTTGCCTGAATAGAAAATAGAGCAACATGTTACAAAATGATTATGGAAGCAGGTTAGCATAATGAGGTCTCTAATGTTTTAAGAAACATACCCTCTTTTGCAAGCCAAACGTAAGCCTGGGCGGAGACTTGTGGCCACTCAGAGTTTCACTTGAGAGAGGAACAGGTTCCTCTGACTACAATTCCACCATGAATGGATTCCACCTTACTGAAACCTCAGGTTAGGCTCGAAAGTCAAGTTCGTATGTGAATTGGACCCATTCATTTAAAATGAGGTGTCTCAAACTCACCTCCACAACAGCTGTATCTGGGAAGATAAAGAAAAATATTGATGCTTGGACCACACCCTTGCAAATAAAACCAGAATTTCTTGGAGTGGGAGCAAGCATCAATAGTTTGTAGGAGCTCCCAAGGGACTTCCACGTGCAGCTAGGTTGAGGCCTACTTATTTAAGCTCAGTGAGCATCTTCCCATGGGGAAGAGGTGAGTGGGTGAGAGGGTTCAACAGGAGGATGGGAGGTGAATGAATGACAGCAGCTCCCCGTGTTACTAGGGACTACAGATTTTAAATATTTTAAAATTTGAATATTAAAAAATGTAAAGACCCAGGATCTGCAATCAAAGGGCCATGCAATGTTTTCTACCGAGAGGAAGGTGTAAGTGTCCCTGTTGAAAATGCCTAGGTGACTTTGGGGAGGTACCACAGGTGCCCCAACTGCTAACTTCCTTGACTGGGTTTTAGATGTTCCACTAGACGATGCCTCTTGAGTTGCCATCAGCTCCTTTCTGTTCAAAGAGCTTCTAACTGACTACAATTATAAGATAATAATGAGTTTACCAAGTACCAAAAAGGCCTGAAATCTAAGCTTAAACAATTAAGGGTTGAGAAGACAAATATTTCCAAGCTAGACCCCAAGAGCAACCTCCGAAGCAATCGACAATTCTTAAAATTCTCAAAAATTTCTTCATCAGATAAAGTCCCACGTAAGTCCAGATCGTAGCCTAATCGTCATGAAGTCCAGCACCATGGACAAAAGCTTCGCGAGCTCATGAAAGAACATCTTGGGCTCCGACAGCCTACATTTCATATCTGGAAGGGCAGGGAAATAAGCTGTAACTTGGAGAAGCACCGACAGTGGGAGGCTGTTTGCAGCACCTCCTTGCTGAAGCCTCTGGGCTTCCACACAGATCCCTGCAGCCTAGTGCTGTTGCTGGGATTTGGATCACAAATTCAGCTTGTGTACAAGCCTGCAGGAAGTCAGTGTTCACCTCTCTTCTCCCTACACCCTTCCCCACCCCCTACCGCTCTTAGTTCCCTTGTTTATTGGAAACACCAATCATTATTTTCAACCAAGGCATTGTCTTTCTTAAATATCATTTCTCTTGTCTCTAAGGATATTGCATACACATTTATTAATGAGAGTGTTGTGTGATGTCATTGTAAATCTTGCACATATTGGATGATTTGCTTAGTTTATGAGACACCCGGAATCCACGGAATGACTGGCAGTGATCTGAGCATCGAGCACGTACCAGTGTGGCAAGAGGTAGCCAAGATTGCAAGGATGAAACCCAACTTATGGTTGAGTTGCTTGATTTTTGTGTCTTTTGACCTCCTCGCCTCACTGCTCTGAGGCACCAAATTTCATGTCATTGTAGTTGCTGTTAAAGCAATTGTACAGAAAATCATAAACTGAAAGGAAAAAATCATCGTCTCCTTTCATGGTTTTCCTATGATGATTTCTTACTACCTCCTTATTCATCTTCCAGACTTAAATTTTACACACACACACACACACACACACACACACACGCCTCTAATGAATGTAAAAACGAAACTAAACCAAAAAGCAGGGTGGCTGATGCAGAAATCATCTACTTTCAACACCTGTCAAGGGGTGGAGCTGCAGACCGACGGACCACTGTGGTCCTGCTCTTTCTATCCCATTAGTACTGCATTGATCTGTGATTCAAGCTTCAGGCAGACCCGCCTTTTATCCCTTGCCTGTATTTAGTATTGGGTTCTTAGCCCTTTTCTTTCCTGGTAATTTTACCTTGGTTATAAATGTGATGTCAATCCCTTTACAAGTTACCCCTGTGACAGAGGGTCCGAGTGGCGACAGAACGCTCAAGGACACAGTGCTCAAAGAATGGATCTTGATAAGATGTGTGCATAAAAAGTAAAGAAGAAATAACTGGCCAGAGAAGATAATGATGCAGAAAATGTGTTTCTTAGGGAAGGACTCTTAGCTTTAATGAGGTTGGTTTTAAAACTTTGTGTAGGACTGCCGCTTAGTTAAAATATAGGATTGGTGGAGAAAAATAAAGATGTCAGGATATTCAGCCTAAAACTGGATTTGAAGAAATGCAGCAGATGAAGCCCAGCCCTTTTTGGTATTTATATACACTTAACATGACAATGTACTTATGCATTTTTTGGCTGTCATCACATCTAGTTGATACTGAATTTGAATTTTAATATTTGAACGAAACATACTCAACATCTTCATTAGAGCCATAAAAACTCAAAGCAAGGATACCGTTTGTATCTGTAACAAAGCTATGCTCTTATCATCTCACTTAGATTGGAGCCAGAAACTGGACATGATTGAAAAGTGCACTCACACACTTAAATCAGAAGCAACTGGTGTCACCGTTAGGTGGCACACTGCAGCCACCGATCACTTAGGCTGGGTGCATGCAAGCTGTGCCACCGAGGCAGAAATACCTGACCCTTTCCTCAACCTTTCTTTAAACTATTTAAGATTGCAGAAGACAGTGTGCCAGGAAGCCAGCAGCAGGAGTTTTTATGCGCCTCTGATGCTCTTTGTTTTAACATTTGGTCTTTAACTGCGTCGACTGCTCATTCAGATCCTCTGTGCCCCCCTGCGGTTTCTGAGCCGTCTGCCCCCTGCTGCGTTAGCTCTTCCTTTCAGCGACAAGATTTTCATTGGCAGCTACACCCTACATGTCAAAACCTGCACTCAGATTGGACTGAAGTCTCTCTCTCTCTGTCTCTCTTTTGGTGTTTGCTACATTTGCAGTGGATCAGGAGAACTGGTTTAATGGGATGCTGTGTTTTGTAACAATTGCTATTCTAGAATCCTATCCCTGCCTTTCAATGTTGGGCAGAAGTAGAAAAGAATAGTCCAGAACTGAAATCATGGTAATTACTAGGACTCTCAGCATCTAAAATGTAACGCTTCTCTTTTAATCTTGTCCTATACTGTGTAAGCTTTGCTTTCCCAGGTCACACTGGCTAGAGGGACAAATCCCAAGTGCGCTTAGCAAAAATAAGGTGGCGGTCATCGTCTTTACCTCCAGGTCCTCCACCCGGTAGGATCTTAGGACCCAAAGTCCCCGAATTGCCTGCCCTCCTCCTGGCAGCTTATGGCTGTACAGACTCAGGGAAGGGACATCCCTGCTGCCAACAGTGACCTGCCACTCCCAGTGTGGCTTTGTCCATCCGTCACTCCTATCTTGGGAGGTGCTCCCTCAGTGCTCCCATCAGGCTGAGCCTGGGCTTTCTGGATTTTATCGTGTTCTCACTCTGGGGACTTGGAATGCAT
Organism: Panthera onca; assembly: GCF_046562875.1. NCBI lineage: Eukaryota > Metazoa > Chordata > Mammalia > Carnivora > Felidae > Panthera > Panthera onca. The sequence continues at coordinate 48,321,332 of NC_138350.1, forward strand.
TTCCCTGAAGCTGGATTGAAACAGATGTAAGTGACAGCACCAGTTATCAAACCTGAAAGTGTCCCTTGCCACCAGTATGCGAGCCCTATTCTGGAATAAACGCTTGGCTCCTTGAATCATGACCTCTCCCTCCTCTCACCTGTATGGCTTGACTTTGAATCATGGCCTTTCTGCTTCCTAGCATGTGATCTCAGGTAAGTTACTTAATTTCTCTCTGCCTCGGTTTTTCAAAAGTAATCACAGGATCGGGGCGCCTGGGTGGCGCAGTAAGCGTCCGACTTCAGCCAGGTCACGATCTCGCGGTCCGTGAGTTCGAGCCCCGCGTCAGGCTCTGGGCTGATGGCTCGGAGCCTGGAGCCTGTTTCCGATTCTGTGTCTCCCTCTCTCTCTGCCCCTCCCCCGTTCATGCTCTGTCTCTCTCTGTCCCCCCCCCCCCAAAAAAAAAAAAAAAAAAAAAGTAATCACAGGATCAACTTCCTGCAGTTGTTGTGATTCAATGATCCAGTGCAGGTGATGGACTTAGAACAGTGTCTGGCTCAAAGTAAGCACACACCCAGTGTCAGCTACTGTTAGTATTCGAAAGTTTTGATCTTTGTATTCCAGTGACTGACTACTGGTTCCTCTTTTTCCAAAGGGCCAATTTGAGGCATCAGGATGTCTGATGTTTTGACCCAGGCTACCAGAATTCTAGAAGATCATGGGCAGCTTTAAGTTGCTATTTCCACCCTTCCGTGAAAGCTCCTTGAAATAAATATGTTAAAAGACTACTGATAGGAAAGTTACTGTTGACCTGGTGCCCAAACTGGGAGGTAGAAGTGAAAGCCTCAGAGTTTGCTTTGCATTTGTGGGTCTGGTTTGACATTCATTTATTTATGTTTTAGCCACCAGTCTCCCTTTCTCCTTCCCAAGAGTGCCCTGGATTTCCTCCGGGAAGCCACTTTTTCTCATTATCAGCCCTGTGGGACCAGGTAGGATTAAAAAAATTACCCCCACTTCCAGGGTGGCCCCTGGTTAGCCTACGCCATCAGACTACTCCATCTCCTTTGGCTGCTGTAATTGGTTCTGTGAAGGACGACTTAAAAAAATTTTTTTTTGAGAGACAGAGAAAGAGCACGAGCGGGAAAGGAGCAGAGAGAGAGGAAGACACAGAATCTGAAGCAGGCTCCCTGCTCTGAGCTGGCAGTACAGAGCCCCATGCAGGGCTCAAACTCACTGATTGCGAGATCATGACCTGAACTAAAGTCAGAGGCTTAACCGACTGAGCCACCCAGGCACCCCTGTGAAGGATGACTTTTAAACCAATCTGGACCAAAGAGACCTGAGGAGAAATTTGCTAGGGTTTCTGGGAAAAAAAATTTTAACACTTGTTCCCAAATACTATAGAAAAAGACCTTTTTTTCTCCGAGTTGGTGAGCATGAGGATGTGAAGCCATGAGGTCTGGAATTAGTAACTTGAAGAGGAAGTCAGCCCCATGAGAGAACTTGGCCATTGGCAATATCTTTCCAGCTGTGGGATCCTACTTCACCACTGCTTCCTCTGGCTTGTTCAGCTACAGCGCAACCAATTTCCTTTATTAAATTAATCTGAGTTGAGTTTTTGGTCACTTGCACCATAAAAGGTCTGTCCCTACTGGAACTTTATGCCACAGTCGACATTCCTATGACAGGGAGAAACACTTCATGGTTTTTTAAGTTCAAATTTGAATGTGATTTTTGCTATCTGATTTGTATTTAGATGTCTAAAATGTCTGAAAAGTTCAGAGCTTTATAGATTTACATATGACCTCTCTTGATATGCAAATCCAGAGTGGAGTCCTTTGTTAAATTGTATTTCCAGAAAGGTGTTCCATCTATCAATTAGGAAATGGCCTTTCTTGCACTTTTCTAAAGTAGAGTCATTCAATGCTTGGCACATGGCAAGTGCTCATGGAATGTTTAAGAAATGGGGTCTTCTGGTTACTTGAATTTCTGATTAATTGAAAGTTAATTAGAAACTCTCCCCTCCAACACACTTAACCTACCATTTCCTCTTTTTGGAAAATCTTTGTAAAATGTATGAGTGCACTTTCTTTCCTTAGTAATTACAGTATGGTGAGCATAATTGCATTTTTGATGATCAAGAATTTTACAGTGCCTCAGGGTTATCAGAGTATAAATTCTCATTGTACAATATTTTACTTGGAGAAGTTGAAGGAAATTGGGCTAAATATGGATGGATCCTGGAACATTCTCCTGAAGTTTATTTTAAAAAAAAAATTTTTTTAATGTTTATTTATTTTTGAGACAGAGGGAGACAGAGCATGATTTGGGAAGGGGCATAGAGAGAGGGAGACACAGGATCTGAAACAGGCTCTGGGCTCTGAGCTGTCAGCACAGAGCCCGATGTGGGGCTTGAACCCACGAACCGTGAGATCATGACCCGAGCCAAAGTCGGACGCTTAACCGACTGAGCCACCCAGGCGCCCCTCCAGAAGTTTATTTTTTAAAAACCCCAGTATCTACCAGTTTTCAGTGTCATTCAAATTATTCTTTAAAAAATGGTTTGTGCAAAAAGTTTGATTAAAACTTGATCTGTTGGACTCTGGTTGAGGCAAATGCTATTATATTAAAAAAAAAAAAACCCTTTTAACAGTGGCATCAATAATTGTGGGCCAAGACTGGAGATGGATGAGAGAAAGGAGTTTTAATGATGACGTTACATTGGGGGTTAAGTCTGATTGTGTAGAGCCTCAGAAATGACCCATACTCTATTGGTTATGGTGAATCTGAGGAATGAGCTGGCTGGATGTTGATGCAAAGTAGAAATCATGGTTCATTCTTGTCATGTTTCTTTTGTAGAGGGATGGCCCAGCATTTTCAGATTTTTCCATATCCTATGACTATGGCCAACCCTGGTTGGTTATGTAGAGAGGCTGACATAGAGGGAATATATTAGGCAAATACATACTGTCTTGGTGGTTTCTTCTGTAGGTTTATCTTTTCTAGTTTCTTTTCACCACTACACTGATAAAGTCTTGAGAATTCAAGGATTTAGGATCAGAGTCATTAGTCCCTTTAATCCCTCAGAGATATGCTAAATAGCCAGAGTCAGAGATTAGAGGGGGACACAATATCTCATGGAGTGTTACGGGCTGAGTTGTGCCCACCCCCCAATTCATATGTTGAGGTCCTCACCCCCACTACTTAAGAATGTCATTGTATTTGGAGATAGGGTCTATAAGGAGGTAATGAAGTCAAAATGAGATCATTAGAGTGGGCCTTAACCTTATATGACTGCTGTTTTTATAAGAAAAAGAGAGATAAGTATAGACAAGTACAGTGGGAAGATGATGTGAAGACAGAGAAAGCAGATGGCTATCTACAAGCCAAGAAGACAGACTTCAAAAGAAACAACTCTGCTGACATCTTGATCTTGGACTTTTAGCCTCCAAAGTGTGAGAAAATAAATTTCTATTGCTGAAGCCACTGTGGTGCTTTGTTATGGCCATCCTAGCAAAGTAATACATGGAGTTGTCCAAGAAAGGAGCAGGCTGACCATCAGTGTGTGGCCAACGATGGGCTGAAGAAATTGCAGATTGAGTCAGGAGGATGAAGGGACCTCGTGAGCATACAGGAAGCAGAACACAAGAAGTCACTGGCTGGGGACCAGCAGGTGGTAGTGAGTCCTTCCTTTTGTTTCAGTCCCCTGAAAGTTGCAATTCCTGTCTTCCTTCCCTTGTCCAAATGCTATCTAGTAGTCACGAGGCTATATTCTGGGATGATTCAGAAACTAGCATCAGACAAGTGAAAAGTCTGTTCTTGTATTTTTTCTAGCCAAGTTTGTCCTTTGTTACAGTTGTCCTTCATGTGAGTGTTGATGTTATTGGCCTCCTGTCTGCAGGGCATGTATGTTGAGCTGTATTTATAGTAGTAATGATGAATTAAACCTGAGTTAGTGAAACTCTCTCGCCAGTCTTCCCTGTGAAAACGACTGTACATTTGGGGAGAAATTGCAGGGGTTTCCTGGAAGATGATGTATTTGCTGGAGGACTGGATTGAGACACAGGTCTTGATTAAGGGACTAACTTCTCTTCATGCAAAGTTAATGGTTTCTTTTCTTCCTCTTTTAAAAATCAGTGTTACCCTCAGTCCTTCCTCATTAGCACCATGCTATGTTCATTTTATTTACAGACAAAATATTTTACTCCCAAGCCAAATAGCCATCACTGGGCTGAGAACTGTGGAGATTACAGAGATGGGTTGGATGGAATCCAAGCTCTCCCAAGGCTCAGACTCCAAGGCAGACAGAGCGGAGTGATTCTATATGAGAAACACTGTGAAACATGTTATTATAAAAGTATGAATGGATTCCATTAAGAGAAACAAAGGAAAGAGAGAATGTTCCTAACTAGGGAACCATCTGGGGGAAGAAGGGACTTGACTCAGACCTTGGAGGAGGAGATGTAGAACCGTAACAGGCACAGAGGAGGAGAAGGGCATTTGAGGAAGAGAGAATGGCCTGGACATATGCACAGAGGCTGGAGACGGCTGGGCATGCTTCAGAGCAGAGAATAATCCAGGGAGGCCCAGGAAGGGTATGTGGAGGTCAAGTAAGATAAGTGCATATGTCTTAAGCAAGATTGGAGGTGAAGGCTGGGGCTTGATGGTGGATGGTTATGACTGCTGGGTCAGAGGAAAATGGGAAGCCAATAAATGTTTTTGAAAAAGGGAGTTGATGTGGTTATAGAGATTATAGAAAGATAATTCTGGGGGCAGAGTGGAGAATGGGTGGCATGTGTGAGAGTCAGGCCAGGACAGACTGGAACTGGAGTGCTCAGTCAGGAAGCTACTGCAATGGTTCAGATAAAAACTGGTAATATCATGACCAGGGGAAGTGATAGTGAGAAGGAAGAGCAGACCTTGGACCTGGGAGGTGTAGGCGCCCATGGAGAGGAGGTGCAAACGACCCTGGAGTTAAACGTCATGGAACACCTAAAGGGGGTAAAGAAAGGGGACACAATTCTTTTTTAATAAACAGATAAAGAACTTGTTTGTGCATATGCTGAATTTGGATGTGTGCATGTTCAGCAAGTGAACTAAATCTGCTCCTTGAGGACTGTAGTACATATGTCTTGTTTATCTCTGGAGCCTCAGCACACAGCAAAGCATTTGTTTATTTATACAAATAAATATTCAACCAATATTGACTAAGTGCTCATTCTGTGCTAGGCACAGGGCCTGGCATGTAATAGAAACACAATAATTACTTGTTTAACTGAGCTAAACTTACTTTTATGGATTCCCACATTGTTATCATTATGTTGGGGACCTCCAAGTGGTTAGTAAGTAAGACTATTATAAGTTTAATGGGGATGGGGTGAAGAGGTAGAGAGGTAATAAGAACTATTCTGCGGGAGGATTGAAGTCCATAACCTCTGTCTGTAACGGCCAGTGCCTGGAGGTTCAATGGGAGTCTGCTCTGCCTTCTGCTGGTTCGCTAGGGTGCAAGTGGACAATGAACACAAAAGCCTTGGAAACCTTATAAATACACATTTTCTTTTTTTTAACATTTATTTATTTTTGAGACAGAGAGAGAGAGACAGAGCATGAACAGGGGAGGGGCAGAGAGAGAGGGAGACACAGAATCAGAAGCAGGCTCCAGGCTCCGAGCCATCAGCCCAGAGCCCAACGCGGGGCTCGAACTCACAGACCGCGAGATCGTGACCTGAGCTGAAGTCGGACGCTCAACCGACTCAGCCACCCAGGCGCCCCTAAATACACATTTTCTAAAAGCAGGAGGTGGAGAAGGATGAATGGATGAGTTGGGTGAGTCATTTACATATTTAATGCCCAAGTCAGAAACCTGTACTTTACAAGATTAATTGTACCTGTGCCTCTCATATTTTCTTAGTACTTTCAAGTTAACTTTTTCCGTAGGTGTTAACAGTTTTCAAAATTCCAGTCTGCCTGTTTTAGGCTAGTGAAGGAAACTGAGGCCAACTTCAGATCATTCTTTTCTTTCTTGGGTTGGAAGTTTACGCGGAGAGTATATACTCCAGAAGCTAAGTTAAGCATGGTGGCATCAGGGTTCTGAAAGGTAACAAACACTATGGAAAGGCAAAGCTCAGGGAAAAAGTCAGGGTCTGCTACACAGAATCCTTTTCTACCCAGTGTTTCCTCTTCCAAAAGTCTTTAATTAGGCATCAGAGAATTTGTATAGATAAGAAGGTGGGAAGGGTGTTGGGGCTCTGGACTGGGATAATCAATACAGATGATATACACTCATGCAATTCACTCTCTTTAGGCTTCCATTTCCTTATCTGTAAGATAGAGATAATAATCATACCAGCTTTGCTTTATAATATATGAAATAATTTGCCTAATCACTATATTATTTTCTTTCTCCCCCTAGAACATGAGCTTCATGGAGGCAGCGATTTTTATTTGCGTTGTCCTTTCTGTATTCCATGTATTGGGCACAAGGTTATCGTGGAGATAACTCTAGGGAAAAGAAAGCAGGGACAATGGGCAGGAATGAGTGGAGAGGTAGGAGAATAAGATGGGCATATGGTTCTGGAAGGCAATGTAGGATGGGGTCTCAAGGCTGGATACTGAGGAAAGATAGAAAAAGGTGAGATACAAGGAAAAGTCATTGAATTTTGTGGAGGATCCGATGCCTTAGAGAGCCCGAATGTCATTGACTAGTGGCAGGAAAACCCAATAATCAATGATTAAAGAGTTAGAGATGGAAGGACATGGTGACAATGAGTTACAACCACTGTTTCCAGAAGTTTGGCAAATAGGAGCAGAATGGGAATTTATCTTGGGGACAAAAAATGGTCAAAGGAAAAGTTGAATTTTTTAAACCAAGGAAGAAAGATGCCTAAGGAGAGGGAGCGATGGAAGATACGAGAGAGCCAATGGTTCAGAGATTAAGTACCTGAGGAGAGAAGGAGTGGGTCAAAGCATTGGAGGACACTTCTTGTTAACGGAGGATAAAAGGGGAAAACAATGAGAAGTAGGGAACTTTGAGGCTTAAGGGAAGATAATTGGGGGAGATCAAACTGAGGTCATCTATTATCTCAGTGAAGTAGGTAACAAGGTAATATGACTGTGGTGTGGTGGGGGCTTGAGAAGGTGGAAAAGAACTGGAGGAGCTGTAAAGAGTCAACAGGGGTCAGTAGAGACAGAATTGCTCAGTGGACTCAGTGCAGTGGAATTAGATGGCATGGATGTATTGCAGATCCAATCTGCTCAGTTATGTGGCTCTCCCTTCCCTGGTCCTCCAGCCCTGCAGCAATGGTCTGTGGTTCAGAATGGGGACCAAAAGCAAAATGGCTGACTGGAATAATGTGAGGCCAAAAAATCGCAAAAGAAGGTGTGGAAGTGGATGAATGGGTTCCAGGAAACCAGCCTCTTGAAAGTAGGTCTGGGAAACTGGAGCAAGAGTAGTAGGGGATTGAGTGAGGTGGTCATGATCAAGGAATTAAAAGCCTTGAAGACAAAAGACCAGACTCGACAGCTTTGAGAGAGGTTGGGAGAGGCGGAAAGTTCATTGTATTCATCAGATACTGTCATTCTTTTTTTTTTTTCCCCAGAAAAAAAATGTGAAAGTAATGGAAGTTGGAAGTTTTCACTGATTAATCCAATGAACAACACCCCTTTGTACTTTCTGGTGCATAGGTATACATCACTGCTGATGATGAAAATTCAGGGTTAGAGTGAAAGAGCTGAAGGATGCATATCTTCTAGATCTGTATTGAACAATGAGCATAAGAGGACAGTATCCTTCATCTCAATCATTATGTTCTTTGATAATAATCTTTGGAAATAGAATCTCAGCCTGAATTTTCTCTAAAGTTCTTTTTCAGACATATGCTAACTTATGGCAGGGTTTATTCTAAGAAATTCCTACTTCCCCTTTCCTTGTCTGGAGCAGGAATTGGAAGCAGTACCTTTAAACAGAACACACGGTGGGTCTTATCAGTTGTGGTGCCCTGAATTTATGGGCTTTGGGTAGGCTGAGTGGTTCGCATCAAATCTAAACAAGCATGACAGTGTCTAGCCAAATTTCTACCGGCACGCAAGGAGGTCCAGGTAGTAGGCTTCTTTTGACGTTGCTCAAATAATAGCATCTGTGCTGCCTGTATCTAAAACCTATCTAGGAAAAGGTGATACAGCAGCCCATGTTCCCAAGGTAGAGGTTACGGGTTCTGTCCAGCAGCCATTAGGTGGTGCTGCCTAACCAACATTCCCCACTCTGTTGCCACCCCGATGAGTCCTTCTGCTTTTGCGGTGGTATAATATTATTTGGTAATCTTTAAAAAGGTGGAAGTGGCTGAGATTTATCTATCATCTCTATGATACTTGTCCGATTCTCTCTTTCTTTTTTCTTTTATTTCAAGAGTAGCCATTAACTGCTATAAGGAAGCACTGTTATAACGGCTGCTTAGACTGAAAACAACCATTGATATTTGAACAGCACTTTCTACTCTATAAAGAATTTTTGGGGTGCCTGGGTGGCTCAGTTGGTTAAGCATCCGACTTCAGCTTAGGTCATGATCTCATGGTTCATGGGTTCAAGGCCCACGTTGGGCTCTGTGCTGACAGCTCCGAGTCGAGCCTGCTTTGGATTCTGTGTCTCCCCCTCTCTCTGCCCCTCCCCTGCTTGTGTGCACATGCACGCATGGGCGCGTGCTCTCTCTCTCAAAAATAAACATTAAAAAATAAAAAAAAACCCAAAAAACAAAGAATTTTCACATGTCAGAGTTCCTAGAATATAGTTCCTAGAATATAGCAAAAAAATTGTTGAATGAATAAGTGAAGTATTTGTATGGAGAGAAAAACTAACTAATGTTACATTGACTTTTGATAATGTAGAAATCATATCAAAGTTAGTTTATGAAAAGACGTGGATGTTTCTGTAAGACAACATATGTGACTATTGATAAATTTTACATCTAATCATGCTGTATTGCATAGGAGTTATAGAAGTTACCTTGTTAGTTTATTTCCAAATGGATTCTTTTTTTTTTTTTTTTTTTTGCAAGACAGAGTGAGCGAAGTGGGGGAAAGAGAGAGAGAGAGAGAGAGAGAGAGAGAGAGAGAGAATGTTAAGCAGCCTCCAGTCATTGTGGAGCCCGACTTAGAGCCTGAGGCAGGGCTTGATCCAACAACCCTGGGATCATGCCTGAGCCCAGATCAAGAGTCAGATGCTCAACCTACTCAGCCACACAAGCAGCCCTCCAAATGGGTTCTTTTTTTTTTTTAAAGTTTATTTATTTTGAGAGAGAGCACAAGCAGATAAGGGGCAGAGAGAGAGGGAGAGAGACAATCCCAAGCAGGCTCTGCACTGTCAGCATGGAGCATGATGCAGGACTCGAACTCACAGACCACGAGATCATGACCTGAGCCAAAGTTGGATGCTTAACTGAATAAGCCACCCAGGCGCCCCTTTTCTTTTTTTAAACCCAAAATGGGTGTAGAGTATCCCATTGTACATTGTACAAATGTGTCACAATTTATTTTACTATTTTTCTACTGAAGCTTATTTTCTTGTAATATTCACCTTTTTGTTGTTGTTGTTATAACTGTGGTGCAATGGACCTACAAATGCAGATATCTTTGCTGTCTATGGACTATTTTAAGTTGGGTGTGCTATGTATGAGGAAAATAGCATAGTACCTAACATTTAAGTCTTTATTAGTATTACATTGTAGATCATCCTGAGTGGTTTTGTGCAGGGGTCAGAGGAGGACTGATACTTCCAGCACTTTGGAGATGTCCTGCTCTAGGCTCCAACTGAGTACATATTTTTTTTTAATTAAATAAAATTTTTTTAACATTTATTTATTTTTGTGTTTTTTGTTTTTTGTTTTTTTAAAATTTTAACATTTATTCATTATTGAGAGACAGAGAGAGAGTGCGAGTGGGGGAGGGGCAGAGAGAAGAAGGAGACACAGAATCCGAAGCAGGCTCCAGGCTCTGAGCTGTCAGCACAGAGCCTGATGTGGGGCTTGAACTCACAGACCATAAGATCATGACCTGAGCTAAAGCTGGATGCTCAACCGACTGAGCCACCCAGGTGCCCCAACATTTATTTATCTATTTATTTATTTATTTATTTATATTTATTTATTTATTTTTTGTTTGTTTGTTTAATTTTTAATTTTTTAATATATGAAATTTACTGTCAGATTGGTTTCCATACAACACCCAGTGCTCATCCCAAAAGGTGCCCTCCTCAATACCCATCACCCACCCTGCCCTCCCTCCCACCCCCCATCAACCCTTAGTTTGTTCTCAGTTTTTAACAGTCTCTTATGCTTTGGCTCTCTCCCACTCTAACCTCTTTTTTTTTTTTTTTCCCTTCCCCTCCCCCATGGGTTTCTGTTACGTTTCTCAGGATCCACATAAGAGTGAAACCACATGGTATCTGTCTTTCTCTGTATGGCTTATTTCACTTAGCATCACACTCTCCAGTTCCATCCACGTTGCTACAAAAGGCCATGTTTCATTTTTTCTCATTGCCACGTAGTATTCCATTGTGTATATAAACCACAATTTCTTTATCCATTCATCAGTTGATGGACATTTAGGCTCTTTCCACAATTTGGCTATTGTTGAGAGTGCTGCTATAAACATTGGGGTACAAGTGCCCCTATGCATCAGTACTCCTGTGTCCCTTGGGTAAATTCCTAGCAGTGCTATTGCTGGGTCATAGGGTAGGTCTATTTTTAATTTTCTGAGGAACCTCCACACTGTTTTCCAGAGTGGCTGCACCAATTTGCATTCCCACCAACAGTGCAAGAGGGTTCCCGTTTCTCCACATCCTCTCCAGCATCTATAGTCTCCTGATTTGTTCATTTTGGCCACTCTGACTGGCGTGAGGTGATATCTGAGTGTGGTTTTGATTTGTATTTCCCTGATGAGGAGCGACGTTGAGCATCTTTTCATGTGCCTGTTGGCCATCCGGATGTCTTCTTTAGAGAAGTGTCTATTCATGTTTTCTGCCCATTTCTTCAATGGATTATTTGTTTTTTGGGTGTGGAGTTTGGTGAGCTCTTTATAGATTTTGGACACTAGCCCTTTGTCTGATACGTCATTTGCAAATATCTTTTCCCATTCTGTTGGTTGCCTTTTAGTTTTGTTGGTTGTTTCCTTTGCTGTGCAAAGCTTTTTATCTTCATGAGGTCCCAATAGTTCATTTTTGCTTTTAATTCCCTTGCCTTTGGGGATGTGTCAAGTAAGAAATTGCTGCGGCTGAGGTCAGAGAGGTCTTTTCCTGCTTTCTCCTCTAGGGTTTTGATGGTTTCCTGTCTCACATTCAGGTCCTTTATCCATTTTGAGTTTATTTTTCTGAATGGTGTAACAAAGTGGTCTAGTTTCAATCTTCTGCATGTTGCTGTCCAGTTCTCCCAGCACCATTTGTTAAAGAGACTGTCTTTTTTCCATTAGATATTCTTTCCTGCTTTGTCAAAGATGAGTTGGTCATACTTTTGTGGGTCTAGTTCTGGGGTTTCTATTCTATTCCATTGGTCTATGTGTCTGTTTTTGTGCCAATACCATGCTGTCTTGATGATGACAGCTTTGTAGTAGAGGCTAAGGTCTGGGATTGTGATGCCTCCTGCTTTGGTCTTCCTCAAAATTACTTTGGCTATTTGGGGCCTTTTGTGGCCCCATATGGATTTTAGGATTGCTTGTTCTAGCTTCGAGAAGAATGCTGGTGCAGTTTCATGTTATATTTATTGAATCTTCTAGGAGAGGCACAAAGACAGCAACTCTTAGTAGAGAAGGGAATTGTGTGCTATCTGATGTGGAAATACTCATGTCAACATATTGGCAAGATCACTGCCAAGGACATACACAGTATTTCTGTGTCTTTCAAAGTGAGGATGCTCCTGACAATAAAAGAGAAATTACCTCAATATAATCTCAAAATACCATTTTTTTGTGTGTAATGCAATAACATTATTCTTCTTTGACCAAAATAGTATGCTAAGCTGATTGCTCAATCATAAAAGTCAGTTAAAGAAAGGAATCATAAAAAAAAGAGCTTACACAAATCTTATGGGCTTTACTTCAACTTGAAACCGTAATTACACACTAATTCACTAGCCTTGGGAAGTAGGTCAAGACCTCATCCTTGAGTGGGGACCTGCCGATTCATGTTGTTCATTGGCTCATGCACAAGTGACACGACACAGCATCATTTACAGTGTTCAGCTTCAGTTTCTTAAGTGAAGGGAGAATTTACAGAAACTTAAAGGGTAGCCTGAGATGAGTATTCATCTAGATTTTTATGATTTTCTCCCTGAATCCTTTACAGTTGTTTTGCTCACACTTAATATGAAAGCATTTTTTTCGGCAGCCTATGTTATTGCCTGTTTCCAACACATTTAATGTGGTTTTTATAGAAATAGATCTTTTGATCTTTGTTTTCATATTAATTCCTTTTAATAACACTTAATTAAATTACGTAATTACAGGAACAAGTACAGCTAGCATCATTGGATTTAGGAAAAAGGACCTCCTCCTTTTGCTAAGCATCTAACTCAGGGGCCTGGGCAGAATTGTATGGGGGGGGGTGAGTGGTCTACTGGTTGTTTGGATTCAGCCTTCCAAGGGCACCAACCAGTATGTTTTACAGAGGGCAATGAGAACCGCTGGTAGTATTTCCAGTTGGACGGAGGCTGGTTGAGAGAGGGTTTTTGGATCATTATTACGAGGTCCATAGATCCTTATAGATCAATGAGCAGCTCTTCCATATTTTATTGTATCAGCATACAGAAGGGTTGCCCTTAGATAATGCCTCTTGCCTTTAAACATTTGGAACCTATAGCCCTTTAAGATCCGGTCTTGTCAGGCTGCCTGGGTGGCTCAGTCAGTTAAGCCTCCAATTTCGGCTCAGGTCATGATCTCACAGCTGGTGAAATTGAGCCCCACGTTGGGCTCTGTGCTGACAGCTTGGAGCCTGGAGCCTGCTTCGGATTCTGGGTCTCCCTCTCCCTCACTCCTGCTCTTGCTCTTTCTCTGTTTCTCTCAAAAATAAATAAAACATTTAAAAAAAACCCATCTGGTCTTGTCTTAGGGAGTCAGAGGATCTTCATTCAGGCAATAGAAATTAATGAATTCTGTATATTAGAATACTTCTGAGTGGAGGGTTTCTCAAATTCCTTCCAGTTTTTTTTTCCTTAAAGACATATGCATTATAAACAATGGAAAATAACTGTATTCAAGAATAAAAAATCCCCTCTGTAATCAGGTTAGAAGTCAATATCGTGTGTGCTGGGTTGAATTGAGAGGGGGAGATGAAGACTTACCGTCTCAGGTGAACTGGAAAATGTTGGTGCCTAGAAGCCGGCAGTCAGAGAATACCCAGTCACGACGTATTTTTGTTGCTCCTAATATTTCACAGCCCTGGGCTACCGCCTGTTCTAACGATGGGGCTAATCCTGACTGGGAGCTCTCTGACCCTCCCCCAGGAGCCCCCGGTGCCTGTTCACCCCGTGACATCAACCTCCAGAAAATACAAAATAGAAATCTTAACGCAAGAAGGGAGGCCTGAGATGCTGCTGTGTGTTCATCTGCTAAACTCTTAACATTTGATGATTAAATTTGATTTTAAGTCGTTCTGAACTCTATGTGCAACTTGGCTTTCTTTTATCTGTTCTCAGCATCACAACCTTTACTACAAAGCATATTTCAAGGGAAAATCTCTTACAATTCAAATCACTTTTGCTTCATGCTAGTCCGTTTGTTTGGGATACCGGCTTGCAAAGCGTCCTTTGACTGATTGCTTTTAGTGAAATCAAAGTGACTCGGGGAAGCAGAAACTTTGATAACGGAATATGCATTTTATCCAACTTCAGGGGCTCCTTTTGCAATTTGGGACAGATGTGAAAAGTGAATCATTAGGGATGGAGGGGGGCTGGAGCCTGGAATTCCAGAGATGGTTTGCAGAACTCTAAATTAGCACCAGGAAGGTGCTCAGAGGAAGGGACTGTTTTGTGAGACTTCAGAAGAAACCCGGAGCCAGGTCTGTGATTTGAGAGTATTTTCAAATTGCGGTAATGGGTATTCTTTTTACTAACTCTCAATGTGGTGGTGCCTTTGAGGAGGTTTGCAAGGCTTACTCTGGGAAGGGTTGGAAGACCCCTGCCCTCCACGCTGGGCCGGCACCGAGGCGGTGGGACCTATTCCTTCCATCTGCAAAAGCCTTCTGGAGCCAGTCCAGCTGTAAGGGATGTGCCTCTTCCTTGCTAGAAAAGGAATCTTCAGCACAAAACTATACAATGATGCTGCCTTGCTATTCTTTCCATTTGAGTGAACAAACGTCTTCCAATGACTTTCACTAGCGGAAGTTACCAGATATCCACTGGTCACCTCCAGTAAAAACACTGGGCACTTAGCATTGCGCTTGGATTAACTTCCATGTTGCTGATATGATGTACCTCTATCATCATAAGATGTTTATTCAGTACAAGGGGAAAGAAAAGAGAAATTTGTAGATGATGTCACAGGTAGGAAAGAGAACGGAGAACCGTTTATAATCATATGTAGTACAGCGTAAGGAAGTAAGGAAGACTATTCTTGCCTGGGAACCACTTGCACTTCCCTGGCCGTTACAGATGTCGGTCTCGGAGCGCTAAGGGCGAAGCATGTTGGTAAAGTCGCCATCTCCAGCGAGGTGGTTTTCTTCGGTCTCTTTGCAAACGGGCTCCGTGGCTGGCAGGGACCGGCACACCTTCTCCGCGGGCTTGCTTTCGGAAGATTCTCGCAGCCCGCTTTCGGACGGGCTGGCTATCTCAAGATAGGAGAGCAATTGCCTTTGCAGGTGTTTGCCGGGGTGTGGCCTACCACACAGAATGGCTTCGTGTATAATTGTATAACATTGTGATGGAGGTTTTTCAACGAAAAAATACCCCGAAGATAGAATGGCCAAGCTCAAAAGCGATCCAGATAGATTTGCTTACTTCTCTCTGCACCAACATTTCCTTTACACTTTTGGAAGTAAGTGGAATGGTTTTTATATCTGTTCACATTTCAGTCGTGGACTCGAAAAGTTCCTCTCTTGTGCCTTAAAGAGCAATGTATGCTACACTTAAACTTGAGCTGTCTGGACAGCTGTGAAGATGGAAAAGAAACACCACCCTTGGAACATTTTCATTTTGTTGTGTATATTCCTTATTGTGCAGCTGGTCTGAATTCTCTCTACAAGGATGTTGTGCAGCTGTTTCTCTGAGGCAGAACCTGAGGGCAAATATCCCAACCCATCAGCCCCGGCACATCCTTTCTGATCTTGGCAAGCCATTTTGTCCTTAACTCTATTGTGTATAATCACAAAAGATTGCTATTTATCCAAATCTTCTTTAGGATACAGTGTGTGAGCTCATTCTCAGAAGTTGCAGGAACCCAGCACTCTATTGTAAAAGATTTTCCACGTCTCCCCCCACCCTCATTTTCCCAGTTTCTATGGCAACATTTTGCTCTGATGGCACCTCCAGGATTATTACTATCATCACAGTTATTTCTTCTGATTATTATTGTTGCTTATTGTCATCAACATCATTCTGACTGTCAGTCACATTCTGATCCTTAACACCTGGCCTCTGGGGAACGTCTCCTCAAAACAGTTGAAAAGTGAAAAAAAATTAGAATGTAAATCCCAGGGGATCACCAGCGCTGCAATTATCCTACATCAGATTTATTTGCTCTTTTCCTTTTTTCTTTTCCCACAGTCATTGTAATCCTTCTAGAATATGTGTGGGTAAGTTTGTCAAAATACTGAGATAGATGTGGTTGTTGGTACCGCTGTTTGTTTTTAGAAAAGGAGTGTGCATGTGTGTGCGTGTGTGTATGTGCATGCACGTGTGCATGTCAGCGGGGGGGGGGATCGTACATTCAAAGCTTTCTAATATTACTGAACAATTTTTTTCCATAAACTGTTGGAAACTAGCTGTTTAGAGGCTGAGTTTTCATAGAAAATTATCTAGTGATTTTATCATAGCTGCAGCCCACCTTGTGACCCGCCTTGAGGCCGAGCGGGGAGTAGACAGGCTTCCTTTGGGCTGATATGTCGGTTAGTGTGACTGCAGATCAGCAGGGATGGATGCCCTGTACCTTTGAGATCTGCTTAAACCTGGCTTGGAACCCTACCCTCCCAGGTCTTGAGAGTCCAGAACCCTCACTGTAATTTCTATAAGCGCTCATAGCTGTTTATCTCTGGGCCCCTGTGTTGATGCTTCCTGCTCCGGCTGGGTTGAGTGAAACCTTCAATGCAGAATTCAGAGAGAAGAAACGCCTATCTAGCTAGCTTGCCTTCTTGCCCTCCTGCTTTCCCTCCCTCCTTTCTTCACTCCCTCCCCACCCTCTTTTACTCCCGCCTTCCTGGCAGCAGTGGGGGGCTTGGCAGATGTGGTGGGTCAGGGTCTTGGGTGAGCCCAGGCCCGTACGTGGGGAATACACTGGTGGATGTGGTCTCTCAGGATCTGATCAGAGTCTGGGGTCTGGCTGGTCAGCCTGCTGACCAGAGCCTTGTTAATAAACAGATGATTCCTTTGAACATTGGAATCTTTTCTGGACAGGAAAAGAAAGCTCCACGTCAAAGTGCTGAGTGCAGTGAAATATTCTCTCCCTGGTCCGTGTGAAGGGGAGTCCCCTGGAAACACAGTATACCAACTTAAATGAATTTTCATTCAGCAATTCACAAAATTTTATTGAAGACTTGCTATCTGCTGGGCATTAGGAAGACACACATCTGAAGCTGGAGCGTTGTTGGCCTTCGAGGAAGGCAGCGACTACGAGCAGTCTCATAAGGGTGCAGCGTGGACAGCACAGGGGAGAAGTGAGCTTCAGAGAAGAACCTCAAGGAATCTGCCCGGCTGAAGGGTGGGAGAGGGGCAGCCCAGGCTGAGGGCAGAAAGGCCTGCACTTAGCCATGGAGGTGAGAAGGACCACACGCGTTGGGGAAATATGGCTTATGATTAGGAAAGGCATGGAAACCCCAGAGAGCTGACTGGCACCATGAGGGGCTCTCACTTGAGAGGCTCACAGAGTAGAGGTGACAGAGCGAGCTGGCTCCTGTCACCTGTTTCACCCTCCTTCCAGGACAAGCCCTCGATGGGGAATGCAGGACGTAGCTGTTTTTACTATGAAATGTACATTTCTTTCTGTTTTTAGTTTGGTGCCAGTGTGTATCATTGAATTTGTGGAAATTAAATGAAAGAACAGAGCAACTCCAGGGGAGAGGTCTTTTTCAAGTACCCCCAGAACACCTGTAGTTTGCACGTCGGGTGACCTTGAAGAACTCTGTTTGAGCTGACTGCTATTTTAGCTCTCAGAGAATGTCGAAGAGAAACACCTTCGGGGTTAGAAGCATAATGAGGTGGGGGTTAATAGCGTGAACTCAAACGTGAACCTGGATTTGAATCCAGGCTCTCTCCCTTCATAGCTCTTGACAATGGGCAAGCTGATCAAATTAATCTTTCTCTCTCTCTTGCTCTTAGTCCCTCTGGGTTTTCTCATGTTTCTTCACATTCCAGAGCCTGTCCCTCCTCCTCTTTCACCTAATTAACGCCAACACAACCTTTAGATATTATTTCAAATGTCACTTCCACAATGAAGCCCTTGCAGACTACGTCCAATCTTCTTGTCAATGAGGTCCCAACACCCTATCTTTTCTTCACGACATTTCTGTTCATACTTACGCTTTTATTTCTTATGATTTAATTCGGGTAAGTCTCCAGCACTATACTCTTTGCTTCACCCCTGTCACTCATCGTTCAGCGTATCTGATACATAGAAGGTATATGATCAACAGTTTGGGGTGAATAGGTAAATAAATACCTCCTTTTGTAAGATTGATGGAGGACTGCATTATATAATGCATCCAAGCCATTCGGCACAGTGCCCGTTATATAGTAAGCACTTAACACATGTGAGTTACAAGAAGGATTCCTTTGGGTTTGCTGTTCTCCACTCCTACAGCATACTGAGTAGTGAGCAATTTGTGTGTCTTCAGCTAAGTTCCAATGGTTCTATTAGCTAAGTTTTAATAGTGCAAATGCTTTCATTAAGTTCAATATTATACCCCTGGCTTTGAGTGTTGATTTAAGAAATGGAGACCGTCAGAGTCACCCGTGGAACCATCCATGAAGATTTTCTGCAATGTGTCAGTCAAGAGCAGGAGCTCTGGGTGTCCAGATTAGGGCTGCCTCTTTCCAACTGTAACCCTGGGCAACTTATCTCTCTGTAGCTTTGATTTTTTCACCTGGAAAGCAGGGATGGTAATCTATCTTGCAGTGCTGATATGATGATGAAATTATCAATACATACGAAGAGTTTACGATAAAGCTTGCACATAATAGACATTCAATAAATATTAGCCATTATTTTGTAAATACTCATAAAATAAATTAGTCCTGGACTTCAGTACAAAAACTAAAATAGTGACCCTCGAAGAGCTGGTATGTCTCCTTTTACATTATGGCAGATCTAATAAAGACTACTAGATTTCTTCTTTTGACTTGATCTCAGAAATTTTAGAGCTAAATCTAAAACTTCGTCTGTGACTCAAAATATATAAGCATCATTCTGTCTACAGCCTTGTTATTTCTTATATTTATCCTGTGTAACTGGATATCTTTAAAAAAATTGAAATCTTCCTCAAATCTTTTTTAGGAAGCAGGTGGGCATACATATGATACATTCATAAATTCTATAATCATAAGTTAGGGAAAAAGTACATTTAGGTGATATTTACATCAGGTAAATTTTATGTGATCCCAGGTTTTCTCCGTAACTCTCTATAAACTTCTACACTTCTTTTTGAATAACTAAAATTAAATTTAGTATTAATGTGGGAATGACTCAGTACAGAAATTTGAATGTAATATGTTCCAAATGCTTATAACCAGAAATTGCAAAATTATTGCTGGCAATATTTGAAAAGTCTAACCCCTTTTCCACTATTCCTATCATGGAATCATAGGATTTTAGAATAGGATATAATTTGTTTACTTTTCATTTTTCACTTGGCTTGAACAATAAAAAAGAGACCTGACCAAGTTAATTTTCTATTAATCCGATTTCAATTTCTTCATAAAAATGAAACAAAGCTATTGTATTTTCATAGAAGTGTGGTATTGGAGCATCTCCCCAGTTGGGTATTTCATTTAACTCCTTATCAAGGACAACCTCTGAACCACTTGAAATAGGAGGTTGTTGAGCTCATGTTAAAATCTTTTATTTTATTTTTTTAACTAAAAAAATTTTGTGTATGTTTATTTCTTTTGCGAGAGAGAGAGAGAGAGAGAGAGAGATATCCGTGAAGGGGCAGAGAGAGAGAGAGAGAAAAAAAAAATCCCAAGCAGGCTCTGCACTGTCAGCGCAGAGCCCGATGCAGGGCTCGAACTCAGAAACTTGTGAGATTGTGACCCAAGCCCAAACCAAGAGTCGGAGGCTCAATGGACTGAACCACCCAGGAGCCCCTGTTAAAATCTTTTAAAAAGAAGTTTTAAGCACTTTCATTGGTAACTTGTCTTAAGACTTAGCATTTCTATTTTTTCTGTTTAATTTACAACTGCAAATTGGAACTAAGACTGGTACCTGTGCTGGGTAGAGAGGGGAGAAATAATTAATAACTGTTTATTGTGTTACAGCTCCATGTTGAAAACCAGTAATAGCCAATTCATTCATTCATTCATTCATTCACTCACCAACCAAAAAGTATTTACAGATTGATGTCTGTATGCCATGCATGTGCCAAGTTCTAGAGATGTTCTGATGTCTCCTTATCCTTAGTGAGTTTTATGATCTAGGGGGTAGAGACAGACAAGTAACCAAATGAAAAAGAATTGAAAATGAACGCTTTCTGCCTGGTTTGGTTAAGACACTGATATAATAAACACAAGAAATCAAAGTCAACCTGAGACAGATTCTCCCTGACACATAATTTATTTATATAGTAATATACTAGAAGTAGTTCCTTAAATTCTGGTTAAAAACTGGATGAGGTACAAGTGTGTTGAGCAGAAAGAAAGATTTGGGGATTTCCTTGGAGGAAATGGTGTTACAAGTCCCTAATTTTATCCCGAGCGGTAGGATGGGAAGGGAATAACATCACATTCTTCAACTCGAGCCTTTACTATGATCTCTTAGAGAGTGTGCTGTGTGTTTTAAGAATGGGGGTCACGGGACGCCTGGGTGGCTCAGTTGGTTGAGCGGCCGGCTTCGGCTCAGGTCATGATCTCACGGTCCGTGAGTTCGAGCCCCGCGTCAGGCTCTGTGCTGACAGCTCAGAGCCTGGAGCCTGTTTCAGACTCTGTGTCTCCTTCTCTCTGACCCTCCCCCGTTCATGCTCTGTCTCTCTCTGTCTCAAAAATAAATAAACGTTAAAAAAAAAAAATTTAAAAAAAAAAAGATTGGGGGTCGCCTTGGACTGGGGTCCAACTCTAACTTGGAAAGTCTGGAGGGTGACAGAGGGGCAATGAGCTGCTTTCATGCTGCACAGGGGTCAGCCTACCATGCCCAGAGTTTGTCGGAATAGAAGATGTAAGAATGCTTCCCATGGGCCATGCTGGAACCATTTATTCCTGTTGTGTCCCAGGAGCAGAGAGCTGACTGCAGGCCTGCCAGACAGAGCACATCCCCTTCAGCCCATCTTGAAATTTGCAGATGAGGAGTCCCTGGGGAGGGGAATCCCAAAGACGTAAAAATCAAGACAAAACAAGACAAAACAAAACTACAGCCTATGAGGAAAGAGTCAGCAATAATCATTTGCCAGACCAGAGAGCTCAAAGCTACCCAACCAATATTTTTCTTTGTTAAATCCGGCATTTCTGTTTACTCTGCCCTCTGCCCACAGCCATGTGAGCTGTTGTTGAAAGGGAAAGGGGGCCAAGAGAGAGGCACAAAACAGAAGCTGGGCACACCTCCTTCCTGGAAGTCGGCCAAGTGCAGGACTGAGCAAGGGCAAGAGGGAACGTTCTTCACTTTGAAGGTTGAAGAGTTGCCTGACATTTGGGGCTTAAAACATTCTAGTTAGTCAATCTGGTTTTGTGAATGAAAGCGATCACAGAACTGTCTCTGCCATGTGAGCAAGTAAGAACTCACGGGGCTCTGCCAACTTTCCTTCCAGGGATGGGGAAGATTATCTCCACTGAATAAAAGTTTAAAGGGACAGAAAGAGGCAAAAATAAATTTGTGGTTTGGTCCCATCCACACCCACATCCACATGCCTGATGGGAAGAGCACAGGGTGTTAAGGGGGAGACTAGCAGAGGCATCTAACATGGGCTCCAGGGGGTTCAGAGGAAGTAACATTGTTAAACAAAGAGCAGAAGGGATCTGAAGCTTACTGTGAAATGTGGAAGATTAAATGCTTTAGCTCCCTGCAAAGTTCCCCATAAAACAATTCTAAAGTGATTTTTAAAGTCTTAAGCCCCAAAGGAAAGAAGAAGAGAAAAGAAGGCAAAAACTGCAAAATTTTGTAACCTGGAAAGCAGATGGATGAGAGGTAAAGGACCTGAGAGAATTGACGGTTCAGCAGAAGTGAGAGATGAAATCCAACTCAATGTATGCAGAACCCACAGCTCAGAAGTGCCTGTAACCTGCAGGCAAGGGAACTTCAGAAAGGCTAAAATGAGGGGTGCCTTGGTGGCTCAGTCAGTTAAGTGTCTGACTGCCTCTCAGGTCACAGTCTCACAGTCCGTTCGAGACCCCCGTCGGGCTCTGTGCTGACAGCTCAGAGCCTGGAGCCTGCCTCGGTTTCTGTCTCCCTCTCTCTGCTCCGCCCCTGCTTACACTCTGTCTCTCTCTGTGTCTCAGAAATAAATAAACATTTAAAAGGATTTTAGAAAGGCTAAAATGAGGAGGAGTGGTTGAAGGTTGGGTTTTGAAGTAGTCAGATTCCCAGATCTCAACCAATGACTGCCCTGGCAAGAGAAGGAAGGTTTATTTTTTTCTAAAGGAGGGAAAGTTGAGCTCAGTTGAGGATGGAGATACCACATTGAAACCAGAGGGTTAAGTGAATGTGTACTAGATGTTGAGGCCATCCCCTACCCTCTCAGCCTGCAGACGTCAATCAGCCAGGGGACTGAGGAACTTTCTCTGGGGAATCTGGCTAGCATAAGCACAGAGTCCCATAGATGGTGACATCCAGGGTTCCTCAACTGACCTGCCAAGTCAGATCACCCTACAATGAAGTTCATAGCTCAGGAGTGCTACCCTTGTGTTTGAAGGATTTGGTCCCCATACTTCTTTTTTTTTTTTTTTTAATTTAAATTTCGGTTAGTTAATATACAGTGCAATATTGGTTTCAGGAGTAGAATTCAGTGATTCATCACTTAGATACAACACCCAGAGCTCATCACAACAAGTGCCCTTCTTAGTACCCATCACCCATCTAGCCCATGCCCCCTCACTTCCCTCCATCAACCCACAATTTGTTCTCTATCATTAAGAGTCTCTTGTTTGTTTCTCTCTCTTCTCTCCCCACCTTTCCATATGTTCACCTGTTTTATTAAATGTCACATATGAGTGAAATTATATGGTATTTGTCTTTCTTTGGGTTATTTTGCTTAGCATAATTCATTCTAGCTTCCTCCGTGTCATTGCAAATGGCGAAATTTCATTCATTTTGATGGGTGACTAATATTCCAGTGTGTGTGTGTGCATCACATCTTCTTTATCCATTCATCAGTTGATGTATATTCGGGCTTTCTCCATAGTTTGGCTATTGTTGATAATGCTGCTTATAAATATTGGGGTGCAAATACCCCTTCAAATCTGTATTTTTGTGTCCTTTGGGCAAATACCTAATACTGCAAATGCTAGATCATAGGGTAGTTCTATTTTTGGTTTTTTGAGCATGCTGTTCTCCAGAGTGGCTTCACTAGTTTACATTTTCACCAACACTGCAAGAGGGTTCCCTTTCTCCGCATCCTCACCAACATCTGTTGTTTCTTGTATTGTTCATTTTAGCCATTCTGACTGGTGTGAGGTTGTATCTCATCATGGTTTGGGTTTGTATTTCTCTGATGATAAGTGGTGTTGAGCATCTTTTCATGTATCTGTTAGCCATATAGATGTCTTCTTTGTGAAGTGTCTATTCATGTCTTCTGCCCATTTCTTAACTGGGTTATTTGTTTTTTGGGTGTTGAGTTTGATAAATTCTTTATAGATTTTGGATACTAACCCTTTATCAGATATGTTGTTTGCAAATATCTTCTCCCATTCTTTGGTTGCCTTTTAGTTTTGTTGATTTTTCCTTTTACTGTGCAGAAAATCTTTATCTTTATGAGGTCCCAATAGTTCACGTTTGTTGTAGTTTCTCTTGCCTTCAGCGATGTGTCTAGTAAGAAGTTGCTGCATCTGAGGTCAAAGAGGTTTTCCTCTAGGATTTTGATGGTTTCCTGTCTCACATTTAGGCATTCATCCACTTTGAATTTATTTTGTGTATGGTGTAAGCAAGTGGTCCAGTTTCACGCTTCTGCATGTTGCTTTCCACTTTTCCTAACACTGCTTGTTGAAGAGACTGTCTTTTTTCCATCAGATATTCTTTCCTGCTTTGTTGAAGATGAGTTGACCATACAGTTGTGGGTCCATTTCTGGGTTTTCTATTCTGTTCCATTGAGCTATGTGTCTGTTTTTGTGCCAGGACCATATTGTCTTGATCACTACAGCTTTGTAATATAGCTTGAAATCTGGAATCACGATGCTTCCAGTTTTGTTTTTCTTTTTCAGGATGGCTTTGGCAGTTCTGGATCTTTTGTGGTTCCATACAAAATTTAAGATTGTTTGTTCTAGCTCTGTGAAAAATGCTGTGATATTTTGATAGGGATTGCAATAAATGTGTAGATTGCTTTGGGTAGTATAGACATTTTAACAGTATTTGATCTTCCAATCCTTGAGCACAGAATGTTTTTCCATTTCTTTATGTCTTCTTCAATTTCTTTCGTAAGTGTTCTATGGTCTTCAGAGGATAGATCTTTTACCTTTTTAGTTAGATTTATTCCCAAGTAACTTATTGTTTTTGTGCAATTGCAAATGGGATTGATTTCTTGATTTCTTTTTCTGATGCTTCATTATTGATGTATACAAATGCAAAAGATTTCTGCACATTGATTTTATATCCTACAACTTTGCTGAATTCATGTATTTGTTCCAGAAATTTTTTGGTGGAGTCCTTCGGGTTTTCTTGGTCCCCATACTTAAATGTGAGTGGCAGTCAAGGATAACCAGGCATGTGAGCAAAGCATCTATGTAGTACAGGAGGTTCCAGTATGAGACAAAATGGAGAGTTGGATGTAAGGGACAATGCAAGTAAATAAACTGGAATTGAAGGATCTTTGTTTGAGATAAAAAATCTCAATGTATGCTTGCCAACAAAATGCAGTGGATTTAAATAGATGCAAGACATATCATTACAAAATATCAATGCACTGGGGAGAATTGAGGCACGCATAAGCTGAGGAGAAAGGTTGCGGTGTGTGGGGGGGGGAGAGAGAGAGGGAGAGGGAGAGAGAAAGGGAGAGAGAGAGAGAGAGAGAGAGAGAGAGAGAGAGAGAGAGAATGAATCAATAAAGCAAATGGCATCATATTTCTCATCTGCCAGAAGCCAGAGGCCTTCAAAATTTCTATTCTCAGACTATAATCAATTGTCAGGACAGACAAATAGCAACAATAAAGAGGAAGATAGAGAATAGGAGAGACAGAGGAGAGGGCCAAAGGAAATTCTCAAGGTGATGGTGAAGATAGGTCCCAAGGTGGCAGACATTTACCAGGTGAGGAGCTCCAGCAGTCCAGCAGAAGGCTCTTGGAGACCTTCAGAAAGGTGCCATTGAGAGACTGCCTGCTCTATCTCAACATCTTCAGAGGAGATTTGGAAAATTGATGAGGACTTGGAGTTAAACTGATAAAATACATTAAAAATCAGAAAAATCAGCCCTACAAGATTACTATTAACTTTAAGGGAAACAAAAAATGTAAGAAAAGCAAAGAAATTCGAGTGAGCTCATGGCTCAGCTGTAAAGAGCATATCTGTCTCTATTTGTGCCTCAGAAATGGTAGGGAAGACGATGAATCTTCTTCAGTAGTGGCAAGTCAATAGATAAATGTCTAAAACCCCAAACTGAAGAAAGTCAGCAAGTAGCAACGCAACTCTATTATTTACAGGCATAGAAGCAATGGCCAAAATATTTAGTTAAAAGAAGTGAAAGTGATTGCCTTCAGGGGGAGGGGGAAATGGGCCGAGAGGCTAGAGTAGTATTGTTGATAGGCAAACTTGGTAGAACTACTAATATAAATGTTACAAAAAATGACTCAATTATTTTGAGGTGAAAGAGAGAGCGATGGTGCATGGTAGTGGGGCTAACAGAACTCCAGTCAGAAGGAACAGGATACGTGAAAGCCTGAGCCAGGCAGGGAGGGTATGTCTCCCTTGAGGAACTGAAGAAGTTCAAGGTGAGTGTGCCCGTCAGGGTGAGGAGCAAGGTGGGTGGTATTGAGGGAAGCAGGGATCAGATCATGAACGGGCTTTAATTTTAACGAGAGGATAATGGAAGTTCAAAGGGTACTTTTGTCTGCAAGTGAGAGAAAGACTAAATGAAAATATCTTGAGCAATCGGGGGACTTTATTATGTTTTATCCTATAACAAGAGGTTTAGAGGTAGGGAGATTAATTGAGCAGCTCCGTGATATCAGGCAGGATCAGACTTTTCTTTCTACTCTGCTCTTCTCGGTGTGCCAGGTAGATCTCTCAGAATGACTAAAAAAGCCAGATATGGCATCCTCACACAACATCCAAAAGCAGAAGGAAAGAAAGGCCATGTTCCTTCCTTATGTCTTTGCATCAGTCTTTTATCGAGCCATAACAAATCACATCAAAAATTAGTGGTCTGTAGCAATCACCATGTTCGGTGCTAATGGCTCTGTGAGTCAGTGGTTTGGGTTGGGCTTAGCCGGAAAGTTCTGCTG
This sequence comes from Panthera onca, assembly GCF_046562875.1. NCBI lineage: Eukaryota > Metazoa > Chordata > Mammalia > Carnivora > Felidae > Panthera > Panthera onca. Next base: position 48,347,287 of record NC_138350.1, read on the forward strand.
CTATCCTGGACTCACTCATTCTCCTGTAGTCAGTCCGGTGGTGGCTTATCTGGGGCTAGATGGTCTAAGATAACCTCCCTTCCATGTCGGGGACCTCAGCTGGGATGACTGGGACAGCTGGCTTCCCTGCTCCCAGTGGTTTTCTCTTCCAGTTGACTAGACTGGTCTTCTTCACACGGTAGTCTCAGGGCAGTGTTCTAAGGAAGCGAGAGCTGAAGCTACAAGTCTTCTTGAAGCCTAGCCTCCAAAATCCCATAAAGCTGCTCTGCAACATTCTATTGGTAAAAGCAAGTTGCAGGAACAGCCCAAATTCAAGAGATAAGAAATAGATCTGACCCCATGATGGAAAGAACAGAGACGTTGTATTGTAAAGAGTGGTAGGAGTTGTTACAATCATCTTTGTAAACAAATCTATCACAGCCTCCTTTGAAGACTAGAGAATATTTTTCAGATGATGTTAAGCAAATTATTCTCAGACACTTTCCTAAACCAATCATAGAGAGGGCGATTAGATGATTCCAGTTAGATAAGCATAATAAAAGTTGACTCCTTGGAAATGAGGACCCATCCTTCACTGAAGCAAAAGGGTTCTTGCTGCAAAAAAGTGTGTGAGTGGGATTTGGATGGAAAAATAAACATTATCTCCCAGATTTTTCCAAAGATATGTGATTTCATTTTTAAAAGATAATGATTTCACTGAAAGATAGCTTTTGAAAGATGAAAAGATATGATTTCACATTTGAAAGATAACCTTGAAATAGGATTCATTAAATTTTTTTTTATTTTTAGAGACAGAGCAAGTGTGAATGGGGAGAGAGGCAGAGCCAGAAAGAGAGAGAGAGAGAGAGAGAGAGAGAGAGAGAGAGAGAGAATCTTAGGCAGGCCCCACACTCAGCACAGAGCCCAAGCCAGGGCTCGCTCCCATGACTCTGGGATCACGTCCTGAGCTGAAATCAAGAGTTGGTTTCTCCACTGACTGAACTACCCAGGAGCCCCTGATTTCATTTTTAAGAGAGGATTATTCCTCTTGCTTGGAGGGAAGCAAGACTGGAGGCAGGTACACCAGTTGCAGGATTTATCGGCCTCAGTACTATTAACATATTAAGCCAGATAATTCTTTGTTGGGAGTAGAAGACTGTCCTTTGCATCGTGTGATGTTTTGAAGTTTTGAAGTATCCATGACATCTTCCCACTGGATGCCAGAAGTACCTCCAGTTGTAACAACCAAAATGTCTGCAGACTCTTCCAATTATCATCTGGGGGACAAAGTTACCTTGGGTCGAGAACCACTGGGTTTGGAATGTAATGCAATGATGACTATTGCATTGGCCTGAACCAAGGTAGAGGTGGTAAGAATGGAGGCAAGAAGGATTGAGGAGATCTTCGATTTGGCAAATGATCAAATGCGAAGGGGAACTACATGTTGTTGATAGCCAGGTTCTGGCCTAGACGTTCTGCAGTTTGGACACACAAGAGGAGAAACAGGCTGGGAGAATTGGACAATTAGTTCAGTTTGGGACATGTTCAGTTTGGGGCATTTGAGGAACATAAATAAAGATGTCCAAGAAGCCTTACAGTAAGGGTCTCAAATTGGTGATGCTTGAGCCTGGTCTAATCTCAGACTTATTTTCTTTGTGTCTACCGTTAAAAAAAATACACCTCAGCCAACATTTAAGAATTGGGAGACTTCATATACAATTAAAAATTTTAAGTTTGTCTGAAACATTAGAAGATCAGCACATATTGGACCCAAGTTCTGAGGTGACAAAAATCTACTGAGCAGGGTTTGCCTCAATTTGTCCCAGTCTCCCCAAATACATCTTGACTCCATTGCGTTACTTACCCACTCACCCCATAAGAATTTGAGGGTAGAATCTTTGTTTTGATTGGAGCTTTCTGCTCTCTGGCATAGACACAGATGTGAGAACGATTCCAAAAGGCTCCATATTGTATCTTCTGTGTCCGCCTCTGACCCATACATTTCAGTCAGATCTCTTAGGACTTTCTAAATATATCATTCATTTTTTTTCTTTCTGATTCTGGTAGTCAGACATGTTTCTTGTGGGAAACACAGAAAATACAGCACACATATTATCCCAAATCTTAGAGGCCTCAAGGGTTTTGTTGCTAGATTTCCATATATCTTTGGAAACAGTGATGAGGGCTCTCTTACCACCTCCAGGAAGGAGCCACCTCTTTGTCTCAACTGGGGTAAAGCAGAGTTATTTTTCCGAAGTGTCAATGGAAGAAAATTAAGCAAGCGTGTGTTTACCTCTCTGCTTTTGTGCATTTTAAGCCCGTTGTTCTGAGGGTTGCTAAGGACATTTTTTTTTTCAACACTCAAGAATTCAGGCAATTAAGTGTTTTTCCAACATCAAACAATTCCATAGTCAGAATTTATTACCCCTCGTGTCTCTCAGTGTTTCAAGGAAACATTTTCCATTCATGTTCATTTGTTATCTCAAATGCTTTTGAAAATGAGCCCTAAGTGTACTATTTGTAAGTAGGTGACAAAGTTCTTTTAAAACTGCTTGAATAATAGAAAAAAATGACATGCCTCTTAGAGAACAAAATGGGCCATGATAATGTGAGGGAGAGCATGTAAGGACGGATGTAATGGTTAGAATTAAAATGACGTCTGACAATTACTTTCAATTTGAAACGAGGTGAAGAAAATCTGAATTACAATACTCTTATGATTAAACTTTGATGAGATGAAAATGTCATCATTGTTTGATGAGAATTTTTTATTAGAGTTCAAAGAATATGAATGATTTAACCACAATGTACCAACACCACAGGGCTGAATAATCTGTATCAGTTTTTCTCAACTCCTTCTCACTGCGGGTCACCAGAGAAACCTCAGCTGCTCTCATTCTTTAGTGCTTCTGTGACTGTTTCCATGAGACTGGCTTTTGAAACAACAAGGTGAGGCTTACATCCTTTGTGATAAGTTTTGACATTGAAATCCTGGAGTAGCTTAATATGGCAATTCATTTCCAGGAGCCATGTGCTGAGATTTGGACTCATAAGTCTTCTTTTACAAAGAAGTTCACTGTAGAGTCTAGGTTTTTTGAGCGAAATGAGTCTGTTTCTCTTCAGCCTGACATTTGACGATTCAAATTGAGATGGGGGCTCACGTCTGTTGATGACAAAGCACAGTCCAGTTCTGTTTGGGGCACTAATTTAGTATAGGTTGACAAGAGTATGCTGCCTTAGCACAGGGACTTTTCTCTGCAAAGGGGCAACGGCTGTGCTACCTACTCCTGCACCGGGTGGGGGCAGGAGTGCTAGGACCCCCCCTGTCCACTAACTGGGCTCTGTTACCTTGGGATTCCTGCCCTGCCCTCGCTCTTCCCTGTTTTTCCTCTTTCCCCTCTGGGAGCCCCAAATTGAATTAAATGGTTTCCAACAGTCCTTGGTTATACGTCTCTATATAGTATTTAAAAGACTGTTTAAAAGATTGTTGACTTCTGAGAGTCTGAGTCAAAATATTTGGGGACTTACTCTACAGTCCTATAGTTTGCAAACCCGCAGGTACTAGGTGTGTTCCATTCTGTTTTGTAAAGCAAAATCTTTCTCCTTTCAACCATTGCAGGAAAGGGTAAAGGTACTAGCATTGGTCATTCCATTCAATTATTTCCCAAAGCTGGTGCCATTGTAACAATGTTATAACTTAACCGCTCAAAAATAACCCTTATTTTATCTTGTTAAAAAAAAAAATACAGTCTGTACACTTTATAGGCTGATCTAGGGTAAGCTCAGATTATTTCCAAACACCATTTTGTTGATTCTCTTATTGCAATTTTATTTTATTTGAATAACCAGGAAACTTAAGCTGAAACGTGGAAGGTATATTGTGTAAGAGGTGTCCGTCGTACTCCTGTTCAGTAAAGAAAGAGTTGTCTTGGCCATTCAAAGTCCCTTTTGAAAATACTTTGTAAGTTTAGCTGACTTATCTTTGTGGCATTTGTTCTTGAATATTTAAATCTTGCTTCAAAGGTGGTCAAAATGATAATGCGAGGTGAAGTCGGGAACAACTGAGAAGTTCAAACACACTGCAATCTCTACTGGATTTGAAAAGTCAAAGGCTTGGAAAAAGCAAATATGAACGTTAGAACAATTGGATGCCTCCAGTACCACAGGTAAGACACAACACAGGGCAGTGGCTAAGAGTAGTCTAGACAGACTGGGTTCAAATCCTACTTTTACCACTTTGTACCTATTTGACTTTGAACAAGTTACCTTCCTTAGACTTCAGTTTCCTCACCTGTAAAATGGGGATGATAGCAATACCTACCTGATAAGGTTTCTATGAGGAATGACTACTCAAGTGTCAAGGGTATGTCTTGTGCACAATAAGCGTTCGATAATTGAAAGCTATTGTGGTTATTATTATTGAAATGTGGAAGACACTATCAGTATCTTCACAATTAATCCCCAATTCTCCTTCCTGGACCAGATTACAAAATCTCAAATAGTGATCTTTATATTATTTTCAAAAGGAAAAACATCAATAAAAAATGTCTGAAATTATCCAAAGTATCCTAAAGTAAATCTGTGGTAGACTTTTTCTTTATTCTTTTTACAACCCAGAGGTCAAAAGTCATATGCTCTACCGACTAAGCCAGCCAGGTGCCCCAACGTTGTTTTCCTATTTGAGAACTTTTCTCAGATCTGTGATACCCCAGGTCTGTGGAACTGAAAATATTGCCCTTTATTGGTGTTGTATATAAGAATTTTCTCTTGCATGGATTTAATATATTTCTTGCCACCTAAGAAAGCATGGCTGATGGGAAATTGGACTGATAGATGAATGGGAGAAATGGGAGAACGTTGTGTGATTTAGGGAAATGAGATTAATTGGGATGTGAGTTCTAGTTTTTGCTTTACTCTTGGGTATCATCTTGGGTAATTTACTTAATCTCATTAACACTTGTTTTTTTTCATCTTTGGAAATGAAAATGATAGTAATGCTTACCCCACAATAAGCCTTGAAGCATAAATGATCGAGAGTAATATTTATAAATTATAAAGCCCCATATACATACATAACTGATAATTATTCTAATGCTTGCATTTCTCCTCTACCTATCTGACCCATGGCCAGGACTTTCATAAGGGAAGAAGGAATACAGGCTCTGATTGCCATATGTTCACAGATTAACTTAATGCCTCCAGATTGGAGTGTTTCTTGCATCCACTCATCCATCCATCCATCCATCCATCCGTTCACTATGCATTTACTGAGCTGTAACCATGTGCTATCACTCTGCTATGCATAAAGCTTTCAAAAATCAGTGCCATGGTTTCTCAGAGATTTCTGAATATGTGCATGTAGAAGAACTCAGCTTTCTTGTGTTCTCAATGTCTCCTTAAACCTGAGGAGTGACGACATAGAAAAAAGAAAAAAATATTAGAATTATTCAGGTGACACATTGTTTTGGACATTTTCCAAGCAGGATAATTATCTAAAATCAGGCTGACATTTATATCTCTAGCCTCCCATGCTTGTTAAAAGACTTTTCTTGCTGAAATACTCATTGAGCTAAATTTCATCTAACATCTGGCCATTGTATAAATGTAGCAATGAAAACATGTCTTGTTGCCTACACAGTAGGTATAAATTTTAGAAATCCAATTAGTGTTTTATTCTTTCTGTGTATTTTTCTTTTATTTTTCTTTAGTGTTTGAGCCAATTTCAGGCTCCTCACTGAAACTATAAGAATTCAAATATTTAGCACACATCTACACAACAGAAAAAACCAACTGGATTGAGGAATAGTGCTTTGTAGTATCTCCTAGTGATCGTAAGATATTCCTTAAGCTCTTTATTCATTCATGCAACCGGCATATATTGAGCCAAATGTCAAGCCTGGTGCTCAATGCTGAGGGTGAGGGATACAGAATAAATAAAATACCATCTTAGCCCTTGAGAAGTTTAGTACCTAGCAGGGCAGACAGATACCTATACCAACTGTTTTCCTACAATGTGGAATAGTGCTATTGCTCTATTGACGAACGTGGGCAAATGCTGTAAGAGAGGTACATATCCACCTGGCTCCTAAGGCATCGCTCGCTACTCATCTGATGGGTTGCACACTACATAAATGATTGTCCTCAATCCTTCCCTGAGGGTCTCTAACCTCTCAAAATGGAGGAGCCTCTCAAACGAAGAGCCCAAGGGACTACTCACTGTGCCTACAGTACTCACTGTGCCTACATTATCCATCTGGGTGGGCACAATCTAGCAAATGCCTTGAGGATGGATCATCTATTTGGCAATACCAGCCTCATCTGAGTCACAGTTGTTAAAGTCTTCACTTCTAGACTCACTGTAATGACAGTTGATAGTCAATGGCCTATTTTGCCTAGATGTGAACATTTAGAAGTAAGCCCGCTAAAGCATAATTTTTACTGTGTGCACCAGGACCTACCACAAGGCATCCTCTGCATGCTTTAAAAAAAAATGCATATTATTATACAGATTTCGCCACTCTTTCATTTGGTGTTGACTACACTCAAAAATCTAAAGGGTGCTCTTAAGATATAACTTGGAAAAACTTGAAAAAAAATTTTCAAACATTATCAAATGCAGTGCTTACCTTTTAAACATTAAAAGTTTATTTGCACAAACTTAGTAGTATGAGATACAACATAATTCATGGAAATCAGCCACAATGCTAATGCTTACTAGATTATTCCAAACATTAGACATTACAGTTTAAATCTCAACATTAGCTCTGACGTTGGAATAACATTTCAGTTAATAAATAATTGTGAATATGACCATATGTTCAGTTTATTCTCAGCAGTTTATCATGAATTACAATCATGATTTGGGTCATAAAAGTGATAAACAATTATGTCTCCACAAATTGCATGTTTATTTAATTAATCCTGAAGAGAATCTAAAAATATATTCTGATAGGTTATATAAATTAGGTGTATTTTTTAGCTTTTGGATTTTAACATGCCTGGGTAACACTGTAACTACTTTCATAGGGTACAGGCATTTGCAAAAGTGAGTGGCCACAGTTTTTCAGCCCTGAATTAAATGCCTTCTATGTATTTCAGAGAACTATGAATTCAAAAGTTACTGTTATTTTGGGGTGATCTATAAAGTAGTATAATACCAATGCACGCACACAAAATCTGTGGTAAAGAAAGTGAGTTTTGTTCATTATACTTTCCAGATAGTAGTCACGTCTTCCTAATAATGTTGTTGCCATAAACATATTAGGAAAGACAGAATAATATAAGATACATATTAGATATAAGACATTTATAAGATATTCTGAATTTGCACAATCTATAGTGCTTATAATGAGAAGTCATATTGGCCTTATATTGTCTTTTAAGGGTATCTCTTGAGCTCCTACTGTTATCTTCAGCTGTCACAAGGCAATGGCTCTGTCGAATGCTGACAACATGTGGGGATAGTGTCAACATCCTGCAACAAAGGGCCTCGCCAGGATCAATTTTAGCATTTGAATTTGCTACTCTGTTTTGGAATTTTCCTGTTCATTATTGAATTTATTTATTGATTGATTTATTTATTACATTTTTTGAAATGTTTATTTATTTTTTAGAGAGAGAGAGAGAGAGAGAGCAGGGCATGAGCAGGGGAGGGGCAGAGCTAGAATCTGAAGCAGGCTCCGGCTCTGAGCTATCAGCACAGTGTCCGATGCAGGGCTTGAACCCACTACCGTGAGATCATGACCTGAGCTGAAGTCAGATGCCTTACCCACTGAGCCACCCAGATGCCCCTGCTCATTATTGAATTTAAACCGGTAAGTAAGTTGCCTGGTTTCTTGGCCTAAGAAGAATATTATGTGCTATTTGGTATCAGACTTCTAAGAATTAATCAGGTAGTTTAATGCTCTCATATATGTTATTCAAATATTTCTAATCTCCTTGTAAAATTTTCTAGACTGAGTGGCAGCTGTAGCTAGTACCTATCAACTGCATAAGGAAAAGAGTCCGAAAGTGTAAGAACTTATGAAAACCATCAAATAGTAGAAACAAAGTGTAGGGATCTTACATTTAGGCAATGAGTTAGGTACCAGAAAATACTTCCTTCCAGTGTAAAAGTTTAGGACTCTTTGAAGACAATGTCCAGTTCAACAGTGAAAAAATACATTCCAGTTCTGGGCCCCAAATATTTAAGAAAGCCTCCCCCACCCACCCCCCGAACGTAAAAATGACTCTTTATCTTTTGGTACACCTTTTGACAAACTATGTATCTTTTCAGCGTAGGGACCATCTTACAATTTGGGACGCGTGTTGTATTTTTCCATAGGGAAGAGGCGGTTGGCATTGCTTCCTGGCTTGGTATAATTCATTTATGTCCTTCCAGTTTTTTCTCTCTGATCTCTTTTCTGTATATCTGTCAGCAGCACTCTCCTGGGAGCAGCACGATGCACTTCATTAATAAGAAGGGATTAAAGGAAAAAGCCCTCGTCTCCTAATACACTTGGATAATTTGGTGCCATCCACAAGGCAATAGACCCCTGCTGCATAGATGTCATTAGAAAGGTACAATTTCATTACTTTTTAGTGGCAAAGCCTTGAGTGAAATACAAAATATGTTGTCTCATATGCAGGGGAAAAAAAGTGCTAAAGCTTTCATTCACTTCACGCCTCTAAAATAGTAGAATGCAAAAATATATTTTATGGGTTTTACATTTATACTGCCTTCCCTTAGTAGTCCTTGAAATCAAGCTTTTATTAAATACTGAGCAAAATCAAGGTTAAAAGAAAATTATTTACATTCTTAAATCCTAAATGAAATTCATGTATTTTTATTAACTAACACATACCTACTAAGTGCCAGGCACTCTATGGAAAACAAACTACAAAAACATCATTCATGCCTTTTTTTTTATTACAGCACTAACTTATTAAATACTCTAACTGGAAGTGAGTATAAAAGTGAGTGCATAAGAAGTAAACCATATGGCTGAATAAAAATGATTGTAAGCCAGTAAATTGTAAGCGTATTCAAAAAAATCTGTTTAACTTTCCCTTGCTAACCTCGCTTCCTTTTGAGCTAATATGCTTGCCGCTGGTTGATAGAATTATCTTTTGAGCTGAACGCCAACCCCCCACCCTCACCCCTATTTTAAGCCTTTAGTGGTATTTTGTGCAAATATTTGAACAGAAAAGTCACAAGCCATCCTTAGAATCTCACCCTACTTCTATAGAAGCAGCTCCAAACAGGAAAGGATGGGCCTCACTGGTGGAGGGTGTGGTTGGCCACACATCTGAGAAAGGCACCTGGGATTTAGGAATCTGCCATAAAAAAAAAAACAAAAACAAACAAACAAAAAAAAACCCACCAATGACACTCCCAAGCGCTGCACTGGAGTGATGACTCCCTGGGAAACTTGCACATCACTTTCCTAGCACCGAAGAGAATCAGGTTTAACAGTGGTCCATTATCTCACTGCCACAGACACACAACTGCCATTAACACTAAAAAGTGGCACACAGTTGGAACAATGCATGGGAGAAGAAAGTCCTTGATTATCAGCTTATTTTAAGCCATTCTTTGCAGTGATGGGTGTTTGCTCCACTACTAGCTTTTGTTCAGTGAAATTGACATTTGCAGCTCTTTGTCTAAGATAAAGTTTAGGTTAAGATGATAGAGACTGGGGTTTCCAGAGACCATTCTCCCAACTTAAGGCACAGCAGTACAGGAAGAGCAAAGTATTCTGACAAACGAGTCGGTAATGAAAATACTTTAAAGATGTATTTCATTACGACGTACAATATCTCTACAAATAAACGATTGGTCATCTAGTCAGCTTTGAATACAGAGTGTTCTGATGCCTTCTCCCTTTAGTCTGCAACCATGGCCTTCCTTGTCTCTCGTGCATTTTAATTCATTAAAATATCATCACAGGCACAGTGAAGATTATCACCAAATCTCATGAGAAGTGACAGAGTGCAGAAACGGGGACAGGGACAGCCAGTTTTTATCTTTCAGAGTGAGCAGAGCTTAATCACAAAAAGTCAGGATTCAGCTAGTTATGTTCTTGTTATCAAAAAGAAATCTCAGCTAATGTTTAAATATAGATAACCAAAGTCACAAACAAAACCACCAGTTTTGCCAATAAATTAAAAAATATAAGCAAAATGGTTAAGTAGTTAAAAGCATAGATCGTTAACCTCATGTGGTGTATTTGAGGATGTGCACTGAAAACAGATCAACTCTTTGATTCCAGAATATGGATTGCCTCTTTCCTTATGATTTTTTTATAATGGTAATTTTTCCTCCACTCGCATAAGATCTTATGAGTCTGTTTGTCCTGAATCTTAATAGGTATTTCTTACGATTTGGATATTTTATTAGAAAAAACTAAAAAATATAAAGGGTTTCCGAACATTCCTCAAATTTCTGGGCTTTCCACATTACCCTGGGCACTGAAGAAGAGGAAGGAATATTATGAATTAGAGTTCAGGTTGAAAGCTGGGTATTTGAAATATAAATGGAAATAATTCATTAGCAATGACCCTTGTTAATATTCTTTCGCCGAGGTAGTTTTTAAGAGGGGGCTGCCCACAAAAGAGCTTGTTATATTTCCTCTGTTGAATGTGCACGATTCTGTGGCACATTGTTTTGGCGTACTGGAAAAAACACTCAGACGAGGATTGACAAATACCGGTTTCATGGTAGAGGAGGAATAAGCTGATAGGTATGTCTATAAGTTCTGTCAGGCAAGACTTAACCAAATCTTGATACTCATTTTAAACTGATAATTAATGAATGGCAACAAGATAAACTAGATGCCTATTTGCTTTGGGGACACTTTAAAAAGACCTCTTTTTTTAGATTTGGAATTCACAATAGGTTTCTTCCATTCCTCCTTGGTAGAATAGTGAAACATTTCTTGTCTAGACTGAATAATGAGGCAAGAAACAATGACCCTGCGCATGTCTAATTTATAACAAATCTGTTTCCTTAATGGGTGGAAGGAAATCTGAGGACAGTTCTAAGTGTTCTTGTCTGCTTTCAGTGCCATCTTCTAGTCATACTGAAGACAACACCTCTCCGGACGGGTCTTTCCCCTTCTTCTCCTCTCCCCGGTCAATGTCAATCACGTGCACTACTCCAGGTTTTAGGATCAGGTCATCAGTCTCTACCTGACTCCTGTTGTCCTCCACTTCCATGTAACTCCCCTTTGTTTGCTGGGCAGCTTTGCTGAAGGCTTCTTTAAAACGACGTTTGAGTTCAACATCTGGACAGAAGACATACTCGTAAAGCCCACCGGCGAGGACAGCTCCTATTATTGGTCCAACCCAATATATCTGGAGGAAAAGATGGAAGCATTATAGAATGAGCATGGAGTAAAACTATTCCTTTGAACGACTCGTGAATAGAGAGCTTAGCTGGTTTACATTAAGAAAACAAATGTGTCGTGTGGAAGAAAGCAGAATTGGAAACACTATAAGAGAATACATCAAATGCACACCAGAGATCCATAAACTGCTAAATAGCATTTGAACAGAAAACAAGGAGACGGTTTTCTCTTTTCTTGCTTTCACTAATTACTTTCTTTCCATTTTCTGAGAGTCCTTAAAGTCAAGATAGCTCTTCTTTAGGGGCGTCTGGGTGGCTCAGTCAGTTAAGCATCTGACTCTTGGTCTCAGCTCAGACATCGGGCTCTGTGCTCACAGCACGGAGCCTGCTTGGGATTCTCCTTCTCCATCCCTCTGCCCCTCCCCCCCGCCCACATGCATGTGCATGCACTGTCTCTCGAAAGAAATAAAGAAACATTAAAAAACATATTAAGAAAAGATAGCTCCTCTTTGGTGGTACTGCACACTCAGTAGATGCAAAGAATTCTTCAAGTAAAATAGAAAAAAATTTCTAGAGAGTTATCTTATTTTCTTAATATTGCCATCATACATTGGCTTTCTGCATAATTGTGACCAATATACAGCTTTTATCAGTTGAGCTTTAGTTATTCAGTGAAGCATGATAAATGGAATCCCAGCTCCACCGCTTAGTAATTTGGTCAGTTTTTGTGTCAATTACTTGACTTCTTAAACCTTAATTTCCTCATCTGCAAAGTGGGAATTGTAATAATACATACTTCATAGACTATAAAAATTAAATTGAAACAATACTTGTAAAGTATTTGGTGGTTCTAATTTCATAGCAACCGGCTTCATTCCATGCTTCCTAGGCAATTCAAAGTTGTGTGTGAACAGGCTGGAGATAAGTCATTTTCTGTTTGTTACATGCTTTTCTTTCTTTAAAAAAATTTTTTTTAACGTTTATTCATTTTTGAGAGAGAGAGATAGAGTGCAAGTGGGGGAGGGGCAGAGAGAGAGACACACACAGAATAGGAAGCAGGCTCCAGACTCCAAGCTGTCAGCACAGAGCCTGACGCAGGGCTTGAACTCACAAGCTTTGAGATCATGACCTGAGCCAAAGTCAGAGGCTTAACCAACCGAGTCACCGAGGCACCCTGTGTTTTTTACATGCTTTTCCTCCCTAAAATCTGATGATTTGATTTAATTGAAAACCTCATGGTTTGTTCATTACTCTTCTTGCAGAGCACTTTCATCCTCATGGTTCTTACCATGGTCACTTGGTGCAAAAAATCCCACCTTGTCTCTTTGGGGCATCTGGGTGGCTCAGTTGGCTCAGCGTTTGACTCTTGATTTTGGCTCAGGTCATGATCTCATGGTCTGTGGGATTGAGTCCTGTGTCGGGTTCCATGCTGACTGCAGTGAACCTACTTGGGATTCTCTCTTTCCCTCTCTCTCTCTGCCCCTCCCCTGCTCTTGAGCTCTCTTTCTTTCAAAAATAAATAAATAAATAAATAAATAAATAAATAAACAAACAAAGAAACCAGTACTGAGTTTATGGATGGTGGTTAGTTGAGGCTTAGCAATTCCATAGGATTTTTAATCCAACATGGAAGCTTTTTATCGTATCGTTACTGTATCTAGAAAAAACTCAGTTTTGAGTTTTGGTAAACTTCAACATTTGCTTTAGAGCACGTATATGCTGCAGAATATTTGACACTCATTCAACAGATTCAATTAGGCAACAGAAACCTTGTTTATTGAGCCAGTTGTACTTAGCACTTTTCTTGTATTAACTCACATAATTCAAACAGCAACCTTTGAGGTAGATATTATTATTATCCCTCTTTTATGAGTAAGAAAACTGACACCCTGAGCAGATAAGAAGCTTGCTTAGGAGTTCATGCCTAACAAGTGCTTGAACTGGGGATTCGAGGTCTTTGTGATTTCAAACCTCTCTTTTGAACTATTGCACTGTTTTCCATGATACTGCACTTATCTCGTTTGAAAAAAATAGGAGAAATGCTTTTCTGGCTTAAGACACTTTCTGGAAGTTAATTCCACTTAGCATCCTCATTGCAAAATCTAAAGACAATTAAAAATTTAAGCTGGAGATGAGCACATATATTTAACGTGGAAAATACTGGTAGAGTGGTTGTGAGCACCAAGCTCCTATCTTGAACAGAAAGAAACCATGTAAGAGTTGCCCTTTCAAAGGAGAAATGAGAGCCCTCCTCTAAATGTCTTTGCTCTCTGTTCCTTTGGTAAGAGCTCATTACAGATGGTCTATTCCACATGCTACAACGAAACAAGGGTCTGCTAAATAATTATGATGCATTCCCCAAACACCTATGAAGAATACATCTGGCCACATGCTCTCCAAAAAGAGCAAATCTCAGTTTCAAGTTGCTATTCCAAAACAAAGTCAAAATGTACTTTAAAATGACTCTCAAAATGTATAAAGGTAAATAATTTTTATTGCTATAAATATAGATGTTATGTAAAGTATCAAGATGAAAACTAAAACAATGTCATTACACTACCTAGAAAATTCACCATTAATATTTTGATGTTATTCTAGTCTATCAACCAATCAATCAATCTGCAAATATGTTGTAAATTAGTTCTAAAATTCACACAATTATTGCTACAGAACGGACATTCATGTTCAGTAGGATTAAGTTTGTTATAAAATAGCTCTGCAATAAGGGGAAACATTTCATTCAGTCAACAAGGTAAAAAGTTTCCCACTATTTGAATTTTAGCTAGCTTACCACAACCAGTAGGTAATCATTAAAAACATACATTTCACCCCCATTTTAAAGTCCTCATCCATAAAATTAAAAGTTGCTATTTTTCTAAATTTTAATTACAAAAAAAGTTTGAATGTAAGAAGTTGAACTTCCAATTGTACTTCTACCATAATTAACTATATTCTGTCCATTAAAATGTTCCACTCATGTCAATGTGGCAAACATTTTGAGACATAAATGGAAACATCAGTGGCAAAATGACCAATCTCATGGATGGTATTACTGACATTCATTGTATAGCTGGGTGCAAAATCTTGCTTTGAACTCTGATGCTCGTTCTTTCACGACTGAAATTATTTTTAAAGACTCAGTACCCTTTTCTTCACTGTCAGTGCCCCTAGTAATGGTGCCATATCCTCTTATTGGCAATGTGCACTATGGTTGAGTGGATGTAACTGGGTCAATAACCGCTGTATGAATGAGATTCAAACACGAGTGACATGTTGTTACGGTCATGAATTAAAACTAAAAGTTGCGAAATAGCATTCACAACACATAAGTGACAACGGGAGTCAACCTTATTTGAGGCTGGCAGACATAAGTCCCATATCTCATATTTGTATTGGTTATTAGAAGTTGGCATGTGAGTGGCCTTAAAACTGCTGCATTATTCATTTAAGGGATTTAAATGCCTGTGTTGTAAGAAACAATTGAAATAAAATTGATTGTGATATTTAAAAATGGATATCACTGCTCTCTGGAAGCGCTGCCACCGCATTATTAAGTAGGTTAGCCAGTGAGACTGGAAAGTGTGCCTCTTCTAAAGTCATTCGTGTGTCCAGGTACAGTTACGGTGATAATAGCATAAACATTTGCAACATCTAGTCCTCTCCATCTGTAGTTCAAGTGCTCCCAACTCACATACTATTAATTGGGTCCATGCTTTTGTAAACAAAAACGATAAATATTTTTGCTCTGGGCATTGCTTTTAAGCATTTCTTTCCTCTTCTTCTTCTTCTTCTTTTTTTTTTTTTTTAATTTCTTGGTAGGTATATATTTTGTCATTGCCAGGAAGGCTTTACATTCAATTACTTAAACACTATATTCACCACACTATCCTGGTTTTCACTTGTTCCACATTGGCAGCCTCCATGCACAATGTATTCTGCTTCAGTCTATCAGATACGGTGCCCAGAGCAGTGCTTATATATAAAAAGAAAGGCTATTACTGAAGACCCAGGACAGATATAAGGTGAGATGTTCTACCGTAGATATGTGCTCGTCTCTCCCTGGTATTTATGAAAGATGTAATAAAGTGGAGGGGGGGGGTCAAGGTTGAGAGGAAGTAAGAAAACTAGTGGGCAAAGAAAAAAAAGAGCTACATGGGCAATTGTTAACTGCAGGAGGACAGGTACTATCGACATGATGGTTACCCAGTGGTTTTCCCAATTTCCCATGATAACCGCAGGTCCAAAGGATCGGGCAGGGTTCATGCTGGCACCAGTGTAATTGATCTATAGGGAAAACAACAACAACAAAAAACGACAACTTCAGACATTGCTGAAACAGGGCTAGTAACAGGAAGCATTCATTGCAATTTGCTACCATTTGCCAAGTCAGTTAGAGGAACTGTCAAGACGTTAGCAGCCATATCAACCTTCTCATCATAAAGTTAGCAAAATCATCACCTAATGTGGACAGACGTGGCTGGATACTAAAGAACTACAGCTGTAAAACACAATATCTTTAGGCCAGCTCTAGGGTGACGATAAATGAAATGAATCAATTATTTAAATGGACTTGGAAACTTACTGCAAATAAATGTCCAATTGCCACAGAAAATCCAATTGCTAAAGCTACTGAACCAGTGACATCAGTCCGTTTGGAATCACAGCTGGCAAAAATAGTAAACACCAGCTGAAATGTGATTATCAACTCCACCAGGAGACCGTGACCAGCAGAAAGACTTCCATGAACCTAGAAAGAGAAAAATGCTCTATCTGAATTGAAGCATGATTACATTTTCTATGAGAACATATTATTGTGAAAGGCATATTTCATCACTGGAAAAAGCAATGGTTAATTTGAGTCATCTATTCTACCCCACGAGTGAGACACCCGCCCCCCCCCCCCCAACCGGCTGCATCCAAAAAAAAAAAAAAAAAAAAAAAAAAAGGAATAAATTTCCACTCATTTTGGGCCATCACAGATAATTAATTACTCTTACAATGACCAAGCGGGAATTTGTGCTGAATGTCCTTTTCTACAAAGGAAGCAAAATGTGCCACTGCTGCACTTAACTTATAAAGGAGTTTCTTGAGAGTCTTGTAATTTTATAAGGCAATGATTAAATCCATTAATTAGGTTTAAATTAATTAATATATATTTCAATTAAAATTTAAACTGTGTGCAGTTTTTAAATCAATCTGGTGCTGAACTAACAACTGATACTCCTAATCAGTTAAGAACAAAACTAGGATCAAATGCCAATTTATTTTTTTAAGTGTGGTCCTTGTTGTAGATCATTTTAAGTCTCACGAACATGACCAGAAACAAAATTTAGTGAGCCAACCAATGGCTGTAATAAAAATTCCTTAAGCTAAATATATAGTCTAGTATAGTCACGGGGATGGGAGCGAGAGAGAGGAAAAAAACAACACCATTTTTGTGTCACCTAGACTTAATAATATTGAAGTCACTCCATATAGCAAACGATGATAATATATGGATACGCTCAATGTTGCTGGGGTCAGTTTCCCCCCTGTCAAGAATCGTCAGAAATTCCCTGGGAATAAATTTGCAATTTTAGAAAAGTCTCTCAGGCCACCGGGGTGGCATTTAGCAGAGTCTGCAAGAAGCTTGGAATCCTAGTTTGAAAATGAGAGCTAAAGATGCTACCGTGGTGACCCCCAAGCCCCCCACCACACTGGGAGGTGTGACGAGGTAGAGAATCCCAGCTCCGATGATGGCGCCCAGGCACTGTGCGGCGACGTAGAAGACAGACTTGGCGATGCTAATCTTCCTGGTGCACACCATGGCCACTGTCACAGCAGGGTTGATGTGGCCACCGCTGATGTGGCCAAAGCACTGTACCATAGTTGCAATGCTGAGCCCAAAGCAAAGGGAGATGAGAACCATGTCGACAGGTAAGGGCTTTTCCGTTCCACCCCAGTTGATGGTGGATCCCAGGCTGAGGAGAACAAAGATAAGCATGGCCAGAAATTCCGCTGTGACTGCCTTCCAGAAAGCTTGAGTCCAGACCCCTTTGAAGGCCACCATGATGCTCTCTCTTCTACACAAAGGTCCACACTTACTGAAAAGAAAACAAGTTGATATCAGAAGCTATCAAACCAAGGTTCGTGAATTTGGGTGAAGACTCGGGGCCTGTAGTCTTGCCCTTCTGTGGGGAAGGGCCCCCTCAAAGGTTATTTGATACCAGGAAAGAATGCTTCCAGAAAACCTTCTTAATTAACGAATTAATTGTCCCCTGTTATTCTAGCCTCCTTTTATCTAACATTCGAAGCTCAGCCAGTTTCCCTGATTTGCCCCTAAAAAGGAAAATGTCTAAATCAAGTTTCTTAAAGAGTTAAGAATGAAATGTATTTACCTCCCAGCAAGAGCTAATTCCCTCAGAGCAAGGTTTTGAGTTTCAGTGTACTTTTAACATGCTGTTTATATTTTGAACGTAAAGCGATTCAAAAAAAGGGGGGGGGGGAGGTCATTTGCAGTTTTGCACTTTATTGCTCAAAATGGCATTCTGAAAGTGGATTTGTGGAGCGTGATTCTCCTCTGCCCCAGCAGAGACTGCGGATTTAGAGGAGAGGCCAGCGAGGAGGCCGGGAATGCCGAAGTCTGTCTTTCCAGAAGGTGAAGTCGTTAGGGGGCGGGGAGCTGGCAGGGGCGGTGGGAACCGGCGGGGCCTGAGCGGCGGCAGGGACGCTCCCTCCGTCTCCCCTGCGGGCCTGGACGCGCGGCACTAGGACGCGTCGGCCGCGGGCCCCGGGCCCCGGGGGAGCGGCCACCCCTGGGCCGGTGCCAGGACCCGGGGCAGCGGCCAGGTGGACAAACAAGCAGCCTCCAGGCGCGCGCCCCGCCCATGTCCCCGGCGTCCCCGCGGCCGCGCCTGGGAAAGCTGCATCCTGGCTCCACGGTGCTTCTGCAGTGCGAGGGGACAGTCCCTCCTGGCGTCTGACCCTCTCTCGACCCCTGACGTTACCCTTCAGAGACACCTTCTCAATGTGATCCCGGAGGCGGGAGTAGGAGCCCCGGGCACCCCGCCCGCGCCCTCCAGGGGGCAGCCGAGTGCGGGGACGCGGAGCCCCGCGGGGTGGCAGGAGCGCGGGGCAGGGCGCGGGGCGGGGGACAGTGGTCCTCAGAGCAGAAGGCTCCACGGACAGCGACTGTTCTCCAGCGTCTTCTTGGCGGCCGTCTCCTACTTCTGCCTGGCCCTGAAAGTCGGGGGGCTTGCCACTTCTGGGGGATCTTGTGGCAGCGGGGACCTGGGTGGGGAGCGGGGAGGAGGGTGCGGTACAGCAAGACAGCCACCGAGAGGGAATACTCTGTTCCTCCAGTCTGTTTTCCTCATACTGTCTGAAGATCTTTGGAGCTGAGAAAGGATGGGGTTTGAGGATATTAATGCCCAGTGCTCATTTGGGCAAGAAATGGCTAGAATTCCCGATGTGGGGGTCAATGACACTGGTTACTCCATTATTCAAGGCATTTGCTCTTATCCTTTGCCTGTTAGAGTCGTGAGAGCGAAGGAGTGTGGAGGACATTTAGCAGAGACTCTGATCACCAGAGGACAATGAAAAGGGTTAGGCAAGAAAGTCAAGCATTTGAACAGATTAGAGTTATTAGAGCTTTCCCCTTGATGTATTATTGAAGAGGAACCGCCCCTCCCGCCCCCCCCCCCCTTATTGTCCCCAGGAGCCTGGGTTCTGGATGAACAGTAGGGAAATGCTGTGCCAAAAAAGGGCTAGGGGAACTCTCCCTTGACCTTTAGGATCTCAAGTCAGCCTCTGCTTTGATATGGGGCTTTGCCTCAGAGTTGGAAAGAGAAACCCATTTTCTGCCCAAGGCGGGGGGGGGGGGGGGGGGGGGGGGGGCGGGGGGAGTAGCTCCAGAAGGGGGACAGCCAGCCCTGTCCCAGGTGTCCCCTGCCTGTGAGCTCCTCTAAGTGAATCATGTAATTACAAGAAAACCCAGCTGGGAGGACAATGACATCATATTCCTTAGAGGAAGAGAAAATAAAGAGACAAAACAGCACTTGGAACAGGACAGGGAGTATGCTCTGGGAGAGACATTAAAAGTATCCCAAAGGGGAGAAACTCCAAGAACTTACAAATTGAAAAAGAAGCTAGGAAGGTGGCTTCTGAACTCACCAGCAGCCCTCGGCCGCAGCCGGAATGGGGGGGGGGAGGGCAAGGTGCCGCCACAGGTGCTGGTCGTCTGTGACTGGATTAAGTGGGAAAAATGAAGAGCACAAAGCAGGGAGCTAGGGAGGCTGGTGGGCAGGAAGCCTCAGGTCCCTTACGAAGGCGAAGGCGAAGGCGGAGGCATGGATCACCAGGAGAGGCGGGCCCTGGCAGAAGGGCTCCTCCCTGCTACACCCCTTCTCCGTCACTTTCCCCAGTCCCCCCGAATTCTCTCTCCCAGCCCATTCTCTCATGCCTCTCCAGAGACCTGATTTAAGAAACTCAGTTGCTCTTTCAACTTCAAATTTTCATCAGCCAGAGAAATGAAAACAATAACAACGACGACACCCCGAATAGATAAATAGGCTCCTTGACAGTGATTTTAGCTTTTTTTGGAAAGCCCACAAAATCTGATCTCCTTCCAGCGCAGACCGGACAGCCTCAGTTAGCCACGAACCCCAAAGTTTCCAGGCAGCACATACATACCCCTGACCTCACAAGTGCTCCCCTCAGCGGAGTCTGTCATAGCTCCTGTTATTATCAGCAATGTTCCCTTATGTGTTCGCACTCACTGGAAATGGATCAACACCATTTGTTTTGCTTCCTTCGCCCCAGAACAAAGGGGGTTTGTTGATGTGCCCGGGTTGTACTGAACCGGACACATTACTTTCTAGCTGAACACACAGCCTGATCCGCTTCTGGACAGCTGAGCCTCTGGGTGAGTAATTTTTCTGATGAAAAATACTGCAGATAGATTTTACCTCCATAGGGTAATTTTCCTGTGCATGCACAGGTCTTGAATATGTGGAGGCTTTTGCAGCAAAGCATCCTTTTTTACCCCTTCTACCCTCTCTATGCCTCTCTTATGAACACGCCCAATACCCAGATCTATAAGCATCGTCTACCTGCCCTACGATTTCCTTCTAGATTCTGTCTGAGAAGGCACATATATTTATAATAAAAGAGTCAGAGTTTCATCTTTTGGCCCTGAGCTTTGTTCCCTTAAGGCAAAGAAGGACTTACCCCCACTGCCTTGCTTCAGGTCTGCCACTCATGCCTTCCCTGGCCAGAGTGCAGCTCTCATTGCCTGCCCCACAGCTCCCAGTGCACTGGGAGTCAGATTACGGCCACTTGTCTGATTGGGTTTTTGGAGTGAAGGGGTGGAAAGACTCTGTACCATGTGGCAATCGTCGAGTTATATTTGAACTTGAAATAACTTTTCTCTACCTGATCCCTGTAGACACAGGGCATTTCAGGAACACAAAACGTTTGCTTACACTGTATTTCTTTAGCCGGTAATCTTTGAAAACGAGGACTTCCCCCAATTTGTATTTCAACTCTTCTCACCACAAAGGATTGCTGAGAATTGGTCTTGTTTGGTTGCGTGTTGTAGGCAGATTTGGGCAGCCATGAGAAAACAGATTTGTGTTATCCAGCATTTGAGATGAATTGAGATCTGGGCTGTAGTGCATTTGCTGTTGAGGGGCTAACTATCCAATGGGTTCTATAAGAAGTTTTTGACCTGAGAAGCAGCACAACAGAGAAGTCCATGTGTAGCCTGGGCAGCTCTGATTTGGACGATAGGGAAATAGGAAAAATAGGAAACAAGACTTCCAAGGTGCTCCTCTGACTGTTACATTAATAATAATTGCTGGATATGGAGTAGCAAATTTAAAAATATGCAGGTTGGGTGGGGACAAAATTTTTGGAAATCGTAGGTAAATTTGATATCTACAAACCTAGGGACCAGACTGACTGCATCATTTGTGGGGCCCAGTGCGGAACGAATGCATCACAATGACAGTTTTTTGTTTTCTTGTCTCATTTGGGGACCTAAGATTTGGAAATGGGTGAAAAGCTATTAGAAAGAGGAATTAAAATTTTGAGGGTGAATGTCGGAGGAGCATTTTATTATTGTGTCAAGCATTCTCAGATAATAGAGATTGAATTTACGCCCTTAAGAATGTGGTTACACACTGATGGTTGTCCATGTTGGGGGGGGGATGGTGTTGGTTTGGCCTTCTTAAAATGTGCTCCCTGAAGGTAAGAATAAATTCTGATGAGAAGTGAAGGGAGCATTTATGCGACTCTGCAAAGAATGCTTAAAACATTTCATGTTGATTCTTTAAAAAAAATTTTTTTTAACATTTATTCATTTTTGAGAGACAGAGAGAGACAGAGCATGAGTGGGGGAGGGGCAGAGAGAGAGAGAGAGAGAGAGAGACAGAATCCAAGCAGGCTCCAGGCTCTGGGCTGTCAGCACAGAGCCCGATGTGGGGCTCGAACCCACCAACCATGAGATCATGACCTGAGGCAAAGTCGGAAGCTCCACTGACTGAGCCACCCAGGCGCCCCTCCTGTTGATTCTTAAAGCTGTTTACCGCTCCGATTTTAGAGTGCGATTTAAACAATGGGTCACAAATGTTTTTTAAAAATTTGAAAACTTTGACTTTCTACACAGATGTGCTAATTGCTCTGACCCTACGAACACTGAGTCAGATGGGACTGTGAGGCCTATGAACCCGAGGAATGACGCTTCAGTGTTTAGATTCTTCCTTGTGAATGAAGCCTGTGGTCAGTCATATCCACAGAAACCCACAAAGCGTGGTGATCCCTTAGGGCTGCCCATTGTTCAGGGGACAATTTTCAGGTCCACTTTTTGCAGGTTGCCCTAGGCTCATTAGCATTCACTCCTTGGCCTTGGCAGTTCCCGTCACCATTTTACAAAGTGCCAGCAAAAAACTTGGTTACCACGGTTTCTCAGACTCTTTGCCTTTCTTCTGGCTGGCTGATCACCGCCCTGGTAGCATGTGTTGACAGTTCAGTTCCTAAAGGATGGCTGTTCCCAACAAGGGAAGAGCCACCCTAATTGGCACCGACTTGGGCACTTATTAGTACTCTCAGCAGAGTGGCTGAAAAGTGACCAGAGATTAACCCTTCACCTACTGGGGTTAGTTTTTCTTATCAGGTATTAGTTATCGTCTTTTTTATTTTATATTTGAGGAGGAATTATTGATTCTCCTGCAACACTAATAATCGGCTGCTTGCCTGGCTTTGCTTTGGACTAGGGACAGAGTCTCCAGTAGGGTTGTCTAGGGTGATGCATGCAGGATAATGTTGGAAGAAAGCAGCTTCAATGCCCTTGTGAGGATGGTGTGGGCAGCATGAGGCAAGAGCCTTGGTGAACATAAGTAAGACCTTCTAAGTTGATCTGTTTTGAACTGGCCTGGACCCTGAGCCAAATGAGATTTGGAATCTAAAATTTTTTTTCCATTGCTAACTTGAAAAGGGCCTAATTCATTTAAAAATGGAATAACAGTTTACTGATTAAATCTTCTTGACTTTCTTAATGTACAGTGCTATGATCTTTGTGGGGAGAAGGATAGTAATGTGGCACATTGATTTAAAATCAATGTTCTTGGGGCGCTTGGTGGCTCAGTTGGTTGAGCATCTGACTCTTGATTTTCCCTCAGATCGTGATCCCAGGGTCCTGACACCAAGCCCCATGTCGGGCTCTGTGCTGAGTTCGGAGCCTGCTTGGGATTATCTCTTCCTCTGCCCCTCTCCCTAGCTCACGTGCACGCTCTTTGTCTCAAAATAAAAAATAAAATAAAATAAGATAAAATAAAATAAAATAAAATCAGTATCCTATGCCAGGCAAACTTGTGAGTTTTTCGCTGAAAAGCCTTGTGCAGCTGTAGCTTAGTAACATCTGAGAAAAATGAGAGAAGAGTAAATGAACATTTCAAGAGTACTCAGCAAAAACTAGCTGATTGACACACGTTGCTTCCACATTTTTAATCTACCACACCACGCTGTTTTCTTTTGGTGCTGATGTATGTCTTTGGGATTTGTGGACTCCTTCTCCCACCCTTGCCCTCAGAACTTTTAATATTTCTTCATGTATTCAGAGATTGAAGACTAACACAGAAGCACTAAAAATGCCAGCAATGCCTCAGTACCAGACGGAAGTGTCTCCAGGCTGGTAGGGGCAGATTCAATCCTAAGTCATAAATCTTATTTTGCTTTTCATGAATCTCAGCATCATGAATTCCCCCCAGAGCACTTATATATCAGGATGTTCATTAAAAATAAACAAACAAACAAACAGAACAACAGCAGCAGCAGCCACAACCACAACCCTCACAACAAAGGGCTTTAATAGAGCTTTGTTCCCTTTTCAAAGAGATGTTGCCCTACTGAGATGTTACAATTCAGAATGGCTTCCAGAAATACAGTTCACCACCAAAAGAGTAAAATAATAATTAAAAAAAAAACAACACAAAACCATCAAGGAACCAAAACGCTTGGCTTAGCCTCCCAGTTCTCAGTGGGGTGAATCTGAGAAAACTCGGGTCTTTCCAATGGATGTGGCAACTTTTGTGGATAATCTCGCCCCTGCCCCCCATGCTCCATGGATCCAGGTTTTCCCGTTTGGTACAGCAGGCATTTTCCTTGATTCAGATCCAGCCGGACTCTGCTTTGGCTGGGGAGTTGTACTCCGCTGACATTTAAGGCAGGAATTCCCTGGGAAAATAGTCAAGAGATTCTTTTGGTGCTGCTGGCGGGGCTCCAAAGGGTTTAGGGTTCCCCACTCTAGGCGAACGGGGAGAAAGACAGGGAGGGAGGGAAAGAGAAACAGAAGGACTTTATTGAGTGACTGTATTTCATCTGAAACTTGCACAAAAAAACAGAAATGTGGTTGGATGACTGGATACTTTTCTTCCCCCTTATCTCTCACCCAGCTATTATGACAGTTCAGAGTTTGGTTGGGCATTTTAAAGGCCACTCAGACATCCATAGTTGAAAATCAATTCTCTGGGAAGCAAAGGACTTTGGGATCTAATGGGTCAGACCAAAACGTTTTAAATGATCAATAATCGAAGTGTGGTCTGTAGTAATAATTGTTCCAACATTTAAATTAAATTTGAACATAATAAGAAGTAAGCCCCACATTTTGGTGATTATTAGCACCCATTATTCTGAAGGCTCAGAATCCTCATGTTTTTAATAGACTAACGTAGATATTCCTAGTTTCAAGAAAAGAGCAAGATGTTTACAATTCTGTGCACAAGGAAGTTGTGATTGGGCCGGGGGGGGGGGGGGGGGCGGTCGACCAAAAAACTAGGCACTTAAAAAATACTTTGGGGGGCGCCTGGGTGGCGCAGTCGGTTAAGCGTCCGACTTCAGCCAGGTCACGATCTCGCGGTCCGTGAGTTCGAGCCCCGCGTCAGGCTCTGGGCTGATGGACGGCTCGGAGCCTGGAGCCTGTTTCCGATTCTGTGTCTCCCTCTCTCTCTCTGCCCCTCCCCCGTTCATGCTCTGTCTCTCTCTGTCCCAAAAATAAATAAAAAAAAAAAAAATACTTTGGAGTAATGCTAGAAACAGAACATTTTCTAAAAAAGGAACAGAAATGG
Organism: Panthera onca; assembly: GCF_046562875.1. Classification (NCBI taxonomy): domain Eukaryota; kingdom Metazoa; phylum Chordata; class Mammalia; order Carnivora; family Felidae; genus Panthera; species Panthera onca. The sequence continues at coordinate 48,372,193 of NC_138350.1, forward strand.
TCATAATCTGTGACCACAAAAAAAATGTGACTGACAGTCATAGAAATTCCCATGGATGAGACTTCTAATAATTCAGACAAAACTGAATCCTAAATCATCACAGGTCCTTCTTTTTGACCTCTGTAATTCCTTTTTTTTTTACATTCATGCCATTGGAAGAAATGTACACCTGAAGAAATTTACAGGGCCTCTTGGAGGTGGCACATTTCTTCGTGACTTCGCCTCACCTGAATGTTCTTCTCCCCAGCCACACCTTGGTCTGTCTGTCTGCCTGCTGTGGGGGTCACACTGTGGCCACATCCTGCCGGCTCCTGCCTCTCAAGAGCCAACTGAGGTGCTGTCTCGTCTCCAATCCCTTTCCCTTCTGTCTTTGCCACAAGATCCTCTGACTCTCTTTTAAACACTCCTTAACATTTATCTACTCCCGGAAGCATGCCTGTCGCCAACTAGACAGTAGTCACTTGACAAACCCTTGGTGACCGCAAGGCTCTGTGATACTCTGCAGTCATGACTAGATGATGTCTTTGTCTGATTCACAAAGTGTTTCACTGTTTTCTTTGGGTATAAGAAAGTTGTGGAGTATGCGTGTCCTGTTACCTTCCTTACTGCGATGATGATGATCATGACGATGATGATGGTGAGGACGATGATGAAGTGCCAGCCATGATTTTGGTGACGATACGATTGTGCACGAAGAGGAGGAGTAAGAGTTGGCATTCTGGACTCCGTCACTTCACTGTTATTGGCTCTGGTCCACTTGACCTCCCTGAGCTACTTCTTCATCTCTGAAATGGAATGGAGCGTTATTTGTGTCTTGTCTTTTTGCAAAGCTGTGGTTAAGTCCAGAGTCCCTCCTCACCCCCTTCTCATTGTGGACGACCTCTGGTGTGCCTCTGCAATACTTCGGTTCCCTAAATTCCATCCCAGAATTATTCTCAGCATGCTGGAACCCCCTGTTTTTTGTCTAACTCCATCATCAGTCTGGAATCAGAGTGAGAGCAGGGAATACTTTCTTAGTCATCTCAGGGGTTAGTTAATCTTAGTAATTAATTGCTGTAACATCAGCACCTAGTGTACATCCAAGATACATTTTAAAGATGAAAAAACAGGGGCACCTGGGTGGCTCAGTCGGTTGAGTGTCCGACTTCAGCTAAGGTCATGATCTCACACTCCGTGAGTTCAAGCCCTGCATCGGGCTCTGGGCTGACAGCTCGGAGCCTGGAGGCGGCTTTAGATTCTGTGTCTTCCCCTCTCTCTGCCCCTCCCCTGCTCATGCTCTGTCTCTCTCTATCTCAAAAATAAATAAAAACATTAAAAAAATAAAACTCATATAAATAAAGATGAAAAAACATTTTGGAATACATAAACAAGTGGATGAGACTCCAATAAGGTCATATCAGCAGACGTGCTTTGCAAACTGAATCAGTAAATGGAAATAATGTTGTTGCTGATGCTTATGATAAAAAAATCAAGAAACTTATCCATGCCAAACCTTGAAAAAGTCATGTATTCTTTTTTTTTTTTTTTTTAAGCTTATTAATTTATCTTGAGAGGTGGGGAGGGGCTGAGGGAGAGAGAGAGAATCTCAAGTGATGGTCCAAAGCCCAACTTGGGACTCGATCCCACGAACTGTGAGAGTATGACCTGAGCCAAAATCAAGAGTTGGACGCTTAACCGACTGAGCCACCAAGGTACCCCAAAAGTCATGTATTTTTAATCTCATTTCCTGTTTGCAGAATGAAAGTTTTTTCTAGTGCAGGTAAGAATTTAGAAATAGATGTTAACATATGTATAGTTCTTTGAAATAAAGAGCTGGGTAACTGCCAAGTAATAACATTAATAATAAAATTTTATAAACTTCAAATGGGCATAGATAATTCTAAGGCCACATTTGAGAGTTTAAGGGAGAAGTAATGTTTTCAAAACCTTTATTTTATAGGTTAATCCAAAATGTTTTGGTAAATTTTGTTCAAAAGTAAGAAACTGACTCATATGTCATCTCCTCATTGTCCCAGAAACTCTTTGGGGATGATTGTATATGACATTTATGACTTTCACATTTCCACACAGGCCACTGAGTACTGCTAGGACAAATAACACCAATGAGGATTGATCATTTTACAAGTGAATCATTTGTAAAGTACCCTTGCTCCTCTACCGTCACCCAGCAATCTCTCTCATCCTCCAGTCAGGAAGGAGATGGAAATTATTATCAAGCCGGGACCTTAGCTGAAACAGAATATGACTCTGGCGTTTCCTAAGCAGAAGAGACTTTACTGAAAGGATATTGAGGCTCAAAGAATTGAAGGGAGGTGGAGAACCAGCTTGCCTGTGGCCACACCCCAGGCAGCTCCGGAAGCTGAGGCAGGACCCGCATTTTGGCTGCTGGGGTGGATGGCCATCAAGAATTCCGGTTGCCTCACTGCTTCGAGAGGAAAAGTCCCTGGAGTGAGCACTCGATCTTATGTCAGGGAGAAAGATGGCTTCCTTGGGGAGAGTCACCAGGAGTTATCCTGCCACCAAGGCCATACTCAGTGAGTGAGAGGTGAAAACGATAGCAGCTAACTCTTTTATATAAACTCATTTAATCCTCACCTCCCACCATTCCTGATGCCATCTCTTTCTAGTCACACGGCACTGTTAGTCTACTGGGGCCACCATAACAAAACACCACAGACTGGGCAGCTTAAACAACAGAAAGATATTTCTCACAGGCTAGAAGTCCCTGACGAGATAACTCACCTTTTGTTCTTCAGAATTCAATTTAAATTTTACTTTCTCTGTAAAAACTTCCTTGTTCCTCTGATATTATTTAGATGCCATTTCTCTGTTCTTCCACAGTGCCTTCTAAAATAGCTTTGTACCTTCCAATTTCTGAGCGTGTAAATCCAGAGTTCCTTTCATGTCCCCCCCAAAAATACATGAGGTGCCTCAGTAAGGAGGTCCAAAAATCAAAGGCTTTTATAACTAGTACCTGACAACAAACACTAAGAATTGTGCGTGCGGTTTCCAAGTAGGGTTGCATTCGTTATAAACACACTGCTTGGTAATTAATTGTTTATGTCTCTGTCTCTAACTCAAGAAAAAATTCCTCAGGGCAGAGATTGTGTGTTAGTTTTTTAACGCGACCCTGGAAAAAAGAAGGCAGTCAATACATTTTGGTTGCTTGAATGAATAAATGAATGAGTGAGGAGTTGACCAAAGTGGTTTCACATGTGTCTTGTTTTGTATGTTTATGAGATAAGCATTCGATCTGAATTATGGAGAGTTTGAGTGACCCGGAAGGTCAGAAGTTGACTGGACCAGATTTGTCATGTATTATAGAAGTACATTTCCTATCTATCATGGGGGTATTGGCTTTTTAAGAAAGTTAATGTTTCAGGGGACAAGCATCCCTTTTCATATACTATCCCATCTATTTAAAAGACTTAAAAGGGGTGGGAGGGAGGGGAGGGTGGGTGATGGGCATTGAGGAGGGCACCTTTTGGGATGAGCACTGGGTGTTGTATGGAACAACAATTGTTGTATGGAAACCAATTTGACAATAAATTTCATATATTGGAAAAAAAAAAAGACTTAAAAGGAAGTTTATGCTTTGATTTTCTTTTGCAAATAGAATAACAGTTTGTAGGGAAATTGGCTAATTTGGGGTTGTTTGATAGCCTTTTAACAAACATAGAATCCTATTCCTGTTAACTGGTTAGATCAATTAAAAAATTTTTTTTTAACGTTTATTTATTTTTGAGACAGAGGGAGACAGAGCATGAGTGGAGGAGGGGAGAGAGAGACACACACACATACACAGAATCCAAGGCAGGCTCCAGGCTCTGAGCTGTCAACACAGAGCCCCACGCAGGGCTCGAACTCACTGTGAGATCATGACCTGAGCTGAAGTTGGACACCCAACCGACTGAGCCATCCAGGTACCCCTATTTTTTTTTAATTAGCATTTTCATTTCAACTGGGTGAGACTTTTTTAAAAAAAAGTTTAGTGAATCAGTAATGTACTGACATAATGAACGATGATGAGTCGCCCTGATACCTGAGAGTGGCTGTCCAACAGAACATTGTAACCAGATGTCAACAGTTTTATAGATCCGCTCAGTGTATAGTTTATAATTTTGTTATAATAGTTTCTGTGTACCAGTGTTTATAATCACCCAGGGGGACATATGAAAATCACTTTATAAACTAGCAAGAGCAATATACTTATTATTTATTATTATTGCTAATAATTCTATTTTCAAAATGAGAGATTGTTGCGTGGAATAAATGAAAGAACTCTATGGTGTCTTGGTGGAAGCAACATTACAGCCTTTAGCAGCATATTCCATTACAGATCTCACAGAAAAAGTTTGCAAACCTCACATTGCCCTTCTCATTCTGCACCGCATTTTTAGGGGAAAGAGTGCTGCGCTGAGTGGCCCGTGGCTCACTGGATGTTTAGGGAGGCAGAAAGAGATTGCTAGCATCAGAACTTGTGAAGGTCGTTGACCTTGACTTCGGTGGAGATGACCACAGCTTGATCTCAGCCCAACAAGGGGATATTGCTTTTTAAACACTTTAGAGTATTGTGTCATCCTCTGAGCCTTTAGTTGACGTGAAAAGGGAGTGAGTGCTTCCATAGCTGGGAAGTCTGAACTTCTAAAGGTGGTCAGAACTGCACAATCAAGGTCATGAACCAATCTAGACTTTGGGTTCTGAAGATACACTTTAAGGATTAAAATTTGTTCACTTCAGACAAGGAAGCTGAGCTTTGTGTTTTTTTTTTTTTTTTTTTTTTTTTTTGGCATTAGATCCTCCCTATGTTATGCATTGAAGAGAAAATGAAAACAAATCCATTTAGGAACTGGAGAGTGTTATGCTAAGTGAGATAAGTCATACAGAGAAAGACAGATACCATATGTTTTCACTCTTATGTGGATCCTGAGAAACTTAACAGAAGACCATGGGGGAGGGGAAGGGGAAAAACAGTTACAGAGAGGGAAGGAAGCAAACCATAAGAGACTCTTAAAAACTGAAAATAAACTGAGGGTTGATGGGGGGTGGGAGGGAGGGGAAAGTGGGTGATGGGCACTGAGGAGGGCACCTGTTTGGATGAGCTGGGTGTTGTATGGAAACCAATTTGACAATAAATTTCATATTAGAAAAAACAATGAATATAATGAAATAATTCAGGATTTAATCCTTGAGTAAACCCTGAAGGAGATTGTTGACCAAAATTTTAAATACGCTTAGCTCTTACCTCTTATTTAAAATAGCATCATTTGTTTAGAGGAAAATATCTTCAAAATCCATATAGTTTTCTTCTTTGAAACAACTTTAACTTATGGTTTATAATAAATAGTTGTTAAGAGTCAAAAAAAAAAAAGAAAAAAAAAGAAAACAAATCCATTTAGCCATTATCCCCAGTAAAATTGTTTGTTCCTGGAAGCTACAATAAAACAGCAAGATTGTCAATTGTCCAATCTTCTAGATTTACGTTTCAAAATCAACAAACAGAAGTAGAATTAAAAACTGTATATTATAAAATCAGAATATAAAGGGTGGACTAAACTACCAATAAAGTTTTTAAAGACATTTTATAGTATCTAGAAATAAATTAGCTTAAATATTCAGTCTGTGTTCCCTATGACAAAACATTAGCATTTGTTTTGGTTTTAAAGTTTATTTATTTATTTAGAGAGAGATAGAGCGAGCCTGAGCACGAGAGGGACAGAGAGAGAGAAAGAGGGATAGAGAGAGAGAGAGAGAGAATCCTAAGCAGGTTCTGTGCTGCCAGAGCAGAGCCTGACATGGGACTTGATCTCACAAACCATGAGATCATGACCTGAGCCAAAATCAAGAGTTGAACACTTAACTGACTGAACTGCCCAGGCACCCCAACATTAGCATTGTTAAAATGGTGGTGGTGGACAGACAGGTGTTTTGAGATATTGTTCTACTTATTTCTGTGTGGTTGCAATATTAAATGGATAAGAAATTTAGTAATTATAGTAAAACCAAGCTACTTTGGCAGGGTAAAGAGTATAGCGTTGTCCCTGGTTTGGAATGTTCACCTCACCTCTTGTCCCCATTGCTGCTTAGTCTTCTCTCTGCAGGGCTCTGGCCAGGTGGTTCTCCTGTTCTCCAGAGCTGCTCCATGGGTCTCTCAAACGCTTGAGCTACCTTCCCCTTTCCCCTCACTTTCCACACACAACCCCAACACTTACATCACACTGAAAAGCAAGACTTCAGATGGGAAATCCTTTGAATTCCTGCCACCAAGCTCCAAATATCTTGGCATCTGCCTAATCCTCTCCTCCTTCTTTGTTTCCTATGGGAGAAATAGCCTTCCCTTCATCTTGGATGGAATCTTTCACTCCCATTCTGCCTTCCTGCCTACTCTAGTACCATTGTTTTTCCAGCTTTCTGGTCAAACTTTTTGATCACAGGAGCCCTTTACAGTTGAAAATTATCGAGCACCCCGATGGACTTCTTGTTTATGTGAACTATGTGTACGTTATTGACACCATTTTAGGAACTGAAACAGAGAATTTAAAAAATAAATTGACTTAAAAAAATAACCTGAGGGGCGCCTGAGTGGCTCGGTCGGTTAATCCTCCGACTTCGGCTCAGGTCATGATCTCACGATCCGTGAGTTCAAGCCCCGCGTCGGGCTCTGTGCTGACAGCTCAGAGCCTGGAGCCTGTTTCAGATTCTGTGTCTCCCTCTCTCTCTGCCCCTCCCCTGTTCATGCTCTGTCTCTCTCTGTCTCAAAAATAAATAAACGTTAAAAAAAAATTAAAAAAAAAATAACCTGAGTATATGCTAATTAAGTTGCATTAAATTTTTTTAATGTTTAATTATTTTTGATAGAGAGAGCGAGTGAGTGCGAGTGGGGGAGGGGCAGAGAGAGATGAGATGGAGAATCTGAAGCAGGCTCCAGGATTTGAGCTGCCAGCACAGAGACTGATGATGCAGGGCTCCAACCCACAAACCATGAGATCATGACATGAGCCGAAGTAGGATGCCCAACCGACTGAGCCACCCATGCACCCCAATTGCATTTTAAAAGATAAATACATATATTTTCCAAAACAAAAAAATTAGTGAGAAAAGTAGTATTATTTTACACTTTTGTAAATTTCTTTAATGTCTGGTTTAACAAAAGACGACCAGATTCTTGCTTCAGCTTCTGCGTACAATTGTGAAATGATTATTTGGTTGAAGTACGGGAAGAGAATCCTGCCTTACACATATGTGTAGCTGAAAAAGGGAGGACTATTCTAACAACTTCTTCAGATAATTGTGGATATTTTTATTTAATATTATACCAAAACTCAACAAGTAATATTTTCCTACAGATTAGCTGCCATGTAGATCCTGAAGGCGTATTAATGAGTTTTCCATAGCCTGTTACTTTAAAAATCCATTAATCTATTTGCATTTTGAACTAATCTTTTGCTAATATGGCATGATTTTAAACATTATGCATAGTCATTTGGAAAATATTGGTTCATTGAATTATGCAGATCTTTCAAATGTTGGCACATTTTATTTTATAATATCAAAAATGCCATATTCATGAATATCACCACCAATCACATCAGAAAAGTATTAAAGTATTGAGAACTGTCAAACTCACAGTGGCAGAAACAAATTTTCCAACATTATAATTTCCGCTTGAGAGCTCAAGTATTATTGCCAACAAATATTGTCAGTTTTTCTTGAAGTGACAGCCTCATTTTTGCTCATTTCCAAGAAAATGTCCTCCAAACACTCATTTGAATAGCCATAGTTTGTAGGCCATTTTTGAAATTAAAAATGGTATTCCGTGACAAAAGCCTAGTTCAACTCCCAACAAGATCAATTCTGAAGACACCCATCACACTGAGTCTACATAGAAGTGCTTTCTGTGTACCTCCCATTTTGTCATATGGCTTATTACAAAGACATACACTCAAGTGTCAAGATTTAATAAAATTGGTAATTTTGTGCTTCAGCAAGGACATTCTTGAGTGGAACTGGCACTGGTTTACTGTGTAGGAGGGTGAAGAAGAGAAACACCACCATGACACTTTGATGCTTTGGTTTACACAAAAGTGCCCACAGTGTTACCCACTATTGCTTTTGCATTAACAATACAAAAGCCATATAGTGAGAGGCAAGTAACATCCTATAGTAATTATGAAAACAGTTGTGATTGGTCCCTGAAAAGGTTTCAGGGACCCCTAGGGGTATGGAAACCACGCTCTGAGGCCCACAGATTGAATCGATTAGTCCCCTTTTCTGTATCTTAATTCTTTATTCAATATTGTCTCTTCCTATTATTCCTATTATTTTTTCCCTTTTTTTTTTTTAGAGGGGGAGAGAGAGAGAGAGCAGGGGAGGGGCAAAGGAGGGAGAGAGAGAGAGATAGGGAGAATCTTAAGCAGGCTCCACACTTGACATGGGTCTCCACCCCATGACCATGAGATCATGACCTGAGCCGAAATCAAGACTCAGACGCTTAACTGACTGAGCCACCAAGGTACCTCTCTTTCTATTAGTTTTTAAGCATGCTTATGCATCTCTCATATTGGAAAAAAAAACCCACCAAAATTAATTTCCCCTCAATCCCAAGTAATTCACTAAAGACCATCAAATTTATTTTCCCCATTACAGCCAAATATCCGTAAATAGTCATTACCATTTATTGTCTGCTTTTTTCATGTTGCATCCTTGGCACCCAATGAAATCTAGTTTCTGTCCCTCTATCTTCTTGTAAATGGCCGTCTTCAAGTTCCCAGGGCCTTCCCTGGTATGTGACTCTAGGGCACATGCTCCAATCCTTACCTTCCTTGACCCTCTGACCTTCTGACCTCGTTGACTACTTGTCCATCTAATATGTGCTGGGCATGGTGCCAAATGCTTTACACAAGATAGCTCGTTTAAGCTATACGGCAACCTGAGGTGTAGCTATGATTATTATTCCATATCACAATTAATTATTCCATCCCTATTACCTCATTTAAATGGAATGGCCTCTTTAAAGGCCTTACCTCCAAATACCATCACATTGGGGGCTTAGGGCTTCAGCATATTTTGGGGAGGATACAATTCGATCCATAACACTTACCTGTTTTCTTCTTCTTCCTGCGTGAGCCAAACTAATGAAGCAATGGATATACACTAATGATTCCCAGACAGAGGTTGAATCACCCACAACGCTTTTTAAAATTAGGGAAATCCAAGCCCCGTTGAAGATCTACTGAACTAGAAAAGTTTGAGAATGGTACCCAGAGCTGTAATTTTTACATCTATGTAGATGAATCTGAAGTCACACCCGTAGAACCATGATCTACGACCCCTGCCTCCACCCTCAGCATCCACTTCTTCAGTGTCTACTTCCTCCCTGTTCTCCCATTTTTATCCTTATTATTCCATTGAAACAATTCTTTCAAAGGCCACCAAGTGGTTTCACAATTGCAAAATTGCATAGCATTTCTTCGGTCTTTAGTCTCATTAATTTTTCTGCAACAGTTGTGTGCCAGGGTATCCCTGTTCCATGAAATGCTCTCCTTTTTGGTTTTTCACTGTTCCCACATGTGTTACATCTCTAACTCATCTATTTGAGTGTTCTTCATCGACTTTTATATCCCCATTCCCCAAAGCACTGTCCTCAGCACTTTTTTATTCTTTCTCAATAATGGATGATAGTTTCTCATCCATTCCAACAACTTCAAACGTTATTTATCTGAACTATTTCTAAAGCCTGTAGATTACTCTTGTGAGCACCTTTCCCTATTAACCACTTCCAGATACACGTGTCCTCAGGAGTGCTCAAACCCAGCATATGTGTTTATTCTTCAATGCTGAGAGACAACCCTGTGCCAGACCCTGTGCTAGGTTCTGGGGATGCAAGGTGAAAAGCAGAAATTGCCTTGCTTTCCCAGAACTGGCAGTTCAGCAAAGAAATAGAAACCAGATGCTACAACCTGCCATAAAAAGTACCATGAGCGGGGAAGCGCAGAGTGCTGAGGGGCACAGCCAATCCAGGTCTGGAAGTCAGGAAGGCTTCCTGGAAGGAGTAGTATCGAAGTTGAGTCCTGATGTATGAGTAGGAGTCAGTAAGAAGAGGGAAGAGAAGAATTGATCGTAGTGACTGCCAATCAATTCTCGGCAGCCCAGCATCCAACTCCTATTCCTATTTTCCCCAGTCTCGCTTGAGAGTGCCCTTGGGTACAAGCTGAGGGGCACCTTCCAGACAAAGGGCACTCTCCAGCATGGCAAACTGGGGGGTAGGAGGGCACATGATTTCAGCATGGCCAGTTCAATGAGCTCTCCCGTGATCTTTTTTTTTTTAAGTTTTTATATATTTATTTTTGAGAGAGAGAGAGAGAGAGAATCCCAAGTCAGTGTGGAGCCCAACACAGGGCTCGAACCCATGAACCGTGAGATCATGACCCGAGTCGAACTCAGACACTTAACTGACTGAGCCACCCAAAGAGGTAAGAAAACAAACCTGAGGAGTGATGTAAGGGTCAGGTTTGTACAGCCAAGAAGTAAAAGATCCAGGACAAGGGCTGTGTATCTTTTTCTAATGAGTTCTCCTGTACTGAACATTTCCCAAATTTCTATCATTTCTAATCCACCTTCATCATTTTTGCCATATCTAAGTCAACTCCTTCCTGTTATTATATATATTATATACATACTATATATATAATATATATATTTAAGTCAATTGCTATTTAACTTACTGCTTTCTTAAGTATATATATATAATATATATACATACATATGTATATATATAATATAATATTATATATTGTATAATATATAACATATATATGTTATATATTATATATATGTATATTATATATTATATTTATATTATATATTATATATATTATTATATATAATATATAATATATAATATATGTTATATATTATATATAATGTATATATTATGTATACATTACATAATATATAATGTATATAATGTATAATATATTATAATGTATATAATATGTATATATTATAACATATAATATATGTTATATATTATATATTATATATTATATATAATATATTATATATATACATACATATGTATATATATAATATAGATGTAATATATATAAAGTCAATTCAGATTTTTATATAGCATCAGTCTATGCAATAATATAACTGGTTTTACATGCTAGATTTTTATAATGCACATTAGGTTTAGTAAATAGTTTCAGAGAAGTCCACTCTGTGCACACCTTGCATACCATCAGTGTATGCTGCTTCCATGTGAAGAAGGGCACTCTTTTTGAGAAAGGAGAAAAGGAAGAGAGGAAATGCCTTATAGCAGGGGGAAATGCCTGAGATCAAGAGGGAATGAAGAAAGGGAGGAAAATGAAGATTTGTGTGTACCTCATTTGAAGGGTAAAAAAATGGTTAGTCCTTCGGGCTACACAGATCAAGGAATATTTGATAGCGCAGCACAGAAATCATTACAGAATTAATTACTTTGGAAGAAGGGGATTTGCATTTTTCAATAGATAGACTTCTGCCATCCATCGGTACCTATTTTGCAGATGTGAATACGATGAAAACGGCAGCAGTGCTTTCCTCAGACCCAGGCAACGGAGCCCTGCTGCGGGCCATGCTTCGGAAGGCTCTGGGTGCACCAACCTCCTTCTCGGGCACATCAGAGCTCCTCTAGATCACATACCACGCCCGTAACTGGGACTCTGGAGTTCTCTGCTCTCTCCTTCTGCATCCCTGTCTCCACCTGGACTGCACAGCTGATGTGTGCAAACTTGGGCATCACCAACAAAAACTGTCAGTGGATGCATATGTATGGAGTTTGGACGGGGGTGTCCATAATTGTTCCTGCAAGGCTCTGCATGGTGTAGCATGGAGCTGAGACTGGGAAGAGGAGGAGGGGGGGGGGGGGACGAGTCATGCAAATATTGATGACCCTGGAGCCAGAGAACTGAACGAAAGGGAGAGACCATTCTCAGCAAACAGAAGTGTCGGTTCAAAGGGAGCATGTGTCATTTGCACATAATTTGTCAATTCCTGGTAGGAATACAATTGGCTGGAGCTGTCCACGTGTTGTGAAGAAAGCTATTTAAAACAGGAAACTTGATGGGGCGCCTGGGTGGCTCAGTCGGTTAAGCTTCGGACTTCGGCTCAGGTCATGACCTCACAGTTTGGGTGCTCCAGCCCCGCATCAGGCTCTGTGCTGACAGCTCAGAGCTTGGAGCCTGCTCTAGATTCTGTGTCTCCCTCTCTCTCTGCCCTTCCCCTGCTCATGTTCTCTCTCTCTCTCTCTCTCTCTCTGTCAAAAATAAATAAACATTAAAAAATAAAAAAAAAGTTAAAACAGGAAACTCGAACAATTGCAGACCAAGAGAGGGGCTGCACATGGCAGCTAGTACTGAAGACTAGATTCTAGATGTGACCGCAGTGACCACTGTGATGCAGACCCAGTGGCAACAGGATAACATAGCAGGCAGGACAGTAAAAGTCGTGGGAACAAGATGACAAAACAGGTGAACACAGAAAACCTTTCCTCTCCTGCATTTGGCTGAGATCTTCCCCAATTCTTTAGAAAAAAGGAAATGGAAATTCCTGTAGAAACTACCTTGACTACTGTTGTTTTGGCTTCAATCAGATACATACGCGTTGAACAAACTCCATCTTTCAGGTATTAAGCGAGGCACTGGTGTATGCAGCATTGTATGAAAAATCCATTCCTGAGGAGATCGGCTGGGAGAAGAGATTTCCGGTGGAAAAGAATTGAGGGAGAGAAGATGTGGAGTGATTTATTTCAGAAGTGTGCTAGGGAGGGCACACGAGATACATGCTAAGGTTTTGGTCAGCTAAGAGTACATTGGAACTTAGCATGAGTTTGTAGGGAGATAGCAAAATTCTGTGATTTGGCTTAGCAATGCTCTGCAGTCAGGAGGAGGGATACGAAAAATGAATGGAGGGGGTTATGTCGAGATTGGCACAGTGGTAAATTTAAAAGCAATCCAGTGTTTGGTGAGAGCAACATTGAAGTGACTGGACATGTCACCTCGGCCAATTGTCATCATGAGGATCACTATTTTTTTTTTCGTTTTTGGCTCTTACTACGTGCCAGTTTCTGTTCTTAAGTCTTTAAGTACATCATCTCTGGTGTAGTTATGACTGGCGTATTCAAGCAGCAGTCATGTGACCACCAGAAGGTTAGCAGGCTGGAGAAGATGGAAAGGCAGAGTGATTCCAGGGCTTGGTGAAGGTTCCAGAAATTCATGTTCCGTTGCTTCAGCTTACACTGGAGATGGATGGAATTTCAGTGTGAAGAATTAAACTGTAACGATTTGACAGTTCCGGAATAGACACCTGAGATAGAGTATTGTAATCTTCCCGGAAGCTCATTAAAAGACTGGGTATGTTATTTTGGCCATTTTGGAATATTTTAGGTGTGGTCTTGTTTGGAAGCAGTCTGATAAACAAGATGATCGCTGTCAAATCCCTTTCTATCTTCAAGGTTGTGAGTTTAAGCTTGGCAATTTTGTTTTGTTTTGATTTAGTTTCTACTCACAGGGAAAAAAAGGGGGGATTTCGTCTTATTTAGAATTGAGAAGATCGATTTTCAAACAAAATAATTTGGCTGCCTGGACTGTGGTTGAGAGTCGTGGCTGTCTGTGGCAGTGTTTCCCTTAATAGGTGAAACAAAATTCAATCCAGATTGGGTTCATCTCTCATTAGGTTAAGATTTGGTAGCAGGGAGGGCGCCTGGGTGGCTCAGTCGGTTAAGCATCTGACTTCGGCTCAGGTCATGATCTCGCGGTCGGTGAGTTCAAGCCCCGCGTCGGGCTCTGTGCTGACAGCTCAGAGCCTGGAGCCTGTTTCAGATTCCGTGTCTCCCTCTCTCTCTGACCCTCCCCCGTTCATGCTCTGTCTCTCTCTGTCTCAAAAATAAATAAACGTTAAAAAAAAATTAAAAAAAAAAAAAGATTTGGTAGCAGGGCCATATGAGGAAAGCAATTTGCTATCATGTCCAGAAGATCTTAATTGGCATTTGTACTAACTAACTTTCAGACTTATGTTTAGAGGCATCTGGAAAAGGAGACACAGATTTTAGCCCACCTGGCTTGTTCGCCTGTTTGTGGATATAGACCAATCTTAATTCAGATATCGTGAAAGTCAGCGGGCCATGGAGGCAGAATCTTATGTGAAGCTGATTGTTCATGCACAGCAAAACTCACTTTCAATTACTGAAATCAATTTTTTCCAATGCCTCAAAGCAGGGACCATTCTGAGGCTTTTGAAAGCGATTTTTCATTTTATTTCTCTGCAAACTGACACGTCGCTCTGTCTGCTTTGTAACAGAAGAACTGATTTAAAGCAGCTTGCTGCTCTGGCTAGCCCTCTCGGCCTCTAGATCCTGTGATCGTCTATACTGTTCTGTGCCACATGGTAGAACCCCAAGATGGCTTTCTAAATAGGGGATGCGCAGCAGAGTGGTAAAAACTGAGCGCGTCTGTGATTTAACTGCAGAGGCTCTGTCCCCAGTATTGGTACTAACTTGATTGTTCGGATTCCTTTGTCATTTTTGTTGCTTGGAAGATTGTAAGATTGAGCAAATGGACTTAAAATAATTTTCATTTTCTACATATGTAGGTCACTTACTCAAAATCTAATTTTCCCATTTGAATCGTTTTCTAATATGTTATACCTAATCTCTCAACTCTAAGAAAAATATGTTTTTTTCTCCTAGTGGTAAATAGTAAGTTCACTGCATTTCTCGAAACAAAGCATTCATCAATGATAACCTCTACTCATCTCTGCAGTCTCCCTAGCTGGAATATTAGCTTGTAAGAAAAGATTGTGTGTGTTTGTGTGTGTGTGTATGTGTGTGTGTGTTTATGTGTGTGTGAAATACAAGGGAAGTCCATTGTGCTATATGGTTAGTTTCCAAACAACAAACTTTGCCTTGCAAATGGTAGTTTCAAAGTACTTTGGATTCGTAAATTTATTGCCATTTACAATTCATCTTTTGTAACTGTGCTGTTAATACCGGAATTGCAGTTATGGCCTCAGGTTTGAACCCCATTGAAACCACATCCTGGAGCCTACAAAAGGGTATGAAAACGCCCAGAAAATTATTTCTTTTTTAAAAAATTTTTAATGTTTATTTATTATTTTTGAGAGAGAGAGAGCGATGGGATGCGAGCAGGGGAGGGGCAGAGAGAGAGGGAGACACAGAATCCGAAGCAGGCTCCAGACTCTGAGCTGTCAGCACAGAGCCCGACGCGGGGCTCAAACTCACAAACTGTGAGATCATGACCTGAGCTGCAGTCCGTCGCTTAACTGACTGAGCCACCCAGACGCCCCCAGAAAATTATTTCACCGCCAGCATGAAGTGGAGTGGAGAGTTGGCGGGAAAAGGGTAGTTGGGAGGGGAGATCCAGAAGGAGTGCCTCCCTGACCACAGGGCTTATGCAGGTAATGCCACTTTTTCCTTGTTTGCATAATATCCAGGAGATGTGCTGCCTGGTCAGTAGTTCTCCAAAACTGCTGTCTTGGTTCTCAGAGAGTGTCCCTTGAGACACATTTCTTGAACATCTTCCATGTGCTTGGCACTGTTAGCCCTCCTAATATCTGGGTGTGAACTATAGTGATAGACTAATGGCTAGATGTTGTTTTGTATTTTGATATTTTCTGCCGTTTAGTTTTTAAAATGTTTGCATTTAGAAAACATTACTATTACCTGGATATGCCAACTTTGTTGTTAAAAATTAGTGCTGATTTTTAAATTTTGTTTTGGGCTCCAGGCCTGAAAAACTTTATTTAGGACTATAGGACATAAGGAATCACGGCTCAGATTTATAGAATCACTGGAATTCAGCTGTCACCTACTCCTATTTCCTCACTTTCAGGAGATGAACCAGAATCCTAGAGAGACTTGTTGATAAATATAGACAGCTGGATTTTTATTTATTAATTAATTTTAATTAATTAATTAATTAAAGCTTATTTATTTTGAGTGAGACAGAGACAGCACAAGTGGGGGAGGGACAGAAAGAGAGAGAGGGATGGGGCGCCTGGGTGGCTCAGTCGGTTAAGCGTCCGACTTCAGCTCAGGTCGCGATCTCACGGTCCGTGAGTTCGAGCCCCGCGTCGGGCTCTGGGCTGATGGCTCAGAGCCTGGAACCTGCTTCCGATTCTGTGTCTCCCTCTCTCTCTGCCCCTCCCCCATTCGTGCTCTGTCTCTCTCTGTCTCAAAAATAAATAAACGTTAAAAAAAAATTTAAAAAAAAAGAAAGAGAGAGAGGGAGACAGAGAATCCCAAGCAGGCTCCACGTTGTCAGCGCGGAGCCCCAAGCAGGACTTGAATCCGCAAAACCATAAGATAGTAACCTGAGCTGAAACCAAGAGTCAGACACATAACCGACTGAGCCACCCAGGCGTCCCTGTTTATTAATTAATTTTTAAAAGTCAAATGTAATTAACACGCAGTGTTCTATTAGTTTCAGGTGTACAATATAGTGAGTCAACACTTCCATACATTACTCAGTGCTCATCAAGATGAGTGTACTCTTAATTCCCTTCCTGTTTCCCTGTTTCCCCACCCACCTCCCTTCTGGCAACAACCATTTTGTTCTCTGTATTTAAAAACCTGTTTGTTGGGGCGCCTGGGTGGCTCAGTCGGTTAAGCGTCCGACTTCGGCTCAGGTCACGATCTCGAGGTATGTGAGTTCGAGCCCCGCGTCGGGCTCTGTGCTGACTGCTCTGAGCCTGGAGCCTGTTTCAGATTCTGTGTCTCCCTCTCTCTCTGACCCTCCCCTGTTCATGCTCTGTCTCTCTCTGTCTCAAAAATAAATAAACGTTAAAAAAAAACATTTAAAAAAAAAACCTATTTGTTTGTTCATCTCTTTTTTTCTTTGTTAGTTTATTTTGTCTATTCAATTCCACATATGAGTAAAATCATATGGTATTTATGAGACTGGTATTTTTTATATATATATAATCTTATATCAGAATTTTTCATAAACAGTTTACTTTGGGTTTTGTTATGATATTTAAGTATCAGATACTGGGTGAGTATGGAGATTGCAGATGGTCTACTAGATCAAAAGATTGCACAGCAACTAATAGCAAAAAGCTTACTCCTTCTTGTTTGTTTTCTTGCTCTGCTCGCATGTGGATTGGCCACTTTTAGGTGCACTCCAGATGAGATCTCCTTATCATCTGCTTGAGCTTGAATTTGCCTGTTTGTTCCTCCAACATACTTGGAGCTGTTAGATAAGTTTTTGTCTTAAACCACAATCATTAAATAGGTATCCACTGACCTTAGTCTGTGAACCACAGAAGAAAAATTAGGCATGATTTCTACTCAGGAGATGAGATGAGATGAGATGAGATGAGATGAGATGAATCCAGGTGAGACAGTGAATAACACATCTTTCCAATTATTATTATATGATGGCATGATGAAAGCCAGGTTGAACATTGTAGATAATAAATAAGGAGGACATATCTGAGTTGCTTCTATCTGAGATCAGAATCTGGTTTGTGTTAATTGAACACATGGCAATTGCTTTCTTGATTTACCCATTTGGACTACTTATCCTATTGAGAAATGAAGATTGAAAAGATTAGCGGCCTCATTTTATGCTGATACTTTGGAAAAGAGAGCACAGGCTGTGTGGCATAATAAATTTTGTGGATGGACATTTTTAAGACCAGTTAGAATGGCTGCATTCAAGAATCCAAGAAAATGTCATTATCTTTACAACATACAAGTGATCTTTGTTCCGGTGCATGCCTAGTTACTGCAAGAGCTGCCCACGGGACTGTGGTAGTTCACGAACAGGGTTAAGGAGGAGGGTGTATGTTAGGAAGCTAAGTCACGCTTGGAGAGGAGGTGTGTCAAGGTAGAGTTGTGAGGTTTACTGGTCACAATCCCAAATTTGGGATAAAAGAGTTACTCTTCTGTCTGGTGTTCAGGTTAGGGGTTTGCCCTGCAAGAGACAGTCAACCACTGACTTTACTGGAACGCACTTGGAAAGAGAAGAACTTAAAGCAGCCACGAACAGGAGAAGAATGCCAGGTTTTCTAGAAACATTGCCAGAACCCAGCAATTTCTCAGAATGTTCAGAGGTGCCAGAGGAGTGTTTGCATTTCAATGGAAAAAGTTCTGAAAGCTCTGGAAACTATTCCCAGTTTTACTTTTTCATTAAAGGCAAAAGCCATCACTGTGAATAAGGGACAGAAGCACTTGTTAGGGCTTTGTTAAGAGTTAAGAAAAGGGGCCTCTGGGAAATTCTAATTGTTCAATCCTTTGCCACAAAACTGAGACAAAGAGGATCGAGTCATAATGGCAAATAGAAAAGTACTGTTAGCTTTCATACACAAGTACCCAATGTCTGGAGCCCAATGTCTGGAGCCACTTTTCACCAGCCTGGCTCTGAAATACAGACAGAACTTTCAGGTTTAAAGAGATGTAGTCGTGACAGCATTGCAGTAACATAACGACTCCCCTCTTAAGTACATATTCCTCCTAAGTATTTAATCTCTCTTACACTACAGATACCTGGTTAGGTAGCTTGGAGATCATAGTAGTCATGAGGGACAACTTCCAGAAAAAGAATAATACTATTTCCAGTTGTAATTTGGAAGGATTTTAAGTAGGCCTATAGTGACAGTCAAAAGAAATACTCAGAACAGCAAATAAAATGATTTTAGGTCTAATTCTACCACGACGAGATTGAAGGCAGCACAGTGCAATAGAAATGTAATGCAAGCCACATATATAACTAAAATTTTCTCGAGGCTACATTAAAAAAGTAAAAACAAACAGGTAAACTTAATTATAATACTGTATTTTATTTAATCCGATATATGAAAAATATTATCACTTCAGTATGAAATCAATATGAAAATTAGTAACAGGTTTTTTTTTTATTAAGTATCTGAATTTGGTTAAGCATTCTACACTTAGAGGCTCTCTCCATTTGGATGCTAAATTTTCATTAAAAATACACGATTAGTGTTTGGATGCCATAAAACTTACGGTTGAAAGGACAGACTCACAAATATACTTTAACAATGTCAAAGAACTGAATAGAGGAACAGTTTTTAATTGTAAACTAATTAAAATGAAATAAAATTGGAAATTCAGTTTCTCAGTTTGACTTGCTCTGTTTCAGGTACTCAATAGGCGACATGTGGCTAAGTGGCTATTGTACTACACAGGGCAGCTCTAAGAAGTTCCTAAACATTTTGTTTGTTTTGTTTTTTATTATGCTGGAATTTGTTTTGTTTCACATGTTAGCTAATCCAGTGAGTTTTTGAAAGTGGCTGATTATACCCTTTCCGTGTAAAGATATGTTGGGGCTCATACAACATTTGTATGAGCCCTGACTTGTCCTTGGCTGTAGGGGTTGTTTCTCCATTGTAAGATTGTGTGCTAATCTTGCTAGAATGTTTCAAATCCTTGAGCAAGCTTGGCTGGGGGGTGGGGGGGAGGGGTGGGGAGTGGTGGCAAAGAGACCCTTGTGGTGGGGTTTGGGGGTGGGAGAGGAAGATGAGGAGCTGAAGCAGGGTCAGAAGAAAGAGCATTTTCCCTCCACATTCAGAAATGTGAACATTATCTTTCAGGTAATATGACATGACCACATATTTTCTGATTATTAAACTAATGATTCTTTATTATAAAAAATTAACGGCATTCAGATTAGCCTGAAAAGATAATAGAAACCATCCATAATTCCACCACCCGGAGATAACTACTGGTAACACTGAACATGGTTCTTTTCTGTCACATAAATTTATTCAAACAGTGTCTGCTTTCTAGGCGATTCTATAGCTCCTTAGGAGGTCTTTTCCCGATGGCTGGTAGGGAAATGTTGCTCACGAATGAACACTATCTCAGGCTTAAAAGGATTTACTTTTTGTTTCGATATTCAATCTTTTCAGAGTTTAAGTTCCTATCAATGCGAGTTTAAAGAGTTCCTTTCAGATGAACTAGACTCTGGAGTTCAGTGCTGAGTCTTGCAGATTTCTGCTCCTTTCCCTTCTCTCCCAGGTGAAAGTTGAGTCTATAAAGCAAATGATGTGCCTTCCGGCAGGGTGCCTGAACTCTGGGGCAGAGGGTCTGCTCTGATCTACTCCTGACCGGTGTCTACAAGATTCCCTGCTCCCCCTGGTCTCTTGACGTGATGTACTGGTAGACACCGCTGGAGTCTCTGGTCCTTGACAAATAAGTCTGCATCTCTTAATGGTCTCTTCCCAGCACCTTTGTGGCCCCACAATGGGTTCGTGGAAACCTCTGGATTTCCTCCAGGCATTGCACAGGCCACAGGGAACCAGAAGTGCTCCCTCAGACTCACCTATGTACCTATCTTCCTGTGCTGCCTGACCTCACCATCACTCATGTCTCTCTGGAAGTTGCTATGAGGAGGGCATTTCCAGAAGTCCTATCGTCTCCTCCTGGTTTGCCCAGGTCCCTGTCCCACCAGCCCTCCTCAGACCTCTCCAGGTCCAGGTGACTTACTTCTGGCTTCTTTTACCTGTCTCTCTCCTTGTTCCCTTGGGCAAGAAAGAATGGATGTAGCTCCTCTGTCAGGAGTTCTTAAAGTGTAACTCACAGATCTCTGGGTCCCTGTGACATTTTAGGGGGTCCATGAGATCAAAATAATTTTCATAAAAATATTGGGAAATTAGTTCCCCTTTACACTCTGATGTTTGCACCGATAATACAAAAGCAATGTAGGTAAAACTTGCTGGCTCCTTAGCACTAAACAAGGCAGGAGCTCTGAACTCTACTAGAAGTCATTGTATTTGTCGCACCATGCAGTAAACACACACACACACACACACACACACACACACACCCCAAGACACAGAGGAAAAAACTCAAACAAAAGTAACTTGCTAGTTTCACTTAGGAAACTCTTTGATAAAGCGAAAAAACAATCTCAACTTTTAATTACACATCTTTTTAATACTCTGTGGGGCTAACTAGGAAGTACAAGTAAAGTACTGATTCATATTGAAATATGACAGTTGTTTTGAGGGAAACTGTGTCTGCAATTATTTGACTGTGAGCTGAATTAGAAGTTTTTCTCATGGAACACCATTTTTACCTGAAAGAACAATGGATAGACTATGATACTGTGATAAACTGTGGTAAACAGACAAACTGTGATTGGTCAGACTTGAATTTTTGGTGGATATTTTCTCAAAAACAAATGAGGTGAGACTGTCATTTCATTTCATTGAAAGTATTTGTGGCCAATAATAACATTTGGGTTTTCAACCCAAAAGTAGATGTCTGGTAAACTTGTATCTGCTACCATGAACTTGACAGCTTCCTAATATTTACAGATTTTTCTGAATGAGATTTGTGATGATGGTAACCGATGTGATTTGTGACATTGTATAATAAAATATGTCAACGTATGGAAAATCTACATAACTCAGTGAACTAATAATCTCCAAATGATCAATACATGATGTTTGAAAATATTGTATGGGTTAAAAATCCATTCAGAATGCAAGATAAAGAATGGACTCTAATGTAACACTATGAATGAATGTTCATTTATGTGGTTTCAGATTCCATATTGTAAGTAACATTTAAGAAACTATTAATTGTCGAGCTTTGGCATAATATCAACGAATATCCACAATTACCTTAAAGGGCCATTAAAATACTTCTTCTTTTCCAGTTCTATATGTGTGAGACTGGATTCCCCCCCGCCCCTATACTTTAACCAATACAATGTACCACAATAGGTTATATGGAGAAGTAGATATAAGAATCCAGCTGCCTTTCATTAAGCCAAACATTAAATAGATTTGAAAAAATATAAACAATGCCATTCCTCTTGCTCATTCTTTTGGGATTCAAAAATGGATTTTTCATAAAAATATGTAATCTATGGTAATGTGGTAGATTTATTACTATCTTAGGGGCATTAATAAATAAATAAATTTCTTAGCTTTAATTTCTAATTAGTCTTAGTTTGGGCTGCAATAACAGTTATCATAGGCTGAATGGCTTAAACAACAGACATTTATTTCTCACAGTTCTGGAGCAGATCCAAGATCAAAGTGGCTGTAGATTCTGGTGATTCTGGGGAGGACTCTCTTCCTGGCTCGTAGACGGCCATCTTCCTGTGGTATCCTTACATGGCAGGGAGAAAGTTCTCATGTCTTGTTTCATTTTTACAAGAGCATTAAGCCCATCATGGAAGCCCCACCCTCACGACCTAATCTAACCCTCATTACCTCCCCAAAGCCCCACTTTCTAATACCGTCACGTTGGGGATTAGGACTTTAGCATATGGATTTTGCAGGGCCACAAACAGTTCTACAGCATATGGTAACTATCAATGTATACAATCCACATAAACAAATGTCTATCAGTAGTTAAAACAGTAGAAATCATAAGGGTCCAAAATATTTGTAAAGAGTTGTGAAGGGGTTCTGAGATCAAAAGTTAGAGAACCACCACTCTCTCTTATATCCTGAGTTTTTGCTCACATTGAAGCAACTCTATGATCTGGTTACCAGTCTGGTTTCTCCTTTGTTAAGGGCTTGGATGGGAGCTAAAAGAACTTGGGAAAGTTAGTTCTTCTTGGTAAAGAGCGGCTTTCAACACTGTTTCAAAAATTCATTTCAGTAATCAAAAGCTGAATATTATCTTTGTATTCCTCTTTGTCTTTGTATTTCTTCTTTCTGCTAGATTTGTCTAATTCTACATGCCCAACCCCAGCCCCAACCAGGTAGCTGAAGTCTCAAACTGACCGCAGGCAGGTCACTGCACGGAAATGCAAAAAAAAAAAAAAAAAAAAAAAAAAAAAATCCTACTGTGTTTCAAAGCCATTATTCCAGTAATAAACATATTACAAAGTGTATAGTATTTAAAAATTGAAATCCTACTGAATATACTCATTTATAATTTGATTTGTCCCACTCAGTTGTCATGAGCATAATCTCATGTCAGGAAATATTCCTCTAAAGTGTGATTTGTGGAGGTTGTATTTATTGTGTCTCCTGCTATCAGTCAAGGGGATGATGTTTATGTTCTCTAAGAAGGTAACTCAAAGGACAATACTGATGGACCCAAGGGGAGTTGTTAGAAATCTATTGCAGGAGTCCCCGGGAAGTAGATGCAGTGGCTCCAGATAAAGCAGTGACTTTGGGATTGTGTTAGGGAGAGAGTGGTTGTACAAGAGGGTGAACCACTGAATGAGAGGGAAAAGAGAGAGAGAGAGACAGAGAGACAGAGAGAGGACTTCTCATGGGCTTTTCTAGCATAGAGATAGAAAAGCCTTTATTAAACCTATGTGGCAATGTGCAGTAGGTAATGGTGAATTTTCATTCTTTTTTATTTTGAAATGGTCAGCATTTTAATAGCTGTTTACCATAAAATAGGCCTACATTTAAATGCTTTCATTTGTATTTACAAAGGATTTGAGGGTAACTATAGTCACAAGCATTATAAAAATACTCCTACGACTGTTACCACTACCACTAATACAGTAGGTAACCAGATTTGGCAACTCAGTTGATCCTGAACTTTAAAATCTTGTAGCCATCATCCAGGAAAATTAAAAGCCACCTCACAAAACATTAAATTTTCTTTTGTCATTTTCTGTAAAGATGATTACAGTTATTTCAGGTTCATGGTGCCAAAAATTTACAGTCTTAATGTATTTTTATAAAAATTGTATAAAATTTGTACCCCCTTTGTACCGGTTAAAAATGCCAGGAATAGATAGCTCAGGACAAGCATTTCTTCTTCAGGTTATTTATAATAAAACATTTTCAGGGGCTCTTGGGTAGCTCAGGCAGTTAAGCATCTGACTTGGGCTCAAGTCAGATCCCACAGTTCGTGAGCACAACCCCCGCATCGGGTGAGCCCTGGCTCTCTCTCTCTCTCTCTTCCTCTCTCTGCCCCTCATGAAATTCTCTCTCCTTCTCTCTCTCCACCCTCACTCATTTGTGCCCCCCTCAAAAAAGCCCCCCAAAAAACCAAAAAGAAATTTTCAAAATTTTTCTCAATGATAGTATTTCAGCGATCTAAAACTAAGTTCAACTTAAAAATTTATTGCCAGAAAAATGACCTCGGATTTTAAAATATTTAAAAATGTGTTTGTAGCTTTTAGGAGTATAATTATTTTATATGTAAGATGATCTAAAGATCATTAATAGCAATCTTTAGTTTTACTATAAAAAGTCATAGTCAAAAAAATCAACTTAGGCTGCTTATGATTTCATTCATTTGTTCATTCATTCATTCACTCTTCAAATGTCCAATGATTCCTATGTTGTTATATTTCAAACTCTGGGATAAATATTTATTATACAAAAATTATAATATTTTTCTTTAAGGACCTTGAAAGGAACATGGATATCAAACAAAATGAAACAACTAGTAAGGAATACTATAAATACGAAAACACAAGTGTTTTGTTTTTCTTGGTATTTAGGATTGTCCCAATCAAACTGGGATTTGAAAGATGTAGAAATTATAGCTCTCACTTTAAAGGGGATTATTTTGGAGGTAGACTGAATTGCTGTATACTAGTATCTGGTACCCTCTTTGTGGAAGGCTTATGCCTCCCCACCTTGCTGAACTCAGACTTGTAGTGATTTCTTATTGTGGTTTTCTTATTCTCTGATAAGTAGTGATATTGAGCACCTTTTGGCCATTTTTAATTGGTTAGCTTGTCTTTGTATTATTAATAAAGATAGTGAGAGTTCTTTATCTTTCCTGAATACCAATCATTTGTCAGATAGATGTTCTGTAAATATTTTCTTCCAATTCCTGGTTTAAAGTTTTTTCTTACCAGTGTCTTTGGATGAGAAGAATTTTAAAAATCATGAAATCTACTTTATTTATTTATTTTTTTTTGTGGCTATTTGCTTTCTATGAAATCTGAGAAACTTTTGCCTCAAGTCAAAAGGATATTCTCCTATATGTGTATTAAGTGTTTTATGGTTTTAGCTTTTATGTCTAAGTTTATGATCCATCTCAAATTAATTTCTGTACATACTTTGAGGTAGAGGCCAAGGTTAATTTCTTTCCATGTGGATATCTAGTTGCTTTAGCAGCATTTGTTGAAAAGAATTTTCCCACTGGATTGTTTTGCTGAATTGTTTATAATCAAAAGTTCATATAGGAGTGCGTCTATTTCCTTGTGTTTTATTGATATATTTATCAAATCTTAACGCCACAACTTCATTGTCTTGATTACTGTAGCTTTGTTGTAAGTCTTCAAATCAGAGAGTATATTTCCTTTAACTTCATTCTTTTGGGTAGTTTAGGTCCTTTGCATTTTCACGTAAATTTAAGAAACAGCTTTTTTATTTTTACAGAAAACCCATTGGGATTTTGAGTGGAATTGGGTTGAATCTATAGATCAACCCAGGAAGAATTAACCTATTAATGATATTGAACCCTCCAATTTATAAGCCTATATTTAAGTCTTTATTTCTTTTTTCAGCTAAATATTATAGTTCTCAGTATAAAAATTTTGCACATTTTTGTTAAATTTATTCTTTAGAGTTTCAGGGTTTGATACAGTTGTAAATGGAATTTTAAAAATTTCATTTTTCTAGTTGTTTGCTGCTAATATTAAAACATGCAATTGATTTTTATATATTAACTTTGTAACTTGCAATATTAAATTTACATACTAATTCTAGTAGTTGTTTTGCAAATACCTTGGGATTTTCTACATATATTATCATGTCATCTGCAAAGAGAGACAATTTTTATTTTCTTTGTAATAGTTAAGCCTTTTATTTCTTTTTCTTGTTTTATCACAATAGCTAGGAACTCCAATGCAATGTTAAATAGAAGTGATGAGAATGAGCATCTGTACCTGTTCTCCATCTTTGGAGAAAAGCATTTGATATCAGTCTGTGATAGTTAGCTTCAATTTCTAGTTTTCTGAGAATTTAAAAAAAAATCATACAAGTGTTGAATTTTATCAAATATTTTTTCTGCATTGATTAAAATGATCATAAGGTTTACCTCTTTTATTTTATTAATATTTTGAATTACATTAATTGAGTTTTGAATGTTAAACCAACATTACATTCCTTGGTTAAACCTTACTTGTTCACATGTAGTATCCATTTTATATAATATTAGATTCAGAATTGCTAGTCTCGTTAAACAAGCTGAAATGTGTTCCTCCTCCTCTATTTTCTGAAAGATTTTATGTAAGAGTAGAAATTATTTTTTCCTAAAATGCTAATTGAATCTACCAGTAAAACCACTTACGCCTTGAATTTCCTTGGTGGAGAATTTTTTTTTAAATTATAAATTCTATTTCCTTCAATAAATATATGATTAGATTTTCTGTTTCATCTTATATCTGTTTTGGTAAGTTGTACTTAAAAAAAATTTTTTAATGTTTATTTATTTTTGAGAGAGACTGAGACAGAGTGTAAGCAGAGGTTGGGCAGAAAGGGAGACACATAATCCAAAACAGGTTCCGGGCTTTGAGCTGTCACCACAGAGCCTGATGTGAAGCTTGAATCCATGAATTGCAAGATCATGACCTGAGCCAAAGTCAGCCACTTAACCTACTGAGCCGCCCAGGTGCCCCTACTTTTAAAGTAATATATCTGTTTTATCTAAGCTGTCACATTTTTTGGCATAAAGTTGTTCATAATATTCTCCTATCATCCCTTACGTATACTGATAGGATCTTTTATTCTTAATGGTGGTAATTTGTGCTTTCTCTGTTTTTATTGTTCAGTCTAACAAAAGATTTATCAATTTGTTGTTGATCTTTTCAAAGGACAAAGTTTTGATTGTTTTCTCTATTGTTTGTCTTTCACTTTATTGATTTCTGCTCTTGTCTTTCTCATTTCTTTCCTTCAACTTCTTTTGGATTAACTTTGCTCTTTTTCTAGCTCTTTAAGTGGAATTTTGTGTCATCAACTTTGGACATTTTATATATTCTGATAAAATCATTTAAGGAGGAATCTAAGCATTACCTCTTAATTTCTAAACATATGGACTTCCTTAGATATCTTATTGTTACTGATTTCCAATTTGTTTTCTTTGTGGTCAGGGAATATGCTCTTGTTTTAATCTCTTAAAATTTATTGAAACTCATTTTATAGTTTTGAATATCATCAATTTTTGTGAGGACTCTTATTACATCTATGTTTACGAGAAATATTCGCCTGCAGTTTTTCTTTCTTTTGATGTTTTTAGCTGCTTTTGGTAATACCACCTCATAGAATGAGTTTGGAAGCTTTCCTTCTGCTTTCTGGAAGAGATCATGGAGAATTGTGTCATTTCTTCCTTAAATCTTTGATAGAATTCATCAGCAAAATCATCTGGGCCTGATGCTTTCTTCTTGAAAGACTATTGATTACTGATTCAATTGCTTTAATAGATATGGGGCTATTCAGGATATCTATTTCTCCGTGTGTAAGTTTTGGTAGTTTGTGTCCTTTTAAAAAACTGGTCTATTTCATCTAAGTTATCAAGTTTTGAGGCACCAAGGTGTTTGTTGTATTTTTTGTTATCCTTTAAGCATCTGTGGGATCAGTAGTGTTGATCTTTCCTTCATTTTCGATAGTAATAATTTAAAGTTAGCAATCTAAATATAGGTCATCTCTTCTTCACTACCAATTCTCTGGATTCAACATTTCTCCTTTTTTTTTTTTTGATCTATAAAAGATTTATATGCCAATCAAAGCTCACTTTCCCAATTTGTCCTTTGGATCTTAATCTTCTGCCTCTTCATAAACCTTCCTCCATTAATCCTTCATTTTTCTCCTATGTCTTCAACCTCATCATTTTTGCTGGCTTAACTTCTTACATATATATATATATATATATATATATATATATATACACACACACACTTGTCTCTCTCATCCTAAAATAATACAAAACCCTATAGGCCTACCATCCTACACTTTCCCTTCTGTAACCAAAATTCTTAAAAGAGTGGTCTATATTATCTAAGTTCTTCATCCTTCATTTCACCCTTTAGTGACCTTGGTCAGATTCTTACAGGCCACACACCCAGGTGTGTACAAGTCACACTTTATTTGGTTTTCTGTAACATAACTTAATGACTTATTCATGGATTGTGAGGAAACTCAGTCATTCTGGGTTTTCTCAGTTTCTCATAGGAAGTCTTTGTCAGTTTTAGGGTTCATGCTTTCCTACCTTTCTTTCCAAGTTTACCTTTAAGTTCTGGGCAGCAGAAACAGCATCACCGCCTCTAGAAGGAAGTGCCTGCTCCAGAGACTTCCTCTGGCTGGTGTGGCCGCCTCTGAGTTCTCTATAGCTCTACCATTTCTGGTTGCTGATACCTGTCATTCTGGCATCTTCTGAGATAAATGTTATTACATCATAGTGTCTCTCTTTGGGTCCACATGCCGGGATTTGTCCTCACCCCTGTGGATCCCTTTAGGTCAGCTGCCTGCTCACTGCTTTTCCTTGTTGCTCTGGCAGGCAGAGGGCACAGGGCACTGTGACAGCTTTTGCGCTGTTCCCTAGAGATTAGAGACCTGTCTCAGGTTCTCTTTCCCAGATGGGCTTGCTCACCTACCATTCTGGATCTTTTTATTTTTTAACTCCAGCAAGTTCTTAATAATTGTTTAAGAAAGTATATAGATAAAGGGGACATTCTTGCTATTAAAACTGCTTGCAAACTTTTTTATGGAGCTAGCATGAGATCAAATCATTTGGATTGTTCTTTGATAAAAGACATTCCCTATGATTATAGAATATCAGAAAGGAATGTTTTCTTTTAATCACATCTTTAATTTCTCTATAATAAAGTAAACCACCGGTGTAAAAGTCACTTATTTGAAGGTTTCATTTTTGCAAAGCCTCTTAACTTTTGGCCTTTTTTTTTTTTTAAAAAAAAACATTTTGGAGCTGCAAGGAAATTTAGAGATAACTAAATTCCCCTTCTGATTTTCCATAGAAGAAAACTGAGGCTCACTGGAGGAAATGACTTGCCTTAAATTAGACAGAGGTTAGGTTTGGCCAGGTCCCCCAATTCCCAGTCTGGGGTTCTTTCTAATTCATTGCGGTCCTCCCTCTCTACATACAACTGCCAAAATAATCTTCCTGGAACATTGCTTTGAACTTGTCATTCTCTTATTCAGAAACTCCCAGTGCCTATGGACCGCTAAATAAAGCACCAACTCCTAAACCCAGCAATAGTTCTCTCAACCTACCTTCCCTCTCCCTTGGATCCCACTCACACAGCAGCTCAACTGGACTACTGTCTGTGATCAGAGACCACCCTGTACTTTCTTTTTTTTTTTTTTTTTTAATGTTTTTATTTATTTTTGAGAGAGAGAGAGAGAGACAGAACACAAGCAGGGGAGAGGCAGAGAGAGAGAGGGAGACACAGAATCTGAAGCAGGCTCGAGGCTCTGAGCTGTCAGCACAGAGCCCGATGAGGGGCTCGACCTCATGAGCTGTGAGATCATGACCTGAGCCAAAGTCGGATGCTTAACCCGCTGAGCCACCCAGGTGCCCCTTCCCTGTGCTTTCTTTTAAACACATCATGCCCATATCGTTTGCTCTTTTCCTTGAAAGATTTTCTTTTCCTATTCCCCCACTCTAGTAGGAACCCAGTTCAAGCTTTAATATTCAGCTTGAATGCCACTCCTTTAATATTTTATTCCTGAGTTTCTCCACTTGTGGATGTGATTTCTCATTCCTTCAAATTATCATAAAAAGTTCTTTAATGTTATTGTGTTAAATTTATCATATTCTGAGTTTTAAAAATTTGCATTTTCTCTTCTAAATTATATGATCTTTGGTACAGAATCTTATTCATATGCCTATCTTCTACAGAGTTTGCATGTACAAAGGGGGGAGATAAATAAATATTTTAAAATCAAACATAATGGGAAAATATAAAAAATAAATTGGCACAAACAGAGCTAGAATAATATAAATTACACTTAAGAAAATTTAGCTTTATTTTCTCTGAGTTTGTGCCATTAATTATTCAGAAAAAAATGGATGGTTCACTTATTGAAAGAGCATCTTAAATTAAATTTTAGCTTGCAATTTTAGGGAATATGAAAAGGCTTTCAAATATTCCTATGAAAAACGAAAGATAGACTGTTGTTACCTTTCATAGAATTATTTTAGTTTGGTTTGAATCATAGGTAAGAAAACAGACTAGACATCTACGATTGCCTCTTTCAGCTTCTCTAATTCCTGAGCCAACTTGCATCAGCAAAATTGAAGGCTTGAATCCCTACAATAAATCTCTTATTGTGTTGTATATCACTCCTTATGGTCTTCTTGTTGATCATACTCTGACAGATACTAAATTTGGTACTGAGAAACGAAAACAGAACCTTAAAGATGGGTTTTCTAAATTGATTCTGGCTGACCTGAAATTGGTCTTCTTAATCAATTAGATTTAAAAGCATTAATGACACTGTTTACCGTGATAAGAAGAACATTGGTAGTTCATCACATTAAGTGGTAAGCATTTAATTCAGTTTTCATCTGCAATAAAATGGTCATAGAAGGTATGGCTTTAGGTGATCAAGTATTTGCTACCATATTAGTGGGATTTTTTCCCCACCAATATGGAATATAATAGTATTGGTTTGTTGCTTCTAAGCATGCCAGAGAGCTTGAGAAAAGAAAGTTATGAATGCAGCACTTTAAATTTTCAATACAAGATCTATATAAGGGACCTGAAAGTCTCTATGAATGCCCACCATCCTCCAAATCCTTATATTCTGTACATGCAGGGCTGAGATTTCTGAAATCAAACCCAAATTCTAATCTTGTAGGTAGCTGTGTTATAAAATAAAATGAATTTTCAATTTCACTGGATCTCTTAGGTTACATAAAGTATTGATAGGAAAACAGAGGCATTCTAAAATTTGGAATGGAAAAATATGGGCATATTCTCATAAAGTTGGGATCTTGAATCCTTAAGTTCTGCTGACATTGCTCTGTCAGTACATGCAGCCCTTATCTGAGAAAATATTTTTCAATTTGTAACTCTAGACATTTTGGGGAACATGGGTGGGAATGGATCATAGGGTGTTGGATCAGGGTGAGAGGAATATAAAGTTAGCCACAGCTGAGAAAGTTCAATGGCAGATGACTGACTGGAAGTAGTAATGAGATCACTGCTCCTTCTATAATGGGAGTGATCCTATGTAATCGATCTGTCATTAGGTGGCTGGCTGATGCTGCTGGGGACTGATATGGTGTCATATTAGCATCAAGAGTCAGTTGGGAGTGGAGTAGGATAGTGTTTTCTACTGTTCACAGTGTTTTCTACTGTTTGGTACCTGGTGGGGTATAGCTAGATCTGTGATGAAGGGATGTACATGTTTCTGAGACGATATATGACATATAACCTCCGTTTCTGCCACCATGGCCACTTTTTTCATAAGCCCATTAAGCCCTTTGTTTATAAGTCAGGCTAGCATCTCCTGCTGCCTCCATCAGATTTTCACCTTCCACGTATCTGATTTGTGACTCCTATAGACCATCTGCATCAAGGAAGTTGGAGACTTCCAGGTGGCAAGAGACTGCCACAGGTACACGTTGTCCTGGGTTACAGCTCACCCCAGTATGTTCCAGATGGTCCTATTTTCACCCACTTCATGTGCAGCTATTTTTTCCCAAATGTTTGCCCTATCTAGCACCATACACATAAATAACAGACACCCATAAACTCTAACAGTTTCACACAGTTGTATAAAGTGAAATCCCTATTTTAAAAATCCCTCTTTCTATTCCACTCTCAGTGGTTCTTTTTTTGTGATCAAACTCTGACTGATAAAGTCCAGGGGATCTGTCCTAGGGAGCAAGAGTGAAAGATAAGAATAGTGAGGCAGAGAAGGAGAGAGAGCGAGCAGATTTAAGAATTCATCACCTAACTTACTCCCATTAAGGGTGATTAATAGCCTGGTACTGAGAGACTATCACAGCGTCTGAAAAAAACCCCAGCATCTCAAGAAAGAGAAGAATTTATCTGTCAGTTTCTGTTTTTCATTGGTCAGAAGTTCACCCAATGGGATGTTAAAGCTCCCATAAAGTGTTAACAGGGAAATCTTGGGGAAAGACACAAGAGACCGTAAGTGCATTCATAAAGTAAGGTCCTGTCTGCTTGAGCCTATGTGAAGTTAGTTGGAGCCCATGCAAGGCTGGTTGTTTCCATGGCAGCTGAAATAGAAGGCCGGTAAGGCTGAGAAAATCTAAAGTTGTGTCTGTAAGGTTTCTGATACGTCCACCCCTTGAGCCACACAGACCCACTTCTGCCAGCATTATATCCTCCCACACTGTAATATGAGCCTCCACTTTTGTGAAAATAAAGTTACCCTCACTTTCTTCCCAAGTGGAAAGTTATAAATCCAGTGGAGAACAGAGTTCCCTTCAAAACCAAAATTTCTAACAGACTAAAATAAGAATTTTCCCCTTTGCTGCAGCTTCTCTCAAGATTATAATAGATATTCACCACCTGCTACCTCCATCACCCATTCAAAATTTCCTTGCCCTCAGCTGGCACTTTTGCTCATTTGGATTGCTTGTCTGGTGTTACGACCTAGATCATCATTCTTCAGGGATCTGAAACATTTAGCTGCTTTATGCTCATTGGACTGTGGTTGCTGCAACTGTTAATTTGCTATTCTCACTTACAATGAAAGCACCAAGAGACATTCAAGGACTCCATTGAGTTCTAGACTTCCTCCTCTCTGCCCTTATAGGATCTCTCTGCCCTTGTAGCACGTCTTGTTTCTTACGGAGATCAGAGTCAAAACCCCTTGCCAGTATAGTGACTTTTTCTTTGCCTTTTCCCCCAATGGCATGACGAGTTCAAAGTGTTCAGAAAGCTAATGGGAATTTATTGTTTTTCCTAGCTGAAAATCCCCCCCCCCCTCCCCCAGGAACCTGGAAATTGAAGCCAGCGGAGTCTAAATTTCCAGGGTTGAGAAGCACAAATTCTGCAGGTCATTCTCTGTGAGTAATGAAGACAGGGAAGGGTCCTTCTTCCACTATTGTATTCAAGAGCCTCGTGTTCCTGTTATTGGGACACAGTACTGTCATTCAGTGTAGATGGTATATCCTGAAGGTCAGTGCCTCAACCCTCAAGCTGGTGCTTTAGCTGAGTCTCTAACAGGCCTTTCCATCTTTTGTTGATGATTTCTGGGCAAAACAATACACAGTCAATCTAGTGGATTCCATGGTTGTGTACACATTGCCATATCTCACTTGCCATAAAATGAGTCCCTTGATTGGAAGCAATGTTTAGTGAGACACATGTTGCTAGATCAGTCTTTTTGAGTGTCCTGGATGGTGGTGTTGATGACGGTGCTAAAGGCAAACCAACATTTGGAACAGATGTAGATTACTGTAGGACAAACTGCTGTTCCCTCCGTAGTGGAAGAGGCCTGGCACAATTATCTGATGCCAAGTAGCTGTCTAGTCTCTGCTGCAAGCATACGAGGCATTCAGTAGTAGAAGTAGCTAGATCTGTTTTGGAAACGGGGAGTCATGCTGTCAGACTCATGCATTGCCTTCCTCCCTGCTATCATCAACCCTCTGCTAGTGGGCCCACTGTATCAGCACCGAGGAAGGAGGGCCAAGAGGCAAACTGACAGCCATCCTGCTCATGTGACTGTTGAGAACCTCCCCTGGGGTGGATAATCCTGAGACACAAAGATCTGCTTGCACTGTTTGTGCCTGTTCCCATAAGTCCCTCCATCCACATACCTCCTCCACAGATCTCATTTTCCTCAGTCTTTCAATCTCATTTGTTTATAGGCTTTTCCTTGAACAAAGCCAAGCCATTGGGTTCTACCCAGGGACCCTTGCATATCTACCTCTCAGGCTACTCCTTCATGTAAAGTGAATGGACAAGTGTATTTTCTTGCAGCTTTGTCATCTGTGAGAAATTCCCTTTACCACTGTCCTTTAGAACCACCCCTGAGGGGCTGGAATGGAGCCGTAGTATATTTTTGTCTAAAACCACATATCACACCAACCCATCTGTGATTCAGGCCTAGGTTATTTTCTCCTTCCTCAGTTGATCAGAGAGAACACACTTTCAGACCATAGGCGTGTGAGCTGATGAAGAGACATCCATGCAATAGAGGCAGGTGACATGGGAATATGGGCCACTTATTCATCACCTATTTCTGTGATTTACTCATAACTTCAAGAACTGCCAGCCCTGATTCTAAATATAACACTTCTCTTGTATAATGGATTGCTACTGTTCACATCTGCCCTTATAAGTGTGTGGATCTGATAATACTCCATTCTTAACAGGAAGCTCCAGTTACAGAGGCACTTGGTGTCCCACGGACAAGTCGAGTTTCTGCTAGGTGCCAATAACTATTTTGCAAGTAGAGACTACTCATACTGCTGAAGGCATGTCTTTGTTTCAGAACCCAAAATGTATGTGTTGTAGCTCTCCTGTTGGGACTTGTCAGTAATTCCACACAGCATCTTTATCTACCATAAAGACATTTGGTATCATCAGACATGCTCGGTCATATGGCCAAGGGGCAGATAAGCTGGTACCCCAGCCTGGGCTTGCTTCAGAGTCCTCTCTTGATCTGAGCCCCAGCTGAACTGCCAATCTTCTGGGTGGCTCCCAACATGAGTGAGACAAGTATTCCCAACCACAGTATTGGCTACCTCCAAAATCCTAAGAGGGCCCCCAAGAATGAAGACTCTGTCATCTTCCATAATGTAGGGAATGCCCCACCTCTTCCAGACTTCCATACCCTTAAAATCTTCACTGATACAGCAGAATCCTAAATTTTCATGGGGTTTAACTCCCACTCTGTTGCACACCTGTATCTTCCTAGAACATCAGGGAACTTGTCATTTCCAGTTTTATAGGGCAAATTAACCTGATGTTATCACTTTAGTGAGTGAATGTAATAATTTGAGGGATGTCAAGATGGTCAAGGTCCCTATGGACCATATTGTAACAAAAGGCAACAGAATTAACATAGCCGTGGAGCAAGACAGTGAATATTCTATCTCTTCTGTATAAAGGTGATCTCTGTTTGTTCTTTTCTTTTGACTAAGAAGAATGCTTTCACTAGATCAAAATCCACAAGCTAGATGTCCGAAACTGTGTTATTTTGTTGCAACGAAGATACCAAGTATGGCCAGCCATCGCTTGGTTCAGATTACAGTAGCCCTTGAATAGAGATGTGATGAACAGTATCACCCCTGCATCCTTTAAGTCTTTGAAGACTAATCGAAAACTACCATCAGGATGTGGTATTGCTTCTGATTTAGCCTCTTGGCCAGGGCTAGAAGCAGTTTTAGGGGATTCTGCTTGTCTTTTTCTGTCATCATGGCTCTTATTCCACAGCTAAGTGGACCAATGTGAGAATTATGCCATTTCTAAATATATCTATCCTGATTACAAACTCAGAGACAGAGGAAATAAACACAGCATCGGTTTGTGAATCCACTGGACTCACTAAAAAACAGACATATATTGGAATTTTATTTACCATCAGGACCACATATGCTTCCACTCTAACTGGAGGATCACAATGGTGCTTTGCATCCAAAGGTGTCAATGTCAGTTCAGGCTCTGTATCTTACAGACCTAGAAAAGGTTGGGTATTGCCTCAATGCACAGTTACTCTAACGTATGATGGCAAGTCCTTTTCGAAAGATTGATGAATATCTACCATATATTCTTGCAGTAGTTTTGCAAGGTCCTTCCTCAAGGAAATATGATCTTCTTTTCAACCAAAGGGCTCTGTCTATAAACCAACATAGGTCTAGAAAATATGTGAGCGTCTATGATTTTCCATGGAGGCTATATTCACCATGTGTTCTTTTGCTCTCAAGTTTTTTGATTATGGGGCATCTAGGTGGCTCAGCCAGTTAAATGTGTCTGACTCTTCATTTTGGCTCAGGTTATGATGTCTCAGTTCATGAGATTGAGCCCCACATGGGACTCTGTGCTGATAGCAGATAGTCTGCTTGGCATTCTCTCTCTCCCTCTCTCTTTCCCTCCCTCTGACCCTCCTCCACTCATTCTCTCTCTCTCTCTCTCTCTCTCTCTCTCTCTGTCAAAATAAGTAAATAGACTAAAAAAATAAAGTACACTTAAAACATTTGGGGGGAGGGCACTTGGGTGGTTCAATCAGTTGAGCGTCCAAATTCGGCTCAGGTCATGATCTCATGGTTCGTGGGTTCTGAGCCAACAGCTC
This sequence comes from Panthera onca, assembly GCF_046562875.1. NCBI lineage: Eukaryota > Metazoa > Chordata > Mammalia > Carnivora > Felidae > Panthera > Panthera onca. Next base: position 48,408,391 of record NC_138350.1, read on the forward strand.
AGAGCCTAGAACCTGCTTTAGATTCTGCGTCTGCCTCTCTCTCTCTGCCTCTCCCCCACTTGCTCTCTGTCTCTATCAAAAATTAATAAACATTAAAAAAATAATTTTTTTTGATTACACAAATTGAGCAACTTCAGGGTCAGCTGATCAGATATTTCATCTCTTGATACAAATGATCTATTAATCATTGCCACAGACACTGCAGATCAAGCCTCCTGACAACTACTGCAGCCTTCTTCCCCATCATGTAATCATATCTACCTAGTCTCAGAAAGCCAAGTACATACCTGGCTTCTATCATTCTGAAACCCCACTTTTGGTCAACACAGTGGTCACCTTTTAATTCTCCCCAGTCTTTTCTGTTATAGAACAGACTTCTGCCTTCTGGATGCAGTCTTTAAGAATTTAGTCATAAAGTAACTTCTGTGTAATCCTTTTCAGTCTAGCATTTGCCAATGTCTTATGATGGAGAAAGACCAAAACCCAGAGCTTTGTCCATTCAGTTGGTCAGCATGAGTTTGCTGAGTGTTGACTATATACTTGGTGATGAATAAAAAGTTAGAAATGTGACAGAGACTTACCTGGACACAAAGAATCTTCTCATTTTCCAGTGGGAACATGTACTTTGGAAAAGTAACTGCAAATTGCTGAACGTGGCTTGGGGGTCAGGAAAGTCTTTTCTGAAGACTGATGAGATATTAGATTGGTCCCTAGTGTGCAGGAACAGGGAGCTGCCTTCAGAGAGGCTTCAAGGCAGGGAAAAGAGTGCCCTATCTGAGAAGATCAAAGTTCAGCCTGGTCAGGGAGTAGAGCTAATGGAAAAAAAGGGGCTGACGATGAATGAAATAACAGCTTTTTAGTGTATTTATTTGTTTCTATATTGTAGTAATGGAGCCCACTGTTTTAAGCCATTATCTTATTAAAAAGAATCCACATTTGAAAGCTTGAAATTCAATTAGATGTGCATTTATTGAGCAAGACCTGGTTTCACCCTCAGGTAACTTTGAATCTAACAGAAAAGTTACGACATATTTTCACATTGTTCTAAGTCAGAATGTGCCTTAAGGGAAAGGCATAGTGCTGTGTGAACATAGGGGTAGGTGTATGGGATTCATTCTTGCATTCATTTCTTCAAGAGATATTTACCAAGTACCTTGTCTGGGGTTACAAAGATGAACAAGGTGAATTCCGTTTATTGGAGAAGCCAGACACATACATAAATCATCAGAATCCTATGTGTGCAAAGATAGAGATATGCACAGGCTCTAGTGAGATAATGAAAATAATTCATGGGATACTTTTGAAAACTTTACACATTTCCCCATTTATTTCTCTCAGTAACTTTATGAGGTAGGTATTGCTGTCCTCATTTCTGAGATGAGAAAACCAGCACTCAGAGAAGTTAAATAAACTGGAGAGTTCCCAAAGTTTGAAAGTTGAAGATATGGAATTCAAATCCATACAAGGATTTCCCAGGCTCTTAGCCACCATAACATACTGCTTCCTAGTAACACATAGGTTCACAGAGGTGAAGATGCCTTCTTGAGCTGAGTGTAGCAATTAAGAGATATGGGTGGGGTGATGGGGGTAGGTGGGTGCTCAAAAGATGGGGCAAAGTGAATAAAGGCCCAGGAGGCAGGAAATTACCCAATGTCAGGGGACCATGGCCATTCTAGGTTGTTGCAGTCGTATGGGGCATGGTGTAGAAGGGAACAAAATGGGAGGACAGTTAAAAATTGTTGCAGTGTTTCAGAGAGAGGGTGAGGAGGGTTTGAACTAGGATAGTAGCAAAATGGACGGAGGGAGAGGAGAAGCTTGAGTAAAATGTAGGTGGTGAAGTTAGTGGGCTTTCCTCTGGCTGTGGGGAGTCAGCACTGGGGGAAGTCTGATTTGGCTCCTTGGTTCCTGATGTGGGAGACAGAGTAGATGGATGGTGATGCCATTAAATAAACAGAAATCAGGCTTTGGGTTAGACAATGAGTTCAACTTTAGTCATGTTGAGTTGGAAGTGCCAATGGATTATCCAGGCGAAGAACTCCATCAGGAAGTTGCAAATATGGGGCAAAGTCCACAATAGACATACAAGCTGGAGAAAGAGATTTGGTACCATCAGCCTATGGATAAAGTTAAGGCAAGAAGAGTGGAAGCGTGTCCCAGGCAGAGTGGGTGAAGCAAGCTGAGTGAGGGATGGTCATGGGAAGGGAGGAGAGGAGTGGGGTGGGCGAGGAGTAGGTTGGAGGGGTCATGTGAGGAGATGGTTAGAGGGTAGAGGAGAAGGTGCCTGGGTGGCTCCTTGAGCCACCCAGTTGAGCGTCTGACTCTTGATTTCAGCTCAGGTCATGATCCCAGGGTTGTTAGATCTAGTCCTGCATGGGGATCCATGCTGAGTGTGGAGTCTGCTTGGGATTTTCTCCCTCTCTCTCTCCCTCTCTCTCTCTCTCCCTCTCTGCCCTTCCATTGCTCATGCTTTCTCTTTCTCTAAAAAAAATAATACAAAATAAAGAGGGAGAAGAGAAATAGGCACTTCAGGCAGTGTGAAATACAATAAAATAGGGGGAAATAAGTATGTTTTTAGTGAATGTAATAAAGTTTGGGGGAGGGGCTGGATAATAATGGGTTTTATGTAGTTAATTGATGATATTGGGTAAGGGTTATATTATTGTGACCATTGAATCCAGGAAATGAGAAGCTGGGAGCAGAATGATGCTGTAGGAAGTTTATTTTCAAAGAGCATAGAGTGGATCAAAGGGAGGAATTATATGTATAATGGAATACTATTCAGCCTTAGAACGGAAGAAAATTCTGACACTGCAACACAAATGAGCTCTGAGGACACAATGCTAAATGAAATAAGCCAGTCACAAAAGGATAAATGCTATATGATTCCACTTAATGAGGTGCCTAGCATTGTCAGATTCATAGAGACAGAAAGAATAGCGTTTTGCAGGGGCTGGAGGAGTTACTATGTAATGGGTATGGAGTTTCAGTTTTGCAGGATGAAAAGAGTCCTGGATACGGATGGTGGTGATGGCCGTGTAACTACATGAATATCCTTAATGCCACCTAAAAATGGTTAAGAAGGTACATTTTTATGTTATGTGTCTTTTACCACAATTGCAAACTTAAAAAGGAAAAAAAAAGAAGAAAAAGGGGGAGAGTGATGAGGAGCAGGGCTTCTTTTTGGAGGCTATTTCTTAGCCCAGATGAGTGCTAATGCGGCTAGAATTGGGTAGGTATCGGTGGAGCTGTCAGTGCAACTGTATGAAAGGGCTGTGTTCGTTCGTACATCAGAGATGGTCAAATGTTGGCAATGTCATATGGTTCAAACCAACAGAAAGGCAAAGGGAGACACGTTCCTTAATGAAGTCCAAGAAAATGTACATTCTTACCATTTAAGTTAAATTGCAAAATATTTCCTGGGGCACTTGCTTTCAAACTAATAACCCAAACAGCAAATATTTTCCACTTTCAATCATCTTAGGTCAATTGGAAAATAGCTTTTTTATTTTTTATTGGAAAACTCATACTGTCTTCACTTCATTCAGTGTGAAGTTGAGTTGCCAAAATTGCCTTCAGTCCACATTTGTCTTTTGTGTTTCAAAGAGGAAAGTTTCCATTTCTCCATTTCATCCTGAAAGCTTTCACAAAGTTTGGGCAGTGACTAGTGCTGTTCCCATAACTCACTTCATCATTTCAGCTCTACTTCTTGTTGTTGGCAGACCTCAGATGCCAAGTTTCTGTTTCAGTGTGGCTCAAAATCCCACAGAGGACTTCAGTACCAATACCCGCTGACCTTCTCTGAGCCAAGAGCCATTAACTTTTCAACAAAGTAACAGAACGAAGGGTGCAGGCTTTATTAGTACCTATAATCCACCAGGATTAAAAAAAAATCACACACACACACATAAGCAGTGCTGAAACCATGTTGTATATAAGACTCATCCCAGGGAGATTGTTAAAAGAGAAAATTCTCAAGTGGCTTTCGCAGAGATTCTAATTCAGCGCATATTGGGTGGCGTACAGGAATCTGTTTTTTACAAAAATGTAGATAACTCTGATAAGTGGTGGTGGCCTATGCACTATCTTTTGAGCACTTGATAGACTAAATCAGGGTTTATTTTTGCCTAATGATAATTACAGTCAAACTAATATTGTCATCTTGAAGTTGGTGATTATACTAGCGTTTGGAGTACATTTCAGTTCATAATATTTTTGAAGAACATTTTTCTAAACTTCAGGATTGGTTAAGGAAATGAATGGATAAAATGAAGTACTACATAGTTTGCCACAGGTTTTCTGCTCTTTAGGGACAAGAGTCATGGTTATCTCTTTCCATGGCTGGGCTTCTGTTTTCTCTAGCTCTCCAAGTGTTGAAGCAGAAGAAGGAGGAGGTTAGAGCCCTAAGAAGCAAAGACAGTTGAATGTCACTGGGATGGCAAAAGTCACCCAGGATAATAGCAGGAATGGGGTGGAGAGGCATGTTATGAGCCTGATGGGGAAATCCTCAGGGAAAGCTGGGAAATAGGTAATTTTCAGAGGAAGGGTGGGTACACCTTTAAAAGAGAAGGAGTTTTTGAAGAAAAGTTATGGAATAGCAGTCTGGATGCATTGGTGGGAACCAGTTTTTGTCCTAGACCCTGAGGTTCCAAGGGCATGGGAGAATGATTCATCTCCGCTGAAGGGGATGGGAAGGAATGTTGTTGCCAGGGGGACCCAGTGACTAAGAAAAAAAGATGCCAAAGGAAGGTACTGGATTTCTCCCAACATCTTTTTTTGTTGGTCAAAAGAGATTTTCTCATACAATGAAATATTGTTTGGCGATCCCACTGGGTATACGACCAAAGGCCAAGCAGCATTTTGAATGAGGATAAGGGAACCTGGATTGCATGACACAAATATGGTCAAAGAAAATGTTCAGGAATTGCTTTTCCTTTGGAAGCGTGCTAGACTCAAGAACACACACTTCAAAGCAGGGATGAAAAGGTGGGGCACCTTAGGGGCCAGCCAGGTAGGGTAAGTGGGTGATGATGCCTAGATGGAGAGCATGAACAACAAGAGCTCTCTGGCTTCTCTAAGGGGGCTGACCTTGACAATGCCCAACTGTCTTCAGGTGAGCACAAATGGTGCTGCGTAACAGAAATTCCTTATTACTGATGAAAGCTTTCCAATTTTAAAATGCTAATTCAGATATTAAGTAAAATGTGTCATAGGCCAAACCAAACATATCTGTGGCCAGATCTGGCCCATAGGCTGTCGTGTGTGGTCTCCGCTTTGGAGCGAGAGAGACCTTGGCAGGAAGCTGGCTCGGCTTCTAGCCATTAAACCTCTCTGACCCTCGGTTTTCTCCCTCACAAAGCGATGGGTGGAATAATACCTAACTTTTACGTTTTTGGGGGGAAGGATTAGACATATTCTTCACGTCATTAAATGAATATCAGGTAGGTTTCCAGTGTCTGCTCCCTGCTCTGTAAATGGCTTTCCTATTGATCAGAATCATGCGTTCTTTCAACATTTCCTCCCCCAATCTAATAAACAAATATGTCATCTTGGAAGTGTAAAATGTTTCTGTGTCTACAGCTATACTTTAGGTTAAGGTGTGATAGTCAGTATAGAGAAGCCATGTGCCTTTAGATAACTTCCCCAATTGCCTTGCTTTAGGACCTTCTGTTTAGACCCACTGATCATATAGATGTCTGAAAGTCAAAGGCAATAATAAAACATATTATACAAGAGGAGAAGATATAGAGGAACCGTTAAACTATATATCAAAAATATATCAATAACTCTTTCTTTCCATGCTTTGCTAGAAACAGTGCAAAGTGAATTAAACAGACACAATTCCTTTCCTCTTGGAAGACCTAGAACATATTCCAATGACAGCAGAGATTTTTTATTCATATGAAGAGGGCTATAGCAAATGAATAAATGAAGCAAAAAAAAAAAAAAAAAAAAAGAGGAAGGAATGCCTGCATTTATTGGTAAAAGAAGTATCAGATGCATGTCACATCAGGGGAAAATCATTTTGCCTTTTTCTGTTGATCAGAGAGCTCATGAAGAGATGAGATTGTCAAACTGAATAATCTAAAGAGATTCCTTGGTGACTTAACATGAAGCGAATGTCTAGATATGAGAGAGGTGAGTATTTCAAAATAGAGTGAAGAGTTGAACAGAGGAGAAGGAAGAAATGATTGTCCTAAATGGACTTGAATATGCCTGGAAGGATAGGATTGTGGTAGATAAGATGTGTGGGACTAGGCAGTTCTGAGAAGTAAAATGGTGTGAGGCAATGCCCTTTTGCTGAACTCTCTAGAGTTGGCCTTCCTCATGGAGGGTATCCCAAAGGTCTAGGAAAAGTCTTCCCTCTGGTATCTGAGCACTTGTTTATCTTGAATTTTTCATGGTGTTTTCAGTTAGTTTGAGTCAACCTGCTCCTCTGTTCTTTTCTATAATCTTCCTGAGTCTGTTTAGGGTTATCTGACAACTAAACTAGCCCTGGGGACAGGAGCTCAGTAAAAAAGAGACCATATACAATTGCTTACTTTCTAGCAGTATTTAAGGAGCTTTCTCTTGGGCTGACCTGGTGAACCACTGCCATCTTCAAGTGCCGATTTGGGGTAAGTTGGCCAGACTCTCTCCCAGTTTGGACCATATTCTCTGTGACCTTGCCCACTCCTGTAGCGGTCTGGACTTTCTTGTCAAAATGATATTTTGTTTTTGTTATGCTAAACTTGGTCCAGGGACTTTTTTGCTCTTACATTGTGCTCCATGATCAACTGGGAGTTTTAAAAAAGGGGTTAGGAAGAAAGCTTAACTTCTTACAAAGTCTTTGAATCTGTCAACTCAGCAGGAAGAAAGGGATAAGCTGATCTGAAATGGGATAACCAGCTAAACACATACACGTATATATATCTATATTTGTATCAAAAAAGTTTCAAGATGCCAATATATTTCTTGCCTTTAGTTGTCTTTAAACTAAGAAGAGAGTTTGGTAGTGGTATTTGCTGTTTGGATTCATCCTGGCTCCTGACCTAATTTCCAGCTGTGACTTTTCAGGCAAATTACTCAACCACTCTTCTCTCTCTCTATATATATATATTTAGTGTGTGTTTGTATGGGGTGGGCTTACATAGCATCTTACATTGACTATGGAGATTAAATAAATGCATGTAAAGCACTTAAGTAGTAAAGGAATAAGTGTTTGATTATGACTATGATCATGAATATTATTATAATGCTTATGATTGAGTTAGCCTTGGTCTGAGGTCCTCAGGTATTGAGCTATGGGCTTATGGGCAACTATCCTTCAAATTTCAGAGCACGCTGGGGATGTTAGCCATGGGCAGAGCTTCTGCTTTGCCATTTTCCATGAAAGCCTAGAGGCTAAGGAGGTCCCAAGAGTCCAAGTGATGACTGATAGTACAGAGATGTTTATGGTAGTCTTAGCCTACGAATTCCAAGTTCTAATTCCGCAGGTGATCTTTTCAAAGAGAACTCATATTGAAAATTTCCTGCATCTGCTCATATAGTCTTTTCAGCGAAACACTGTATGTTTTAGGAGATAATACTTTTTTGAAGAATAATTATTCATAAGTAAAGCGGATAAGTTTTTTTCCTCTTCCTGATTACAAATGGTATCCAAGTGGCTTTTGAATTGCTAGATAATATTTTATAGACTGCAAAGTTAGAGAATTTAGCAAGTAGCCACACATTTCCATTGGGTATTTCCAAACACATGTGAGAAAATCGGAAAGTTGGGTGCCCTGTATATGGATTTCCATTGAAATTTATGGCAGTTCCAGGGCATAATCACATCAACACATATCCATAGATAGTTTACCATGTTAACTAACTGTGGTTTTGGATTTAATTGCCAACTTTTACTCTAATAGTAATTCCAGACGGGAATAACAGAGTGAAGGGACCTGCCCAGGTTGTTACCACTGCCTATAAAACAAGTAAGATCCTTAGGGTTTAATTAGAGGACTCATAATTATACCCGAAGCATGCTAGTGTTAAAATATGAACACTGGACATCTGGAAGATGAGTCTGGATTTGGTCACTTGCCTTTAGGAATCTAAATCCATGAAACTGTGAGCGTCCAAAGAAGCAGTGATGCTCACACCTGGGGCTTGTGCACAGGCAGAAACGACAAAGGTGACTGTGAGTTGGTCTGCAAAGCAGAATAATTCAGAAAAGATAAATAAAAAATTATTCAAAATCACAAGGAATCCAAAATGATGACTGGCTTCTTCAGCCCTACCATGAACAGAAGTGATTTAAAAGGAAGAGGAGGCACCTGAAAAATATGTTCTTCCTTCATAAAACCTTATGAACACATGGCCTCTGGGACTCATGTCACACAGGATTCCTGCTGGTATCAGTCTTTTAGGAAAAGAATGACTGAAAGACCAACCTCTGGTTACACAGGCTCAGTGGAAAGGGTCTGAGAAGGAGGATATATGGCGAAAGGCACAGAATAGCTTTGATAGAGAGTATCGTGTATCATTTTCTCAGCTCTCTTCTCTCCCACCAGTGCCAGAGTTATGTGTCTGTTTGTGTATATATATATATATATATATATATATATATATATACATACACATCAAACACATGTTTATGTGCGCATATATGTATTCCATTCTCTCAAGTGCATTAGAAATGTTAAAAAGAGAGAGTTAAGGCACTTTTTTCCATTTTTTTCTTCCAAAGTTATGAAAAGAAGGGTTTTCTGTTTGTTCCCGATAAGATTTTAGGAATAACGTTGAGAAAACTGCTCCTATACTTTATAGCAGATTCCATCTAAAATTAGTTTTTGTGTGTGTGTGGTTTAGGAATAAAATTTCAGGCTTCTTGGCATAGTTTCCATTCTGTCTCTTTCTCCATAAAAAGATAATTTCATTGTCTCCAAGTTACAAGGAATCCACTCTACATGGTACAGCAAAATTTAAATTATACAATTGGGATTACTCTAGAGTAAAACTCCTTAAAAACAGAGAGCACAGCTTAAGTGTATGGTCTAGAGGCAAGAGTAAATGGAGCGGAAAGTAGTAAAAGGTTGGGTTAGAAGGCTTAATACTTAGGATCTGGCAGGCCGTTGCAGGTACCTACTCCTTGGGAGATACCGATGGGACAAGGCAGGCAATTCATGAATACTCAGCCATGAAATGGAAAATCCAAATGAAATAAGGACCACGGTAACTATCTTGGTCTATTAATATTTAAATATTAATACCTACTTTTCTTTGCGAGACGTTACTGAATATTTATTGACGAGGAAAAAAATGAGAGTTTGGGAAGAAGAACATGTTCGAGAACTGCATTTAAACAGAGTTTCTTTTTTTTTTTTTTTTTTTTTTTTTTTAATTTTTTTTTTTCAATGTTTTTTATTTATTTTTGGGACAGAGAGAGACAGAGCATGAACGGGGGAGGGGCAGAGAGAGAGGGAGACACAGAATCTGAAACAGGCTCCAGGCTCCGAGCCATCAGCCCAGAGCCCGACGCGGGGCTCGAACTCACAGACCGCGAGATCGTGACCTGGCTGAAGTCGGACGCTTAACCGACTGCGCCACCCAGGCGCCCCTTAAACAGAGTTTCAATGACATGTGGTCTTCTTAACTCAAATAGTCAACCAATTAAAATAAGTTCCCATCCAAACGTGTCTTCAAATTTAGGGTCCGCTGGAAAAAATTTCCAAAATGCATTACAACTTTCAATAGGGGTGACACATGGTCCTGTTTTCCCAAAACTTGGATTTAATATTTGAATGCAATGGTATTTGACTGTGTTAGGATAGAATATTTGAACTTAAAAAGAAAACTCCTGAATTTGTTTATGCATAAGCCTATTAAAAATATTTCTAGGGGCTCTTGTTTTGTTTATTCTCTAGAATATAACCTATCTTTGAAGTGGTATAGGCATTTTTAAAAAGTCATTCCTAAGCTAAGTAATTAGACTGGAAACAAAAGTTATTCTTAGAGTACATTCCACATATAAAGCTATGCACACGATGCTTTGATTCAAATAATACTCTTATAAAACTTTGTTATTGTTTGAGGCCCATATTCAGAGTGGCAAATTTTGTTTTTGATGATTATTCCATCCTGAAACAATTTCCCCCCTGCCCAATTAAACCAGAAATTAGGAGCACATTTATATCTGATGAGACTTAAACTTCTCAACTGCCTGCTTCAGAAGCGAGGACCTTTAGTGGTTATGTTCATTTTGTCTCTGCACAGAGGGCTCAGAAGAAAACAGAATCAATTCCCCTAACTTTTTCTGGAAGAGGAAGGTTGTTTTTGTTGCTTTGATCTTAGCATGTTGTGTATTTTTTATTGGCTGTTGAATATAAAAAGCCATAGCCTCATCTGGTTTTTCTGCTATATTCTCATATTGTAAATCACATAATGCCTTCCAATCTAAACTTAAATGCCTAGGTCCAAAATATTATTTCAAAATGGATTTATCATTGCAGTTGATAGAAAGATTTCCAGGGTGTAAGAAAACTCTCCAAGGTTCGAGTAATATGTCACAGACTGCTAAAAATATATCCATGCACTTTAGACAACAAATTCCAGGATGTAGACATATACTCATGCTATTTTAGATCCCTTTTTCTATCATTGCAAGAGGCTGTTGAAGCTAATGTAGCAGCTGGCTAGGTTATTGCTTCTATAATATAATCCATAATGCAAAAGCAGCTATTTTCCAAACATTCTAGAGCAACTCAACTTGTTTACATGTCTCTGTAAGGTAATTTTCCTATAACTTTGTGTGAATTGGTGTCATACTATTTGGTAAAAATCTTCATTAAATCAAGACAACTACACTTGGTTAAATTCTCTCTCATACAGAGAACTGCAGGAAAATTACAGTTAGCTGATTTGAGGCCATCATCATGAAGTAAATACAGGGTTTTAGAAGATTAATGCAAACTACAAAAATGGAGTTGTATAATTAAACATCAAATAGTCCAAGTCATAAAAGTCATAGATTAATTGTCTCTCAGTTCGAGTCAGATCCTTTAAATATTGTCTCACGACCTGAGCATTGGTTCTTTCATCAGAAGAATGCCTATCCTTAAAGTTTGGAAATTTCAGCTCTTTTGGAGCACCAATCAGCTGCAAAAAGTAATTGGCATCTTCTTCCAAAGTTTCGAATTTCCCTACAAAATCATAGTTGATTAAACATGGATAGCAGAGTTTGCTGACCTTTTCCCAGTGAATGTCCATTCCTACTGGACGGTGGGAATCCAGCAAATAGTGGACGAACTCTTTGAATTTGACCCCAGATCCATTATTTAATGCTTCTTCACAGGCATTTGGCCGATATTTCTTTATAATTGCCTTCCCAAATACTGGATGGTAATAGCTATTGGGGTGTTCAAATTTGTCCCTAAATGCTGACACTAATCTTTCCATGGGATCACGAACAAAAACAGCTTTGGTGTAGGTATTCAAACGAGTATATATCCCTTTTAAGTCAAAGCTATCTAGTTTTTTCAAATGCTTCCCGTAGTGAACAGCATCATGGGAGATGTTGTACGCAGAGGAAGCCAACCCACTTAGCACCATCAGAATTCTCTTCCAGTTGGAGCAGCCAGCCTTGGGTACTTCACAATATAAGATTTTGTGTTTATCTTCCACATAGATCCTGGACACCATATGAAAAAGATGTGATTGAGGACGACTCACCCCGCCATATTTTTTGCAAGACTCCTGAAGGAAAGACCTGCGTTTCTCTTGGGCCACATCCGTTTCCTTCCATTTGTTGTCTTTGATTAAACTTTTATTTAAAGGGTGTATGTCCAATGGCCACTTCATTTCACTGAACTTCTTGAAAACAGTCCTAGTTCCTTGATGTTTTGCAATCAGCTTAATTGTTGGTGGCCCTGTGGTCTTCCCCAAAACTCGATCCTCTCCTTGTGAGTGGCTGGTCTTTGTTAAGACCCTCATTGGCCTCTCAGAGTTGAGCAGAAGATTTTCCTTTTTTCCCTTGGGATCCTCAGTGATGTGGAACTTGAGGTTCTGTTAAAATAGAGAAGGAGAAATGTTGAAAGCGCATTCACAAACGTGAGTATACAAGGATCTGAACATATTTGTTTTACAATACTATTGAGGAGAGCACATTTCATATAAGCTGCCAGAACAATTTAGCAAAGCATGCTGAATACACATTTTGTAGTAAGTTTCTTCAGAGAAAATATAACAATGAAAAATGGTATCCAAGCATCATTTTGAGCCAAAGTTTCACATTTTATATTATACATATTTGGTTACTTACATGTTATCATTTATTTAGTGTTAATGTGCTGCATTATATTAATAGATTTTCTCAAGCTAAATTATCTTGAGTATTATTTGGCTAAACCTACTAGTATTGATTTGAGTATGATCATAGTAAGTTGGTTATTGTTTTCTGTGCTATCTTTGTTAACTATGGTTATCAATTACACAACCTTACAAGGTACACACACACACACACACACACACACACGCACACACGCACACACTGGCCACAAGATGGAAAGGAGGGTGTCCTGAATTTTCATTTTAGCTTTGTCTGTAACACATTAGAATGTACTTCATCATCCTGTAGGTCAATGATTCTTGAGCTATTCAGGAATGTGTTACCTTCAAGCATTAATTAATTAGTGCATCTGAATGTAGATACAAAATGTAGCTGCTTTTGGGGTATTCTGTGATGCACGGAAGAGTTTAAAGTCACAAATTACAACTTAAAATTGCAGCAAGGCAAATTATAAAATCCTCATGACCATTTCAGTTTTTCAAGCACTTGCAAAAGGAGATATTTTTTCCCTCGGACAATGTTTTATTTCAGAATATTCATTTATCATAATAATTTAGTAATTATAACCATACAATTTCATTCGTGTATGAAAACTTTGTCTTTTTCAAAAGTCTAATTGATGTCCTGCTACATAAAATTGTATGGAAAGTAGAATAAGAATTTAGTTCTCATGTCAGTGGGATGAATCAGCCTACCAACCATCTACTGTTCATCCGACTACATCTTCCTACAGCTCTTGCAATGACTGCAGAAGGGAATACATGGAAGACAGGACTTACAAGATGGAATCCTCTCCTAGAGATAAAATTGTAAGGACTTTGGCTTTTACTGTGGGTAAACTAGGGAAGTAGCAGGGAAGTAACATGATCTCACTTACACTTGAAAAGGATGGTTGAGGAGAAGACTGGCCTGGAAATATACATACAGAATTGTCAGCATGTTATTGGAAAAACCAATCAACAAATGGTGTGCTGTGGGAATAATAAATGGAGCCACCAGCCTAGTGCTGGAAGAAGTGGTGGGAGAAGTTCCCTAGAGGAGGATATCTATCTATCTATCTATCTGACATCCATCCATCCATCCATCCATCCACTGTATCCCCAGTGTCTAGAATGGCCTGGAGCCTATAGTAATTGCTCTCACATATTTATTGAGTGAACAAATGAATAAATGGAATGAAATCTTCCAAGTTGATTAGTAATATTCTAGCAAATTGAGCAAAAGAGCAGAGAAACAGTTTGCACTGTGGATGGAAGCCACCTCAAAGCATCATGGTCCTTCTACTAGCTAGGCTTTAAGTGGGGTGGGGGTGGGAATTGCTTCTTTCTAGTGCAAGAAGATTGTGTGAGTAACCCCTGATCACCATACACCAACTTGGGTAGCCCCATAAAACAGCTGCCCAAATCTTCCATAGCATTGAGCCAACTGTTTGGTGTTTCAAGTCTAAAACCATTTGTCTTCTGTCATACTGGAGACTGCCAGGATGACTTCAAAGCCCTGAACCCATCTTTACTCTGATCAATTACCTGTAGTCCATTAAATTTTCACAGATGATCTGAAATTTGACTTGAGCTTTGGAAGATCATGGGGTTATTGGTTGACTGCATGGGAAGTACTTAGTACAGGCCTGAAATAAAATTGCCAATATATTTTTGCAGCTACTTCTTCTACTATTACAGCTGTAAATAATAATTGCTATTATTAATATTTTATAGTGTAGTAATAACGTTTTATCCCATTGACCTAGTGAATTTCAAGGTTCCCCAGTTGTCCATTATTATCCAGACTATAATTTGTGTGTCTCTAGATGTACCTTAATTAGTTCCCTTCCTGCCCCATTGACAAGAACAAAAACAAAATCAGCTTTCCACTGTGCCCTCTGGACCTTCTGTTTGTGGTCATCAAATTCCCCTTTAAACTCTGGAGACTTCTGGAATGTTTGTTTCCCAGGACTTTCTCTACATGGAACCTGGCTGGCCCCCAAGATTCTGCTGCCCTTGCACTTTCTCAAGTAGACAAAAGTTTATTTCCTTGAACCACTTGTCCCTCCAGCCAGAAGTCAGGGTACTATTTCCCTGCAATTCACTGCTGCTTCCAGGACATGTCCCTTGGCAAAAGCTTCTGCTTCTGTCAAGCACACGTGTCCTACTGAGCCTCCCTTCTCCCTCCTCATGCTGTCGTCTGCCTGCACCCTTGTCCTTTCTGCTTCATGCACTGAAGACTTTAGCTTCTAGCTCAGACTTTGCTTCTCATACCCCTTTTTGTCATTGTGTGTGGTGACTCTGACACCCAATAAACTCTCAGTTCCTTGACCACCTCACCTTTAATAGAGGTGTTATTCATTTCTCATAGACCGTGTCATCACCAGTGCCTGTGCCACCTCCATCATCTCTCTGACCACCATCCTTTAACCTTCCAGCTCATTGCAACTTCCATTTTTTCAGTTCTTTGACCACTTCTCACCATGTTATTCAAGCTCTTAGTAGCCAGAATGCCTGGTTCTTCTATTTGCTCTTAGAAAGTCACTTCTGCAGGGAGGTTTTCCCCGTCCACCTTGTCTAAATTATGTTCTCTTCTGAGATTCTCTCCCATGTAAGGTTCCCAAATAAGAACTCTGCTTACTTTCCTCATTGCATTTATTGCAATGCGAAAGGATTTTATTTACTTACTTCTGTGTTGTCTCCCCCCACCCCCCACCCCACTCCCACCTCTTGCACTAGAAC
Organism: Panthera onca; assembly: GCF_046562875.1. NCBI lineage: Eukaryota > Metazoa > Chordata > Mammalia > Carnivora > Felidae > Panthera > Panthera onca. The sequence goes on from NC_138350.1 coordinate 48,423,421, forward strand.
ATGACCACAGAGGTCTTATCTTTTTTGTTCTCTTTTGGATCTCTGGTACGTAACATGTTGCCTGGCACATAGAAAACAGTCAACCAATAATTGTTGATTAAGTGCAATTTTTAAAGACCACAGGTGGATTGTTTATTTCAAGATACAGCACAAAATGAATCTGTGTATCTATTAACAGGATTTACTTACACAATTGTACTACATTTCACCAGCCTTCGTGCCATATGTAATGAAATAAAAAAAATAAATTCACAAAACTGTCTAGCATGGTGTTCTTTCCCGTGTCACCTTATGGTTTTTTTTTAAGCTCCTCCTAAACATTCATAGTGGTTATACCTTGACTGTATCAAGATTATAATTTCTTCTTTTTTAAATAGAAGGGACTAGTGTCAGCTTGTTTGTCATTGCAAATAGGAAAAACAGTGTGTGTAAGACGACTCCTTGCACATAACCAGGACATCCTTCTCACGCACACAAAATCAGAGTTTTACATGCACAAATAGTCACTTTAAAATACAATCATTTTTACTCGGAATATTTTAGATTTTCTTCAAATACCAAGTGGAAGGAGAAATTCAGCATCTTTTTCATGACCAGTACACATTTAAACATCAGCTAGTGCCTCAGACAATATGGTATTCAGAAATTTTATATTTTCATTTATATTGGAGAGCAATGACTGAGGAAAAAGCTTTTCATGGAAATAGAAGTTTCTTCTGCTTTATTTCTTGCAGTAAATGTGCTTTTAACTAAATGATGGGCTTCCAAATAATTGTTTTATAACCTTGTCAAAGAAAAAGTGTTAATCAAAAGGTCAAGGTTAATTCAGATAAATAATTTACCAATTCTTGTCAAGGTGCTGAAAATCTGTATTCAAACAAATCTTTGGCAGAAGAGAACACAAATAAAATAGGTACACGTAGAGCTGCTCATGCTAAAGTAGGCAAGGAGGGCTCGGAGCCTTACTTGCCTGCCAAATCAGATTGGTTCAAAGTCACTCAAGGCTGCCTGGGAACCTCTGGAGGCTTGCCAGCAATCTGCTTCCCAGGCCTCCCAGGCCTCACTGTGGACACTCGGGAGCAGAATCTCTGGGAGTGGGGCTCTTGACTCTACCTTAAACAAGCTCCCCAGGCACTCTGCAGGCAGTAATGGCATTTGGGGTACCACTCAAGAGAGTATTGCAAACGAAAGTAAAAAAATACAAGCTCATCTCATACCATCTAGGGGAGAAGGACATCAAATATGGCGGGTGTGAATATTTTAGTAAGTAGAGACAAATACTCTGCTATGGGTAGGGATGTCACATGAGCCCTCACAACACACCTGATGAGATACCCTACACGTTTATCCACTTCCCTTTGCTGGAAGTCCATGTTCTTCAACCTACTTTCTAATGACTAGTTCAGCTAGGGAGATAACTACATGAGGGAAAGTTTCATTGCTCATAAATGAGACTTCAATCTCCTGATAGTGTATTTAGTACTAGTCAGTTTCCTCAGCTATGATTAAATCAAGAGATGGGCTAAGGGTTCATTCTAAGTAGTGACACCCCAGGAGGCTTCTTGTTGGATGGTCACTAGACCTTCCTCTAGCATGTTTTAGTCCACCATCACTCACATTATGAAAACCATTATAGGGTGTGGTGGCCTCCCTCCCTCCCCACCCCATCCCCATTCCATTTTCTTCAATCACAGAAAAGACTTTCCATGATGGAAGGGTTTGGATTACTAAAATCAAGATGAACTGTATTATATTGTATTAAATTATTATTTTTAATTAAGTTTTCAATTTTAATTCCAAAATAATTGACATACTGTATTATCTTAATTTCAGGTGTATAATATAGTGATTCAACAGTTCTATACGTTACTCAGTGTTCAACATGGTAAGTATACTCTTAATCCCCATCACTTGTTTCACTCATCTCCCCACCCCCCTCCCCTCTGGTAAACATCAGAGTGTTTTCTGTAGCTAAGCATCCATTTTTTGGTTTGTCTTTATTTTTTTTCCTTTGTTCATTTTTTTTTTTTTGTTTCTTAAATCCCACATATGAATGAAATCATGTGGTATTTGTCTTTCTCTGACTTATTTCACCTAGTTTAATACTCTATAGGTCCATCCATGTCTTTGCAAATGGCAAGATTTCATTCTTTTTGATTTTTGATGGCTCAGTAATATTCCACCACCCACACCCACACCCACACCCACACACACACACATTTTCTTTATTCATTCATCAGTCGATGGGTACTTGGACCACTTCCATAATTTGGTTATGAGATTGATGGTATTTTAAATTTGCAGGTTATACTAATGAAATTCTACCACCATCATCATAATGCCGATGATAATATAAAAAGAGTAGACTTTTACATCTTCATTTTCCTTCAGGACACCTCATTCTGCTTGTCCTCAAAGTGAATGTCTATAAAGCCAAACGTCTCCTGTTCCTTCTCAAAGTGGCTCCTCCTGCGCTTTTTTCTATTTCTGAAATGGTTCTATTACATTCTGGCCACCCACTCACAAAATCTGAGAGATGCCTTAACAATCAGAAAGTAAATTGGTTAATTTACATCTCATAATGTCTTTAAAAATCTTTTTTATTTATTACCTCTTAACTGGATATTCTTTAGTATCCTACTAATTGGTTTCTCTGAAGATTATTGCCAAAATAGTCTTCCTAAAACATTTTAACTTTTCATCCCTTTAAAATCTGGAACTGGCTCAACTATATATAAACCAAAGACCGGATTCCTTAGCTGGCATCGGTACTGTGTCACCACTGGGCTTGTCACTTTGTGCTCTGCTCCCATCTCGACACATGCTGTCTTCTACTTGCTTCCATCGGGCTCTCAACACCCTTCACTCATGTTCTTCCCCTTGCTAGAACTTTCCAAATCTCTTAGATTTTATAGAAATCCTGTTGACAGAAAAATCCTGCTGTCTCCTTGAAAACCGCCCAGGACTCCAGCGAGGGATTCTGCTCTCTTCACAGCAGCATTAGCACTTAGTCTGTGCCACCTGTGAAAAAAGTGATTTATTCCAGCTCACATCATTATTTTATTTTCTCACTGGGGAAACTCTTTTAGGCATAGCCAAATTGTAAACTATGGCAGAGAGCTATAGTTTTCCATAAATACCTTTGAAGAATGGACATGCTTGCCAAGTTAGTTAAAAGATATTATCACTACAGATGAGAACAATGAGTGTTCAAAGAAACCTAATGGGAAAAAATACGGACTTTTCATGAACCGTGCAGTAAATTTGAGGGCCCTGTTGTTAGTTTTTAAGGCCTCTGTGTCCATATACATCCTCTGTGAAGTCTTCTCTGCTCCTCAACATTGACATTAATTGCCCTTCCTCTCTCCCCCTGAAGTCATTGAGGGTCTACTACATATTAGGTAGCGGGGTAGATGCCAGGGATGGAGGGGTGGATAAGATGAGTGTGATCCTTGCCCACATGGAGCTAATATTCTTACAGGGAAAAATACATTAAGCACATAATTACATAATGAATTACATAATGAATCGGTTACCATAGCGGCAAAGGCTCAGCAGCATGCTAATGGAGGCCTGGGGAGCAGAAGTGCGACAGCAGGGGGTAACGACAAGTCTGACCTGGTTTGGTGTTAAGCCTTTTGTTTAGCACCTTTCATTTTACCCTGGTTAGTTGTTAGAGTCGGTTGTTTAGGTGACTATCTCTCCCATACATTTTATTTTTTTTAATTTTTTATTATTTTTTTTAATTTTTCTTTTTAACGTTTATTTTTGAGACAGAGAGAGACAGAGCATGAACGGGGGAGGGTCACAGAGAGAGGGAGACACGGAATCTGAAACAGGCTCCAGGCTCTGAGCTGTCAGCACAGAGCCCAAGGCGGGGCTCGAACTCACGGACCGCGAGATTGTGACCTGAGCCGAAGTCGGACGCTTAACTGACCAAGCCACCCAGGCGCCCCTCTCCCATACATTTTAAACTTATTAAAGGTCAGTGTGCAGTGTTGTAAGTCTATGGAACTTCCACTAGTATCTAGAATAGTCTCTCGAATAAACATATGTTTTGAATTTAATTGAAGAACAATGATCATTCCTGTAGTTCCCTGTACTCAGGCAATTGACACACACTGGCTTCATGCAGTTGACAAGTGTACTTCGGTACGACTTCATCTGCTATTGTGCTATCATGTCACTCAAGGACTTTGATCATTCATTCATAATGCATGTATTGAGCTACCGCTCTATGCTGTGTTTGGCATTGTATAAACAAAGGCAAAATAGATAAATTGTATGGCCTCTTGAGGAAGTCGAAGTTTAAATGTATTGATAAAAATAAGCACATTATGGGGACGCCTGGGTAGGGCTTAGTCAGTTAAGGGTCTGACTCTTGATTTTGGCTCAGGTGATGATCTCGTGGTTTGTGAGATTGAGTCCCATGCTGGCCTCTGAGCTGACAGTACAAAGCCTACTTGGGATTCTCTCTCTCTCCCTCTGTCTCTGAACCCCCCAAATAAATAAACATTACAAAAATAAGCAGTTTATGAAAAAATGTGGTAATTGCCATAGTGAAAGGATACATAAGGTATCAGGGAACAGAGACAAGAATACTTAGGTTTTCTGAGGAAATATTTTGGGGCAAATTTCAAAGAGAAGTGATGTCTGAGATGAATCTAGGAGGATACTGGGGAGTTGACAGGTCAACAAGTCACGGATAGGAAAGACAGTACAGGCTGACACGGAGAAGACACTTGGGGGACAGATGCGGATTAGAGGGAGAGGCAGGTGGGGTGAATCCTTGTGCCCATATAAAGAGTCTAGATGACATGTACCTGACATATAAAGAGTCTAGACTTTACCATGTAGATGGCAGGGATTTTCGACAAGGCAGGGGTTTGGAACGAACATTCTAGCAGCAGTGGGCAGGTGGAGCTGTGGGTAGGGGGTCATCGAGAAGACAACTGTGACTGTCCCTTAGGAGAGGAGCCAAGACAATGAGGTAAGAATGCAGGAAAAGGGAATTATCTGGGGCAAATTCAGGAAATTAATCAGACTGGAAGAGTGGACAAGTGGGGGCAAAAAAAGCATAAGGAATGCTGCCCCCCATTTCCCAGACCGGGAAAATAGGAGTAGCAGATATCATGGAAGGCTATGGGGTGGTTTAAGTATTCACTACCTTCAATTTCAGACCCTTTGAGTTCGAGGTGCCCTTGAGAGATAGGGGTCTCAGTAGCAGGACTCCAACGCGGAGTATACAGATTTGGAAGTTGTTGGCTGGTAGAGGTGCCACCCGAGTTTATGGGCCTTAGAAGGCGTTAGTTAGAGCAGTCATGGTGATCACACATCTGCCAGTTTTGAGTGCCTGCTACGTGTCAGACCCGTAACACACCATCACCTACTGCTAGGATAATCTTCCACTTCCATTTCCCAGATGAAGGCACGGAGCCTCAAAAACATTAAGCAAGTTATTTAAGGCACACAGCTTGGGAAGAAGGACAACTCATGAGCCCAGTTTTTTTTTCTGGGCTCAAAAAGTATCCATGGTGCCTGTGTCCATTGTGGGGGGACCTTGATGGGCAATTAACAGATAAAGTTGATGATGATAATATTGGTAATTAGATGTGTCCCTTCCTGTCATTGGTTTTGATAGTTTTCTAGTTTAATTGCACAGTATTACTTTTAAGAACACATCTTTTGTGATTTATTTTCAATCTAGATATGATTGCAGTTAGATGTCTTCATACCGTCGTGAAGATCTAGTTATTTCTAGTGGTTAATAAGGGCAAGGAGAGCAGTGGGTGGGATGCCTGAAAGCTGGTGCTTTCTGAGAATGCAAACCAGCGTGTCTCTGCCTGGCCCCTCTGTCCCAGAGCTGTTTCTCTCAAGTTGTAGGCCAAGGGCTTTGGAAACTGATGGCTCAGTTACATGATGGGTGAAGACTGACTGCGTTTCTACTAGGACACCAGGACAGTTGGGAACGGTGTGATCATGCAATCCTAGTGTCCAGCACCATCCGCCCTGTCTCCTTCTTATCCTCATCTCCTACTCTTCAGCTTCAGTTATTCACTGATCAAATGTCTCCTGAGCACTAACTGTGTGCCAGGCTCTGGGCTGCATTTTGGAGGAATAGCCAGCTAAGTCTCAGCTGGTCCCTGCTAGTATGGGGCGGCCTCAGGGGCAGGGGCAGGGGAGGGGAGGGGAGGGAGATACAGAAAAGACAGTCAAGAATTACCACACTTATAGCAGGTGGCGAGACAGGAAGAAGGTGATGCCAGGAGAGCATTAAAAAGGGGCATTCAATCCAGTTTGGAGGGCAGGGAGGGTTTCTTGGAGAAAGTGTGGACTGTGCAAAATCATTTGTTTCCTGTCTCTGTGACTTGTTTTCTCTCTCCGGAATATTCTCCTTCACTTTTTTTGCCCAGTATAAAAGCCAGGGGGAATGGAGCAAGCTCATTTAACTGCTGCATCAACCCAAAGACAAGACATGGATATGTTTATTCTACAGATGAAGGACTCGAAGCTCAGAGAGATGACGTAACAGGCCCAACTTGACAAAGCTATTGCTAATGCTGTGCTTCCGACCTCAGTCTTACTCATTTGTGGCTTTTTTCAGCTGCACAATATATCAAGTAATTTACTCCTTGTTTAATTCCCATTAAATGAATTGATGTAAGTAAAGCACCAAGCATATGTCTGTCACAAGAGAGCATGGCAGTTGAGAACCAGAATTTCTGAATCATGAAGACCTGGTTTCGTGCCCCTTTTCTCTCATTTTCTATCACAGCAACCTTGCCTAACCTATTTTAGTTCTTCTAAGCTTCAGTTTCCTTGTCTCTAAAATGGAGAGAAACACAGCATTCCCTTGCAGTGTAGAATTATAGGAAATATGTGTAGAGTGCTTAACACAAAGTATGTTCTCTATAAATGATAGATATTTTATTGATTTATTCCTTAAATGTTTATTTATGAGCATCTCTATGTGACAAGTATTTTCTAGGTGAATATCACTGGTTTTCCTCTGCTTTTGACATCCTTTTCTCCTCTTTTCTCTCACTTAAAACACAACAAAGTTAAGAGTCTATGATAAATGTTCAATGGGGATAAAGCTGGTGGAAGAAAGAGGGCAGAGGACAATTGAGAGACAGAAATGGGAAGGAAAAAAAGATCAATGGAAGTGGTGGCAAAGCCAGTGAAAGAAAACAGAGGAAAAGAAATCACAACTACAGTCACAGGAAGAAATAATGAACACTTGGAGCTAGAGGGTAAAGAGAGAAACTAGCGAATTCTAGCTCTCTCTAAGCTGCAACCTTCAAATCATTTAAGCTGCTTGAACACAAAACAATAGTTTCAGTAGTGAGGCTATTTAAGCTGAGCCAACAAGCTAATTTCTATAGTCACCTTGCATGCAAGGACTGAAATTATAATTGCACTTGCCAGTTCTTTCAATTTTGGATTTAATTCCTCTCTCTCTCTCTCTCTCTTTCCTGTTAAAGCTAAGAAAAATTAAGATATGAGCACTGAGGATGTAGTGAAATGTCAATTACATCAGCGGGGAAGTTTCTCCCAAGAACAGGGCTGCTCACTCGTTTGGCAAGACCATCCGAAGCTGAAAACAGACATAACCTCAATGTATGTAAGTAGATAAGGCTTCTCTACAAGGAGACCATTGTGCTTTTATAGATTTATCATTTTATCTGTCTTCTAAGTTATCTTGAGAGAATGAGGCTATTGTTTTTAAATTTATGGATAAATAAAAATACTTGTGTAATAACTTGCCCAAAGTCACTCTGTGGAGTGAGTTTGGAGAAGTCAGGAACACATTCCAGTTCTTTATGTCCATCCCAGGAAGAAATGGCAAAACATTTTGCTTTTTAAAGAAACTCAAAACTTTAATGAGGAGCTGCAACATGATAATGTGCATTCAGAATGTTTGGTCCTCACAATTTTTCTTCTAGGTGCGCCTGCACATGTCAAGTGTGGATGAGAGTCACAAATAAAGTCAATTTGCAATAAAAGAGGTAGAATAAGTGGATGTTTCATTGCAAGGATTTTGATATTTCACTGGAATTTTCGATATCTAATAGATTTGAAATATGGCTCCTTAATATCTCCAATATGTTAATGTTTAGTTTTCTAAAAATTAATAATTGTCAACCAGCTTCTCATCCCCTTGAGTTGAAGATAACAACAAAGATGTGTATGTATGAGAGAGTTCTGGAGGAGACATGGGGGGAGGCAACCTTGACTCCAATACCTTCTTCTAGAGAATGCAGTTGCTAGACAGTTCTTGCTCTGGTTTTGGGGAGTATGATGGGGAGAAGGAGCCTGCTGCCCTGGTTGGAATGCTTTTGTGTTGTCTTTTCTTTTTCTCTCTCTTTTCTTCCCTTCCTTCCTTCCCTCTTTCATTCCTTCCATGGGAGCAGGTGGTGGTGTTACAGGTATGGGTTAGAAAGCAAAGGAAATGAGTCCATGAGGTGACACTAGAATTGGAAACTGACTTGGGGTGGACCAGGGAGGGTCAGAGACATGGGTGATCAGTGGAGGAGAGGGGTGGGGTGCTTCCATGGGATGGCGAGGGAAGTGCAAGAGAGAAGAAAGCTTTTGTGAAGCCAGGAACACGGTAGTTGGATAGATCACGAAAGCATAAAGTATAAAGTATATAAAGAATTTTGAGCCAGATGCACCAGGTTCCCCACCTTTTAGGGCAGTGTCTTTATTTGTGTTTCCCTAGAAGCAGACCTTGAGTCAAGGATGTGAGTGTAAGTTGCTAATTTAGAGTTGATTCTAACAAATACTTGTAGGACAGTAGGGAAGTAAGGTAGGGAAGAGAAGGCAGAGAGCATAGGGTGAATTTTTAAGCAAGTTAGCACAGTAGGAACTGGATTTCTGTTCCACTGGGGGAACTTTCAAAGCTCCAGAGTTATCCCATCAAATCCCATCAGCCTTGGTTGATGGCTCCTAAAGGGAAGAGGTCTGGCAACTCTCGCCTGCTCTATGGGAGGCCAGGGTAGACAACTTCAGGCAGAGTCACAGGTGTTGGCAGTCTCTGGAAGTCTGGCCAAAATGCAAGGAGATATTAAGAGACGAGAGAATATACAAAGGCACAGCCAGTGTTGTGACAGGAAGTCAATTAACATTCTGGTTCTCCGTTTTCCCATTTTTAAAGTGAGAATCCTAATATTTGTTCTTGGACATGTTGAAATAGAAGTGATGGCATGGGCTGGGGTCCAGGATCCCAACGCCTTGTTCTTTGGAAGTGTCACTTGCCCTTTGGAAGTGTTCACAATGAGTTTGTGTATATACGCATAAAATAAGGCTGAGAAAAGTAGCACCTTATGACCAGATGGAACCTAGTCCTATGGAGCCGAACTAGGCTACGTAGAGTTCTGTAAGAGAACTCTGTAAGAGTTCTCTTGCCCGGGGCAGGCAGCCCCGTGACCTAGAACCAACTTTGAACAAAAGTTCTCTTTGGACCCATTTACCCAAGATGTATCCTAAAATCTCAGCCCTCTGATTCTGACACTCTGATGGCAAGAGGAAAGGAGTCTTTTTGAGAATGAGATAAATGCAGTTTTAAAGTACCTAGTACAGTTCCTGACCACATAGTTGGTTCCTCCAAAATGTTAATGCATCCTGTCTCTGTGTCTTTCTTGATTTTCCCTTGACATCGGACAGCTCATCCAGAATGCCGGCCTTCCCAACTTCAGAGTGAAATGACCACAGCAACAGGCCCTATTCCTCTAAGAAGTGGTGGGGATAGGCACCAATTAGGAGTGAGCACCTGCTTTTTAAGGACAGCTTATCCATAGGCTAGCTGGCCACCAGTGAAAAAGTGTGCAGCAACAGCCTCTGCTCAGGTGTGGACAGTGACTAGCTAAATCTATTTATCCATCTTCCCTCTGGCTCTAGACTGGAAAACATGGAGAGGTTTGGCTCGTTATTGGCAAAGAGAAAAAAAAAATAACATCAGCCTTAAAGAGAAGCAGAGTCCAAGAGAATGACTGAGTCAAGGTAATGGTGGAGTAGAGGGTGTCAGCATGGTGAGAACTCAGTCCCAGGAAGCCGTGTACACGCAAGGGCCCGTTTCTTCCCCACCCATTGCCTACCAGTCCAAAGCTACTTGAGTTCTGGGAACGGCCACACTGTGCAAGCAACAGTGACACTGGCAGGAACACATTCCATTTGTCTTATTTGGTTAAGCATCTGCCAGCCCCAGATCAGATTTGCCTGGGTCAGCACCTTCAAGTGACACACAGGCCCCTCTGGCTTACTTGCCTGCATATTTGACAACTCAGCTTTCCTCAAGACTGCCTCCCCAAAGCCTGGCCCAACCCTCTCAGTCTAGAGCAGGCACCTCACACGTTGGTGCTACCATGGGTTACCTGGGCCCTGTACTAGGAACAGAGAGTTGCCATGGGCACCAGATCATGCCATGGTGATCTTGAGGCCATGCCGACACGGATTTCTTTTTGGGATTTCAGTCTGAGGAGGAATGCAAAGGAAGAACGTAAGACATAAACTCATGGCAAGGCAGGAGAACAGAGAGGCGAGGGGCAGTAGAGTGAGTTACCATATGAGGGGGTCAGAATGAGCGGATCTCTGTCAAAACAAAGTGTTGATCAAAATGAATATGTGTAGGTCTTATCTCTTCGTGCACTAAGATAAATTTTATCAGTTTTATCTTAAGAATATTATTTCAATCTAAATTTTGAAGCCTTTTGGGGTTTCCAAAATGAGTTGTTTCTCCTGAAGATGACTGTACTTGATTCAAGATGTCACTGAAATGGATACTAAGAGGCATCAATGGTCATGGCCATGGGTTTTTCTTTTGGTCACCCTTTCTTCATGAGGCCGGTAGGAGCGGCACTGATCCTGATCCCTTGGCCTGAGGCTGGGAGTCTTCAGTATCAATACAACCTCATTCCCCAGAGCTGGTACAGATTGAGCTCCTACAGGACATGGGAGGATCACAGAGAGGCGCCTGCCATCTGCAGCCCAGCCTGGGTAAGTGCAACTGTGACACTGGCCAAGGGGGGTGGTGGTGCTGGGGGCCGTCCAACGCTTTCTGTTGCTGTTTTTAGGCAGAGTCCAAGTCCCTGGAAGCGGCATATACCTGGGGAAATGCTTCTTCCTCCACCCATTCCCTACTAGCCCAAAGCTACTTGAGCCCTAGGAACAGCGATACCAAGGGGGGGAACAGGGCTGCTGTTGATATCCAACCACAAATCTCATCCAGACACTGATGAACAGGATTTTCTGTCTAACCTATTTATAGAGACACTGATATCATAAAGCAAGCAAGCATAATTCTCTGAAGGTCCTTCAGAGATGGCATCATCACCTCCCTTTCCTGAATACAATTCTGTAATCTTCTCCTTGAAAGGAACAAACACATCTTGGTGTACCTTGCTCAGAAATAATATCACAGCTTATTCATTCCACCTACTCTCCAAACAGGGGAAAAAATGTACCCAACAGGGGAAGTCTCAGGCTCCACACGGGGAATTTTCTGAAGGTCTCCCATAACTGAAGGCCACTAGTTACTAGCCTGTAGCCAGTATGATAACTGAAAGTGGATAGTTCCGAGCATCATTCATCTGTGAACACCAGAGACAAGACTTGTACTTCTAGACCAGTTCTCAGATCAATGGGAAGACTCTCTTGCCTCATCTGTGACTCAGGCTCCATCCATTGAGATTCCCCAGTTCAGAGCATGCTCCCTCCTGTGTGAGGAGAGATATATTTATACTAATTGGCACAGAAGGTCAGTTTGCCTGTCTTGACCCCTGCCAGGAATTCAGTCTGCTTTAGTGAAAGGAAACGTGGACCAAGGCCATAGGGAGAGGCTGACTAGTTAGAGTGGGTTTTGGATGAATATACACACACTGCTTTACTTGCAATTGTCAATGGCTATCAGACCAATACTTTTCTGCCAAATCAATGTCACTCACTGGAATAGGACATCTAACTGAGCAACTCGGTGGTAGCCGACTCAACCTCCCATCTGAGGCCTACCTAATAGAGTTGTGGAAATCAAATGGAACAAATACATCATGCTTTATAGGTGGTGTATACTCATGAAATGTGGCTTTTAACCACCACTTTTTTATTTCTGCCGAGAGTCTCACCCTTCTGCAGTAACCTTGGGGATCTTGTCTTAATTTGTTATTTCACTTCCTGTACTCAGGTACCAAATTCTATTCATTTTTTTCCATCTAAAGTGTTTATTCTCACTATCAATAGACACTTATACACATTTTTTCATGCCTAGACTACTGCCATTGCCTGCTAGTAGAATTAATTAAGCAAGGCATTCATTTGAAGTATTTATTTAGCATCTAATATGCGAACTCTTAAACGTGTTGGGGCAAACAACTCTGACAAGGGTCTTGCTCTCATGGTACTTATGTTCTTTGGGTGAAGGTAGATATGAACAATAAACAAATAAATAAACCAGAAAACAATTGCTGAAGCAGAGCCATGTGACATAGAGTGAGTTGTGGGAAGAACGGAGAAACTACATTAAATAGACGTCTAGAGAAGATCTATTTGTGGAGAAGCTGCTGGAGCAGAGGTCATTAAGACAAACATCTCAGGCAGGGGCAGCGAGTGCAAAGTCCTCGCCTGGGGATGCACCTGGCCAGGTGGAAGGATGCAGGGGGAACCTGTGTGGTTGTCGCAAGAAGGACACAGTGACTTAAGATAAAATCAAAGGGGAGCGTGGGACCATATCTTGTAGGAAAATCAGATCGTGGAAATCACAGGAAGGACTTTGGGTCTCATCAGAGGTGTAATATTAGCCACCGGAGGTCTCGGACAGGGTGATAACATGATGTGAACTGACGTTTTATAAAACTCTCCCGACTAAGTGGAGCATGGACTGGGGGCCTGGTAGGAGTGGAAGCAGAATAGCCTGGAGACAGATTGGTGGCTGGTACCACTGGAGACAGAGCAAAAAGGAAAATACAGGATATGGTTTTAAGAAAATTCCACACTAATTTTCTTGAGGTCATTTCTCAATTCCAAAAGCTTCATTGCCAGCACATTCTATTTCCTGCTGAATCAAATCTAAATAACTTTGGTTTCAAGTCCTCCATGATCCTTCCCTGGCCACTTTTCATCGATTGTCGGCTTCTCCGCACTCCAACAGTATCTATACTGGTTCAGTTAATATGCAAGTAAGTAATAATACACTCTGTTATCCACACATAGCACTTGAGGGATGCTAGTCTTCTCTTTCAAGAGAGACAATCCCTTTAGAACAGGGTCTGTGCTGGCACTTACCTCCACATCCTCTGTCACACTGAGCTCAGCTCCAAACACAGGGCACGTGCTGAAATTGCTTAGTGATTGATTAAAAACATAGACCACTGGCATTCGTCTCTTCCGTATTTCTCTCATAGGAAGGGTGATTATGTGTCAATATTCATTGTACCATTGAACCAACATGCAATGCATTAATCATCTCTGAGATAACCAGATGAGGCTTTCTTGTAATCTTTCTATTTGGCGGAGATAATTTCACTTGCTTTGGAGTTTATGAGGCCATAAGTGGCTCCCATCTGTTGATGAACATATTTCTAAGAGTCATTTAGTATCAAGTATGGAATACTTGAGGGGAAGTTAAATTGTAACTTTTATATTAAGTGTCATCTTAGTAACAGAACCAAAATTGGAAGCATGTGTTCAATTTTGGTCTTTCATTTTCAAAGCTTTAGGTCAGGCAAAGAATTAATTTCATTTGTTTACAAAGTAGATTATGCCTAATAAAATCTATTTTGTTTATGGTCACATTTTAGTCAATCCATTGCCTTAGAAAATGAGAGAAATCTGATTGGCTAATCATTCAACATAGTAAATTACATTATTCCACATCCACAGAACATTGGCCTAATTTAATTATTCAGTAATAGCATCATGAAAATACTCTCCTTTAATACATTTTGAGCAAGGCGCATACTCGTGATGAAACAGTGAAGAATCTTGTTTATTCCTTCCTTATTTGATGACTGACCATGGAATGAAACATAACAATTCTGTGGATAATAACTTTTTCCACATTGAGGATAATAAAGACAAGGTAGCTTTCACTACGATCCTTACCAGTACTCTGAATTTTCACTACTTGTCTGTTATATCTTTTCTTTCCCAGAAATTGGTTCTCTGGTAAGTGCTACTTTACAAATAAAGTTGAAACAAAATTGGTTTCAATTTATGCATAATAAAGGAAATAAGTGGTATAACTTTCTCTCTCTACTGAGAGGTAGAAAAACTCTCCAAGACACTTTCTTTCACTCCTGAGATTCTGACAAGGACCAAGGAGTATTTCCTCAGCAAAATACAGTTACACACAAAATTTTATACAAAATAAAAGTGAAACCTCTCTCTCTCTCTTTTTAAATTTATTTATTTATTTTGAGAGAGAGAAAGACAAAGCAAGCAGGGGAGGGGCAGAGAGAGGATCCCAAGCATGCTCTGCACGGTTAGTGCAGAGCCCGACACGGGGCTCGAACTCACGAACCATGAGATCATGACCTAAGCTGAAATCAAGAGCCAGATGCTTAACTGACTGAGCCACCCAGGCACTCCAGAAATCTCTTGATGGATACCCAGGTGATCTGCCCTGAGGGATCTAAACCATATATGTAACATAGATGCTGCAGAATTGGCCTAGTATTAATGACCGTTTCTTGTTATTTGTTTCTTTTTTGGGCTTTTAGAAATATGTATTATGGCCAAATATTGGAAATAGTGAAATTCAAACTGATAAAGATAGACATATTTAAATTTTATAAACATGTTTAAATTTATAAACATATTTCTGATCCCTGATCACTACTTAAAACACAACTTTTAACGTCAACCAGCAACTTTTTACTCAAAATGCTGACTACTTAAGGTCTACGGCTGTCTACCACAAGGTCTCAAGTTTTCACTTGATTCCTTAGTTCCTTATCATGAGGAGAAGGAATAATACGGATAAAATAGTTTAAAGGTAGACCAAAAAACCCCCCCGTGTTTTCAAGTATACATTAAAATACGACGACAAATTGGCTCTGTGGCCCATTTTGATCAAAGCTTTAACTCTAGAAGTGCAGAACAGACATTCCACCTGGAGGAGGTGTTTGAGTTGGGGAACTCTGCTAATTGTGCTCCCGGCCACTAGAACTTGGCCACTGACACCTGTTGCTATAATGATGCTAACCAATTTGCTCATACAATCTGCTTGGTTGAAAAACTTCAGTGACCCCAGTTAACTCATCTTTAGGTACAAGTGTTAGCAAGCAGGGAGGGTTAGGATTAGAAAAACTCCAAAGAGGGGAAGAAAAGGAAGGGGAACAGATTGACTAGAAAATCATCCGTGGAATATATTTCACTGGCATCTTAGGTAGTGGGACTCATTTAGACTATACGGTAAAGGGGCGCCTGGGTGGCTCAGTTGTTAGAAGATGTGACTCTTGATCTTGGCGTCCTGAGTTTGAGTCCCATGTTGGGCATAGAGCTTTAAAAAAATTTAAGGGGCACCTGGGTGGCTCACTCGGATAAAGGTCCATCCCGATATTTCAGCTCAGGTCATGATCCCAGTGTTGTGAGATCAAGCCCTATGTTGGGCTCTGTGCTAAGCGTGGAGCCTGCTTGAGATTCTCTCCCTCTCTCTCTCTCTCTCTCTCTCTCTCTGTCTCTCTCTCTCTGTCCCTCACCCCTGCTTATGTGCTCTCTCTCTTAAAACACAAAAATAAAATAAAAATAAAACCACTAGATGGTAAATTAGCTATTTTTGTGCAAGAGATGCTACATTTTCAGCACAGAGCTTCAATATCACACATTTTCTCCCACGAGCACGTATACAATGATGCAGTTGTTACTAAGAATGAAGAACTTATAAACAAGTGTTTAGAAGTAAGGTACTTTTCTGGAAAATAAAGGAATAAAAGAACATTTTATAGTTGGTGAGAATAAAGGTTTCTACTTCCTTTCTTGTTTTATGTCCATGGTATTTGCTTGGGCTCTGCTGAGGAATATTGCCAGGGGCAGCAGACTATCCCGTGTATACTTTTCTTTTTTCAGTTTATAATCTCTTTTCAGGTGAAAGATAGTTTTTCTCTTAGACTAGATTCTCTTGATTTTTCACTTATGTAATTAAAAAAGTAATTTAGTGCTTAACAGGAACCCCAGAGTGAGTATATGCCTATCTTGATTGTTGAAATGCTTTGGGAAAACAAATTACATCATAAATATCTGTATTCAAGGGTCTTATAACCAGTTGCTTCAGCATTAGTGTCAAAATTGGGGTGCTGATTAGGGTGGTCATGAGTGGGATCATTTAGTTAATAGAAAACCTTCCAGGACAGGCATCGGTATAGAGCAACAGCAAAGAGGAAGGATTTTGGAATGATATATACCTGAATTTTTTGTTTAATGTTTATTTATTTATTTTTAATTTTTTAAAATTTTAATTTATTTTTGAGAGAGAGAGAGAGAGAGAGCATGAGTAGGAGAGCGGCAGAGAGAGAGGGAGACACAGAATCCGAAGCAGTCTCCAGGCTCTGAGCTATCAACACAGAGCCTAACATGGGGCTCAAACTCACGGACTGTAAGATCTTGACCTGAGCCGAAGTCAGACACTTAACTGACTAAGCCACCCAGGTGCCCCTATTTATTTTGAGAGAGAGAAAGAGAGAGAGAGAGAGAGAGAGAGAGAGAGCGGGGGAGGGGCAGAGGGAGAGAGGGAGATAGAGAAAATCCCAAGCAGGCAGAGCCCGATGTGGGGGTCGATGTCACAAACCATGAGATCATGACCTGAGCCAAAACCAAGAGTCGGACGATTAACCGACTGAGCCACCCAGGTGCCCCTCTACCTGGATTCTGATTCCAGCTCTGCCACTCACCAGCTGTGTGCCTGTATAGACTCGTGGCTGGTGCTTACAGGGTAGAGTCGTATTACTTCCATCCTGGTGTCGGGCAATCTCGGGCAAGCTACTTCCCTTAATGGACCATGAATCCCTGGGTTTGTAACTATCACACAAGATTACTGCTATGAGGTTTAAATGAGATAATTTTATGTAAAATTTAGCCCAGTGCCTACACACAGAAAGCTCGTTAAGCACCTAAGAACGATGCTAACCATTATTATTATTATTAATTTAGTGCTAAGCATAGCAGAACCTGAAAAATTACTAAATCTTTCAAGCTTGAGTTTCCACCTGTATAATAAGGAGATTAAAATATGTATCCTCATAGGTTTGCTGTGACAAATAAGAGACACGGAACACTAAGTGAGTAGCACAATTATTGGTCACAATTATTCAGAGGCATTTTGAGTGAACGGAGAACTATCTGCATATTTGATTGCTAATAAATCGTGCAGTGTTGCTAATAAGCCATTTTCTTGATCTCAATCATTATTTTCTTCTTAGTGTTCAGGCTTTTAAAGTACCCGAGGGCCATTTTCTCATTCTCCCTTTGTCTTTACGGTAGATTTCCACAGACCATTGTCTTGTCTATTTCCTCAGAAACCCTTACACAATATTTTGATTTTCTTGGTTTCCAATTAAAGAGGCGAGCCCCAGCTTTGTGACATTTATACCTGAGTATTTTCTAGATAGGAAGCCATCTGACCTTTGATAAAAACCATCTTTTAGAAATCCTTCTTTTTAGCCACTATTCATGCTACCACTTTTGGAGCATTTCAGTCCTGCTTTCAAGCATTCTTTAGAAAGACTCATAAATTGGATAGCTTTTATAAAGCACAACTTCCGGTTCTGGAAGGTACTCCTAAAAGGGAATTAGGGGCATGGGATCTTCACTAGTTCCATTAGTGCTGAACCTGCGGTGAGAAACTCTCTTTAGGTCAAAGTTGTCTCCTTGAGTGCATGGCCATTTTGATAAGAATAGTGCGAGGTAATGTAATCCCACTTTAAATTTAGAAGTTATAAAGTTCATGCTACACTGAAAAGGTGACAGTGAATGGCGCTGCCATTCTTCCATTCGAGAAAAAAGTCAGGTGCTCATGTCTTGACCCAAGCAAATCATTTAACATTCTACAGGCTGTTATGGAATGTGGACATAAAGATAAAATAGAGGTGTAGGTCTCCCTGCCCTTCAATTCTGTCATTCCTCTGACAGTGTGACCATTATTCGTAGAGACCATGTGCATTCTTAGCTTGTCCCTTCTGTTTTTGGCTGAGATTCCTTGCTGGGGAGGTCAAAGGACAACACTTGGGTCCTGCCTTATAAAAATCAATGACACAACAGTTTAGAGCAGTCCAATGTATGGGGAGTGGACCGCCCACATTTAGCAGTCCCTCTGACTACCAGGGTAACAATTTACTGACTTGGAAGGTTTAAACTGACCAACATTTGGTTGGGTGCCTATGATGTGCAAGGTCTAGCAGTGGATACTGAAATGAACCAAACATGATAGGGATAAATAGAGTAGAAAACGCAAGGATCTGTAGCAAAGGAGCTGGAAAATAATATGGGACCATAGACGAGGGAGAGATTATTCTTCACTACGTGATGAAGGAAAGCTTGGTGGAAGGCATTTGAGTTATGTCTTGGAATATGAGTAAATTTTGCATGTGCAGGAAGAGGGGTTAGTATGCTGGTAGAACAGTTTTATATAGCACACAACATTTTTGCATAAAGGAGCAGAATGGGAAATAAATCTAGGGAGGTGGGGAGCGTGATGTCCAAAGGACTGTGGGGTCACAGGGTCTTGTATTTCATACTCAAAGGTTGGGGTTTTATCCCGTAGACCACAGGGTTCAATCTTGGCTTTTTATGAGAATCACATACTGAGTTGTAAAGCCGCAGATATCTGAGCAGAATCATTCCCAACATTTGTGTTGCCCAGAGCAAGTGTAGGCATGGAGGCCCACATACTGTGCGTCTAAATATTTAGAAGTTTCAAGGTAAGCAGGACTCGATACGTGGCCCTTGTTTCCACCCAGGGTCTGCAGCCTCTCCAGAGGGACTGTTCTGGGCCTGGCGGTAACAGGAGCCCTCTCTTCTCCCTGAGAGCCAACCTGCCACCAGAGGCCTGAGTGGCTCGTGGACCTTCAGGAGGAAGGCAGGGCAGAAGTGCTACTCAGGCGGGAGACTGGACCCGTTGCCATGAAGGAGGCAGATGACTCAGAATCTTCAGATTCCTTGGTGGGGTGTGGAAGGGATGGCGGGAATGGGTCGCGTACCTCACGCCCCACTTCTCGGACCTTGGGATTGCCAGGCAGTTCTAAGTACCACCCGAAACCGTACCCCCGACTCCACCTGTGTCCTAAGCAGAGGGAAGGGCAGAAGGACACTTACCTCAGGAGCACTGTCTGCCTCCACATCCTACCCCCCCCCCCCCGCCCCGAGAGGATGTGGGGTGGCTACTTTGAGGCTACTGCAGCCCCTCCTTCTCTGGTTTCAAAGGGCACAGGGTGCTTTTTATCCCCCAGCCCAACCCCACGGCATCTGACGACCCGGCCCGATTCAGCCGCTCTGTCGTACTCCCCTGTCGTGCTCCCATATTTTGTGTGTGCTCCATTGATTGTCAAACTTTAAAATATGATGCTGAGAAGGAAAGAAAAGTCTCTGTATTTCTGTGTTTGCGATGTTTGGGGTCTTCTAAAGCACATGACCCCTCTTGGTCTGGTCTAAGGGTTCTGCTGTGTCTGAACCCAACCAGGGATCCAGTGCTTCTTGGGCTGGCGTAGGAGTGCAGCCTCAGGGTTTGTGCTAACAAAGTTCCAAGGGTGAGTATGATGCACAGGCAGGGGTTGTAATCACCACTAAACGTGGGGAAAGTCTTTCTGTTTGATTTTTGTTTTGCAGCAGAGGAGGGATGCGGATGGTTGGGATTTTAGGAAGCAAAGAGGAGCAGAATGGAGGACGAATGGAAAATGTGGACAGGAGCAGGAGAGCCTCGCCGAACAAGGCCTCCATGAGGGTCTGGCCGAAGCAGGGGCTGTGGGCTGGGCACTGGAGGAGCTGGATGGAGGGGCGATGGGAGATCACATCGGAAGTGCTCAGTGGTCACAGGGAGAGATGGGGTTGAGGATCAGTCTGAGGTCCCCAGCTTTTTGTGGCTGACCCGTGTCCCCCCAGACAGGTACGTGGACGTCCTGACTCCTGGTGCCTGTCAGTGTGACCTTATTTAAAAAGAGGGCATTTGTAGATGTTATCAAGTTAAGATGAGGTCATTAGGGTGGGCCTCAACCCCATACAGCTGGTGTCCTTAGAAGAAAAGAAGAGACACGCAGGAAGGAAGCCACATGACAAAGGGGCAGAGAGTGATGGAGCTACTAGCCGAGCATCGCCAAGGACCACTGGCTGCCACCAGCAGCCGGAAGGAGGCAAGGAGGGATCCTCTCCTATAGGTTTCTCGTGGAATGTGGCCCTGCTGATCACTGGCTTTTGGACTCCTAGCCTCCAGAACTGTGAGACAATACATTTCCGTTGTTTGAAAGCACCCAGTGTGTGGTAGTTTGTTACAACAGCCCTGGGAGCTAACGCACAGCTTTGACGGCACACCTATGGGTGGTGGCTCTCTCTGAACCAGGCATTCAGCGAAGGTGAGCCTTTGTCCCAGCCAGCACCCAAGTGTGCATGTTCTTTCCAACATGCACGTCCTCTCCACAAGAAACGGAGCCCCTCTTTGTCACCTAGCTGTGTATTAATTCCCAATGGGTTTCAATGATCTCCTATACAAAAAGGCATACACACAAGGTATTAATTTACTGCGGTTTTCAACTGCCCACCATATAAGAAGGCCGTTTCCAATTCAGTTAAAAGGTTTCACGTACAGTATTCCCATTCGGTACCGGCCATATTCTGATCTGGCTTTTGAAGGTATTTGAGGTAGCATTTTAAAGCATTATCTTTAATCTCCCATAGTAAAAAATATTCAGAAAACCTACAGGAGATTTTCATCTCTAGAAGGAGCATTTTTCAGAGAGGAAATTGTTGCAGCACTGAACTGCCAAAAAGACAGCTGAAAAAAATGGGTCATGCTTTCATCCCATTCTGGGACAGGAGCTGCCAAACGGATCACTGCTCATTTTTGTCCTCTTCTCGTAAACAAGCTGCGTTAACAAGTTACTTTAAAAAAGCATACTAATTTCCCCAGTGAATTACACAGGAAAGAATCCAGCGTTCCCTCCAGAGAACTCAAATAGTTGTTTGTTCTCAGAGCTCAGGTGTGGTAAAATAGCTGTGGGCTAAAAACGCACGCTGGCGATTGGCCAGTAGGCTGGAGCTCTCCATCCACTCCAGCCCTGATTTCTCACATTGGTGTGCAACTCAGAGCTTGCTTAATGGGGGAAAAAAAAAGGACTTGATTTTCAATTTCAATTTAATTACACAATCTATAGTGCCCACTGGGAAGGATTTAGGGGCAAAGATTAATGCTCAACAGTGCTCCATTTCACATTCTTTTCTGATGAAGAACACTGTATTGATTGTCCAAATGAGTTTTCAAACTTGTTTTTTAAAAGCCAGATTCTGGGAGTAGCGGAGGGATTAAAGAAGGGGTGTGACTTCATTTCTTGGTTCTTTGCCAAAATTAGATAAATTAGAGGTGTGAGATGTCTCTTTGAGTTGTTTTGCCAGTGCGTTCTTGAGAGTGGAAAGCTCTTCTGTACTTGGGAGAAGAAAGAATAGAAATTCTATGGTAAAATTAGAAATACCAGCTGGCAGACACTGATTGAACAATACAACTATCTGTTTTAAGAATGACTGTATAACGAATATACTTAAGACTCTTCCTTATTATGGTCAGTCCAAAGAATTTCACTCTTACTGGGCCTGGAAATCATTGTGATTTCATCTGGCAACTAATCAGTGTTTCAGATTACAAGTAAATATTTGGTGTTCTATTTTGGTGTCTACATATTCTATCAGTTTAGCCACATGTAAAATGAAGGAAAATGTAGGAAATGTAAATCTGCCCATAAAAGGGGGCCTTAATATATTTCTTGATCAATTGCTCTAACTTGTTAACTTAATAAAATAAACAGGTCTCTTTATAAGAAAAAGTATTCCCTGTGTGACTTAAATAAATAAAAATGGTAGCAATAAACCTTACCAGTTAACTGCTGTCAGCCTTACCAAACCACTTGAGCACATACAAATAATTGAAAATACAATGATAAAGAAATGAAGCTCGAAAAGCAAATAAACTATTTGAAATAGCTAACTGGTCTTGCCATTGCACAATGACAGCATTTTCAAGTATTAAGATGGCTGTTACTGTGAATCAACATTTCCAATTACATGAAAAGCAAAATGGTACCTGCTCAGCATTAAATGTTGCCGGTTGAACTTGCACAATAGTACATTAGCCAAATGAGTTCACTATTTTTAGAGCTTGATGAGCTACTGGGCATCTGGCACAGATTAGGTAAAGCTAGAACTTAATTTGGGTGGAATGACAATGGGGACTAGAATTGGAACTTATTTGGGAGGGCACTAGAAGCCTTTGGAAAATGTACCCTTGACTGGTATAAAAGTAGACTTACCACTCTTCTCCTTGGCAAGGGTGAGTCATAATTTATGCCAGAGGAGAACTACGAAAACCAAACAAAACAAAAGACATGGAGATTTGGGTTTGTGAGTGGAGCCTGAGCAAACTGCTGTCTGCTTTCCTGGAGTCTGGTGGAACAGGAAGCCTTCAGAGATTGACAGCCCTCTTGGCCTATTTAAAGAGGAGGCGGGGTGGGGCAAGATAGGGTTTGGGAAGGCCTCCCTTGGTTTCAGGGGTGGCTTTATTCAACTCCCTAAAACAGTTAGAGGAGTGATTTCATTTACTCGTAAATGAAAAGTAACAAGATTGGATAAGAAAACAGGGACGTACCCAGGAAGACATTGGCTCATTGAGCTTAGAAATCAAAGACCATAATGGAAAGCAACTTGTATGTTTCTACTGCTAGGGGTTCTGTTCTGAACTGTTTGGGAGGGAGTGACTTTCAGCGGGGCAAATTAAAACTTGGGAAAATCACACAGGAGAGTCACTTCAGCTAAGGGAAAAGTAGATAAAAGTATCTATTTGCAGCCATGATATTATCAATGCAGAGGTCATGTTATGTTCAGAGGGAAGCTTACGAATCAGAATTCGCAGAGTCTCATTTCTCTACTGTTTCCTCTGGTGGATGTGCAGAGGGAAGGAATGAGATGGGGGACAAAGAAAGTACATGGTCATCCATGTATGACCAATTTGTTTGTTTTCAGAACCAAGAGCGTGTGTATTGCTCATATCCAATAATTAGCAAAGCCTTTTCCCCCCATATTTACAAATGCTTGATTATTAACATCCAAAACATAATTCTCCATTATAATTTATGAGAAGTGAGGAAATACCTGGTTGGTGATATGTCCCCGGATTTGTTCTCTAGTCACTGAAAGAGAAAGCAAAAATAAATGTCCCATTAAAGTGTGAAAAGGAATTAAATGCAGTACTGATCCTGCTCTATTCTCCCTCAAAATTCCAAAGCAGTCACGGGCTCTCTGAGCAAACATTTGTATTACAATATGGACTTTTACAATCACTCCCATAATTGGAAAGAAAGAAAAAAAAAAAAAAGCCAAATCCTACATAAACCACATGAGGCAAAGGTAATAGAAAACAGAGTGGAAATCCGGTAAGGGTGATACCAGAAGAATGTATTAAACTTTGGCGGAGAAGTGAAGAGATGAAAAGGACCGAATAAAAATTTGAACAACAGCCAGTCCAAGGTTTTCAAACAATGACAACTTGTTCAAGTATAATACTAACACTGAGCTCATGGAACCTTGAAGACTAGACAAGGACATCTAATGTGGCAGGTGGCAGAGGTGCTACTTTTAAAAACTTTTCCCTCACCTGTGGATATAATAAAGACATTATTATACTTTGTTGTTACAGTACTGCAGAGAATAAAGTGAAAACCCACAGTTTATAAAAGTATCTTGGTCAGGACAAGAAAACAAAACACAGAGTAATGTATGAAAGGCAACAGGGAGTGTAAAGAATAAAGACGTTAAAATAATAAACCTCCAGGGTGCTTGGCTGGCTCAGTCAGGTAAGTGTCTGACTTTGGCTCAGGTCATAATCTTAGGGTTCGTGGGTTCAAGCCCTGCATTACGCTCGCTGCTGTCAGTGCAGAGCCTGCTTTGGATCCTCTATCCCCCTCTCTCTGCCCCTCCCCAGCTCATGCTCTCTCTCTCAAAATAAAGAAATAAACTTAAAAAAAAATTAAAATAAACAAAATAATAAACCTCCATGCTGAAAACAGCCTGAACGTGATCAGTGTTGTATATGTCTTAAGTAAAAGGGAAGAAAAATCCTTAGTAATAATAAATAACAAACAACCATCAAGAAAGAGAGAAGAGGGGCACCTGGGTGGCTCAGTCAGTTAAGCATCTGACTTTGGCTTAGGTCATGATCTCGCGATTCATGAGTTCGAGTCCCGCGTGGGGCTCTGTGCTGACAGCTCAGAGCCTGGAGCCTGCTTCAGCTTCTGTGTCTCCCTCTCTCTCTGCCCCTCCCCCACTCACACTCTGTCTCTTTCTGTCTCTCAAAAATGAATAAATGTGAAGAAAACTTAAAAAAAAAATAAAGAGAAGAAATTTTATGGCACTATGGTATTCTGGGCTTGTGAACATCTTGGTAGGATACATACTTTATTAAACAGATTCTTTTAAAATTTTAATTAAGATAATTGTTCAGTCACTTGCATTTGCAGGAAATAAGGCAGACAGATCCTGTGTCCCTTTACCCAGTTTCCCCCAGTGGTGACATCTGGAAGAGCGATAGATAGCACAGTATCACAACCAAGATGCTGGCATTGAGGCAGTCAGGATAGAGCATTTCATTTTTTTTTTTAACGCTTATTTATTTTTGAGACAGAGAGAGACAGAGCATGAACAGGGGAGGGGCAGAGAGAGAGGGAGACACAGAATGTGAAACAGGCTCCAGGCTCTGAGCTGTCTGCACAGAGCCCGACGCGGGGCTCGAATTCACGGACCGTGAGATCGTGACCTGAGCCGAAGTCGGACGCTTAACCAACCGAGCCACCCAGGCGCCCCAGGATAGAGCATTTCAGACACCACAGAGATATTTCAAGGTGTCCTTTTATAGCCACACCTATTTCCTCCCACCTCCTCCCTCTTAGCCCCAGGCACTCACTAATCTGTTCTCCATTTCTATCGTTTTGCCATTTCAAGAATATGGCAAATATCAGCCTTATAACCTTTCAGATAGGTTTTTCTCTCTCAGCAGGGTTCTCCAGAGATCCACGTTGCTGTGTGTATTCCTGTACATTCATTCCTTTTCACTGAGGAGTAGTATTCCATAGTATGGATGTACAAACATATGTTATGGATGTATGCATTTATTTATTTAAAATTTATTTTTTTTTAAATTCAAATTAGTTAACATACAGTGTAATCTTGGTTTCGGGAGTAAAACCCAGTGATTCATCACTTACATATAACACGCTGTGCTCATCCCAACAAGTGCCCTCCTTAATGCCCATCACCCACTTAGCCCATCCCCCTACTCATCTCCCCTCCTACAACCCCCAGTTTGCTCTCTGTATTTAAGAGTCTCTTATGGTTTGCCTCCCTCTCTGTTTTTATCTTTTTTTCCCTTCCCTACCCCTATGTTCACCTGTTGTGTTTCTTAAATTCCACATTATGAGTGAAATCATGAGAACTGTCTTTCTCTGCCTGACTTGTTTCACTTAGCGTAATACACTCTAGCTCTATCCATGTTGTTGCTCATGGTAAGATTTCATTCTTTTTGATGGCCAAGTAAGATTCCAGTGTGTGTGTGTGTGTGTGTGTGTGTGTACCACATCTTCTTTATCCGTTCACCAGTGGAGGAACATCAAAGTGTGTTTAACCATTCACGCATTGAAGGATATCTGGGTAGTTTCTAGCCACTATGAATAAAACTTCTATTAACATTTGTGTACAGGTTTTTTGGTTAGTGCAAGTCCTTACTCCTCTGGGGTAAATGCCCAGGAGTGCAGTTGCTGGATTTTATGGTAGCTGCATGTTTAGTTGTTTAAGAAAACATGCCAGACTTTTTTTTTTAAAGACATGTAATGAATAATCGATATTTGCCCATCAATTAATCAACCAAAAATAAGTATATTTGAAAAGTTTACTAAGTGCTCTGTATCTGGCAAGGTGGTACATGAGATACAGTATAAGTATAAGGAGCATCCAAAATGGAATGACGGTGTTAAGAGTGGACTATTTAATCATGTCACTGTCACAAAATGCCAGGGGCCAATCTTGGAGTCCTTAGATAATAAGAACCAATTTCCTTCATTTTTTAATGGCATTGCCCAATAAGATATTGCTGATATGTGTTAATAGATTCTTTGTTGGATTATATGCTGAATGTTTAGAGAAGAGGCAACATGGTTTGTGAGAAAAGCTTGGCCTTTTGAATCAGATCATCAGTATTGCCAAGAAGAGGGAGGAGAACATCCATGCAGAAGGAACAGCATGTGCAAAGCCATGTGACAAGGGGGAGTCTAGGGGGTCCAAGGCCTGGAAAGGAAGCCAATAAGGCCAGAGTAGAGAAATAAGGGCCGGGGTGTGTGATGTCAGATGACGCTGGGCAGCTAGTGATGTAGACGCCTTGAGGAGATTTATGATCATTACAAGAGCAGTGGGAAGTCAGCCATTAAGGAAATTTGGGCCAGGTAGGGACATTGGAATCGCGGGGTCAAATCTGCATTTTTCAAAGACCACTCAACTCTTGTTGCTGACTGCAGAATAGGCTGGCGGGGATCCTGGGGATGGCAGCCGCACTACAAAATCTTAGTTTTGTTTCCTTAGGAACGAAGGGAAATCTGAAGGAATTTGAGAGAAGAATGAGAGCTCAAACAATCAGATCATCTTCGTTTGCAGCCCACTGGACTCCAGCAAATGGAGAGACAACAACCTCCTATCTAATTAGAGCCCTCCCATTTGCTAGATGTTTGATTTGGGGCCCATTAACTGATGCCCTGCTTGTTTGGCCATCTGTAACAAAGAGTTCATAATACCTACCCCTTTCCAGATTTGTGAGGACTAAAATAAATTTTGCAGGCAAAGGATAAGTGAAGGGCATTCGAAGGGCATTCCCAGGACCGTGACAGGAAGAACAGTCTCAGAGGCAAGAAGAGGGTGTATCTGGATGACTCTCGAGGTGTTCTGAGTAGCTAATGGAGTGAAAGCATATAGCACAGCAGGTGGGAAGTATAGAGTGTGGGAGGAAGGTAAGAAAACAGCCACGGGATGTTGTTGGCACGACGTGAGGCTGAGAAGGGGTGTTCAGGCCGTGGGATGCCAGCAGACGCTTTTCAGCAGGGGGTGATGAGACCAAAGCTGTGCTTGAGAAAGATGGTTTTGGTGGTGGTGTGGAGGATGGGGTGACGGTGAGGGGCAGACAGGTGGCAGAGAGAGCAACAGGCATGCCCAGAGTGCAGGCAGGAGTGACGAGGGTCTCAGCCCGGGAGGGAGAACAGAGATGGAGGGATGCCTGGAGCTGGTGGCCTTTCTGAGGTGGATTCTGGAGAATGGATGTGGGAAGTATGGGAGCAGGGAGCAAGAGCATCCCTAGGTTTTCAGCTAGGGGAGCTGGTGGATAATGGTATTACCAAACATACAGTGGGAAAAGGAACAGAATGTAAAGAGAAGTGATAAGAGGAGCCCTCTGGGCTTGTCCCCATGATTAAAGTGAAGATATCTGTATGTTATGAAAACTGACATGGCAATTATGGTAAACAGAATAACCCCCCCCCCCCCCCAAAATGTCCACATCCTAATCTCTGAAACCTGTGAATATGGTACCTCCCATGGCAAAGGGTCTTTGCAGATATGATTAAGTTAAGGGTCTTGAGATGGGAAGATTATCTGGGATTATTGGGATGCACCCAATATAATCACAAGGGTCGTTCTAAGAGAGAGGACGGAGAATCAAAGGGAGAGGGAAGGGGAGGCAGGGGCTGGAGTGGTGCAGTGAGGAAACGGGCCACGAGCCAGGAATGTGGGCAGCCTCCAGACTGGGCAAAGGGAAGGAAGTGGATTCACCCCTCGAGCCGCCTGAAGGTATGCAGTCTTGCCGTACTTTTATTCTGGTCTAGTGAGACCATTTTGGAGCGTCTGACTTCCAGAAGTTTAAGAGTAATACATCTGTGAAAGCCCCAGCTACAGCTACACGTAGGAACCCAAGACACAAACCTGGGCTGTGTCGTGGGATGACAAGACAGGCTGGGCACAAGTCTCCTTGGCAAAGGGTCAGACTGAGTCCAGGATTTGTGTCCTCTGTCCGAATGAGGAAGAGGCAGGGGACTGTTGGTGGGAGAAGTGGCCAGGCCGTGTCCAGTTCAGACAACAAGGCAGGTGCTATGCTGGGAGATTGAGGGGTAAGGTAAGGGCTGATTCAGATGATAACAGGGCAGGCTTCTAGTTACTGAGGTCATGTAGTCGGCTGAGGATCACAGGGGCTCAGAAGCCAGATATTTCTGTGAGTTACAGTTATTTAAATGTAAGAAAAATCATCTTCTCCCTTGAGCTATTAAAACTCTAATGAATTAAAATATATAATTATTTTGTGGCCCTGGTGATTATGATTGCGGCTAATGATAATTTTTTTTCTCTTGCTTACGGATAGTCTTAGGCTGGTGGAGATGTAAATGTTCTCCGGCCAAGGCAAGAAAAAAGGAGGGAATCCCACTTAAGGAAAACCTAAGTCATTCCCAAGTTTATTCAAATCATATCTGAAAAAGAGGAATGGAATTTAGGGGATAAATTGTAACTGCCTAAGCCTTTGCTAATAAAAGATTAAGAAGTCTGTGGTTTAGCATCTTTTAATTATTTTTTCTAGCATCTTGAATATACAATGTTTGAAATCTCTGGTTGGATCAACATTATTTTGCTCAGAGGTTTGTGGACTTTGCATACTGATTCTTTCCTGTTTCCAACTACATTTGCTTTTAGGCTATTTTTATTCACTTTAAAGGAATTTTAATAACTTTCTGTTGACAGCATGGACAGCTGGTCTTGAGAATTAAAGAAAATTCACTTGCTGACTGAGGAAGGAAGTGACATCAATGAGCTTCTAAAGTCAGCCCAGAGGGGGAAATTGGTTTGTGAGAGAGTGGCCTTTCATTGCACTGTATTTATCGAGCGATGCCTTGAGATGCAAATTGCTGTATCAATCAAACCTATGGTGCCTACCTCCAACCAACTTAGTGCAAACTGAAGGAACAATGCCCTGAAACACTGAGAGGAAAAAGGATGAGGGGTGCAGGAACCTAGGGGCTAAGTGAATTACAGGAGCTCATGATCCCCTCTCCCTGGGCCGATACTTCCTTCCCTGTCAAGCCTCAGTTTCTTTGTCTAGAAAATGAGTTTGATGTAATCTGTTGGTTGAAGTTAGTCTGCTTCTGTGACAAATGCCGACTAAGACCATGTACCAATATATATAGCGTAGACATGTTATCTCTCCACTTTGTCCCAAAGAGTGCTATTAACTGCTTTTTTTTTTACCCCCCACTGAGAACTATCTGGAAAGACGGATCGTCAGGTAGTCATATTACAGCTACTACCTTGATCTCTTGACACTTGAAAAATCGGTACTCATTGTTTATAATTCTACTTCAGAAAAAGGCAGGCGGCACCCAATCAGGGCTTTCAATAACAATGACAATGGTGATAACAATTTAATTGTCGTAATAATGAATGACTTAATTCTGCACCACCATCAGAGAATTTCCCTCTGGAGCTGCAGTAATCCATTTTTCAAAGATAACTGTGGTGCAAGTGGATTGCGTGTGTATGTGTGGGCTGTGTCAATGTGGGCACACATACGTGTATACACGCACACCTGTATGAGAGGCAGAAAAGTACCCAGATACCTTTTCTGGTATAAGCCGAAACATTAGATTGCTATTACTTACTTCTTAGTTCATTTTAGAAAGTGTCTGACATGGCTAGAGTGAGGGCTCCATAACAGTTAAATAATTTGAGTCTGAGCTGACAATCTAGTATCAAAGTGAATTTAATCCAGCCTAAGAGATGAATGCATTAATGTTGGTTTCCTTTCCTTGTCTCTAAATATATTTGGGGTACTCAATTACATTTTCAAATTTTATGAGTTAAAGATGTAATTTGAACTACTCAAAAAATGTTGGGTAAGTCAAGAATGGATGAGCCCTCAACAGCCACAGGCTTCAGGCCAAAGGATTTTCAGATTATCCCCAAGCCTGGAGATGCTTTGACTCTAGCAAAATTCATTCATTTGATCCTATAGCAATATTTTAATGAGCATCTACTCTGGACAATATGTTTGTGTGCTGGAGACCCAGAAGTAAAGTAGGGGAAACAAGATGACTAAACAAAAAGGCAACACCATGAAATCACGGAGCTGTAAGGGATTATTAGTAAAGTGTATAAGCACTCAGATCAGAAGGTATTTAAATCTTGATACCGTAGAAATGGGGATGGATTCGCTTTCAGACTTTTTAGGTCTTGGCTTTGTCTTTCTGGTCCAGCTGTACAGTATTTAGCAAATAACTTCACTCCTCTGGTCTTTGCTTTGTCTTTGGTGCATAATGACAATGTTTTAAGTACAGATGGTTTCTAAGTTTGTTTCTAGTTACTTAAATTCTTTGGCCCTAGAAAGAATGAGGGAGATCGAACATTCCCATAGAAGTGGCACAAATAAAAAGAGAAGAGGTGGGGCTCCTGGGTGGCTCAGTCGGTTAAGCATCTGACTCTTGGTTTCGGCTCAGTTCATGATCTCATGTTTTGTGAGTTTAAGCCCTGCATCGGGCTCTGCGCTGACAGTGCAGAGCCTGCTTGGGATTCTCTCTCTCTCTCCCTCTCTCTCTCTGCCCCTCCCCTGCTCGTGCTCTCCCTCTCAAGATAAATAAATAAACTTTAAAAAAAAGAGAAGAGGTAATGTTTGGTGGGGAAAACTGGGAATGCCTCATAGGGCAATAGCATTTGATCCAGGTAGGTTAGTAGCAGAAGCAGATTGGGGGAAAAGTATTTCACACAGAAGGAAGAGCGTGAACAAAAACACAGAACTAGGAGGTGCATGGGGCATGTACAGAGAGTAGCCAACAGTTGCACTTTACTTCAGGGGAGTCTATATGTATATTAGTGAGTAATAAGAGGCAAGGCAAAACCTTTATGATAAACCAGTATCATGGAGGGCCCTAAATACTTAGGGAGAAATTTTGACATTTGTTTGCTAAGGGAGCTCAAGAAGATTTTTGAGCCAGAAATTGGTCAAACCTGTTTAAAGATTAATCTAACAGTGCTTTGGCTGGAGGAGGGGGACACAGACAAGAATAGAAGTAGAAGGTGACTTACTGGGTGAGTGGAGCAGCCTTAACAATTCAGATGGGGGCTCTGGGGCAGTGGGAGAGTGGAAAGAAAGGAATTAAAGACGGCCAAGATCTTTTTTCTATTCTTGTTTTGTGTGTATTTTTTTGTTTTCAATTTTTTTATTCAAGTATAACTAGCACATAGTGTTATGCTGGTTTCAGGTCTACACTGATAATGATTCAACAATTGTGTACACTAGTCAGTTTCCAGAGATGGCCAAGATCTTAAGTTTAGCTCCTTGGGAGAAGACGTGCTTCATGCAAAGGTGGAAATAAGGACATCGAGCCAGTTTAAAGCAGTAAATTTGGTGAGTAACGGTGGAGGTGGGATCATCAGCTCAGTTCCTCATCGGTTAAGTTTAAAATACCAGTAAGACATTCTAGAGGATGAAGAAAGTGAGCTCAGGAAAGAGGTCAGTATCAGGCAATCTTCTGTAGAGAGATGACAGGGCGAGCCCAGGATGCAAGACTCATTTTACAAGTAGAGAAAGGGAAACAAACACCAAATCAGAACTTTGGGAAACACTGTATTTTATTTATATTAAAAAAATTTTTTTAATATATTTATTTATTTTTGACAGACAGAGAGAGACAGAGCACAAGTAGGGGAGGGGCAGGGAGAGAAGGAGACACAGAATCGGAAGCAGGCTCCAGGGTCTGAGCTGTCAGCACAGAGCCCAACACGGGGCTCGAACACACAAACCGCAGGATCGTGACGTGAGCCGAAGTCGGACGCTCAACCGACTCAGCCACCCAGGAGCCCCTGTAACTTATTTATATTTGAATGATTTGTGCCTCCTCGGGTAATGGAATTCAAAGTTTACATCGTTCACAATGAACACGAAGAGACGCCATCTCTAAGCTAAACTAAGCTAAGCCAAAAGAAGGATTTACTATCAGGCACTAGCAAGTTAGAAGTCTGGTTTCAGAGCTTATATCCACTGGTCCTGGATGTGAGTCAAAGGCTACGAATTCTGACACTAGTCCAACGTGTGTTTTTTCTTTAACACACTAAACAATGAACTCAGTTCTCCATGGATGCTGCCTGGGTATCTCACAAATTTAACTCAGTCTGGACACTATCTACCTGGAAAGAGTGACAAATCCCACAGATTAAGGGCTCAGCCCTAAACGACTGCCCCCCAACCCCCACTTCAAATGCCAGTTGCTAGTCTAGGTAGTCTTCTGTGCTTCTGTCTGACCAGCTATAGATGCAAAGTGCCAACACCCCCGCCTCGGGTTTGATTACTTTGCTGGAGAGGTTCACAGAACTAAGAAATATTTTACTTACTGGATTACTGGATTACTGGCTTATTATAAAAGGATATAACCCAGGAAGAGTCCGATGGAAGATGCATAGGGCAAGGTATGTGGGAAGGGGCACAGAAGCTTCCAGGCTCTCTGGGCATATCACTCTCCCTGAATCTGCACATGTTCACCAACCTAGAATTTCTCTGAACTCTGTCCTTCCAGGTTTTTTATGGAGGTCGCATTACATAGCTATAACTGATGAAATCACCGACCGCTGGTGACTGCCCTTAAAGAAGTTTTCTTTCAAATTCAAAACAGAGCTTAAGTCAAACAAGATTTTTCAAAAAGAGCAACACTGAACGGCAACACTGAACCGAGCTGGTTATTCTTAGCTAACTTTTAGAGTCTTAGAGACTACGGACAGTATTTATGGATCTTTTTTTCAATTACCTCTTTTCCATACATCAACACTTACTCACTTAAGGCTAGAAGTAGCTGAAAGGATTGTTAATGTGCTGTAATTGTTAGTCAATCTCCCAGCTCTCTGTACATGATGTAAACATACCTCCAGAGAGTCTGTTTGGGTAGTGTAGGTTACAGTTCTGTGGAGAGAAAAAGTGAAGGCTGCGCTTTCTTCGGTGGTCCCTCTGTATGATCTGGGGTCACGCTGTGGCATGTGGTGGGTCTGTGGTTCAGCCACCAGAGACCAGGTGTAAACAGGCAGCTCTTACGTGGCTCCATGTGGCACCATTTTCCCAGTATCAACCGATGTGATATTATCCTGTACAATACCACTGGGGAGGAGAGGCTCATGATTTTTATACGTTTATTTCATTTCCCTTACTTTTTCTATATTTTTTGGCAGTTTGGGGAATTTTGCCATTTGTTAGTTTGTTGTACATTTCGTAGTTCCTAAGTATATCCAGTCACCCCTCCTAGCCCAGGAGTGGGGGTCAAGAGTGAGGGGGTTGGGAACGGGGAGAACAGTAGGATAGCATAGAGAGGGTGTCATGAATCAATTCTGTGGTGGGAATCCTTTTTTAATACCCAGGAAAGGGTAGGAATAACAAAACTGAACAAGATCTAGGGTTGTACCATAGTAAACTCTTCTTTAATCAGATACTTACATAATTAAATTAATTAGGGGGAAATCATTTAATATTCATTTGAATAAAAATTGATTCCTGGCTTCCTGCTTTTTGTAAGAAAAGATTTTTGGGTTTTAAAGCTCACCATTTTTTTTTTTTTTCACTTAGCAGGAAAACATTGATTATTTTGTTTCTCAATGGTGACAGAATAATTTTCTTTTGTTATTTTTCTTCCCTTTGGAAAATATGTATCTCTGGTTAGGTTTGGCTGTTACTATGAAAGTCATAATTTGAACAAGGCACTCACACTCACAAATCCCTAAACCATTTTGTACATGAATTTTTATATGATTTTTTCTTTTAAAATATCTCATTATTTTTTTTCTTGAAAGAACAGAGAACATAAATCTTTAGAGTTCTATGATGCAGGTAAATAAAATATTAATTCTGCTCGAGTACTATAGTGAATGCTATCAATATAATTCTCCTCACAGGGGCACCTGGGTGCCCCCGTTGGTTAAGCATCCCTCTCCTGGTTTTGGCTCAGGTCATATCTCACGGTTCGTGGGTTTGAGCCCCGCGTCAGGCTCCGTGCCGTCAGTGCAGAGTCTGCTTGGGATTCTTTCTCTGCCTCTCTCTCTCCCCTTCCCCACTTGCGCATGCTCTCAAAACTTAAAAAAAATATTTATATGTATATATAATGCTCCTTACCTTTAAAACACCAAACAGCATAAATAAGAACTTAAGATGCTCATTTACTTCCTCTCACTGTCTTGTAATTCTGTCATTCTCTGTTAACCAAGTTAAGGTCAATAATATTTTGGTGGTTTGAATCACCAGTCACAATCTCATGTAACTAGAACATTTCTTCTTCTTGGCTTTGTTTACGTTCCCTACTTATAGAGATTTTTGTCTTTTAGAGGATATTTGCTAAATAAAAACTAGCATGATGCTGTTCTGAAATAACTGGATACATTATATTTCTTCTGTAATAACACTGACCCTGTGAAGGGTTCCTTTCAGAAAACAATCCGTGAGTTACTCATTTTAAATTGCTACCCAAGATTTCTTCCACACACGTTAGAGCATTTCTGAAATCTGGGTATGTTTTAAGAATTAGCTATTCAGCAATGATTATAGAAAGTTAATTCAATGCCCTTGACTGCAAACAAGGCAGAAATTTGAAATCTATAAAACTCTCATCATGGCCACCCTGTTGAGATGATTTTCAGAAGGACTGGGTAGAGGCAGAGGACAAGTGAGAACACCATATCAAGGCTCTTGGGGAGAGGCAAGGAGGTCCTGGGGGAGGACAAGTGGTGTTGAGATGTAGAGGAGGGATGCGTTCCTGGAATGCGCAGGAGGTAAAAGCAACTGCTCGATGGATTAGTAAGAGGGAGAACTCAGGACAATTAGCAGGTTCCAAGTTTGGTGTCTATCTGGATGGTGGGGGCATCCAAGGAGCAGGTTCAGAAGGTAAGATAATACTTGTTCTGATTTGTACATCATTTCAGTAACTATGGGGCATCTAGGGATGAGATGTCTAGAATGAGAAGAAATGGGGCTACGTGTGATCAGAGGAAAAGGTGCTCAGAAAGATAAAGAGAGGGGCCAGGAAGGTATAAGAAATTTAACAAGGGTGTGGTATCAAGGACATGAACAAGTCAGGAAAGATCCACTCTTACGTTGCTGCCGGTCACTCTTACATTGCCGGCAGTCGGGGCACAGTGACAACCCCTCAGGAGGAGAACTGTCAACATCTAACAAAATGCTTAATAAGTTGCCTCTTGAATCAACCTTTTGACTCCTACTCCTAGATTCGCCCTTGAAGATACACCTCTGTAATATAAAGAATATGTGCACATGATTGCTCATTACACCCTTATAAGTAATGAAAAAGACAAGAAATAACCCATTAGAAACAACTGTATGTACATCCACACAATATAGAATTACTTAGTTATAAAAAGACAGTAGAGAAGATCTCTGTGACATAAGAACGTGTATATATCTGTATGGTTATGTTTGTAAAAGAAGATAGAGGGAACAAACCAGAGACTAAGGGAAATAGTTCCTTATGGGGAAGGGTGTGAGTGGGCTGCGTGGAAGAGAATATGTTTGGGAATAAGACCTCTCTGAGAATACATTTTTTTAAATATTTATTTTTGAGAAAGAGAGACAGAGTGTGAGCAGGGGAGGGGCAGAGAGAGAGGGAGACACAGAACCTGAAGCAGGCTCCAGGAGGGGCTCGAACTCACGGATCACCAGATCATGACCTGAGCCGAAGTCGGACCCTTAACCGACTGAGCCACCCAGGCTCATTTAAATATAGTTGTGAGCTTTGAACCATGTAAATACTTTAAATATCCACAATATGGCACAACCAGTGTACCTCTTCACGCCCAGGGCTTTCTGCTGCCTCATGGTGCCTCTCTTCAAGTATCTGATAAACTCTCACTTTACGAATAAATTACTTAAAAGATCCACTCCTCTGCCACAGATCCACTCCTGGGACACCACAGACTCTGGCTCCATTTCTACATCTTGTCTTCCTCCAGACACACACTTTTAGTTAGGCCTGGAAGTATCTCCAAGCTTCTAGAAGTCTGTGCCTGGTAAGTCATCACTGGGACTGGTCATAAAAGCTAATGCTGGTGGCTTAGTACCAAGCCGTTGGGTATATTTCTGAGAACTCAGAGAATGAAAAGATTAGCTGCCTTCAAGCTCCCCCAGCTGTTCAAATGGAATAACTTCATGGAGCCCTAGGGTGCCGGGCGGCACGGATTCAAGCTTGGATTTTTAAAGAGCATTAAAACAATAAGTGAAACAATTCTTTATGTGTCTCTTCAAATGTATGCACTTATTGCAACGTAAAGAATATTCTGTGACGGTAGAAAGTAGTGATTACGGCACAGACCTGGGTATCAGACAAACATGGGCTCCAGTACCACAACTCTTCTATTTACCAGCTGTGTGATCTCAGACAATTTACTTAGCATCTTTAAACCTTGTTTCTCAACAATGGGGATTATCAGAATAATACCTACCTCTTGAGGCTTTCATGAGTTGACTTTCATGAATGACATAATGCATGTATCATAATTAGCACAATGTGCCTGGCACACAGTAGGTGCTCAATAAATGTAGCCACTTTTATTATGCACAGTATTGCTTATCACAATTGGAGGAAGGCCAGTGGAAATGACTGCACAACCTAAATATTTATAGCCAGGGCAGCCAAACCCTGGTTTTATAAGAAGAAAATTTTAGATAAATTTGAAGAGACATCATAAAGTTCACTTAGCATAAGAAAATTGAAGCACAACTGAGATCTTAATGTAGCTAACACAAGTACGATGACATTCAATAAAGCTCTAAAGTTTTATAAACATTGGAGAAGAGAGAAAGACAAGTACTGTATGATCTTACTTAAATGTAAATCTAAAAAACAAAAAACAAAAAACAAAAATCATAGACAAAGAGATCAGATAGGTGGTTACCAGAGACAAAGAAGGGTGGTGGTGGTTGGGGCAGGAGGATTGGAGGAAGGTGGTTAAAAGGTACAAACTTTCAGTTATTAGATTAATAAGTACTATGATGTAACGTATAACACGATGTCTATAGGTAACATGCTGTCTGATATGCAGGAAAGCTGTTAAAAGACTAAATCCTAAGAGTTCTCATTACGAGAGCAGTATTTTTTTCTTCTTTCTTTTTTTATTGTATCCATATGAGAGGATGGATGTGAGATGAACCTATTGCAATATAGGTTTCACAGATAAATTGCATATACCTTTCACAATATATGTAAATCAAACCATCATGCCGTACGACTTTAACCTAGACAGTGATATATGTCAATTATTTCTTAATATGAGGAAAAAATTGGAGAACAAATCTAAATCCATATCATGTACTTTATTCCATTGCTCACATTTAACTTAGCCACTAAGAAATTAGTGCAAAAATTTGTAGGTTTACTTAGAGGCAGTTCGCGTCTTGTATGTTTCAGTTAACCGCCTTCCTAAGATATTGGTTCTATAAAATGTACATTTGTTCTCAACCACCCATCTGGTTCCTGGACCGGTGCCTAGAAAGGACTGGCTGCCTCTGCTTTGGTCTGTTTTGGTCTGTTTGCACCTGTCCCAGACAGGGGGCTGAGAGGGTTTTGTGGTTAGCACCTCAGCAAAGGACAATCACGTATTCATGCAAGTACAGACAGAGAAGGGAAGAAGGCACTCAAGTTTTTTTTTTTTTTAACCTCCAGAAACAAATATGATCATTTCAAACTTCAAATTTCTTTTTCCCATTTAGTGCACATAACTTATATGTGTTTTCTTTTTCTCGATCTGTAAGTGAGAAAAATCAAAGCTAGGTCCACATCATAGTAATGGAAAATCTAGTGTTCCTTATGGCAGAGCTTCTCAGGAGGGCACAGGGAAGAGAAACAGCTGTGCTAAGTTACCAACCCCCGCGCTGCCCCCCCCCCCACCCTGCCGCCAAATCCCAAGTCTCCAGGCCCTTCACCCTCCCACCTCCAGCAGCCTTGTCTGCTTACCGCACAAATGTACGTGCATTCCACACCAGTAACACCATTTTCTATGTGTGTGGTGATGTGAGAAATGATGGAAGCCCTGTCTTAAAGAAGGAGCGGCTTTGAGTGGTGCCCTTTTAGAACACGGCCAAAGGAAATGAGCCTGTATTTCACGGTATTGCACAAGGAGGGAGCACAAAGCAACCAGGATGAGAAAGAGGAGGTCCAACAAATGTGCAAGGAAAGTAATATGGGAGGTCTTTCTGTCTAGTGGTCAGAGGTAATGCTGAGTCAAGATGGCAGGAGGTTTTATCTGGGAAATAAGAGGCACACCTCCTTTTTCATGTTCTGAAGAGTTATCTGTTGCTTCCCTTCATTACTTGTCCAAAGTAAACGACTTCTTGAGAAGCTTATTAAAACAATGTAAAACTTAATATGAGGAACCACTCCCAACTAATAGCACTGGGCCAGGCATTATTTGGGTTTAAAATCTGAGCTGTGACTGGACGCTGAGCCTCAGGTGAGGAGGGTCACCTGGTTGGTGGGTCACGGCCGGAAGCTGCACTGTGCACCTCGCCCTGTGTTGCACAAAAATGAACCCGTACTGGTGTGAGGAAACGTGTACTGGTGCCCAGGGAGTGTTATTTCCACTTGCAAGAGCAGTCCGTTTGCTGGGAGTGCAACCAATTGATAACTACGTGAAGAGTTGTGTGTGGAAACCTGAGTGAACTGACAACATATTATTCATTTACTCCAGTGACATTCCATGCTTTTTATAGATCGGAACCCCTGGGCAGCAGGCCATCTGGCTTGCCCTTTAATTTGACCCTGGCCTGTAGCATAGGCTTTGGCACGCACAGGCCTGAGTTCAAGTTTGAGCACCGCCACTCATTAGCTGGGCAGCCTTAGGCAAGTTATTTAACATCTCTAAGCCACAGATTGCAAATTGGAGAGATGTGGATAATAATGGGATTGACTTCAGGGTGTTGCTAAGAAGACAAAATGAATAATGTGTGCCAAGTGCCTAGAAGAGCTTACTACGCATTCACTCTTCTCTTCCCCTCCTGCAACAACACTAAGCACCTAGAAAGTCAATGGCAAGAAGCTCTTACCATCAGATGCTGAATATGTGCAAAGGGATCAGAGAGGCTTGTGGCCGACTGGTAGACCTAGTGAGAGACTCAGGTAGGAAACATCTCCATAGTAGGACAAGGAAAGATCCTGAAGAAATGAACCTTGTGGGAAAAAACCCTCTGCAATTCTGAATCTATCACTCAGTGAGATGAGATTGGCAATGAAAACACAACAACCGTATAGGATCTATCTCGGGCTGTTAGCAAAATACGTAATTTATTCATAATGCTGCTTTTATTCTTTTCAAATAATTGTTTTGTTCTTTCCGAAGGCTCCAGCATTCCCAGCTGATGGACCCAACTGATCATTTAACGTGGCAAGTGTAAGGAGAATTCAGTATTGTTAATCATTCCTAGTAAGGATTTTTTTGGCAAGCTTAAAAGATGAAAAATACTTTAAAAAAAAATTTTTTTTTACCGTTTATTTATTTTTGAGACAGAGAGAGACTGAGCATGAACGGGGGAGGGTCAGAGAGAGGGAGACGCGGAATCTGAAACAGGCTCCAGGCTCTGAGCTATCAGCACACAGCCCGACGCGGGGCTTGAACTCACGGACCGTGAGATCATGACCTGAGCCGAAGTCGGCTGCTTAACCGACTGAGCCACCCAGGCGCCCCTGAAATACTTTATATAAGCTATGATTTCTATGGCCACTGCTGTAAAAAAAAGCAAAAATAAACTATAACCGATAGGACACTTTCAGTTTTCCTAAAGAAGTCTCCTTTAAACCCTTGGAAAAAATCAGGCCCAGCAAAAGTGAGTCAAAGCCTTGAAAAAGTATGTTCTTGTCTTACACTCTAAAATTGAAGTATAGATCCATTTTAAATTGAAAGAATAGTGACCTAGTACTTTGGTGATTCAAAGAATTTCATTTCTCTGCCTTAAATTCTTTTGAAACAACATGGCGGGAATAGAAATATTGTATTCAGTATTTCTTGATTTAAAATGCCGGTACTGGTTTAGAATCTGGCTCTGCCTCCCACACATACATCCACTTGCACGCACCTGCATGTGCACACACACATACACATATATAGTTGTTTATTAACTGTCCGGCCTCCCAAAGGAATTAAACATAGATCTTCCTGTTATGGCAGGATGTCTTCACAGCTGTCCCATCAATTTCCTGGTTCCCTTGGAGATGCTGGAAAGGATCCTGAGTTGGTATCAACTAAACAGGTGAAGGGCAGTTGGCTATTCGGAGGCCCATGAATTATTTTAGGACCTGAGATTCTCCCTGGTTAGTTTTTTGGTGATCACTGATGATAAGAAAACAAGACTGTAATTGTTCCTCTCTACGAAGGATTTATGGAAGTTCCTGCAGAAGTTTAAAAGATTCTGGAAGGCTACATAATCTAATGTTCTAGGTGGCAGATATCTTGGGCTAGCCTGAGGATTCACATAATTTTAATCTCAGGAATAATCAAGCAAATGCTATAGATACACTCTTTTGGGGAACAGGTTGAAAGGATAGTGTAAACTAAATGTCGAGGGCTTTATTCTTTCTCGTACGAAATTCTAAAAGTGGTCACATTCCCTGTGAAAAAATCTCCAATATTAAGAAAGTATGAAGTGAGAATTAAAAGCCTCACCTGACTCCCTAGTCCTACTCCCCACGGGAAGCCATAGTTAATGGTTTCTTGTACAGCATTCTGAACGTTTTTGTTGCACATGCAAGGACTTTTAGATTTGTCCTTTTGCTTTTTACCACCAATGTGCCCATGCTATATGTGGTGTTTAGCTACTTCCCTTTTTTTCTTTCATTTAACCAGTATTTTAAACCTCTCTTTGTCAGTCTATATAGCTACACCTTGTTGTTTTTAATAATTGCATTGTATTCTACTGAAAAGTATCCGTCACTTTTTTTTTAGCAGTTAGCTATTGTATGCATTTAGAAATTTCTAAATTACAACCAATTTGTCAATGAACTTTCTTTTATCTTTATGTACTGCAAGTATAGTCTGTAGGTTAAATCCTTAGAACTTTAAAATTTTGGCTGTTAGGGGCGCCCGAGTGGCTCCGTCGGTTAAGCGTTCAACTTCAGCTTGGGTCATGATCTCGCGGTTTGTGGGTTCGAGCCCCACGTCGGGCTCTGTGCTGACAGCTCAGAGCCTGGAGCCTGCTTGGGATTCTGTGTCTCCCTCTCTCTCTGCCTCTCCCCCACTCGCACTCTGTCTCTGTCTGTCTCTCAAAAATGAACAAACGTTAAAAAAAATTAAAAAACAACTAAAATTTTGGTTGTTAAATGACCGTACAAATGGTTACACAAATGTACATCCCCACTAACAAGGCACGAGCGTATGTTTTCCCTACATCCTCCGGCCTTTAGCATTCTCGAGCTTTGAAATCATTGCCGTTGCTAACTCATGGATTTAACTGGAATTCAAAAATGATGAGAGAGGAAAAAAGTGCCAAAAAATATTATGAGTGAGGTTGATGCTTTTACGTTTACCAGTCACTGGTGATTGCCTTTCTGACAGTTGTCCGTGTCTCCCACAGCTACTTTTTATTTGTAATAGCTCACTGCACATTAAAGGCACTAGGTATTTATGTGCAAATTCTGAAGAATTTTTAACTCTCTGCTGTCCTTTGACTTGGATGGTGGGAAATACATTTTGTATGGACATCTCTACTCTTTGGGAAGTAAACTGATTACATGTTCCATTATGCTGCGTGCATTTCCTGCCGTTCTTAGAAGATGTTTCTTAATCCATGGCTGTTTAAAAAAGTTGATTTCCTTCCAGTACTTACACACGTTATTATTTTTGACTTCTTATTTTAAACTTTGATATGCTTGAAATTCATTTTGGCGCAGTGCTTGAGCAAAGGGGTCCGGGCTCCTCTCTGCTCTGTTCGCTATTCGTCTATTCTTGTTTGAATTTGTGCACCTTTGTGTGTTAATGCCTTACCATCTCATCTTCCTTCTTTACTCCTCTCCCCCTGCCTTCACTCCATTAATTCCTAAATAATGTAAGGGGTGGAAGCCTCTGTGCAGGCAGAAGAGGACCTCTGGTTGGTAGTATATATTTGGCAATCTTGCCTGCAGATGAAAATGGTTTTATTCCACAAGATAGTTTTTGAAAGACTGCAGGCCAGCTGCTGTCCTCGACTCTGAGGATAGTGCCAGGAAGTGGAATGAAGAAAATAAGTTATGGTGGGGGCACTTGGTGAGAGGGAGGAGGGAGGTGTCTCAGATCAGCTATTTGGGGAAGGTTTCCGAGTGACATCTGAGTATAGCTCTAAGTTAGTTAAGCTTCATATCTGATTTCCTTTTCCATAGCTTGACCTTGATACTTCAGTGTTTAAAATAGAGTTTGTTATCTTTCTCTTAAAATCTGTTCCCCTCTGGCCTTCATCATTTCGGTCAGTGTTATCATTAGATCTCAAAGTCACCCAGACCCTGAAGCCTTTGGGTCAGTTCTGCTTCTTTCTTTTCTTACCTAGCCTGCCCATCGGTTGGTCTCCAGCACCTTCTCGAGGACATCTTCAACATCTGTCTCTTCTGTGCTGGAGCCATTACTGGAGCTCAAGCTTTCAGCTTCCCACAACGAGATGATGGCATCTGCCTGCAGAGCGGTCTCTCTGCCTCCACTTTGCAACCCCTGCTCACCCTGCTGTAACTTGAACCTTCTACAGTTTTCTGATAAAAAAGCTTTTGAACTGCTGGTGGAAAATATTTTTGCTTTCAGAACGAAACACTACGTTTCATCAACTCCGATTCAAGATCCTGCGAACTCTGAGGTCTGTGCGATTTTCAACTCTTCTTTCCAGATCAACACTCACTCTCTGCCAGGTGCTGTTCTAAACACTGCATGTTATTAATTCATTTAGCCCTCGCAACAACACTCTGATGTAGGTAGTATCTGGTGATTGTCATCTTACAGATGAAGATGTCAAGGCACAGAGAAGTTAATTGACTTGTCTGAAGTCAAGGAGCCAGCACATACACAGCCAGGATTTTAATGGAGCTGGTCTAGCTCTACACTCTGGCCTCTGACCAGGGTGGTATATGCTACCTTCTAATATTTCAAAATCTATTCCTGCTTGTGTGTGATTGATGCTACTCTTCTAGGCAGTGATACTCTCCCCCTGGCTCTCCCCTGCCTGTCCAAGTCCTCAAGGTCCAGCTGAGGTCGCCTCCCATTCCCGTCTCTAACCAGCCTCACCCTCAATGGCTGCCCCCACATCTGAAGTCTCAGACAATCTTGTGATGTATCACCGGCTGCTGCACAGTGGCGCACAGGATTTTGTCCTGTCGCGTTTCTGCAATGAGACTGCCAACCACATTAAGACAGATGCAGTAGCGTGTTCCTCTGGGGCTCTAAGAAAGACTTAGCTCATGTAGTAAGGTGGTTAATGTTTTTTTCCCTTAAGTTTATTTATTTTGGGGGGGGGGAGCGGCAGAAAGGGAGAGTGGGAGTGGGGGAGAGAGAGAGAGAGAGAGAGAGAGAGAGAGAATCTCAAGCAGGTTCCCCATTGTCAGCACAGATCCCAACATGGGGCTCCATCCCATGAACCTTGAGATCATGACCTGAGCTGAAACCAAGAGTAGGACGCCTAACCGACTGAGCCACCCAGGCACTTTGAAGTAGGTGCCTAATGTTGATTATTGTGGGGGGTCGGTCATAGGACACTTAGTGGAATCCTATATCCAGATACTATTGACTTCGGTATGTTTAAATTCAAAACATGCCACATAAAAACTTATGAACGAGGACAGAGAAATTCACTCAGCAAACACTTACTGGGCATATAGTGGACACCAGGCTTTGTTCTAAGTCCCTGGGAAGCATCAGTGAACAAACGAGACTCAGTGAGATCAGGTCAGGTGATGTGGTAAGAAAAGATCACCAGGTCACAGTGGCTTGAGATGAAAGCCATCTTTCATCTTTCATCTTCCTGATCATGTCATGTGGTTTTCAATAGCTGCCAGCGGGATTTTGCTCAACTCACTCACTTGGGGATCCAGCCCAATAGAGTAGCCTCCATGTTAAAAGGTGTGGGATGCTGTGTCAGAGGGAGGAGGGGATGTGGCAGAGAGTGTGCTGCCCAGGCATGGCACATACCCTTTCTGTTCATCTTCTATTGGCCAAGGAAGGGCACAGAGCCTTATCTACACCAAATAGTCAGGAAAATAGGCACCCACAGTAGACTTGGAAGGAGAGACTGTTGTCAGTGGATGGCTCTCATGGCTACACACAAAGATGTCTGCCTTTTGGAGCTAATTCTAGACTCTAGAAGGGGACAAGGACAATAAGTTAAGTAAACCACAGAATA
The DNA here is from genome assembly GCF_046562875.1 of Panthera onca. Taxonomy (NCBI): domain Eukaryota; kingdom Metazoa; phylum Chordata; class Mammalia; order Carnivora; family Felidae; genus Panthera; species Panthera onca. The sequence goes on from NC_138350.1 coordinate 48,468,050, forward strand.
CGTTAGAAGATGATAAGAGTTATGGAGAAAGAACAGGTAGAGTGAGGAAAAAGGGCTGTAGTTGAGATGAAGGCAGGGGTGCAGGATATGCTGGGTTGTCCATCGAAGCAATGCCATTCAGTAAGAACTCGAAGGAAGGGAAGGAGTTAGTGGAGGTTACCCAGGAAAGGGGATTCTGGATGGAGGGGGCAGCAGGGACCCCACAATGAGAGCATCTGTGTGTGTTTGATGAACATCAAGGAAGCTAGTGTGGCTGGGCCAGGTGGGGATGGGTAGGGACCTAGGAGATGAGGCCAGACCACGTGGGGCCTTGGAAGCCACTGGAAGGATTCTGGCTTTTATTCTGAATGATGCAGAGAGCCATGGCAGAGTTTTGATGAGCAAAGTGACATATTTTATTTAACTTCAAGAAGGATCTTCTTTCATAATGAACACTGGAAGGTTCAGTATTCCAGGAGAGGGCTGCTGGTGCAGTATTCCAGGAGAGGGCGGATGGCAGTTCACACAGGCCGATGGCACTTTTCCTTGCCATGGGCTCTGATTGCAGATTAACTTTCAGGTGTGTGCATGTTTTAAAATGAGGTTTTAGTTTCAAATGCTGCATGGCACTGAGAATGAAATCTGCTTTCTTCCCACGGCCCCCACCATGGCCTCTGCCTTACTCCAGCCTCAACTTCTGACACCCGGTTCACTAACTTCAACTACACTGGCCTCCTTTCTGTCACTTGATTACCCTCAAGTTCTTTCCAGCCTCGCTGATGGCATTCCCTTCACCCAGGGCACCCTTCTCATGTCTCAGCTCAAATGTCTCACACTAGGGAGGCCTTCCCTGATTGCGTGGCTTAAGGGGTCCTCGCTTGGTTGTTCAGGGTCCCATCCCCCTGTGTACTTCCCTCATGGCTCTGTTTACAATCTGCAGTTCCAATGATTAATTCCATCACAGTTTAAATTCTCTGTTAGTTGTCTGCTTCTGACCACTAGAATGTCAACTCCCTGACAAAACGGCTGGGCTTGGATCTGTCTTAAGTGGGATTCCCAGTTTCTACAATGGCGCCTGGCAGTGTTAGGTACCTGACTCGTGTGTGCCCAAAGAGATGAATGAATGAAAAGTCCCAAAGGATAAGCTGGAATCAAAGAGGCAAAGACTTCGATCAGTGGAAAAAAGGCCCTGTGGGAATTGAAGGAGATTTTCAAGTATTTCATAAAAACTAGAGAAGGTGACATTTTACATGGTAAAGTGATTTTTGCAAATTTTTTAAAAACTTAAAAAAATTTTAAATTATTAAAAAAATTTTTCTTATTGTTTGTTTTTGAGAATGAGAGAGAAAGTGTGAGCAGGGGATGGGGAGAGAGAGGGAGACACAGAACCCGAAGCAGGCTCCAGGCTCTGAGCTGTCAGCACAGAGCCTGATGTGGGGCTCGAACCCACAAACCACGAGATCACGACCCGAGCCAAAGTCGACGCTCAACCGAATGAGCCACTCAGGCACCCCGGCGAAGTGTGTTTTGAACCCCAGACTGGATGCCATCGTTCTGGTCATGTTCAGCGCTCACCATATTCGATTTTAATGATCTGTTTTTGTATCTGTTTCCTCCACCAGGGGCTATGTATTATTCTTCCTTTTATCCCTGGCGCCTAAATGCTTGACAAATACTTTTTGTACCAAACAGTACTGGCTACTCATGTCTCCTAACTCTGTCATGCTGAGCCTTCTAATTAGGTCCTTATTAAAAATAAAATCTTATCATGAATCTTGTAGGGCCTCTGTGGAAAGAAACTTTGCACACATGCCATGATCTTTGAGACACATTGAGATGTTTCTAGTCAAGTCACCATCTGGGCCACATGTTTTTTTGGCTCTGTTATATTGTGTTCCATCAATTTGTGTCAATATCACAAAATGTGAAGTATAAGATTTGAACTATGATCTATGACCCAGATCTCCCTGAGAAGTCTATTTCCCTCTTGAAGTTTTAAAGCCTAATACATTCTGAAATAAAAGAAATGAGGGAGTGACGAAATGAAAATCAGGGCTTAGATATAGGCAGCACACACTGGTAGGCATTAGTAGGCACAGCAAAGTTCTCCGACCAGATCGAGAATGGTTAGTAGCTAAGACATAGAGGCGAAAGCTGCACTTCCTATTTTCTCTTGTGACTCTCTGGTACACTGATGGGCTACTTAGAACAAACATTTAGATGAGAGTGACATGAGGAATGTGGGGGGAAAAACGTAGGAGGAGAGTAAGGTGTGAAGTATGTTTTCTGAATTTTTTTTTTTTAATGTGTATTTATTTGAGAGAGAGAGAGAGAGAGCACGCGTGAGTGGGGGAGGGCAGAGAGAGAGAGAGAGAGAGAGAGAATCTGAAGCAGGCACCGTGTTGTCAGCTGAGAGCCTGATGTGGGGTTTGAACTCAGGAACTGTGAGATCATGACCTGAGCCAAAGCTGGACGCTTAACTGACTGAACCACCCAGGCGCCCCATGTTTTCTCTACCTTAAAACAGCTTTGAGTTGGTTTCCTCTGAAAGCCTACCTGTGATTTTAGTATTAAGTTAAAAAGTTAAGTTTCCTTATGTTTGGCAGCTTTCTCTTTTTTTTTTTAATTTTTTTTTTTAACGTTTATTTATTTTTGAGACAGAGAGAGACAGAGCATGAACAGGGGAGGGGCAGAGAGAGAGGGAGACACAGAATCGGAAGCAGGCTCCAGGCTCTGAGCCATCAGCCCAGAGCCCAACGTGGGGCTCGAACTCACGAACTGTGAGATCGTGACCTGAGCTGAAGTCAGACGCTCAACCGACTGAGCCACCCAGGCGCCCCTGGCAGCTTTCAAACACCTTCACAGTCCTATCCTCCCAAGAACCCATCAGTAGGCAGAGTGGGTATTATTATTTTCATTTTACAAATGAGGACAGAGAGGCTCTGAGCTTCAGGCAATTTGCTCCAGGCCATGGGGCTGTTAAGTAGCAGAGATGCTGAGACAGGCATCTTTTGAGAACACACCAACAAAGCCTTGTCAACTCTGCCATTTAAATCTGCTGTTTTTTTTTTTTTTTAAGGTTTTATTTATTTTTGAGAGAGAGAGAGCACAAGTGGGGCAGGTGGACAGAGGATCAGAAGCAGGCTCTGCGTTGACAGCAAAGAGCCAGATGCGGGGCTCGAACTCATGAACCGCGAGATCAGAACCTGAGCCCATCAGACACTTAGACTGAGCCACCCAGGCAAGTGATGTAGTAAGGACGGGCTCCCAGGAGAAGCAAGTAAGGGATGGCAGAGCGGGGTGTGGAAGAGGAGGGAGCCAAACAAGGGAGATTTCAGAAGTGCCAGACTCAGCTTGATTTTTGAGGGAGGGGTGCTTTAGAGCATAAATTACATCTCAGAATTTGTTCCACCTCCAGGCAAAAGAGTTGGCCTTTTGTATTCGCGCACACTTCTGTGTTGGCCAATCAACAAGGGCTGTCTCCCACCACCTTAGAAGAGCACCCAGTGCTCTGAGGCAATCCTCAGAAGGGTGCCAAGAATACTTGAAGGGACTCCAACAGCGTGCCCCAAATCTATGCTAGTCAGGAGGATTACATGAGCTACTGTAAGTGGGATAATTGAAAGCAACTTAGATTTTTTCAAATGTTTTTTTGAATATAAGAAATGATTTTTGCTGGTGAATTCTTAGGGCAGACTGACTCATCTGAACACCTTCTTTGAAATCAGAATCAGAGCTGCAGGAATCTGACTCTTCCTGGGGAATCTGCTATAAAGACATTCATTTATCAAAAGGGGGCATGGTTGAGGCTGGGTGTTGTTTCACTGAATTTATAGCAATTAATTCTATTAACTCATTCTGTTCAGACAAAAAGTCACTCATAGAGGACAAGTGATGTAGACCCAAGTCACATACTGGCAAATGGCAGGCCTTGAGTGTGAATCCAGTCCCCTGATGCTCCACCCAGGGTCCTTTCCAGGGCCCTACATAACCAAGCAATAGGAGGGAACTTTACTTTTCTTCTGGGTAAGGATGAGGTGAGGACAGAAGGGCAGGGGGAGGGTCCTCTGACAGTCAGCAGTCCTGGAACTTGCCCAGACGTGGAGAGAAGTTTGAGTCTTCTGCATATTGTTGAAGTCTTTCTTTACTGTGGACAGACTCTCGTAGGACAAGAAGAAAAGTGCCCTGTAACTCATTTCTAGAGGCTTTGTGGTGTGACAGTGTCACAAACATACCACATAGCACTTGAATGGAAACCACCAGGCCCTTGTGAGGGGAAGAAGCTGGGGACACAAGAATGAGCATTGCTCCCAGAGTTTAGAAGGTGAAACATTTTTTTTTTTTTTATCTCTCCACCATGCAACTCTGTGTTTATGCAGAGCTGCCTGAGTTTAGAGGCTGTATCCACCCCTTCTCCTTAACTTAAAAGGAATGGTCTTATTTGAAGGGAAGAATGAAAGGGAAACAAGGGATCTGAGGAGCCCCAGGTGCCTTAGAGCATACTCTGCAGGCCCCTACCACAGACGCAGGGCTGGCATGGGCCGGGAGAATCCTATATAAAGTCACAGAATTGTCTTATGGGGAGTCCAACAAACACACACTTCATTCTATTTTCTTAAATTTCTAAGGAAAATGTGCATCTCTAAAGAAAATATGTTACATATAATACATAAAGCTATTTAATTTGTACTGAAGTTAAAAAAAAAGAAGTTTAAATAAAACCCATATGGAAGCTGTCTAAATGCTTGGGTTAGAAAGAAGATTGGGTCAAATACAATAGCGGGTCCTAAAGCAATAGTCTGCTACAGGGAGTACAAATCTATCTGCATTTAGTCTAAATGTAGAGTGACCTTTCACTACCAAGCCTTGAGCTTCAAGTCGGCTGTGGTTATTGGAAATCATTTCCAAAGGTCATTTGTAAAAAAAAAAAAAAAAAAAAAAAAAAAAGTATATGGATTTAAAGATGCCTCCTATATATGAAGAAAGCCAAATCTGCAACGCTAGTCAAAAATAATATGGGGGAAATCACTGTTGCAGTGATGAGTTTTGAAGACAACCTAAAAGGTCTAGGGCCAGTCATACGATAGCAATTTCATTTTCTATCCTTATCTATCAGCAGAATTGTTCCTGTGTGTATTGCTAAGCTGTTTCCCACCACCACACATATAGCAGAAAAAGAATATGCAATATTACTTAGGAGGGAGTTATGAAGAACCATTTGCTTTCACCAGATCAGAGATAATATTACACTGAAGCCAAGCAGAGAACATTGCAATGAGCCAAAAGCCTGAATCTCATTCCACGTGGTGACATTTATATGCAGGATGTCCAACATGCCCTTAGAAATTTTTCAAAGGGCATATATAGCCGAAGTCACTAGGGCGTGATTGCATGTGCCACCTTAATCAGTTTTAAAAAAATTTCAGGAGCTCAGCAGGAGTGCCAAAATGCTCTCCCAGTTCATCAGTGAATGCTAAATGAGTCCCCTTTTTAGACACAGGTAGGAGAAGAGCAGGTGTGTGCATGTGTAAGAAATAAGATGTGCTTGGATGATTCTCAAAGACATTATCTTCCCCCATCCTTCCTTCCTCCAGTGTAAAATGATGTTTAATGTGGAGTATCAACTTGTTTTCCTTGGAGTAAAACAGAAATTAATAACAAACTATTTTGCTATATTTAATTTAGGAATCTCTTTGTCTCCATGTTTTACTTTTCACTCTTCCTCACTGACCCCTCTTTCTTTCCCCTATTCCTGATAGTGGTATGTGTATATACATATACATATACATATGCATATACATACATATATATACATATGCATATATATACATATATATACATATACATATATATACACATATACATATATATATGTATATATATACCCTTTGTTTTTTTTTTTTGAACTTCAGAGTAGATTCCTAAAGGAAAATGACAATATCTATTTGGATGACTTACTTAAGAACTGTATGTTTACTAAGTATTAAGTCAGAGTATTAATAATTCTTTTGTTCTTTGCCCTAACCACAACAAAAACTACAGAACATCTATCATGTGCTAGAACTCTCCTAGACACTGGCGCCGGCATAGATTAAGAATAAGCCACCTTATTATCTGCCCTCTCCCAGTGTTGGTCTGCTTTTGCTAGTTTTGGAGGAGTTGCCTACTGTTTGGTATTTGTGACACAGAGGAACAGGCGCTATGTTCACTAAGCGATCTGGGTTCCCGTGTTGCTCTCCAGCCTTGTAACTGGGGGCAAGAAACTTCATCTAAGTCTTACTTTCTTCAACAGTAAAATGAGAAAAATAATACCTGTTCTACCTACCTCACAGGGCTGTAGAGAAAATAAAAATAAAACCTTGGTGAAAATGCTTCATAAATTTCACAGTGTTATGTACATGGAAGGCACTGATGCACTTAGTAAATGACAGATTCAGTGCCTAGCTCAGTGCTAGGCAGAGTGGGCTCTCTACACAGGGATGAATCCAAGAGTCGTGTCTTTAGCAGACAGGAAGAGTTTTCCAGGTGACTTATGTGACACATCTTGTATCAGTGTGTGTGTTTTAGGAACAGGACGGTATATTAGGGAATGCAATGTTGTCCTGTGTTATTGTGTCCTGGAAAATGTGCCCATCCTGTTTTGTTGTGAGTTTGACCATGCGTCGTTCCCTTATAAAATGCAAACACTTTGTGCCTTTTACCTTCCTGCTGACAACCTCATGCATCTTTTTTTTTTTTTCATGATAAAAGCAATGTTAGGTGTGCCTGGATGGCTCAGTCGGTTGAGCACCTGACTGTTGGTATCAGCTTAGGTCATGATCTCATGGTCTGTGAAATTGAGCTCCAAGTCAGGTTCTGCACTGACAGGGTAGAGCCTGCTTGGGATTCTCTCTCTCTCCATCTCTCTTTCTCTCTAGCTCTCTACCACTCCTCTACCTGCACTCTCTCTCTCAAAATAAGTAAATAAATTAAAAAATAAATAAATAAAAGCAATATGTTCATAACAGAATATTTGAACAAGGCCAAAAAGAAGCAAGAAAAATATTACCCATAGTACCACTGTCCTCAGACATCCACTGTTAATACTTTATTTGTCTTCTTTCTCTTTTTGTCCCTCTCTCTCCTTATATATATGCTATATCGTATGTTCATATGCTTATATATATTTGGCTGGTTGGTTTTGTATAGCTGTGGTCAAATTGTATATCCAATGTTAGAGTCTGCTCTTATTTCCCACATAACATCATAAAATTAAAACAATTTAAATGTTTCCATCTCATTTCTCCTTTCTTATCATTCAAAACTCAAGTCCTCCTGCTGATAGGATCACATGGGCCTCAGGCGCATTCTAATAAGATGCCTAGGCTACCATCGGGGTCCATGTCTCTTCTTTTGGTAGGTTAACTGAATCCTCTGTGTTCCCCATTTCACCATACATTCCTCCAACTGGGAACTGTGTCTATTTAACTCCGTGTACACAGGCCTAGATCAGTGCCTGAGATAGATTGCTCAATAAATATTTGTGGAATAAACCACCAAATGTTGTGATAAATTCTTTCATGAGTCCTTTCACGAGTTCTTTCATGACTCCACAGTCCTTTAAGTGACTCAAAAATCACTCAAAAATTTCCTAAACAATCTCTCTATTGCTGGTTCCAATATTGTTACTACGAATAACTATGTAACACTCTTAAATATCATTTTTTTCTGTATTTCAGATTTTTTAAAATAAGAGATTCAGAGAAAGGCAATTCTAGGTCTAAACATTTTTTTTTATAACTCTTGACATACATTGACCAATTTCTTTTAAGGAAGGTGCATCCACTTTTATCATTTCCAGGCTATATCCCAGCATTGGTCAAGACTCCATTAAGACAGCACAGATGTTTCCTCCTCCAGGAAGCATTCTCTGTTCCCCTACCACTTCTCACCTGGCAAGCTTGAGTATGCCTCCAGTGTACCTCCATATAACCCTCCACCATATATTTGTGATGCTTTATTACAGCTATATATTTACTGCTCTCTCTTCCAGACAAGATTATTCGCTTTTTAAAAAATGTTTGTTTACTTTTGAGAGAAAGAGAGACAGAGCATGAGCAGGGAAGGGCAGAGAAAGAGAGGGAGACACAGAATCTGAAACAGGCTCCAGGCTCCAAGCTGTCAGCACAGAGCCTGATGTGGGGCTCGAACCCGTGAACTTTGAGATCATGACGTGAGCTGAAGCCGAACACTTAACCGACTAAGCCACCCAGGTGCCCCAAGACTATTAGCTCTTTTAAGGCAAGAGGCAAATCTCACTAATTTTATAATCCTTAGTGCCTAAAAGTATAACAGATTTTCAGGACATACTTGGTGACTGCAAGTAGCTAGTGTTTATTCCAACTATGTAATTAAATTGATCCACGAAGAAAACTAATGGCGATGATTATTATTTACCAAACACAGAGATAGAGAATTAGTGGAATTCTTTGCTCTCGAAATCTTGACAGAATTAATGCTCAACACCTGCTATAATGTTCAGTTATTCGATGATTCACATGCTGGAATCAGGAAGTTTCACAACAATGGATTTCCACTTTTCCATCAACCCGCTTTTACTCTGTTTTATACATAGGGATTCCTTCCTCTAAAGAGTCCTAGGGTTACTGCTTCAGCATTCAGATTCAATTACTGGTAGTGCTGCCTCAGGCAAGCAGCCCTATCAGTTCCAAATCTGTTAAAAAAGAAAGTCTAGACTTTTCCTGGGAAAAAAAAATAGATTTTATAATTTATAACAGTTAATAATGAATATTTTACCAAGGGCAGAAAATGAGCAAAGTGATGTGAAAGAGGCCATGGAATTATTTCATAGCAACCCATTGGCTACAACAGAAACCAGAATATTCTATGCTTAAACCGCAGTGCAGAAAGCATATGTAAAAATGAAGTGATCTTAAAGAATACAGATACTGCCTTTCCCTTCTTTGGTTTTTCTTCAAAATGCTGATCAATTGTCAGCTAAAAAAAAAAAAAAAAAATCCTTAAATATGCAAGGAGAATTCTGTGATGTTGATGGAAATGGATTAAGGCCACAGGAGGATCCCTTTTCCCCCTGTTTTTACACATACCCACATAGCAGAGTTGGAATATTGCATTTTTTCCCCCTAGTTTCCCAAATTAAGAATTGGGCTGAGAAACTGGAGTTAGTTGCAGATTGAATTTTATGTGTTAAGTAAAGGCTTTTGGTTTTGGGAAAAAAAAAAGCATGACGTAAAATGTCGGTAAGAAGACGCTTAAACGTTCCTTTTTACGGGGCCAAAAACCTAAATGCGCATCACCAGGCGACTTAACGCCAACTTATAAACGCAATCTTGCGCATGAGCTGCGCAGATACACTGCACATTCTTCAAGGGGAGGTACCCATCTTCATTCCATTCACAAAAAATAGCCACGCATATCCGGCATCAATCAGCATGTGAATTCCTGACATACTCCGCTCAGCAAGTATTTGCTAAGTGGCATGTTTAGAGCAGAGAGGCATCAATCATTCAAGTGCTACTCATTTCCATTGTAATGAGCACTTGAGAATGAACAGTAAGTTCATTGTTCAGGAGTACATGTGCAATCCTGCTGTTGATCACCAATAAACATGAACTCATTTTCAAACTCTCAGTGCTTGCCGCTGGCACATGGACTTTGGAGGTATGATTTCTGTGGGTAATTATCCCACTTCGTATGTGTTCAGCGCTTTGTCATTAACAAAGGCTTCCTTTACGTAAGCTCGCAGATCCAGGAGAAGTGGAGGCCTGACAATTTAATTATTACTATTAAATTCAAAGCTAACTCTAATAATTCCTGACAAGCCCCCCTATATCTTTGTCAGCAAATTCAGTGGGTTGAGTCAATTTAACTGAGTATCTGCTGAACCCAGTCCAGTCCCTTTTTAGCTCCACCCTGGCAGGGCCCTGGTTCAAGTCCTCGTCAGCTTTCTCTCTGTCAGCCTCAACATTTCTTTTAACTGGGCGTCTATGTGCCAGTCGCCGTCCTCCCCTGCCCACCTCCCAATCAATCCTTCACACAGCGGTCAGAGTGACCTTTAGAAAAGCAAATCTATTACATTATTTTCCTTCCTTCACATCATTCAATGGCTTACAGCTGCCTTCAAGATAAAGTACAAACTCCTACACAGAGTAAACAAGACCCACAGGGTCTTCGTGGTCTGGCCTCTGCCCAGGGGCCAGAGTTAGAGCCTCTAAACATTGAAGAGATTAGGATGCCCCACCTCCGAGTCCCTTTACCCATACGTAAATAAGAAAAAGAGAGGAAGAAACCATAAAACACAAAACACATATGCATGCTGTAGTTACACTCATTTCTTAAGATATTTCTGATTACAAAATGCTGGATATGTTTATTAAAGTTAAACTCTCACTTTTTTCCCTTCTGCTTTACTGGTGCTCTTAAAAAAATTGCACACTTAGTCAATTGGATGATCTAGAACTGTAGCTGTCTCTCCAGTAAAGAACAGTCAAGGGGCGCCTGGGTGGCGCAGTCGGTTAAGCATCCGACTTCAGCCAGGTCACGATCTCACGGTCCGTGAGTTCGAGCCCCGCGTCAGGCTCTGAGCCCCGCGTCAGGCGCTGGGCTGATGGCTCGGAGCCTGGAGCCTGTTTCCGATTCTGTGTCTCCCTCTCTCTCTCTGCCCCTCCCCCGTTCATGCTCTGTCTCTCTCTGTCCCAAAAATAAATAAAAAACGTTGGAAAAAAAAATTAAAAAAAAAAAAAAAAAAAAAAAGAACAGTCAAGCAAACAGAATGGTAGCAACAACAAAACTCTGTGTATGCCATTAAGTAACTCATTCATTCATTCATTCATTCATTCATTCACTTATGGTGAATTCATTGTGTATTAGGCACTGAACCAGCCCCTACGTAAGACTGGGGACACACAGTAAATGGGATATTGTCACTGGCCTCAAGGAGCTCACAATTTAGAAGAGGGAGTGGGAAAGGGGTTGCAGGGTCTTTGGAGATCTTCTAGCATTTTCTTGAATGCCTCTTGTGACAGGTATCTTGGTGCTCCTTGCTTCCTTGAAGTCTCTATTCATTGCACCTTGTTCTATGATCCCTTTTCCACAAAAGGGTCCTTCAGTATTTACTGATTTACTCAAAAATTATGTAATTCCTTTTCAACATGAAAGTCCTTCAAGCATAAAATTGAATACAATTCATTTACTCAAAAAATTGTATTGAACACCTATTATATGCCTTGCTCTAGGAATTCAAAGGCCCTTGCCTTAAGCTCCTCACGGTCTAGTGGCAGATATAGATAAACAGACAAAGCAGTGTGGCAAGAAGAGTGACTGAGGGACTGAGTCTAGACATAAGTGTGTGTGTATATACATGCATGCACACGTGTGCATATATATAATAATAGGGAGGGACTGATCCCCAAGAAGGTATTAGACAGGCTAAGGAATGTGATGGGGATCCAGACACTCTCTGTCTGGGATCAGAGACACTCTCAGTAAGCACTCATCTGGAGGTAGGACCAAGCATGGCAGGTTAAAGGAAGCCTTATAGGAGGGGTGGACAAAATGTAGGCTCTGGACCTGTACGTTTCACATTTCGTGCACCCGAAAAACCTGTTAAGATCCAATTTTCCAGTTTTGACCTTTAGAATTTTTGATTTAATAGGTCTTGGGTGGGGCCCAATAGTGTGTATTTCTAACTAGTTTCCAGGTGATATTGATGACTGCGGAACCACACTTTGGAAATCACTGCCAAAGACAGGTAAGGAACAGATCACAAAAAGTTTTGTATATAAAAATTGTATGTGCCCTATGAATATAAATAACAAAAATCTATAGTTATTCTGAAGAGTATCCTTCTTGCAATTCAGCAAATTGTTACTGAGTCCTGCCATATGCAAGGCACTATTCAAGGTCCTCTTTTCTAGGGTCAACCCTTCTTCACCTTCACCCTTCCCAGTGGTTTCCAACACTTTCACTCTCTTGGTTTTTACTAACAAAATGTAATTATCCCTTTTGATAACACTGGGACTTATGGTTACCTTAAAAAAGGCTTTGAAGTCAAAAGACCTAAGCTCAAAACCTAGATTCACGATCCCTACTAGCCAGGAACACTTGGGAAATTAATTTAACTCGTGTAATTATATTTTTTCTCATTTATAAAGGGAGGAAACACCAACCTTTATAGGGATTTTGTGAAGATGAAATGAAAGATCAACTAATGCAATGCTTACAGCATAATCAATGCTCAAAAAATGCTAGCTCAGAAAGGATGGTCTTTTCAATTGATCATGCCCGAGAAACTGGTTACTCGTGTCTTGACCCTTAAGTTCACACCACAAACAAAATTAATTCCAGGTGGATTGTAGAACTAAGTGAGAAGGATAAACAATAAAACTTTTAGAACAAAACACTGGGTAACATCTTTATGAACTTGGAGCAAACGATGTTTTCTTCAATAAGACAACAAAGGAACTAACCATAAAAAAACTTTGATAAACTTGGCTACATTAAGATTAAGAAATGCTGATTATATGGGGCACCTGGGTGGGTCAGTCGGTTAAGCATCCGACTTCAGCTCAGGTCATGATCTCGCGGGTTTGTGAGTTAGAGCCCCACGTCGGGCTCTGTGCTGACAGCTTGGAGCCTGGATCCTGCTCCAGATTCTGTGTCTCCCTCTCTCTCTGCCCCTCCCCTGCTTGCACTCTGTCTTTCCCTCTCTCTCTCAAAAATAAACATTAAAAAAATATTTTTAAAAAAGAAATGCTGATTATCCAACGACCCCATTAATATAGTAAAAAGGAAATCTGTTAGTAAGGATAAAATATTGGCAATGCATGTATCTGACAAAAGAACATATGAAGAACTTCTACAAATTAATAAGATAGTCAACCACACAGAAAAATGAGAAAGAACTTGTAAAGCCATTTCATGAAAGAGGATTCTCAAATAAGCAAAACATAAAAAGCTGCTCAAATTCAGTAGTCACCAGGGAAATGAAAATTGTATGCCACACATACTTACCAGGATGGCTGACAAAAAAGCAAATAAGGCCAAGTGTTGGTGAGGATTTGAAACAAAAGGAACCCTCACACACTAATGAAGGACTGTAATTTGCATAATGATTCTGGAAACTCTTTGGCAATTGCAGTATCCACTAAAGCGTAGCCTGTCGCATGAAATGGGAACATCATAGAAACTAAAGGGAGTTTAAATTTTAAATTTTACTCTCTTGGGTCAAGTCAGAACTTTTAAGTCTAGAAATGAAGGTGAAAATTGAATGGTATTAGTATGTGTGTGCCAATGTTGTCCCATAAAAAACAACAGAAGATTCCAAGAAATGTTCCTCATCCATGAATTTCTACGTTATTACCATAGTGCCAAGATTCCTATCAAGCCACAAATATTGCTACCAAGCCAGTGTAAAGGCAGCTTAATATTATCTTAGTAAAGATAAAGCAAATATGGAAACAATATGATAAGTGAGTAAAAGAAGGAAAGCTAAAGACAGAGAGACAGAGTCAATTGATTTAACTGTATTCTTTGGAAAATTTCAAGCAATCCTAAAAAATAGAAGGGCTAAGACTGTGTCTAGAGGAAACTAAAACAAAACAAAATGGGAACACTTACTTTGCTCTCTTTGAGGTCAATGGGAATAGCAACAATTTAAAATGCACAGAGAGATGTTTGTTTTGAGAGAGAGAGAGAGAGAGAGAGAGAGAGAAGAGAGCATGAGAAAGGGAGGAGCAGAGAGAGAGGGAGAGACAGAATCCCAAACAGGTTCCTCACTGTCAGCACAAAGCCCCATGTGGGGTTCGATCTAATGAACTGTGAGATCATGACCTGAGCTGAAATCAAGAGTCAGATGCTTAACCGATTGGGCCAACCAAGCGCCCAGAGATCTCTCTTTTTGGCTTGTGGATGGCCATCTTGTGCCTGTTCCTCAGAGGGACATTTTTTTAATGTTTATTTACTTATTTTTGAGAGAGAGAGAGAGAGAGCGAGAGCCCAACAGGGTCTTTCTTCTATGTCTTTGCATATCTGGTGTCTCTTGGTGTCTAAATTTCCTCTTCTTGTAAGGACACCAGTTAGACTGGATTAAAGCCCACCCTAATGACCTCATTTTAACTTAGTCACCTCTTTAAGAACCCTATCTCCCAATAGAGTCACATGCGGAAGTACTGGATGTTAGGACTTCCACATATAAATTTGGGGCAGGGGAAATAATTTGATCTATAGCACTAGACTTCAGAAAAAATTTACATACTAATGCATATATTTAAAATAATGCTAAAAAGTGTTTTGTTTTCTCTTACACTTCTCCGAGTGCTAAAGTATCCCAATTTATAAATGTTATGATCTGTCAAATGGTTACTGTGGGGTGGGGGGTGGTGGGGGAAGAGTTGACAGAGATTTTCTCAATACCTCTTCTCAGTTTCCTTTTAATTCCTTTTCTCTTTCGGTTTCTGATACATAGCTATATTAGGCAGCCCATAAAATGTCTCTCAATGATCCCTACCTTCTGGTATTCATGTCCTGTGAATCCCTTCCCCTTGAATGTCGGCTGGATTTACTGATTCCCTTCTTGAAAAAAGTATATGGCAGAAGTGTTGGAATATCATGTTTAGTTTTAAGTTAAAGAGGACTGTGGCTTATATCTTGGGCATTCTCTCTTGGATTGCTCACTTCTGAGGGAAGCCAGTTGCCATGTCGTGAGGCAGTCCCATGGAGAGGCCCACATGACAGAGCTTGGAAGCAGATTTTGTGAGGCCTGTTCACATGAGTGAGCTTGGGAGTAACAAGCCGAAAGATGACTGTAGCCTATGGGAAACTCCAAGCTAAAATTCTCTAGCTAAGCTGTGACTGGATTCCTGATCCACAGAAACTATGAAATAATAAGTGTAGTTTTCAGCTGCTAAGTGTTGTGGTAATTTGTTATGGAACAAAAGATAACCAATAAAATTTCAACCGATAAATACCAGTCGAACATAGCTTTCTGAAACTGTAGCTCATTGACACATAAAACAATAGTGTTTAAAAAATCAATTTCAGACAATTTTTATTAACAACTCTAAATTGAGATTAAAAATCTAGGATGAGTTGGGGTGCCTGGGTGCTCAGTCAGGTAAGCATCTGACTCGGATTGGATCAAGCTCAGGTCTTGATCTCAGGGTGGTAAGTTCAAGCCCCAAGTTGGGCCCCATGCTGGGTGTGGTATCTACTTAAAAAAAATAATCTAAGGTGATACGTCTATGTCACTTTTTAACCCAACAAGGAACCTGAAAAGAGAGTTGCTTTGCTCTGTCTTCCTGTTACTAAACGAAGTGCTTGAGCATAGATCTTAATTCCTTTTAACTTAGTTCTATAATCACTTAGTTTAGGTTGTGTTTTCCTTTATTTCAGTTAAAATTTCAGTTTCTCTTTTAAGAGAGAACTAAAACAATACAAGAATTTTCAAAGACCTTGTTTTTAATGGTTTTAATAAAAAGAAATTATATGGTTAATATGCAATACCCATTTGGGGACAGAGGCAGATTCTCTGTGCACTACTTATACACTTTGTTGGCAGAGACTGGATCTGATCCAACCTCTGGATCATCATGCTTTGGGTGGCACTGCATCCTGTGGTGCTCACCAGTCTGTTCTGTCCATGTAGGATTCCATGGGCAAGCCTGGGTGATAGCTCCAAAAGACAATTTGTCACACTCAGTTCCTATACCCTCGTATGTTGCATCTAATGTTCTTATTACTTATACTCTGTAAATGTGACTCTTAGGCAGCAACCTATCTTTTTATTGGAGGGCTGTGGACACAGGGAGTAAGGAAGAGGAAAGTTCTATTCTACATCAATGCTTTTATAATTATTGGCTAACTGTAACGTGGCAATCATTCTGCATAGATCGAAACCAAACACCATGGGCTAGAGGCTGAAAGAGAGAAGGGAGATTGTTGCCCAAAGGGATGTTAGACACTGGGCAATTTAATAATTTACTAGACTGGGGTGCCTGGGTGGCTCAGTCGGTTAAGTGTCTGACTCTTGGTTCGGCTTAGTTCGGCTTGGTTCTCATGGTTCGGGAGCTCAACACGCACGTTGGGTTCTGTACTGAGCATGGAGACTGCTTGGGATTTTCTCTCTCTCTCTCTCTCTCTCTCCCTCATCCCTCTCTCTCTCTCTCTCAAAATAAATAAACATTTATAGAAACATTTTTCTTAAAAAAATTTCCTAGAAAGACTCAAGATTTTTAACTCAAGTTAAAGGGCAGCCTCAGATTTCTGTCCAGTAGTCTCTTGTTTTTCTGCAGTGTGTGTGTGAATGCATGCCTGTGTGCACATGTGCATACAATCTAATGTCATATATTATATCTGTGTGTACATTTAGGTATATAAACTATGTCTAGTCCTTTTTGAAATGTTTATTTAGTTTTGAGAGAGGGGGTGTGAGCAGAGGAAGGGCAGAGAGAGAAGGAGACAGAGGATCTGAAGCAGGCTCTGCAAAGCAGAGAGCCCGACATGGGGCTCACACTCATGAACCGTGAGATCATGACCTGAGCCAAAGGTGGAGGTTTAACCGACTGAACCACCCAGGTGCCCCTATGCCTCGTCCTTTAATTTGACCTTATGTTTATTGTAGAAAAATCAGTTGATTTAGGGTATATTATTCTGTTGTCAACAATAATCCTTTGTATCTTTAAACAAATCTCACAACTTCAGAAAAACATACAGTATTTTTTATAAGTATCTTAAATATATTAGGATAATGAGTCACAGTATGGTTCCCGAATTCTGACCACTTGAGTTCCAGTTTTGTTCTACCACTTGCTAGCCAGTGGGCAAGTTGTTTAATTCTGTGAGCTTCACTTTTTCATCTCTAAAAGGGAACAATAGCAGATTCTCCTGACAGGGTTGTATTGTAGAGTGCTTAGGACCACACCCACCCTATCTTCCCCACAGCCATTGCTCAATAAATGTGAGCAATCATTCAGAGCATGGAATAAATTTTCCTAAAATAAGTAGTTCTCCACAACGTAACTATGAACAGAATCCTCAGTAGAGACAGTGTTATTACTAGTAACACAGTCTTTAGCCATAAAACCAAAATGTTCGAGTATGATCTTATGAGGCACAACAATTACAATGCAATCCATCTTTCTAGACCGTCTGTGAGGGTTTGGCTTCTTCTTCTTATACACATCATTTAAATTGGTTCCATGGCATGGAATTGGAGGAGAAACCACTTTATAACAGAGGTATCTCTCTGCACAGTGGAAGATTCCAGTTAAGCTGCTTGTAAAGGGATTGTCCCATTGACTTGTGTCATTAGGGAATAGCTATTGTTCCATGGCCGCGTCCCTGCAAACTGAGTTGGAAACTTTTGATGAGGAAAAGGTTAAGATGGCTGCCATCCCGTAGTCTGCCGGCCATTCTAATACTCAAACAGTATCACTCAAAATTAATCTTCGATAATTATTTTCCTTTTATATTAGTACATTACTGCTGTGCTATGTTACCATCACTGTCTTTCAGACCTGGGAGACAAGGCCCAAACCAGCATACCTCCTGCCATTAATTTCCCCCGCAAAACACACAGTTCCACACCATAGAATGCACCTTACTTAGAAAATTACTGAAAAACTTTGCTTTTATTTAAAATTCCCATCCTGTGTTGCTGGTTACTTTGTAACTTTTTAATGCCGTCGTCATCAGGAGCACCAGTATCAGCTGCAGCAGCCACAACAGGCAGAGCCTGCTGATGCTTCCAGACACAGCCTGAGTTAGAGCTGGAGCTCAGCTTCCCTTCTTTCAAGGCACACCACAAGGCTGAGCTCTCTGGAGTCCCCCCAGACCCTCCCTACTGGACTTCATCTCTCTCTGCATTGTGTCCTCACGGCCCTCTGCTTGGACCTTTACTGTGGCACCCATACCACTGGGTCTCAATTGCTGGCTTGTCTGCCTGGTCTTCCCTTCTGAGAGAATAAATCCTGTCTCTGCCATCTTGGGATCTGGCACTGGCTTAGACATAAAACAGATATTGAAAAAAAATACTAACTAACTAACAAATGGACAAGGAGCATAAAGACGGTAAAGATGAAAATAAAGAAATGGGAGCATAAAGAAATCCAGAGAGACTATTATGTCATAGTCTTCCATATCAAATGGAAGGAATGTCTTATAAATGCTGGAAATCCCTGGTTATCATGTGAAAATGTACAGGAAGGACTTTTGAAGCCATGCTCTTTGCCCAGGGGGGTGCACTGCCCAAGGCACCAATGGGCTTTGCTCTGGATATTTGCAGTTCTGGCCCCTCAGCAGCCCACCCCCCTCCCACTCCCCCCCCCCACCCCCCCGCCAATAAGTCATTCTGTTTATCATTCCATCTGAAAGAACTGGAGCTACTTTTCACTCAGGAGAATATAATAAAGATCAGTTCTTCTCTGCTAAATTAGGATGGACAACCCTTCTCTTGGGAAGAAAAGCAATAACTGATCACGATAATGAGATTGTGCAACAAGCTTTGAAAATGCTTATGCCACATTTATACAGAACAGTATTTGCTTACACTTCAGATATAGCCGTCGATTTACGGTTTGGAGCCACAGAGTAGGTAATAAATACGAGCTATAACAACTTATTGAAACCACTTTATTACTTTTTAAGAAAATAAAATGCTATTTGCCTGTTCACTTCATATTAAACTATAGTATCCAAAATATTCCACTTTGGATGTTCAAAATCAATTCTGGCAGGATTCAGCCCATAACACAATAATTCATTTTCCAAAGTAAATACCACCAGTGATGCAGTGTGGTCTCAAAAATTGTGTTCCAAGCATGATATTAGATTTTTAGTTCATATCATTGAAACTGGCTTTACTGGGTCTCATAAAATGCATTTCCAAAAGTGATTAAATGTTTTATAAGATCAAACTCAGTATTTAATTTAAAATTTAAACAGAACAAAAATTTTAAGAGTTTATATAAAGAAAATATTGGAAGTTAGAGAAAATTAAAGGATTTCATGGTAGTATATCATTTTCTCTCTATTGAGAAAGTTGTATATTTCTCCCTAACTTCCTACGTTGTAACCAAAGGGATAAAAATGACCTACATTTCAGGGATTTTATAAGAGTTATAATTTATGAAATGTTACAGAGTTAGTAGCCTAATTATTATCTGTATATTTAGGGAAATCCATTGATAAGATTAAAGTAAGAATTCAAAATACATATAATTAATTTAGTTGGATGCTGGGATGTTGAGTAAGAACAGTGTGTAATGATACAAAGCTAGATTTTGTTTTATACTATATTATTTTATTTTATTTTAGAGAGTGAGAGCACAGCAGGGGACAGGGGCAGAGAAACAGACAGAGAGAATCTTAAGCAGGCTCCACACTCAGTGTGGAGCCAGGTGCAGGGCCCCATCCCACAACCCTGGGATCATGACCGGAATAGAAATCAAGAGTTGGATGCTCAACCAACTGAGCCCCACAAAGCTAGTTATTTAATGGCGGATTATAAAAGACATCAGTTAAAATACAAGAGGATAGCATAACAAAATGAAAGAGAAAATGAGAGTGATAGCATGCTCGTTTAACTCACTGACAGGATGCTCAGCAAGGCAGAGATCCAAGCTGTCTTTGTTGATCATTTGGAGCATGCATTCAGAATGACACCTTCTGCCTCCCTCGCATCCCTGGCAAGATCCCACTACAGACACCCCCTTTCCCAACCTCACCTCTCACCCCCATTTCCAAAGTGGTGTATACAGCTAACCATGCTCTGTGGACTCACTCCAGCCTTCTCAATTGTCTAACCACATCTGCTTTGCTCTTAGTTTCCACATGAGGAACTGTGGGCTTCAGCACTTCAGGAAAAACTGGTCATAGTGGCATCTTTCAAGAAAAACAAGACACAATTTGGTGACAAAGGTGCTCACTTATGAAAGGACTTCTCAAAATTTTAGCTTAGACGTGCTTTGCCTTCAGAAAACTTAAATGTAGAAAATCCAAAATAATTTACCTGTTCTTTCAAAACTAATTTATTAGGCAAGTGATATTTGATCTGAATATACAAGATGAAGAAATTCTATCCTAGGAGTCAACAGACCAGACAAGTGGTCTTAAAACTTTTTTTCATTGTGAAGCACTAAAGTCTCCCACCATTTATTTGTTATCTATCTATCTATCTATCTATCTCTACCATCTATCATATATCTATCACATACCACTGTGGTGGAATATTTTGATCTTATACAATGTATTCTATACCAAAATAGAGAACTAAGAAGACAAAAAATACACACAAATGGAACTTCCAATATTTTCTTCCCTAATATATAATCTTGCATACCTCTTGGACTATGAGCAACCCACTTTGGAAATCACTGTCCCCAAAGGACACAAAGGTGTGTGAACGGATAACATAAGGCACAGAGACTGCAGCAACCCATCCACTGGGGAAACTAGTAAGACTTTGCAGAAGGAGTAGATTGGAGTAGATATAAACTAGGTCTTTGAAGAATGGATAGGGTACAAAACAGATAATGCAGGAGGTGATAATATGAGTCTGCCCCTCATGACAAATGACTTGTTTTTGACATCAGTGTTTTACATATTCATTTGTTTATCTAACAACATTAAACCCTTTATTCCATCAAAATCCAGTGTGGAAGCCCAATGTATCATATAAATACAAGTAGAATTTCTCTGGCTGATTGGGAGGTGGGGTTCAGAGAAACTACCTCCTCAATGCTGAGAGATGTCTGTGTGACTTAGAACTAGGGAGCGTGATATCAAAAGCCAGTTTTAGACAAAAGATTTTCTTCAATAACGAGTTTCTCTACTATACTCTTACAAATTTTGAAAAATAGAATTGTGATTTAAATTTTGGGAAAATTAAACAATCAGTTTGTATGCTTTGAATATGTGTGTGTGTGTGTGTGTGTGTGTGTGTGTGTTTTGTGGTTAGTTACTTATCACACATGAGCGGACAGTCTAAATGCCAAGCTTCAGTTGTCTGTCATCATCCACTAGAAGCTGAGATTTCTAAACAGAAGAAATATACTGACAGTAGAGATTCATAACTTAGAAGTATATCTGATTTGGTAAAGTATTTTTCTTTTCTGCTCAAAAGGACAAGAGGAAA
This sequence comes from Panthera onca, assembly GCF_046562875.1. Classification (NCBI taxonomy): domain Eukaryota; kingdom Metazoa; phylum Chordata; class Mammalia; order Carnivora; family Felidae; genus Panthera; species Panthera onca. Next base: position 48,489,180 of record NC_138350.1, read on the forward strand.
CAGAGTAATAACTATATTTCACAAGAATCTATTCATTTAAAAAACATTTACTGAACTCACTCTAAACGTCAATGGACTCAATGCTCCAATCAAAAGACATAGAGTAACAGAATGGATAAGAAACCAAGACTCATCTATATGCTGTTTACAAGAGACCCACTTTAGACCTAAAGACACCTACAGATTGAAAACAAGAGGATGGAGAACCATCTATCATGCTAATGGTCAACAAAAGAAAGCTGGAGTAGCCATACTTACATCAGACAATCTAGACTTTAAAGTAAAGATTGTATCAAGAGATGCAAAAGGGCATTATGTCATAATCAAGGGGTCTATAGACCAAGACCTAACAATTGTAAACATTTATGCACCAAATGTGAAAGTACCCAAATATATAAATCAATTAATCACAAATATCAAGAAACTCATCGATAGTAATACCATAATAGTAGGAGACTTCAACACCCCACTCACAGCAATGGACAGATCATCTCATCAAAAAATCAACAGGGAATCAATGGCTTTGAATGACACATTGGACCAGATGGACTTAACAGACATATTCAGAACATTTCATCCTAAAGCAGCAGAATATACATTCTTCTCCAGTGCACATGGAACGTTCTCCAGAATAGACCATATACTGGGACACAAATCAGCCCTAAATAACTACAAAAAGGTCGAGATCAGGGGCACCTGGGTGGCTCAGTCGGTTGAGCATCCAACTTCGGCTCAGGTCATGATCTCACGGTCTGTGGCTTTGAGCCCCGCGTTGGGCTCTGTGCTGACAGCTCAGAGCCTGGAGCCTGCTTCCGATCTTGTGTCTCCCTCTCTCTCTGCCCCTCCCCCACTCTCACTTTGTCTCACTCTGTCTCTCAAAAATAAATAAATGTGAAAAAAAAAAGAACTTAGAAAAAGATCGAGATCATACCATGCATATTTTCAGACCACAATGCTATGAAACTCGAAATCAACCACAAGAAAACATTTGGAAAGGTAACAAATACTTGGAGACTGAAGAACATCCTACTAAAGAATGAATGGGCTAACCAAGTAGTTAAAGAAGAAATTAAAAAGTATATGAAAGTCAATGAAAATGATAGCACCACAACCCAAAACCTCTGGGACACAGCAAAGGCGGTCATAAGAGGAAATTATATAGCAATCCAGGCCTTCCTAAAGAAGGAAGATCTCAGATATACAACCTAACCTTACGCCTTAAGGAGCTGGAAAAAGAACAGCAAATAAAACCCCAAACCAGCCGAGACAGGAAATAATCAAGATTAGAACAGAAATTAATGCTATCGAAACCAAAAAACCAGTAGAACAGATCAATGAAACCAGAGGCTGGTTCTTTGAAAGAATTAACAAAATTGATAAACCACTAGCCAGTTTGATCAAGAAGAAAAAGGAAAGGACCCAAATAAGTAAAATCAAGAATGAAAGAGGAGAGATCACAACCAACACAACAGAAATAAAAACAATAATAAGAGAATATTATGAGCAATTATATGCCAACAAAATGGGCAATCTGGAAGAAATGGGCAAATTCCTAGAAACATATACACTACCAAAACTGAAACAGGAAGAAATAGAAAATTTGAACAGACCCATAACCAGTAAGGAAATCGAATTAGTAATCAAAAATCTGCCAAAAAACAAGAGTCCAGGGCCAGATGGCTTTCCAGGGGAATTCTACCAAACATTTAAGGAAGAGTTAACACCTATTCTCTTGAAACTGTTCCAAAAAATAGAAACGGAAGGAAAACTTCCAAACTCTTTCTATGAAGCCAGCATTACCTTGATCCCAAAACCAGAAAAAGACCCACTAAAAAGAAGTATAGACCAATTACCCTGGTGAACATGGATGCAAAAATCCTCAACAAGATATTAGCCAACCAGATCCAACAATACATTAAAAAAGTTATTCACCACGACCAAGTGAGATTTATACCTGGGATGCAGGGCTAGTTCAATATCCGCAAAACAATTAACATGATTCATCACATCAATAAAAGAAAGGACAAGGAACATATGATCCTCTCAATAGATGCAGAGAAAGCATTTGACAAAATACAGCATCGTTTCTTGATAAAAACCCTCAAGAAAGTAGGGATAGAAAGATCATACCTCGGGATGATAAAAGCCACATACGAGCGACTCAACGCTAATATCATCTTCAATGGGGAAAAACTGAGAGCTTTCTCCCTAAGGTCAAGAACGAGACAGGGATGTTCACTCTTGCCACTGTTATTCAACATAGTATTGGAAGTCTTAGCCTCTGTAATCAGACAACAAAAAGAAATAAAAGGCATCCAAATCAGCCAGAAGGAGGTCAAACTTTCACTCTTCTCAGATGACATGATACTCTATATGGAAAACCCAGACGATTCCACCAAAAAACTGCTAGAATTGATTCATGAATTCAGCAAAGTTGCAGGATATAAAATCAATGCACGGAAATCGGTTGCATTTCTGTACACCAACAATGAAGCGACAGAAAGAGAAACCAAGGAATGGATCCCATTTACAGTTGCACCAAAAACCATAAAATACCTAGGAATAAATCTAACCAAAGAGGTGAAAAATCTATACACTGAAAACTATAGAAAGCTTATGAAAGAAACCGAAGAAGACACAAAGAAACGGAAAAAGATTCCATGCTCCTGGATAGGAAGAACAAATATTGTTAAAATGTTGATACTACCCAAAGCAATCTACATACTCAATGCAATCCCTATGAAAGTAACACCGGCATTCTTCACAGAGCTAGAACAAATAATCCTAAAATTTTTATGGAACCAGAAAAGACCCCGAATAGCCAAAGCAATCTTGAAAAGGAAAACCAAAGCAGGAGGCATCACAATCCCAGACTTCAAGCTATACTTCAAAGCTGTAATCATCAAGACAGTATGGTACTGGCAGAAGAAAAGACACTCAGATCAATGGAATAGAATAGAGAAGCCAGAAATCGACCCACAAATGTATGGGCAACTAATCTTTGACAAAGCAGGAAAGAATATCCAATGGAGTAAAGACAGTCTCTTTAGCAAGTGGTGGTGGGAAAACTGGACAGCGACATGCAGAAGAATGAACCTGGACCACTTTCTTACACCATACACAAAAATAAACTCAAAACGGATGAAAGACCTAAATGCAAGACAGGAAGCCATCAAAATCCTCGAGGAGAAAGCAGGCAAAAACCTCTTTGATCTTGCCTGCAGCAATTTCTTACTCAACACGTCTCCGGAGGCAAGGGGAAAAAAAGCAAAAATGAACTACTGGGACCTCAACAAAATAAAAAGCTTCTGCACAGCAAAGGAAACAATCAGCAAAACTAAAAGGCAATCGACAGGATGGGAGAAGATATTTGCAAATGACATATCAGATAAAGGGTTAGTATCCAAAATCTACAAAGAACTTATCAAACTCAACACCCAAAACACAAATAATCCAGTGAAGAAATGGGCAAAGGACATGAATAGACACTTCTCCAAAGAAGACATCCAGATGGCCAACCGACACATGAAAAAATGTTCAACATCACTCATCATCAGGGAAATACAAATCAAAACCACAATGAGATACCACCTTACACCTGTCAGAATGGCTAACATTAACAACTCAGGCAACAACAGATGTTGGCAAGGATGAGGAGAAAGAGAATCTCTTTTGCATTGTTGGTGGGAATGCACGCTGGTGCAGCCACTCTGGAAAACAGTATGGAGGTTTCTCAAAAAACTAAAAATAGAACTACCCTACAACCCAGCAATTGCACTACTAGGCATTTACCCAAGGGATACGGGTATGCTGTTTTGAAGGGACACATGCACCCCCATGTTTATAGCAGCACTATCAACAATAGCCAAAGTATGGAAAAAGCCCAAATGTCCATTGATGGATGAATGGATAAAGAAAATATGGTATGTATATATACAATGGAGTATTACTCAGCAGTCAAAAAGAATGAAATCTTGCCATTTGCAACTACGTGGATGGAACTGGAGGGTATTATGATAAGTGAAATTAGAGAAAGACAAAAATCATATGACTTCACTCATATGAGGGCTTCAAGAGACAAAACAGATGAACATAAGGGAAGGGAAACAAAAATAATATAAAAACAGGGAGGGGGACAAAACAAAAGAGACTCATAAATATGGAGAACAAACTGAGGGTTCCTGGAGGGGTTGTGGGAGGGGGGATGGGCTAAATGGGTAAGGGGTACTAAGGAATCTACTCCTAAAATCATTGCTTCACTATATACTAACTAATTTGGATGTAAATTTTAAAAAATAAAAAATAAAATTAAATAAATAAATAAAAAAACATTTACTGAATGCCTGCTCTGTGCCTGACCCTGTGTTGGGTACTATGAAAAAATCTGAAACTTCACTGGGATCCAGTGGAAGGAAGTAGGCAAATACATTAGAGGGGCAGATAAAACACAAACATATCAAACTTAGCAATATGTAATTGCTAAAATAATATCACAAATTTCTAAAAAATTGTATTTCATAGTGGTAGTGGTAGTAGCAGCTTTGACAAGACAGAACTGGATTGTTCAGGATCCCATTTGAGACCAGAGCTGCTTAGGATAGAGCTTTGTACTGGGTAAAAACATCAACACAACATGGGGGGGGGGGGGGATGCATTCTCTTCCACCAAGGTAGGGGGTGGTATGGAATCAGAAGCAGGTAATCCTAGTATTACACTGAAAGACAACAAAACATTTGCCAGGCACACGAGGGGCTAAGGTCATTCCAAGCAGAAGAGAAAGTGTGAGCAAAGGCATGGAATCATGAGATGGCAGTCCAGTCTCTGGCCAAACATTTACAGAGCCTTGGTGCCAATTACAGAATGCTGCTTCCTGTGGAAAGACACAGTTTTAAAAAGATTCCCCTTGGGACTGACAAAATAAAGACAAGGTACTTGTTTTGGGTGGAAGACTTAGAAAAAGTTGCTCCTTCCTTTGAGCTAATTCAGCCCTGGGGCCAGGGCCCACAGCTTGGAAACAATGAAGTGAGTTTTTAATTCCCATTCACTCTGCAGGTCACAAATTGCAGAACTCTATCTGGAGGCCTGCATCATTCTTCATGTTTTTCAGTCCATCCCTCACTGGGAGTCTGCAATTGCCTTACTATTTCCTTTATTCCACCCATGTCTCTCGGCAATCCACCCGCTACAGAGTGCCGGATGATCTTCTGAGTACAAATTTGACCATATCTCTTTCCGTGCTTCTTCTTTGACTATTGTAGTGGTTTTTAGACCTATGGTTAGACCCAACACTACCTTTTATAACAAATGTTGTGGCCAGGTGTTTGTAAACAATGCAGCAATTGTTTCCTTCCCTTCCTGTACTAGCCCCTCCCAAAAGATGGAATTTATTTTCCCATCCTTTGAATCTGGAAATTTCTGTGACTTGTTTTGTCAATGGAATGCAGGAAGAGTGACAATGTGACAGTTTTGAGTCTAGGCTGGCTCGACTAAAATCTCTTGCCTCTGCCATATGACCATGTCTGGGCTAGCCTATGGGAGGATGAGACACACATGGACCAAAGTGAGATAGTCCAGTTGTCTCAACCGAGACTCTAGACATGGGAGAAAGTCCAGTCAATATTGGCAAAGCCTACCGCCTGACCTCTGCACGTGTCTACAGAATCATGAGGAAGTTCAGTCTAAATTATAAACGCACAGAGCTGGTAAGTTGGGTGGTGGTCGGGTGACATTATGAAATTTTGGGGGTGGTTTATTATGCAGCAATAGCTAACTGATACAATTATCTTGAAATGAAATGCACATATGGTAAAACTTACATGCACATGTAATTTCAAAAATTTAATTAAATGTCCTAATTATCACCAAAAAGAACCAAAGGGCAATAATTTATAATAAAACAATACAAACTTGAATACGTAAGTCTTCCTAGGAAAGACTACCAAAAGGGAATAATGAAGAGTAGCAAGAGGGTTGAACCAATACCTAGAACACTGAATGTATCAGCAATAATCCCAGATTGATGCACACTATGTATTAGTGTTCCAAATGAGCAAATCAGCAGTTGGTGACATAGTTTTTCAAAGGAATTCTCTTGGTCAAGTTCTGAGCAAAATTTTAAAAAGCTTTCCCTTGGTTTACAGGGTAATTCTTTTCTGGAAAATCTGGTGTCTCTTAAAATAACAATAATTTCTTTGTTTATGTCTCAAATAGAGTAAGGGTCTATGATCACCTAATTATAAACATGACTTCAAGAACGTCCAGTAGGATTTGAGGAAACCACGTGCAACTGGGGGCAGTTCTTCGTTGGGTAGAACTGACTTGTACATTCAATGATGTCTAACAGTATTGGCTTCGATCCACTAAATGCCAGAGACCCTCAATTTTTGTAACAAGAAACTATCCTCACAATCTTTCAGAAATTCTTCCTAGGACGGCCTGCAGCCTCTGATGGAATCACTGCTCTGTTGAATAAAGTGTTAGATCCCATTGTTGTTGGACATACTGTGTTACATTACAGTACCCTGCATTAGTCTGTTTAGAGGCAACAAAAATGAAGCTCTTTGCACTCATTGGCCATCTTGGAATTCCTAGAAGCTAAGAAGTGGATGTGATATAGAAATGCAACACATTACAGTGAACACAGAAAAGCAAATGTTCTGTCTTCCTAGGAGAAGTGTTAGGGAGTTATACAATATTAATGACTGTGTAAATATATAAAATATGAAGTCGGCTCAGGGCAGTAACGTCAGGTGGGAGGAGAAGTCAAATGGCAAAAAAGGAAAAACCAATTTCTTTCTGAAATGAAATTGAAATTTAATTGAAATTTAACTTATTTTAAACAAGCTAATTAATTTAATTTAAGTTAAATTGAAATTACAATTAACTTATCTATTGTAACTCAACCATGCGGGTTGACTAACGGATAGATGTCTTATGATCTGATTTAGCTTTAAATAAGTAGAAAAATTAACATAATTCATCCTGAAAATAATTTTGAAATAATAATTTTGAGAAAACTGACATCTGAAGTAACATTTGTTGTTTGTGAGAATAAAAAGTTTATTTAAAGGTTGAGGGCAGAGTTGGGTGCTAAGAATGGCTTATTGAAACCAAGGCTCTAGAGTAATCTGCATAACAATTACACTAATCATTTTCCTACCAGAAAAAATTGATGATGTGTAGACTTTCCTGACCACATGGTGAGTCAGGGGAACAAGGAACCAAATTCATGATTCCCAGTCCCAGACTAACATGTCATTATTCAAGAAGACCTACATCTACCACTCATGGGAGGTTAGCCCAAAGCTCACAATCTAGGTCGGTGGGTGAAGTGTTTCAATTTACAGGATGAAATGATGGGCACGGACCTGGTAAATTGTACTTGCAATTATTTCCTTAATTATAACTGCAGGGTAATTTCCGTAGATAGGGTGCATAATATAGGAAGATTTTTTTTCCCTTCACATTAAGGAGTAGGGCGATTGAAGGTCTCTCATCTTTGCTGTAAGGTGTTGCTGAGATATCTAATATCCCTTAAATACAGCACTTAATGATTTTACGTAGTTTACAACTTCTTCACATGACAACCCCAAAAAATGATGAATTCTGAAAAGAACATCAATTAAACTGGTTTTGCAGTGTCCTGTGGACAAAAGCAAGCTTTCTTACCACACCTTCCTCTTTTTAATGTGTGGTTTTGGTCTTCTATATAACACCACGAAATAGGTTTTCCTGCTGGTTTGTGTCCTGTAAAAACGTGTTTTTTGCTCTTTTGTTTTTCTCCCCATTTACTTGATCAGTGTGAAAAACTATCTTCCTCTGGCCTCAGATCACACGCTATGACCACCAAGTTTAGGTAAAGCAGATCCTGGAAACACATTTTATTGATTTCTTAAGGATATAGTGATGCAAGCGTCTGAAAAAGGAACAAACAAACAAACAAACCCCAAACCAAAAAAACCCTACAAAATAGGAATAAAAACCCAAACCGGAACGCAATGTTGCAGCTAATGACAACAAAGAACAATAAAGTGAAAGAACAGAGCTGGGCACAGTGGGAAGAAATGAAATGAAAGACAGTTCAGTAAAAACAAAGACCATATAACTGAGGAAAAGAGGGGGCAGGACGGATGTCCTCAGGGAAAAAAGGCAGGAAGGGACAAGAACAGTGAGAAAGATGCTCAGAGGAAGCAAAGAAAGGGACTTGGCAGGAGGAAGGATTTTGTCTCCCCTGTTCTCTTCTTCCTTTATTATTATTATTATTAATTACTACTACTATTATTATTTTCTTCTTAGCATCTCATTTGTGCTTCCAGTGGTGAAATACAGGAGAGAGAAGACAGGACTTCTGACTCTAGTACTGTGCACACTTTAAATGCTCCTTCTCCAATCAACCTGGCACCTAAAAATAGTCGATCAGAAGACATCCTGAATCTTATGTCTATACACACAAGTATTTTATCCTCCCTTGAAAAGATACATGCCAGTAATTGCTTTATTTCAGAAAACACTTTTGGCAATGCTGATTTTATATCCCTAAGTGCCCCCTAGTGACAAGGTCCAACTTCAAAATCTCTTTTGCAAGTAATTTTGTTCTAAATGTTTCCTTTTCCCAGTACAAATGTGGCCATCTCGGGGACAAAGCATCCAACTTATTATCAGTTTATTTTAATTAGGCAAGAGGAAAGTTTCTTGTCTAAGAAACTTTCTAAGGAAAGTATAATGTCTTCTTATAAGACATTATAACAGTGAGTTACTATTTTTCTCTATAAATTAATTTATTATTGAAGAAATCTATAGTCTCCTATTATAAGAGCAAGTTTCCTTCAGTTGTACCATTACAAAATAAACTATTTGGGAATGTGATCAGTCATATCCCCCTCTTCCTCTGTGAAGTTGTATTAAGACTCAAATCCTGACATAGTTTCTTTCCATTCATCTTGTGAAACAATAAAATAGCATAGACACAGACATGACACTCTACAATTCTTTCCGAGTTATAATTTCTTCTGATCACTTCTGATATTTCTAGGAACTTAGTATGGTAGGTAAAAGGCAAAATGTCGTAATCATAAAATTTAGGCTTGAATATTGAGTTAGTAACTTTTTATAGGATATGAGGTATGTTACATAATTTCTTGAAGTGTGAATGTTATATCTGTAAAATGGGAGTGATAATAAAAGACTGTTGTGGGGGATTAAATACGATATTACATGTTAAGCTCTTAACAACCTACTTGCATATATTTAGGGCTTAATAAATGTTAATCACTGTGATGATGCGCAGTTCAATGTTTGATGTAAGCCAATTCTGTGTATTTTCTTCTCTCTTTGAAAATATTTGATAGAATTAGGGACACCTGGGTGGCTCAGTCGGTTAAGCATCCCACTCTTGGTTTCGGCTCAGGTCATGATCTCACGGTTCATGAATTTGAGTCCTGTGTCGGGCTCCGCGCTGACAGCAAGGAGCCTGCCTGGGATTCTCTCTCTCTGCCCCTCCTCTGCTTTCTCTGTCTCTCAAAATAAATAAACACTTAAAAATTTTTAAAAAGTATTTGGTAGGATCAGTCTCAATACTCTGAAGCAGAGTCATCAAGACCTTTAAACAGACTGTGGACCATATTTACTTCCAATCTAAGCTATTTTTAGATTCTCTTTGGAACCTAAGTGCTCAAGAACTTAACTAGAACATCCAACAAATCCAGTTGTGTTGTACCATATTTAACAAATTGTCTGAATAAAACATGCAAATGGGAGATATTAAAACTTTTCTTATATCCATTTATCATTTACAGATTCTTAAACATACTCTCATTTTATTGAGGAAACTAAGGCACAAAGAGGTACATCAATTGGAGAAAAATGGGGGAAGGGACAGCTCTGGAGGGGAAGTATTGGAATCTTCTGGGGGGAGTGATTTTCCCAGATACACACTCCCATGCTCCTTTAGAGGCATAAGATGCTTAAGAATATGCAGCCCCAGAGGCACTATTATTGATGGACATACGTTGAATTCCTCAGCCACTTCTGGAATGGAAATAAGGTTAGTAACCGATCTTGATTAAGAACTCCAGTCAATTATGCTTATATTTATTTATATTTCTATAGCTACATAAGAGAAATTGCTTGTAATTCTTGCTTTAGAATTTTTAGCTTCAAATTCTCCTGGTTTTCCTCACTTGTACTCCCTATACTACCCTAGTCCTATTTCTGTCACCTATTTACAGACCTAGTTAAAAGGAAAACTGATTAGCATGAAGTTAAAAGGATCAGTGTGCAATTGGAATTTTCTCTCTGATGTAATCAGAATAATAGAAAGACTTTAGCCAGTGCCCTCAAGAGAATGAGGTTAGCTGCTCTAGGCTTTATTAATTTTTCTTATTTTTTTTGGCCAGGATCAAATATTCATTGATGAATCTATTTTCAGAGATCTCTAAACCTTACACCTCAGGCATGGGGAGGGTATGTTATATTCGCAGAACTCAATTTCAATGAATTTGGGGCAAGTAAGTACTTTCTGTGTTCTGAAAACCTCTAGCAATACACGGATCGTGAACTGAGTTTAAAGTAGTATCCCCTGCCATATAAATTTTTATTGTCATTCTCTTTGGCCTGTTTTATCATTTAATTTTCATTCACTTGATTTCAGTTATGGTTGAAATCCAAAGATCTGTAGTTCTCTGTCCTCACAGTGTCCCAGTGTGTCACATAAACAGTGGTAACAATTGTTTCTAAAAACTATTTCCCATCTCCAGGTGCAGGTCTATTCTTTTGTACTAAAATTTGTTACCCCCCTCCTCCCCTTTTCAGATTCAAGTAATTTATGTGATTTACTTCTGAGTCTTCTTGGGATTGCTGCAATTTTAGAAGTTAGTTCTGCTCAACATACAAAGGTTCACGGAACAGCCTAATCTCACTGATCTGGACCGAGTCAGACCAGCAAAGCCAAGTTGTCTGAGCAACTTCAGGGCTGGTGACCAGACACTGGTGAATGAGCAGGACTCCTGAGTAGGCAGACTTGTCATGACAATATCAAGCATGGCCTGAAAGTAGGTGAGAGGGCACAGAATGTTTTCAATACTCCAGTCTACACGAGTGTGTGTGTGTGTGTGTGTGTGTGTATTCCCATTTATTCCATGGAGTTCACCTCAACCTCTTAAATCTTAAAATTTCAAGTCCAATATAAACATTCCATACCTTGGTATCAAAGTCACAGTGAGAAGCGGATTTTAGTTTCTTGCATCCTAATGGGAGTCCTTGACAATATGTTACCTCTGGACTTAGGTATTTCCTTCAATTATGTCATGAAATGGCTGCCTCTTGCTAAAGAGTACTTTGGGCATCAGAGAATATGTGAAGGAAATACATCTTTTAATGTGGGTGCCCTCTCACAAGGAAGGCACAGGCCTCTTGCATTTAAGCATGACCTTGCCTTGGAGAGATGATGGAACCTTGGCAGATTCACATGACCTTCTTGAGATACTACTCCTCAGTAGCTGGCTATTTCTTTGATTTAATCACATACTTGATTTGCCCCAAAGATGATGCTGGTTTAAAAAAGAAAAGTATATAATTTTTTATTTAGTAAATACATCATACTTGTCATGTAGTTGACATTCCATAAATTATACTTAGATGAAAAAATGAATGAATGAATGATTCTTTGTGCACTACCAATTGTGTGTATATATTTTCGTGTTTAATCCATTTGCTCAAAGCACAGTATTATAGAGGCCACAGCTTAGGTTCTATTTCCATATAGGCCCTTTTGTTTTGCTTTGTTCTATGATGATCAGCTCTGCTTCTATGTGGTCTTGTGCCCATATCCTATTAAATGTAAAAGCGGTCCTATAAAAGTGTGTGGACTTTTGAAAAAAACCATCATTCCTGCAAAATCTAAATCAGGATAACACATCTATACATCTATTTATTTTGGGAGTTACTAATCCCATAAAGCTAGGAGAGTCAGAAGCAGAAATAATCGAAATTCAACTGTGGGTAGAGGCATCTAGGTTTTTGAGATGTACTTTTGGCTACTTACAACTAAAACCATGTTTAAAGTAGAACTGAAAAACGTGGAAGATGAATGAGGTCAAAGTTCACATTTATAATATTGAAGATGAACTTCTCAACCTGCACCACGTCTGTGAAAAGGAATATAGGGACCAGCAGAACTCATGAAGGGCACCCACTAAGAAGTGTTGGTTATAAGACCAGATACTAAGTCATATACGCCATTGAGAATGTAAACAAATGGAAGTAAAACGCTTTGATATTCACTGTGAGAATAATACAATGTATTAATGGTTTTGAATTCCACTTGTATTATTTATTATTCTTTTAGTCCCTCTTTGTAGTTTAGAAAAAAGTAGAGGGCAAACAGTCTCAAAGAGAATTAGGTTAAGACTAGGACCAAAATAGAACCAAAGCTGTTGCTAGTTTTTACTCAGATTTTTCCTTACAGGATGGGAAACCTATATAAGATAAACTTGAAGTGATTGGAAAGGAGATTTTAGAAGAGAGAAAGAAAAAACGCTTCATAGTTCATTCATTCATTCAACGAGAATTTTGAGGCCTACTATGTGCTAGAAATATGCTAGTTGCTGGAGGTTCAGGAATGAAAATAGTCTGATCGGGAAGAGATGTTAAACATAATTACTCAAATAAGTATATGATTACAATTGTGGTAACTGATATAATGAGTAAAGGGTGTTAAGTTAGCAAAGAGCAGGGAGAGCAAATCTAGTCTGGAGGAGTTGGGAAGATTAGAGAATTTTCTGGAGGAAGTGATATTTAATCTGAACCCCAAGACAAAGCATGGAGTTGGGGGGAGATAGGTGGAATGAGGTGGGGAGAGAATCTCAGGGAATCCAGCAGGAGCCTCTGTGTTCAAGCTGCTGAGAGAAGCTCAGTACAACAGAAAGGTGAATGAGTCAGGTGATGGCAACAGGTAGTAGGGAGAGAGAAAGGTCAAGGGGGAAAAGGCACATGCAATCATGGAAAGAAATATTCAATTTTCCCCTGAAACATTTCAATCTATGGAGTGACACATTCAGATCTGCATTTGATAAAACTCATTCTGGCTCTGACAAGGGCAGTGGAATAGAGAGGAACCAAAGTGGATATGGGGAGAGTAGTTAGGGAGCTGTTTCTATGGCCAGTGAGAGATGGTGGTGGGTGGAGAAGTACAGAAAGAGAGAGCATGATAGACATTTTGGAGCTAAAATGGTGAAGACTTGATAACTAAATATGTGAGCTACAGAAGAGGGAAAGTGTAAGTTCCATGTTTCCAACAGGAGCAATTAGGTGACATTTACTGAGATGGAGAATGTTGGAGGAGGTGCAGGCTCGAGGGAGGCATAGTAATGGCACACCCATAGGCAGTTGGTTACATGGCTCTGAAGTTCTGAACATAGCACGTGGAGAGGAGAGGCTGGTCTATAGGGGTGGATGAAATCATTGGGGAAAGAGTGTAGACCACAAAGCAGAGTGGAGCTAGGGCTACCCTAAAAATCTATTGTGTACAATTCAGATGGGAGAAGACAGCTCCTTAAAGGGATAGAAAAGGAATAATCAGAGAGGGAGGCAGTTCAAGAAGGAAAGAGTAATAAGATGAAGACAGGTCAAGTCAGATGGACCACGAAGTGTCTTTTGAATTTAACGACACAGAGATCATTAGCAAGAGCAAGCCAGTGGAGTGGTTGCGACTGAAGTCAGATTGGTGTGAACAGGAAGTGAACGGGTGGGGTGTTATGTAGATAACTCTTCTGAGATGCTTGGCTCAGGGAAGAAACTTGTTTTGTTTTTTTTTTTTTTAAGGAGAAAATAGAGCATTGTGAATACCGACAGAAAGAAGCCATAGAGAGGAAGAGGTTGAATATCTAGGAGGAAAAGTGAGTAACCCATTCAGGGAGGTCCACGGGAGGGCGGAATAAATGGGACCCAGGGCACAGGTGCAACAACTCACCACTAATCCGCTCCCTTCACTGGAACAGAAAGGGAGGGGCGGAAGATGGGAAGAGAAGCAAACTGCTTTCCGGATTTGGTGTAGGTATTTGAGATGGTTCTCAGCGAATGGCTTCCGTTACGCTCCCTGAAACATGCAGCAATGTCCTCCACTCAGGAGGAGAGGCGTGCCAGATGGAGTTTGGGGGATGAAATTTCAAACCAGAGGTAGTATGAGATGATTATTTCAGAGAACGATCTAGCTAGGGAATGAATTTTTGGAATGATCGAAGGGTCCTTTAACAACACTCAGTCAGAAATGTGAGTATCAGATATGAATCCTAAAAACATATTGTCCCCCCACTTCTACTTGTCCCTCTTAAACATGTATTAAAAGCAATCCTTTTAAATGTACTTCTGTGCATACTTTGTAATTCTCCACAACTTAATAAATCTTTCCTCTTTGAAACAGCACGTTTGGAGCAGAAATTTCTTCAAACGGAAAACAGCTAATTGCAAAAAGTGGAAATTAATTGCAGAAAAGGTGTTCAATAAATTCCTTGCCAGGCCAGGAGGCTTGCCTTCATTCAGCCTCTCGCCAGCCTGTGCTCCTGGATCCATGCCTGCCCCTAGGTCCCTTCCTTGCTCTCTCATTCTCCAGCATCCAGCATAGTGCTGGGCTCACAGTAAGTATTCCATAATATTGGTATTTCTAATTGTATCTCTTATGCTCCCATGAAGAGACCAGATCTTTAATGGCCCTTCAGTCTTGAGGCATAGGGTTGTGACAGGCTTTCTGCTTGTTTGTTTTCTTCTTTGTCAAAAACACTGAAACACCAACTGGGAAATCAAGGGAATCACTTGCAAGCACTTTCTCCCTCTGTTCCTCTCTCTCACACAGACAGAAACATATCTCTGTAGTTTAGGAAAGTGTTTGCTTTAAACATCAAGAGAAGAAAGGAGAACGCGTTAGGTTCTACTTAATATTTTGTCACAATTTATGTGTATGTGTAACGCTGACTCAGTTGTGGACTCTCTTTCAAGACTTTAATGTTGAAAAGGATCTGAGAGACCATTTGATCTCCCCTCCAGCCTGGACTGCACTCCATTTTATGGACGAAAAACTTACAATGGTTAAGAATATGGCCTGAGGATACAATTCTGTGAATTGGTGGCCGCAGTGGTCTATGGATAGGGCACAGAACTGACTCCCAGGAAGGAGAGGAGGGGTTTGCACGTTCACTTTTTTCTTTGCCCACAGACTCTATAGAGCATGGTGTTCTGCCTGCATGATTGCTTAATGTATGCTGGATAATTTGAATTTGTTGTTCAGGATCCCTTAGTAACCAAATGAGCACAGATTTTTACACTAATGGAGGTGGACAGGGCATCATCAGACTAAGATCTAAGTTTTAGTATAATTTCCCTGCCTTCAGTTAGGAATTAAAATATTACAGAGAAATGGGTGAAATAATGCCAGTGAGTATGGTAATAAATTTCTGACATGTGGTATGCAATCTGTGAGGACATTCCTTCACTTGGTCCTGTACTTTGGGGAGTAATGGAGTGGAAAATTAAGTTAAATAAGCTTTTATTATTCTGTGGTTCTATTCAAAAGGCTACCATAAAATACCTCTAAAAACACACCTTCTGAAATGCAACTTCTGAAGTTCTTTCACAATTGAATTGTGAAAAAGCATTGTCTCCTTTCTGTTTTCCTTTTCCTTTCTTTTTGCCTTTGGTGGAATCAAATCTATGGTAACTTACTTTGGGTTGCATCAGAAATACACAGTTAGTACCATAAACCTCCCAGGCAAAACCTGAGAGCATGGGTTTAAATTAAACCAGCGAACATAACAAGGTAATACTTTTATTGTTTTCATTTATATCACCCTTTAACCTCAGATTTCTGTGCAGGGTTCTATGTCTTAGAGATTACGGATTATTTCTGTGGCTGCTAGGTTCTATACCTATAATTATATCATATTCAGTAATCAATTTCATTTATAACATGTCTAGAGATACATAATTTTCTTCTTTTCATATGAAGTAAATTTATCTACGATCATAAATGATACCTGACAGCTGAAAGCAGGACCTAGTATCCTTGGCTTTAGCCCAGGGATATAAGTCTATAATGTTTCTTCTCATTTCAACTGTCCTGTTTCAGAGTATTATGATTTTAGCAACATATGCAAAAAGGAGCCCCTCTCTCCTTGAGCACTTGACAATGTAAGTTACTGAGTGTGTATGAATGTTATACAACTTGAAGTAATTGTAAAGGTCATTCAAGACAGATGTTCTCTTAGGATCAGTTGGTATAATCCTGTGTTCCAGAGACACAGGGAAGGTGGAATGGGAGGAGTGTGAGGTTTGGGGTCCCACAGCCTCAAATCTGTATCCTAACTCCACACCTTCTACCTCTAGGGCTGTGGACAAGAAAAGTGATTCCCTTGAACATCGGGTTTCACATCTACAACACACCCAGTCACCTGAATAGCAGTGTTCTCAACATAGCATGCAAGGAGCACTTATAGGACAGCACATTTAAAAAAAATGTTTATTTTCAAGTGAGGGGGAGAGAGAGAGAGAGAGAGAGCAGGGGAGGGGCAGAGAGAGGGAGAGGGAGAGAATCCCAAGCAGGCTCCACACTGTCAGGGCAGAGCCTGATGTAGTGCTCGATCTCAAGAACTGTGAGATCATGACCTGAGCCAAAATCATGAGTCAGATGCTTAACTGACTGAGCCATCTAGGTGCCCCTAGAATAGTGCATTTTTTATACTTGTGTCTTTAAACACTTCTCTCTGTTCATTATAGAATGGTCAACACATCCATTTAAACAAACAAGCAAACAAACAGGCAGACAATTCCCCTTCCCTCCCCAAACCCCAATTCTTAATATATTATCATTTTATAGAGGAATGGAGGTTTGGAGAGGTTAAACAACATGTCCAGGACCTACAAAAGGTCAAGGCTTGAGCCCCTTTATATCTGATTCCAGAGTCCAAAGTCTTATAGTGTTCAAGGGAGGGCAATGGAGCCAGAGTCAAGCACAAAGCCTCAGAAGGAAGGCTGATGGTGGGAAAATATGAAGTAGACCAAAATGTTGTCCATCTTTCCCTCATGTATCAGGCAATTAATCCAGAAGCAGATGGTAATTAGGCATCTGATGTGGGAAGGGCAGGGAATCAATCATACAACGTTCACGGTACAGTCCCTTGACTCATCCAGGAAGCCGGGAGGCTGAACAACTGAGGGACAATTAAATTCCAAACTGCTCAGCACTTCATGGCATTACTACAGATAAGTGAGAAACCATTGTGGATGGCAATCATCAGGAAAGCTTCATGGAATCCTGCCACCGAAGTGGTAAGGACTTGGGTCTTACCTAGGAGAACACACACGGCAGAGAGTGTTTTATGGTGTAGCATAAACATGCTGAAAACTTCATAGATTTTGGAATGCAAAGCCACAAGAAGTCTGGCATGAGTGGAAGGGAGGGCATGGGATGCAGATAGAACTTGGAAAGCCAGGCTCTGATCATGAAAACTTTGAGGGCCATTCTCAGGCAGTGAAAGAACATGACAAGGGCAGTTCTGTGTGACGCCCATAACTGAGGGGCAACCTGGGGGTTAGCAAAGTGGAGGTGGCCACAGTTGGGAAATCCAACTGGAAGAGAACAGCCATCCAGGGGAGGGGGAGAAAGGTGGACTCTAGTGCAGGGGTGGAAACAGACAAGGGAGAGCCTTCATGTAGAAAGACAAAGAAGTAAACTTGGGATGCATTTTAATCGGAATGGCTGAAATCACTGTCTATTATTTCTATTTCTCTTATTTAAATGTTTCCAAACTTTCAGTCTTGGGGAGATAAATAGGTTGTCTGGTGAGTGCCTCAGAAGGTTTCTCTGGGTTGCCAGGCTATGCGCTGGACTTGGGGCCTCTGCTGCCCATTTCCCTCATCAGGAGAGGCAGCCTATAGATCCAAATTCCCACAAGACAGAAAAAAGGGGGTATTCCCCCTCTCTTGGTGCACAGGTCCACATGTATATGGCTGTGTCTTGGCCCAACTTTTCTCCAGGATGCTGGTGGAATGGGGCACATACATTATCCCCACCTCTGATGCCACTGGAGGCATCCAAGCCCTCAAACCAGCAAATAGGTAAATACATTTATAGTTGTTAATTGTAATTTATATAATTCTTTACACTTTAAAGAATATTTGCAATGGAAATGGAAACAACAAAGAAACAAACAAAATCAGAACAGAGGCCTGGATCTCGGAGGTAAAGCAAGTTTCCACAAATCACACAGCTAGGGTGTAATGGGCTTAGAACTCTAGTCCAGGGCATATTTTTCAAGTTCAGAATCCAAAATAAAACAAAAAGCTGCAATGATCAATAAAATTTACCCTCAACCATTTTGGACATAGGGCTAAAAATTGTAGCTAGTGGCTATCTATCAAAGAATTGTATATTAAATTAGATCATATGCCCATGGAACTTTCTAGTGGGCAACATGTTAGGCTCTCCCTGTGGTATATAGGTAAACTCTGTAATACACCCCCGTCAAGCTAGAATAGTGGAGTCCTGGCTTATAAATCCAGTTCTTTCACTTGGGGTGGTATTCATAATTTCTCATTCCATGAATTTGTGCAGCATATAACACTTAGCAAGACTGTGCAACAGCTAATTTTCAGAGCATGTTACACATGCTGAATCTACTGTTCATTTCAAAGCTCTTTCACACACAATATTAGCACGTTCATGAATAACTTGTTTATCCTTCTAATATTAACTGAACAATTGTTAAGTATATCTTTAGACTTTGCTCATTTAGCATTAAAAAAGTTAGCAAAAATAATCACACAGACTTCTGGGGAAGATGGTGGAGTAGGAGGACTCTAAAATCACATCATCCTATGGATACTGCTAGGTAACATTCGCATAGAAGCAAATGACACCATATACCTAAAACATGGTGGGGGAGAGGAGTAAAGAATGGGTTCACACTTAAGCAACTATCAACAATATAGACTGCTATATGCAGAAGATGTTATACACAAAACTAACGGTAATCACAAGTCAAAAACCAGTATTAGATATGCAAAGAGTAAAGAGAAAAGAATCCAACTATATCACTAAAGTCAGCAAACCATGAAAGACAGAAAGAGAAAAAAGGATCAGAGAAAAACTACAAAATAACCAAAAAAACAAGTAACACAATGGCAATAAGTACATATCTAGCAATAATTACTTTGAGGGGTACCTGGGTGGCTCAGTTGGTTAAGCATCTGACTCTTGATTTCAGCTCAGGTAATGATCTCATGGTTTGTGAGATCGGGCCCTGTGTTGGGCTGTGCACTGACAGTACAGAGCCTGCTTGGGATTCTTTCTCTCCCTCTCTCTGCCCCTTCCTGGCTTGTGCACAGGGGTATGCACACTCCCTCTCTCTTTTTCAAAATAAATAAATAAATAAATAAATAAATAAATAAATGGATTACATGCTCCAGTCAAAAGACAAAGGGTGGAAGAGTGGATAAAAAAAAAACAAGACCTACCTATATGCTGCCTACAAGAGACTTATTTTAGACCTAAATACACCTATGTGTAAATGGATGTCAAAAGAAAGCAATACCTATATTGGACAAAATACACTTTAAAACAAAGACTGTAACGAGAGACAAAGAAGGACACTATATAATTATAAAAAGACAATCTAACAAGAAGATATAACAATTATAAATATTTATGCACTGACATGGGAGTACCTAAATACACAAAACAGTTAATAACAAACATAAAGGAACTAATCAATAACAATACATTAATAGTAGGGGATTTTAACACCCTACTTACATTGATGAACAGATCATCCAAACACAAAATCACAAGGAAACAGTAGCTTTGAGTGACACATTGGACCAGATGGACTGAACAGATATTTCAGAACACTCCATCCTAAAACAGCAGAATACACACTCTTTTCAAATGCACATCGAACAATCTCCAGATGAACCTCATATTAGGCCACAAAACAAGCCTCAAAAAATTAAAAAAGATTGAAGTTATACCATGCATCTTTTCTAATTACAATGCTATGAGACTAGAAATCAATCACAAGAAAAAACCTGAAAAGACCACAAATACATGGAAGTTAAATAACATGCTACAAAACAATGAATGGGTCAATCAAGAGATCAAAGAAATCCAAAAGTACATGTAAGGAAATGAAAGTGAAAACACAATTGCTCAAAACCACTGAGATACAGCAAAAGTAGTTCTAAGAGGGAAGTTTATAGCAATACAGACTTACCTCGAGAAGCAAGAAAAAATATCAAATAAACAACTTAACCTTACACCTAAAGGAGCTAGAAAAAGGACAACAAACAAAACCCAAAACCAGCATTAGGAAAGAAATAATAAAGATTAAAGCAGAAATAAATGATATAGAAACTAAAAAAACAATAGAACAGATCAATGAAAGCAGAAACTGAGTTTTTGAAAAGATTAACAAAATTGATAAACCTCTAGCCAGACTCATTAAAAAAAGAATGGACTCAAATAAACAAAAGTATAAATGAAAGCAGAGAAATAATAACCAACACCACAGAAATACAAATAACTGTAAGAGAATATTATGAAAAACTATATACTAACAAATTGGACAACCAAGAAGAAATGGTTAAATTCCTAGAAACATATAGTCTACTAAAACTGAAACAGGAAGAAATAGAAAATTTGAACATACTGATTATCAGCAAGGAGACTGAATAAGGAATCAAAAAACTCTTATGAAACAAAGAAGAGTTAATATCTATTCTCAAACTATTCCAAAAACTAGGAGAAGAAGAAGGAGGAGGAGGAGGAGGAGGAGGAGGAGGAGGAGGAGGAGAAGAAGAAGAAGAAGAAGAAGAAGAAGAAGAAGAAGAAGAAGAAGAAGAAAAACTCTTAAATTCGTTCTATGAAGCCAGTATTACCCTGATACCAAAATCAGAAAAAGACACACACACACACACACACACACACACACACACACACAAGAAAGAACTACAGGCTCGTATCTCTAATGAACATATGTGCAAAAATCCTCAACAAAATACTAGCAAACCAAATCCAACAATACATTGAAAAAAAAATCACTCACCACCATCAAATGGGATTTATTCCTAGGATGCAAGGGTGGTTCAATATTCACAAATCACTCAACGTTATACATCATAAGAGAAAGGATAAAAACCATACGATCATTTCAATAGATGCAGAAAAAGTATTTGACAAAGTACAACATCTATTCATGATAAAAGCCCTCAACAAAGTAGGTTGAGAGGGAGCACAGCTCAACATAATAAAGGCCATATATAAAAAACCCAATGCAAACGTCATACTCAATGGGGAAAAACAGAACTTTCCCCTAAGGTCAGGAACAAGACAAAAATGTCTACTCTCACCACTTTTATTCAACATAGTACTGGAAGTCCTAACCACAGTGATCAGACAACAAAAATAAATGAAAGGCATCCAAACTGGTGAGGAAGGAGTAAAACTCTCACTATTTGCAGATGACATGATACTATATATAGAAAACCCTAAAGATTCCACCAAAAAAACTGTTTGAACTGATAAATGAATTCAGTAAAGCCACAGGATACAAAACGGGTACATAAATCTGTTGCATTTCTATACCCTAATAATGAGGCAGCAGAGAGAGAAAACAATCTCATTTACAATTGCACCAACATAATAAAATTCCTAGGAATAAACCTAACCAAAAAGGTGAAATGCCTGTACTCTGAAAACTATAAAATGCCGATGAAAGAAATTGAAGATGACACAAAGAAATGGAAAGACATTCCATGCTCATGGATTGGGAGAACAAATATTATTAACATATCTAAACTACCCAAAACAATCTACACATTTAATGGATCCTTATCAAAATACCAATAGAATTTTTCACAGAACTAGAATGGACAATCCTAAAATTCATATGGAACCACAAAAGACTCTAAGTAGCCCAAGCAGTTTTGAAAAAGAAAAACAAAGTTGGAGGTATCACAATTCCAGACTTCAAGTTATATTACAAAGCTGTAGTGATCAAAACAGCATGGTACTGGCACAAAAATAGACACATAGGTCAATGGAACAGAATAGAAAACTCAGAAACAAACCTACGATTATATGGTCAATTAATCTTCAACAAAGCAGGAAATAATATCCAATGGGAAAAAGATAATCTCTTCAACAAATGTTGTTGGAAAAACTGGACAGCTACATGCAAAGAAAAAGAAACTGGAACACTTTCTTACACCATACAGAAAAATAAATCCAAAATGGATGAAAGATCTAAATGTGTGAGACCTGAAACCACAAAAATCCTAGAAAAGAGAATAGGCAGTAATGTCTGGGATATCGGCTGTAGCAACATTTTTCTAGATATGTGTCCTGAGGCAATGGAGATAAAAGCAAAAATAAACTATTGGGACTGCATCAAAATAAAAAGCTTCTGCACAGCAAAGGAAACAATTAACAAAACTAAGAGACAACCTACTGAATGGGAGAAGATATTTGCAAGTGACATATTGATAAAGGGTTAGAATGTAAAATGTATAAAGAACATACACGGTGGCACCTGGGTGGCTCAGTTAGTTAGGTGTCCAACTCTGGATTTCAGCTCAGGTCATGATCTCATGGTTTGTGCGATCAGGTCCTGTGTTGGGCTCTACACTGACAGCGAGGAGCCTGCTTGGGATTCTCTCTCTCCCTCTCTCTCTGCCCCTCTCCCGCTTTAATGCTCTCTCTCTCTCTCTCTCTCTCTCTCTCTCTTTCTTTCAAAATAAATAAACTTGAAAAAAAAGAACATATACAACTCAACGCCACCAAAATCAAATAATCCAATTAAAAAATGGGCAGAAGACATGAACAGACATTTCTCCAAAGACATCCAGATGGCCAAAAGACACATGAAAAGATGCTCAACATCACTCATCACTGGGGAAATGCAAATAAAAACTACAGTGTGCTATCACCTCACCCCTGTCAGAATGGCTAAAATCAAAAACACAAAAATCAACTGGTGCTGGTGAGGATGTGGAGAAAAAGGAACATTTATGCACTGCTGGTGGGAATGCAAACTGGTGCTGATGCAGAAAACACTAAGGAGGTTGCTCAGAAAGTTAAAAATAGAACCACCTTACAATCCAGTAATTGCACTACCGGGTATTTGCGCCCCCCCCCCCCCCAACACAAAAACACCAACTAAAAGGAATACATGCACTCCTATGTTTACTGCAGCATTATTCACAGTAGCCAAAGTAAGGAAGCAGTCCAAGTGTCCATTGATAGATGAATGGATAAAGAAGATGTGGTATATATATATATATATATATATATATATATATATATATATATAGGAATATTATTCAGCCATAAAGAAGAATAAAATTTTGCCATTTGCAACAACGTGGATAGAGCTAGAGAGTATTATGCTAAGTCAAATATGTCAGCCAGAGAAAAACAAATATCATATGGCTTCACTAATATGTGGAATTTAAAAAACAAACAAAAATAAGCAAAGGAGAGTGAGAGCGAGAGAGAGAGAGAGGCCAAGAAACAGACTCTTAAGAGTAAGCTGATGGTTACCAGGAGGGCGGAGGGTGGGGGAGTGGGCGAAATACGTGATGGGGATTGAGGACTCCACTTGTGATGAGCACTGGGTAATGCATAGAACTGTTGAATCACTATCTGGTATGACATTGTATGTTAACTATATCAGAATTTTAAAAAGTAATAAATAATAGTCACACAAGAAAATCGTAGCTTTAGCTTCCAATTGTGGATATATGACATGAAATTTAAATACACTTATAAGAATCTGAGCATATTTCACTCTTCTAACAATCACTAAAGATAGAACTCAAGAAAAGACTCTGTTTAAAAACAATTAGCAGAATTTTACTCAAGGCTCTGTGCAATTAATATCATTATTCAGAATCTCCCTGGTTGCTCCTCTTTTTTTTGTATATATTAGCAGCAAGTGTTGTTTAATATTTAACTCATTATATACATTTTATTATAGTCACTAGCACTGAAGACTAAAGATTGAATTTTAAAGTTTTAATTACCTAGTTGATTTGTTTATTCTTTGAAAATTAATCTCCTGGCACGGTGCCTTTCAAATAATAGCCATGTAGTAGATGTCAGCTAATATGAATTTAATAAATTGGTTGTTGACTCTTGCTTTTATGAGCACACCTTTGGTAATGTCATTCTCTTGGAAAAGTTGATGAAACAAAATTTTAAGCTCACCTGTGTACGTAAAATTTAAAAAAGTATGACTGTGGTTAAGTAGTATCATAAATACAATATGTGAGTGCAGCCAATATTAAATAGTAGGATTCAAGCACTCTGCTACCAGGCCATCATTCACAAGCCGGCAAGAACATGTGCATTTCATTAAAGTCAATGGAGTGTACCCGTTCATCCTGGCATTATTCATAATCGAAACATTTCAATTGTAGTTAACGCACACAAAAAACTGATTTAAAAGTCAAATAAGGAAATTAGTTCTATGTTCCCCTGTTCCAATTCCACAGTGACATCAACTAGCTAACTTTAGCCTTAGGAGGTATGAAAAAAATATCTAATACAATGAATGGAAAACCTAAAGAATCATAGATCTGTTGAAACTAATGTTTTTGCAACCAATTCAACAAAAACCTACTTAGTATTACAAAAGAACCCTCAAACTACTCTATTACAAAACCACCAACCTCATCCATAGACTAACTTCTAGATTTCCAAAACGGTGAATCACGATCTAGAGGATTTATGTAAGAAATGCAGCCCATTTCTGGAAAAAAAATTGAATTGAACTGTGATTAATTGAAAAATATTTTCTATACAACACCCAGTGCTCATCCCAACAGGTGTCCTCCTCAATACCTGGGTGTTGTATGGAAACCAATTTGACAATAAATTTCATATTAAAAAAATATTTTCTGCAAACACATTATAAACACCAGGGGAATTTTGTCCTATTTTAAATCTCTTGGATTTCCCAATCATAATCAACATGATTAACAGCACATTGTAGACATTCTCTTCACCTTTATTTCTGTGATCCTCTTCTTTCTTGCTTTTTTAAGTTTTCACCATTTAAATATATCTTCCTTTTTTCCATGAAAAAAAAAATTCTCCATCAATTCCCACTGTGTGTGTCACCAAGGACTCTGTCCTTCATCCCTTATTGTTTTATCTTTACATCCAGTCATTTGTCTCCCGCCGATGAAATGCACTGTTCTTGAATATTTGCGTCCGTGTGAGCTTCTGCCAAAACTCGTGTGCTTTGTTGTCATTTGCAGATATCCAACTAGACCCCAACACTCAACAACAGCAACAACAAAAAGGTACTGAAAGTCTTTGACTTTCCTGAAAAACATTTTTGTAACCATTGCATTCTGGCTCTTCTGCAAGCTCACCATCCTGAGCTTTTTATTTGTTTTTAGTCATTCTGATACCTTTCTTTCAAAGGGTTCCAGTCTCTTCAGTATGGGGAGACATGGTTTTTATTTTCCCAAGTTTATATGATCACCAGAGAGGGAGTTGTTTGTATGTCTATGCAGGCACTGTGCACCCTTGGGAGAGGGCCAGAGGATTGCTTATCTGAGAAGAGGAAAGGCTAATGATGGGGCACATGGCTACTGATGGGGGCACAGAGGCAGGGAGAGGATTCTGACATTGATCCTGCACCCAGCTCATTCATCTGCTTGCCTAGAGCTGTGGTGACAGCTTCCAGCCACACCCTTGCCTCTCTTGAAGACTCTGTGTGAAAGGATACACACTAGCATATTTTGTCCATACTTCCTAATGGCTGGAAATAACTTTGAATCACAGAGAGAGTCATGTAGGGGCTCTTATTCCCTAACAGACTTGGATGGTCTTGAAAATTGATTGTCAGCAAAGGAGGTCAGCAAACCTGAAAAAAATACCTGACCAATTGGTAGAGATTTCTGTACAATGATTCTTGGTTTCATGTCTTCCTGTTCTTTATCCCCCTTCATAATTTACACAAACTCTTTCAAACTCTTTTTAGTGGAATTTCCTGCTTCTGGTTTCTCTCCGTTCAGTCCACATCACCTGCCTGAGAATAATCTATAAATTGTTGGTGTACATGAGGTCTGCTGTCCCTCACATGGTCTCATCCTAAATCCTAGACATTATTTCAAGGCTTTGCCTCAACCCAACCATCTGACTCCTGGCCTTCTTCTTACTTCTTCAGTATGTTCATGCACTGGGACCTCATGTCCTACAGGTGGCTTCTAAATCCAAACCCGCGTGGTTAGCAACCCCCCTCTGCTTCACACTTCCATGGAACTCTTGTCTTGACAATTCTGTTCAGTGAACACCAGTGAGTGGCTCCAGTCATCCCAGGACATGTGCTATCAGTCATGACTTATAAATAAATATGAACTACTCTTCAGGGACTCTAAGACAAAATATTAATTAATATCCCTTATTCTAGCTATAAGCACCCTGTACGTATTTTGTGAGAAATGTGTTCTGAAAAGTAGGACAGTCTTCGTCAACTTAACTCTTGACCATAGTGAATAAAACCCTTCGGTGATCTTGCTTTCTCCCCTACCTCACCTTACGTCATCTCTCTCCTCTGCTCACTACCCCCTACGACCCTCATCTGGATCACACCAGCTCTTAACAGTTTAAGGCTTTCGCCTGTGCTGCTTCGGCACCGACTGCTCTTCTCCATCTGTTATATGGCCCTCTCAGCCCAAGTCTCTGATTAGACGTCACCTGCTAAGGCAGGCATCCCTAAAAGACATCATCCCTGTTACTCTCTTTCATAGTGTTCTGTAATATCCTGCAGAGCATCTAACAAAATCTAAATGATACCTTTGTCTGCTTGACTGACTCCTCTCATTTAGATAGTAAGTCCCTAGAGGTCAGTACCTGGTCTGTTTGCTCACCATGGCATAACCAGTGCCTAGCACCAGTATGGATCAATAAATATTAATCAAAGGAATAAAATATTATCAGAGCTTTCCTTAGCTCTAGGTGATGCTAGAGCATCACCTTAGTAAAGGTGAAGAGAATTTTACACATATATATTGCCTGTATATTTAAGATATTAAAAACTGCATTTAAATCAACGGATCCAACAAATGATATTATTAGGACAGTCTGATAATTTGCTCTCATCCTATTGCTGCAGAGATGAGGCTACAAAATAGAAATAGCATGGTCTGGCTCCCTGGAATTGAAGTCATTGCTCAAGGACAGTGAATAATGCTATAAAATCACTTCCACTATAAAGATCATTATCTAAAGTCATTATCATACATAGGGCATTCAAACTTCACATTGAGCTTTCTTTCCTAGTACTTCAATCTTGACAATTCACGAAACACCCAAATTTACTTTCCGTTTCTCAGAAAGAGAGGATAAATCAAGGAGACACTTGAAAATTAACAAGTAATCACAAACTTATAAAAGTGCAGAGACAGCCCTGTGTTTCAGTCATTATAAACATGCCTCTTTATCTGCCTGCAAACTGTCCTTATTATTCTTCTCAATTTAAAAAGCTGCTATCACCACTTTTTGAGTCATAGCCAGAATATCTTCCCAACTTCAGGGTAAATAAAGGTTTCTTAGGACACTAAAAAGCATTAACCATAGATGAAAAAAGTTTATTTTTCTTTGTCAAATTAAAATTTAAGTTCACAAAAGGTAATTTATGTTTTTAGAAAAATTTTTTAAATGTTTGTTTATTTTTGAGAAAGAGAGAAAGACAGAGCATCAGTGGGGAAGGGGCAGAGAGAGGGAGACACAGAATCGGAAGCAGGCTCCAGGCTCTGAGCTGTCAGCACAGAGCCCGACGTGGGGCTTGAACTCATGAACTGTGAGATCATGACCTGAGCTGAAGTTGGACGCTTAACTGACTGAGCCACCCAGGTGCCCCAATTTATGTTTTTTAAAGATTTTATTTTTTCAAGTGATGTTTACATCCAATGTGGGGCTTGAACTTACAACCCTGAGATCAAGAGTCTCATGCTGTACCGACTCAGCCAGCCAGGTTCCCCAAAAGGCACTTTAAATAAAATAAACAGGTAAACCACAAACTGGGAAACTATTTACAATACATGTATCTAACAAACGATGTATATCCAGAATATATGAAGAACTGCCATCAACAACAGACAAGTGATTGGGCAAAAATGAGAAAAAACTTGAACAGACAGATCACCAAAGAAGATACAAAGGTTCAAAGTACATAAAAAGATGATCAGCATAGGGGCACCTGGGTGGCTCAGTCAGTTGAGCGTCCGACTTCGGCTCAGGTCATGATCTCACAGCTTGTGAGTTTGAGCCCCGCGTCGGGCTCTGTGCTGCCAGCTCAGAGCCTGGAGCCAGCTTTGGATTTTGTGTCTCCCTGTCTCTCTGCTCCTCCCCCATTCATGCTCTGTCTCTGTCTCTCAAAAATAAATAAAAGTTAAAAAAATTAAAAAAAAAAAGATGATCAACATCATTAGCCATCAATGGTATGTAAATTAAAGTCACTAGAGATACCATTTCATACTGGCTATTGGTGACGATAAAGAGCAGCTGGAACTTTCAACATTGCTGGGGAAGTGATATTTACTTACAAAGTTAAACATTTACCTTATGATCTAGCAATTCTACTCCTTGGTCTTTATGCAACCGGAATGAAAACAGACATTTGCCAACAGATTTGTAGTAGAACTTCCAAAGCAATCTTATTCATAATTATCCCAAACTAGAAGCAACTCAACTGTCAAACAGAGGATGATAAATAAATAATTTGTAGTTCAGTCATCCAATGGAATATTACTCAATAATAAAAAAGGAATGAAGTACTGGGGCGCCTAGGTGGCTCAGGCGGTTAAGCGTCCAACTTCGGCTCAGGTCATGATCTCGCAGTTTCTGAGTTCGAGCCCCGCGTTGGGCTCTGTGCTGACAGCTCAGAGACTGGAGCCTGCCTCAGATTCTGTGTCTCCCCCTCTCTCTACCCCTCCCATTCTCATGCTCTGTCTCTCTCTGCCTCTCAATAACAAACATTGAGAATTTTAAAAAAGAGGAATGAAGTACCGATGCATGTTAACAATCTCAGAAATGTTAGGGTAAGTGAAGGGAGCATTTACAAAGCGTATGTTGTCCGATTCCTTTCAGATGCGTCTAAGAATGGGCCCAACTAACCTACGGTGATAGAAATAAGAAAGTAGTTGCTTGGAGAGTACACAGGAGATGAGAGGGTGAGAGGGAGATGGTGGGGTCTTGGATTGGAATTGACTCGAGAGGGCCATGAGGCAAATCTTTAGGGTATGAGATTTAATATCTTATTCTGACCATTATACAGGGTGTAAACAATTGTCAAAACTCATTGGATTGAAATTTTAAGATTTGTTCATTTTATTGTATAGAAAGTGTACCTCAATTCAAAAAATTGATGGGCTCTATTATTAAGCAAATCTCTAATGTTAAGTCATTCAGAATATTTCTCTACTTTCTAGCCATGAGAAGTATTTTAAGAATTCTTGTTCTACTGAATTTAATATACTTGGTTTACAAGGTGTGATGTAAACATTAATTTATCCCATTTCATTAAATTAAGCCTCTATTTCTTATGACGTTCAAAACATAAAGATAAAAAACATTGCTCAAAGGGAAAGAAAACGCTGAAAAACAACTACAAAAAACCCCTGCTCTGAATCAGGATCGGTTCAAAGATGAATGTCATTGCTTCAGTACACCAGCAAGTGGAGTAGTTACACTTTGGGAAGAATTTCATCTTCCTAACCACTGAATTATTCTACAGGGCACTTTAACCAGACCAAAAATTGACTTTTGGGTGTAGCCACAAAGGAAATGACGGATCATTTTAATGCAAGAGAAAAAGATTGGAAACCTTGACCCTCTAGATTACTTTGCACCTCAATGAGAAGGGGAAAAAAAAAACACTTGCAGATCAGCTTATTAAAATACTATGTTCGTGTAATTCAGGTACCAGGAAAATATTTAAAAGAACGACTAAATTAACTGTGGGATGCCACTTTTTCTTTGTTAATTATTTCCATACAAGAACAATAACGTACAGCCTTTCTCCTACCAAAAAAAAAGACCCCCAACAACTCCACCGTTTATTTTTAGAGATGTGGGAATAACAGTGTCAGTTTGTGCAGAATTTGCAAGCTCTTTGAATACTAGAGTCTGTCTGAGAGTGGGTAAGGCTGGCATAGACACTTTTTTTTTTTTTTTAATCCTGAAGCATAAGGGCTTTTCAGTTGAGATGGTTAGGCCATGAATCTGAAGGTTTACGCTGCATTTTTAAAAATATCACCATGTTCATCAATTCTTATAAGATTTGTAAGGCTTAATTCTCACATAAGCTCAGGAAAGCTGTAGAAAAGTCCGTAACTATCCCTTCCGACCAGCTTCTGTAATCCTGGGTTTACAGACAGGAATGTTCTGGCTGATGATGGGAAGCGTGTCCCTGGGTGTGCACAAAGGCAGGGCCTCCAGCTAGGGGCACTGACAATGTGGGTAACTATCCCCTTCACGCTCTAACCTTAATAATAATCCAACCTTGATTCTAACACCATACTACCTCTTCTCAGTTCTCCTCATTCCCCAGCGAAGCTAAGTGCAGAGGAACCAGCACTGTGTGCTCCAGAAAATGCCCCGAGCCATGCCCAGTGTGGGGCTGGAGTCCCCACTAGGACAGAAGCCACATCTCTGCAATCTGGAGTGCTCACGAGTAGGAGATGTGCTTCCTCTCCTTGGAGCTGAGTGAGCACAAGGACACGGAGAACGCATAAACAATAGTCCCTTCTGGGAACTGTGTCTAGGAGAAAGCATCCACAAAATGCAAAAATCGAGGCGTGAGCACGGCTTTTGTGGATTGACTCTCTTCAGGGGTGCCTCAGTGATGACCAGGCACTACGAAGACCACGACTACTCTTCCTTTAAAATCACACACCACAGCAGCTTTTCCACAAAGGTGGCCCCTCTGCTCCGGTAGAGAGTATACTATCAATATGTTAAAAGGTATTACCCTCAAATGTGTGTATCTTTTTGCTCAGACATAAACCCTGCCTGAAGATTTTCTTCATGAAAATCCAAGGAACATTTCTCAGTTCAATGACCCTAAGCAATGATTTTGAATTACTTCCACTCATGAAAGAGAAGGAATGCATTTTTCTCCCCAGGATCTATAAATGGAGGCTGAAGGGAGTATAGGATCCAGAGTAAGAAGATTCAAGTTTTAGACTCTGCCTTGAACATTCTATCAAGGTCCCCAAGTCTGTGATGGTGCAATCTGGACTGTATTCTCGCTTGCAGGGATTCACGGGATTGTCTCATGGTGAACATCATTGCACTATGCAGCAAAGGATTTTTAAAGAACAATGAGAAAAATATGTAAATGAAATGCTGCTGCACATGCACTCCTAAGTTTGAGTTTGCCATGAAACTGACAGGAGTCTTGTGTTCTTCCAACTCGGGGGCAAATAAGCCAAACAATGTCTTCCAAGGTTTACTATACTCAGAGATACATAAAGGGTAGAGATGAGCGGTAAAGAGGAAAATACACACAGAACCTAGTAACGGAAGACATACTGATTACAAAAGGAAACAGAGGTTTACGTGGGGTTAAAGAAATGAAATGGAGAGATAATGTCTGTGTCTGTTTTTAATGAGGGTTGAGTTGCTTCCTCTAGCAGATCTAGAATGAAGACTGCAGACAAACCAGGCAGGAATGAAATGGTGGCTGTAGAGGCCCCCAGGCAATTAAAGCACATTCAGGAAAGAAAGGGCTGATGTATGTTTGTGGTATGGTGGGAGAATACCCAGTTTGACACTGAGTCAGCAGAAGCATTGCCTGGTGCTCCCTTCTCTGGGGAAGGCAGAGACGGGCTGCACTTTAGCATGGCTCCTGACACGTAGGGAAGGACGTGCGGGGAGTGAGGATGTAGTATGTTCTGTAATAATCTACACGTCCATAGGTTACCACAGCTGCCTGAAAGGAGTGTTCAGGAAGCAAGATACTTAGAGGTGATTTTCTGTTGGCATTCACAGAAGAGTGGACGCTGAGAACCAAGCCTGAGAAAAGAGAAGAAAAAGCTCTGGGGTTTCCCAGTCCCTAACGAGTCTTTGCAGTTGTACATTCACAGAAACCTGGAGTTTTGTCTGAATTTGACAGGATTTTCCTTATGTTTCAAATGTTATCCATGGAAAATGCTTGTATTCGTTATCTTTAAAGATCTCGGATAGTAGTGCCTTGAATTTAGTATATCCTTAATGAATAATTACCAAGTGAATGAATCAACCATGTTCCCAAATGAGGAATGTGTCTTACATTAATTAAAATAGGAGTCAATAATGTGCACAATACAGCCTATATTTTCTTTATTACTGCCATTTGGCAAATTGAGGACACGCTCTAGCAATTCAAATCTCCCTCTGAGGTAAGTTTAGTAGCTATCATGATAGATTTTGGCAGCTCTCTCCTGGGGTCCCCAAGGCTCACTAAACATTTCAGGAGGACGCCGGACATTATCCTAGTGGCCGGTGAGATAACCCACTTCCAAGTGTGGGAGAGGAAGCGTGGCCCTGCCCGTTGGAACCAGTGAGCTCTGTACTGAGGTCTCAAATGAGTGCTGATGGCGTGAGGGACCGAGGGCATGCAGTCTGGCTCCTTTTTACTTGGGTCAAACTCCAGGTTTTTTATTCCAGAGTTGTGGAAAAGGTTTTCACTGCCTTATATGCTAGGGAAGAAATAAATCTCAAGTGGAAAGGGAGGCTGGGGGAGACTGAAAGCCAAGGGTGGGAGGTGAGAAGGGAGGGGGAGCAGGCAGGGGCTGGGGGATCTCTGAGCAGTAGCCCCATGGTGGGAGCTTAGCGGAAAGGGGAGCATTGGACCTTGGGCAAGTTAGGCAACTCACTAGTTACCTGATAATGACAAGAGCCTTAGGATCACAGGCTGCTGACTCTGAACAGAAAAGGCAGCACTGTGCTAACTCAGTGTTGAGGCTGGAGCACAGGTCTTGGAGAAGCAGGCCTGCAAGCTTCTGGGATCTGCACTGACCAACATTTTCAGTGGTTCCCTCAATAGCATAGTACCTACCTGGACCCTCCCCAACTCCAGCCCACCAGGTCATCCATTCTGGCTGGTCGGGAGCTCATAGGCATGACTATGTGTGCCTG
The DNA here is from genome assembly GCF_046562875.1 of Panthera onca. NCBI lineage: Eukaryota > Metazoa > Chordata > Mammalia > Carnivora > Felidae > Panthera > Panthera onca. Next base: position 48,522,355 of record NC_138350.1, read on the forward strand.
TTTTCAGAATGAGCTTTTAATTCCTCCTAAACATTTTTTTTAAGTTTTTTAAATGTTTATTTATTATTGAGAGACACAGAGAGACAGAGCATGAGTGTGGGAGGGGCAGAGACAGGAGACAGAACCCGAGGCAAGCTCCAGGCTCTGAGCTGTCAGCACAGAGCCCGGCGCGGGGCTCAAACTCACAAACTGCGAGAGCATGACCTGAGCCGAAGTTGGACACTTACCCGGCTGAGCCACCCAGGCACCCCCTACCAACATTTTTATATGTCCCCTTCTTGTCTTCATTTTCTGTGGGAAAGTTTCCTTCTCTTTCCCAGGAGACAAGCTCCGATTCAGATGATAGCCATCTAGCCGCTCCCATTGATAGAGCGCCTTTATGTGCATAGGCTGTACAAACCTTATGTTTAATAATCTCAGTAACCCATAAAAGCTACATATTGTTACCCCCGCGATATAGACAAGTGCTAAGCAAGGTCACTCAGCGTGTGTTCTGGCCACTATGTCAGGCTGCTTCTCGATGTAGAGTGCTTTACAGTTTAGAACGTGCTTTCGCATACTTTATGTAGTTCTCCAGCCTGGGAATTAAGTGTTCCTTTGCCTCCGTTTTACAGAAGGTAACGCTGAAATATAGACAGGTCATGTGACCTGCCCACATTACGTCTTTCACAGCAGCTGAGCTAGGATGCAAACTTGTGTCCTATTCTATATAGTGCTTATCTAATGGCAGAGTAGAAAACATGGAGGCTCCCAGATACAAACTTCCTCGATTTTCTTTATATCCACCTTGGAATTTATCCTTTTTTTTCTTTTTACTTCCTCTATCTCAGGGAGAAGCTGGTTCTATCTATTCTATGTTCTTAAAGGCTCTCTCGGTTGTTCACGAGTGGCTTTATCCTGTTCCATTTCTTCACCTTTCAAGTCTTCCTCTAAGCTCCAACCGCTGTTTCTAATCACCCAGTAAGGGCACATTTTCCTTAGCAATGTCCCTGTATATCTCAGACACTGCTCCCCACCCCTCAGCAATCTGCAACTAATTATGTCTGCTCTGTTTTTCTGCGCACTCCATGTGCTTCCCTATCTCCATACTTCTGCTCACATGGATTTGAAATGTTGTCCTTTTCTCTACTTGCAGAAATTCTATTCCTTCTTTAAGAATAAGCTCAAATGTTGTACCTGCTATGACTATTTCCCCAGTTACTCCAGTCAGATTTAATGGTGAATTCTCTGTGTTCCCAAAGCACTTTGCTCACAAGGAAAACACATCCCTTACCACATGACTTATTTGTCTTCACCTCTGTTTCAACTTATGGGTGTCAGCACAATAGAGACAAGTAGAGAACTTTATTTACCTCTACATACCTGGAAGCAATAAGCACGGCCCTTGACTGTTGAATGGATGAATGCATGGATGTACAAATGGATGGATGAACAGTGATTCAGTTACTACTCCAATTTTTCAACATGTCCCAAGGAGGGCATGATCTGATTTCAGGGTTTTTTCCCCTCATTTTAAATCTCCACTATTATCCTGGGAATTTGTCTTGTCTGCTTTGTGAAAATATTGTTTTAAATAAAAAAAAATGACTTGCTGTATGAAATCATGGAAAAGGAGAGGGACTGATATATCATTTTTCTTGTAAAAGTAAATATATTACTGTCATCCAGGTGATCAATGTTACAGATAAGCATCCAAAAAACTTAAAATTTATTTTTAAGTTTAAAAAATAAGATAATAGGAATTGATCTTCTTATATTAATAAATTCTATGTTCACATATAACATAATAGCAAACTTCATTAGATCGGAATAATGAGTTTGGGGAGGTAGGGAGGAAAAGGGAGAACCTACGCTGAATTATGGAAGTCAGAATTTATTGTAAGCAATGCGGTTTTATTACTTTCAATACTATAACCTGCCCATAAAGTCTAAGGAGGCATCTACTTAATGACATGGATGCTTACTTTATAGCTGAATCTTTTTGCCTAAAGACCATTGTATATGCAAAAGTCATGAAAACAATTGTTCTCTTTAAAGAAGTTACAGGTGTTCCCTCTATTTCTCTTATATTAGCAATAGCTGAATTAATGAGGTTTTGCTGTATTCACAGTGGAAGGCCCTTCTGGGGAATACAGTCCAATGTCCCAGGAAAGTGTTAAATGCTTTAAAAATAAAAACAGGAAAATGTTAACTTCTTCAAATGAGATGAACATCAATTATTCATTAAGCTAGATATAACTGAAATCTATCTTCAAAATCTTTGGTTTCCTTTGTGAATTCCCCAAGGACAAGGATCATGGTTTACTCGCTTCTCTACCCCACCTTCCAAGACTATACACCCCAACAATGGCACCTAGACTTTGCTTTCTGGTGACAGTTATCACTGTTAAGAACAGGTGTTTAAAAGAGACATGATAAGGTTTTCAGATATTCTTGTCATTGCTCTGCTCATCTATAGTTACCCGAGATTCAAATATAAGGAAAGTTTACTCACTGATTCTGGGTATAGGTTGCAGGTAATTTACTGGCTCCCATCCTGGAAAAGAGAAAGGCAATTCATTCTGAGCTGTCACCACAGAGCCAGATGCAGGGCTCAAACCCACAAGCCGTGAGATCATGACCTGTGTGCCGAAGTCGGATGCTCAATCAACTGAGCCACCCAGGCACACTGTATATTTAAAAACTTTCCACATAAAGATGCCTCAATGCCTCTAGTATTTTATTTCTAGCAAAGAAAATCATGGAGTGTGGGGAGGAAGGGTCATGAAATAGAATATGTCACTCTTGTGTTTCTGGGCTACTGAAGAGGTGACAGGCTTAGTGTCACTTATCAGGAAACTGGGCATTGCCTTCAAACTTTGCACAGAGAAGACTGAGTCTTGTGCCTGTTTCCTCCACATCAGAGAAATAGAACTGGGGACTGGTGGGGTACTTGGAGGAGGAATATGTTCACTGGAGAGAAGAAAATTTCCCTGCATTCTTTGTGTCCTTGGATTCTTTGTTTCAGTGTGTTAACATCCAATCATATTTCCTGCTTAGAATCTTTGTATACATCTTTGTTTATATACAAAGATTATATTTTCTGCTTAGATTCTTTGACTACTTGGGACAGATCTCTCTGGATAAAATTGGTATTCGGAATAGATATGCCATGTACATCTCCTGGCGTGGAGTATCTGTGGCTCACTGTTGGATACCTTGATCTGTGAAGCTTGGAAGAGTAAATGAACTAAAATCTAGGATGAAAGAAAAAAGGCTCTTTGAGGGAAGTGATCCCATGGATATTAAATCATCCAGAACTAATGTTCGTTTATTCTGTAGTAAAGAGCTCTAAGAAAGAAATCTTCGAGCTTTCCCTGAGCCAATGATTTTTCATCCTGATAATCAAGAAGGACCTCTTTCTACCAGATGGAGTTGCTAAATGTAACATAGCAAATTCCTTCTGGCTTAGTCATCTATAGGGAGAGGAGAGCCTCAACTCATTCGGGGAACAATTTCAGGGAACTGCAAGATGGTAATAATATGACTATTTAGGTTTCTGCTTTCTAGATTACAGTTATAATTCTTCCCTTAAATAATGCATTATAAATATATAATATACAATACATATTATATACTGTATACTATAACACATATGGTATGCAATATATAATTTTAATATATTATAACCTACTACATACTAAACTATGTTTACATATTAGATAATGTATTGCATGCTAAACTGTATGTGAACACATATCCTATTTTAAATACTTGTATATGTAATGTTTTGTTCTCTGTATGCTGTAAAATATCCCTTTCAAAGTATGTTGTCAAAAACTTGAACAAGTACTTAAGAATGGTGAAGCTAAGCAATGATAGGGATAACTCTGCTATCCTGTGCCATTTACATAATCTGCTATCAGTGTAACTCACTTATAATATTCATTTTAGAACCCTAATTGTGACAAAGGTCCTATTGGCTTTTGCCTTTTTAATCAATTTTTCACTAAATTTTATTTATGCTAAAATGTACAGTTTATACTTATGTCAATTAAATGTTATTCTCCCCTCTAGGATGATTTAAAAGATGTGTCTAAGGGCATTCTGAATTGTATTGTCATGAGTGTCCTGGTATAACGTATCAACTCTACTTGATTTAGTGATCTCTGCATTTTGGATGAAGGCATTTGTAAGTCATCTGCACAGCTCATCAATAAGTTAGAGGTCCTACAGTACAACTGATCCCCACGGGTTGGAACTTGATACATAATCCACAGCTTCAACCCACTCTGATGTAATTGCAACTCTATATTTACTTGTTCACCCATGTAACAGTAGCATGATTAAGATCACACACTTGCGGCTTGGTGATAAGAACAGTGTTTAGGCGAGAACCCCAAATCTTCCTCCATAGAAAACTGATTTTATTCAGCACAGTTTCATTGTTTGTATAATCTGTCACACAACCATGGGAGGAAATTAAATTGATGTGGAAAAATGGCTATTCAAAAAGTCAAATGTGGCTGCTCTTTCACCTCTTATGATACTATGGTAAGTTGCTTATTGATTGCATGAGGCATTGGTGTCATCAGGTATTGCTTTTAAGCTCTCTGGCTTATAATGATCAAATGGTTTCCTTAAAAAATGTGAACATGACGGACTCTTTTCCCCATCTCCACGATGAATCAAATATATAAGGCTGTGCAAGGTCATCTGCCAATTTCTCTTACCCTTTTTTTATTAATTGTGGTAAGAGACAGCACGAGATCTATCCTCTTAACACATTTTAAAATGTACAGTACAGTATTGTTTACTCTAAAGCACAATGTAGTATAGCTGATCTCTAGAACTTACTTGTTCATCCTGCATGATGGAAACTCTATACCCATCGAACACCAACTGCCAATTCCCCTCTCCCCAGCTCCAGGAAACTACCATCCTCCAATTTCCTAAGGGTCTCAGGAAACCTGACATCAGGGCATAATAATGAAGTCCCGTCAGGGATTGGATACTCCTCAGGGATTGGATACTCCTCGCTGGTCCTGTTTGGCTCTCTACACATCACAGACTGAAATATATGAGTTAGATAAGCGCATGTCTTGTACGTGTTATAGTAAATTTGCTGAACACAGGGAGGATCCAGTCCTACTCCTCTTTACACCTTTCCTGAATCTAGTTTTGTGCCCTGTATAAATATCCATTGAACTAAATTAAATTTAAAAATTTCTTTTCCCGGTAAAAATCTCTTTTCTGATAAAAAGAATGGAAAGTAAATGCCATTTATTTTTCAGTTAATGGATTATCTCATTAAGAAAAGCCCCCTCCCTCACGACTTAGTAAGAGTAATGGTGTGTATGGCTCTTAAAGGCTTTGACTGTATCTTCTAAATCATTGCTATTCCTATGTTTTTGTTTTTTTTTAATGTAACCTACGATGTTGGGTTCAGTCCACACAGTCAACATAGACTAACTTCCCCGCTACATGACCATATTTTAAATAACTATGAATATTCATTTCTGTGCAAATGAATTAAATCTCAGCATACAGGCTTGTTTCACATAACAGAAATCAACTGGGTTTTGACCAGAGCCCCTAAAATTAATATGGTTAAACCTCACATCTGGTGTACATGTTCTTATATTGTGGTTGTAAGATTGATTTCGATATTAAAGGCTTAGTTTAGTGGTACAGACAATCTCATGAAACAGGATCTTTCCCTTCTCAACAGGACTGTCTTCTGAGTCATTTTTGGTTTTGGTAGTAAAGCACGTTTTTTTTCACCTGTTGAAACTTGGCATAAGCACCATACTAAGTGAGTAGGTCTAGAGCTTTGATGGGAAATCAATTTAAAAAAAAATAGCATTTCACTGATCCTTTTCCTCAGGGTTGGAGAGCTCCATGCATCATAAATAGCACACTGAGCCAGACAGAGCTCACATTCAAGTGAGAGAACACAAATAAGACCACAATGCACTTCTCTCAAAGTAATTCCTCTGGCCACAGTGAGAAACTAATCATGTTGTTTATCATCATCCTTACCTAGGAGAGAATAACAGAGATAGGAAAAGGTTGGACAGTTTCCTAAGACCATGTGGCAATTTGTTGTTGAAACTGAAATAGGTTTACATTTCATGAATGAATGTTTTTTTCATCTTCCAGCTAAACTTTTCAGAAATGTGATTATCAATACCGTCAATTTTACATACTGGTATTCTGATTAAAAAAATGATCAAAGTGAAGTTTAGGTCCTTTGCTGTCTCATATTCTGTTGTTGGATTTAAAAGTTTATTCCAGAGGCACCTGGGTGGCTCAGTCAGTTAAGTGTCTGACTTCAGCTCAGGTCATGATCTCACAGCTTGTGAGTTTGAGCCCCCGCGTAGGGCTCTGTGCTGACAGCTCAGAGCCTGGAGCCTGCTTCAGATTCTGTGTCTCCCTCTCTCTCTCTGCTCCTCCCCTGCTCACTGTGTCTCTCTCTCCTTCAAAAATAAATAAATATTAAAATAAATGAATAAAATAAATAAACAGTAAAAAAAAATTTTTAAGTTTATTCCAATATTTTCTTTTGAAATATTAATTTGGTCTAACCTTCCTTTCTTTCCTATTTTCTTCTAAAGTTACTTGGATGCGCAATTATTAAATTAATAATAACCACAATAACATCCAGCATGTAATCCTTTTAGATCTAAATTTTTTTCCGAATATTTTACGATTATATTTTCACATCTTAGTCCACAGCATTTTACTTTTAATAACTCCACAGTATTGAATCTTTCCAAAGCATTTTTATAGAAATAGCCATTTTTTTAATGCACTGATATGTCATTGGATTACATAATTTATAACTGAATTGAATAATTACATGAACAAGTATAATAACCACAGCAGGTTTGGGAACAAACACAACAACTGGCTCTTGGTCCACATATATCCCCACAGGTGGGGTCAAAAGTTTACAGGTAAGCTAGAGGGATAATAGGTGGCGCTCTTATGTTATGCTGGCTTTGAGAATCGATCAGTAGGTTACATCTAGGGAAGAGAAAGCATTGCTTCACTAGGCAAATCATTTAAGAAAGGGTTAGCTTAAAAAAAATGCTTCTATTGTATTTAATACTTTGTGTATGCATTACTTTGATATATATATATATATATATATATATATAGAGAGAGAGAGAGAGAGAGAGAGAGAGAGAGAGAGAAGGAGAAGGAGACAATAAGTTTAGGTATCTTGCCCAAGATTCTAAAACTAGAGATAGAACAAGGATGTGGCTCCAGAATTCTGCCTCCAAGTCCATCCTTCCAGTATTCTTTCCTTCTGTCCCATGAGCCCTAGGGTAGAGAAGGCTGTAGGGGGCCTGACTGCTACCAGTCAGGAAGGGGGCTTGAGATAGTTCACAAGTGGTCATCAAGAAAGCACGGTAAAGAAGAGAGAAGACAGAAAGTGATAAGATAGTCTTAGGAATTGGCAACCGAGAACCCTGCCATTGTGGTTTCATTAAGTTCACCCAGGTATTTCTTGACTTTGGGCCTCACTGGTTCAAAACAAAAGAGGTTTCAGCAAACACATTTGGTCAACTGACACCACCAACTATTTTCAGTTTTTGCAACTCTGAAGGGACATCCTTCCTCTCTGGCAAACAATAATCAACACAGGAGAACCTCTGACCCAACAGCCCCATGGGGGGCTAGGGGAGCAAGCTTAGTAGAAATCTATGATGACAAACAGCAATTACATTGAAGGCATTTGAGCCTCACCATCCACTTCCTTCTAATCCTTGGGTTTTACAGGTTCTATCTCTATCAAGTCCTTCTTTGAGTAAGACGATAAGCACCAGTTTTGAAGAACCTCCTGGCATCCCAAAAGGGATGATCTTATAGTAGCTGTTTTAAAATGTCTCAGAAAGGATTATTATGTTTTTCCATTAAGTATTAATGATTTCGGTTTATATTAAATGCCTTCCATGTTTCTTGCCTTGGCATTTTCCAAATTATTTTCTTCAAGAAGCAAATTAGAAAGGCATTAATATTTCTATGACATAATACGGAATTCATAAAAAAGGTTAAGATCTCAAATGGGCATCCCTTCAATAAAATTATGTTAAATTGTGCGAAATGTTCATACATGGTACAGTAGTTTTATATACTTTCAAAAATAGCTTTTTCATTTTTAAACGATCTGGTTTCAAAAAATAATTATTGCAATCACTTGGCTACAAATGCGGTTGAGATTTAAAGCTTCCTTCGTAATAAAACAGTATCTCATTTCAATATGCTTTTGGAAGCATTATTATAAATAATAGATTAATTATTTAATTAACATGGGTACCAATGTAAAGACCATGTGAGTAAACCATTTATTTCATTTTCTTTTTTTTTGTTGTTTAAATTTTTTTTAACATTTTATTTATTTTTGTCAGACAGAGAAAGAGAGACAGAGTGTGAGTGGGGGAAGGGCAGAGAGAGAGGGAGACACAGAATCTGAAGCAGGCTCCAGGCTCCGAGCTGTCTGCACAGAGCCTGATGCGGGGCTCGAACTCGGGAACTGGGAGATCACGACCTGAGCCGAAGTCAGATGCTTAACTGACTGAGCCACCCAGGCGCCCCTCGTTTATTTCATTTTCTAAAGATCACAAAATGAGTTAACTAATTTTTAGTTAGTTAACAAAATTAACTGAAAGGAAATACAAATGAAAAAGAGAAAGAGGGCAAGATCCGGTGCCATTGTGTGTATTGAGTGCTCCTTTTCACGAAGCTGCATTCTAGCTGGAGCCTCTCTGTGCTCTGCTGGCTGCTGAGGGCACCTGCGCCCATGCCGGGCTCCCTGAGCAAAGGGATCCAGCACTTTATGGCATGCTTTCTATAAAATAAAGTACAAAGTATAAATCATGTCCAGTGAGGTGCTGAGAAAGCTAGCCCAAGCAGCAGCCGCTGACGGGACAACAGCCCTGAAAAGGGGTAGGTCTGACCCTACAGCTGTCTCTGGGGACACCAACGAACCCAGCCTGCCTGGGCCCTAATTCTCTTATCTACAAAATGTCTCAAAGTCCATTTCACCTTTGAGATTCTAGCAAATGGGGCGAACATAAGTAAATAAATAGGTTTTCATTATCGTGCAGTCACCTTGTTTTTCCTGTGTATGTAGCATTTTTCCTATTCGTGTTCCTATTTATATTGTATTGCTTCCTTCAAGAAGCAAATTAGAAAAGTATTAAGATTTCTGTGACATTGTAAGACACTGACAAAAATGTTTGAGATCTCAAATGGCTATCCCTTCAAGAAAATGATGTTAAATTGTTTAAAGTTGCCAAGTGCTGGATCCAAACTCAGGAGGTCTGGCCAAAGGGTCCACGTGCTTAACCCTTATACCACACCATCTGTGGATGCTTCCATTGTTACATAAATATTTTTGTGTCGACTAACTCTGCCACATGCAAGCTCACTAAAGGAAAGCACTTGGTCTCTGTCTTCTCTGTGCCTCTGACTAGTACACACAGAGACACTCCGTAGGAGCAACCTATGAGGTACAGGAATCCGGCATGGCACTGAAAACAAAGGGCAAACCTCTGAAATTGTCTGTCACACTTAAAACACACGGAGACACACCCCTTCCTTCTTGTTCTTTCCTCTACTATGTGAAAAATGCTGGCTGCCTGTTACACAGATCAGAAAAATGGGTAATAGCATTAATAAAAACACCTTATGGGGCGCCTGGGTGGCTCAGTCGGTTGAGCGTCTGACTTCGGCTCAGGTCATGCTCTCACAGCTCTGTGAGTTCGAGCCCCGCATTGGGCTCTTGCTGACGGCTCGGAGCCTGGAGCCTGTTTCGGATTCTGTGTCTCCCTCTCTCTCTGCCCCTAACCCTGTCTCTGTCTCTCTCAAAAATAAATAAACGTTAAAAAATATTAAAGAAAAAACACCTATACATTTCCACGTCTCAGAAATATGAGTCAGACAATGAAGGAAGATCTTTCAGTGCTAAACTCTCCCTCACTCACTTTCTTCCTTCCTCTTTCCTTTGTCACTGTCTCAACAAATATTTGTTTTATTCCCACTACATGCCAGAAAAACAAACCGCTGGGTGTGTTATTAACGTTTCCACCCTAGATGCTAAAAGACAGAGGCAAGTAATATGAAGTAATGTCAAGAGCAATAAAAAGATTGCCAAAATTTATTGCGAACATACCACGAGCTAAATGTTAGGCCCAGGGCTTGATGGGCGTTATCTCACTCAATCCTCATTACAACTCCATAAGATAACACTATTATTATCTCCACTTGACAAATAAGGGGAGCAAGTTGAGAGAGGCTGAGGTCATACGACTCCTAAGGGACAGAGCAGGGACTCCAGCCCTGGCGGTCTGAGACTAGAGCTTGCACTCTTAACCTTTACACTCCACTCTCTCCAGAAGTAGATTCGGCCACGAGGCATACAGAGGGCAGGCATGAAATTGGTTTCATTTCCTTTCACAAGAGTCCCATAAATATAGTATCAGAGTGTTACAGGAATTGCTTCCAACATCCTCATAGACTTCACCCAAAAGCAGGTGGGTGACTTGTAACAAGCTCCCCCCTCCTGGCTTTATTCAATCCATTTGTAAAAAAAAAAAAAAATAATAATAATCTTGAGTTCCTCCCAGGCACAGACCTTCCAGTCTTCTTCTTTTTTTTAAGTTTATTTATTTATTTTTGAGAGAGCTCATGAGCAAGGTAAGAGCAGAGAGAGGGAGAGAGAAACCCAAGCAGGCTCCATGCTGTAAGTGCAGAACCCAACCTGGGGCTCGAACTCAAAAACCGCGAGATCATGACCTGAGCCAAAACCAAGAGTCAGGTGCTCAACCAACTAAGCCACCCGGGTACCCCAGGTCCTTCTATTATTCTAAAGAGGCAGCTGTGGGGCAGGGAGTGTTCACCGATTTCAGAGCCAGAAGAGCTCTGTTATTGAATGGCCAGCACACTCCTTGCAGCCCCATCACGGGGATCTGATTCTATCATTTCTGGCTTGTCTTCTGCTGACCTCACCTGCCTGGAAGACAATTGTTCAACCTTAATATCATCTGGAGATACAATGATCTACCCTCTTACCAAATTTTTACATGCACAATACATTATTGTTGCCTATACATACAATGTTATACTGCAGGACTCCAGAGCATATTCATCTTGCTTGACTTTTACGCTCATTGATTAGTTACTCCCTATTTTCCCCCTTCCCCTAGCCCCTGGTAACCATAATTCCACTCTTTGACTCTATGACTTTGACTATTTTAGATACCTCATGTAAGTGGAATCATGCAATATTTGTCTTTTTGGGTCTGGCTTACTTCACTTAGCATAATGTCCTCAAGGTTCATCCATGTTGCCGTATATTACAGAATTTCCTCCTTTTTCAAGGCTGAATAGTATTCCATTGGATGTATATACTACACTTTCTTTATCCACTCATCTTTCAAAGGACATTTAGGTTGTTGCTACATCTTGGCTATTGTGAATAGTGCCATAGTGAACATGGCAGTGCACATATCTCTTCTAGATCCTGATTTTCAATTCTTTTGGATAAATACCCAGAACTGGGATTTGCTGGATTATACAGTGGTTCCATTTTTAATTTTTTGAGAACCTCCATACTCTTCTTCCATGTGACTATAACAGTTTTCATTCCCACCAACAGTATGTATGTATTTACCCAAGAATTCAAAATCAAACTCTCAACTTCTATATTCTTTATCATCATGTTCTATGGTCGTAGGTTCTGCTCTTTGTATATGAGACTTACACTCATGTCCAATATCGATTCATTGAAGTTCTGGCTGAAGAGAAGCTTGAAATGATGCATCTGACTTGGAAGGGTATTTATAGTATTCCCCCGCTTCTCTGTGCTTTTAGGATTGTTTTGCTAACCACCATGATTCACATCAAGCCTTTTCTTTTCATCTGAAATTTAGTCTCTTTATGTTTTTGCACTACCGGCCCTTTCTGAGTAATCTCATCCACTTTATTGGCATTGATAACAAGTACCTTTACAATGCTGACTCCCAAGTCTCTAAACTGCGTCTCTTACTCGAGCTCCAGATGCAAATAAGAATGCGCTCAGTGCACGTGGCTTTTGGTCTCCTACAAGCACTAAAATCATGCCTATTTAAATAGGAAGTCCTCCTCTTCCAATCATACTCCTCCCCTAGTGCTCCCTCTCAGGGACTGGCACGACTCAGGAACCCAAATCAGAGGCCTTGGGACTCTTCTTGCCATTAATAATCATGTTCCTGTTCTCGAATCCATCACCCTCCCCCGGCCCTACCGCCACTTCCTCAGCTCAGGCCATTCTTATTTCTCACCTAGATAACTGCAATAGATATCCAGGAAGCATCTTTGCTTTGGTTGGTAACAGTGATCTCACATTTAACATATCTAAAAGAGAAATCTCCTTTTGTCCTCAGCTCCCCAAATTGGCCCTCTCACGTTTGGCCACATCCCAGCTAATAGTATGATTACCAACTTGCTCAAGCCAAAAACCTAGAGCCATCCCTTAGCTCCCTCCTATCCACCCACATCCAATCTACCAGCGTTCACTGTCATTTTTACCTCAAAAATATATCCTAAATCTGATAGCGTGTCATTATTTTCACTGAAACTACTCTAGTCTAGACCACTTCATTTTTCTCCTGGCTTACTTTAACAGCTTTGTAAATGTTTTCCCTACCTCTCATTTTTTTTTTTTTTTCCTCTAGAACCCCTCCCAAGTCAGAGTACTAAAAAATAAACCATCTCATTTCCTTGCATCAAGTTTTGCAGTCATCTTCTATTGCGATTGTTATAAGATGGAAACTCTTTACTATGGTCTATACGGTTCCACATAAACTGGACACTGCCTATATATTCACCCGCACCCACCATGCTCCAGCCATTGTGACTTTCTTTCTGGCTTCCTCAGTCCAGCAAGCTTGTCCCGCCTCAGGGCCTCTGTACGTGCCATTCCCACTTCTGCCAGATTTGCTCATGACTGGTTCCTTCACATCATCCACGATTCAGTTCAAATACCAGCTCCTCAGAGAGATCTTCCTTCACTACTCTAGCTAAAGTGGTGTCCCAAGATTTAATTTTATCTTTTTCTCTTGGATAATGACCAAGTGAAAAAAGAAAAATATGGGCTTACTGAAGCAGATTATTTATAATTAGAAACCCAGTTAAAAAGTTTAAAATAAGAATGTGCAGAATCCATGGGCAGAATTCAAAAGTGCATATAGATCATGGCGGTGTATCAGCGTATCTGTAATTTTGCAGATCAAGTACAGGCACTAGATGATTCAAGTTGGTGACAATAAGTAGCATCAGCTGGTCTGAAGGACATAGAAGGAGGAGGAATCCCCCTTTGTAGGTAAGTTCCCAAAGCTGAAGAAGCCTGGACTTCATTTATCCTTTCTTCCTCTGCTTGCCTGAACTGTCTAAAAGACGCGATCTGACTGCCCAACAGAAAAACCACTTCTGGAAATACAATGTGATGAGATTGCATTTTAGGCTTTTGACAGGAGGAAAAACAAAGGCACAGTTGCCACGCTTTCTTTACTTAGTCTTCTGACATTATGAAAATTTTCAAACATGAAGAAAAATAGAAAAGCTCCATTTCCTAAGATCATTTTTCTCCCTGCTTCAGATGGAGCCAAGTGGTTTCAAAACTCCCTAACTACTGGGTGGGACCAGTAGTTTTTAAACTTCTAATTGCCCGAGTAAAGGTCTGGACCTTCGTATGATCAGTTTTGACATTTTGATCACTTTTTTAGTGCAATCATACCCAAAGTTAGTCAACAAATGCCTCCTGCTAGATAGAACTTGACTATTTTATTTAATTAATTAATTTAAAATTTTATTTTACTGCAGTAAGAATTCTTTCTTTAAAATTTTTTAAAAATGTTTATTTTTGAGACAGAGAGAGACAGAGCATGAGCAGGGGAGGGGAAAAGAGAGAGGGAGGCACAGAATCTGAAGCAGGCTCCAGGCTCTGAGCTGTCAGCACAGAGCCTGACGTGGGGCTCAAACTCCCTGCGAGATCATGACCTGAGCTGAAGTGGGACGCTTAACCGACTGAGCCACCCAGGCACCCCACAGTAAAAATTCTTAACATCGGTCTACCCTTTTAACAAATTTTTAAGTGTAAAGTATAGTATTGTTTAGGATGGGTACAATATTACACAGCTGATCTTTAGAACTTACTAGAGCTTGGGGCAAGAGAGTGGGAAGTTGATAAATAGCTGCTTTGCTTTTGCTGGTTTACGAAGCTCTGAACTATTTTGCCTTTTATTTTATTTTATTTTATTTTATTTTACTTTATTTTATTTTCAAGTTTATTTATTTTTGAGAGAGTGTGAGTGGAGGAGGGGTGGGGGGGGGGCAGGGACAGAGGATCTGAAGCAGGCACCAGGTTCCGTGCTGACAGCAGAGAGCCCCATATGGGGCTCGAACTTAGGAACCGTGAGATCATAACCTGAGCCGAAGTTGGGACACTTAACTGACAGCCACCCAGGCTCCCTGAACTATTTCACCTTTACATTTTCCATTCCAGTACTCTGGAGAAGATCTACATGCTTCAGGGACACATTTGTTTTTGTCCCTTACATAGGCCCTTTATTAAAGCGTACTGATTACAGTGTCATTTCTAGTACTAAACTATACTGTATTATATATAAGTAGTATTATATATACTACTTATGCAAGTTCTGAAGTCAAATGTCAAAAAGAAGATCTAAATTAGTTACATCTTAGCCTTGGTGTTTACATTTCTTTTTTTGAAAAATTTAAAAAATGTTTATTTATTTATTTATTTTTTGAGCGAGAGAGAGAGAGAGAGAGAGAGAGAGAGCACATTCGAGCAGGGTTGGGGAAGAGAGAGAGGGAGAGAGAGAATCCCAAGCAAGCTCTGTGCTGTTAATGCGGAGTCCAACACAGGGCTCGATCTTACAAAGCGTGAGATCATTACCTGAGCCAAAATCAAGAATTGGACACTTAACCGATGGAGCCACCAGGTGCCTCAGTGTTTACATTTTTATCAGCAAATATGAACTAAAAGTTAAATCGTATCTGCCATCTTACAAGCAAATCTTTTATTTTTCACCTAGAACAAAGACTTTCCTTTGACATTATCTCACGAGTGACAATGTTACATTTGATAATTTACAGTGGACGGAGTATACTGCCCAAGTTACACTGCCCCAGATCCTACTGAACCCAGCGTGGCGACCTTTGGAGAGAAAAGATAAAAAATGCAAGCTGACCCAAGGCATCTGCTTGTTTTATCTGTTTCTGCCAACAATCACTTATATATTACTTAAAAACAAGAGGTAATGAAGTACATCTTCCAGGCCATTTAGCTTTTGTTTGTTTGATTTTTAAAATCCCTCAAAGACCCTGACTACTGCCAACTTGAAATGCTTTCTGAAAAGTTCGGGGAAATTCAAACACTGTGACTATAATCAGAATACTTAGCATAGGGCATTACTGGTACTCGAACGTGGAAACAGGACCTAATCCAGTTGGGTCAGGAAGTTGTTACTTAAAGACTTGTGTTATAGAGTTAAAAAATATTCAATTGGTTATCTCTCTTTTGGTTTTCTTCCTCACGTGGAGGCGGAAAATGATTTTTTCTTGTTTTCTCAATAAATGCTAGAAAGGTAAACTGAATTCTAGTCATAAATTTACATTTGCCTTTTCAAAAAAAAATATTCCATACATTGGCATCAGGTTAAGTAAAGAACAAAGAGGCTAACGTTCCAGTGTATTCAACAAGCAAAAATACCATCATATTTCAGTTGTGGAATCAGGGATAAAAGTCACAGGGATAAAAGGCACAGCATAGGGAATATAATCAGTGGGACTGCAGTATCACTGGTAACAGATGGTACCTAGAGTTGTGGTGGGCACAGCTTAACATGAGTCTTGTCGAATCTCTATGTTGTACACCTGAGACCAATGTAACATTGTGCCTCCACTAGACTTCAATAAAAAAATTAAAAATCATACGAAATTATATAGTCACAGCCCTTTCTGTGTTGGGTATTTTCAATCAACATAATGATTTTTAAGGTTGTCATTTAATTAATTAAAAAAATAACAACTATAGTCACATATGACTTATATACAGTTCTTATATGAACGAAGTACGAGTTACATATTTTGCATCTGGCGCATTTATTTTAACTTTATAGAAGTAATGCCGCAAACATGCTGATTAAGGATACTCTGAGTACGATAGCTGGACTTTTCACAAATGCCCTGCAAATTCCCAGGAAGTCAATGCACAGCTGTCCCACTTGCACACAATGATGACTACTGTTCACTGCTGAGAAGGCCTGGTTAGCAGCAAATGTGGTCAAGGCACGCGGACGCTTGTTAGGTTCACTTTGTGAGAGAAGCAAATATTGAATATTCCTTGACACAGAGAAATTGTCATTCATATCCTATTATTTTCCAAAACTTAGAAGCCCCTATGTTAATGGCAGATGAGTTACTGATAAATGTGTTTGATTGCAATGAAAAGAGATGCAACAAAGGACTGCGGGAAAGGTGGGAGATACATGTTAATGATACCCTGCGATCTGTTTTCAGTCCAATCCCCCAAATCGCTTCTAAATGTTGGCTCCCATCTCCACTAGCACATAGGTAGGTAAGGAAAGAAATTCTGTATGCAAATAATAGTCTTTCCTTGTATTTACATACATATTTAAAAATAATAGCAGAATACTGAAAATCAACAAGTGCAGTAAGGACAGAATTATATATTAAAAAAAGAGTGACTTTTGTTCTCTGTTGAAATGCCACAGTGGCACTGAAAAGGTAATATTCATTATCTCTTCAGGAAAACAGACTCATTCCAGGGAAATAGCATTCATCAGTCACGGATCTAAAGGAAAAACTTAGAAAATACCATCCAACCCTCTACTTCCCCTAAACAATCAAATCAAAGAATATTTTTTATATGTTTGAGATTTCTCTCCATCTCAAATACAACTTTGGTGCTTTGCCCTTGACACATGGTGGCAAATAATAAATATTCTTTTAATAGCTCTCCCATAAATGAATGAATAAATGAATGACTTCACTTCCAAATTGAATTAGGATGCAGAAATTGATATGCAGAATTAATAAGGTTTTCAGTTTAATTTATGGATAAGGAAATGCTTACAGCTCTGGGGTTGGTTGGGGATAATTCTTTGTGCTTTCTCAAAGGCGCTGTCTAGGGTGTTCGTCCCCTTCTCATGTATGTTTCCATTTCGCTGGTTTTCTCCTGTCCTATCTTTGCAATTCCCTCCCATCATTCTTAGGGACTTCTTTCCTTATGAAACCCACAGGGACATTTTCTGTGTCTGATGACTTCACAAAGCCACTTGCTCCTTCATTTGTTGAACCGACACCTCCTGAGAATCTGCTTCTTCCAGGCCCTGTGGGAGGCACCAGGGACAAAACAGAACCACACAAGCAACTTCTGTCTTTGTTTTCACTACATTTTTCGATTTCATTAAAACCTAGCTCAGAAACGAAGCAAACAGAACCTGCAAGGACATCAGTCTCCAAAAAGGCATTCCAGGACTAGGCATGTTGCTGATAAAGGTTCATTCTGGAGGGCCCCAGTGCCACAACGGTGTCACGCACTCCATTAAGCTCTATTGCAATACACATGTCTGGCGAATGCATCGTTTCTAGCATCTTGTTTATAATTCTTATGTTGATTATATTTTGAAATGAGGACATTTTTACTATACTGGCTTACATAGCATATTATTAAATTAATCTCACCTATTTCTTTTTAGTTTTTAAAATGTGGCTATTCAAAAATTTAAATGTACATGTATGGTTTGCATTATATTTTTACTGGATTGCTGATGAGAAGGCAAGAGAGAGAGGAACAAAATAACCCAAATAAGCAAACAAAATTATTACGAAATTGAATGTGGTGTTTTATTTGTATCGGTGTATCAGTGAAACACAGAGCTGTATGTTTTCAGAGAAGGCATGGGTAGAATTGCATTTCAGGGATATTCCTGAGGAGAAAGGGACCATACTTGGCTGAGAGATACAGATGGTTTCTGTGCAGTAAGAAATATATTAGAGATTTACAGTCATGCTAATAACTACAGCGGAGTGCAGATGTATAAGCAAATATAGGCAAGCAAACAGAGACAGCATTCCAGAAACATTCTGAAAGGATTTTAATAAGGGAAAGATGTTCAAACAAAGGCATGGACCATGGACAGAACCATCCTCTCCTACAAATGGAGGGGAAGGTTCAAATGGAAGCCTAGACACTAATGATCACATTGAACAAAATTTAAATATGCTCTCTGAGGGGTGCCTCAATTGATTAAGGGTCTGACTCTTGATTTCAGCTCAGGTCATGATCTCACAGTTTGTGAGATCGAGCCCCACGTGGGGCTCTGTGCTGACAGTGCGGAGCTTGCTTGGGATTCTTTCTCTCCCTCTCTCTGCCGTTCCCCCACCCATGTGAGTGCTCTCTTTCTCTCTCTCTCTCAAAATAAAGAAACTTAAAAATATGCTATCTGGAATCAGTACTGTATTAATTCATGGGCATTCATTAGCCCCTCCGGATGAATTCATTGGTCAGGTAACTCAGCAGCTTCTGAGAGTCCCTAGATGCTGATATTCCCACCCCCCCCTTCTACTTTTTCAACTAAGGCTCCGCCCCTTTCAGAGTTCCTTCAACTGCCACTCACATCATAGCCTCATTTCTGGGGTGAGCAGTCTTCAGGGGCCTCTTGTTTCCTTACAGTCTCATGGCTGCTCTCCTGCCTTGCCAATCCTCTTATCTGGGAATTTTCAGTGAAATAATAGGACAGTTTATATCGTTGATTCCCGTATTGCTCGGCTCAAATGACTCACATTCACTTTAGAAGGTTTCTAGTTACGCAGTGTACAAGTAGATCATTTACAGTTGATTAAAATGTTTGTGGTCATTTCTATGAAAAAAAAAAGTTGGGCATCTGTTCTTGGTTAGAAATACAAGTTCATTGTTTTCTCTGTGGGAAAGTCAGGCATGACTTAAGACTCCTTTCACAAGAAAGCCTAAGGATCACCTATATTCTATTTCTGTGGGCATTTTTAATCCTTTGTTAGCATAAGTGCCATTTTTAACTAATCAAAATACGCAGTTACCTACAATGCTCCATTCCCAAATCGTGTCAGATTTAACACTGCTACACACAGAGAGAATGCCCTTTGATGCAACTTCCACAGGACGTTGAAACTAACATGAACTGAACTTTCTGGGGACCTGCTTTGGCCTGTACTGCCTTCATGAGATCTATCAGATAGCTCCTGAAAGTCTATTTGTATTTGAGTTACTTTCCATTTTAACTGGGAATTCCTTGTGGCTTTTTTTTTTTTTTTTTTTCAGAATACACATTTTTCATTAATTTATTTCTTTTGAGAGGGAGAAACAGCATGAACAGGGGAGGGGCAGAGACAGAGAGAGAAAGAGAGAGAGAGTCCCAAACAGGCTTAGTGCTGTCAGCACAGAGCCCAAAGTGGGGCTCAATCTCACGAAACCAAGAATCACACTTAACTGACTGAGCCACCCAGGTGCCCCAAGAATATTTCAGATGAAAGCCTGAAGTAATTTTTGGCTAACAAAATTAGCAAATTCTTCATTTCCTCACCTGAGTGAAAGGAACAAATATATGTGGTGCAAGAATCAACCCAGGTAAGTTACTCCTTTTCAGTCATGAAAGGAGGCACTGTGATGTCCCTAAAGAGAGTATTTCGTCCCACGACTTAAGGAAACCATGTTTCAAGTGTTTCGAGTGTTGACTGTGTGCAAATAAGCCCTGCCCTGAGTGCTATAATAGCCATGCAAATTAAACATGTGGAGAGAATCTCGGGTAACACTTTTCACATTTGCACTTTGCCTATGTGGTTAGACATGGTGATTTCTCCTCCATTAGCTACTTACCATTTCAGATTTGTTCAGTTTGCATAAAGACACTCTTTTAAATGCAGTGTTATCCAGTGGAATTTAAGGTATTTTCGAAATCATGTGGCACAGCTGTGCTGTTCCTTCTCTATCATAAATTCGACTGGCTGGAAAATGAAGTTGGTTTAAAAATAGCCTCTTCAGGACTTCTTATAACGAACAGCCTGTATGTAAGTCTTCCACTTCGTGGGTGGACAAATGTATCTAAGATACTTTATTCTGCTCAATAATAAATATTGTTGTGAAACCATAAACCCAGAGAAAATTGGTTATTTTTTTAAAAATAGAATTCATTAACATAGTTCAGAGAGCCAGTTCTTCAGGAAAGCTATTTTTTTTTTTTCAACGTTTTTTATTTATTTTTGGGACAGAGAGAGACAGAGCATGAACGGGGGAGGGTCAGAGAGAGAGGGAGACGCAGAATCGGAAACAGGCTCCAGGCTCCGAGCCATCAGCCCAGAGCCTGACGCGGGGCTCGAACTCACGGACCGCGAGATCGTGACCTGGCTGAAGTCGGACGCTTAACCGACTGCGCCACCCAGGCGCCCCAGGAAAGCTATTTTTAAAAGCAAACACACCAGAGATGGATTGCCTGGGAGGCCGAAGCAGAAAATTGGTACCTTGGAACTGGAGAATGGATAAGCATGAGACTTCATTTATACCAACCTGGGCCACGTGGGGATAGAATATGGGGGAAAGAATAGTTCCCTTATCTTTTCAGCAAAGCGCCAGGGCCTGTATTGGGCTGGATGTGGGTGACAGGTCTAGATTCAAGTCTCAGCTCTTGTTACCTGTTTGCTACCCAAGTGACCTCGGCCAGATCACACATGCAGGGCAGCGGGCTCCAGCAGTGCACCGTCAGTGTGTAACAACTGGCTCTCCGGGAACAAACAAGCAAGCAAATCAACCAACTCTGGTTTGTAACGTTTGCCACTTTCTGTGGTGTAAATATTTCCACCATGACCCACTTACACTATGTGCGTGACCTCACTGAATGCTGAAGTGGGAAGAAAAGTGGACAACCATTCTTTCCAAATTACCTCCCAGATAGCACCAGCTGACTCCAGCAAGCTGCTGCCTGGATTCCATTTCTAGCTCCACCAGTTAATATGGGGGGCTTAAGGCAACTTATTTGACTTCCCTACATCTCAGTTTCCTAATTTTTAACGTGCTAACCACAAACAAGCCTTAGGAGTTCATTTTGAGGGTAAAATAGAAGGCACTGAGCCCAGAGCCTGAAATAGCAGGTCCTCAGTAAACATCGATTCCCTGGCTTGCTGATTTCATGATTATGTCTCTGTCCATCTCTGTGTCCCCATTCTTCCCCTTCACAGATAAACTCTCCGAGAGAACAAGTCCGCATTTGTTTTCATTTGTTTATAACTCCCTCATTCAACCCATTGCTATCCAGATCTCATTTACAGAGCTCCTGAAAAATCACTTCTCTGTGATGACCAGCAGACTGTTCCTCCAACTTCAATGGACATTTTTCAGTGCTTATTTTATTTGATGTCTCTGTGGCATTTGTCATGCTTAACCAGTCCTTCCTTCTGAAGCAGGATGTACTATTATTCATCTCATTTCTTAGGCTGGAAACCTAGAAGTCCTCCTCCTTTACCTCCTGTATCCAATTGAACAGGCCAGTTCTATTTTGTAAATATATCTTCATTCTGTTTCCCTAGCTCCCTCTCTAATGCCACTGTCTTAGTAAAGACCCTCAAACATTCATCTTTTCATTCTTAAATAATTAAAATGGCATACCACCTGATTTCCCTGCCCCTAGCGAATTCCCCTTCCAATCCATACTTCCTCTGGAAGGATTTCTATAAAATGCAAACAGATCATGTAATTCCTTGCACGTCATTGGCGTGCAACACCTACTGCGTAAGTCCCAACTGCATGGAATTGCATAATGGCCCCTGTTGATTTTGGCTCATGCCAACCTCTTTGGCCACATGTCCTGCCTCTTGTCTGCTTATGACTGTGCTCCAGTCTTATTAAACCATTGACTGGACTCTCAAGAGGCCATGCCTTTTCTTGTCTTTGTCTCTCTGGACAGACACCCCTTTCCCCTTTTATACCTGGTAAGCTCCAGTCACCCCTCCTCCCGGAAGCCTTCTTTGACACCCTCGTGACACACAGTAATTCTCTAACAGGCACTCTTCACTGTAGTATAATCATCTGTCCTTACTTTGCTTCCCCAGCTTAAAGTGAATGAATGGAGGACATAAACACTGTATCTTATTCAACATCATATCTACAATATCAAGCACAAAATGTGGACCACAAAAACGTTTAGCAAACTCAATGTATCAACTAAGAAATGAGCCTTTGTGGCACCAAATGAGATGTCTTGTCAAGGCAAGAGCTTTTTTTTTTTTTTAATTGAGATATAAGTGAAGTGCAACATTGTATTAGTTTCAGGTATACAATATAATGATTTGATATTTATATACATTGTAAAACAATCACCATAATAAATCTACTTAATATCTGTCACTACACATAGTTACAATATCTTTTTATTTCTTATGATGAGAACTTTTATGATCTACTTGGTCAGGAACTTTCAAATATACAATACAGGATTATTGAGTGTGAAGGGATTTTGTAACTGTGAACAAGTTAGGAAGATACACATTTTCAGGCTTGATCCTAACTGAAATAATGATTCTCATTATTCTTAAATTACGGGCTTTTAAATAATAATAATTTATTTAAATGTATTTGTCCTAACAGGATTTGCCTATTAACTTCAAATGTTTAATATTGGTCACCAATAATTAAAACAATAACAAATTAGGTCTTCTCATGCTTATTTTTGAGGGTTTTTTGACAGGGTATAGGAACTAAGGCAAAACCACTGCAAAAATAGTAATAGTATAGAGAAAAAAATGCTAAATGTGAATCCACTTGAAAATCTGCATTTAATAAGTGAGTAACATATAATAAAGTGAACATGTTATTATCATACAGATGGAAAAATTTATTAAGTTACCTATTTAACTACTTTTTAAAATTTTATTTAAATCTAAGCTAGTTAACATATAGTGTAATAATGATTTTAGGAGTAGAATTTAGTGATTCATCACTTTCATCTAACACCCAGTGCTTATCCCAACAAGTGCCCTCCTTAATGCCCATCACCCATTTAGCCCATCCCCCCACCTACCTCCCCTCCAGCAACACTGTTTGTTCTCTGTATTTAAGAGTCTCTTCGTTTGCCTCCCTCTCTGTTTTCATCTTATTTTTCTTTCCCTTATCCTATGTTCACCTGTTTTGTTTCTTAAATTCCACAGATGAGTGAAATCATATGATATTTACCTTTCTCTGAGTGATTTATTTCACTTAGCCTAATACATTCTAGTTCCATCCATGGTGTTGCAAATGGCAAGATTTCATTCTTTTTGATTGCCAAGTAATATTCCATTGTATATATATATACCACATCTTCATTATCTGTTTGTCAGCTGATGGACATTTGGGCTCTTTCCATAATATGGCTATTGTTGATAATTCTGCTATAAATATTGGGGTGCATGTGACCCTTTGAATCAACATTTTTGTATCTTTTGGACAAATACCTGGTAGTGCAATTGCTGAGTCATAGGGTAGCTCTATTTTTAGTTTTTTAAATGTTTATTTATTTGAGAGAGAGAGAGAGAGAGAGAGAGAGAGAGAATGTGAGTGGGGGCGGGCAGAGAGGGAGACACAGAATCCAAAGTAGGCTCCAGGTTCTGAGCTGTCTGCACAAAGCCCAATGTGGGGCATGAATCCACAAACCATGAGATCATGACCTGAATCAAAGTCGGATGCTTAACTGATTGAGTCACCCAGGCACCCTTCTATTTTTAATTTTTTGAGGAAAGAAATTAAGTGGCTGCACCAGTTTGCATTCCCACCAGCAAGGCAAATGTGTTCCCCTTTCTCCACATCCTCATCAATATCTGTTGTTTCCTGAGTTGTTAATTTTAGCCATTTTGACCAGTGTGAGGTGGCATCTCATTGTAATTTTGATTTGTATTTCCCTGATGATGAGTGATACTGAGCATCTTTTCATTTGTCTTTTAGCCATCTGGATGTCTTCTTTGGAAAACTGTTTCTTCATGTCTTTTGCCCATTTCTTCACTGGATTATTTGTTTTTTGGGTGTTGAGTTTGATAAGTTCTTTATACATGTTGGATACTAACCATTTATCTGATATGTCATTTGCAAATATCTTCCCCCATCTGTCAGTTGCTTTTTAGTTTTGTTGATTGTTCCTTTTGCTGTGCAGAAGGTTTTTGTCTTGATGAAGTCCCAATAGTCCATTTTTGCTTTTGTTTCCCTTGCCTCTGAAGACATATCAAGTAAGAAGTTGCTGCAGCCGAGGACAAAGAGGTTGTTGCTTGTTTTCTCCTCTAGGATTTTGATGGTTTCCTGTCTTATATTTTGGTCTTTCATCCATTTTGAGTTTATTTTTGTGTATGGTGTAAGAAAGTGGTTCATTTTTCTGCCTATCGCTGTCCAGTTTTCCCAGCACCACTTGCTGAAGAGACTGTCTTTTGTCCAATGGATACTCCTTCTTGTTTGGTCGGAGATTAGTTGGCCATATGTTTGTGGGTCCATTTCTGGGTTCTCTATTCTGTTCCATTGATCTATGTGTCTGTTTTTGTACAAGTACCATGATGTCTTGATGATTACAACTTTGTAATATAGCTTGAAGTCCAGAATTGTGAGGTCTCCAGCTTTGGTTTTCTTTTTCAGGATTGCTTTGGCTATTCAGGGTCTTTTGCAGTTCCATACAAATTTTAGAATTGTTTTCTTTAGCTCTGTGAAGAATGCTGGTGTTATTTTGATAGGGATTACACTGAATGTATAGATGGCTTTGGGCGGTATCAACATTTTAACAATATTTGTTCTTCCAATCCATGAGCATGGAATGTTTTTCCATTTCTTTGTGTCTTCTTCAATTTCTTTCATAAGTTTTCTATAGTTTTCAGAGTATAGATCTTTTGCCTCCTTAGTTAAGTTTATTCCTAGATATTTTATGGTTTCTGTGCAATTGTAAATGGATCAATTCCTTGATTTCTCTTTCTGCTGCTTCACTATTGTTATATAAAAATGTAACTGATTTCTGTATGTTGATCTTATATCCTGAGAATTTGCTGAATTCATTTATCTGTTACAGCAGTTTTTTGGTGGAATCTTTTGGGTTTTCCACATAGAGTATCATGTTGTCTATAAAGAGTGAAAATTTGACTTCTTCCTTGCTGATTTGGATGCCTTTCATTTCTTTTTGTTTTCTGATTTCTAAGGCTAGGACATCCAACACTATGTTGAACAATAGTGGTGAAAGGGGACATCCCTGTCATATTTATTTAACTATTTTTTTAAAATCTTGAATGAGTGCATGTTAAATGTGTGTTGAAAGTCTTAAAAATTGAGGTGCTATTGATGTTTTAGGACATTTCAAAGAAGGGAAAAGCACAGTCACAAAGTAAGCAACAAGGGACTGAGCTTGCAAAGCAGATGTTCTACCATTTGCTTAATTTTCGTTAATAGATTTCACCTTTTGAGTTGAGAAAAAAATAAGCTTGTTCTTCCTTACTGGTAACTTTTTGCAAATAATGAAAATGAACAAACCTCTCCAACTTTAGGGATGATCTAATGTCATAAATAAAAAGTATGCAACTTCATTTAAAAATACTCATCATCTCTACCTACAAATCCATTCTCTGGCCCACCAGGACTATTCTTTACTTAACAGTTAACTAGAGTTGAAAGTGTTCTCTTACTTGGAAAAATCTGGATCAATATATATTTAACAGATGGTTTCTCTATAGTCTACTTTAGTAAGACTTCTAATTAATATATTTCTTCTACACCATGCTTATGAAGCACCTTTCTCTGTGAGGATTCTTCTTTGTATTTTTTGTTGTGTTGTTTTTTAATATCAAGAATTCCTTGATCCAAAAAGGGGTCTTTCCTTTCATAAGTTAAAATTCTTCAAATTAAATTGAGTTTTTATATAAAATCTGTGGAATACAGCTGATCATTTTTTTCTATTTTTCTGGTAAAGAAATCGGGTCATTAAAAAATCATGGGCAAATAGATAATTGATGATATCAGGAACCTGTCTCCTGATATTTTCCTTACTTATCATTATATTACCATATATTTTTAATATTCTTTACCAACCCAAATAGCTAAATTCAAGAAGAACATCATATTTGAATGTACGGCCAGGGTTGCAATAAGGGTGAAACAATTTTCTCCCCAAAAGAAGCTAAATTGACTACAGGAGAGTATCACTCTATAGTCTTAGCCCCACTGGCTATATGTTTTCCTGAGCGACTCAGTTCAAACTAATTAAGCTTAAGCTTTGGAACATAATTCATTCGATTATATAATGAAATGTGAACCATTATGTGTGTGTGTGTGTGTGTGTGTGTGTGTGTGTGTGTTGATCCAGATACACATAGTCATTTCAATAAAGTAATAATGGTGAGTAGAATCATAGATGCAAGATTGAAAAGCACCTTAGCAATGATCTAACCAAATCCTTTATGAAGCTCTTATTTATTACCATTCCTTACTGGTGGTGGCCCAACCTCTGTACAGTTTTACTAACGTAATCTCATTCTTCCCAGTCCTGGTGAAGTTTCCTTGTTATGAAATTATTTTTTATCCTGAGTAAAAACTTACCTCTGTAACTTTCATCTTAGTCCATGATTCCTTAAAGAATTAACCAACCTTAACCAATCAAAAAGTAAGGGTCCTGGAAGTCCCTTGTTTTAATGGGTAACATTTTTGTCCAGAACACTTTTTCTATATTCTTTGGTTTCCATCACGACTAGCACAACACAATGGAGTAGACTGAAAGGGTCCAGGAACTAATGCTGATCTCCCACAGCCAGGAGATGGACCTGCTACAAACAAGAGGATGTGGAAGCATTGTCTAATTCAGCAGGCAGGATGCAGAATCTGAGCAGAATGAATAACAAGTGACACAAAGAAGTCCTTGCAGGATGTCAGCAGCAGGAATGCCCATGACATTCTTGATATCTAAAGACACATATAGTCAAACTAGTATCACAAACTGAAGATGGTGATATTTATGACTACGTTGGTGAAGGTTAGGTCTCAATTTTGAAAACTCAGACCATCTTTGCAAATATAGATTTTGTGAGGACTGGATTTGTGTTCTTTGAAATGATGAGGAGTCTAGAAAATTTCCCCAATAATTTGAACTCTGTCCATTAACGACTTTGTTTTTGAAAGAGAGAGAGACAGGGAGAGAGAGAAAGGGAAAGAGAGAAAGAGAGAGAGAGAGAGAGAGAGAGAGAGAGAGAGAGAAGCAGAAGGAGAGGGAGAGAGGGAATCTTAACCAGGCTCCATGCCCAAAGCAAGCCTGACACAGGGCTGGATCTCACCACTGTGAGATCATGACCTGAGCCTATATCAAGAGTCAGATGCTTAACTGACTGAGCCACCCAGGCACCCCTATTTAGTATCTTTGACTTCACTTTCTCATAAGTTTCTTTCACTTTCTCCTAAAAATCAGACACACTGACAAGCTGTGCATCAGTTGAGGTAGATTAGTTCTGTTAATAAAAGGAGTTTCCTCATAACCCTGGTGACTAGTGTTCCCTGCGAAGACCTTGTTGCCTTAAAAAGATTTTCCAATTGTTGAAAAATATTTTATTAAGCTAGAAATTCAACATGGTATTGAAGTGACTGGTGCTTTGATTTGTAAGGAAAGGTCAGGATGATGAGACACTGGAAAGAATAAGGAGTCAAGGAACCAGAGTTCTTGTCCTGCTTTTGCCTCTAGCTCTTCGTGTCACCTTTGGTCACACAGAATATTAGAATCCACGAATACAAAGGGAACTTAAAGAGACATCTGGTTTACCACTGTGGCCAATTTAGCTTTCTCTCAAACAATAAAGTTTCTTTAAGCCAGTATCTATAGAATCATAACAACAGCATTTTAGAAACAGTATAAATAATCTTCCCCCAAGGAGCAATTATGGAGGTAATCACATCTGTGAGGAGAAAAGACATTTTCTTGCCTTCACATTTTTTTTTTTTTTTTTTTTTTTTGGTATTAATGATCAGGCTTTAAAAGATCCACAAAGAGAATGCAAACAATAACATTTAAGAGGGTAGTCATACAAGGAGTCCATTGCTCAGTTGTCTAGGATGAATGCTAAGATTGAGAAGGAGAAAAGGGACAGGGGCTGAGGTTGTTTATACATTTTTGATTAATTCAGATTTTTATCTTCTATTGACTACACTGTTTGAACACACACATTACAAACAAACAAATACATTTTTTCTTGTTACCAGACAAAAAAAATGCAACTAAAAGAAAATGGTAGTTGGGAAATATGTGTCTTTACATTGGCAGCCCTCACATATCATACGATTATGGGTTGGTAGACACTTGGGAAGGGTGGTGGGCACAGGTAAATAGGCCAAATTAGAATTCCCTAGGATTACCGGCAATTTTAGGGCACCGGAAGCTGGAAGATTGCACTTTTGCAAAGATTTACTTCATAAATTAAATTTTATCATATTTCATGACTTTAAGCCAAAAACCAAGTAATACAAATCTGGAATTTAAAAATTTATCAGTGTGCAAATAGGGGCCCCTACTATGCACAATGGCACTGTGTCAAAACATCACTCACTTCTAGATACACTAGAATTTAGGAATGGAATAATTCTTAAAATCCCTCCAAAATTTAAGAATTCTTTTTGGTTAAGTAGTCAACACTATCCTGAAAAAATTGACTCCATAAATGGTTTTAAGACAAATAATTAAGATTCACAGATATTTGGGCAAATAAAATGGTTGTCAACTGTTACAATTCCAATTTTTAAAGTTGGTGGTTATAAGATTCACCTTTTAATAGGGAATGATGAAAAAAATCACATTCTATCTCATTTTCTTTTGAATACAGTGAGAGAATGGGAAGGACATGATTGATGTGAAAGTGAAAAAGCTAAATGTATTAATTTATTTTAATTAATTTAATGTCAATCAATTGTAGGACCATAAACCATTACTTTTTTAGTGTGGGTTTTAGAATATTCAATTGCAAATAGATTTTTTTTTTTTAAAAAGCTGAAAGTAAAAACAGGAAATAATTGCAGCTAATTAGTCCAAATCTTACCTGAGGTTGCTTTTTGTTCTCTTTTCTTCTCCACTCTCCCTGAAATGAGAAGTGGCAGGTCAGTTACAGAGTGGGTCCATGAGAACTAGGTGTAACTAAGAGGAAACCCCGTTTATGGCAATTTCCAAACATAATCACTCCTCAGCTGTGTCCAAGATGCTTCTAGAGATGACGGGCATGGGCATAGTTGAAGGGGATGAAAAATGCTCTCAATCCAATTTATGAAAACCAACAATAAATGAGGATGCATGAAATAAAACATGCTGTTGGGTTTTAAAAATCTTGTTAGTAAGAGTCATTTACTCAACAATAAACTTACAAGGATCAAATCCCCATAGCACAAACTGTGGGGATAAACACCCGAGTTAAATAAGATCAAGGCCTCTTACAACCTATTTGGGGAGATAAAGGACAGACAATGCAATGTGAGATGAGATGTGCCCCAAAAGGTACAAACTGTTTAAAGATATGAGAGGATGAAGTGATTAGTTTAGGAAATAAAGGGGTGCCCTCGAAGTTAAGGAGAAAGTGATATTTGATTTGGACCTCAAAAGATACATGTGATCTGGGAAATTTGAAATAGGGAAAGTACTGGTGATCATTAAAAGAGATAGTATGGTGGGGCGCCTGGGTGGCGCAGTCGGTTAAGCGTCCGACTTCAGCCAGGTCACGATCTCGCGGTCCGTGAGTTCGAGCCCCGCGTCGGGCTCTGGGCTGATGGCTCGGAGCCTGGAGCCTGTTTCAGATTCTGTGTCTCCCTCTCTCTCTGCCCCTCCCCCGTTCATGCTCTGTCTCTCTCTGTCGCAAAAATAAATAAAAAAACGTTGAAAAAAAAAAATTAAAAAAAAAAAAAAAAGAGATAGTATGGGTTATACAAGACAAGGCTATTTGAGCAAGTGCCATGTTTAAAGCTTGCTTTAGGAACTATGGTTTTGCATAGATGGCTATCTTAGAGCTTAGGCAAGAGATGATGGACTGAGCATGGCAGCAGGAAGAGGGAGGTAGGAGGGCAGGACTTAGAAGGCCCAGGGAGTTACAAAATGTGAAGTGCAAGGGAGAAGTAAAAGTCGAGATGAATGGCTATCTAGGTGACTTTGGGCATGGTGATGCAATGTGGGGGAATGGTAAAATGGGATGGGGGCATGGGGATGACTGGTTCAGTTTTAGACTTACTGAGTTTGAAGTCTTACAGAGACATGGGGCCTGGGAGAGAGATGAAAATCTAAGTTACGGATGCAGAAAAGGTCCATTTTGAGAAGACAGCTGGACCTGAGGTGGGGAATGGGAACAGAAAGGCAGGCGGCACAGAGGGCGAGGCTGAGGATAGTGACCAAGAGAACAAAACTGCTACTTCTATTTTGAGATGTAGGGCCATGAGAAGAAGCAGCAGAGATCCACGGAGATCAACAGAGCACAGAACCGTGTGCCACAGATAAATTTAGGAAGTATGGAGGGCACCCACAGCATCGGAATCTTCTGGGTTCATTGTGAGAGAGCAGGTTTAGCAGAGCAGGGGCGGGGAACACAAGACACTCTGAGAGCCTGAGGAGTAGGGGGTGGTGAGGAAGACAAGGCTAAGGAAATGGCTTCTTGCTCATGAAATCTGGCAGCCCACAAATGAATGAGATTAGGGCAACAGCCTGAGCAGAAGAAAACCCGGGCTAGGGGATGCTTCATCATGGTTACAGGCTTAGATAAGGAACTCTGCTCAGGGCACTGCTGTGTGGCAACAACACCGTGGAGGTGAGAGCCTTGGTTTTGTGATGGGCAAGCGAGGGCACCCTCTGGCCATCGCTTTCTTGTCACCTTTCAAGATTTCACAGATGGAGCTAGTTACTGAGAGGGTGTGCAATACACGCAAACGGCATGTAAACTTTATCTAAGTTTTTCTACCAGCCTTTCCTGTCTTTTAAAATCCTAAAATATAAGGTGGAGAATGTATAACCTTTTTCTCATGCAGCCGCCAAAAGCACAGAATTCATCTAACTGGCATTTTGATTAATGGCACATTCTATTCATTTAGGTGATTTCCAGAGGTCTTGTTTGATACGATTTATTTCAATGATTCAAACAGATAAATGACATGAGTAGTCCACTTAAAGGCTTCATTCATTACCAAGTGTGATGGAGGTACCTCCTCATTTAAGTTTTTTTTTTTTTTTTTTATCAGGCAAGCAACTGTTTACTATTTGATTACCAATTGTTCTATACTAGAGGCCTCAAACATTTTTACAAATTTAAAAAATGTTATTTGAGTCCTGAATTATAAAATGTTTTGAGACAAACATCTCTTTGGAAAGTCTTTAATTTGCAGAAGAATGAGTCATAAATTCCGAAAGTTGACAATGAGAGTATTAGGGATAAATAATATGGTGTGATACTCAGTCTCAAGATACTCCCAAAGACCATTGTCTTTCTGGTCCTCCTGGTAACCGTGTCCTTGTGTGGTGCCCTCCCACACTGATTTAGACTGACTTGTGTAATCAAGAGGATTTTGCAGAAATGATGGAATGTGACTTCCAAGGTTGGGCCTTAAAACCGTTGTGGTTTCCATCTTGCTCTCTCGGATCACTCTCTCTGAGGGGAGCCAGTTAATAGGTTACGGGGACGTTCAAGTAACCCTATGGAGAGGCTCATGTGACAAGGAACTGAGGCTTCCTGCCAGCTATCAGCACCAACTTCCCAGGCTCATGAGCAGTCTGTCCACCAGCCTCATTCAAACCTTTAGATGGCCACAGCTCTTGCTGACTCCTTGACTGCCGTTGCATGGGAGGCCCTGCCCCAGAACCATCCAGTTAGCCATGCCAGAGAAAATGTATGACACGCTAGATGTTTATTGTTGGTTTCAGCTGCTATGTTTTCGGTAAACTGTTATACAGTAATTTTATTATGGAAGTCTAGGTTAGTTTATCACTTCCCACACCAACAGTGATATAACTGGTGGCAAATAAGTCAGTCTCCCTAACTTTCTTTCTGTAGAATGAGGATCAGAACCTGTTTCTCTGGAATGTGGTGAGGAGTAAATAATTCCATATGCAGAGCCAGCAAGAAATGGAAACTCACACAAGATATTGGGGTTCAATGTTTCAGAAGGGAGGCTGGAAGGCCTTGCTGTAATGGTTTTTCCCTGAGACCTTAAATAGTCCTCTACCCCTGTGTCGTATGCAAGGGCTCTGTAAACCGAAGAGTGCTATATAAATGTTATTTCTTGGTTTTATTATGCTATTAGTTCTGTTACAGGAATCAATTTAGATTTCTCTTCTTAATTACATATACACTAGACAGCAAACTAGAAAAATAAAAGACTAGTTAAGACACCATGATGTTGATTAAGAGATACAGAGAATATTGCTTAACTGGAGATGACCCTCTAGGTTTCTTGTTTAGTCCCTTTATCTTGCCCCAAATGAGGGTTATCTTGCCCCTCATTCTTTCAGTGTGCCCTTATACAAAGAGATGGTTCTGAGTGTGCCTGGGTGGCTGAATTGGTTAAGTATCTGATTCTTGGTTTTGGCTCAGGTCATGATCTCATGGTTTGTGGGTTCAGGCTCTGCATTGGGCTCTGTGTTGACGGCTTGGAGCCTGCTTGGGATTCCCTCTCTCTCTTTCCCGCTCTCTCTTTCTCTTCCCCTTTCTTGCTCATGTGCTCTTTCTCTCTAAATAAGTAAGTAAATAAATAAATAAATAAACATTAAAAAAAAGAAAGAAAGAGATGATTCTGACACCCATATCTCTACTCCAAATCTACCTAGATTTTAGGCCTACTGGAAATCTCTATCTGTGTTTAATACGGCACTATAACACATATCCTGAACTTGAATCATTGTGTTTCCCTGCAGAACTGCTCGTGTTTGGAGCTGTCCTCCAGTCTGCTCAGGCCCCTAAACATGAAGCCTCAGAGTCACCAGCTTCTCCCTTTCACTCAATGTCCACACCTAACACGATCCTCACCTCACTCCATTCTCCCTATACAGGCCCTTGGATCTACACTCTCCTTTCTCACTGCCACTGCCCTCGTTCACAAACGTGACACAAACTTTCTTCCTGGGGTTATTTTCTACACACCCGTAACTGATTTCATTGATTTTATGGATGGCTTTTCCGTCCTTGAGTTGGATCACTACTAAAGATTAAAATCCACATGCCCTAATGTGAAATTGATGACCCCGGAAGATTTGGCCACAACCTACCTTCTCTACCACCCCTCAAGCACCATACAGAACACTGGTCAGTTATGCCAAGAATCCCACCTCCCATCCCAACTCCCTGTACCAGCTGTCCCTGCTTCCTGGAATGTCCTGACATGTCAGTCCTGCCTATCAGAACTCTGTTCATCCTTTAGAGCTGAGTCAGATGGCAGTCCTTCTGAGAAGTCTTCTGCTTTGCACCACCCCAACTCTCCACTCCCTGCAGAATTAATCGCCCTCTGCTATGCTCGTTCATCCTTTATTTATACCTCTGCCACAGTACTAACTCCAACGTTTGGCTCATAATTAGTTGTGTGTCCCCCAACTGGCTTCTGTTAGGGCAAGGGGTGTGTACTTTACCCCTCTCTGTCTCCTCCTGCCTAGCAGAGCTGGGGACACAAATGCTTGGGATTGAGTCAGCACACACAGAGAGTTATGAAATGCCCCAGCCCTCCTTAAAATGCTAGAGAACATGAAGCAAATTTTAGTACTGCCAACACCGAGTGCAAGTACAACCCAGAACAGGGCTTTTACCAGATATATACACTACAACTGACACCCTAGAAAACTATTATATTAGAAACGTGGGTAACAAAATAACAGACAGGCTTTCAGAATAATGAACATGCATTTTTCCTTAGCTGTGCTTTATTTTATCACAGATTCTAGTTGAAAAACAAAACATTAAAGTATGGTTTGCACCCTACTTCTCTTTAAACCTGGATGCGGCACTCCTCCTGTGAGAATAAAAATGGACAGTAATCTCCTAAAAATGGAATTTGTTGGGGAAAACTTTTCTTCTGAGAAAATGTGTTTAATTGAACATTAACATTCCACCTGTCACGACTACTTATTTATATAAATGGAGCATTGATATTTTTAAAAGCTCTCTTAGACTTGAAGTTGTTGATTTTGTTCCATGGAGGAACATTAAATATGTATCAATTTACAGCACATTTCTGTACCTCAGTACAGAAGCAGTACCCTAGTCACAGTGATGGTTTCTGATCTTTTAAAACCATGGGCACATAAATGACAATCCAGTGATGTCTCACCAATAATGAGGAGGGGTGTTTGTATGACAAATCGTATTTTAGGTCACTTCTAATGGAAAGGAAATTGTGTGTGTGTGTGTGTGTGTGTGTGTATACACACACACACATACATGTATATGTGTATATGTATATGTATGTGTGTGTGGCACATATATGTATGTATATGTATGTACATGCACATACATACACATGCACATACATACACATGTACATATACATGCACTACATTCATGTATATGTGATACATATGTATGTAGTTTTATACTCAGATATAGTCTTGTCTCTGAAATATACTCTTTCTTCTACCTGCTTCCATCTTTGTATAATAAAGTCTGTCATGGAATCTTATCAAGCTTCCCTCACTGCACTACCAATTTCTCAGTAGCCAATTCTGAGTTCATGTTCCCTCGCAGGCATTTTATCTGCCCTGCGCTGAGAGGTAAGATTAATCACATCCTGTTGCTAGGATACCTGAGAATGTTCATTTATGTCCGATGTTGCTTTGGCAAAATGCACTATGAAGAAGGCATAGAATCATGACAAGGAAAATTACTGTGCACATGCTACTTATTAAAAAAAAAAAGTGGGGTGAGGGCGAAGCAAAGAAATACACCTACCAGATAATATAATGCTAACTCCCATGAATTTTTTAATATCATTTTTGTTTCACGTGGATTTTAATGGAAAACCACGGGCCATATTTTTGGATAATGAGACTCTGTAGTACTTCTATACTTTTGAGTTAACAGGAAAAGTAGAAGGCGGTAAGGTTTTAATTTTGTTTATGGGGTGTAAGAGAGGAAGGGGCTTTAAGATTTACTCACTTCAAACGCCCCAATTATAGACAGGGTAATGAGGTTACAGTGCTAGTTGGTTTGCGGAACCAACCCAAAAGCCAGGCCACCACCACTGCCCCACTGTCATGTTTAGCTATTTTAACGCGAGACTTAGGAGAAAAGTGTTCTTCGGAATGTGCTTTTGGGTAATAAGAAAAAAATGCCTTGATCAATATCTTAAAAAAACTATTGCTGATTTGGGTATTAATATGCCAAAGATTCCTGCTTACTGATTGTAATGAGAGAGAATATGAATATATAAAGTCCACCCAAATGCAAAATTCTCTTATATTTCTTCTAATGGAGAACAACATGATCCAGTGAAAGAAACATGGTCTTTGGAGTTAAATGCACTGACTTCTCACCTTGACCATGGGTACCTATGAGCTCTGTGACTCTGGGATGAAACGTAGAGTAACTTCTCATTATAGGCTTCTTTTTGTTCTTCATCCTCCTCCCCCTCCTCCTTTCTCTCTCATATATGTGTATGTGTGTGTATACAAGACATCTCTCTCTGTCTCTCTCTCTCTCCATCTCTGATATTCTGACTGAAAGCAGAAACAATTTGAGTTTTACTTCCATTATCATTTCCAAGGGATACTAACCTAGTACCATTACTACAATCACGCTAATAATAGCAGCTAATGTTTATTAAGCAATGTTTACATGCTTGTCATTGTTAACTTATCCGTATATGGATTAACTCGATTTATTTTCAACGTAGTATAAAGGCTTTGCAAATATACCCATTTCAGGTAAGGAAACTGCGTACAAATTTGGTTAAATAATTTTGCCAAATCATTACCTGCTAAGTGGCAAATAAATAATGAGAAGACAAAAAAAATAGTTGGGTCAAAGGGTAGGGAGAAACAAAAATTAGGATATCCATAAGCTACATAATAATCAGTCCCTAGGTTTTGAGGGTTGCCTGCATTAATTATTTTGTTAAAAACATTTCAGATTCTTTTTACTAGCTATTGCCCATTTGTCAAATGATTTGTTTGAATGACTCAATAGCTTACTTTAACTGCTAAGCACCTAATCACAATATTTCAATAGCAGCATGCCAAAAAGGCCTTCGGACTTTGTGTGTATTTTTTTAGTACTTTAGCATTTATTTAGTACTTTTGATGAGTTGGGCACTGTAAACCTTTGCAATAGCTCCATGGAATAGATCATGACATCCATTTGCCAGTGTAGAAAGTAGGCTCGGAAATTTTTGTGTGATAGTCACAAGGCTCCAGCCAGGGAACAGTTGGAACATGAGCACAGAAACTGTTACCTCTTCCGAGCTCACTGGCTCGGTGATTAGGGGAGTCCTGTAGATGGTGAAGAGCTCAGGTCTGCAGCTCCAGCCACTTAATCAGTGTGGGATGTTGGGCGCATCATTTAATCTCTGGAAATCACACTGCATTCGTCTGGAAATGAGGGTAAGAGTAGTTCCCACTTCACGGGGTCATTGTGAGGGTTACACAAAATGATACGTTTAATAATAATCCTAAATATTTTGAGTAGATCTTATGCAATCGAGTGTATAATGCCGTCACCTCAGTGCTCAGGACACCGCCACACACAGTATTGCTAGGTGCTTCTCTTTATGAACATTTCATGTCACCTGGTCCCTGGTAACATAGGATAATGCTTAATATTCTCAAGGCCAATGGCTACATTGACACAAATATTATAAAGGTCGGGCTTTGAGAGATTCTTGATATCTTTACCGTCACCTCTCTCTTGCCTTCCCTTAGAATTTCTAAGAAAGAAGCGGCTTTCCATTTTAGAAAATCCCTTTCCTTTGGCCTTCATGCCCTCTTTCCGAACGCAGCTGGGTTCGATGACACACGGTTGACATGCAAACCTCTTTGCAGTTATGAGCTAGGCTCATATGATCTTAGAATCCGGGGTTTGTGGTTTGAATCCCTACCCTCATTTTGTAGTGAGCAGCAGCCATGGAGCTCTCCAAATAGAAAGGGAGAGCTTTTCTAGAAATCCTAAGTCCCCATTGCCACAACTTTCTCCTCGCAACCAACGGTAGGACCTTGAATAAGTAACCTGACTTTTCCAAGATCCAGTGTTCCTTTGAGTTAGATAGGTAGGTAACTACAACTCCAAAAGAAATCATACAAACAGGGCTTTGAGAGGATTGTAAGCCCTGCGCCCAGAGCAGGAACAGAGAAGCCTAACCGGGCCAGTTCAAAGACCAACTGGTCTAAAGTGGTCTGCATAAGCCTGCAGAAACTGCCTAGTTTCTGTTTGGTCAATAGCATGAAAAGGCTGTGGGGCTTATTTTGTCATTTACGCCTGGATTAATGCTGATGCTGCAATGGCACCAGTCTTAGCAGACGACGGTGACGAGCCTCTGTATGGTTGTGGTTCCTCACACCCTCCTGCAGGTTTAGATAAACTCCACTTGCTCTACTGTCCATTTCTATTTGGTCGGTTCAAATGCTGCTGGGATGCCCAGGCAGAGAGGGCCATTATGAGCACACTGCATGCTGTGAGCTCCAGACAGTGTGTACTGAGCTACAGAGGCTGGCCCTTCAGATATCGCTCCAGATAGAGCTAAGCCTCCAAGGTTGACCATCTGCCTTGGCAGGGCTGACACTCCATCTGCACTCCCCAGCCCTGGGGTCTGCCATCCGTCACAGCGAGTAGAAAACCTAAGGAGAACTGAATGCTCCAAGATCTTCCTGGGCTGACCGCTCTGCAAAGAGACGGCAAAACCAGTGTGAGAAACAGCAGTTTTATGTTGTCTTGGACAGTGTCAAGCACAGAATTTTTTCCCACTTAGATCCACTGGACAAGTGCATAATTAATGTGACAAGCAGCCATTCCTTTCGGATTCCCCACGTTGGCCCGGGTGAATTCAGTCTTAGAGCAAACCTTTTGATATTCAGAACCTCATTCTGAGGCAGTCATTTTTGGCAGAGAAGTTTTTTGGAAGACCTTTAGATGTTGAAGTCAGATTGGGGGAAGAAAAAATACCCAGTGATTGCCAGGTCTTAAATCTCTCTGCAAAATGGGAATGCTAGTTTTACTAACGTATGCTTCAGCTCCTGACTAAAGCAGGGATGTGTATGTTTATACTTTGCATTGTACGGTAATATGTTTCTAGTAAGTTAGGTGTGAATAAGTATTTTTACATGACATAATATTCTAAATGTCTGCTGAATGTTCATCATGCAAAAGAAAGAGGAATGAATCATTTTGTAAAATAAAGAATCTTTTCATAAGACGTTTATTCAATCCTGTGCTAGAATAAACATGACCGTATGTTAAGAGGTGGAGTTGAATTCCCTTCCTGTTGAATCTGTCCAGGCCTTAGTAACTTGTATAACAAACTTCATATGCTGGAAACACCAGTTTTTAGGCTTGGACGTTTAGAATCAAGAGGCTTCCATTTCCTGGGTCTTTGATTACTTGCTCTGGGAGAAGCCGGCCATAATGTAATAAGTCAGACTACCTTGAGACCACCATGCTGTGAGGAAGCTCAAGTTAGCCACACACGGAGGCCACATGGAAGGAGAGCTGCCTGTACTGTACAAGACCAGCAGCTAGCTCTTCCTGCCATCGCAACCCAGGTGCCAGATGTGAATGAGGAAACCGTCTGGAAGTGGCTCCTTCAGCTCAGCCACCTTAGCAGATGCCATGCGGATTGGGGACCAACTGCCTGGCTGAACCCTTTCCAAATTCCTAACCCACAAAGCTGCAAGCACAATAAATGTCTGTTTTATATCATTAAGTTTTGGCATACATCCATACGTAGCAATAGATAGTAAAAACAACTCCTTTTTCTGTTTTCTGAGAACATTTACTGATATACCTATCAATATATACCAGTATACATTGCTGGGTTTTTTTTTTTTTCTCCAGGAATTCACAGCTGTGCTAGATTCTTTCTTTCCTAAGCTGGTTTCCTCAACTATACTATAAATGTGTTCTGTTACCCAGCATTTTAGCATGTCAACTTATTCCATTTCAAAAAACAGAATAAAATCTGTTCTAATCAGGAGTGTGGTTAAAGTACAATCTATGTAGATTAATACATATCTTGGATTTCTAAGAGTATTACAATATCACCCTATGTCCAGGTTACCAGTCAAAAGGAGAGTAGAGACTTGCCAGTTAACTCGCATCTTAGAACCTGTGAACCATCAACAGGGGTACCCATGTGAAACAACAACATGTAAATCTCCATCCAGGCATCAAAAACTTCATCACTTACAGTTAGGATTATATAGAAACCCTCTGAACTGAAACACTGAAAAGATTCAGCAGCAATTTCTGCTAAATAATTAAATATTACCTTATTTTCCCCAGGTGGATTTACTTTTAAAGGATGAATTAGTAGAATCTATATCGAATTAAAAGCATTAATATTATTTAGGGTTAATTTTCTGTATGAAGGCAAGAAGGGGAAACATTTCATTATGGAAGGTAATGATAGGAGTCCAATCAGAATCTATGCTTGCCAAGTCAAGAGTTTTTTCACTTTAAACAGCAATTTATTTGGCTAACAGACACCCGATCATGCCCAGCTTTTCATCTGGAGGAAATGACCACATTTCATTGCTCTCTCTCCCATGCTCTTAATAATCACCTCATTAGCTCGTGGAGAAAGCTGGTGGAGGCCAGAGGTGAGCTGGATTTTATTCTTTGAGACGTCAGCATGGGTTTCATTTCCACTGGCCCCAAGTTTTTCCTTTTATTTTAATCTTTAAAAAAAACCTCATCATACTCATTTTTTCCTTCACATTGACCCACATCAAAGGTTTGGGCCTTAGACATGCGGGGAAGCTCTTATTTCACGGACTGAAGGAAGAAAATAAGGAAAGTGTGCTTAGATCAGTGGGTATTGATTTACTGCTCTCAGGCATTGCAGTGTTCTTTGTAATCTTGTAAAACTATCCTCTGTAAACCGGGTTGACTACCTGAGTTTACTAGAAAAGTTGTTGATTATCTAGTACATTTTATGTGCAGGAGAAGAGGCCCACTGACATTCAGATACTTAGAGGAGAAAGAAGAAAGAGAGCAAATGTTGAGGGCCTATTACCTGACAGGAGGAAAAGTAGGCATTTTACATCTGTAGTGTGACTGTAAAGAGTCAACAAGAAATTCACAGTCAAGGGCAGTGCCACAGAGGAGCCGGTAGCCTGGCTCAGTGGGTGAGGCCTTCCGTGGGGAATGGACGTGGGCCTTTATCTAATAACATAGAGTGGGAGACCCTCAGGAGGGAAGAGAAATCAAGATCGGAACACCTAACTCAATAAGCTATTTTCTGGCAAAATCTTTTATTCTGAGACGCTGATCTCAGAAAAAGCAAACCAGGCCCTGACACAGTGCCGCGGGGAGCTCCTTCTGATACGGCTCATCCAGGAAGACAGGGAGCGGAGCACCCCAGGGAGTGGGTGGAGGTGAGCACAGAAGGGGAGTGGGGACACTGAGAAGGCTCTCCCAACTCTCTTCAGCCACTGGAAGCCTCTGAGTGTGGCATTCCGGAGGCGGGGGAGTAACTTTCTAGCTTTATTGGCTGTGGCAGACACAGCTGAGCGCCTACCCTGCGGTCATTTGCCCTCTCATTCCATGCTGGTACCCTCCCCTCCCCTCGCAAGACACCAATGAAACATGACTGATGTACACGCATCATTGTGGCCCCGTTCCCCTTGCTTTGGGTAGTTGTTTGACAGTTCTGGCCAATGACATGAATTCTGTTGAAGAATTTCATCAAAAGGTTTTCCTTGCCGATAAAAAGAGACAGATGGGAGAAAATGTTTCCTTTTCTTTCGGTGGATGTCCCATCTGGGTAAGATGCCTGGAACGTGAAGAAAAAACCAACATACTGCAAGGATGACATAAGGGAACACACCCCAGGATGATGTCACTGAGGCTCTTAGCTACTGCACCATGGACCCTCCTCACCTCAGGATTTCTTGTTATGAGTTATTTAACACTGACCCTGCTTTTTAAAGTTACAGGTTTTAGTTACTTGCAGCTGAAAGCATCCTATCTTCCACACAGGCCAACCTCAAAATAATATTATTCTATGCTAAATAAACTGGGAATGCTGAATAATTATTTAGCTAAGTATGCTATGCTAAATAAACTAGAAATTAAACCTGACGGAAAGAGCATTGCCTTCAAGGTGTCCCCAGGAATTGTGAAGGTGAGACTGTTCCCCAGCCAGGGGCTGCATTTAGAAGGTCCACTCTCGCCCTCTTCCAGACACATCACCTCCACCTGGGTGAGGCGGGCCAAGGTGTTTGCTCTTGGAGTCGATGTCTTACCTGGACCATGCACTGAGTGCTTGGGATACCAGAATTCTCTGGCCAATCACCCCTGAGGTCATGCCGGCTCTGTATGGGCCTTCTTCCTAGATCTCTAGAGAGGGGTATACCGGACCAGACTGCACCACTGGAGCGAGGCCTTACAGGGTATTCTAAGAACGCCTGGGGCTTGGATGTGTATACAGTCTGGTCCCAGTGCGTGTGCATGAAGCTCCTCACAATGCAGGAAGGGATGTGATGCAGGCAGAAAGAAAAGGTGGCCCATACTGGTTCTCTTGCCTCAGGCCCAGCAAATATAGCAGCAGATCTGTCACGACACACACACCAAAGGTAGTTGCTATAAGAATGTCTAGAAATGATGGGCACGCATACGTTGCTTCACCGAATTCTCACAGTAGTCCAAGGAAAGGAAGGAGGAGGTATTTTACCCGCAGTTGATAAATGAGGAAACAACAGAGGCTCAGAGAGGTGACCTCATCCAAGATTACCCAGGAAGTGTTCGATCCTGGATTTGAACCCAGAACTTTCAAATATCTCATTGTTTACCACATATACTCCCTCAGATTTTATGTGATGGCGGTTTAATTTCCACATGAAATTGAGACACAGATTAATTTAAGTTATCCTTTTTACTTGTGCAGTTTCCAGTTTCCTATCTTAAAACACCTAGCAATGCTTACCTAAAGGGGTAAGATACAAATAAATAAAGTTCAGTCAAATTTCTTTATAAGTGAATCACTCTTACATTTATTTGTATATTAAAAAGTTGAAAAAATCCTAATAAAATACTATACTGGCATAAAATAAATAAAATGGGTCAGGGTTAGCCTTTCCTCCTCTCATGCTATTATAGGATATAGATGATCCATTCTCATTTGTATAACATGAAAATGTTCTCTGAAGTCTTTTGGAAATGGGTCAATTCTATTCTTTTTCCTTTGTTGTGCAAAATACAAGTTTTTTTTTTTACATAAAATTATCTGAACCGGCTGTTTAGATAGCCCCAATCTGTCACTTTGATTTTAAATTCCCCAATTCACTATTTGCTACAATTTTTTAAAAAAAGTTATGAGCTGATTTGCATATTTATAATATTTGTTTTAAATTTCAGTTCTTTTGTCCTCCAGTTGAACCTATTGTACTGAAATCTGAGTGAGGGTGGTGGAGGGGAGGCCAGGAGAGTTAGAGACCTTCACAGCATTGCTTTTCATCTTTTCTGGGGTAACTCTGGAAGGAGGAGATGTCAATTCCACATGTGTATGACCCACTTATATACCCAGGGACACCTAAGAGATTTCTCCCAGAACCCGGAATATCTAAGGGATACCCCCTTTGCTTGATATATATATCAGGAGATATATCTATATCTATATCTATATCTATATCTATATCTATATCTATATCTATATCTATATCTATATCTATATCTATATCTATAGATATCTATAGATATCTACGGATATATATCTCAAATGCAAACATAAATAATATATATCAAAAGGTATGTATGTGTATATATCTAGGTATCTAGATATAGATATTTGAGATATATATATCAAATATAAATAATATATATCAAAGGTATATCTATAGGCAT
The DNA here is from genome assembly GCF_046562875.1 of Panthera onca. Classification (NCBI taxonomy): domain Eukaryota; kingdom Metazoa; phylum Chordata; class Mammalia; order Carnivora; family Felidae; genus Panthera; species Panthera onca. The sequence continues at coordinate 48,565,426 of NC_138350.1, forward strand.
ATCTATATCTAGATATGTATATATCTACACACACATCTATATCTATATCTATATCTATATCTATATCTATATCTATATCTGTATCTGTATCTATATCTAATTTTTTAACTGTTGTGATGTTGCCAAATATTTTGAAAAAAAATCAAGACTGAACATTAATAGACAGGTTGTTCTCAGTTCTTGAGAAGCTGGTAGGAAATCCTGGAAAAGTGATAATAGATATATACAGAAAAGAGTCATTTCAAAGGGTGAAGAATAATGTTACAAAATCCACATCACACACTTGGAATAGCTAAGCCTTACAGTGGAAAAAAAAATGCAGGTTGTGAGTTTTGTCATTATTGTCACTGAGTCAGCATGATGGGGTCAGGTTGCTATCTCTGGCTTCCAACAGTATCCACTCATCCAGACGCCACCATAATAAACATAAGCATATAGCACTCTTGTTGTCTACTATTCAGAGCAGGGACTTTTGTAGAAAGTACTAATGGGCTTTAAACAAAATGGCAAGGTTAGCTTCAACCCAAGATAGTTCAACATCTAGATTTTGTTCTTGGCATCCAAATGATGCCCCTGTGGGGTGAAAGGTGGTCGGTGCATATTTTAATTTTTTTGCCACTTCAGAAACATTTGACAGAATTGCATGTGACACTATAAACATTTCAAAGAATTGTGGAACGGAGAGGACTCTTCTGTTATGCTGATCATGCCTCTGGTGATGATGGGTACCTTATTCTCTAGCTAGCCCCCAGAGACTTGCATTTAATCCCATATTCAACAGGACACTGCTTGGGGTGAGGCTGGCATTCATGGGTACATGCTTCACCCTACAATGCACACACAATTTGAAATAGATTGCCAGCAGCTCGGGGGCAGGAGGGGAGGGGCCAGACCTGCTGGGCTATTTGTCATCTCAAACATTTCAAGCATGCATGCCCCATAGCAGGGCATACGGGGATGTGTATCCCCTGGCAAGATGTTTAGTCTTGGTGCATACAAATTCGGGCTCTAATGTCTAAACGTGGAGGGAGAGAAAGAAGAACCATTACCTGGAACTGTTCTTTCTGTGTTAAAGTGATAGAAAACTCTTCAATAAACATCTTAATGCTTCACCTTGAAGGCTGTATAATTCCACATGATGGAATTAAAATACACACATATTGAGGAAGTTTGCATGTTAAGAACACCTCACAGCCAGCATGCAGTCTGAATGCATGGGTGTTTGGGTGTTGTTGTTGTTGTTTTTTAATTCTAAAAAATCAAGAATCTTAGATTTTTATGTTTGTCATTCTGCTATCTTTCATAACCACTATGTGGAAATACATATGTGTTAAAAAATACTAGTGTAACGAGAAAGAAAATTTGCTAGTAAAAACAAAATAAATGGTAGCAACTTATTTGCCTTCTAGGGAAGTGGCATCTCGGGGGAACGTGGTTCTTTAAGAAAATTCCCTGGTGGTTACAAAAGTGAGACACCTGGGATAGTTTGAGGGAGTATGGAGAAAAAGAAAGGTGGATTTTTTTTCTTTTTCTTTCTTTCTTTTTTTTGTATAATGAAATAAGAGGAAATGGGGAGCTGTTCGTCAATTATTTTGTTTTGTTTTTTGAGAGGTTAAATGACCCTGAAAAAAGTATTGGGAAAAACAGTCTAAAAGGGGAGGGAGGGGCCCAGTGAATATATGAGTATGTGATCAGTTGGAACCTAGGGAAGGGTACAACCAATAAGAAATCCATTTTAGGAAATGGCCAACAAATGTTCGGAACCACAGTAACTACATTCAATATTAAATTGTTTCCAACTCTGTGTTGAGCTGAACCCCATCCTATTAACCACCTCCATACCAATAAAAATCGGTTAGGCACGATAATGTGGGAGGGTGGCCTATGAACCACATTTTAATGGATATAGGCTGGAGAGTGTTTTGTTCTAGGAAAGAAAACATGGAGTAGGATCAAGAATTTGGCATAAAGAGAAAATGAAGTAGATGATGGCCAGAAGAAATTATAAGCCTCCTGGGGTAGAAAATATTGGACTTTACATAGGATGGGGACACAGTCTTAAAATAATGGGTGACTGAAGAAGATTTGGATCTGGGAAACAAAATCAAAAGAAAAAAGCATTAATTGTTAGGACTTAACATGGCCAAGTAGGGGGAGGGCCTATGGATCCTCATTCTTCCCCTCCATAATTACATGATCTGGGCCAATTGCTTTCACTTCTGTATTTCTATCTCCTCAAGTTCAAGATGGGAGCAACAGTAAACTATTAGAGTTATTACAAAAATAAAAAGAAATGTTGACTATTATATTCCCAATAAATGCTGAATCTTAATTCATGACTCTCAAGCCACAATAAAATAAAAATCAATAGGATTCTTTAAACCTGTCAGGACCACTCTCTCCCCAGTATGACTAAATTATTCACATATCTCCTACATTCATTATGCAGTGAAGTGCCTTAACTAGTTGGTATATCATATATTTTCATGTAAATCTAGTCTTTTTCCTCAATTATATCTCATGATATATTCCAAATTATTTAGATGTCTTATGTATACTTATTTGGTCATTAAAGTCATTTCTAAAAAGATCAACTAAATAGGCCTCATTAAACTTTGTAAATATCATGATTTCCAGGAAATCACCATGTTTGGTAAACATCTTTCAGTCTTACTAATGATTATTTCTAACACAGTCTTACATTTTCTATAGTGGTTTCTGTTTCATGTGTATGATCTCAATTGGTCTTGATCCCCCTGATTTATTTTATAAGGACAGAATTTTTTACATTTAAAACATTAAATTTAACTGGTAAGACCCAATTTTCTAATTGCCTTCTTGAAAGTAAAGTGTTATCACTGATCATTGCACTACCTGATCAATATTTTCATAGTTAAGCCTCAGTTTCAAATTCACATGTTCACCTATGGGAATGTGTGTAGTTGGTTATTTGGCTGGTAATCTGTACTGGCACGATACCACAACAGACTTTTTTTGAAATCCATTCAGTTCAATTTTGTTTAGAAGATTAAGCATCTCTTTGGAGAGCAAAACACCTAGATCAAAACTGACATTGCATTAAATTTACAGGGCAATGCTTTCTGGTTTGGTGGTTATGCTTTAATAATATTTTGTGGCAATAACAACACACTACTGCCTGACATTTTCCTCCTCTTTAGAAATTTAAAAAGAAAGAAAGTAAAAGGAAATAAAAAGCTTTCCTGCCACAGGTCAAGGGCATTCAACTATGAACTCTGTTTTGTCAATTTCAACAGAGGAGGGGGGGATAGGACCCAAGGTATTTCTTTTCCATTTATCTATTTTTAGGAAGAAGTGGATTGATTGAGTGTTTCTAGCCCTACTCCCTATCTTCATTTTTCTAGGGCCCTGTGTACCCCCTGTAAAAGTAGAATTTAAAAAGGGTAGTTACCGTGAGTTTGGGGATGTTAAATCTAATATATTTAGATTGACAGGGCATTTGATTACTCTGGGAATACCTATCCAGTTTTTAGTTTATTAAGCCCCTTTGCCCCCTTCATCATTTTACTGCAATGGCATGGTCTGGGTACTGAAACTCAAAGCAGACTTTTTTTTTATAATCTGTGAGAAAACAAGCAGCAAGTTATAACCATTGCATATTACATTACTTTGGGGACTCTTTTTAAATGATCCAGTTTTCTTCTCTTCCACACACAGAAGACTCACAAATGTTTCCTTCCCCAACTTTCACTGCCTGCTCCTCCCTCTCCCAACCTCAAACACGTCCCTACAAGGGATAATAATGAAGAGATGATAAAAATCCTATATACAGCATAAATATTTTGTGGAAATTAATCTGGAGAAAATAAAAGGAATAAAGAGTCACAGGGATAATTTCTTCATGAAATACAGTTCCAGTCATTTAATCCTTAAATGGCTCTTGACCGAAGGCAGACCTTCTAAATGCCAAAGGGCTTCTATTTACCAGCTTCTTGGCAATATTTATCATGGCTGATGAAATGGTTTAAATCAGTAAAAGAACATATAAGATGCCGGTGGAAGTGGCAGGCGTGGGTGTTCACATGTGTGACCTGTTACAAAAATTCAGCCTCGACACCGTGCCTCACAGGTAGGCCAGTCCCGCTTGGCCGGATGTTCAGCCTCACTTGGATCTAAACCCACAGTGACGGGATTCAGGCGGTCTCACAACCCATCCCAACAGAGAGGGACAGCCCTTTTTCCAACAGACTCGATGGGCTTTGTCACGCCAGCCCAAGCCTTGGTGGAAGACTCTGGCCCAGTCTACCGACGTAATGCAACCGATGGAATTAGAGGCTGGCAGGTTTCCATAAGAAGAGCACTCACTGCTCTCTTTCTGTTTGAGAGGTTCAACCCAACTCTGCCCAGATGGTGGCAACTCAGAGTATGGAGGATTGGTGCACTGTCATTACCTAGGGGCTCATGAGATACGAACAATCTCAGGCCACACTCCAGGAACTACTGAATCCAAATCATCATGTTCACAAGATATAAGTAATTTCCATGCACACTTGACGTTTAAGAAGCACTGGCCTAAGTCACCAGGTGAATGAGTCAAACACAGCACCTGGGCCTCCTGTCACTGGCAACGGGAACCTTGTGCTTGTAGGCAAACATCTAACTGGACAAGGAGCTAGAATTCACACCGATGTGTTTCACAGCGTTCGGAGAAATCCCACCAGCAGGGGACACATGCCGTCCTAGTGACTTGGCAGAGCCAGAGCATGAGTGTTTGAGGGACATGGAGAACAAGTCTGAGGGCAGACCTGGTTGACAGATTTTCCATGATCTCCTCTGGAGACCGCCATGGCCTGGGAATGATGTCATTGCTGGGTTAACAAGTTAGGTTAGCAGCTGGGTAGTGCCCAGCCCAGGGTGGGGCAGGGCCAGGGTCAAAGTGGGAAAGCAGACTCCTCAGCCTGAGTAGCCCAGGCTGGAAACAACTATATGACACTGAGGTGACGTCGTCACAGAGTATGTGGTCTTGAAAGGGTAAATTAGCAGCGGGACTAGCCTAGTCAGGTAAGTTCTGAGGGGGAGGGGTGGTGGAGGACAGGGAATGATCTAGGGCTGATGCTGAGAGGCCAGGTGGCCACTCCCAGGCCTACTGGGTATTCAGTCACCACTGCAGCCAATCACCGTTGCTTCTCCCGAGGCCCTCCTCCCTGGGAGCTATTTGTGGCTTCTGACATTTAAAATATCTTTAAGCAGTATTTTACTTACTTTTCATGACTAAATCTATTTTGTCCAGTATATAGAGCCGTCCATCACCCTTTCTATTTCTCTGGGTTCACATTTATCATCTCATCTTTTCTTATTTTTTTCTAATCTTATTTGGGCCCACAACTCTGACAAGGTACAGGTATAATTCATCCTTGATAAGGCGAAACTGAGCTGTAACTGTGACACAGAACCTCTTGTCTCACCTTCGGTAGCATATTTGGTGACAGAGTTAAGAACAGAACACAGATATTCATATTTTATCCTAGCACTTTTGAATATGACACCTAGCTGTTTACCATTCACTTGGAATGTGTGAAAGTTTATGAGACTAACGTCCTTAAGTTGTGAAGCATGGAAGCAACTTTCTCCCAAGAGATACGTGATTTTGGAAACTGTTTTATTTTTCCAGCTTAGCATGAAGGATCTTTTCTCCAATTAATTTCATTTTCTTTTTTATTATTTACCCCAAATATCTGAATCCAGATATACTATCTATTCAGCAACTAATGGAGTCTTTAATGGCTGGTGTGTGTTTTTAAACAAAGACAAAACTATAAAAATGCTTTCAGGTTAATGACAGTGACTTATAACAAATTAGCATTTAAAAAATAGCTGGGGGGTGGAAAAGATTTTGCGTGTTGTTTGTAGAGTTGAACGAAATGGAATCGACTAATGTTATCCTTTCTGAATCTGACAGAGTATGAACTTTCTCTGGGAGACGATGACCGCCCTCTTGACCCTGTCCCCAGCCCCCCAAACCCTGACACTGACATAGAGCTATGAGCCTGCCTTTGGTAATAGCGTTGGGTGGTTTGTGTCCTGATGCTGGCATTCTACTTGGACAAAACACAGACAAAAAATATATTCTGTTCCTAGCTTTGCATAGGCAGTCATCATTATACTCTGTTTTTGAACATATTGCTGAGGTTAGAGGACAGCACATCAATATAAAAGATATATATTAAATCCCAATTTAAGTTAAACAGTATTAACACATAATAATATATAACATATAAAATAATATGACTATAATACATAATTTATATAATTATATAAATATATATGATATATGCTCTGTAATACCTAATAGACATATGAATCTTATACATTTATATATAAGAGAGCAGCAACATATAAGATTTGACAGCTATAACATAGTCATTGAATAGGAGTGATAAAAATAATGCTTTAAAGAAAACGTTTCAGAGCACCTGGGTAGCTCAAGTCGGTTAAGCATCAGACTTTTGATTTGGCTCAGGTCATGATCTCACAGTTCATAAGTTGGAGCGCCACATTGGACTCTGCACTGTGTCAGTGTGGAGCCTGCCTAGAATTCTCTCTCCCTCTCTCTCTGCCCCTACCCCACTCATGCTCTTTCTTTCTCTCGCTCAAAATAAATATATAAACTTTAAAAAAATTTTTTTAAAAAAGGAAAATGTTTCCCTACCACATTTTTCTTTTTTTTTTTTAATTTTTAAAAGCTAGAAGTACAGACTGCAGATCACTAACAAATAAAAATGAAAGTGCCCCCCAAACTGGTGCAGCAACTGCCCTTGACTACCAAATACTGCAGGTCTTATGAGAGGTGGGTTTTTTGTTTTGTTTTGTTTTTGTTTTTGTTTTCCTGATACATTTCATTAGTTGCAAGAAGCTCCATGGGCAGACTCATGTTTGTCACACTCAGTTAATAAACTTGTCCAACCAGACAGCAAACACACTAAATTTTCACTGCTTTATGAAAGCAACGTTGACAACGCGCGCACGCGCGCGCACACACACACACACACACACACACACACACACACACGAGGAAAGAAATCCTTATTTCCAGAAGGATATCAAAGAAGGAAAGATAAAACAAACTCTGAGTTGCCAACTGGTCTTATCTGAAAGTATCACTCATTGTCACCTGGCCTCTGATTCAATGTTGGGAAAATAAATTCTATCTGAATCCAAATGGTCTGAAATTACAAATTTACTTCACTTATGCTTTTTAAGTAAAATTCACATAAACATAGATTGCTGGACTGTGATAACGTGTAAAATTAGACAATACTAGGAATGTTTTGTTTACAACAAAACTTAAAACTCTTGCGCCTGGGTGGTTCAGTTGGTTAAGCATCTGACTTCGGCTCAGGTCATGATCTCGCGGTTCATAGGTTTGAGCCCTGCATTGGGCTCTGTGCTGACAGCTCAGAACCTAGAGCCTGCTTCAGATACTGTGTCTCCCTCTCTCTCTGCCCCTCTCCCACCTCTCTCAAAAATAAACATTAAAGAATTAAAAAAAAAAATCTCACTTACTAGGCATCAATTACTTACATATGAAAGTGCTGCTTCCATATACATACCCCCACAAGCACAAACTTCTTTTGTCTCCTATTATAGATGGAAAACATTCTTCTCAATGACAGAGGAAGAATGACTAAAATTAATTACTAAACACTTAAATATTTAAAGATCTGCCATTTTTTGGGGGTTTCTTATGGTAAGTACAAGATCGTCATGGAGGCCTGAATCCGGGGAACAAATTATGGAATTCCAAAAGATCAAACAATTTTAACACATGTGCAGATGCCATGCTCCTTTGACCCAGGTCTTGAGAAAGATGTGAAGTCCACAGAGCTGAAACCTGAGTAGCCACTGGAGGCTCTCATGCCATGGTAACGTAATTTACCATGTCATTACCACTGTTACCATGTCCTCAGTTTCAAAGCATGCAGTATGCAGGTGATAAATTATTAAATCTGAGATTTCTCAACATTCATGAAGTACTCTGGTGAAAGGACTCTATTCTCTTATCTAAATGTGCAATTTCAAGACAATAGGCTCTATTTGAAAAGGATTAAATTCCTAAAAATTCAGCTAAATGACATAATTAGAAATTTAAGGCTCTTTCTGATATGAGACATTTCCAGAAGCAGTAGCAGTAACTGTCTTATTTAATTTAACTTAATTTAATTTAATTCAAAGGGACTTGTTTTTAATGAATGTATGTGTGTGTGTGTGTGTGTGTGTGTGTGTGTGTGTGTGTGTTTGATATTGGTTTATTTTAGTAGACTCAAATTTTTGAGCCCTCCAAAGTTCCAGTTCAAATTTATTTGCAAAAGGAGAAGTCTCTAGGATGCTTGGAACACTTTAGTACCTTACCAGTAAGTGAACCCTGGGATAGGTGTGGGTCAGTGTGGCAGCTGAGAGCCAAATTCCAGAAAGTTCAGAATGAACCTGCACAGTCCCTATGTCTGCAGCCCTGTATCAACTCCTTGCTTGAAGTCTGTTAGATTTTTGTTTGTATTTTACCAGAAGCAACCCAGAGAAGACATCCTGTCTGCAGTTAACACAAGGGACTCTTTCTTCCCCACCCTCCAGCATGTCTTGCAGATGTAATTATATGGAGGACATGAATCGTTTGTGCAAGCTTTGATTTGCATCGGTCCTCCACCCATGATCGGGCCAATAGGTGTCCAACAGAAAACTTCGTACAGAAAACTTGTTCCCTATTTTCTCCATACAACAGGAAAAGGAGACAAGAGCTATATGCCCACTGAGGGGAAAGAAGAGGAATGGGGAGGAGAACCAATCACTGAACCACACATTTAGCCCTTCAGAGAGGTGATCTGGCAAATGGATTCTCCTGGCTTTAATACGTGGCATAGCTGCCAACACCGATCAGGGAATTCCCGCTCTACGAGAGGAGGCAGTCCTTCTATGTTTTATACCATGTTCTTATAAGGTGCATAAAATTTTAAATTATAGCTTCACATGGTTCATTTAACCCACCAAGCTAGAGTTTATTGACTCTGTATGGAATCTTTAAAACAATTTTTTAACAGTTGGTGCTAGTGGTGTCTTTTCTTCTTCTTTACCAATATTTAGAATCAATCATATTGATAGAGGCGAGAGAAGTTATTATAATTTTAATTAGAATATAAATGAAAATCAAGGAAAATTCCAAGTGGCTAAAATTCTGATTGACAGACTCTTCAAATTCTCTTGGAATGCTTTAAGTTGGTGACTAAATATATAGATTCCAATATACAACACACATGCATCCATTTGACCCTATACTTTTCTTATTCTTCTTTGTGTGTTCACTTACTCCTCCTTCCCAGATGGTATAAATGCTTTGATGAGAAGGAAAAATAACTGCTATATCTAAATCTTCCATAGCACAGTGCCTAATAAACCCTTGTTGAATGAGTCTTGAAAACAAAAATTCCATTTCATAATAGGTAAGTGTTATGCAGGGAAAGCCTTAGTTTGGATATTTTTACTGCAACAAAGAAATAAACTTCTTTGGGGAAAGTGGAAAGTGATAAAGTGATAACATCTCTACGAATTCTGTATATTTTTAATCTACATTTTTAAAACATAATACTGTAGGAAAGTTTGTAACTTGCCAGAGTAAATAAGCAAATAGTGTCTTGCTCATATAAAGACAGGAAAAAAAAATATGACATGGTAGAAGGGATTCATTATTTTGAACATTATTGTTTCTGCAAGAGAGAAACAGGGTCCTAGAGTGTAGTATAGCTGGCCTGTATCACTAACACATAATGAGCTCAGCCCAAGTATTTCAAACTGAGGTTTGTTTTGAATGTCTTCTCAGTGCCAGCAATCCCAACCAGTCTTTAAATATTTCACATGGACAAATACAGTCAATTCTCATTATTTGTAGTAGTTATGTTCCATAAAGTCACCACAAATACTCAATTAGCAAACGCTGAACACTGCTCCTAGGGGAAGTATGTGTGTGTGTGTGTGTGTGTGTGTGTGTGTGTGTGTGTGCATATGTCTCACGTAGATTATAATCTTAAATCTTAAATGAATTGTTTTATTCATTCTGGTAGATTCTACTTTTCCTTACAAAAGAAAAATGAGGTTCATAAGTGTTGAGTGACTTTACTTATAGCTTCTCCATCACAGGTGCCAGAGTTGGGACTCAAACCTCATTCAACTGGCCCCAGAGCCAAGCTTCCTGCACTACGCCGTGCTGGCCCCTAGTATCTCCATTCTCTGATCATCTCTGTAGAAGAGCTGAAACCTGAAGGCAGAACATGGTCTTCTCTGATCTCAACTTAGAACACATGCACTGGGTGATGCATATTTTTGTCACTCTGGGCACGTCCATGTATGGGTGTCAAAGTGCCATGAGTGTTGATTTCGGGGTTATATATACATTTTAGCTAGTAAGCAAATCTGCAAACCCAGAATCCGTGAATGATGAGGATTGACTGTATTTGTAAATCTGGTGTCAGCAAGGGCCATTTAAGGTTAGGATTAAATTCTGGATGGCTCAGTTCCTAGACCAATGCCCTGAATAGGCTTGAGGTCTCCTAAATACTCGTTTCTACCACCTGCTAGTGGCGATGCCTGTAGGTGTCCTCTGAGGAATCTCCCAGACACCTCCTGCTGAAAGTGCACTCTACACCATGTTTCGTCCAGTATCATTGTCTACCAACACCTAACAAAATGGGTTGTGGATTTTCTTCTTTGAAAACACTGAGAGGCTTGCAACGCACACAAAATAGTGTCTTTGTACTCTAAATTATCACGCTGGTTAAAGAGAAATGTAGAATGGTATTTTGTAAGAATTTTTGTAAAAATTCACATTTTCTGATAATAGCACCCCAAAAACTTTCTTGGAATTGTATTCCAAAGTAAAGAATATCATTAGTTGAAGAAAATGGCCTTATCACAATATCTGGAGTTTCTTGTCCGTTTTCTCTTTTAATCCTTTCTGATGACTAAAACTTATATGATGAAAATGTCCCATTTGTTTTAATTTATCCACAATGTAGTGGTTGTTACATTTTGGATTCCTCTGCAAAAATTAAAAAAATGATTCCTACTACTGTCATGCTAATATAGAATATTAAAAATCATGTCATGAATCTACACAATATTTATAAATATTAAACACTGTATTTGTTTTCTATTGTTTCTGTAACAAACTATCACAAACTCAGTGGCTTAAAACAATACAAATTTATTATCTTATAGTTCTGAGATCTAAAATGTGCGGGCAGAGTTGCACTGTTTCTGGGAGTTCTCAGGGAGAATCCATTCCTGGCCTTTTGTGGTTTCTAGAAGCTGCTCACATTCCTTGACTCACAAAACCTCCTTCATCGTCATGGTCAGAAATCACATTGCTATGACTTCTATTTCTGCCCCCATATCTCTTCTGACTCTGACCCTCTTGCCTCCCTCTAATGAGGATCCTTGTGATTATCCAGGACCCATCTGGATAGTCCAGAATAATCTCCCCATCTCAAGGTCCTTAACTTAATCACCGCAGTTTATTCTGACAGGTAAAGTAATATATCCATTGGTCCTAGGGGTTTCCATATGGGCATCTTTAGGGCCATTATTTAGCCTACCACAAGAGCAAACTTGGTCCAAGTGTTATAGTGAGTTCAAAGACAATTGAGACATGGTCTCTGCCCTTAAATTCTGTCATCTAGGCAGGAGCTGGCCAATACTACAATAATCATTCAACAAGGCAGAGGAGTTTCCAAGTCCGATGGAAGTTCAAAGAAAGGGATGGGTCACTAACTGAAAATTCTCTATTTGCATAGATCCACAAGTAACGTATGCCTTTGTCCCTGTTTGTCCCTCATCGGGAAATGCCATTTCTTCCTCTTGTGCTTGGTTAACTGCTACTCACCCTTTAAAATTCAAGAGTCACTTTTTTTGGGACACGTCCCTTGATGCCCTAAGCTGAGATGGTACTCTTGTCACATTCGTTTTAAAAATAGTTTAATTCTGTGCCTCTCTCATTAGAATGAATTTTTTATCTTCTAAAAAACTCTTCCAGCTTTAAAAAATATTTTTGTATCCTCAACACCTCAACACCTGGTGATTTGCATATAATAGACACTTAGTAAATATATGAATAAATCAATGTGGGCAGGCACTGTGCAGAGAAGGCATGATGCCTGACCAATTTTGGGCCCTGAGGATGTCATAAAGAGGGCTTTTTCAACTAACTGATGGTGTGATGTTGTGGGAAGAAGGTGGAGAAAGGCCTGGAGAGAAGGATGGAGCTCCACTTTGCAGCCTGGATGACCAACAAGATGGTCATGGATATAACAGAAAAAATACATCTATATGGGGAATTTTAGGTTTGGTGCAGAGTGATCGTGACTCCATTTTTGGTTTCATGAATCTGAAGAGTTTAAGACAACAACTGACTGAGATGACCAGGAAGTAAAGAAGTGGAATTTAGGAGAAAAATCAGGAATTAGTTTGGAATTAGTTTCCTTTAGGAGTAATGATATGAGCCATAGGGGTGGCTTGAAGGGAAAGACTGTCAAAAAGAAATAAGGAGAAAAGAATCAGGGACAGGTTGTTGGTGAATGTATTCAGAAGGAATCAACCGAATACACGCTTTTTAAAGAATAAAATCAACATCAGATGAAAGAGCAATTTTCTCAGAGGACTGTTTCTGGACCACAGGAGAGCAAGTGATTGCTTCCTTTTCTGAGCCTGTCGATGGCACAAAGTAGTATATCTACTTTGCATTACTGTTATTTGAGGATAAGCATTTGTCTTTCCCACTGTCCTAGAGGGTACACTTTTTGAGGGTAGGGGCGGTATCTCTTCATCGTTGTGTCTCCCAGGTGCTGAACACTTAGTGTCTTCACATTTAGTATACTAATCAATAAAGTAACAAATTAATGAGATTCAGATGTGATGGTATTTATTTTCTTAATATTATATCCAGTTTCTCCTAAGTTTGCTTAAGGTACTAGAATGAAAAAAAAAAATGTTACCAACTTGCTGAAAGACACTGTGCACGGATCAGGGGCTAAAAGCACATCCTGTGTTTATTCTTTGTCTGCATGAACATAATTGGATTGCTGCTCAACTGAAATTTCCTGCTATATGATACTTCTCAAAGGTTCAAATAAGGGACAGAAGCCTGAACTTAATTAAGAATATAAACAGGACTGTTGGTCCCAAGATGAGATTTAATCCTAAAGTCACCTGCACTATGTTTATTAGTCAGTCTGACCCAATGCTCCCCACTGGGGGTGACTGGTAGTTAAGAGCCTAGAAATGTAGCTCTAAACAGAAGATGGACCAAGTTTACCTTAAAAGTGGACACCCCAAAATCTGTTAAATACAAAAAAATAGGATTTCAAGGGAATCAAGACAAAGGGCATTCACATATTTGAAATAATTTAGATAATGAAAATACGGTTTTTTTAGTAATGTCACAATGGACATTTTAAAAATTCATTGGGGCGCCTGGGTGGCTCAGTCGGTTAAGCGGCCGACTTCGGCTCAGGTCATGATCTCACGGTCCGTGAGTTCGAGCCCCGCGTCGGGCTCTGTGCTGACAGCTCAGAGCCTGGAGCCTGTTTCGGATTGTGTGTCTCCCTCTCTCTGACCCTCCCCCGTTCATGCTCTGTCTCTCTCTGTCTCAAAAATAAATAAACGTTAAAAAAAAAAAATTTTTTTTAAATTCATTAAAGTGTTTGTATTTTATATTTAAACATGTCAGAAACTACAATTTATTAATAACTTCAATGAGTTGTTCTACTATCATATAATTCTCAGATTTAGCACTGATTTGCATAAAGGAAAATACTGTGTGGAAAAACATACAATGTGCAGATTGTTATTTCTACCATCCCCAAGCAAATGCAAGCTCCTTTACAGCCATACATCCATCTTTCCGAGCATGTTCTATGGCAATGACCATCCAGCTGGTCCATTAACCTTTTTAGCTGATTCTTCCCTTCTGAATGTGATACTTACCCTGCCTCAATACTATGAAAGACAATAAAACTGAAAAATAAAATTAATGGGTGAATTACACTACTCAGGAACTGGGATTAATTTTTCAAAGCAAGCCAGTTTCTAAGTAAAACTTGTGGGCAAAAATTTCAAAAGCTTTTCACAGCTGGTTCCCACTGTCTTTTTCTTGAAGTTTTGTCAATACACAAAGAAAAGACAACCTTGGGAATCTTTCAGCCTCAGGGAGCAAGATGACAGTGTAAGAGGAACACACTTAGGCTTTGATATGTCCAGTTGAAAGGGCACTCAAGCTCTAGCAAATTTTCTCTAAATGCTTACTTTGTGTGCTGTGTGCAATTTGTCAGCTTTAAATCCCTGTAGGAACCAGGAGATTTTCACACATCTTTTAGAAAATGGATATTTTTCAGGGTGAGGCAACATCATCTTCATCAGTAGGTGTGCTGGCTCTAATGTTGAAAGGTTATTAAATAATATGGTGTTGCTTATTTGCAACCCAAATGAAGGCCCCGTAAAGAGAGAGAGGACTAGCGGGGCGCCTGGGTGGCTGAGTTGGTCAAGCGACTGATTCTTGGTTTCGGCTGAGGTCATGATCTCACAGTTTGAGTTCAAGTCCCACATCAGGCTCTGCATTGACAGTGCAGAGCCTGCTTGGGATTCTCTCTCTCCTCTCCTGCTTACACTCTCTCTCCCTCAAATAAACATTAACAAAATAAAGAAATAGAGGACTAGTATGAAAAGATAGCTGTAAGAAAAGGTATTAAATTTACTCTGATGAATGATAGGTCTGTATGATCGTCAACTCTCATTTAGCTCAGTATTAAGTTTGCTTAGGTAGATATTGGGAAAGAAGTAACACAGTGTTCTTTCTATTTATCACTTATCCTCATATCCAGAATTGTGAACAGCTTGTTATGCATGATTAAAATTTAGCATCAACTGTAATTTATTTTGTCATGAATTGTTTAAGGCGCATTCTGAGGAAGATCCGAGCGCATGAAAACTTTGTGTGGGGTGAAAATTTATTTTTATATTATGAAGTTGATGTATATGTGATAACTCATGATTTGATTGCCTCTGAACATGTATTTTTGTAAGAAAAATTAAAAATGTTAATTTTTCTCTACTTGTTATAAAAATAGGCCTCATAGAGAAGCAGGCTAATTTGCTAACTGACTGCACAAAGCCGATTTACCAAAAATCAATTTGTCAAGTGACCAATTTGTCAATTTTTTCCAAGAGTTACCGTTACCACGTCTTTCTCCCTCTCTTCCCACTGGCTGATCAGCGTTGGGTTTAGCTAATATCCATTTGGCATGTTTCAAAACTCAGATGTCTAGCACTTCTGGAACTTCTGCCTCTGGTCTTCTCGTGGGTCCCCAGCCCCCTCTGCTCTTCTGTCTACTCACCTCCTACTCCTGCCTCAACTACTACCTCTGGCTGCTCAAATCCATCCTGGATGTGGTTTTAAATATCTATATAACAGTTTGAAGTAATTTTGGTTTGAAAATTTGCTGAATTGAATTGGCTCTTGCCAATTGGCTGGAGGAAAATGGTTTTTCACACACTGACTTAGAACTCCCTAAAACTATCTCCCCAAATCTACGAATAATGGTATACTTTATTGAGTGCTTTCTTTATGCTGATACAAGTATCATCTCATTGAATTCTAAGAGTAAGCAAAAGAATTTTCCAACACACAAGAAAACTGAGGATTAAAATGATTAAATCATTTACCCAAAGTTTCAGAGCCATTAAGTAGCACAACTGGGATCTGAAGCCAGTCTATCAGACTCTAAAACTGGAGGGCTTTATATTTAACTAAACTGCATTCTGAAATGTTGTATTTTTAATAAAGATGGTAATTACTTAAGAAAAAAACACAAAATAATGGCTAACTTATTGCCTGATGGTAAGCACTAAAGAAGCCTAAAATTGGATAAAGAGTATATACAATTTCAAAGATTCAAAGTCTTAATAAATACTCAGATGAATAAAATAAGATTTTAATGAGTTTCTACAGGGACCTGTATAAAGTAAGGGAAGGTGTTAGAATGTGAGACTAGGATACTCTTGGAGCACTCTTAAATGAGGGGTCTTAAATGCAAGGTCTCTTAAATGAGCTGATGTCTTAAACACTCTAACAAGTTTAAATGGAAGAGGAAGCAGATTCTTAAAAAAATGACTCCTGGATAGCAGACAGATTTTATGGATATTTACATGAAGCAGGAACTGAAGTGTGACACTGTCTTGAAAGTAAGCCTATAGGGGCACCTGGGTGGCTCAATTGGTTGAGTTTGACTCTTGATTTCAGCTCAGGTCATGATCCCACGGTCGGTGGGATCGAGCCCCACTCCGGGCTCTTGTGCTGACAGCACGGAGCCTGGTTGGGATTCTCCCTCTCTCACTCTCTCTGCCCCCTTCCCTGCTCATGCCCTTGTTCTTTCTCTCTGTCTCAAAAATAAATAAACTTAAAAAAAAAAAAAAGGAAATCTATAAAGAGAGTGAGAGCCCTTTCTGCTTTCTACTGTATGGCTCTAATCACACAATAATAAAACTGTAGAACAGTTACTGGGATATCTGAAAGTTAGCTCTCTTGGATTGGCCTCTATTCTATTCCCCAGAGGCTGTTCTAAAAATTTATGTTTATTGACATCAGACATATCAGCATGGAGCTAGTCGGAAAAGGGGAAAAATACCTCAAAAAGATGTCAGGAAGCTTGTTTCTGTCTCGTCGTGTCTGCTGTCACTATCTGTCATTTTCAGTGCTCATGTGGACCCAACGTTAGTGGAGACACTGGAAAAATTGCCTTTCTAATTGAGCTTCTTTGCCCTTTGGTTGAGTACCTTTGTCCTTTTGGGTGGTTTTTCTGGTAGCAGGCTGTGGCAAGTCAGCCAATCATTCATTCTTAGTATTTACTGAGTGTCTTCCTCCATAAGGAAAGTGTAGTAGGCATATTTCACTTCAATATTCTCAGTTGCTCCTGCTTTGCAAATGTATATGGATTTAAATGTGCAGAACCGTAACTGATAGTGACTGTGTCCTCATACATACCTGCCCTCCCCTTGCCCCACCCTTAAGATCCCACTAAACTGTAAGGGATATTATTCCACAATGACTTTTGGGATTCAACCATGAATACCTAATAATCTTATTAGTTAATAAGTACTAACCAAATTGCTCTACCAGCATCTATCTTCCCAAGGAACCTAAGGTACACACCAGTCCCCTGAAAATGGCATTTGTGACAGAAGACTCTGGCTGTTGATGGCAACCCATCAGTACCCTTGATCCCAGACAGTGCCTGAAGTGATCTTCGTGTTAATGAGAAATCACCTACAATTTCAGGTATTACAGGACTATCACATTAGAGGTTCTTCACCTCTTCAATTCCATTGCCTCCTACTTTGTGACTTTTTTAAAAGGACAAATCCTTAAGGCGCCTGGGTGGCTCAGTCGGTTGAGCATCTGACTCTTGATATGGCCTCAGGTCATGATCTTGTGTTTGTGAGATTGAGTCCCAGGTCAGGCGCCATGCTCAGCATGGAGATGCTTGGGATTCTCTCTCTCCCTCTCTCTCTCTGCCCTTCTCCCCTGCTTGTGCTCACTCTCTCTCTCTCAAAATAATTAAATAAACATTTTTTTTAAAGGACAAATCCTCATTTTCAAAAACTTGGGAAGGCTTTACCAACCTACTCGTGTGCTTTAAGTATAATATTTTATTATAGGCTCCCACTTTATAATAGTGGTAATTCCCCCATCATCTCAGAATACATGAGATCCAGGATTTTGCATATTACTGTGTATACAGTTTGAGACGGTAAAGAAAAGTAAGAAGAAATATACATATGGCCATGGGGGAATCATACTAGCAATGAAGAGGTTGGAAAGGAAGGTCTCCGGAGTACAGCTAAAGGACACAGACTACTGAGAAATAGCTTCTTTACATTCAAGTTACATTTACCCATAATCTACACCTTTGCCCCTCACCCATTCGATTTCCCATGTTACTAATATACTGAGTTACAACCATCTGTACTGCATTTCCAGCTATTAACACTTAAAAATGTCTATAGGCAGGGAAACCTCCCTTAGGAGTAAAAGGGGGCTATCTATGCAAGTTGCCAGTGAATTTAATGCCATCTTCGAGATGCACAGTTTTAGCAGCATGCTACAGAAAGGAGCTGTCAGGCAGGGGGTCACGGACATGGCACCGATTTAGAATCCTCCTGTGGAACACGCAGGACAATGGGCTGGTAGCTGCACCAGCCGTCCCTGGTGAACTGAGATGAGAAGGGCTGTTCTTCAACTGTTTGCAATAAGGTGTTGCCATTTCATTTGGCATTAGAGCATTTCAATTAATAGTCTGGTTAATTTTCCATAGTTTCTAGCTTCCTGCTATTTTCAACCCTTACACCAATATTCTACATAATCGTTAATGAAGAGCCTCTTCCTCTTTTTCTCTTTTCTTCTTCTTTGTTTTTCTTGACCAAAGAGGCTGTGTGACATGATTAAATAATGCTCTTCACACGCAAAAAGGCTGATGCCCATACTCTTTATCTTCACGGTAAGTCAGACTCAAAGGTAAAGAAGCTTATATTGGAACATGTAGATTTTAGGTTCAACACATGAAATGGGATTTATTGTCATATTGGGAGAACTGAAAGATGTTCCAGAAACTATTTTTTTTGCACTTTTATTTGTATGCTTGTCACAAATATATTCAGGGAACTATATATACACAGGGGCAAATCCTTATTTGCTGTCGAAGACAGAGTGAACCTGGAGGGGTCATGATCATCAAAAACAGACCACTCGACAGAACTGAGACGTCTCATCACATTCACTGTGGGGGGTGTGGAGCAGGGGACAAAAATTACTGAACGCTTATTAAATAAAATAGAAAATCTTACTCAAAGAAAATACTCTCACTTGGTTTTATTTGTCTCATATATATGCCAAATAAAAACCTTTATTATATGCCAAGATTCATAATAAATACTGACATTAGAAAAATGTAGAAGGGGCGCCGGGGTGGCTCAGTCGGTTGAGCGTCCGACTTCAGCTTAGGTTATGATCTCGCAGCTGTGAGTTCGAGCCCCGCGTCGGGCTCTGTGCTGACAGCTCAGAGCCTGGAGCCTGTTTCAGATTCATCTCCCTCTCTCTCTGTCCCAACCCACTCGCATTCTGTCTCTGTCTCTCTCAAAAATAAATAAACATTAAAAAAAATTAAAAAAAAAAAAAGAAAAATGTAGAAGCCTCGTCTGCCACGTGATAACATGAAAGTGACAACACCAATATGCCTATGACTGAGTTCTCAGTTTCCGTCATGCAGTTGTTAAGTAGGCTTTGCCATCTCTTCTTATGGAGGGTTATGTTCATGTTGGTATCAATGTGTAAATGTAACGGAAGGTTAGCAATGGAAATTATAGATGAGATTTCATTTTAAATACACCAGATATGGAATTCAGGAAGTTAAAGGTAAAGGAATAGGCAGGAGAGGTCTATTAAGTCTTATGTTCATACTATGGGCCAGATACGATGCTTGGAACTTTGAAATTTCAGTTAACTTTCATGGCAATCTGATGAAGTCCAAGCTACAACTCCAAATTTATAGATAAGGAGAATGAGGCTCAGAGGGATTAGGTGGCCTACCAAAGGTCACACAGCTAGCAAATGTCTAAGACAGGTTCACATCTCTGTTTTTTGATTTAAAACCCAAGATTGTCTCCAAAAAGCATGTCACCTTCTTTCTGCAGATGAGATCATTGCACCCCAGTAAGATGAAGTGATTTGTACAATTTTTACAGCAAAACTAAAAGCAGGTTTTCTATTTTCACAACCTGCAATCTATACACTACATGAACATGTAGAGGTTAATTTACATTATAAAATATTTTTTTGGGGGGTGGATTCCCTTTAACATAATGTTTATTAACTCTCAACTTTAAGGGATATATGAAATGTGCAAATCTTGCTTTCCTGGAATTGAACAAGCATTGGATAATCAGTGGGAGAAGGAGTTTTTGAATGTGTACTACCTATTTAGTTAGGAGAAAAGAGCTACTCTGAAGCAAAAGCAATTGTGCTGTAAATTTCTTCATGATCCTCAAGTCTGGCACAAACGAATGCCTACAGAACAATCTTTTAACTAAAAATAAGTTGAACAGAGTTCCATCATGAGTGGAATTCCTGGTATTTCTATGGGCAATAAATGTGACACCATAACATAATAAGGAAATCAATATGGTGGCCTCAAATATCTTTCCCACAAGTTTAGATTTTAAATAATTTCAGATAAAATGAATAGGAAAAAACCATGACATGCCATTCAGATCCATGAATTATAGGGTTTTAAAAGCAACCAATACACCCAAACCCTTGCTATAATCCAGGATTCATCCTAATTGATTTCAGCGTCTCCCATTGGTTGGTACTGAGGAGATTGCTGCTAACAACCTTTATCAGCCAAGTCAGGCATATTTTCTTATCTTTGAAGTACACCGCTTGCTTTAATTCTCCTCCTTTAAGAATAGTTTGCACACTTGTCAGGAGAACTATAGGAAAACTTGGTTCCCAGACATAGATAAACTCTTGTTCTACATGCCCTAATCTCTGGTGATTTATTAATGCAGACACCTAAATCCCTGAAAAACCAAATATAATTGATTTCCTTTGCTTTCAAGTAATTAGAAAACAGTAATCTCTAAATTATTTTTAAATCCAAAATACATCACTACGTAAGCTGTAATCCATTCCACAAGGTTTATGACTCAAAAAAATTATTTTTAGTTATAATATTTGGGAGAACAGGCTAAAACATAATTAAGTTGTTCAGAGAAATGGGGAATCTGTACTGAAAATTCAAGAAATTATCTTATTTTACATGAAGAATTATCTTTGAATTCCACAGAGTGAAGCTGACATTTCCACAGAGGCAAAACATAAGTGATTTTTCTGGCTTTAAATACCCTCTTCTTAAATATCTGTGCTTCTATCACATAGATGATAATCATTATAAATGACATCTGTGCTATCAGGATTCCCAAGGGTTCTCACTGTGATTGCAAAGGCTTCGAATTACCTTTCTGAGAAACTATATATTCCAATGTATTATTGCAAAATCATATTAGGTATGGATATTTTTAGATTGAGGGACAAAATACTCTTAGTCTTCATGTCAAATCAAAATAGCTCCAAATTTCCAAATATTTAGTGATCAGGTATCACTGTATTTAGAAATCATAATATACACTTGGTGTGATATGATTACAGTTGGTCGTATGTATGTATGTATGTATGTATGTATTTTTGAGAGAGACAGAGAGAGTACAGGCAGGGGAGGGATGGCGACAGGGGGAGAGAGAGACCCCAAGCAGGCTCTGCGCTGTCAGTGCAGAGCCTGATGTGGGGTTCAAACCCACGAAACTGTAAGACCATGACCTGAGCAGAAATCAAGAGTTTGGCACTTAACTGACTGAGCCACCCATGTGCCCTGGTCATGATTATTCATTAATTAAAACAGAATCCACTGAAAATCACAGGAGGCTTCATGAGGGGAATTTACGAAAATTGCTGAAAGGCAGAGGTGCTGAGTTGTAACTGAGCTAATGCATCATCTCCACGAATTGAGGAACTTTTCCAACTGGGTAGCTTGTGCACCTGTGTCTGTGTATGAGGCCATGGGGTATGGTCACCATTTCCTGAAGTTCAGTATCCAAGACAATGTTAGGGGATATACAGGTAACTAAGTTTCATTTGAATAGGTATGAGATATTAAAATCTTTGTACTAATTTACGGACTTATTTGTTTAGGGTGAATCTAAGTAAGCATCTCTTAAATCAACTTCAGGAAAAGTATTAGGCATTTACAGTACAGATCATATATGGATATGGCAAAATTTATGAAAGTGTTGTGATGACGAAAGCTTGAGAAACAACGGCTGTGATTTTCCCTATTTGAGGATTTAGTCTACTTTTGTCCAGAGGCACCAATTACTGGAAATTGACTACTCTCAACCATAAAAAGATGTGAGGTGGTATTGTCATTTCTCCTCCATCCTAAACAGAAAAGTTTGTTCTGTAAGTATGTGGCATTCTTTCTTGACAAGATAGAATCTTGTTCAGTTAACAATTAACAACTTCTTGCACAATCATTGATGAGTTCAGAAAGAATTGTTGAAAAATCTTGGGCTTCTTATACGGGAGGGAGTTCATAGATGGCTTTGGTGAGTCAAGCCAAGTGGCCTCCTGTATTATAGATTCTTTTAATTCATCAACTACTAACCATTAATAGACTTTAAGGCAATTAACTTCTTTCTTTCTTTCTTTCTTTCTTTCTTTCTTTCTTTCTTTCTTCCTTCCTTCCTTCCTTTCCTTCCTTCCTTCCTTCCTTCCTTCCTTCCTTCCTTCCTTCCTTCCTTTGAGAAAGCAAGCACAAGCAGAGGACAACCACAGAGAGAGGGGGAGACAGAGAATCCCAAGCAGGCTTGTGTCATCAGCACATAGCCCAACATGGGGCTCGATCTCAGGAACCATGAGATCATGACCTGAACCAAGATCAAGAGGCAGACGCTTAACTGACTAAGGCACCCAGGCACCTTCAAAGCAATTAATTAATTATACCCACCAACCACATCACCAAAATTAATGTTTTCTTTTGCTCTCACTGTTTATAATTGCTGTTTATAAATACTAGTGTAAGGAGGACAAAGGAGCCAGGGGCCTCAATTCTCTGAATATTATGTGATTTCTAGGACTTACTGATATACTACTCACTGATACTACCTGGTGCAAGGGGATGAGAAATCAATTTATTTTAAGAAACTTTGAGCACATACTATGTGAAATGCTCCTTAAACAATATAACCTGGTATTTACATTTTTCTAACAGACTTTGAATAACCATTAATATTTTCAGAAGCTAATAACTACTACCTTACCACTTTGCTACCCATCACAACCACTATGCGTTGCATACCTACGAGGAGCCAGGAAGAGCACTGGCTACCCAACAAAAAAGATCCCATGTCCTTCCAAGGTGGTCTTTTAGGCTGCAGAAGTTGTACTGAATATATTAGGATATGTAGACAGGGCATTGCTATGCTTCTTCATGGTGTCTGAGTGAGGGAGTGTGTGTCTGATGCACAGATGCAAAACTCGGTGTTCTGCCAGCCTCACTGACTGCTTTTCAGGGGTAGAAACTTATGTCAAAAGTTGTTCCTTTTGTTTTCAGTCTTCACAAAGACCCTCTCCTTAGGCTACCATTAACGTGAAATTTTGTTCAGGCAAGAGATCCTATTGGGAAGTATTAACTCAGCAGAGAAGAGAGGATCCTTGGAATATGCCATGAAGACAGTCTCAACAACTATATTGGTTACTCACTCAGATGGCTCATCTCTACAAAATGAGCAGCATGTTTGGCTAAGCTGTTGATTTTGATAGTTTATTTAAACTTTAAAATAATGATCGATGGTGCTGTCGAGACATGAACTTTCCATAATCTTTCAAATCAAATTTTTGCAAACTAAAGCAAGGCAAGGGGCAGAATAACCATATTAGGACAAATAATTCTAACCCATAGATTATCTAAAATATGGCATCCATCTTTTTTCCATGCTTTCACTTTGTTTCCTTGAGAAAAAAAAAAGCAAAACACCATGAAATTTGCCCAGCATGTCATGTCAGGAAGCAGGAGACCTATTCAGTGCCTCACCCACATCAGGCACTCAAGAAACAGTTATTTGAATGAAAAAAGAAGCAATTGTTTGTCTTTTATAGCATAGACACTGTCACCTTCCAGTAATTTGTGGGAATGAGGTTTAACTAACTCTAGTTTCAACGTTCCCTCTCTCCTCTTTTCTTCCCTTCCTTCCTTCCTGGTCCTTTCTTCTTTTTTCCTTTCTTTGTTCATAATATCTTAAAAGGTGACATCATTTGATGCCTTAGTAAAATAAATGAATGTTTTAAAGAAAAAAAAATAATTTATGACTGAAAATAAACATGGGCTTCCACTTCTTTTGAATCACCAAAGTTTGTATAACAAAGACAAAATTTATTAATTTTGGGTTTTTCAAGGTCTTTTTTCCTGAGTTAATACCACTCATTCTACAAAGAAAGAAAGAAAGAAAGAAAGAAAGAAAGAAAGAAAGAAAGAAAGAAGGAAAGAAAGAAAGAAGAAAGAAAGAAAAGAAAAGAGAAAAGAGAAGAAAAGAAAAGAAGGAAAGAAAGAAATCAGTTTCCTCCCTTTGCTTTGTCTCTAAGAAGAGCTCTGTCTTTGCCAGACCAGTCTGAGGACTCTGTGATTTAGAACCCTGAGAATAAGTGGAGAGCCTCATAACAAAGAAGCGAAAGGAAGGTGACAGGCAGAGAGGTTATGCATGTTGTTTATAGGGAGAAAGTTTGGGAGGTTTGGCTTATGAGAAAGTAAAGCAGTCATAAGGTAGGAGAGAAGAGAAGGGAGGATGAGGGAGTGAGGAAAGGGATTTTTAAGAAGTATCATTACGTGCAATGAATTAGCACCTTTCATGTTTTTCAATTCAATACTGAAGTTCTATTTTAATTTCTTTGGCTACTCTTTTGAATATTATGTTATGCAAAACCGGGTCTATGTAGAATTACTCATGCAGTTACCAAAACTTCTGGAAGTCTGATTATTTGCACCAGAAATGTTCTTTAGCCCTCTACCCTCATGCAGGCAATTATCTGCATTTCCAAATTTCATGTGCTAGCCTGGGTGGACAATTTAAAGTTAGAATGAGATTTTAAGGTGCTAAAGATAAGACATTTTTCAAATGTAGAAAAAGTGCAAAACATGAAAATATACAAGTTATCAAAAATATATCTGCAAATTTTAGCATTCCAACTCGCTTTGTAAATTTTCTATTTTACTTCAGTAGAAGCAGGCTATTTTACTTGTGAAACAATAACAAAAAATTGAATATCTGGAGGAAAATTTCAACTTTCAAAAATGGAAATTCAAATAGATTTCTGAAAGATTCATCAATGCATCAACAACCAGGAAACACAGTCAGACATTATTCTTAATAGTTGGCTGACAACATCACCAAAAGTGTTGGTTAAATCATGTAGTTTTTCAACTGGTTTTGTTGGCCTCTGAGGAAACAGAGATAGTCCAGCACTAAGTGTAAAATTAGCTGAGCCTAAACTTTGAACAGAATCATTAACTAAGGATCATTCCTCTTAGTCTCCCATCTTAATGATTAGCTCCATTTGAAAACTAGCCCTCTCATTTTGTTAGTGCTATTATTGGATTTGGATAAATTCGCCTACTAGCCTAACCAATTTGTTCCCATTTTGTTGTAATTGCTGTCTTAGCAACAGTTTCTTATTCCCTAAGACTTTGCATATGACCTTAGGAAAATACATTTATAACTTGTATAATAAAACTTGCATCCTAAATTTTACATATATAATAATTTATTTTCAGTTATTCTGAATGGCAGTTCATTTAAAATTTATAGTTTAGTTACTAGCTAACGGTAAAAAATGTAGGGGTAAAGCTTAAAATAAACCATTGCTTATTTTCATAACATAACGCATCCTTTTACCATGCAAGGTCTATGCCAAAAAACTGCAATAATACGAAAATATTCTTTTTAAGTTTTGGTAAATTCTGCAATAGGCCATTTATCAAAATATCTAAGGAAGCTGACAAATTTGTCTACCTATTTGATACCCTATTTCCATATAATGACCTTTTTATTAACCTAGATCTTTCTCATAATCCAAAAGGAAAATAATAATCCTAAGACTTTGCTAGTGCACTTTATGTATGTGCACAAGCAGATGGGTGTGTATATGAAGACAAATACTGTGCTTTGTATTTCTGAAAGTTGGGGGATGGTATGGCTTAGAGCTGGCACTAAAAGATAAAGAGGGTTTCCTGGGTAGGAAAGACATTTGGGAAGGAAAGGCAGAGGATCCCTGGGGTAATGAAGTATCTGATAAGTGGAATAGTAAGGGGTTTTGAAAGATAAGTTGTGACTACACTTCAAATTGTATTAAATACTTGCATACAGAGTTTGAATTCTATAGGCAACAGAGAGTTACTAGAGTTTTAGCCAGTGGTATGATGGGGACTTATTTTAGGAAGATAATCTTTGCAGGAGTATCTTTCTTAGGCTAAGAAAGAGTAGATCTGTTCAGAGCCCTTTGGCTGTGGTCATCCAGTTTCAGTTCATCACATAGCATCCGTGTGGGTACCATCTTGTCTCCTAGTTTTAACATATAAACAGCATAGAAGACTCATGATGAGAATTTTCTAAAGTCTCACTGCTGATGAGTCAACTTGGTCAGGTAAACGTTCTCTGGAATTACACACGAAAGGAGCTGTAACTGGTACCCTAAGCCTGTAACTGACGTGCAGGTTTCAGTACTGAGCTGGGGTAAAAATGCTGAAAAATGTTGGATTTATAGGACGTTCCCTGCAAGTGTCTGTTACTGCTCTGGAGTGTACATGGTCCTGAGCCCCCATTTCTCATAGCATTGGTGGAAATGAAAGATGGCTGTCTTGTCAACGTAGAGGAAACTCCACAGAGATAGCCAGAGATTTCCTGCTGTCATTTCAGTAAACTCGCCTTGAATTGATCAAATATCTCCAGAGCTCTACTCTAATGTCATATTTTTTCCTCCAAATGTGCTGTGTTTGGTGGATGCAAGGCTGGATGAAGGGCAATTGTGGGCAAGAATGAAGCCTACTGTGCAGATTCCCTACCAATTGCTTTTCTGTTTATGTTGTAGTAAGCTCAAACTTCAGGTCCATATACTGACTCAGGGCTCATTTACCTCTTGGTCCCCTGCCTATTTCTGCAGGTTCTCAGACACTGAAGCCTTCCATTACTCTGAGCAGTTCTCTTTGAAATTTCCTAATGTCAGTCATCTACCCATACCTAGACACCTACCTAGAGTAGGAGTAGGTGCTCCTAGAGTCCCCTATTAGCCTACTCTCCTTGTTTTCTGCAAAATCCACCAATTATTCCTTGTTAGACCTGTATGATTCTCTTATAATCACAGTTCACCTGGCTGTTTAGATTTTCCCTCACAGTTGTGGCTGGTGCTACTTCCAAGTACATGTCTCTACTCAGATGATGTTTGACTGCTAAGACTCCGAATTCCCTTGTTTCAGGGTTTTTTTTTTTTTTTAACATCAGCTAAGTCATAGTTCTTTATGACTTCTGAATATAAAATGATGCAAACAGTTACATTATAAAATAAGCAAATGAGCTTTTCCTAGTGTGGGTAAGTATTTAAATTATATGTGAATAACATTAAATGAGGTTTCATTTTGACAGAGGGTTTTATATGATAAATACAGACAGTCCCTCTAAGAGACTGAGGGTTTGGATTGCACATTTACATATTTACAAATATTGGAAGACAGAGGAGGGAGAGGAAAAATGAAAAGATAAAAATGCCTCTAAATAGCACTATGCATTTTTCTGTCCCAAAGAATACTTTTCTTTTTCAAGATCATGTTATTTCACTGTTTACCAAGAAATAGTGGAGTAATTTGGGAGGAGTTGAAGGGAGAGCAAGTAGGCATGAGAGGTATTGAAAAAATGACGTCCTATTATTACGTCTTATCCCACCAAAACAGAAAAATGACTGTCACTTGTAAATATGATGCAACACACAGATATTATACTTACTGAACTTCATATTGGGGTATATAAATCTTTTTGTTTGTTCGTTCGTTTGTTTTCTATTCTGGTATTTATCAGAACTAAGGGGGCAAAGACTATTTTTCGCAGAAATTTTTAAACTAAACTAACTTTAAAATTCTTCTTGCTTTTATATAATGATCACCCTACTTTTCTATCTATAGTTCTCCCTCCGTAGGACAATGGTATCATGCATTCATAGTCACACCAAAATATCATGATAATTCTCAAGGTAGTAAGGGATAATTGTAGGACAAGGAGGTCAGAAGTCTTGAGTTGGATTCAAAATTAGACGCCAATAGTGTTTCTAGCAAATCCCACTACACGGCAAGATTTATGTAGCATATAAACAGAGCATGGGAAAGCAGATAACACTGCAATGTCAAGACTCTGTGCCCACACTTGGGAAGGCCTCCGGCCACCTGGGAGCTGGATCTCATTAAATAAGTCCTTAATCAAGGCACCACTACCTTTTTTTCTCTTACAAACCCATGGGACACAGCCTATTGGTCGCTGGGATTTGCTGTCCCATTTTACCCTAGAAAGTGGCATTTATTCATAATCTGAAGGAGCTGGGTTATTTTAAATTGTGTTGAGAAGTTGCTCGTTTTTGCCTTGGGATTAGAGAGCAAAACGCTGAGTGATATATCTGCTGTCTTGAACCTGGATAGAAACGGGTACATGGCCACAGTTGAAGAGTGCGCACATCCTCTGACTAATCCAACTGAGATCTGTATTGTATCTAATTGTTCGGCCCCACCGTCGCTGTGGCAGCCTGTTTATTCCAAGGGAGCACGCGGCCGTCTGTGCTCTCTGGCTCCTCCAGTGCCACACTCTAATTGGTGCCGATGCCAGCTGCTTGACTTCCATCACTTTCTATCTGAATCAGTTCATCATTGCCACTTCATTTGTCTGACAGTGGCTCCCAGTGAATTTTGAAATTGCTTCTGACAACTTTTGTTTTTAACCTCAAGGCTGTGCCCTGGTTACCTAGGTGAGTTTGACAATTTGATGTTTCTCTTCATAATCAGGGATGGTTCGGGACAGTGGGCCTCTGTGCCGTTGGCACCTTTGAGAGAAGTTAGGCCTCCGTGTCTTATCCATTAGTGGGAGGGGAAGCTCCTGGCTGAGCAGAGAAATGGGGAAGTCTAATTTTCTTTATTTAGGTATAAGCAGAGTTGAGTAATTTATTACCAGGTTGGTCTGGGAAGGCAGATGGAGGAAGACAGAGCTTTTGCCTCAGGGTTTGAACACATTAAAATAAATCCTACTGCAAAAGTGTAAATGTTCAACGCATAGTTCCTCACTAGAGTTTTATAGCCGACTTTTAGATTTGGGTTGTTTCAATTCTGCCGCCTAGAAACAGTTTTGTTTTGGTGATTTGCTACTGGCCTTCACCTCATTGCTTTCTCTCACTTGGTAGGGTTCTACTATTTTCTGTTGTTTGATATTGTGTGTCTAATATTTCTTCTTTTTTTTATGTGATGGGTTTGTTTTTCCACCTAAAATCTTTCTGTTCTCTTACAGGTTTCAGGTTCTCTGCCATTTCTGTATTAATTAGGATGCCTTGGGCTATAACAAACATTAATTTCCAACTCAAACTGGCCAAAACAATAAAGATATTTAGTTTTCTCACATAATTGGAAGCTCAGACCTGAGGCCGGGCACCATTGGGGTCACTTGTCCTCACGGAGCCACACTTCTAGTTCCCTGCTGGGGTCAGCCGTAAAGTCATGATGAGGCATGTTCCTTCATGGTCACAGATGGTCACAGTATGGCCACTGCTGTTTCTAGGCTGCACATCCAGAAATGGAATGTTCCAGAGGAAAAAGATGGGGAACAGGGGGTGGTGTATTGCTCATTCCCAAAGTATGTATGACATGTCTTCCAGCAGGTATTCCTTCATGTTGTGGGGGCTAAATATAAATCATATGCCCATTCTGTCACCCATGAACAACTAGGGCAATGGTTACCTTAGACCAGTGGCTCTCAAAGTGCAGTTATGGGCCAGCAGCATTAGCATCACCTGGGGATTTGTTAGGACTGCCAATTCTCAGGCCCACCCAAGACCTGTGAAATCTGAAGCTCTGGTATGGGGACGCCAGCCTGTGCTTTAACAAGCTCTTCAGTAATTCTGATTCAAGTTCAAGCTTGATTTCCAGGAATCATATGGGGTAGAAGAGATTTAGGGGTCTACAAATATGACCTCTCCCACATCTCCTGCAGGACAGGTAAGTTGCTGAAGTCATTCTTTATACAATGGTTTGGAGCCAGAGTATAAGTTTTGTATTTCTTTTAGTAAATATATCCCTCATTATATATCTTATTCCTTTTAATGTTACTATAAATGGGATTCTTAATTGCATTTCAGGTTGTTCACTGCATGTACAGGAATGCAAATTATTTTTGTATATTGATTGCATCTTACAAAGTTGCCTCACTCACTTATAAATTCTAGTTTTTTTTTGTGGATTTCCAATATTGAAGATCATGTTATGTATAAATAAAGATGCTTTTCTTCCTTTCTAACCCAGATATCAGACTTCACTTTTCACCAAACATTTCATGAACAAAGGATGAGGAACATGCCCAAATGATATATGAAAAATGTACGCTCTTTTAAAATCACTTGGATATTTAGTATAGGAAGAATATTATCTACTCTCTGTTAGGCCTTATGCTAAGTGATTTTGACATTACTTAATATGTTTACAACAACCCTGGAAAAAAGTATGAAAAGTCCATTTTATGGATGAGAAGACAGGGGCTCAGAGAGCTCAACATCGGGGACTTTGAAATCTGCAGACTGAGTGGGATCTGAACCGGGCGGTCATACTTCAAAGCCAGACTCAAAAATTCTTTTCAGGGAGCACCTGGGTGGCTCAGTCAGTTGAGAGTCTGACTCTGGATTTCAGCTCAGGTCGTGATCTCAGGCTCGTGGGATCAGACCCCACGCTGGGCTCTGTGCTGAGCACAGAGCCTGCTGAGGATTTTCTCTGTCTCTGTCTCTCTGCTTCTTCCTATCTCCCCTGCTTGTGCACTCTCTCACTCTCTCTCAAAAAACACACCAAAACAAAAGCAAAAATGACCAAAAACTCTTTCCAGGTAGGAGTACTCACTGAGATACTTTAGAAAGAGATTTAATAAACAGAAGGCAAAATAATACCAACAACCTATAGATCTGCAGCTGGCTGTGGGGACCTACACCGACAGTGCCCACTAAGGGCTCTGAGGTCACGCTCACCTCTCTACACCAGTCCCCGGTTGCGGCTGTCTTGGAAAACCATCTCTGCTACTGGACCACTCTGCTGGCTTCCTTCCTATAGCCAATGAAGAGGCCCTCGGCTCCTCTAGAAGGTTCTCACCGCCTTGTCCACTATTCCTCAGAATGGCCAATATTCCTCTTGACCCTTCTATCCCCACCCTACCCACACCAAAATCATTACAGAGTTTTCAGGTATAATGAAAATGTTAATGATTTCTGTTCAGTAATCAATGAAGTTGACTAAGAGTTATGATTTGGACTTATGTGATTTATGTGATCATGCATTAATTCTGATTTAACGGTTTCCATTTATAAATATATATATATGTATATATATATATATATATATATATATATACATATATATATATATCTCCAAAACCGTATCTTTCGGAACTTAAACATTTTCCTGAGTTCTTAACAAAAACTAGAGTCTGGGTATAGGGCTGATGAGAGCTGCCTCATGAGAAAATCACCAGACCTTATTTTATCTCTTCTTGGGCTCAGTATTTCTCAATGATTGAAACACCAAACCGACTATATTCACTTCCTCATTTTAATCGATAACTTGCACTTATAACCTCATGGAGCTGATCTGACTGGAAGCAAATGCACGGACTTCTGTTTTCTGTTAAGTCAGTCAGCCACATTATACAGAAAGAGAACATTCGTTGGCCTTTCAGAGATTTTGAACATAGTTCACAAGCTCCTAGGATTCTGAGCACGTGGGATATTGGGGGCCTCGGTGTAGGGACTACTAGACAGGTGTTTTTCTGTTGTTAACATTTTGTGAAAAAATCAACACCAACAAAATACTCCTGAGAACATTATATCCAGCTTTACTGGAATCAGCTCTTGCTTCTCTAGCAAATGGCCCGATTACTTGGCCTTTTCCAGTGGGTCCCTAGCTACTGTCACTTATGCCTACACTTTGATTGCAGGTGATCATTGCCTCCTTATCAGCTTTTGTTGCCTGTTCTCTAAGCCCTTTCTAAGTTTCTCCCAGCCTTTCTTCACTTCTTTCTTTTTTAAGAATTTGCATTAAGGGGTGTCTTCGGAAGGATTTTTTCAGGTATCAATGACTTCTTAAAGGAGTCTACCTGTTCATTCATTCAAAAGAGAATTATCAGATATTTAATATGGGTCAGTCATAGTATAGCACACTGAGAGTATAGCACTAAATACTCAAACATGGTCACTAGTTGATTGTTTAGTGTTGGGAGGCCAGTGCTAGACTATCAAATGGTCACACAAGTAAATTAACATTTGCAAATTATGATAACTGGTACAAGGTATGAATAGAGATTATGTCCAGGGAACCTACTAGAAATAGGTAAGTCAAGGAATGCCTCCTGGAGGTGGTGATATTGAACATAAGAACTGAAGCATAAGTAGGAGTTAGGTGAGGGGATGGGCAAAACTATTCCAAGCAGAAGAAATAGCATTTAGAAACACCCTGGGTTTTTACATTTCATAATGTAAGAATGATTGTTGGCCAAAGAGAAAATTTTTTTTTTTTTTCCTTATGGCTGATAGAGAAAACAGCTGCCTATATGAAGAGTAAGTTTTGGATATAGGTAAAGAAAGCAGTGATTGAAGGAGAAAGCAGAGTATGCCTCTACCAACCTCTTCCCAGAATGCTCTTTTCCTGATACAACAGGGTGTCACAAATTATACCAAATACACTGTTTTTTCTTGTTTTTTACTATTGCTTATCCCATAAGTAAAACCCTCTGGCCCTTTGCTATTCTGCTTCTATCTCTGTCTAGAGATCAGAGACTCTTGAGGCTCATCAGAATGATTTTGGCCATCTTATAAGCTGTAAGGTCCCCCAACCAATTCCACAGTTACTGAATTGTGACACTCAGGCAAGCCACATTTTTAGAAAAGCTCCACTGACTTGTGATCTGAAAAGGATGGGAAACCCTACTGCACTACTAGCTGTGTGTCCATGGGCAAGTTTTACCCACTCTGTAACTCAGTGTCTTCCATTATAGATTAAGAATCATAATGGTACCCATCTTATGGCGTTTTCATAAACCCCAAAACCTTATAAAAAGAGGTAAACAATCCTGACTTCACATAACATGTCTGAATAGGAAACAGCCACTGAAGGAAACAGTCCCCAAAGCTAGGGACTTTAGATAACCGGGACTGTCCCAAAGTTAGGAAGACTTCTACTGAGTCACCTCTGGTTGTGCTTTCTGAGGTCACTTTGGGAGTTCCTTTAAGAGCTGGGCAACCCCACCACCGCAGAGTTGAATGTGGTATCACGGATGTCAGCAACAGTTTTAAAACCTGCCTCCATGCCCTCTTTCGCAGCACTGCCTTCACGCTTCCCACCCCCTTAGCTGGCATGAGGCTGTCAGTTGTCACTTACTGTGAGACACTGGAAGGTCTGTAACATGTTGGCCACTCAGAATACTTATTTTCATACATAAACTGTACACAGGTGAGTAGAAGACCTCAGCAGGATGGATCAGAGGCCATTTTCAGTAATTGATAAGAGCATCAGGGGAGAAAGGGTCTCATCCTTGCAACTGCTATCAGTGGGGATGGTAAAAGCCTGGAATCCCCCTGAGTATCTTTGCCATCAAATGCAGGAGCCTGCTGACGATCATGCTGTAGAGCAAAGCACGGCCAAGTGAGGAAGACAAATGTGGAGAGAGTCCAGATGAGTTGGAAGTCTGGATCCAGCCATTCCTGAAACCACTGGGGACTTCCTAGGGGCTGGGCTATGCTAAGAGTCTCTTGTTGAAGGCATCTATCTATTTATCTATTGGTTTAACTTCCATGGAGAAGGATTTCCGTCACTAAAAGCCCACAGTTCTAGACAATACCTTTGGGTGCTCTTCTGACATGTCTATGGTCAATATGGCTTATTTCAAGGTGCTGTGAAGTTGCATTTGAGGAAGAGAGCCTAAGATTATCTCTGTCTAACAATCCAGAGAAGTAAGAGCAGAAGTAGAGTCAGAGGTACAGGCAGGATCGTTACTGCTTTGGCTCTCCATGTGTCATAATTACTGAAGAGCAAGTGTTTCAATGAGCGAATCAGATAAATTTACCACCAAATGTTTAAAAATTGATTTGCCACCCTGAACTGCTCAGAAATTTTGCTACTGCTGAGAGACGAACCCAGATGGGAGTGAGCCTATCCCTTCCATTAACTGAAACAATCTTAATAAAAATGCTGTTCCTACAATTTCAGTAGGAGCCTTGGTCTTATACGAAAGCTGTACAGTATTGTGCTCTATTGTGAGCAGAACCCTATTCAAAGCTACACTGAGGGCAAACTGGAATACAGTTACAAACAGCATTAAAAGTTAAAGAAAAATCAGCCTGGTATATGCAGAATGATAAAAAAAAACAGTTGAAGAGAAAAAGTAATTATGTTATGGCTAGTTATAGTTAAGACTTAGGTAATTATTCTGAATTTGAAATTTAGATCATTTCCCTCCCTCCTTGATCTAATTATCCATTAGACTTACTAATGCACATTTTTCATGTCAAGCCAGCAAGAGCTCCACGGTGAAGAAGAGAGGCTTCAAAAAGAAGGGGAAGAGGCAAATTCGATGCACGTGGAAACAAAAGAGTGTAGGAAAGTATCAGCGTTTATTGCACAATCGATCACTGAGAATGTGCAGGCGTGCCAAGGCCATCTTTATTTGGTTATAGAATAGCTTTATTTGGTTATTTGGAAATAGATATGAACCCAATACGTCTCCAGCTTGACTACTCAAGGGAAAAAGTGCAGAAAGAAAGGAGTTGTAAGTGAATCCAAATATCAGCACTTTAGAGCTGAAAGGCAACTTGAACAACTGAGTAACTTCCTTATGTTTGAGGTCAGGAGGCCCAGTGAGGTGGGCCTCGGGCCTCCCACACAGCTACTCGGTGTGAGCTCCCTTGGCAGTCATCAATAACCATTTTCCTCTCTAAAATATGTATCTATAAAGAAATAACGTACAGTTTTGGTTAAAGTTCTTTCCTGAGACCTATTTCTCAGAATCCCCAACATGGAAATTCTGCCATGTGTTGGGTATGTCTATTCCAATTACGCATCCTGGAATCAGGGAAATAACCACAGGAGGGGCTCAGAATGACCCACTCACTGTGACACAGACCTGAGCTAAAAATGTCATTCATCACCTAACCCCCTACTCTGACAATGACAGAGTATTAATTGGTATTAATTCCGGGCCAGTGTCCAGTAATCCCTCCAAAGTCTGATTATTTCCTTTTCCCCAAGGCACAGTCACCTGGTAAAAGTCTGCAGTATTCAGTAGCACTCTAGAGTCTTGTGGAATTATGTGAGCTTTTTAAAATAGAAATTACCTTTGTAGAAAAAGATAGTCCACAATACCACAAAGACAGAATATCACGTCCTGTGTTTAGTTAAATTCTAACAGAAACACAGCAAAAAAGAAGGGAGAAGTCTGGGGAGGGCTAAGAAGTAATGGAAAGAAATGTCAAAAACAAGGGAAGATTTACTCATTTCCCCAGGACACCCTATTAGTTCTCAGAACTGCTGGTGAGCAGCTTGCTCCGAAGCAGACATAAGCATTGTGGCAATAGAAGACGCCATTTTTATGCACTGACATCAAGAACGTGGTCTGTTAGTTCCTGACAAGATGGCCAGAGTCGGGCAACAAGGCTACTCTTTGCAAGCCACCACCACCACAGTAAACCTAGGGTCTGTGCGTTTCACACTGGGCCAGGCAGGTGAAATATCATGTCACCTAGTCACAAGCCCTGCTCTCAAAATCCTCTCTCCTCTCTGCAGCCCTTGGCCAGCAATGACTCACAGGAATATTCAGAGAATACAAATGTGGAGCGATGTATGCCTTTATGAAGTTATAGGAGTCTTACAAGGGAGCTTTCTGGAAGGAATGGCAACATGATTGTTTGAAGTCAATAGAATGATTCATGTGGTAGTGCTATTCACTGTACACACAAAAAATAGAACCCAAAGGGTCCCCAAAGTCAGAACTGAATAAATGAATATTTAAGAATTCCAGATGCTAAAAATACACCTGAGATCTCATTTTCTCCTTAATCAGAAATTGCTTCAGGGAAGAAGGCTCTTTGCCTTCTGGAATCCAACATCAGCCAAGTTAACTTGGCATCTTGGCAGACATCAAGGATAACCTGACTCTCGCCAATTGTAAACAGAGACCATGAAATTTAAATGCAAGTGATACAGAGGAGAAAGGCGGCCCTACCTGTTGCTGCAAAGACTTATGCTATTTAAATTTCAATGGGTATTGCCATAGTATAATTTGAACTTGTTCAGATTTTTTTTCAAATGCACACCTGCTATTACAAGCTCAATCAAGTTGATGTAAAACATTTCAGAAGAAGAAATACAATTAAAACCTATTAGATTTTCCCATTACTACTAGTTTTCCATTTAATTACAGAACCATTTTCTCATCTATTCTAGATTGCTCATAACTCTTTATAGTTCTTCCAAAAACACAGCACCTCACTTTTTGAATATGGGATTTCAGGTTGCAGTTATGTCTTTTTCTTTAGCTCTAGGTTATCGGACATACCTTTGATCCAAAGCAAACTGGGAGTCTCTACCTAATTTTCTGCCAGTGGTTCGTTCAGTGAATGGACTTCTGATTTCGGCTGATTATTGAGTTGCTTCTGGGGATGGTTCTAAAATGCAGGCACTGACCCTTAATGTCAATCATAAAATTCAGAGTCCAAAATTCGGAGGCAATTTCATTGTTTACAGTGTATTTCTGGCAGTGTGATCACAAGCAGGCTGACTGCTTTATGGATTTGTCTCTCTCCTGAGCAAACTTAAAAGAAGGCTTAGTAAAACCTACATTGGTTTATTGAGTGTGTGAAAGCTGGCTGCTATTCTTTTCTCCTACTACTAGATATTCTTCGGCTTTGTGTACCTCAAGACTTTTAAAACTGAGAATTTTTCTTAGTGTTACTACTTATTTCTTAGCTAATTATTATGTGATGGGTCACACAGAATATCTTATGATAAAAATCATTCGTATTTTAAAGTATATTTCATAGTACAAGAAAGGCCAAATTGTGTAAGCCTAATTTATGTGAACTAATAATTCATGATCAATTGGCTATTAAAATAATTTGAAAGCCGTTTCTAGGACCATGCATGCAATACATAAATATTTATGTCTATTGTTACTCATCCACAAACAACTATTAATTGTGATTTACCTACATGGTATGTGATAAGTATTCTGGAATTCTACATTTATCACTGTGATGTTTTCATTAAGAGTACACTTAGGCATTTCCACAGTGCACAGCCACGGCATGGACAGCTGGACATTTTGCCTCCGTGTTGCTTCCTCTCTGAATACAACTGAGCCACTTCTGATGTCGGGTTCTGGCCTTCTCAATTTCTGAAAAATTAATGAGGAAAATTCTCTCTCCGTCAAGATTCTTAACTAACTACGTAGCCAGCAGCCACCCACCTAACAGTGAAATGTCATCTCAAGCAAGGAAAATGGCATCTGTGCAGGATACATTTTGTGCTTTCTCCGAGATGGGGTCCAGACAAATGGGAAGCTTCCAGATATGAGAGCGTTCACTGTCCCTGATGTCAACTCTGCTCCCACATTCTTCTTTATTGGTTTTTAAAAATCACTAACACTGGAGCTAATAATTTTGTACTGTGGGTCACACAGACGGGCTACCCAAGTTGAATGTTCTGGAAAACAAAGAAATTTCAGAAGGGTAAAATTGAGAAAATGAGAGAAGTGAGGGCACAGAGTAAAAGAACAGAAGTTTAATAACTAACCTATAAATTAAATTTTTACATTATAAAAAAGCCCTAACGTTAAACTATACTAAGATTTAACTACCTTATCACTAAAATAATGCATGATAAGGTTTTGCAGAAGCATGTCACCATGACAGAGTACAATCATGTGTTTTTGCTTCCATGAAATCATATGGTGGATTCTCATAGACACTGACGGAAAATGTCATTTTCCTGGGTAGGCAATGAGATGCTGACATATATGCATACATATACTGGTATTTCTTTTCCAAAATCCCTAACTCAACATTTTCACATCGAGTTAGCAAAATCCTACCTGCCATGGCCAGAGGAAGCACACGCTAGGCACAGGGGAAGCAACAGTGAAATGGGCTGCTACTTCCACCCTCGTACATCTTATGGCCTAATGATTTGAAGGCGGTGAGCTTGATACTAACTAACACCCCAGGTTCACCATCATGAGTGGTTTCATGGGAAAGTACAGGGTGCACATGGGAGGAAAAACTTAACCATCTGAGACGTGCGAAATGCTTCCAGAGGCACCTGTAGAGGCCTAGGTGTGACAGACCTGATGGCCACTTCAAGGAAGTGGAAGGAATTTAATACAGCTGGAGAATAAGTGCAACATATGCAGAAATGAGCCTAGAGAGTTAAATAGAGGTCATACCATGAAGAGCCTTGACGGCCAAATTATGAAGTTTGGGTTTGTCCCAAGAGCCATTCTGGGGCCAAGAAGAGCTTTCATCCGGGGGGAGGAACAAGGGAAATGGAGACATCATAAATGGCAACAAGGTCTTTAGATGGGGCAACTGCCTCAATGGTGAAATGGGACACACATTGGAGAACATGATGAGTTCAGCTTTGTACTTACTGAATTCAAGGGATCTGGGGGCACTCAAGTACAGATGCCTAGGAAGCAGATGACACTATGGGAACTGTGAGGGATCCGGCTATGGATGGAATTATACCAGAAATGCATGTACAGTGAGGAGGAAAGGAGCCAAGGGTAGGGAACATCAACATCCAAGGGATGGTAAAAGAAAACAAAGTAGTCTGAAGAGGGAACTGAGAATGCAGCCAGAGAAGAGCAGGAAAACTAGAAGAGCCTGTCCGTGGACATCAAAGGAAGGTGACATTTGAAGGTCACTGGTATCTAATGCTACAGAGAGCCGAGTGGAAGACGGGGAAGGACTCAGTGGATGTTATGGCAGGCAGATTATAAGGACCAGTGGTTGATGGGGCCAGACTGCAGTAAGTGAAGGGAGGAAGAGGAGAGAGTAATCAAGTGGTGATTATACAAAATTCTCTTTAACAGTTAAAGGTGACAGGCACCTGGGTGGCTCAGTCGATTATGCGTCCAACACTTGATTTCAGCTCAGGTCATGACCTCATGGTTTGTGAGTTTGAGCCCTGCGACTGGCTCTGTGCTGGCAGCATGGAGTCTGCTTGAGATTCTCTCTCCGGTCTCTGCCCCTCCCCCCATCTCAAAAATAAACATTAAAGACAAAAAAAGAAGTTAAAGGTGAGGAAGTAGATTGGGGGAAGTGGGAAGCTGTGGTTGACAGGTGTTATTTTTGAAACCAGTGAGACTGAACCATGTAGAAATGCAGATACAAGGAAGTGACAGAGAAAGAGACAAAGACCCAGGAGAAGAGAATATACAGAGGATGGGCAAGATCAGAGAAGAAGTACACGTCTTGGGAGATAGAATATGAGTAAGGCAATGAGGAGGAGGAGGGGTGGGAGGATAGAGGAAGAGGAGGAGGAAGTAGAAGCTGAGAGATGAGCCAAAGACGGGGTGGAAGTAGATGAGTCTACTTCTGCTGCTACAACTGTCAGTAGGAAGCTCTGAGAGTTTTCTTTGATGCTATCTTTTTTCTGTGAAGTGGGAGGAGCAGTGCTCTGCAGAGAGACTTTGGGGAGATGGTGTAGTTGGAGGGCTGAGGAGAAAGTAGCATTTTAGAAACTGTCTCTGAGGGGCACCTAGGTGGCTCAGCTGGTTAAGTGTCCAACTTCAGCTCAGGTCATGATCTCACTGGTTGTGAGTTCGAGCCCCGTGTTAGGCTCTGTGCTGACAACTCAGAGCCTGGAGCCTGCTTTGGATTCCGTGTCTCCCTCTCTCTCTGCCTTTCTCCTGCTCTCTCTCTGAAAAATACATAAACATTAAAAATAAAAATAAAAAAAAAAAAAGAAAAGAAAAAGAAACTGTCTCTCTGGAAAACAGGAGAGGAAAAAGCTCAATAGGGAACACAGGATTGTCAGGCAACATTAAGAGCCCAGCCACCCATTTATCCTGTACCAATCTGTCTCATGTAACTTTCTATCACTGTCTATAGTTGCCAGAGATAAAAACAGACAGTCAGACTGATCTTGAGGAACGACACCACGTTTTGTGAACAGTTGATGAGGCTTCTTCATGAGCTGCACAAAACACTCCCACAAGAATATTCCAAATTCATTACATGACTCCATGAAAAGTACATTTTTCCCCAACACTCTGAGCCTAGAAAATCTGGGGGGACTGGCTAGTGAATACAGCTATTCTATTTGGAATATATAGCTCCATTAATACGATAATCATTAATTAAATGATTTGGGGGTTATACATATATCCCTATGTGGCTGTTTCGTACGAATAGTCAGTCACTCGAAAGTTGTTTAATTCTTCAGAAGAGGTAAAAGAAAATATCTAGAGTTGTGAAGTTCACAAACGGATTTAGAAGGTTATGATGACACCAAAGATTGATACATTGGGAATCCCGCATAAACCATCAGTTGCTCTCTGTCTCTGGAATCTCTCTCCCAATTCTTTCCATTGAGGTTTTAATTGGGACCGCCTATGTTCCAGGTACTGTGGTCCTGACCTTCAGTGGGCTTCCAGTTGGGGAAATGAAAGCAAGTGTTTACAACCTAGACTGACTCACTTTGCAAGAGCTGGAGCTAAAAGCTAGAGAAAAGTAAAAGGGAGACAAGTGATTAATACTGTTTGAGTAGCACAAACATATTTACTTTCAATCTCGTATATAAAATTCAATATAACTTTTGGTAATCTGTGACTCAGGGAAACAAGAAAGAACACTTAATGAAAACTAAAATTCTTTTTTTTTAAGTTCCTTTGTTTTGAAAGAGAATGAGTGCATGTGCACAAGCAGGGGTTGGGGCGCAGAAAGAGAGGGAGAGAGAGAATCCCAAGCATACTCCATGCTGTCAGTGTGGACTACAATGTAGGTCTTGAACCCATAAACTGTGACATCATGACCTGAGCCAAAATCAAAAGTCGGATGCTTAAGCAACCAGGTACCCCTAAGGTTCTTTTATTTAGAAACAATCCATGTTTCCTTTTTACCTTTTGTACCTCTTTAACCTGTGATGAACTGGGTACCATGAAGTTTTCCACCAAACCTCTCTCAGTTGATTGCTTTATTCTTGAAAGCTAAGTTTGAAAAGAAACATAGCATACATTGTTTCCAAAGACAGTGGTTCTACACTGGTGAACTTTCTTTTGAAGTCTGGGACTGTTACAACACTCAAGGTCTTGTCTGTGCAGGCAGATTTTTCAAATGGAAAACAGAAACTATATCCTTGCTCCCAGTGATGCATCTGGTTGCTACACTTCTCAGCTGGGTTTGGGAATGGCTATGTTCAAGACACTTCAGGAAACAAACCAGTGATTGAAAAGCACCCCAGTCCTCTTGGATCTCCAGGAAAAGGCAAGAGGAAAAACTAGAAGGGAAAGGGGAAGAATATTTTGTGGAAAATACTC
The DNA here is from genome assembly GCF_046562875.1 of Panthera onca. Taxonomy (NCBI): domain Eukaryota; kingdom Metazoa; phylum Chordata; class Mammalia; order Carnivora; family Felidae; genus Panthera; species Panthera onca. The sequence continues at coordinate 48,606,907 of NC_138350.1, forward strand.
AGTTATCAGGAGTCATGTTTTAGTGCCAGTGTTGTTATTACTGGTTGTGCAAATTTAAGCCTCTTCGTTGCTCCTTTATAAAAGGAGGAGGCTGGGATTGGGTGATGCTTTGAAAGTTTAAAGAGTTTATTTTATTAGGAAAATTAGAAATTTTGGACTTGGTGGTATTACATACCAAATCAATATGAGCAGGAGTTAACTTGCCTATCATGATGAATTATTTAGTGAGTGAGGTCTTTACACTTATACTCAAAGTCCACACTAATGACCTAGTAATTATTTTAATCGATTCTCAATGAACTGTTAACTACCCTGTTGGCATACCAATAAGCAAGAAGCATTGTGAGAGCAGGTTCTGTGCACTATATTTGTATCCTTCCATCCACAATTCTGAACGGAAATCCGTGTATCCAAATAAATATTTCTGTATCCGTTTTTTACTAAGATTTATCATTTAACATTTGCGGTATTCTAAAAGTCCTAATTTTGATTTGTGTGAGCAGAAGAGAAGATACGACATGGAATCACAGAATCTTGAAGCTGATATTATTTTGTAGAACATGCAGTTTAAGCTCTTATAGAAAACTCTAAACATGTGAGCAAAGATACTACACAAGAATGCTCTTAGTAGGAAGTTGTGTGACAGCAAAAAATTAGAAACAGCTTTTATGCACACCAACTGGGGAACGGATAAATCAACTGCAACATATTCACATGGTGAAATATTATACAGTAGTTGGGTTCATGAATTACAGTTGCAATATAGCAATAGAAATAAATCTCAAAAACCTAATGTTGAATGAAGAACCAAGTTGCACAAGAGTATACACAGATAGACACCTTTTATAGAAGACTAAAAATATGAAAAAAGGAATATACGTGTGTTAAAATTATAGAGACATGTACAGGAATGCCAGGATAAGCATCAACTTTGGGATGGTGGTTAACCAAGGACAGCAAGGAACAAGGTGCGGAAATCAGAGAAGAAAATAAACCAGAATCTGGAGAGATTAATCAACTTGTTTAAAAAACACAAAACAGGCTAGAAGTGAGTAGTGAGAGCTTTGTGCTTTCCACTACAAAATACTACCCCCAAAATGGACAGCTCCTGAGACTGGCTTTGTTTATTCATTGGTCTCTTCTTCAGACACATGATAGCCCCAGGGAACTTAACATTATAAGGGACCTTAAAAGGTCTTATCTTCTGCAATTCCTCACTCAGTTTTTTACTTTACTTACAACATGTCTGCTAAATGATGATCCCGCTTTTGTTAAAAACAAACCACAGCCAAAAGGAAAAATAAGCCTCTCCAAGTAACACCTTCTTAACCTCAAGGAAGACATTTCAGGATATCACTGGAGAAAATCCCCGCTAAACCAAACAGCGTAACTTCTGAAACGTCCAGAGTTAACTACCAGCCCCACCTGCCTTCTAAGTGTGGTTGAGCTTAGCTTTCGGTGCGGGTTGACTCATTAGGCAAGGACTTGCTGGCATCCTAAGCATGTACTAAGGGCCAGGCACAATGCCGGATGCTAGAGCATGGAGTGAACAAGGCAGCTCTTGCGATCCGTGGTATAAATGAATCAAAAAGAGTGAAGGAGGATTGTTTTGCACTATCTGCCCCTTTGCCCTCCCCCGAGAGGTGAGTAAAGCTAATGGGGTCCTTCATGAGGCTCCTTGAAGCTCCAGTAATCCTGCTTTGAGAAAGATGGCTACATACTGAGGGTGGGAAAGAAGATGAATATACAAGAGCCAGACTGCATTTGTTAGAACTGTTTGAGCTACAGGTGACAGAAACCCCACTGGGACCTCTAGGGGGTCGAGGATGTCATTTTGGTATATTATTTTGAATTAAACTTACTTAATAAACAGCTGGTGCTACAGAATTGTCGAATCACTACGTTGTACACCTGGGGCTAATACGACATTGCATATCAGCTATACTTCAATTAAAGAAAAAAAAGACACAAACAGGTAGTTCAAGAAGGACCCTCCTTTGTTTCCCTGAAAGCAGGAAATAAATCTCCCGTGTGAAAGGTACCCTTCCTGTACCAGGAGGGTGGAAGGTATCCTTGCCACCAGAGACCGAGAATTTCATGCTGAGAAGACTGTACAAACCTTGTTACATCTTTAACAATTTACTACCTCTGCGTCTTGTCCATTCTTCACAAATTTATTGTTTGTCTAAAAGTTATAAAAGCTGCCTTCTTTGGTCATTTCTTTGAGTCTCATATTTTTATGGGGCTCCAATACATATGAAATTCAATTTTTTGTCTCCTGTTAATCTTATGTCAATTTAATTATTAGGCCAGCCAAAGAACCGAGAAAGGAAGAAGGGAAAAGTTTTCTGCCCTTACAGACCACCGGAAACACACCAGGAAGCAGCAGTGTTGAATCTTGAGAGAAGAAGGTCCAGGAACCCAAACACTTGCTGAACTTGTCCATGACTCTGCTCTTCTCCTCCTGACTGCTTTTCTTCTCTCCCTCCCTGGCCAAGTAACTTCAGCTCCTCTGGCTCATGTGGTAGGAAACAGCCACATACACTTCTGAGTTTTGTGCCACATAGTTAGGCACTTGAGCCCATTTTCCTGGTATTGGAAACCAAAATCCCAAGAAAGGGGATCAATGGCCAAGCCTGCACTGGCCACCGATTCCTTGGACTGGCGATTCGCTGCTACCACAATGTGTGGTGTACTATGAAAGATGGGCCTAGCGTTGGCCAACAGACCAAACGAAGCCTTCCATTGTAATATGGCGGTTTCTGCTACAATTTGGATAGTGTAGCAGAGGAAAAGGAGCACCCAAAAGAAATGGAGGCAGGGGCTGCACCCTGAAGAAGGGTGAGTGCTGAGATAAATCAATAGCTAAAGCAATAGCATTATTGTTTATGTGTGCTTAAAACATACTTGGAAACAAATGTATTCAATGAATTACTAGAGTTTTAAAAATCTACGTTGAATGGACTGATACTGTAGCAAAGCTTGGCCACTGAATGTTCTTCAATTTCAGAAAATTTTAAGCAACTTTGACATCCATTTCTCCTTCATTTCTAGCAGTGTGGCTTCTGGAGTATAAGACAAAAGCAGGTGACAGCCCCCAGGAATACAGAAGACTCAGAAGGTTGGGGCAGAAAGGCCAGACAAAGTCCACTGGGAGAAGGAAGTTAGAGGTGACCGGGTGAATAAGAATAAACACTGAATTTAGAGGGCACTGGGGGTACATAGTGAAGTGAGGACTGGAGTCAGGACCTGGAAGTTGGGGGTATGGGGTGGAGGAGGGCGTGGAGATACACTGGTGACCAATATATAAGTTCCCTGCCCTTGGGAAGCTTAAATTATATTGGGAGAGGTAGACCATATATAAATAAACATAAAGAATGATTACAGATCATAAGTGCCATGAAGTAAAATTTTAGGAAATAATAAAACAGACGCTAGGAGAGAAACCATCAGAAAAGATGTACTTTACACAGGATGTTGAGGGAAGGTGATATTTAAACTGTACCCTGAATGATAAGGAAAGCCAGCAACGGAAACGACCAAGAAAAATGCATTTCGGGAACAGAGAACAGCTAACTCAAAGGTCCTGAGATGGACAAAAATCACATGAAAGACAGGATACACTGGCATCCAGAGGTGAGCAGAGACAGCATGTGCTCATTTGATTAAAAAAAATGGCTGCCAGGCTCATCAAACTTGGAGGAAGTAACTCAAATGAGTGATTTTTTTTAAAGGAAAGCAATTTTTATTTTCCTGAATATGGGAACAATTGTAAGCATAAAGTCCTTCCATGTTGTAAGTGGCTTTGCTCCAGTTCTGGTATACAAAAATCCCCTGGGAGAAAATAGAATTTCAATATAGCAACATCACAATCAGGACAAACAGCTTGATTTTGGAGGGAAAGAATATACTTTCTCATCAGAGAGGCTCAAGAGAAAAGAATTATGTCAATCCAGTCTAGTTGCAAAACTTTATATGCCACAAAATATACTTAGTTTGAAAAAAAAGCAAGATGAAATCTCCTTAGAAATACCAAAGCATGAGGCCGGTTTGCTTATGAGGTCCTAAAGCAATTGTCTGAGGAAAAAGCAGTAAGGTGGCTTTACTTTGCCTGAAATCAGAAGCTTGCAGCCACTATGTTTCACTTTCATACACACCTATGAGGGTTAAAATATAACCTAGGCCTAATGATGTTTATTGTGAATTAGCAGAAGAAAATATTAAAAGTACCTCTTTGTTTTGGCTGTGCTGCCTTTGATAACAGCATGTAAGATTTGAATAGAATGCTGACCTGCAGGAAGTTGACATCACTGACCAAAAAGAACATACTTTTCAGGCTAAGTATGTTGTGTATCAGTCCTACAGAGCCTGGGTTGGTGAGAGTGGGTTTTGAGAAGGTGGGATTATGGCTATATCATTCTTTCTTTTCTATGCCAGCTATGGTAATTCATACGTTAACTATGAGAATTCTTAGCTTAGATGCTAACGCTGAACCCTAAACTAAATGCAGTATCACTATTTCATGAAAATCAGAAGGAAGGAATCAGGAAACAGTGTCTACTTAAAAGTAGGAAAGAAAAGTCAAAGAAGTTTCTGTTTAAGGAAGACATGTAAAAATACTATCAATAAATAGCCAACAAAGTACTGGTCTTACCAAAGTCACCTTGAAAAAGAAAAGCAAGGATGCCTGGGTGGCTCAGTCGGTTAAGTGTCTGACTCTTGGTTTTGGCTCAGGTCATGGTCTCACAGTTCCTGGGTTCGAACTGCACATTGGGCTCTGCATTGATAGTGCAGAGCCTGCTTGGGATTCTCTCTCTCTCTCTCTCTCTCTCTCTCTCTCTCTGCCCCTCCCCCACTTGCACTGTCTCTTTTTCTCTCAAAATAAACAAATAAACTTTTGAAAAAAAGAAAAGAAAAGAAAAAAGAAAAGAAGAGAAAAGAAAAGAAAAGAAAAGAAAAGAAAAGCTGAAGGCATCATGCTCCCTGATTTCAAACTATATTACAAAGCTAAAGTAATTTAAAAAGTGTAGTATAGGCATAAAAACAGACGGACACATTGGTCAATCGAACAGAATATAGAGCCCAGAAATAAACCCACACTTACATGGTCAATTAATTTACAACAAAGGGGGCAAGAATATACAATAGGAAAAATACAGTCTCGTCAACAAATAGTGTTGGGAAAACTGCACAGCTATTTGCAAAAGAATGAAATTGGACCACTGCCTTACACCAAACACAAAGATCAAGTCAAAAGGGATTAAAGACCTAACTAAATATGAGACCTGATCCCATAAAACTACAAGGAAACATAGGATGGTGAGCTCCTTGTCATAAGTGTTGGACGATTTTCTATATCTAACACCAAAAGCAGAAGCAACAAAGAGAAATAAACAAGTGGGACTACAAACTTAAAAGCTTCTGTACAGTGAAGGAAACTATCAACCACATGAAAAGGCAACCTACTGATTAGGAGAAAATATTTTCAAATCATATATCTGATCAGAGACTAACATCCAAAATAGACAAAGAACCCAAACAACTCAATAACAAAAAGCAAACAATCCGCTTAAAAAATGGGAAGATCTGAATAGACATTTTTCCAAAGAATATATACAGGTGGCTTGCAGACACATGAAAAGATACTCAACATCACTCATCATCAGGGAAATACAATCAAAACCACAGTGAGATATCATCTCGTACTTGTTGGAATGGCTATTATCAAAAAATCTAGAAATAACAAGAGTTGGCAAGCATAGGGAGGAAAGGGAACCCTTGTTCACTATTGGCAGGAATATAAATTGGTACAGCCACTCTAGAAAACAGTATGGAGGTTCTTCAAAAAATAAAAAACAGAACTACCATATGATCCAGAAATTCTACTTCTGAGTGTTTATCCAAAGAGAAAGAAAACACTGTTCAAAAAGATACATGTATCCCCATGTCCACTGCAGCATTATTTACAATAGGCAAGATATGAAAATAACCTAAGCGTCCATTGGTGAATGAATAAACATTACTCAACAATAAAAAAGAATGAAATCTTGCCATTTGCAATATGGACGGACTTTGAAGACACTAAGCAAATGAAATAAGTCAGACAGAGACAGGCTAATACTGCATGATCTCTCTTACATGTGGAATCTAACAAACAAACAAACCCCGAAGCTCACAGATACAGAGAATAGATTGGTAGTTGCCACAGGTAGGGCAGGGGGTGGGGGAGAAAAGAGTGAACTGTCTTTGTTTTTTGTTTTCCTGTTTAAATAAATTGATTTATTTAAAAAAAAAAAAGTAATGGTCCTGAATAAAAATGCTCAGAAATTGTTTAGGTAGATATTTACAGCGTCGGATAAGTCCAGGGAACATTTTTAGTTTGGCATAGATGAAACTAAATTTGATTCTGGAAAATCTCAAGAAAAGAAATAACATAAGCTATTTGGGGGAATCTGTTTGATTTTTCACTATTTTGCATATTTAAATTATGTGTGTTTTACTTTACCACTTGATAGGGGATTTTATTAGAAATGTGTATTTCTTTTTTCTTTAATGTTTATTTATTTTGAGAAAGAGAGACATAGTGTGAGCAGGGGAGGGGCAGAGCGAGAGGGAGACAGAATCCAAAGCAGGCTCCAGGCTCTGAACTGTCAGCACAGAGCCCGAAGTGGGGCTCGAACTCACGTACATGGAGAGATCATGACCTGGGCTGAAGTCAGATGCTTAACTGACTGAGCCACCCAGGTGCCCCAGAGATGTATATTTCTAACACAGGTTTCATATAAGTATACAATACATCATATTTTAAAAGGCATAAAAAGTGTTAATGATTCAGAGGAGAGGGACCCGGATCATCTTTTATGAAATGGTTAAAAAAACTGGGGCTTCCTTTGCCGTGAAAATGATCTGGCCATGCGATGGAAGAAGAGTGAGCCTCATCCAGTGCCAGGGATACCGCTAGGATGAGTAAGCCTAAGTTAAGGATGCAAGTTCTGGCTTAACATACGGAACTTTCTAAGGAGGTGGCTATAAAGTTGAGTGGATGCCTTGAGGAGTAGTGGATTCTTTGTCCCCAGAAGTGTTCAAACGCAATCTATGTAGTCATTTGGCTGGATGTTGAAAAACCAAAAGAAGTGTTATGTATCCACCCAGACGACTCTACTAGTGAACGCCTACCACACAAGTTCCATGCCGTGGAACGGGGACACCGAGGTGAATGAGACAGGCAGGGTCTCTGTTTTCACTGAGCTTGTAAAATAAACAAGTGAACAAATAATAAAATGAGGCAACTGCTGATTATGATAATTTCTCTGGTGGAAATGAAGAAGATGGGGGTCTGACTGATTAGCTCTGGGCTGTTTGGCTGATTGGCTGCTTCGATGAAGCAGGTGACATGTGAACTAAGGCAGGACGGGTGAGAGCTGGAGAAGAGCATCCCAGCTTCTTTCATGGTGAGAGCGCTGAGTCAGCAAGGGGTTTGGTTTTCTGGAAGATGACTTCCTGGTGGAGCCCGGAAGTGCCCTGAGGGAAGGGAGGGTGAGCCAGTGGAGGCAGACAGAGGTTACACAGCACACAGCTTTGTGGGTCCCAGGGAGAAGACTTTGTGGAAAAGAATGAGATATAACTAAAATATTTTAAACAGGGGAGTGATGTAATCAATTTATAGTGTTTAAACAATAAATTCTTTTCTAAAGCTGAGATTCTGACTCTGATATGACAGGGTCCTAACTAGGTCTTATTGCACATACATATAAAACAACTATGTACCACACCTTTTGGTATTTGTTCTATTTAGCACTAACATTGTACCTAGAGGAGGAGGGCATCAAATTGTAAATTTCAGCAGTAGCTGGGAAAAAAATGATCCATTCTTGTGATTTATCCTGAACTGGCCCTCATCAACACATCTTTTCTGTAGATATATCCATTCTGCATTCTGCTCTGCTCTGGTCCTCTATGCCTGCTAATCCTATCCCACCCCCCCCCCCCCCCATCACTTCCATCAGATCAGCAATTCCATCACTGACAACTGATTGGGCTCTTTCTTCTGGTCCCAACTCATTATTGTGCCTCATAATGGAGGGCCTGTCTCTCTTCTGTCACAATGGACTGTCCTTGTGTACCAGCACCTTGGCCTGAACTCAAGACCATTTTCTCCCTTACAGTCTGTGACACTATAGTCTCCTTGAGAACAGGGATTATAGCTGGTTCCCTACTATATCTCAGTATTCACCAGTTTGGCACGGTCAATTGTTAAATCTTACAAAAACGCTATTGCATGAATGGATACCCTGACCTTGGAGGCACCCTGCATAGACCAGAGATCCTCCTGGACACTGACTCTCCTCTCTGCATTCAACCGATCATCCTTCCAATTCCTCTGCTGTGAAACATGCCGGCTTTGTGCCAGTGAGACTCTCCTAACTATTTTAACTGGAGTTGGAATTGAGCTTTTTTTTTTTTTTCTTAATCAGGCAAGGCACAAGCTTAAGATTGTTTTCTTGAATTGTGGCTGAGTCTTAATCGTGATAACTCTGAAAAAGCTGGTCTGCAGGTGCTCTGTATCATTTCCAGAATAATAACAACAGTTCACATTCATCGTTCACTACTACTTGCCAGGCACCATACTAAGTCTCCTTTAATCCTCCCTGCCACCCTACATGGAAAATATTATTATCCCCATTTCACAGATGAGGAGATTGTGTCATAGAGTTATTTGCCCAGGGTCACACAGCTAACAAGTAGATCTGAGATTTTCAATATTCTTCTAAATATGAAATTTGTACTCTTAACAACCAGGGAAGAAATTATAAAATAAAATTCATAATAGCACATCCATATTAGCATAAAGAAATGCATAACTTAATTGGTGTGCTATTGAAAAATGGGTGTTATTACAGAACTCTCTGTTGTATAATTGGATAGATTCACTTTCTTTGTCACACATTTTCCTCTTCACTTCCAAAAAAATTTTGTCTATTCATAACCTTTACTAGCATATCAGAGGATATTTAAGATTTTTTGTAATTTTAAAGCATTTTATTTTAACAGAAGAACCCAGGAAACCTAGGAAAGCTTAGAAAATATCCCATATCTTATTATATTTTAAAGGACTCAAATAAGAAGCATGAAAAAAACCCAAGAGTTTTCATACACAACTGAAATGGATACAAGATCAAAACCATTCAGAGTTTTAAAATCTGCTCTACCTATAGAAGGTTTCAGCAACCAAAATAAACTCATCTTCCACAGTCCTTTGAGTGACAGCTCTAAAATGTCCAAAACACAAAATTCTCATTTTTAACTTGACATCAAAGCACACGTTCAGATATTTTTCTGATTTAAGAAGAAACTGCTTCTAAAAATGCCTGATGCTCCTGATGTTATTTAAAACACGTATAAAATACACAGATACCGGTCTATCTGGAAAACTACAGAATTACAACCCAGGGCACTAACCTGGTTAAAGGCAAAACTCCAAATGCAAGTTGTTTCTTATTGAAAAAGAAGAAAACTTTTCTTCAGTAAGATAGTTATCTAAAAAATCCTGGTTCGAGCATTTATACTCACTGTCCTGAGTAGATTGTGAAATACTACACGATGCATTTAAGACATATAGAGAATCAGGGAAAGTACTAGCAAATTACAAATAACATTTAAGAGAATAAATGTTATTTATTATTATTTATTATAGTATAAGCCCATCTTAACCAGGCAAAATAATTTCCCAGCTTGGAGAAATTATAAATTCAACTAAGAATCGACCTTGTGAATAGCTTGGTTTACAAGTCATGGATTTAAAAACAACTGGACTGATAGGATATTATTTATTACATGTTTATCTTATCCACCTTTTTGGTTAGGAGGTTCTTTTAGGGAACATAAGAAGCAGGAAAGTCTGGACATGGGTCTTACTTTGGAAACTCTTAGCCTTTGCACCTTTGGGCAAGCCACTTAGTTTCTGGGTCTCAGTTACCCTGTCTGTACACTAGGGGGTAACAATACTCACGCTTCCACCACCCCACACAGATGCAATGTGTTGGGGAAGGGCATAGACTTTGGAGAGGCACAGATGCCTCCATGCCTAGATCTGCACATGTGAGGTCTGGGATAAGTTCCTTATCTACCCGAGCCTCAGTTTCCTCACCTATAAACTTTCAATATCACACCTAGGAAGATTCCATTAGGATTAGAGAAGATACATGTAATCACCTGGCACTTAATAAGCTTTCAGTAAATGGTGGCTATTGATGCCTATGGCCCATTTTGTAAACTTCAGTATATGTGTAAGGTATTATTATATGACCGGTTTCTTCAGAAATCACGTAGTTTCTAACTATTACATTTCTCCCATGGTCTATATATATGAATACATTTTCTTATATGGATTGGAGCCTTGTTGCGATACTTTCCTCATGAAATTTGTTATGAGACTATGAAATTAGATCATAAAAATATGAAAAATAAGATCTCTGATTCTTACTCCTTTGCTGTGTTCTAGTGTGCAGTCTGCAATGAATTTTCAGTCTATTTATTCATCTTTTTATCATTCATTCAACAAACACCTACCAAGGGCTTAGAAAATCTATACTGCAGGAGAAAATAGCCTCTATATTTTACCAAGATGGTTTCATGAAATATTATAAGTTATGATAAATTATTATAGTAATATCGAAAGCTTAGAAAATATTACAGTTCATGTAACTTATAATGGAAATTAAGAATAAGTTTTGACAGGGGCACCTGGGCGGCTTAGTCAGTTAAGCATCCAACTTTGACTCAGGTTATGATCTCACAGTTCATGTGTTCGAGCTCAGCATTGGGCTCTGTGTTGACAGCTCACAGCCTGGAGCCTGCTGCGGATTCTGTATCTCCTTCTCTCTCTGCCCCTCCCCTGTTCACGCTCTGTCTCTCACTCAAAAATAAATAAGGATTAAAAAAAAAAAAAAAAAAGAATAAGTTTTGATAATGTTACATATTCTCTAGAAAATAATTACATGCAAATTCTTTTCACAAGAGTTACTATATAAATTAAATAAATCCAAAATGTATAAGACAATAATCCAAGGAAGGGGATTTAGAAATGGAAACAACTTTAAAAAGGATCATGTTTGTGACTCTGTATTGAATTCTCTTTCAGAGTAGATTCTTAAGGGCTTTATATCTAGAATGATTTAAAAATAGGCCACAATTAGACACAATTAAGAAACTGTTCTGCTTTTACTTTATTTTCCATAACAACCATAAGCCATAGTCTCTCTATACTTACGGAAGACAACTGAATTTTATAATATATATATGTATGTATTTCTGTAACGTTCTAAGTCAATCATCATAAACATAATCCATTTTAACAGTGATTGAGGTGTTCCCAATGTGTGGCAACGGCAAACCGGATGATGAAAGTACCAGTTTGGCAGGGGTTGGCAAACGACTACTTGTGGACCAAATCCAGCCCAATCCCTGTTTTTGCAAATAAAGTTTTATTGGAACACAGCCTGGTCCATTTGTGTTCATGTAACGTAGGGTTGCTCATGTGACATACTGGCATGGTTGAGTAGTTTTGAAAGAAATGGCAGGGTCTACAAAGCCTAAGATATTTTCTATGCAATCTTTTACAGAGAGGATTTGTAAACTCCAGCCTCATAGTAAAGATATTAAAGAATTTATGTGCCATTTTGAGTATTGATACAAAAAATAAGAGGGAATTTTAGAAGTTATTTAGCTGTATATTTAGCTCATTGCGTTTGTGCCCAATGCTTAGCGGACACACCAAAGGTAGGACCCATGCTACGCACTTAAAATTTTTTTTATTAAGTGTATTTTGAAAGAGAGACAGAGAGAGCAAACGGGGGAGGGGCAGAGAGAGAGGGAGAAAGAGAATCCCAAGCAGTCTCCATACCGTCAGTGCAGAGCCCGACGCAGGGCTTGAACCCACAAACCAGTGAGATCATGACCTGAGCCAAAATCAAGAGTCCGATGCTTAACCGACTGAGCTACCCAGGCACCCCTACACATCTGAGCAGGCAAATTTTTCACAAGCAGTCCTTACTGGGCTAAAAGGCCATGCTGCTCCCTACTGAGGTAACAAAAACTCCAAGTGTTATCCCAAGCCCCGGAGCAAATGCCCACCAGAATTGCATAATTATCCTTTCTTTTAGGAGCTGGGGATTTTAATTTGTGTCTAATTTTTGCTGTTGCTGGAAATAAGGTGACCTTCTATATAGTTCTGTAGACATCACAGCTTATTTAATTGAAAATGACCATTATAATTAAAATAGGGGAAAAGGGTTGATGTGTTACCTGTATGTTGCTCTTCAATCCAGACTTGCAAATACATGAACAGGAGTAGCCCCGCTACCCCAAATATCAGCACCGAGAGGAAGACTTGTTTGGGGTTCATGACCATTTCAGATGGCTGCATTTCTCCTCATTTCTGAAGACCACATGATTTGTTTTTCGATAGAGCTTTGATCCTTTCTCGTTCTATTGGGTGCTCATTCCATGAAGTAACCTAGAATTATTAAAAATCCACATTGTACCTTACTGATGACATATCTTCCCAAACACAGCATAAGTATGCAGCATGTCAATGACGGTGAGGGCTCACGTGAACCATAACACTCAGAAGACAGAAGAGATGGTAGGAGAGTGTCCCTAAAAATGGCAATTTTCTATAATAAAGCTTTATTGTAGCTAAAGAATCTAAGGAATTCACCGTATCCTACAGTTAATAAGTAACACTTTCACATTTAATTAGGGGCAGTATAGACAGGCTTAAGCCACCCTCTACTGTAAAGAGTAAAGCAGGCTCCAGTGACCTTAAGGTGACTGTGAGGGGAAAGAAGACCTATCAGGATAGACTGTTGAAGGAGTTTTGAAAAACACGTTCATAGAAAAAAAGGGGAAAAATCACTTCATGTCTGAAAAATACATAAAGTTCAAAAATGGAGGGTTCAATCTATCATTTCCCTTTCATGTAAAAGTAATAGATTTCTCCAACTGAAAGGGTACATTAAAAATCCCTCAAACGCCTAAAAGGATAAATATTAAAAGGTCAAAGTTAAAAGGCTTCTTGCACAATAACACAGAGTACAGATGTGTACCTCAGATTACAGAAATCCACCTCCACAATGAAAAGTTACTTTATTTAAAGAAATGTTGAAATGACTTTGTTTTACAACAATCTCATTTAGTGTAATCTTAACATTTTACTTTTTGTAAGTTGCATCCACGTTTGAGAATCTAATGAAAATGCAGACTCTCCTTTTGGACAAATACCAACACACATATGCTCTTACATCAATATTGAGATGCTTAGGTACTCTCACCGAAAGTCAAGGTAAGAAGGTCTGCTGCCCATGAACTGCCACGCAAATATGCAGCAGCCTGCCTGGTGAGTTCCATAGTCCAGCTAATGAGGTCAAGGTCATGGCTTTGTATCTAGCACTGGCCAAAGACCATGGCCCTTTTCCTTGGCTACAGACCACACCCCCTCTTTGGATGAGCTGAATGTTTCCTTACTGTGAGGACATCACACACACTGCTGTGTCTAAAAGTTCTCTCTCTTTTTTCTCCAAGTATGCCTCAAAAACTCCTGGGAGAATATTGATTTGGCCTTTTCGAAGAGGTGTTTGGTGAGATGCAAGGTAAAAGTTAAAAGCCTGCTGTGGAAAATTGTTGGCTGGTTAAAAGATAATATTGAGCTGTTCTTGGCAAAACCAGTTTTCACGTAAATGGTGGGCTTCAAAGGTAACCTATGAGATGTGTATTATAAGGAAATGTGGTAGAGTGATCCCCTGATTAGAAAAAAGAAATCCAACAAATAGTTAAAAATGTTTATGCAGAACAACAACAAAAAGTTGTTTTATAAATACATTTTTTCTTTATATTTTATTTTATTTTATTTTTTTAACGTTTATTTATTTTAGAGACAGAGAGAGACAGAGCATGAACGGGGGAGGGTCAGAGAGAGAGAGAGGGAGACACAGAATTGGAAACAGGCTCCAGGCTCTGAGCTGTCAGCACAGAGCCCGATGTGGGGCTTGAACTCACGAACCGCGAGATCATGACCTGAGCCGAAGTCGGACACTTAACCAACTGAGCCACCCAGGCGCCCCTCTTTATATTTTAATTATTACCCAGAAGGGGCCAGAGTAAGAGCGCTGGTTGCCAGCATTACCTGAGGAGCTTTCTAGAATCCACTGGTCTTGAATCCCCTGAGGAAGGGACAACTACTAATATTTTCATGAGGGCTTTTGAGCATTTCAAGCACTTTCTTGATTTTGATAGTAGGGTAAGCTTTTAAATACGTAGAACTGAGAGTATCATCATACAGCTATATATGACGGTTGGTACTTTGCTCTTATATAGGTTCTAAACTAAAATCTTACGGGCTTTCCAAACATGCAACAAAGAACAGTTCATGAGGGAGATTTGCAATTTGAGGTGTTCCAAGACTGAATCCCTCAAGGAAAGCAACCAAGAGAAGCCAGCTTTCTCTTGCCTTGATGCTGCAGTTAAACAGTGAACAGACATAATTCCTGGGTGCATGAGAAGAGTCAGGTAGGAGGAAACCAGTTAAACAAAATCTAGTACTAACCGAGAAATAGCTGTTTACAAGAAGAAAGAGACTTTTACAATCTGTCTACATAATTAAAACTTATCTCAGAAGAAAGAGGATAGAAGAAAACGCATAAATCAGAACAGAGCCATGAACCTGTGGGAATAGTAGATGAGAAAGCCAAAAGAAGTAGTCCTTGAGGGTTTGCAGAGGAAAATTATTACCTACTATGCTGGAAAGAGATGAAGAATTTGCCCTTCCTTTCTTCGGGAGATGTTGCTCTACGCTGACATACCCTCCTGGGTAAGAAGTCAGGAGAAAACCCATAATTGTTATTATGGCAGATGTGAGTAGGATTGAGTGATTAAAGCCACAAGGCAGAAAGGCAATCTGGTGTAAAACGAAGAGATACGTTTGATTTTCTCCCATCTCAGTCCATTAACCCAACGTTGGCATTAGGAAATGGCTCTCATTAAACAAAGGTGAGGCGGGAGGAGCAGCAGTATTGCTTTAAGCAAACCTGAAGGTCAGTTGTGATGGGAAAACACACCTATTTGGAGGTCATACATCTACCTCTATGCCTGCAGGAAAAGTGCAGACTACTGGAGATTGAAATTACTTGGAATAATGCTATTTTATGTACAAGCGTTATACAACATTTCCACAGTCAAAGGCTTCCTGTATTTCATACAACTCCTTCCTCTCCCCAGCCATATAAACACAGTACCTTGAACCTAACAGGTACCCAACAGTGTGTACTCAACAGTGTGTGTTGCACTGAACTCAATGTGGAGCTCCAGTAACAAAATACAAGTAAATTAACTAATTTTCTAGTTGTACTTGGGAAATCCTTAGTCTAAGTTGTACTAGAATCCTGAAAGAGGAATTATGTGACTTTGTTAAAAATTTTTTTTATTTTTATTCGAAAATCCTATTGATTTGTCCTTAAAAGATTACTCTTTTAAGATGTTCAACATCAGTAATCATCAGGGAAATGCAAATCAAAACCACAGTGGGATATCTCCTCAAGCCTGTTAGAATGGCCATCATGAAAAAGACAGATAACCAGTGCTCACATGGATGTGGAGAAAAGGGATCACTTGTCTACTGGTGGTGGGATTGTAAACTGGTGCAGCCACTTATGGAAAACTGCGTGGAGGGTCCTCAAAAAATTAAAAACAGAACTACCATATAATCCCACAATTCGACTTCTGGGTATTTATCCGGAGGAAATGAAAACACAATGTCGAGAGATATCTGCACCCCCACGTTCACAGCAGCCATATTTACAATAGCCAAGACATGGAAATAACCTATGCGTCCATCGATGGATGAATGGATAAAGAATATTACTCAGTATAGTCTTATCATTCTTAAGGTGCTGTGCATCTTAAACTTACACAGGGCTGTATGTCAGGTATATCTCAGTAAAATGGGAAAAATTAATTTAAATAACCCTGGTTACCAACAGAAGCATTTTGGGACTTGAGTATACTAATACTAGATGGAGGCAATTTATTTAAAAGGAAATTATGAGTTGTCCAGTTGAGCAGAAGTGTATGATTTTAAAGAGGGAGTCATGAAATTTAGAAAGGCTGGTTTGGAACAATGATGCAATTTGGTGTAGAAGAGCTGAGTCAGGAGATTGTCTGTCCTCAACCTCCACCTTTGCACGATGTCAGCAGTCCTTGCCATTCTCTCTCTCTTTCCCATTCTCTGAGCAAATAAGAGACCATTGGGGATGACCTTTCTCAATTTACCACCTGCCCTAACAAAGTTTACTGTCATCTGTCCCCACCCACACTTCTTTGCCTGGATCTCTTCCGGGCTCCCATGAAACTCAACTCCATTAATACCACCCTAGCCTGGGTCTTTTCCTGAACCTCTTCCCTCAGTGACTTCCTCTGTAACCCCTCCCACAACTACCCTATTGCTGTCATTCCCTGATGAGCCTGAAGACTGAGCCCTCTGGATTGCTTCAGGTGCCTATCCCCCAGCCATCTCTCCACCCACAGGTGCCCAGGAAGCAGAAGATGTGATGAGGCTCTCAAGTTGTGTAGGGACTGAAACTTTATAATTGCTTGGGTTTTTACTTTGTTTTGTTTTGGTTTTTTTCCCTATTCTAGTTCCCTCCTCTATGAATTTCCTGTTTGTACCTCTTCCCCATTTTTCTTATTGATGTGTAGTTCCTTATGTGTTTGGATGACAGGTCTTTGTCAGTTACAGACATTACAAAAATCTTCCTGTCTGTGACTTATTGTTCCTTCTATCCTCCCCCGCTCCTTTCCTTTGCTGGTGGTGTGGTTGTCTTATTAAGCAAAAGTTTTAAATCAAATTTTGTCATTCTTTCCTTCTTGATATATCAGTTAGAGTCTTGAAAGAAAGGATATACTGAAGCTCATGAAATTGTGGGGAGGTTAGTCATGGGATAATTCCTAAAGACTAATCAGGGTTTTGGGAAACCAGCAAAGGATAGAGTAGTTCCTAAGGGTGAGTAACAGCAACCACTCCTAGAAGTGAAGAAAGAAAGTAGAGAACTATTCTTGGACCCTGGAGCGGGGCTGGAAGGAGAGAGATGGCTGATAAGAGCTGTCACGTATTGCACAGGGACACAGACAACATGCTATAGGGGGTTTTAAGGGAACCAGAAGAATTACTAACCCATCCTCAATTTCTTCCTGCCCTTACCTTGTCAGTGACTCTCATTTGGCAGACCCAATTGAAAGCCTGAGGAGATCCTGCTATTTAGGACAACATGGAGGAAACCTGAGGGCATTATGCTAAGTGAAATAAGCCAGACAGAGAAGGACAAATACTGCATGACCTCATTCATAATGGCACCTAAACAAGTTCCCCAAACCCAAAAAGGGAGACTTGTTATGTACCACATTATGGGGAGCTTTGCAATCACAAAGCATGGTTGAAATGGGAGACACCAAGTTTGTGTTCTCTATGAATTTTCCAAGATAATATTTCTTATCTTCAAATATTAAAATTATTCTTCTATATTTCCTTTCAAAAGTTTTATTTTTTTTTTTTTAAATTTTTTTTCAACGTTTTTTTTATTTATTTTTGGGACAGAGAGAGACAGAGCATGAACGGGGGAGGGGCAGAGAGAGAGGGAGACACAGAATCGGAAACAGGCTCCAGGCTCCGAGCCATCAGCCCAGAGCCTGATGCGGGGCTCGAACTCACAGACCGCGAGATCGTGACCTGGCTGAAGTCGGACGCTTAACCGACTACGCCACCCAGGCGCCCCTCCTTTCAAAAGTTTTAAAGTTCTGCTTTGCATTGAATACTTGAATCCACCTGTAATTTATTTTGTGTATGTTGTAAGGTATCCATTCTATATCAACATTTGTCCAACTCCATTAATTGAGTAGGTTATCATTTCACTACTGATTTAAAAAAAAAAATTACTGTTTATTTGTGAGAAAGAGACAGAGGCAGAGAGTGTGAGCGGGGGAGCGGCAGAGAGAGAGGAAGACACAGAATCCAAAACAGGCTCCAGGCTCTGAGCTGTCAGCACAGAGCCCCACCCAGGGCTTGAACTTACAAACCCGCGAGATCATAACCTGAGCCCAAGTTGGATGCTTAACCCACTGAGCCACCCAGGTGCCCCGCACTACTGATTTTTAATGCTGATTTTGTTACATTTCAAATTTTTATATATGTCTGTTACTGCTTCTAGACACTATTCTGTTCTATGGGCCCAATGTTATAATTTTGTACAAACATCTGGGCCTATCTTAGAGGGATGGAAAATGAATATGATCATTGATTTAATTTTGTTAATGGTTATTTGCTTACTCATTCTACCTTTTTTAGTCAGCATTAGGAAATTATATTGCCTCCACAATTATCATGTCCTTTTGGTTTCCAAGTGTATCAGTAAAAGCTGTTCATGAGATTTTCTTATTATTTTACAGATCTTTCATAGCTCTAGGTATAGCCACCTTTCCATTCTTAATATTATGTATTTATGCCCTTTCGCTTTGATCATTCTTGCTAGAGATTTGTCTGTTTTATTTAAAAGTATATTGTAATTCCTCTCTTCCCCCTCTTTTTTTGTTCTTGTTCTCTATTTCACTGATTTCTTCTCCTATCTTTCTTTATTCTATTTCTTTTCTTTAGGGATATCTGGGGTTTTTTTTTTTTTCAGTCTTTTAGTTGAAAATCAGTTCATGTATTTTAGATCTTCTGTTTCATAAAATACATTTATATAAGGCCACGAATTTCCTCTAAAACTACAAACTACACCTTTAGGTGTAGTAGTTTCGTTGTCATTCAGTTCTAAATATTTTGTAATTTAAATTGATTTTATACCTTTTTTAAATGATTTTCTCCTCCTTGTGTTAGACTTATAGTTTTCCTAAAATTATCTAATTTTCTCTGCTCCTTTCTGATTTCTTTGAATCCATAGATTTTATTACTGTTAGCTAAGCAGTTAAAAAATAAAACTTTCTTAGGTATGAATTTTTCTAATAAAGTTTATAGCTTTTACAGGAACTTTAGCATGCTTTAAATAGACACTGAATTATTTCCTCACCCTGATTATGTTTGAGATTTTCTATTTAAATCCAATTATTTAAAAGAAATATTTATTATTAAATGACTGAAGTTGCTGGTATTTTATCAATTTCTGTGTTTAGTGTTGATTTTTGAAGGCTATACCTTCTTAGTTCACTTTCTTTCTTATTGAACTACAGCCTTAAATATTTCTGCTAGTGGATATCTGAGAGTTACATTATCTTAGATTTTGTATGTATAAAATTATCTTATTTTTGTCCTCATTCTGGAATGATGGTATGGTTAAATATGAATTGAGGTTAAAAATTATTTTCTCTCTCAGCACTCTGAAAACTAAGAACCATTCTTTTTCTTTCTAAACTGTAATATGGGTTAATTTTTCTGAGCTATTTCTCTAATTTACCAATCTCTCTATTTTTGTCTATGCTTGTATGTATTCTGCTTATTGTATTCTTTCCAACACTGTAGACTTTCACAGTATCCTAATTTCCCCTTCTCCATATCCATTTGTTCTTGTTTCATTTTTTTAGCTAGGATGCAACAGGAAGTTATGCAAATCAGAGGGCTGAAAGCTATTGGCAGAAGAGAGGAGAAGGGACAAAGGCAGGGAAAGAATGTGTTTTGTTTTGCAGAACCAACAGTTCCAGCCAAGGAGATGCCCAACTTGGTGTTACACCTGATAGTCCCTTGCTACTAGGTATGTCTCATCCTATAGCTCTTAAATGAGCCAGTTTTGGCTATATTGGAGCTGAAATCCCCCTGAGTTGTCCTGATGTTACTTTTAGCTCTTTATAATACTAAGCTCTCCTCCAATGGGGCAAGTTTTCTATCATTTTTTAACATAGGATGTAGGCGTTAGCATGGGGACACGGGCTAGGTGATCGCAATGGAACTGAAGTGTTTATGTAAGCTCCCTCCATTCCTTAATACACTGAATAAAATCATCCTGTACTAACCCCATGGGGAGACAGTGCTTTGAGAAAACTCTCCCAGTATCCTTACTTGTAACAAGTAATAAAAAAGTTCTTTGCTTTCAACCCTTCCTTGGGTTGTGTTCAACTTGGTGCATGCCAAGTGGTGAACTCCCTCAGTTTGGTTACAATTCTCTGCTTTTCATGTTTGGGATGTTGTTATTTATGATAGAAAATATATATTTGGTCTTCCTCTCTGTTTCTCACACAGAGCCCCTAAAACCCAGACTTTTCCTCAGTGATAAGTGATAAAGGTGTCTTTTGTTATGTTAATAAGCTGACTTTTGCAGAGCCCACAGGTGGGTGCAGGTTGCCAAGGGAACCAACCTTGACAGAGACCTGGAACTTTCAGTCCCAACCCCTGACTTGTGGAGACAGGTGAGGTGCTAGAGTTGAATTAATTACCAGTGGCCAATGATCTAATTAACTGTGCCTATGTAATATTAGAAGGCACCATAAAACCCAAAACATCACGGTTCAGAGAGCTTTCACGTTGATGAACCGGAATGCATCCATAAGAATGTGACACACTTCAGTTCTGTGGGGACAAAAGTTCCTGACCTTTGCCTGATGTCTGGCTATTCATCTCTATCCTTTATAATATTCTTTCATAATAAGCCAGTAATCCAGTAAGTAAAATGTTTCTCTGAGTCCAGTGAGCCTCTCTAGCAAATTAACGGAACCTGAGGAGAGGGTTGTGGGATCCTCCAATCTACAGCCAGTTGGTCAGAGGTATAAGTAACAATCTGGGCTTGTGACTGGCATCTGAAGCCCAAGGTGTGGGAGTAGGGGGGATGGGGAGGTGGAGGATGGGTGGGTGTGGGGCGGTAGGGTGAGAAGGTCTCGTAGAACTGAGCCTTTAACCTGTGGGATCAGACGCTATCTCCAGGTAGACAATGTTAGAATTGAGTTAAATTTATGTGATACCTGGTCAGTATTCATGGAGAACTGCTTGGTGGTATTGGCTAAATCACACATACCGGAGAGTTTTATACACTTTAATTAGAAACTATCCTTTACTCTTTGACTATTTACATGTATTTTAAAGTTTTTGTCAGATTGCACAATAAAAACTAAATTTTGCTTGTAATTTTGTTTGTAAATCTCTTAGCATTAGATTTATTCATGATCTTGGAATTAAATTTTTTTTAATGTTTATTTATTTTAGAGAGAGGGTGAGAGAGACAGAAACAGAGAATGACAGACAGAGTGAGAGTGGGGGAGGGGCAGAGAGAGAGGGAGATGGAGAATTCGAAGCAGGCTCCAGGCTTTGAGTTGTCAGTCCAGAGCCCAATGTGGGCTCGAACCCTGGAGATGTGAGATCATGACCTGAGCTGAAGTCGGACCCTCAACCGACACCCAGGCACCCCCATGATCTTGGAATTCTTATGAGTAAGCTCATTTTGGATGGAATAGTTTTTAAATTCTTATTTTCCTTTTTCTCTTTTTCTCCATCTTTTGTCTGTTTGCCATTCCTTACTTATCAGTAGCCTCCAAATTGTACTTTGGGCTCCTATCCAGAGATAAGGTTCACTACTGTGGGCTTGGAGTTTTTGATCCAGGGTGATAGTGGGGCTGTTGTATTCCAGTCAATAAGCCTAACTTCCAGTTCCCACACAGGATTTAAACTCCCAGATAGTCCAGCAGCTTCCACATCCAAAGCCTAACAGACTCATAATTTCTGCCTATTTTACCAGTTTTGCTTGTTTACTTCTGTTCCTGATTGAATCTGGTTTTATGTTTTTCTTCTTCTTCTTCTTCTTCTTCTTCTTCTTCTTTTTTAATGTGATCTTCCATTGGCCTATTTGGGGAGCAGACTAGGAATACCAAAACATACACATACTTTCTTCTCTTGACCAGAAATCCCCATGCAAACTTTTCAGAGTTAATTTTATCTGAAAAATGGGACAATGAAATATGCCCTATATATCTGCTAGCTTTAGAAAATATTAAATAAAACAGAATATGCAATGATCTTTTGGAAAAGTGTAAAAACAGTGTATAATTATAAAGCATTTTGGTAATCTGGTTTAAGGAAATTAGGTTTTTATGTGATAGCTATTATGGGCATATAAATTTTTAAAAATATATTATCTTTATCAACCATAGTGAAATTAAGTTGTGGTATTTAGTCTAATGATATTTAGCCAATTATGGACAATGTTTTATTTAAAGGGAGAAAATGTAGATAGTACCCATCTTAGTCATTGTAAAATACATCAGCAAAGACCCTTTTTCATGGTTAACAACCATAAAACCATCAATCTTGACTGAATTACTCTGAAATGAATGAGAAAGGTGACCTTTATTTATATTTATTAATGTATTTACTATTTTAGAAGTTAATTCTTTTAATCCATTTTATTACTGTGCAATTTCTGAAATTCTATAAGCAATTTCTACATATTTTCACTCAATCCTTAAACATTTTTTAAACTTATCATTTTGAAATAATTTTAGAGTCACATTAATGTTGCAAAAATAGTAGAGTCCCTGTGTACCCTTTACCCAGCTTCCTCCAATGATAACATTTTATGTAACCAGAGAAGAATTTATCAAGACCAGGAACTTAACAACAGTGCATGCTAAAGGCAGAAGAATAATGCCCCCTCCCCCAAAGAGACACCTCCTCATCATTGAAGACTGTGAATATGTTACCTTGCATGGCACTGGGGAATTAGGGCTGCAGATGAAATGAAGGTTTTGCTAATCATCCGATTTATTTAGGGAGATTATTCTGCATTAGCTGGGTGGGGCCAATGTAACCACAGGGGTCCTTATAAGTGTAAGAGGGGAGCAGCAGAGGAGGTCAGAGTGATGTGATGGGAGAACTCAGCCAGCCTTTGGTAGCTTTGGAGATGGTGGAAATGGAGGAAGGGAACCAGTAATGCAGGTGGCCTCACAAAGACAAGAAAGAAAATGGATCCCACCTGGAAACTGCAGAAAGCAACGTGGACCTACCGACTGGCACCTTGATATTAGTCTGTGTCACACTACACACAGAACTGCAGGATCATATATTTGTGCTGTTTAAACCACTAAATTTGCTAAAATCTGTTATAGGGCAATGACAACTACTACAGTACCTTTTAAAAGAAGGCAGTTTGTGAAATTGCTATGAATGGGTAGAATAATACTGATTTTTTCAAATATCTTTTGCATGGTTTCTCAAGTATAGTGTGTCTTGTTCTATTTCTGTAATAGCTCAATTGTTCAAGTTTTTTGTTCTGTTTTGTCACACGGAACACAAAAACAGAGTCCTTTACTAGACACTAATTTATACATGCTGCCTTATGAATTTTGTTACTTTGATTTCCTGTATAATTTAACAGGTACCTTCTACTTTTAGCTGTTGTAATGAAAATTTAATTATGATTAAAGTTTTTAAGAAGACAAAGCTTTGCCCTTATAATTCTTTGTTTTAGAAGAAAAAGTTTTAAGCTCAGATTATATATCCCAGTGTCCAGTGTAGATTTGTTTGTTTGTTTTTAGGCAACAAAAATCTATCTTTAGAGACTATATGAGACTAAAAGCAAAAGCCCTTGCACACATATACTTAATACAAACATTTGTATTAGAGAGGGGGGAAACCAGGGGCACCTGGGTGGCTCAGTCAGTTAAGTGTCCGATTTCGGCTCAGGTCTTGATCCTGCAGTCCGTGGGTTCAAGCCCTGCGTCAGGCTCTGTGCTGACAGCTCAGAGACTGGAGCCTGCTTCAGATTCTATGTCTCCCTCTCTTTCTGCCCCTCCCCCATTCATGCTCTGTCTCTGTCTCAAAAATAAATAAACATTAAAAAAAAATTTTTTTTTAAAAGAGAGGGGGGAAGCCACTTACAGAGGCTATTGTTAAATGAATTGTTCATCTCCTCTCTCCCACTTTTACTTGCGCCCCATTCTAAAGTGTTACGTACAGATGACACAGAAATATTATATTTGTTTATGTCATAGGAACTTGTAGCATATATTTACATGCCAGTCAGGAGTCATCAGGATCACATTAAGTAACACATACACAGCCAAATTCTGTTCTATTAAAGGGACCTATGAGGATAGAGGAAGGCCTGGGAAAGTTTTCTGGAGTCCTAGGATTTGGCCATGGTGGTAAAGAAAATGGCAATTTGAGTGGTCACACTGGAGGTGATTTGAAGCAGTCATCGGCGGCAAGGGATCATATCAGATAAGGTGAAGGAGTTAGCAAGTCCAATAAAATGAGTGAGTGTTAGTTATTATGGTAGTTAATAACGTAACCTAAGAAGTGCTGCCTCACAGATGGCTTTCAGTCCACAACTGGGATCAGCTGTGGCGCAACCAACAGAAATGGGCGGGTTACAAGTAAGTAGTGGAATGGAAGAATATTCAAGTGGATACTCTAGTGCCTCCCTGCTGTCCATTCTGCTTCTCTGTCTGGAAGCCACACAGTTTTGGAACAGACAGTCCTCACCTCCAGCTCCAGCGATGAACCCAAAATAGTGTAATCCTAACAGGAAATTAATCCTATGTTCCCGGTCAGAACAGTCGGTTCAGGAATGCCTAGGTGTCTTTGTTTCCTGTGGCTGCCATAGCAAATGACTACAAACTTGGTGGCTTAAAACAAGAGGAATTTATTCTGTCACATTTCTGGAGGCTGTAAGTCCAAAGTCAATGTGTAGTCAGGGCCCTACTTCCCCTGGAGGCTCTCTGGGAGAATCCTTCCTGGCTTCTGGTGGCTCCACTGTTTCCAGTGTCCCATGGCCTTCTCCTCTGTGTCATCTATAAGGATACTTGTCATTGGATTTAGGGTCCACGCAGACAATCCAATATGAGTTGATCTTGAGACCCTTAATTTAATTATATCAGCAAAGACCTTTTTCCAGATAAGGTCACAGATTCAGGGAGTTAGGACACAGACATATCTTTGGGGGGATCACCATTCAACCCACTACATCAGGTGACCCGGCTTTCCGTGCCCACAGCGATTGTTTCACGGATGATCCAATCAGAGCAAAGCCTAGAGCTTTGGTTGGATGGTCATGGGAAATGATATTTTCTCTCCCCATGAATGTGAATAAGGAAGCTCATAGTTCACATGGCTGCTGGCAGCCTCTGCCCTGACAGAAGCCAGTGTGAAAAACAAGGCCACAGAAAGGAAGGCAAAGCTGAGAAAACTGAAAAGTTCCAACAGGACCTTGACTGTACTCACTCCGCCTCTGACTTTGTATATTAGGAGAACCCATAAATTTCCTTTTATTTTTCAATCTACTACAAGGCAAGTCTGAGTACAATAAGAGAACTAAGCAATCAGCCATATTTGGAGTGTAGCAATTTTTGCAGCATACTCAGAAATAAATGGAAATGGAAATACGAACATTTTCTGAGCAGTTAGTACATTCCAGGCACTTTCTAAGCATTTTATATTGACTATTTAATTTAATTCTCATAATAACTCTGTTATTACCCCAGACAAGAAATCTGCGGGACAGGCCTACATAACCACACGGTCTGATGCAGGGTTCAGTAAGATGAGGTGAGAGGTACAGGTGGAGACACATCACAGAGGGTGATCAGATCTGTCCTGTGGACATGGGAGAGCCAAGGACAGGGTTGAAGGGAGTGGAGTGATCAGGCTTGCACTCTGGGAAGATCATTCGATTTGGAAATCCTTAGGCAGGGATTGGACTAGATTACATTCCAATCCAAAACTCCTCTGTCTTGTTTGTGAACATCCTCTTGTCTTTCATTACTGGAGGCAGTTTACTGTAGCGTAAGTTAAATATGTAGTTACTTTGATAACATACAAATACGTACATTACTATGCTACTATGTACTACGTCGTAGTTAAATATGAAGATTTTGGAGCCTGAATGCCTGAGTGCAAATCACAGCTTGAAGATTTCCCAGTTCTGTGACACGGCTTATCATATAACCTTTGTGTGCCTCAGTTTCCTCACATCTAAACTGGAGATAATAAAGATACCCACCATGTGCTGTTGCTGTGAAATAAGTTAATACGTGAAAAATATTTAGAAGAACGCTTGGCCCATAGACACATTCTGCAATGTTAAGCTGTTAATATCTTCACATTTTACATATGCCCAGCACAGGGACACTTGTGCTATAGTTAATCAATAAGTATTTGTTGAAAGAGTGGGTATTTTTACTTTAAGAGGCAGTCTGTATCTACTCCTGAAATCATTGTTGCACTATATGCTAACTAATTTGGATGTAAATTAAAAAACTAAAATTAATTTTTAAAAAAGGCAGTCTGTTTTTGCTGTTAGACAGGTTTATTCTTTCAATTCAAGCCAATTCAATCCAATCAATAAACACCCATTCGGTCCAAATACAGCTAAGGCCCTGTGCCAGATACTGTAGGCAAAGCCAAAATGAGGAAGGTTTAATCTTTGATATTCATCAGAGAATATTTGAACCTATCTCCTCATAACTTAACACAAGTTGGTTCTAGTAGAGCCTTCTAGAACAACTCATAACAAATCTGTTCTCCTTTACATGACAGAGTTTCCAATTATTGAAAACAATTATCCTGTCTGCCCTTAATCTTTTTTACTCTGGGATAAACAATAAATATACACAATTCCTTCAGCCATTCCTTACAGGACAGGGTTTAGGAGCTTTCAATCAATTTAATCATCCTCCTGCAGACACATCTGAGTTTGTTAATGCTTTTCTTTAAACGCAGGGCTCAGAAGTAGATACAATAGATACAATAACCTGAGCATGATTGGATGCATGGATAGTATTATGAGGATTTGTACCATAAAAATAATAGCTAAACTTGTATAAATAAAACAGGTTATAGGTTAGAGCCTCAGGGGTTTCCTTCAGTCCAAATAAAAGGAGAATAGAAAGACCTTCCAAAACATTTCAAAGGAAAGGATTGTGAAATAAGACATGTCATAAAGAACATGCAATCACAAAGCCAAGAAAGAACACTATTAAATAATAATAAATAATAAATATTTAATAAATATTCATAAGTAAATATTTAAGAAATAGTAGGAATAATCATTAACTATGAAATATGGTTCTCCCCCAAAATGGCAATCAGGAGACCAGAAAAGATGATTTGATCAATGTGGAAATTACTGAGAGAAGATCAAAAAGGACCAAAGTATTTTGAGAAGAGGAATTGCAAGATGGAAATTTACTATTCCAACCATTAGTCTGAAGTGTCAGAAGAGAACAAGTGTATGGATTTTAGTGCATGGTAGGGAGGACAGTTGTTACACACACAAATGTCATTCATATGCCCTTGAATAATAATGAACAGCACCCGTAAATAACAAAGTATTTTGAGTATTATGTAAATAAGCCATATATGCTAATTTAAATATTTGTTTTCTGTTTTAATGATAGCAAGACATGAGTTTTTCATGTTGACTAATGGAGTTGCTTTTCAGGGAGATAGTCCAATGTATATGGGAAATACATAATCTAGTGAGTTTGGTGGGTCACCAAACTGGACAAGTAGTATGATCCAAAAATAGAGTAATGCAGGAGAGAGAGAAAAAAGTGACGGGGGGGGGGGGGGGGGGGAAGAGAGAATTTTACAAGTTTCATGGTGATATATCTACTTCCAAAAGACCTCAAAAAAAAAAAAAAAAGGCAGAAAGCAAACGAGACCTGGCATATTTTAAGAGATAACAGAACATGGGGCGCCTGGGTGGCTCAGTGAGTTAAGCGTCCAGCTTCAGCTCATGTCCTGATCTCATGGTTTGTGGGTTTGAGCCCTGCGTCAGGCTCTGTGCGGACAACTCAGAGCCTGGAACCTGCTTCAGATTCTGTGTCTCCCTCTCTCTCTCTGCCCCTCCCCTACTAGTGCTATGTCTCTGTCTTTCAAAACTAAATAAATGTTAAAAAAAAAATTAAAAGAAAAAAAAGAGGTAACAACATTAGGAAGGCATTTTGATCTTTAGTTATTTTTCTGAGTAGGCAGTAGTTCCCAATTTGTATGCTAGCTACAGTATAAAACGGAATAGATTAAACTGGTTTTGAAATGTTACTTTGTACAGTAAAATAGCAATATTTGTACTTAACTAATCTCAAATAGTTAAGACTACTTCTAGCACAACAAACTTTTGTAATAAATCATTCAGACAATAGTGTGGCATTGCTGTGTATTCAACAAATTGTCTGGGTATATTTTCAAGTACGTATTTTATGGTAAGACCATAAAACACAGATAAATACTACTGTTACAAGCTGCCATCTAGATAAAATGTCTTTTATATATCATGTCTTCACCTATATATTACATTATTTCTAAATCCCTCCCTTCTGCTCATCACAGTACCAAAAAAATCCTTGTAAAGGTATGATATTTATAGATTATCCTGCTTCCTTACATTAGATATATTGTGTAGTTATTTCTGTAATGATTAATCAGCTAGACAGTCAATAACTATTTGGATGATTGATTTTTCCCCTTCATTATGTATTATCCGGGCACCTGATGTGTTGCTTTTGTACAATGTATCTTATAGAAAGGATAATACTGCTTCCATAAAATAGTAAAATTCTATGGCTAACAGAAAGGTCTATAAAACACTAGCAATACATATATATTCTAAAAGGAATATGATCTGTTTCTTACAGATAGTAGTTTGTAAGCCAAGCACTCATGGCTAGCTCCAAGCAATCTCATGCAAATATTTATTAAATTCTCCTATGTGCTCCCTCTCTCTTCTTTTGTTTCACATTCTAGCCCATCTGTGCTTAGCCTGCAACCATTTAATAGAGAAATAACATGAACTAAAACAGCAGAGGTGCTAATCTACAAATCTTAGTTTAAAAAAGGAAAATAAATCTGCAAAAATATCTACTGACAAAAATCATATAGTAGGCTCTTAAGGCATTTTCAAAAGAACACACCACAAAAATAGTGCTCATATTACAATATCAAAAGGACTGCCTAAGGTAGTTATTGAAATAAGTACAGATACATTGGGAAGCCTGAAATGATGCCAACAAAGCAAAGCAGGAATTATATATAACTGAAAATTAGCATTTCATAAAAAAAAGCAGGAAACACAACAAAACATGTAAAAAAAAGTATTGTAAAACTTTAAGAATAGTACAAAATTATGAATAATTAGAGATGCTTTTACTGCTTTTATTGCACTGGTTGATTTTAATTAATTCAGTTAATTAATCAAGGATTAGTTAAATAGGGGCAGATTGACTCATGTATTTCCTCTTCAAACTCTTCTAAAATAAAAGCAAAGAAACTAGGGGAAAAATGTACAAAGATATAGATAAGGGAAGAGGAGATGATTGTAAGAGAAAAAAATGAATTTTTAGAAAATGAAATCCATGCAGAAGAGGGATAACTAAAAACACTATAAATGTTGAGTTCAAAGTGTTTTCATAGATACCAACAAGAAAGAAGATGTTGTGTGCTATAATACCTAGGAAAGGTGCACTATGTTGCCTAGAAGAAGGAAGGCAAGAGAGAGGTAGTGGATAACCAGAAAAGAATCAAGGCAAAGAACAGGGGAAAAACAAAGCAAAACTAAACAACAAAAACAACAAATTCAAATGAACCATATTTTATATCCTTAGAGACATAAGAAAATATATTGGTTCCATCAAAGCAGGTCAGGACCCTATATTTAATAAAAAGATGGGAAAACAAGATGGGGGCAAAAAGCCAAAACTCTTGCAAATAAAAAATATAACCAAAAGAAAACCCAACCTACAGGCTACAAGATAAGTTAGGATGCCTTCTTGGAAGGCAGAATAAAAGGACAAAGAGATGGAAAACTGGACAGGAAAAAAAAATCTAAGAGATTTTTTGATCTCTTAATCTAAGAGATTCAACATCTGAATAACTTGAGTTCCAGACAGAACTGAGAAAACACAATATAGATCATTAGCGATAGAATTCAAGAAAATTCCAGGGAATGGAGGACATGAATTTGCAGATTTAAAGGGATCTCAAGTACTTGGCACAATGATGAAATAAACATATCAAGGGAGATCATGCTGACATTTCAGAACACTAGGAATAAAGTAAAGATTCCAAGTGTTATCAGAGAGAAACAAATGGATCACATCCAGGGGATCAAGAATAACAATGATGTCAGGCTTGTTGACGGCAACACTGGAATCCAGAATAAGGCAATGGAACAAGAATGTCTTCAAAATTCTCAAAGAAAATAATTTTCA
Organism: Panthera onca; assembly: GCF_046562875.1. NCBI lineage: Eukaryota > Metazoa > Chordata > Mammalia > Carnivora > Felidae > Panthera > Panthera onca. Next base: position 48,637,135 of record NC_138350.1, read on the forward strand.
CTTAAAATTCTTAAATGCTGCCAAATTCTATCAAAGCCTCATCAAAGGTATGGGTAGAACAAATATTTTCAGGCAAGTTCTCAAAAAAACTTACCTCTCCAAAGGAGAGGACCTGATGAAGCAAGGGCATAAGAAGAAATGGGATACAGAAAACTGTAGGTCCAGAAAAGGAGAGAGATGACATGAGAGAAGTTTCTGATTAGTAGCAAAAGGATAAAAGCTGTGTAATAGGTGTAGAGGGTAAGCAGTTCACAATGGAGCAGAAGAGAGGTTTGGAAGAAACTTTTTAGAAAGATAAAACTGGTAGACTAGCTGATTTGTCTGAACATCTAGAGAGGAAACTTAAACAATGATGAAGTTTGACCAAATCAGTGATAAGAACAGAACATGAAGCAAATAAAAGAGCATGACACTATTAACTTTAGGGAAAATAGAAAATGTAGGAAAGGAAAAAATGAGATTGAAATGCATGGCTACACTGTGGATAACATATAGACATCCATGATAAAGAAAGCACTGAATATGTAAACAAAATGCTATCACTACCTTGGGAGGATAGTAGGATAGGGGGGTCAAGGACCAATGTGTGTGCTAAAATGAGGAAGGAAGAAGGACTTGCATTGTGGTAAAAAGTCAATAGAAATAAGGCCTAAAACTAAAATATCAAGTTCAAAAATGTAGGTATTGTTTAGAGACAAGGAAGTAATACCAAAATACGGAAGTTCACATGACTAATAACTGGCAGAACCAGAATCCAAATTTAAGTTCATCTGTCCCCAAATTATATTCTTTCCACTAAACTTAAGTGTACCCCTCAAATACAGTGATGCCAAAATTATGAGATTTCTTAAAATTTGCTCAAAATGAGCTCATTTACTTTTTTATTTGTTACCAAAAATCAGAGCTGACTAAATAAATGAAAAACCGAACTAAGATAGAAGGGGTTATTTGTCTTAAGAAAATGTCCTATTTTCTCCAACATAGGGAAATCCTTTTATAACATATACCCACAATTTAGGAACTTACAAAAGTGGACATCAAAACTGAAATATTCTGATTATCTGTTATTTGGTCATCCAGAAAACCACAGAAAACCTCCTTTTTATAGCGACAAGTTATTTCTTTCTTGCTATTACAAAATATGTCCTCTATGTTCCTGATCATTTCCTCCATTGACCTGTTGACCATTCTCCAAGGTCTCACATCTCTGGCTCCTGTGGTGATTATTGCTTGTTCAACCTTTAACAATCTCACCCATTTCTCTTTTTTTTCTTCCTGGAGTTCTGCTTTCTCTTTTCTGCTCAGTCCCCCATGAAATGATCTAATTTCTGTAAAGATGAAAAGTTTAACCCATGTTCCAGTTCTAATATAACTCACCTATTCTGCTTTCACATTTTTAAATGTCTACCTGATATTTCATTATATATTTTACCATTCCTCATACTTCTTAACTGTTCCAAATTTCTTATACTGACAAACAAGGCCCTTCCTAATCTAGATTTTGATTACTTCTTTAGTTTTATAACTCATACCTTGATCTCAAACTCTACTCTTAAGGTGGGATAAATTATTTAAATTCTTGAAAACTAACTGCATTCATTCTTGTCTGTGGGCACACAAACATTCTTTCCTTTCTTTTTCAGATCCTCTGCCAACCTCAAGCTGGTCCTTGCTTGTTCCTTAGGACTCATCTTTGAAGTGATGCTGTTCATGGTACCCCACATGCTAAACACAGTGCCTTAGGTATAGTGAGTAGTATATAAAGATGTATGGAATAAATGAATAAAAAGACTCCTGTGTAGATAACTTATCTCTAGATAATCTCTTCAATTCAACACAAATAATGCTGCTTCATCGGTCTCTCCTGAGTATTGTTTATTAAATGATTTTCCTTTGCTTAAAAAGCCATTAAATTTTGGCTTGTTGTTTGTTGCTTGTTGTTGTTTGTTGCTGTTGTTGAACTAAAGTGGAAATACCTCTATCTGCCTTTTAGACTCTTCATCCGGCAGTCACTATACCTCTGCAACCTAATTTCCTGCTGCCCCCCCAAGAGAAAGCCCCCTCTCTGGTCTACTGATTCCTGAGCACTCCCTGCCCATCTATACATCCATCAGTTTGTTTTTTTCTCTTTACAACATCTATTTTGGAACTTTCTTCTTTTTTGACGCTCTATCCTATAAATGAACAGCTCAAGGCCAACATATCTCATAAGGCCTTGGAACTACTCTAGCCCATACTGATGACAATAACAACACTTCAGTCATTTATCATGTGTATTTTGAGAATGTTATTTGACAGATCTTCTTTAGATACTGGACACAAAAGTAAGCTGGGAAAAGGCAAGAAAACAAGTTAAAACAAATTAGACATATGATTGCAAACTGTGACAAATGGTAAAACTAAGGGGCAATGTAGAGAATGTTGGATATAGGTAGGGAGTTAAACATACAAGTCAAGATCTCTGTGGTAGACAGAATTCTAAGTGAAATCCCGATAGGCCCAGCCCTGTAAAATTTCCTCCCCTTATTTGTGAACAAGATCTTAATTTGCTTCTAATGGGTAGCATATGAAAAAGGTAAAGCTATTTTATAGAATTAATGTCCTAAATCAGTTGTCTTAAATTAATTAGAAGAGAGATTGCTTCAGTCATGAAAAAGAAGGAAATTCCACTGTTTATGACAACATAGATGAACTTGGAGGACATCATGCTAAGTGAAATAAGACAGACAGAGAAAGCCAAATACTATATGGTCTCACTTTTGTAGGGAATCTAAAAAAAAAACAAACAAAAACAACACCAAATAACAACAAAAAAAGAACTCGCAGAAACAGACCAGAATAGTGGTTACCAGAGGCCGAGGGGTTAGGAAAATGGGGAGTTGCTGTTCAAAGTGCTAAAGCCCTCAGTTATAAGATAAGTAAGTTCGGGGGATCTAATGTATACCATGGTGACTATAGTTAATGACACTATATTGTGTACTTAAAAATTGCTGAGAGTAGATCTTAAGCATTCTTACCATACATACACAAAAAAGGTACCTATGTGAGGTGATAGATATAATAATTAACCTGACTGTGATAATCATTTCACAATGTATATGTACATCAAATCATCATGTTGTACACAACAAAAAAGATAAAATAAAATGGAGAGTATCTTGGGTAGGTAGGACTTAAGCAGGGGATCCCTTTAAAAGAAGTCCAAGACTTCCCTGGAGCTAGAGATGCTCTCCTACTGGCTTTGAAGAAGCAAAAAGCTAGCTATGAAGTTCTTATGCAGAGGGGTGGCCTTTAGGAACTGAGTCTCTTAGTCCTATGGCTATAAGAAGTGAACTCTGACAATAAGCTCAACAAGCTTAGAAGACATTGGGCTTCAGATGAGAATGCAGCCCAGCCAAGAGCTTGAGTATAGCCCTGTGATACTCTGAGCAGAAGATCCGGTTAAGTTGCTTGTGACTTCACTGCAACAAAAGATATCAGAGATAAAGAGGGGCATAACATAACAGTAAACAGGTCAATTTTCCAATAAGACATAACAACCCTTAATATATATATATATATATATATATATATATATATGTAGATTTCTATCAGAAATGTGCAGATCCAGCAGGCAAAAAAAAATCATTAAAGGCATAGTTAAATAATATCATGAGTCAACTGGATATAATGGACAGCGATAGTACTTCATTCAACAATAGCAAAATACACATTCTTCTCTTCTCAAGTGTACATGGAACATTTACCAAGATAAGCCACATTCTGAGCCATAAAACAGGCATTAAAATTTTTAAAAGAATAGAAATCATAGACTGTCTGCTTTCACATCACAATGGAATTAAACCACAAATCAATAATAGAAAGATGGCTGGGAAATTCCAAAGTACTTTGAGATTAAACAACACATCTCTAAATAACATGTAGGTCAAAGAAGAAATCATAAGAGAAACCTAATATTTTGAACTAAATGAAAATAAAAATACAACTTATCAAAATTTGTGGTATGCCAGAAAATAAGTACTTAGAGAGAAACTTAAAGCACTGAATGAATACATTATCCAAAATCAAACATCTAAGTTCCTATGTAGAAAATTAGAAAAAGAAGAGCACATTAATTCCAAAGTAAGTAAAAGAAAAGAAATAAGAAAAATTAGAACAGAAATCAATGAAATTTAAAACAGGAAATCAATAGAGAAAATCAACAAAACCACAAGCTGGTTCTATGAAAAGATCAATGAAATAAAAAAGTTTCTAGCCAGACTAATTAAGAAAAAAAGACACAGGAAACATGGCTAATATCAGAAATAAAAGAGAGAACATCAATATATATCCCGTGGAAATTAAAAGCAAATAAAGAAATGTTATGAACAACTCCATGCCCACAGATTTGATAACCTAAACAAAGTGGATTAATTCTTTGAAAGACACAATCTGCCAAAATTCACACAAGAAGAAATAAATAGCCAATCCTAATAGGCCTATATCCATTAAAGAAATTGAATCAATAGTTAGTAACCTTCCAAAACAGAAAGCACCAGGCCCAGATGGGTTCACTGGTGAATTCTACCAAACACCAAAGGTAGAAATTATACCAATTCTTTACATTTTCTGTCAGAAGACAGAGGTAGGGAATAATCTCAAACTCTGTCTATGAGGTCAGCATTACCCTAATACCAAAACCAAACAAAGCCATTACAGGAAAAGAAAATTTACAGAGCAGTATCTCTGATGAGAATAGATGCAAAAATTTTCAACAAAGTATTACCAAATCAAATCCAGCAATGTATAAAAATAATTATACACAATGACCAAGTAGAATTTATCCCACATCTGCAAGCTGATTTAACATTTTGAAAATCAATTAATGTAACCCATCACATCAACAGGCTAAAAAAGAAAAATCACACAACTGTATTAATAGATGCAGAAAAAGCACTTGAGAAACTCCAACTCCATGATAAAAATTCTCAGTAAACGAGAGATAGAGAACTTCCTTAACTTGATAAAAAATATCTATGAAAACCCTTCAGCTAACATTATACGTAATAACGAGAAACTCAAGGCTTTCCTGCTAAGATCAGGAACAAGGTAAGGATGTCTCCTCTCATCACTGCTTTTCAACATCATATTGGAAACCCTGGTTAATACAGTAAGATTTTAAAAAAGGAAATAAAAGGTATACAGTTTGGTAAGGAAGACATAAAACTGTCTTTGTTTGCAGATGACATGATCATCATCTATGTAGAAAAAAAAAAGACAGAAAAACCTCCTGAACTAATAAATGATTAAGATTGTAGGTTAGGTTAATATACAAAATATACAAAAGTTAATCACTTTTACTACATATCAGCAATGAACAAGTGAAATTTCAAATGAAAAACAAAATGTTATTTGCATCAGTTGCCCCCACCCCCAAATTAAATACTTTGGTATAAATATAACAAAATATGTGTAAGATCTGTATGAAGAAAACTACAAAATTCTGATGAAAGAAATCACAGCACTAAATATGTGGAGTGATATTCTATGTTATGGATAGGAATACTCAATATTGTCAAGATATCAGTTCCTCCCAACTTGATCTATAGATTCAATGCAATTCCAATCAAAAATCTCAGTGAATTCTTTGTGGATATCAACAAGCTGATTCTAAAGTTTACATGACAGACAAAAGACTCAAATAGTCAAGACAATATTTAAGAGGAAGAACAAAGTTGGAAGAGTGGGACATTACTCCACTTCAAGACTTAATGTAAAGCTACAATAATCCAGACATCATGATAATGGGGAAAGAACAGAAAAATAAGTCAATGGAACAGAATAGAAAACCCATATTAGACCCCTTTAAATATAGTCATCTGGTTCTTGACAAGGGAGTAAATTCAATAAAACAAAGATAGGGTTTTTTTTTTAACAAATTATGTTGGAATAACTGGACATTAATGTGGAAAAACAACGAACCTAGACATAGAACTTACACCTCTCACAAAAATTAACCTAAAATGGATCACAGACTTAAATGTAAAAAAAAAAAAAAAAATTATAAAACCCCTAGAAGATAACTTGAGAAAATGTAGGTAGACCTTAGGCATGGTGTTGACTTTTTAGATCTAAAACCAAAGGCACAATTCATGAAGGAAAGAATTAATAAGCTGGACTTCATTAAAATTAAAAAATTGGGGGGCACCTGGGTGGCTTGGTCGGTTGAGCGTCCGACTTCGGCTCAGGTCATGATCTCACGGTCCGTGAGTTCAAGCCCCGCGTCGGGCTCAGTGCTGACCGCTCAGAGCCTGGAGCCTGTTTCAGATTCTGTGTCTCCCTCTCTCTCTGCCCCTCCCCTGTTCATGCTCTGTCTCTCTCTGTCTCAAAAATAAATAAACGTTAAAAAAAATTTTTTTTAAAAATTAAAAAATTTTGCTCTGTGAACATCATCATGAAAATGAAAAGACAAGTCACACACTGGGATAAAGTATTTGCAAAAGATTTACCTGATACAGGATGGTTATCTAAAATACACAAAGAATTTTTAAAACTCAGCAATAAGAATGAGAAAAAATGAAATATGGCCTTTTGTAGCAACATGGATGGAACTGGAGAGTGTGATGCTAAGTGAAATAAGCCATACAGAGAAAGACAGACACCATATGGTTTCACTCTTATGTGGATCCTGAGAAACGTAACAGAAACCCATGGGGGAGGGGAAGGAAAAAAAAAAAAAAAAAAAAAAAAGAGGTTAGAGTGGGAGAGAGCCAAAGCATTAGAGACTGTTAAAAACTGAGAACAAACTGAGGGTTGATGGGGGGTGGGAGGGAGGGCAGGGTGGGAGGGAGGGCAGGGTGGGTGATGGGTATTGAGGAGGGCACCTTTTGGGATGAGCACTGGGTGTTGTATGGAAACCAATTTGACAGTAAATTTCATATATTAAAAAAAAAAAAATGAGCAAAGAGTTCACAGGAAATACATTTGTTTTCAAACATGAAAAGTAACTCCACTCATAATATGAGAAATGCAAACTAAAAATACACTGAGAAACCATGTTTTATATATCAAACTGTCAAATATCAAAAAGTTATAATACACTCTATTAGTAGATATGGACACTCAGGTATTTCTGGTGGGTGTGTAAATTGGATCAACCTCTGTGGAGGGCAATTTGTCAACATATTACAAAGTTGGATATCTTCAACCTTGTAAATTCACTTCTCAGAATTTATACTAAAATACAAATTCACACTCAAAATGGCTTATATATAACTATGCACAGTGCAAGTAGTTTGTGATAGCAATATGTGCAGCCATAAAAAAAGAACTTAGGAAAATCTTTACATATGTATATGGAAAAATTTCAATGATAAATTGTTAAGAAAAGCAAAGACATTTGATCTTTCTGGAAAATGCAAATTAGAGTGCATAGCATTTTACCATATGAAGAGAATATATATGTGTATGCATGTGTATCACATATATACAAATACATACCTACATATAAATTATGTATATAACAGATATGTGTATGTACCTCTTCACTTTCATGGATAAAATAGCTCTAAATAAAATATCTCTAGAGAACTGTTCAGGAAACTAATATTACTTTAACATGTAGAGAGGGACATTGTAAGTCTAGAGAATAGTAGGAAAAAGACTTACACTCTATATGCTTTTTGAAACTATTCTCTTTGTATTTTTTTGCCTTATTGAGATATAACTGATATACCAAAAGTTGTACACATTTAATGTATACATCTTGATGAGTTTGGATATATACATACACCATGATGCCATCACCACAACCAAGTTACTACACATATTCATCACTTCCAAAAATTTTCTTGCATTCTTTTGTGGTGTTGTTGCTGTTGTTTCTTTATGTTTGTTTTTGTCTTTGTCTTTTGGTAAGAACACTTAACATGAGATCTATTCTCTTGACACATTTTAAAGTACACAATAAAGTTTCTTTTTTTTTTTTTTAAAAAAATAAATAAATAAAAATAAAACTCAGCAATAAGAGAGTAAACAATTAACAAATGGCCAAAGAACTTAACAGACACCTCACCAAAGATACACAATGGCAAATAAGCATATCAAAAGATGCTCCATATCCCAGGTCATCAGGGAAGTGCAAAGTGAGACAACAATAGGGGCACCTGGATGGCTCAGTCAGTTAAGTCTCCCAGACTTGGCTCAGGTCAAGATCTCATGGCTCCTGAGTTCGAGGCCAGCATCAGGGTCTGTGCTGACAGCTCAGAGCCTGGAGCCTGCTTCAGACTCTGTGTCTCCCTCTCTGTCTGCCCCTCCCCTGCTTACGCTCTGTCTCTTTCAAATAAACATTAAAGAATTTAATAAAAAAAATTAAAAAAAATCACACTGTATGTTAGCCAATTTGACAATAAATTATATTAAAAATTTTTTAAAAATTAAACAAGACAACAATAAGATACACCTATCAGACTACGCACCTATCAGAAAGGTCAAAACACTGACAACGTCAACTGCTGATGAGAATGTGGACCAACAGAATTCTCACACGTTACTGCTGGGAATGCAAAATGGCAGTTACTTCAGAAGGCAGTTTGGAAGTTTCTTAGAAAACTAAACATACTGCTACCATAGAATCCAGTAATCATGCTCTGTGGAATTTACCTAACAGAACTGAAAACCTAGGTCTACATAAAAACTCACCCATGGATGTTTAAAGCAGCTGTGTTCATAACTGCCAACGCTGGAAGTGACCAAGATGTCCTTCAGTAGGTGAAGAGATCAACGGTAGTCCTTCCAGACAATGGAGTATCATTCAGTGCTGACAATAAATGAACTATCACGCTATGAGAGCCATGAAGGAAACTCACGTGTATATTACTTGGTGAAAGAAGTCAGTCTGTAAAGGTTATACACTATATGATTTCTACTATGTGGCATCCTTGAAGAAAAGGCAAAAGTATGTAGACAAAAAGATCAATGGCTGCAGGGGTTAGAGAAGAGGGACGTATAAAGTGGTGGAGTACACAGGATTTCTAGTGCAGTAAAATCACCCTGTATGATATAGAATGCTGGGCGCATGTCATTATAAATCTGTCCAAACCTGTAGAATACGTAACATGGAAAGGGAACCATAATGTAGACTACGGATTTTAGGTGATAACGATGTGTCCTTGTAGGTTCCTCAATTGTAAGAAATGCCCACTCTGGTGGCGGAAGCAGGTAATGGGGAAGGCTCTATGTGTATTGGGATATGTGTGGCAGGGAGATATGGGAAATCTCTACCTTCTACACAACCTGAAACTGCTGAAACTGCTTTAAAAAATAAAGTCTATCTAAAAATAGTGAGAGAAAGAACTCCATTTCAGTTAAACAAGTTCAAGCCATTAACTGTAAAGAATAGCTACCAAATTCTGAATAATCTGGAGAGAAACAGAGAGGTTGAGAATTGGCACAGAAAACTGGCAAACCTTGAGCTGGATGCATATTTTCCTGAACATAATATCATGGTTCCAAAAGACTGTCCATCAAACCTTAGATTGGGACAATGAGATTTAGAGCAAAGCAGGCCGTAAGGAATGTGGATGTTTCCCTACTGAGACTCCGAATGACTAGGGATGCAGGGATGGAGAAGATACCATACCATCTACTCTTCTTATTAGCTACGAGTGATCTCCCAGCTCAGGGTACTGTAGGAGAAAAAATAAGGGAGGCCACAACTTCTAAATTACAACACAGAATTAGAAGCTTGAATGTTTAAACATGAGAGCAAATGGAACAAGCCGGGTGAGACAGTGTATTCTAGATATGACCCTGGAGCTGCAGACTTTCCCACTATACCAGCTCCTGCAATTCTACATCCTCGGCTCCCATCAAGAATGGGGGGAAAATGAGAAAATGGCTATGGACTAGAGACATAGGTGCCAGACAACAGGACAGGGTGATGATGGTGGAGGAATGGGGATAATAATCAGGCGAACAAAAATTCAGGGAGGACAAGTCCATAGGAGCCATCCAGGAATAAATTCCTTGAAAATAAAATCCAGCCAAGCACAAAATAAATCAAAGTAACTCTGAAAGGGAAACGGTAATGAAAGGACTGTTTTGAGCACTGATTTCATTTAAATATGAAAATATAAAATTTGACATAATAGTACAAGTATAACAAAAATCTTAGACAAGGAAAGGGAATAGAAGGATCCATCAGCTTATTTTCATTTTGTTAACATACAGTAAAACTGACTCAAGGTGCGGGGGGTGGGGGCGCTGCATCGAGTGTTATAAATGTACAGGGTTCATAGAGAATCCTCTCCTATATTTTATTTTACTACTAAGGTGCTTTTTCTAAGCAGCTGAGTAGATGCCACAAAAGCAAAAACCAGTTAATCAGTAATTCCAGCTTGTGCTGACAATGAGACTTCTCAGGTAGTGATTAGGTATTTATTTCTTTCTGATAACTATGATTTTGAGTGTAGTTTAGTTCCCTTCTGGAGACAGGTTGCACAGTGCTCTTTTGCTATTTCTTCTGTAATTGCTATGTTTTGAATGTAGGTACAAATAGAACAACAACACTATTTTCCATTGTTTGTTTAACTTATCCTTTCTGAGACTTTAGGTAAAATGACCTATTAAACATCATGAATGAAAAATAGTTACATACTTGGTCTAGAGTTCTGCATTCCTTGTGCAGGGAATTCAAATATACTTATAACATCTAGAATTATTCCCCAAGGCACAATCTTTTACATGGATTTATTATCAAAAGGTTCTATTTGTGCAAAGTCTTATTATCATATGTGTATATTCAATAAACTTGGGGAGTACAAATAGCTTCCAGCTAATAATTACCTACACAAATTGTTCGCATAGCTGTTCTCTTTTAATGCCAAATTCTTCTACATGGAAGTCCGCTTTCCCTATTGCTATAAATTCTAACAACTTTTAACTTCCGTTATTCATGGTTTTGGAAATTTTTTAAAAATATGAAATAAAAATATATTAACAGTTTAATAAGATCACAAAATTCAATTTCACCCAGTTCTCTCAAGTCTTAAACTTTTCAGTGGTACGGGTATCCACTGTCTTAATACTGATATAAATATAAGCTATATAAGTAGTTTGGGGTGGGATATACAGGGACGGTGGTACAAAATCTATTATTTCCTTTATTTGAAGATAATCAAGACTTTTAAAGAACCAACTCCCTCCCCACAATGATTTGTTATTGTTTTCCCCTTATTAAAACAATGCCAAGTTAAGCTGATTATTCATTTTTGTCTAAATATAAGCTGAAGATGAGTTATATTTTTTTTCTAGTGAGAAGTTCCTATCACAGTGAAATTTAGCCTCAACATCGTATATGCTAGCAGCATCTAGAGACTGCTTTTTCAAATTTTTCAGGAATTCTAGTCTCTTCTTGTTATAAATTATAATAACTTTAAACTGTCATATAAAAGATAAGGGGAAAGAACTCAATATTTGTATCTTTGGTTTATTGTATCTTAAAATATAAGAAGGTCTAGAAGTTCTTTTTTTTTTAAACATTTATTTATTTTTTGAGAGAGAGAGAGAGCAAGCAGGAGAGGGGCACAGAGAGAGAGAGAGAGAGAGTCGTAAGCAGGCTGTGCACTGTCAGCACAGAGCCACGTACAGGGCTTGATACCCTGAACCATGATATCATGACCTGAGCAGAGATCAAGAACTAGATGCTCAACCAACTGAGCCACCCAGGAGCCCTGTTTTCTTGTGGGTTTTAGTCATCTATCAAGAAGCACCACTACACTTGGTCTGGTTTTGTGAAAGGTACATCTCCTAAGCAGCCCTAATTGTTATCATAGGACCATGCAAAGTATTCTTACGGGGACCTGAGGACAAATATTCCACCATACACCTTAATGGGAGGATAACTATTTTAAATAGTTATTTTGAAGTTGAATCTTTTCTGAAGAGATAATTTATCACAAATTTTGTAAGGATTTTTAATTCAACTTCTTTTATTTTGTGCCTCATATAGAATCAACCCTCACTTTACTGATTAAGCAGAGAGCTTTATTTTTTGGTAGTTGTAACTGTATGGTACTGGGCTTTAGGTACCTGCTTCTAATACATGAACACTAACTGTGCTTGCCCACCTTCCAGACAATCTACAGTTGAGAATCACAATGGATTCTAAATTTTACTGGGGCCCTGGCCAGATCTATTTTACACTGCATGTTGCATTCTGTTATGTTGTGCATCTTGTAGTGACAATCATCAGTGGTTTCATTGTTCTACAGGCAAACACCACAGGATAGATTGTCTCCTACGTTGCCTAAAACGTATTCTCTTAAGGACAGCTTTTCTTAAGTGTGTAAATATAACTTACAGATTGTTGTGGAATGATGAATGGAGATATTTAGATACTTTGGAGAGGACACGTTACTAATGGACTAAAGAACTTCCAAACATCCTCGCTCGCTTCCATACATGATAATGATCTCATCTGTTGCACAGCTGGCTTAAAATGACAGAGTATTTTACCCAATTTTTATTTTTAAAAACATCTAACCTACAGAAAAGTACCAATAACATGGTGAATACTATACAATAATTATCTATATTAAACAACTGCTAATATTTGCCACATTTGCTTCTCTCTCCAACATTTAAAACAATTTTGCTGAACCGCTTCAAAGGAAGTTGCAGAGATCGCGAGATTTCACCTGCAAATGCTTTCAAATATATCCTTTCCCCAAAAAGACATTCTCCTGCACAACCCCAACATGATCATCATACTAAGGAAATTTACCATGGATGTGATACTATTCTATGATCTACAGCCCATATTGAGATTCCTCCAACTGTCCCAATAGTAGCCTGTATAGCTCCACTCCCCACCCCCAAACCAGAATCTGATCAAGAAGGATACCTTGCAGTTAGTTCCCAGTCCCCTTTAATCCTGAACAATTTTGTAGGATTCTTTGTGTGTGGCACTGACATTTTTTTTTTTTTTTTTTTTTTTTTTGGGACAGAGAGAGACAGAGCATGAACGGGGGAGGGTCAGAGAGAGAGGGAGACACAGAATCAGAAACAGGCTCCAGGCTCCGAGCCATCAGCCCAGAGCCCGACGCGGGGCTCGAACTCACGGACCGCGAGATCGTGACCTGGCTGAAGTCGGACGCTTAACCGACTGCGCCACCCAGGCGCCCCAAGCACTGACATTTTTGAAGTATCCAGGTTGATTATATTGAAGAATGTCTTCTAGTTTGGAGTTGTCAGATTGCTTCCCTATGATGTGAAACATTTTTGGCAGAATAACTTCTCAGGTGATTATGTGCCCTACTTCATATGTGTGTCATATCACATGATGTCAATTCGTCCCGCTTGTGGCGACATCAAGTGTGATCACTTGGTTAAAAGCTGGTATCTGCCAGATTTCTTCTTGTAAAGGTATCTTGCCCACTTTGTAATTAATAAGCAACCTGTGAGATGACATTTAGAGATAGCATGAATATCATGTCCCCCAAAACCATTCACTCTGGATAATCCCTTGATGACTCTTTATTAGAGTGTTGCAAAACTGTGACTTTATAATCCCATCATTTTTTAAAAATTATTAGCTTGTACTCTTCAGTGAAACAGGGCTTTTCCTTCTAACCACCACCGTCTGCATATACACATGCACTACGGGCTCGTGCTTCGTTTCCTATTCGATGTGCTCTAATCCATCACATACGTTATTAGTGTTTATGCTCAAATGATCCCACATTGGGCCTTGAAGTGGGAGTCCCTTAAACCTGGCTCTTAAGTCCCTCGGATGTGTCTCCATCAGTTCTGAGCGACTCCTTATTTTCTGGCACAGAGTGTTCCAGGCTTGGCAGCTTCTCCCCTCAACTAGTCAAAGCAAGAAGGCTTTAAATAAAAAGGAGACAAACTCAACTCAATTTTAATACAGCAACTGGAATTTAGGCACCAATATTAAAACAGTATCTAAACATAGTAAGTGCCAAGTAAGTAGGTATCTTCCTTAACTATTTCAGCCATAGTTTGAAGCTTCTGTGCCATTCTTAAAAACACTTTTTTTGTTTTTGTTTTTGTTTATTTTTGAGAGAGACAGAGACAGAGTGAGAGTTGGGAGGGGCAGAGGGAGACAGAGAATTCAAAGCAGACTCCAGGCTCTGAACTGTCAGCACAGAGCCTGACACAGGGCTCGAACCCACAGACCCCAAGATCATGACCTGAGCTGAAGTCGGACGCTTAACTGACTGAGCCACCCAGGCAGCCCTAAAATACTTACTTTTAATTTATAACCTAGACTTTTATGTTACTCTTTCAATTCCATATATTTATTCTCATTTTAATTTTTGTTCTCCTTCATCCGGCTTATCTCCATACAGGGGCCATACGGACAGGTAACCTCCAAAAGGTTTTCCTCTTCTTTTCTCCAACATAATACAATCTTAGATCATTGTCTAATGCCAAAATATGCACAAACAGCACAGCATAAAACTCCCATAAGATGAAGCCTTTTAAAATTTCTATAATTATCAAGAGACTTCATATGTCATAGGAAATAATGTAAAGTAATGCTTGCTTAAGCTTTTTTTTGAGGGGGGAGGTAAGGAATTCAATAGCAACTCAATTTCTTTACTTTCTAAGAAAATGTAGCACTACTTAAGTCACCTCTGAATGAATCACTATTATAATACCAGAAATTGAAGAAAGAGGAGAGTGATATTTGGGGAGATCAAAAAGAAAAAGGTGGGGCTTCAAAGCTTTCAAGTTTTTATTTGTGTGTTTTCATCAGAATGTGAGGGTGGGTGTGAGCGGGTGTCTGTGTATAGTGTATTTGTACGCACGTATACACGTGGGGTTAAAGACAGGGATGTCCAGTCCACGTTTCTTCAGCAAATACTTACTACACTGCCACGATGACCAGGCACTGCAGTGTTTTCTAGGAATAGAAGGACCGTCAAAACTACACACTCTACCCTAGTGGTTGATTAAATAATTACACAAACGAATGTGAATTTGCAACCATCTGGGTGAAAGATAGGAATACATAAATATGGACACGTGTATGCATACAAACATATACATGTATATGTATATTACAAGGAGATTTGGCTCACTCTAGGGAGGAAGAGATGGTTCGCTTGAGAAAATGACATTTGGGTTGGTATTTGAAGTACTAAGAGTTAAGGGGACAATATTTTGGTACGTGTGTTCATGGGTGTGGAGATGGGAAGGAGCACAGCAAGTCAAAGCAACTAGAAGAAAGCCAGTCAGTTGAAGCAGAGGGAAAGGGTGGGAACATCAAAGAGGTGAGACTGGAAGGGCCCAACATTGATGGATTTTAAAAAACCAGGTGCACAGCTTTGGGCTTTACCAAGTAATGGTAACCCATTTGAAGTAGTATGTGTAGTTAAAACAGTGATAATTACAATTGCATTTTGAAAAGGCTTCTCTGGCACGTTACTGGAGGATGGAAATGCAGGGAAGCATTATTGGATGCCAGGAGACCAGGGATGTAGGCCCTGTGGTTCTGTACGCAGTGGAGGGTGAAAGATTAGACTTGGGTGGTGGCCTGAGGCAGATTTGTAACACACTTAAAAAAAATGTATTATTGAAATGCAATTGACATACGGTGTTATATTAGTTTCAGGTGTACAATTTACAACATACTTTGGAGATAGAAATTAACAACTGGGTGAAGGCTTTGATATGAGGTAAATGAGAGGGGATGTCAGGGATAAAATGGGAGATTGGGAGCTGGGGAAATGTGGAGGTTGTTGGGATGAGATGGGAAAAGATCACAAGTTTGATTTTGACATGTTTTACTTGATGTTTCTTTAAGACAGACCAGAAGTGGGGCGCGTGGGTGGCTCAGTCAGTTAGGCATCCGACTCTTGATTTTGGCTCAGGTCATGATCTCACAGTTCTTGAGAGATCAATCCCTGTGTCAGGCTCTGTGCTGTCAGTGCAGAGCCTCCTTGGGATTCTCTCTTTCCCTCTTCCTCTGCTCTCCCCTACTGGTGCATTCACTGTCTCTCTCAAATAAATACGTAAACATTAAAAAAAAAAAAAAAAAAAAAGACAGATTAGAAGAAATACCAAACACATAGCTGGGTCTACAAGTGGGGAACTTAGTGGGACTTCTTGAGAGGTAATTATGTCTTAAGGAGTGTTCTGCATAAAATATATGCCAATAATTTCCAGGAATTCTAATTGAAGAGTAGTTAGTATAGATATGTTGGGAAAATTCAAGGTGAACCCAAGTTCTAAGGTATTAGATAAACAATCTCTCCTACTTCGGAGTCTGGTAATTTGCAAATCCATTTCTATTCTAAATGCTGTTATAACTCTCTGAACTGCAAAATCTGAAAATATGACTCTCCTGGACTTTTTAGCAAACCACAGAAGTGATAATGTAAGTATAGGATAAATACCTAAAATATTTAACAATCAGTACATTTGGATTCTGGCCACAAATAACCACTAAGACCATCCCACTGCATCTAGCTGACTGCCAACCCCATCCCAGTAATGGCGTCTCATTCTCTAATGGTAAAAGTTCCTAATTGAAAACAGAGTGCAAATATTAGAAAGTAAAAGAGTGTTAATGGTTCCTGCTTTTAGTCCAATAATGTCGTTCACACATAAGCATTTTTTTTAATACGTTGAGAAAACTAATTGGAGGGGAATAAATTACCCTCACTCTAATCTGTTCAAAGAAGGCTGTGGGAAAATCAAATTTATTTAGAGATATGTTCCTAAAACATCATGCCTGCATTTCAATTTTGGAATTTCTTTTCTAAAGTAGATAATCAATGCCATCACTTTATTTAAATCTTCACAGACTGTATTTGCTTCAAGTAACGTGTACCTATAAGTCACAGCTCTAATTTTCTCTGTGATCATAAAGGAAACAATAAAAATGACTACAAAGCTAAGTGAACTCTGAGCTTCTTGCTTCTGAAACTAATGGAAAAGCGAATAGTACATTCTTCGTTTGAATTGACAAAATTGTCTTATTTCGCTTTCCCATTTTCACATATTGCTAACAGAGGCTTCTGAAATTTCTTTCACTACACTGACTGGATGTATTCTTCCTTTTCTTAACCACATTCTTTAGTGTGTTAGATCTCAGTTTAGGGTAGTAGTGAAGTGCGATAGTAAAAGGGGGTACAATGAGGCCAGGGACTGGAAGAAGTCGGATCTGTTTATTCCGGCAAAAAAAAAAAGAAAAAAAAGGTTTTTTCTGTTGTATGGTGGAGTTAACAGTGCAAAGAGTGAGGAGGGCTTTGCTTTCACAATCTCTGCCTCTATTCCCTAGAAGAGTAAAAAGCATAACAAGAAAAGGCAGATTTCCAATAAAATTTCACTGCCTACGCAGATCTTTGTGCTGCTCAAATGAAAGAAACTCCTTACTTTCCTTATCACCTCCACAATTCAACACCCTCAATTTCACCTTCTCTCAATTCCCACTGCGCCATCACACTCTTATTAGAAATTGTAACAAAAGTAGACCAAATAAAGTTAGGGGTCAGTCTGAGGTTGAGCGTGGGCCATTCAATTGACCAAGAAGCTTCCAGTAAGAATGAACAATATACAGCAGAACAATCATAGATTAAATTGTGTTGTGCACAACTGCTGCAGCCCCTCTGTAGGAAAAGCTATCTCTCATGACTGGGTAAATGCCCTTCCCGGTAGAATCTTGTGATTGCGTGAAAACAATTGGCTATTCTTTCTCTTTCTCTCTCTCTCTCTCTCTCTCTCTCTCTCTCTCTCTCACACACACACACACACACACACACCATGACTTTCATGTTAACTGCTAAGAGTCTACATTAAAAAGTTTCTTTCTTTAAAAATAAGAGATACACAATGTTATAAAAGACATCTAAGATGGACATGGGAGTGGAAAGTAATCTAAGAAAATAACCAATTCTTACTTACAACTTGGTAAGTTCAAGGCGCTCACTGCAGCTAATACTGGAACAGCATTTCGTAGAACTCTTAATTCTCAAAAGCGGGTCTTACGCTATGGTCTGGTAGTGCAAATATTAGAAGTGAAAACTTTGAGTTCCCCTCTCAATTCCCTCCTTGTTTCTAGGGTCTCACGCTCTCCCGTATGTTGCATATACAGGGAATCTTCAAAACCTTCTTATTTCTCTGCAAATACTCTATATTTTGCAGAGAGCAGAGATGTCGGTGTGCTTTTAGTGTGTCAACAGTGCAGAGGCTACATACATCTAGGACAGACACCACAGCAATCTAACCACTTCTCCTGGCCCGACTCCTATATGCTAGCACAGGACACATTGATTTCAAGCAACATAAAAAAAATTCTAATACAACACTTTATTGGGGTGGTAACAGATTTTGGCCTCTTCTGTGAGCATACTTCACAGCACTGTTTTAGGGTACAACTTCCGATATTGGACCCATGCAGTTCTTTGTTTGCATAAAGATGTTTCAAGGGCATTCAAAATACAACCCCCCAAATACCTCCTTTTCTGTTTTCTTAGGGCCTGAAATTACATGTGTATACCTATATGTATGTACATATGACATGTACATATATACATATACATACACACATGTGAGTGTGTATATGGTCTCTGTCTGTATGAAAGCCTTCAATGCTTTTTGGAGACCTGCATTTAAACAAGGTTCAGGCCTAGGAACACTAAAATACTAGTCAGCTTGCGTATTAGTTTGTCAACACTCATAGCCACCCACCAAAGAGAGATTTCTAAGAGAAGGGAGGACCAGAAGAAGTAAACTCTTATAAAGGTAACAGTGACAGAAAAACATCAAAACATGAGCTGGAGTTTGATGGTCAGAGAAGGCAGAGACCAGTGGATCAGCAGGACAGTTCCACGTAAAGAAAATAAAGATAGATGAGTAAAGGCATGAAGAATAATCCATGCCATCATAAAAATCTTGTTTATCTAGTCCTATGGCTCTCCTCAGGGTGAGAACGCCCCTAGAGAATATTTTGGGAAGGGATGGGTACACTCTGGTTTGTCACAGTTACTGGGACAGGAGAGTATGGTTAGCTTTCAGTGAGGGGAAGCAATGCTAGTTAACGACGAATTTCCCCAAATAGCCCACACAACATGCAATGTCCCACTGAACTAAATCTATAGTGAATATCAGCCTATAGAATATGGTACATAATCATAATTAAACATTTTACACGAATTTCCACTGAAAGCCCAGAGATTGACAATTAAAGTTGCAGTGGCAAGTAATTTAATCATTCCACGTAGTCTGTCTCCTAACTCCAGAATTGACAGACCACAATAGTAATAGAAAATAACCTTAAAGAGGCAATATCAGCATAAATCAATAATTTTCATTTTAGAAATGTTTTACCTGTTATTATTGATGATATGGTGGGTAACCTGCAGAATCCCTTGAAGTAGAGTTCACACTAGTAACAGGATGAAACTATTCCATAAAATAGGTTTGGAATTTTGGTGCAAGTATATTAATAGTATTTATTCTCTCATTTGCAGAATATCACACTTCCACATTTTCTCCATCCTGACAGTCTATAATTTGACTTGGCATATTTTCCCTGGAACGATTCCCATTATATCCTTTATCACATACAAATAAGTCTGGTTTGTAATTATCCCAACATACTTTCAGTCTATCCTGTTCTTTCACCTTCTTATACTTCTTGTATAGAATGTTTTATTTGTCTTCAATCTAAATGTATTCGTTACATATACATGCAAGCTTCTGCTACCTTAATATATGCTGCAGTGAAGACATCCTCAGACATTAGTAGAGTTGCAAATCACAAATTCATTTTATTTTACTGCTCCGTTTCATTACAGATATATTTGTTAACTAAACTATTGATGAATTACATACATTTCAGGATTACATACATTTCACAAAATGTTTGCTGTTAAAAAAGAGACTAAGAGGGTTGAGAACCACGGTCTGGTCCACAGTGAGCACTCAGTGGATGATAGAAGATAAAAAAGTCACAAGCCTTCTGCTTCTACCCCTGTACCATTTCATTTCATGACTATTGTGTGGAACTGATACTCTGATGGCCAGAAAGAGTTAACTCCCCTAACTACCCAACTTACTACATGGGAGCTGAATGAGTCAGGAGATCAGGTTTCTAGTTTCTGCTCTGCCACTAACTACCAGTGTGACCTTTAGCGGCTCACAGTGATCACCGTGGGTCCCTATTTCCTTAACTGTAAAATGAGGGCATTGGAATAAATTACTTTAAAGGTCCTTTCCAGCTCTATAACAAAATGCATAATTTTGATTCTAAGACATAGGCAACTGATCAGAAGAAACTGATGCCTTTAACCAATGTATATAAAATATATCCTGTGGGTCTCAAATATATTTCCAACCACAATATTTCTTTTAAAATATTCAGTCTAAAGACTCAAGTCTTTAAAAAAATGTCACATCCTATAGAAAATAAAAAATGTTTCCTCAAAAATGAAGTACCCCTACACTTTCAGTAGTGAGCACATGTATTATGAGAACATAGTCACCACTCTGAGGGGGGACACCTACTTTATTACCATTCTGCTCACTGCGGTAAAAGTTACAGTTTTAGTTTTTGCTTTGAATTCTTGAAATCTAAATGATCTTCTCTGCTTTTCCAATCATATATTTTTAGCAGCTCTAACCTTCCCCACAGAGGTTTTCTAATAGCCCACAGAACTAACAATGCAACAAAATCTAGATACAACTAAACACTGACTATAAACAAGGTGTTTAACAGCCAGTGGTATGGTGTGAATCAACTTCTTGTTCAAGTAACTATTTCATCCACAACCAATTTTACCCTAGAGCTTTTGAAAAACACGATAGAAATCTGTTAAATTGCCAGTCTTGCTGAACTTCAACTATTTTATCTAACCAGGTCCTTGGTAACAATAGATACTTGAGAGCTTCTCTTCAATGAAATGTACTTTGATTTGGAGCATAGGAACAGAGATCAAATGGGCCAAACACCTTATTCTGGTGGTGTTTCTCCTTTAGAAAGTACCTACGTAAGGCATAGGACTATCACCTTAACACATACATATGTGTATGCTTTAGTAAAACCTCATGCTTACAGATTCAGCTTAGTAAACCAGAATATTCCTGTTGGGATTTCTGGAGTACCCCACTATCATTTAAAAAAAAATATTAATCACCTAGCTTACATGTAAAGTGGGATTGAATTTCTCCAATTTTGATTGAATGACTTTTATTTTTCCCAGAGACATGTCTAATTCTTAAAACATATTCATTAGATAGGTATACAGTCAAGTCTTGATCATGTTTCTGCGAATTACATGTATTCTACCTCGAAGCTGCCAGGCCAGGTTTGCTTATTTCTATCACCTGGCTCATTTCTGGGCAGCCTGCCACCTCCCTTTAAATCGTTTTTGGTGTTTGAGGTATATAAACTCATTTAAAAATTAACCTAAATGAAACAAAATAATTAGAAAGGCAACTTGCCCACAATAACAATGAAACTCTTTTTTAAACCAAACATGTAATACGTTCCAAAGACAAAAACAAATGACTTTTTAAATAACCATGATTTTGGATTATCTTTGCCTCTATTCTTCTCATTAACATGAATAATTCAGGGTGCTTACTATACATAGTGAAACTATTTCCCCTCAATAATTCATTTTTAGTATTCAGAAAAGTAAGATCTAACACATCCTTATGTATTTACAAAGGTTTAAATTAAACCATATTTTTAAAGGCAACTTAACTTTCAAAATTATCTATATAGTTTGGGTTCATTCCCTTCAGTGCTATCCTGGTAATAAGTAAGGAGAATCTTATGCTTTCAAGGCAAAAGCAGTATAGAGCAGTGTAGCAGGTTAGAAGGTAGAAACCTCACGTTTCTTTGGTTCTGGATGTTCTTCTAGTACATATAAAGTATTTGCAAAGTGTGGGCAAGATTGCCAATATCTTTTTCCTTAAAAATATGAAAGTGCTTTAGAACACTACACCTAGGTTTGAATAAAAAGAATTTCCCAACATTCTGCCTGCATCAAAGGAAAAACATATTTATTACGCAACTTAATTTCGAGTGCTAAAAACATCCTAACGTTCCAGTTGTAGCTACAGCAAACATCCCTAAATGTGAAAGGCTTCTTGGACTTGGGGGGCAGGACTCAAAACCCCAAATATTGTTCCACTGATGACATAAACAAGATGAGGGGTGTGAATCTACCCCCTGGTTACATACAAACCCATCCAGGTTCCCAAACACAAACATAAAGACTACTTACAGAGGCATGTTACTGATATGCTAGGCGACACCTAAACCCCGATCTATGTGGGAAACAATGTGTATATCCTAGGTCTACTTAATTTGGGGTTTGGAATATTAAGCTCCCGTTTTGTAACTTCTTCCTGGGAAGATGTTTTATCCTTCTGGAAACACAGTAAATTTTTGGAGCCCCGGGGCTGTTTAATGCACTGCTTCAGAGCACCAAATGCTACCCTTGTGACCAGCAAGAAAGGGAAAGAATGTCATCAGGAGGAGCTCGCAGCTGTACTAATTCTCAGCTTCTCTTTGGTAACAAAAAGGTGGCAGTGAGGGGGACAATCAGGTTTCACTGGAGTATATACACCAGCTTTGGCCAAAGGCTTTAAAACTTTTTTGATTTCTTCTTTCATTGAAAATAAAAGGAGAGGAGCTTATAGTATAACAAGCCAAACACGGCAGTTGCCAAACTTGGGTCAACATCAGATAGCATGGCAGGTTTCAGGATATTCATGGAAATGTATGAAATGCGGATGTATGTTTTGATACCTGTGAAAATAAAACACTGCGTTTTAAGTAAGTGGGAGAGAACAGATGGTTGGTAATGATTTAAAACATTTATGTATTTGGACTGTCACCAAGCCTCTGTATTAAAAAATATGGTGTTTAGTCAGTACATACCAACATCTATCTGCAAGGTGTTCATTTTCTAGAAGATGCTACTATAATAAAGGAGATAAAACTCAAATGAGGCAAGAGGAAAATCCTTCCTGCTTTCTCAGAGCATGCAATGTGTGCCATTTCTCATTGACTATATTCAATCAAAATGTTGTCTGTGTGACGCGAGGATTTTCATTTTTCTTCAATAACTAGTCAACTATAAGTGTCCAGGATTGTATTCCTTCTGAATGCATTGGCTAGAATTCTAATTTTGTTCTGTGTATTTGATTCACTTTGACCGAAGCCCTTAAAAACCCCTTAAGCAACAACAAAATTGGGTAGTCCAGGGTAGTCTTGCCCATGAAGAAGGATAACGGTTCTCCTTACCCTCAATTTGGTAGACAGGCATATGGTGTTATGATTATGTACTGGAATTGGCAGGCGCCAGACCACTGAATCAGGAAGACAGATAAATATTGGATATTGTCACATTGTATTTTGGTGAGTATATGTGAGTCCACAAGAAGCCTTTGTCCGTTAAACCCAGTGAAACAGTGACAGACAGAACTGTACACAGAGAGATTAATGCAATGTTTGGAGTTAAAGCGAAGAAAAATAAACACTGTGAATAATACTCTTAATTACTATCAAAACTACTGAAGCGGAGTCCCATTAAACATCTCCAGTGCTTTGATTTGGTTCTGATAACATAGTGGGGAAAAAGTCACACAAACACAAAGTATATCATGTGCTTGCCATCCCTTTCAAAACCCTGGAAGATTCGGGAACAGTTTGCCGGTGGGAGGGAACTGGGGGGTGGACCGCAGGCAGTTGAGCCAGGAGGAGCAGCCGTTCAGGTTTTGCACCTGTGAACTTACTTGAAGTAACTCCTGACAGTCATCAGACAGAACACCTTATAGCTCTTTAACAGAAAAGTGCTGGCAGACAGGATGTTCAAACGGGGCAGAAGAGCGAGCGGGTAACCGTGACCGTAGGAAAGTAACGGCAGCAGCAACACAACAATCACGCCGGTCCTACTCTTCCCCAACCCACTTCATCCCTCCCTCCCCCTCCCCCCCCCCCACGCCACCCCTCCCAACCCCTTTGCTGGGGCCGGAACAACCCGGGCTCTGATTCTCCTAACTTCCCTCCCGCACTGCCCGCAGCCTTCGCAAGAGCTTTGAGCAAAGTCTTGGAGCGTGAGGCCGATGCAAAAGAGGCACCGCTGCAGAGATGCTCATCTTTCTGCCAAACACGCTGGAGGACCGGATAAACCGGCATCAGAAACTCAATACCGTGCCCTGGGTGTCCTCCTTCGAGCCTCTGCTTGCGCCAAGTGGGGGCTGGCACCGGGCATCCCGGAGCCCGGGGCGCCCCGCCGAACCCAGGAGCCCAGCACAGGTAAAGTTCGGGCGCCCGTCCTCCTCCGGCGCCCTTCTCAAAGTCCTCCTGTCCCCTCCACCTCCCGGCCACCCTGCCCCTCCAAGCAGGTCCAGTAAAGTGAACGGAAGTGGGTTCACACATTGGGTGCGGAGCGAGGGGGAGAAGGGGTACAAAGGCAAAGAAAGATGCCTCCCTCATCCGACAGAGGTGAAGTACCTGAAAAGGTGAGGATGCGCTTCCCCGCCCACGCAGACCCCTCTACCTCGGGTGCTAAGCGCTCCCCGCGACCCCGGCCCCCACCGCCCACCCCATCCCCGGCCCCAACCCGGTGCGCTCACCTCGCGAGCACCCGCCGGCCGGTCCCGCTCCTCCGGGAGCGCAGCTTCGCGGGAAACTTCCCCGCGCTCCGGGGCAAACTCGGAGGACTCCTCCCCGCCGCGGGCCGTCGGGTGCGCAGGGGCGGGCGCGGCGCGCGGGGAGCAGGGGCGGCGCGGATCCCGGCGCTCGCCCTCGCCCGTCCGCCCGGCTGGCTGCGGCGCCGCCTCCGCTCGAGCCCGCTCCCGCTCGCGCTCCGTTCCCGCCGCGGCCGCCGCGCCCCCGCCCGCCCCGGCGGCTCCGCCTCCCGCCTTTATCTCCCCAGCCGCGCGCCGCCCGCCCCGCCGCCCGCCGCCCGCCGCTCGGCCTCGGTCGCCCTCTCTTCCCCGACTTTCCGGCTTTTGCTCCGCCGGCCCCTCGCCCTCCCTCCCGACCCCGGCCCGGTCGAGGCTCGAGTGCCATCCGGTCTTGGTCTGGGAAGTAATTATCCTCGCCCTTTCCTAATTCACCTTCCCCTCTTCACCTCTGCCCCGTCTCGGATTCCTTTCCCAGGTGTTCTACAAACACCCGAAGGACAAATCAATAGGTTGGCAGGTTATTGCAAACGTTGACTTCAGAGTCTTAGGATTTCTTGTGCTTCGCATATTGTATATATTTAGATTTATATAAACACCTTTTATATATTTATATTTATACACAGACGTATGCACATTTTGATGATGGTCGGGCGGTAGGTGCAGTTAGGAATATGTGCCGGGGGTGAGTTCAGTAGCAGGTTTCTGTAAGGCAAGGGCTTCCTTCAAAAAGAGCAGTGGCCATTTACCATATTCCAGACCTCAGAGATCTCTCAGGCCACGCAATTCAGAATCCAGCAAGCTGAAGTGGGCAGTTTGCAAAGGGCTTTGCAAAGACCCAAGACTGGGATCAATTTTCTTTTACGGTTAAAGGAAACGAACCAACGGTTCGTGGGGATTTAAAAAGATTAAATCTTTAAAAGACTTAAAAATTAGTTCCAAACATGATGCTAGCAACAATTTGACCAAACTAGAGCCAGTAAAGTGGCCAAAACCCTTGATGGGGCGTTGACTTGGGCAGTTTTTATGAATTAAAGGAAGACGTTTGAAAAGTGGTAAGTGGGTAAACCTACCACACTGCTAATTAGAATATATATATTTTTCAAACTGAGCTGTTACCAAGTTTCTGCATTCCCAGTTGGTCTTCGTCTTACTGGTGGGTTAGAAATAACAGGCGGTGATAAGGAACTTTGGTTCATTGAGGAAATGCTATTAAAGGAATTGCTTGTGCCTGATCCAGGGCTCTTTGAAACACAGCCTGATTTTTTTTCTAAGAGTTTTATTTTTAATTTATATGTCTGCTGGTTTGTTATTAATATTTAGCTCCGATAATGTCTGTCTTCCATGCAGTGAAGGTTCTTATTCACCACTAGAGTGTACCTCTTTTCCTGCAGCTGGACTTTCAAAGAAACAAGATGGAGTCCCTGAGCTGTTATTAACTGGTAGGCCCGTTGATGAGTGCTTGTTGAATGAATTAACCAGTTTAACTTAGTCACTTTCAGTTTGGTCCTATGGGTGTCATTCCCTGTTCTATGCACTCTTGGAGTTGTAACCATCATTACATAGAGCAGTGAGGAAATTGCAGCCTGGCTCAGAAGAGCTGCACTCTGCTTTTTGGCTGCTGAAAGTCAGACAACTTTTGTCACCGGTACCTTCTCATTCGCAAAATAAAGGAGTTGAGCGAGAATATCACTATAACTCTATTATTTCCAAAGTCTTAAAGTTTTTGTAGCTCCTGGGGGAAACTGGGTAGGGTCAGGTCAACTTCTGAATGAATTTGCTTGATTGGTGGGTTGCTAGGCATTGCGAATCCCTTGTTGGATGAGACTCTATTTCATTCATCTACCATACCAGATTAAACACTTAGAACTATGAGCTGTCTTCTACTCCTGATCTTTTGTCCAAAGCCATTAAAGATATTTTTAATGACTAAGAAAATTGAATTTTGTTAATATCCGAGGTTGATGAATAAAGGATCAAAGAATCACCTGAGCGCATACCAAGCATCATAAGATACATTTTCTCACGGCATTTGATTGGGAGTTATATGGTTAAGTGAAAATACTGCCGTTTTAAAAAATTTTGTAGTTAAACTAATTTAATTTTTACATAGTGAATTATTTCTGAAACGTTGGTTCACAGCATGTTTCTAAACTCTCTAGTCTATTAATTTTGTTTAGTTCCTTGAATGCCTTAAAATGTTTAACTATTGACTGTTTCTGGGCAAGTATGAAGCTTCTGGATCATTGATCCTTTAATGTGTAGGTTAGTAACAATTATAGTCATAAAAGGAGTTTCTGCATCAAATTATGAGTGCTTTGTGGAAGGAGGACTTCACCATCATAAGGCAGATAATTATTGGACTAAAGCACAAGAAATGCAGTCAAACTTGACTTTGAAAATATAAGTAATAGTATTAAGAATGAGCCCAGCAAGCTGCTTATATTTTGTGAGAGATGTGTGTAAGGAAAACAGGGGTAGAGGGTAGGAAATGAGTAAAGAAGGGTATTTTTCTGGTATTGCGTGTGCAAAACAGCTACTTTAGGTGTGAGCACAATACTAGTATGAGATAGCTCTTAGTATTGTTGAGTTTGTGTTTTTCTTTAGCCATGTACTTCTCGATGATGGTTTGCCTTAATGAATGGCCCAAATAATAATCCAGCAGAAATACATTAAGCACAATGTACAAGGCCATTGAGGGTTGCAAATACCTCTAAACCATCTGATTTTTGGTCCCAACTGTTTTGTTGAGGGAAAGCAGAGATATGTTTACTTGGGAAGAAGTACTCTTACATGAGTCAATAGAGGATAGTCCAGTAGCTACAGGAACTTCTCTTGCTGTTATTCTGTACAGCAGGAGTAAAACAAGAAAAATAATGAAAGAACATGATATATGTTGATTCACAAGCAAGGGAGCACAAGCTTTCTCGCTAAGCCAGAAGGGGAGAATAGCAGAACTCTTGTAATGGATGATAGAAGGCATTTTATCCAGACTCTTCTGAGGGAAAAATAAAAACAAACAACTTTTAAGGAAAAAGAGGTTTAAAATGGTTTTTAAAAAGCTTAAGCTAGGGGCGCTTGGGTGGCGCAGTCGGTTGAGCGTCCGACTTCAGCCAGGTCACGATCTCGCGGTCCGTGAGTTCGAGCCCCGCGTCAGGCTCTGGGCCGATGGCTCAGAGCCTGGAGCCTGTTTCCGATTCTGTGTCTCCCTCTCTCTCTGCCCCTCCCCTGTTCATGCTCTGTCTCTCTCTGTCCCAAAAATAAATAAATGTTGAAAAAAAAAATTTAAAAAAAAATAAAAATAAAAAGCTTAAGCTAGTGAGATGAAAAGGAAAAAAGTGCTGGAGAACAGGATTTAGATCTATGAAGATGAGCAAGTCTTCTCTCTCCCTGGGCTCTGTTTTATCATCTGTAGTCCTTGAGGTCATTGAACTGGACAGGCCTAGAACTCTTCCACCTTCTAGAACTCTGCAACGTCTGGTCATGATCACTTATTTTGATTAGGCTATTCAGATGATTATTCAACTTCACATGTCAGTTCATCTGCAGAGTGACGCCCAATGCATATTCCAGTCACAAAATAAAAGGCGAGTGTAGGCTTTTTTCTCAGTAGATGAAATTCAAAACAAAAACGGGAACACACTAAAGAAACGTGGTACTGATGACCTGGAGTTGATATACAGGATGTAGAATGTGGTATCCTACGAAGTCGAACTTCCTCTCTGAAAGTTAAGATGAAAACATCCTATTTTCATGTCAGGAATAAACAGGGCAAAGGACAAAGCATTAAAATTTTATAGTCAAGGAGGAGTCTGGAAGTATAATGATTTAACTCCGTGCTACGGTGTAGCAAATTTTGCAGTTTGAGGTAGACCAAAATTAGTATATAATGGGGAAAAAAAGAAATGCCACTTGGCTCTGTGGGCAATGTCTTTACCATTTTTTTTAGAAAAGAGGCTATTTCTTTAAAAATTAAGAAAAATATCAAGGATCAGATATATATAACTAAAACACAAGTTAAATATTCAGAAAAATATTGAAAAAAAAAAACGCACAGGGAAAAATACATGGAGAAAGCACAGGATTAATAGTAAATGAGGAAGAACTGTGATCCCTAAAGAATGAAAACCTTTATATGAGAAAAAAATGTTGGTCAAACAGAAAAACTAAAAGATAATTATAAGTAAACAAAAATGAAACAAGATGTGTTTTATGAAATGAAAATGAAACAAGATGTATAATAATACATATAATAAAACAAGATGTTTAATAGAATTTATTATACGTCTGCTGCCCAAATACAGCAATGATTCAAGGTCAAATAAATTAGAATAGTCAGCACCTAATAGTCTTAGTAAATAGAGCAGGTCAATAAATATGTATTGATTGGTTGATTGAATAAGAACTGCTTGGAGTTATTTTAGGAAAACCAAAGTCCGTAGGGAAGTTATGTATGTCATTTCTTAAACTAAACAAGTATGAATTTCCTTTAAAAAATAACAAAAAACAAAACCTTCCCAATGGCCACTTTTTAAGTCCTAAGCAATGAAATTTTATGAAAAATTTATATCATCTTTATGTATAGAAAAACCAAAATTGGAAATTCATAAAATGTGGAAATATAAGTGTGCCTTTTTAGAAAGAAATTATATTTTACATCTTTGATGATTTTTGACGGGTGATTGGAATTGCAAAGATTCCAATCTTTGAGTGATTTACCAAAAAAAAAAAATGCAAAACTTTTCTCTAAAATGGTATGTGGATACATACATTTTTTATTTTCTAAAGTGGGTTTCAGTTTCTGAAATGGGTGGTCAAGATATTGACAGATGACTTCAAGACCCCAAGTGAAAATAAAAAATAATTTGCAATGGTCCGAATTGATGAGGGGCCTGCCATACTGTAAATTTCAACAGTATCTAGAAAAGAACGAGTGATGGAGATTTCCTTGAGAAATATTTTACTAGTTAATTCACCAACCATGGCTGTCCAGTCAATGTGGACACTCCGTGTTGGTGCCCTGGGTACAAAAATTAATAAAATGAAGTCCCTTTTAATAAAGTGGTAACTAATGGATTCACATCACATATCATTACATTTAGAAATGTTAACTAAGCTTACAGGAAGAAAAGGGAAGAATTCCTGGAGTAAAAGAAAAGGAAGAATTAAAATGGCTTTATATGGTTTCTATTCAATGATGTGTGTGAATGTGTGTGTGCGTGTGTGTTTGAAAGGGAGGGAAAAAGCAAGCAAGCTTTTAAGAGATTTGATGAAATCAAGAGAGTATGTCAATGATGTATCCTAAGATAAAATATGGCATTTGAGGGCAGAGAGTAATTCTAAATCCACCCCTCCTATGCAATGAAATATTTCCTTGTCCAGCACTGGGAGTATTTGTGATATACGGCTCACCTCACCAAATCTAATATCATTTCAGCCCTGAGGGACTCAGACCATGGTGACTGTCCTAGCCTTTCTGAAGACTTTTTGTTGACTGTTCATTCAAAATGTGTATTGTTAACAGGAGGACTTTTTTAAGTGAAGGTAAAGAAAAATTTTTGAAAACCAATGTATAAGATGAAAAATAAGTATAAAATTTAAGAAATCTTATATTTGGTAGCCTCATAAAATTTAGTATGTAATATCAGCAAGGTATTACAAATATTATTTTCTGAAGTTGATACTCAAAATAGCTAAAAACAGAGCAAATTCAGGGATCATTAGACACACGCTATTTATTTATTTATTTATTAATGTTTATTTTTATTTTTGAGAGAGAAAGAGAGCACGAGTGGGGGAGGGTCAGAGAGAGAGGGAGACACAGAATCCAAAGCAGGCTCCAAGCTGTGACCACAGAGCCCCACTCAGGCTCAAACCCGTGACCCTGAGATCATGACCTGAGCCAAAGTCAGAAGTGTAACTGACTGAGCCACCCAGGTGCCCCGACACAAAATATTTATTTAGTTGTTTACATCTGAATCTATGTCAACATGTCAGTGCATGGTTATTCTAAACACTTTGCCTATTTGGTTTATTTAAAAGTCTTTTTCCCCTCTTGCATTGAAAAAAGGAATTAAAAATTCTTTCCTAGTTCTTAGGAAAGAGGAAGAGAAAGAAGTTAGTATCCATTAGATATTTACCTTTTTGGGTTTGTATTTGTGAGAGGTAATGACAGTGGAATTTAAAACTTGAAAGACTGACTTATTTTAGGGGAAAAAAAGGCATTATTTCTGTTTATAATTGTGAAAGCAACTTGAACCCTAGGTATTAAGGTAAAGGTAAAAATAAACAAGTTCTGGATATGATCTCTTGCTAAAGTCCATCCTTCAATACATTTATTAACACACATTGCCATCCAAGAATAAACTTTTCAAGGAGAAATGTCCTTTATGCAACTCCTTCCAAAGGCTGTCATATTTAAGTTCATGCGGAATCACAGATTTGAGCAGTTACGAGTTAATTGTTAAAATGTTAGGAATATCTCCATGATACGATATCGCTATTACCTCAAGATCTCTTACGTGCTTCATCTTCTCTGTCTTCTCTGGGTTCGTGCTCTATGTTCTAGCCACTGTGCTGAGCCCTTTAATTCTTAATTTCAAAATACCAATATCATTTTGAAATACCCTCCATGCACAGAGTAAATGTGTAGTATAGTTATTGATTTCACATAATTTCTCAACGTTGAGTGACCGTTTTAGAAGCTTTCACAACCTCACAGCTGATACATCTTTCATGTTTTATTTTTCATTTTGATGGGAGGGACCATTTAACGAATCTGCACATGGATGTTCAATATGCATTTTTCAGCCACGTTTGACTACACTTCATGAAGTACTAAATCACTTACACATTATGCAAATGTCCTGAAACTACAGAACTCTCTCGTTATTTTTTCTCAACCACCACTGAAAACAAAGGAGTAAATACCAGTATATTATCTTTTGAACACTGTCTATACTTCTGGGTTAGATGTGCGAATATCTTCCCCAGCTTAGGAGCTTGTCCATGTCTGCTGTCAAGCTAAATGGAGACTTTCATAGGAGAGAAAAGGGAAATATGTCTCAGTGTGATGAACAAGCAGGAAGGAGAGCAAAGCCTTTGCATAAGGATGTAGAAACAAATATGTCCCAGTCTGACTACTGCAAATATGGTAACACCAGGAATTAAACATAAAAATGGACTGTTCAACAGGCACTCCCTCGCTATAAGCTTCTAAATCACCCTTCAGATTAAATGCGATACTAGGGTATTGCTTTTCACCATAATGAATAACCATAGGTGGTGAACACATGAAAGACGACAGCTTCTAGGATGGGCAGCACTCAGCACAGCAATGATCTTTACAAACAATGAAAAAGCATTGAGATAGGAAGGAAAGGAAAAGCCCAGTGTTTGTAATTCCTACTTTTCTGAAATATGTAGACAGCATGTCTGTTGATGGAAAGTACTAGCAAATATTTATTTGCTACCTTAGGTAGTCTGTCACTTTAGCAGATTAAACTGGCCTCTTTTAAGCATTTGTTTTAAATTTTAAATTGGACCTGCATGAGAAAAATGATTGTCCTCACATCATTTTTCTCATCTGCAGGAAAATAGAAAACTAAGTAGGATGTGGCATAATAATTTGTGACTTTTATCCACTGTATACATATAACTTGCTGCTGGGAATGAAGTTAATGAAAACAGAACAACGACACCAACAAAATTAGAGATGTGGAGGTTTGGTACTGCTACCTCCAATTTACAGATAAACCTGTTGAGGGTAAGCTAATCCCAGGAATATTCTTACCAGTTGTTTGGCCCAGTTCTGAGCTGCATAATCTCAGGAATCCATGGAAAATGGAAAGAGAATTGGTCAGAAAACGACATAGTCATGTCAAGTGCCTGGCATACTGTAGGTGAGCATGATTTGTTTATCGACAGAATCAAATGAGACTTAAAATAAAATCCATGGAAAAGACCAAATAATCTAGTACTATTTAAGCTGTGTCTTCAAGATTTTTTAAAAACTGAAAAATATTTTAAGGAAAATGGGCTAAGGGTGATAGCATCAAGGATTATATAATATTTTATATATATATATATATATCTTTTGCTCATTTATTTACCAAATATTTATTAAGCACTTCCCATGCCCATAATTGCTTGGGCATGTAAACAAGAAAAATGAGATCTCTGCCTCTATGCTGTTTACACTCCAGTAGGAAAAGGACACTAAGCACATATACAAAATAAACAAACATGATAAGTAAAGACTGGAAGTTTCCATGAAGGAAATGACCAGGATTATATGATAGATAATAGAGGAAAGAGGGTGCTGAGGTCAGGAAAAGAGATAATATTTGAGCTGAGTCCTTAAAGATTAAGAGCAAACAAGGCCAAAGCCTAAGGAACGGTGTTCCCAAGCAGAAGGAGCAGCATATGCCAAAGCCCTGAGACGAAAAAGAGTTTGGTGTGGTTAGAGAATAGAAAGGAAGTCAAATGGACTGTGGCAGCTGAGACATCATGAATTGAGGCTAAAGAAGCAGGAGGGCCCAGTTCATGGAGGGCTGTGGGACATGATAAGATATTCACATTTTCTTTTATGTGCAGTGGGAAGTCACTAAAGGGCTTTAAGCATAGTCAAATCTATTTTTATTGATAGTGAATGTAAATAAACGATAGTTTGAATTAAGACAGAGGTTGTATTATTGTTTCATGGATTGGAACATCTTTTGAAATAGAATGGTTTCTCCTTGAGGAAAATTTTCTACATGGGCCTGACTTGAGGTGTGTAAATAATTAGCTTATTTATCACAATGTGAGAACTCTTATGTCCGCATTACAACACACACACACACATGCACAAACACACACATGCAAACACACACATAAATATAGCAAATTTCTAGCTTACATCTTTTAAGGAAAATTATAAATCATCCTGTAGGTACATGATGAAATTCAGGATCCATCCTATAATTAATTCTGGTGAGGTTTTGCATATAATAATGAATGAATCTCTCATTTGGCCAAAGTGATCTCTAGAGGGAAGATTTTTCAAGGTTTCTTCAATTTTT
This sequence comes from Panthera onca, assembly GCF_046562875.1. Classification (NCBI taxonomy): domain Eukaryota; kingdom Metazoa; phylum Chordata; class Mammalia; order Carnivora; family Felidae; genus Panthera; species Panthera onca. The sequence goes on from NC_138350.1 coordinate 48,670,851, forward strand.
ATTATTGGCATTCCTACCAGAATTGTGGATCTCTCTGGACTTTTACACCTTGAAAGGACAGCGATCTTAGGGACTTGCTTGGTTTCATTCTTTGTTAGAGAAAAGTACCCAGCTGGAACTTCAACCCATGAAGGGGATCCCACAGACTCTCTGATGACAGGAAACAGCAGGCCTTAGCTCATCGCCCGAAGAATGCTGGCTGTGTTCCTGGTATTTGGGATCCTTTTCACTGTTTTGCAGTTGTTTTAATCATGTTATAAAATCCTAGGCTGTCCAAAACCCTTAGAGGCAACATAATTCGTGGGAGAAAATACATCCTAGAGTTATGTAGGAAATGTATCAGCTTAAAATTGCAAGAGATATGATGGGGGTGTGCTGGTTAGAGTTGCCATAACCAAGAACCACAGATTGGGTGGCTTGAACAATAGATACTTGTCTTCTCGCAATTCTGAAGGCTAGAAGTCCAAGATCAAGGTGCTCACACTGCTGATTTCTTCTGAGGCTTCTCTCTTTGGCTTATTAGTGGCCATCTTCTCCCTACGTCTTCACGTGATCTTCCCTCTGTACTTGTGTCTCAAAGTCCTCTTCTTTTAAGGACACCAGTTTTGTCAGATGAGGGCCAACCCTATTTACTTCTTTCTAAGTTAATTACCTTTTAAAGGCCCTATTTCCAAATACAGTCATCTGAGGTCCTGGATTTTAGGGCTTCAACATATGAATTGGTGGGAGGGCACAATTCAGGCCATAATAAATAGTAAAAAATCTAAAAATTAAAGGGAAAGATATTTAAATTTTAAAAAAAAATTTTTTTTAACGTTTATTATTGAGAGACAGAGAGCATGAGCATGGGAGAGACAGAGAGGGGGAGACACAGAATCTAAAGAAGGGTCTAGGCTCTGAGCTGTCAGCACAGAGCCTGATGCGGGGCTTGAGCTCACAAACGGCGAGATCATGACCTGAGCCGAAGTCGGACGCTCAACCAACTGAGCCACCCAGGTGCCCCAAGATATTTACATTTTTAATGATGAAGATTGAATCTCACTGAGCCATACTCAGACTTGAACCTCACAATTTTCATGCAATCTAGACTGACAGAATCCCACAGTCTACCCTATTCAACATCCCTAGTTTCTTCTACCAATTTAAATGAAGTTTGCAATGCCTATAGTGTAACCTCAATGTTTGCAATTTTCTATAATGTAAGGACATAGCAATGGTTTCAAGGAAAGTGACTTGAAGGGTGATGGAATTGCATTACCATATGGTATTTAGATCAGTAAGGGGAAGATTATAAATATGGTAGGAAAGGAGTATACGAGGCAAAGTAATTTTAACTCTTGCATTAGAAGATCAGATTATTTTAATTTTGTTGAAACTTACTGATTATAATACTTGATCCCATCTGGTTTTTCTCTCCATTTGCTTAGAATTTTGCCCACACAACAATTCACTGTCCTGGTGCATTGTTAAAAAAATTGTTACTTTTTCCTAACTCTCAATATCATTATGGTGAATATTTTCTGGTTGCCCCCTCCCCACATCCAAATGTCACCCTCCTCATCCTGCTCTGTGTCAGAGCACAGACCTGTATGAAATGCTGTTTGCAGAGTTCCTTGGCCTACAGCTTCCAGCTAGGTTCTTCCAATGGGATGCTGACACAGGAGGTCAGAGAGCAAGAGGAGGGAGGGGAGTAGAGCTTTATTCTCTTGGCTCTCTCTCTTCCAGGTTGTCTTGGGGGGGGGGGTGCTAAAATGTTCTTCCAAAGGTTCCTGGGAACTACCCCACTCCCAGCAGCCTGCTGCCAGCTCTGGGCCCTAGGACCATTCTCTTCCTGCTCCCCTCTGGGCCTACAGGTGCTAACTCTGCACCCCTTCAATTGTTTCCAGTAGCCCTGGGGTTCTACACTATTCCCAGATGATTTTCTTAAAAACTGCTCACATCTTTATAAATCATCTGCTTGTTAAACTTTCCTCAATGGACTCAGTTTTAGTATGCCACTCTACCCAAGTCTTGGCTAGCTAGACAGAAATTGTAAAGCCAGGCTTTATCTACTAAAGAATAGATCAAGAGCCAACTCAGTCACATTATTTAAAAGATAAGAAAGCAGAGTCACACCCTGATTAACTCACTTAACCATATATTTTCCACTCATTAAACATATTTATTGGGTTTACCATGCCCCTGACACCATGTTTGGTGAGGGTGATATGAGAGTACAAGGCCTGAAGGCCCTGGACATCTGCTGGAGGAAAGCAATGAGAGGCTGTCATGTTTTAGTAAGAAATGCTAGAAAGAGACGGAAGGGATGGTGGTCAAAGAACCAAGGAAAGTTCTAGAAGTGGCAACTAAAGTCAAATTTGAATAGTGGGATGAGAAAGAGGGGGAATGAGGGAAAGGGGACTTTTTTGTCATAAGAAAACACACTGAGGGGTGCCTGGCTCCCTCAGTCAGTTAAGTATCCAACTTCGGCTCAGATCATGATCTCAGGGCTCTTGAGGGCTCTGTGCTGACAGTTCAGAGCCTGGAGCCTGCTTCAGATTCTGTGTCTCCCTCTCTCTCTGCTCCTCCCCGACTCATGCTCTGTTTCTCTCCCCTTCAAAAATAAACAAACATTCAAAAAAAAAAAAACTAAAAAAAGGAAAACATGCTTAGGAAATCCAAGAGTGAGAGAGATCATGGCATGTTTGCAGGCTGGGAAGTAGCTCAGTGTGGAAAGCACTTATGATACAATGAGTGAGTAATATGAGGTTGCACATGTTAGCAGGTGTCTTATCTGTTGTTTTAAAGAATGCGAACTTTATTCCAAAAGCAATGAGGAGAATGAGAACAGAAGGAAAGGAATAACACTTTAGAAAGCTCATGCTGGCTGCAGTGTGGAAAGTGCGCAGGGCTAGAGGCAGAGAAGGGAGTGAGGGGCCGGCACATTCATCTAGGCGAGCCATGAGGGTGGCCTGAACGAAAGCCTTAGCCCTAGGAATGGGGGAAAGCGGAGAGAATGAAGAGATGTAATCTTCGGAAAGCTTGCCAGTGGCAACCTAGGTACCTAGCACTACATTAAACCGAACTTCAGAATATACGCAGTTTTGCTTATCACCGCAAAGTTCAACTTCTTTAAACTTGTCGTAACCTTTCAAGAATTTCAGTGGAGCATTTTTATTATTGCTGAACTAGCAATTGTTAGAGATTTCATGGGAAGGCTAATGTTGTAGTCTTTATAGTGACTGGAACCTGGCCATGGTAAGTATAAATACTTACCATGTGAATTCATCTGCAGCCTTTTGAAAATAATATACCTTTAGCAATAATAGATTTCTACTATATGCTTTGCAAATTCACTTTATGATGCTAGTCTTAAGCAAGAATAAAATCATATAACTTAATAATTAAAAAAACAACAATTTGTGGGACACCTGGGTGGCTCAGTCGGTTAAATGTTGGATGTCGGCTCAGGTCATGATCTCATCCTTTGTGGGTTCCAGCCCACTGTCGGCTCTGTGCTGACAGCTCGGAGCCTGGAGCCTGCTTCAGATTCTGTGTCTCCCTCTCTCTCTGCCCTTCCCCAACTTGTGCTCGCTCTCTCTTTCTCTCAAAAATAAACATTAAAAAAATAATAATAATTTGCAAAAGCCCCTTGTGATGGGTATGGTATTCCAGTAATGAATTTAAAATGTGTCCAAAGAATTGCTCTTTTTTACAAATCTAAAATTCTTGTAAATGTTCTTTATCATCCTTAACCCCTAAATATGTTTTCCTATATCTATTTGCTGGACATTCCAGTGTACATTGAACTATGAGTAAGATATTATGCTATCTTTTGGCCAGTGAAAACTGGGGTTAGCCCAAATAAATATTTATTTATTTTTAAGACACAAGGATGTCATTTGCTAAACTACTGAGTTTTTCACTGAGTATCACCTTGGTGACTTGAAAAAAAATGCCCTCGTTCCGGAAATGTCCAAAAAAAGTTACTAAAAACACAAAAGATCATCAAAAAATATTTTTTAGTAGGAAGAAAGTACTTAGGGAAATAAAATTTTAAAAGATGTTTGAGATATGACAGCAGTAAAGACTTTTAAAAATCACTTAAATTTGAGTACGGTCATAAATTTTTTTGACTAAGTGAATCTAACTCATTAAGTTATTAATCTCCCTCAAATCCCCAATAGATGATCTACCGAGGAATTTTAGATAAGATTAAGTTAAAACAACCCTTTATAAATTCCTGTTATCACTTTTAGTTGTAGCTGGCATGGAATGATATATGGGCCCATTTCAGTTGTAATGTTCAAATGTTTGTAGGTGGTTATCATGGTTTCATCCCCATTTTCTCTCTCTCCAGCTTATTCCAGGTCATCTTCATGTACCCATAGGTCACCAAAGAAGTTTAATCAGTAAATAACATGTTGTGTCCCTGATGACATTATTCTTCTTATTTTTTACTATCATAAAACACTGGTGGGTAATGTTTATTTTCTTCCATACATTAGTAGAGAAAACCATTTATTTTTCTTGACATTATTTAAAAAAATTTTTTTTAACATTTATTTATTTTTGAAAGAGACAGAGACAGAGCATGAGCCGGGGAGGGCCAGAGAGAGAGGGAGACACAAGATCTGAAGCAAGCTCCAGGCTCTGAGCCGTCAGCACAGAGCCTGATGCGGGGCTCAAACCCACAAACCGTGAGATCATGACCTGAGCTAAAGTCGGACGGCCAACCGACTGAGCCACCCAGGTCCTCCTTTTCTTGACATTATTTTTTTCTATTTTTCACTTATCCATGAATGTTTATGTCTTAAATAGTTATATCCTGGGAGTAGTAGCACATTATTGTCTTCATTCTTGATAATATTGTTTTTCCCTTACGTATGATCTTCTCTACATTGGCATCTAAAATAGTCCTCATTGAATTGTTTCGACAATAAATAGTGTTATGTCCTGAATTAACAAATCACCGAACACTTCCTATATGTTTAATTATAACCTCAAATGTTCATGTAATGTAGAATTGTAGTCCATATACTATATATTTTAGAAAAGGAAATATACAACTTAAAAATGATCAAATATATGTGTATATATATACCAAAATTATACCAAATGTATGGGCCCAATGGAATAGTTCTATGATGAAGTAATTGTTTTTAACCAAAGCTTTCAGGTAAGGTTTTTATACATTTAATAAATGAAAAAAATCGGTTAATATTTTATATCTGGAGAATAGACAAGGTCATGATTTCTCTTGCCTTTACTGAGGGTTGCTGGAGGAGAGGTGGGTGGGGGGATGGGTTAAATGGGTGAAGGACATTGAGTAGGGCACTTTTTGGGATGAGCACTGGATGTCATATATAAGAGATGAATCACTGGGTTCTACTCCTGAAGCCAAGACTACACTGGGTGTTAAGTAACTTGAATTTAAATAAAAAAGAAACAAAAATGAGGTGTTTAGGAATCATTATAAAGACAACAGGTCTTATATGGAAATGCAATGGACTCAGTTATGTTTCTTACATTCTCACCCTGCTGCTCTCTTCCATATGTAGAATTCAGTTCTGAACTCAAATTCCTGGAAATAGCTTTAAAAAGTAAACTAGGGGGATTCCTGGGTGGCTCAGATCATGATCTCACAGTTTGTGAATTCCAGCCCCAAGTGGGGCTCTGTCCTGACACCAGGGAGCCTGCTTGGGATTCTCTCTCCTGTTCTCTCTGCCCCTCTGCCCCCTCAAAAACAAATAAACTTAAAAAAAAAAAGTAAACAGAAAGTCAAACTCTATAGAATTTGCATGATATGTTGATAGACAAAAAATTGTTGAACAATAGACAAGAAATAGTTGAAGGGTGCCTGGGTGGCTCAGTCAATTGAGTGTCTGGCTGTTGATTTTGGCTCAGGTCATAATCCCAGAATTGTGGGATTGAGCCCTACATTGGGCTCAGTGCTGAGCATGGAGCTTGCTTAAGATTCTCTCTCCCTCTGTCTCTCTCCCCCATTCGTGCTCTCTCTAAAAACAAGAGAAAAAAAATAGAAAAGAAAAAAGAATTAGTTGAACAATATTCAAATAATTTGAATAACAAATAACCACATAACAAATAACCACAATTTTAACAGCTTAGTACAACACCCATTTATTAGCTGGCAGTTGTGCAGGTCAGGAGTCTGAGCCTGGCATCATTGGGTTCTCTGCTCTGAGCTCCACAAGCTGATAGGAAGGTGGTGGGCAAGCTGCATCACCAGCTGGAGCTCAGGGTCCACTCCCATGGGTAGAATTCAGTTCCTTGTGGTTATAGGACTAAGATACTCATTTCCTTGTAAGTTGTCCTCTGGGAGCCACACTCAGTTCCTAGAGGTCACGCATGTTCCTTGCCTATGGTCCCTTCCGTCCAGTCAGCATCAGAGAATCTCCCTTATGTTGATTCTTTATCATACTTCAGACTCTCTAACTTCTCTGTCTCACCTCTGGACTCATATTTAACGGGCTCATGTGATTAGATCAGGCCTGCCCAGATAATCTCTCTATCAGAAGGGCAACTGATTTTGGAGCTAATTACATCTGCAAAGTCTCTTTTTCAGCAGTACCTCAGTTAGCATTGCACTGAATTACTAGGACATGATGTGGATATACCAGGGCCTGGGAATCCTGTGAGCTACCTTAGAATTCCACTTACCACGAAAACAAATGGACTGAAATGCTGCACAGCGAAAGGCCAAAGATGAAATAGATGAATAGGAAAGGTGGTTGTTTTCATTTTCATTCCAGATTGCTTCAAACTAATTGTATTTTTGAGAGTTGTGACATTATCAAAAAAGTGATCAAAGAGTACAGATCTTTGAAGGAATAAGCAAAACTTGGGAGAGAGCACGAAGCCTAGAGAGTGTTTCTCTCTCTGCCAAAGTTGAAGGAGCTCAAGGTGGCCTAGAAAGTTCTAAAACACGACAGGCAGTTTTTAGAAATGCTCTAGGCGTGTTTGTAGAATATGCCTTGTGGAAGAGCTGCACAGCCTGAAGTTCCAGATTTTGAAGCAGGAAATATCAACAGCTATACTTTGAGCCGATAAGGATAGAAATGATTAAGATGTAGAACTTTACAGTCCAAATTTAAAGCACTTCAGTGATTGAGAATGTTTAGCAATTTGGGCACTTTGATAACAAGCAGTTAACAAACCAATTTGGACTGACTAGATCCTCGGGGACATTGGCCATGACCAACATATAAAATATGATTAGAATGCTATTATTTGGGGACAGTGAAAGACATGGCAATATGAGGATAATACCTATAGAAAAGCAATCCTAATCTAGAAGTGAGTGGGTAATCCCAAAATATTAGTATTTCACGTGTTTTGGGATTTTTAATGACTGGTGTAAATTTAGTGGCATCTTAAGATGAAATCACAGAAGTTTTTAAAAATGTATTTGTTGGGGTGCCTGGGTGGCTCGGTCGGTTAAGTGTCTGACTTCGGATCAGTCAGGTCATGATCTCGCAGTTTGTGAGTTTGAGCCCTGTATCAGGCTCTGTGCTGACAGCTCAGAACCTGGACTGAGCCTGCTTCAGATTCTTTGTCTCCCTCTCTCTCTGCCCCTCCCCTGCTCGCACTCTGTTTCTCTCTTTCTCTCTCTCTCTCAAAAATAAACATTAAAAATTTTTAAAAATAAAAATGTGTTTATTTACTGCTTGTGTGGTCTCAATTCTTCCGGTAGCATGACTGAGGATAGCAGTGTGGGTAATGTATGCACTTTTCCAGCTTTGAATAAAGGAATTTGTATTTCATTCTTGATATTTGGGGTGTTTAGTTGATACATCGATGTCCTCGTGTATTTTATTGACCTTTGACAAATCGGAAAAATGGGACAGTTGGGATCCTGGGGTTATGCTAATTCAACCTTGGAGGTTCCAGTAGAGCTGAGCTATTCCTGACTTACACTAGAAAACATGAGCCACGAGAGAATCTCACACTGTACTTGTTTTGTTTTGTTTTGTTTTTTCAATGTAGAAAGGAAGGGGCTTCTGGATGACCCTAGAGGCCAAGACACCCTGTTGTCTTTCTACTGCCATGCTGGCAACTAGAACATGTCAGTCCATACCTCACTCACTGATGCTGAGCTCGTGCTGGCTTGTTCTTTCCTCCAACCTTGCAGCCCAAAGCCAGCAAACCCAAGGCTATGGCTCCTCTGACCTGGCAGGTTCCTTACTCTATATCAGGTAGCCGGGTCACCTCCCTTAGATCCCCGAACCCCGAGTTTTGTTCTGCTTGGTTAGATTTTTTTAGCACAGTTCCTCTGAATCTTACACTGAGCCTGAATCATCAATTTTGCCTCATTCTTAGCCAAAGAGTGTGTTGGCAGGCTGAGACGGGAACCCGTGGTTCAATGGAAGGCTGTGAGCCAAACACCAAGTGTCTGAGAGATCAGTAGGAGGCAGTGATGAGACGGGATAGAGGGAAGGATAGAGGGACGGGTGGACTGATGGTAAGTGTTATAGACTGATGGCTCAACTTCAAAGACGCAGGGTGTAAGTGAGGAAAAACAATTGGTCTGGAAATATACTTCTATCCCTATCTCTCTATCTATCTTCATCTCTATATCTGTATCAGTATTGATATATACACAGTACATACTTTATATGCCAAATATGTAAAATCAGACTGCACCTTTTAGAATGGCATTATTTGAAATGACCATCATAGGTGTACTAGCCCTGAGCTTGCCCACAGAAATGTTATTTTCTTTAGTGCATCCAGAGTTGAGGAGACAGCACACTTGTAAAAACTCAAATGTAACTGTCTTTATTTTCAACAAGAAATACAGCTTCCCAGACAGAGGGAGACAGAAAGCTAGTAAAACATACAAGGTAATTCATGGTATTTTCAGAGTTGGTAGTAACTATGGGAAGAAGAAAAGTGGTTTCTTTTAATACTAACTCTCCCTGTAGCTACCATAATACCTCACTGGGAGAATAGATGTATTCATGTGTAACAAAGACCTCCATCTGACAAATAGCCTGAATCATGTGCATGGGTTTATCAAATGCCCTCCTTCCTGGGCTATTGTTAAAGACTTAGATACAAATTTTTACACTACCTCTCTTCCCCCCCCCCCCTTCATCCACTATAATTTGCCCCCGAATTCTAGGCATACCACCTTCTTTTATTGACTCATCCTTCTTTCTAGATAGATTAATGTCATTGATTAAGCTCCAGCAACTTCTTTACCAATTAATCCTAGTCATGAATGACAGATACACTTATGGATACTAGCTAAGTTGTTTCCCACATCTCTTCAACTACATATTGACAACCTATTCTCCTGTTCTGGGGGTATCAAACTATTGCCTTCCAAGTTCTGGCTCTGATATTTTGTTTAATTTAGCTAGAGTAAATTATATGATCCATAGTTGGAGCTGAATTTCTAACAGTGATTTCTTTTAATGTATCTGTAAAATTTCTAGCAGGTATCACTTACTAGGTAGTGCTATTTGGCATCAGGAAGCCCAGCCATCATTTACACTAAAGACACAGGTCCTCAGAGAGGACAGATATCTAAGAACCCTCCTAGCAAAATGGCATCTGAAGGAGGCATTTTCCCAGTTTGGGTCAGGCACATACTATATTTTACCCTATCCTTCTGCATATGCTGAAGTTTTCCTTATGTAGGAAAACAGTATAGTTTAATGGAAAGAGAGAAATTAGATGAAGCTTTAGGTTGATACTCTGAAAATTAGAATTTGCTGACCCATCTCAGAGGGAGCTGTTATTGAAATTAACATGACACAGAGTAAAATATCTAAAGTAGGTAATCAATTACCCATTCTCTTGATGTTCTACCAAATTCTTGTATGGGACATTTAATTAATGGAACAATGAAACAATTGTTTCATTAATTAATGAAATTACTTTCATTAAATAATGAAATAATTCTAGTAAAACACCTTTACAATCTTCAAAAAAAGGAAAATATGTTTTTCTGAGTGATAAGTAAGAAATCCCACACCCATAATAAAAATATAAGAGTGCATAGTTTTTGGTGCCTGGGTGTCTCAGTTGGTTAAGCCTCTGACTCTCGGTTTCAGCTCAGGTCATGATCTTACAGCTCCTGGTTCGAGCCCCAGATCAGGCTCTGCACTGACAGTGCAGAGTCTGCTTGGGATTCTCTCTCTCTCTTTTAAAATAAATAACTCAACTTTTTAAAGAGAGTGCATGATTTGTTTCCTTGAGAAGTAAAATTCTTTTGTGCTATTAATATTAATTGGGAGTCATGAGGCCAATTCCAAGGAAAAACTTATTTCTCCTATTTGTTTTATAGATTTCCTCAATTCAATTAAGCCTTTTGTTTTGGAGAGAGAAAGAAAAATATTTTAAAGGTAAGAAGATCTATAAATGAAAACAAAACAAAATACCTACCTCAGTATTTTATATATTGCTTCAAATGATTTATCCCTCTCTCAAATACTTAGAACTAGTTTATGTAATACCTGTGTCATATCTTGGGAGATCTCTCCATCTCTGTCTCCGTCTCTGTCATTAACCTCACAGCAGAATTGCAGGATTTCAGAACAAGTCATAGGAATGTCAAGTGCCACATACAGATGCAATAGATGAGCACGGGCAAAAGATAAGGAAGGACATTTAATTAATGAAACAATGAAAGTAAAATTTGAGTCCAGCCAGAAATAAGGTAACCTAAGCTTTGATTCTCATTTGCTTTCTCTTTGTTTTCCATTGTAATCCATTTATTGACAAGTTTGCTGACTGACAAAGGCTGGCCAGTACAGAAAGTGTCAGAACAAATGCCTCAGGATTTTGATAACCCATTGAATGGTATTGATCATTCTTTAGCTTTCCATGGATATTTTCACTCCGAATAGATAAGCAGAAATATTTTTAACTATTTATCTTCTAATTTACCCAGTGCAACTCTCCTGAATTAGAATTCTTTTCCACTTTTGGAAGACAATAAGATATTTTATATGCTGAAAAGAATCACTATTCTCACTGTGGTATATTCTCCTATTCTCAGTAAAGAGATTTATCTTATATTGTCATTTTGTTGTGATTATTAAATAGAATCGGCAGTTTCAAAATTCTGTTGAAATTAGTATTTTTGTTTTATATTCTAATTTTTATTAGACATATTTATTAGATATATTAGATGTATTTATATTCTAATTTTATTTAGATATTGTAAGGTTTAATTTTCATACATATGCATTGTTCTTATTTTGTCATTATTTATTTGCTGCATTTACCACATACCGATTTTCTGATGCGAAAAAATTAAAAATAAAAATCTTAGTGTTTTCTTTATTTTCCAATCTGAGAATTAAAAGAATGACTCATTCAGACATATAACAAGGAGCTATGGATCAGGTGGAAGTTATTTATAGTAGTGTAGACCTAGATAATTATAAAAAGAAAATAGAGCAGAAAAAAATATAGTGACTTAATCTTTTCATTAAAATGACCATTAAATCACAATAATCACCAAAAAAACACATGAATAGCATATCAAATATTTCTCTTTTTTAAAAAAAAATGTTTATTTGTTTTTGAGAGAGAGAGAGACAGAGTGCGAGTGGGGTAGGGGCAGAGAGAGAGGGAGACACGGAATCTAAAGCAGGCTCCAGGCTCTGACCTGTCAACAGTCTGACTGATGCAGGGCTCGAACCCATAAACCGTGAGATCATGACCTGAGCTGAAGTCAGCACAGGTTGACTGAGCCACCCAGGCACCCCAAATACTTCTCTCTTTGCTCTCAGTTTAGCCACTGAGGGCAATCACACAGAACATACCTATTTCCCATAAGTGGCTTAGCATATGCTAGTCATGACATTATGTTATGGATTGAAGCAAAAGTAACTCTCCATCTGTAAGTTCCAGAAAAATCCAAATCTGTTGAAAAGGATGTGGCTTCTAACCCAAGTTAAAAGGTGTATACTTCGCAGAAACTGGACTGATACTATTAATAACTAAATATGGAACTAAGCTCCTAATTATTAAGCCAGAAAAATTATAATCAAGCAGGTAGAATAAATAAAAATAGTAACAATGGTCAGCAGATGGAAAGAGGTTGTTGATACCTCCTAAGCCTTTAACACACTTTCTACTGTCACTTCATAGCCTTTCCTGGAGGCAGTAAATCACATTCCTCTTGGTTTGGACATGTTCTAGGAGCCCTGGATGTCCACTGATGGCCATCTATTTCTGTGCATTGTTAGTGATTCCATTTTATTTTTAAAAAATTTTTTTAATGTTTATTTATTTTTGAGAGAGGAGAGAGAGAGAGAGAAGCAGACTCAGACTCCGAAGCAGGCTTCAGGCTCTGAGCTGTCAGCACAGAGCCTGATACGGGGCTTGAACTCAGGAACCGCGAGATCATGACCTGAGCTGAAGTCGGAAGCTTAACTGACTGAGCCACCCAGGGGCCCCTTAGTGATTCCATTTTAAAAGAAGCCATGGACAGCCAAGGAACTGTGTGCCTTACTCCCTAGCTTCCCCTCCAGGAATGTTCACTACCAGTCAAGGGAGAGATAGAGAAAGTCAGAGGCCTGGTTTGAGAATGTAGTTGTAGGGCCCTGAGTTTCTATATATTTGTGCTTTGGACAGATTTCTTCCTGAAATATTGGGCAGCACATAACCTCCTATAGGCAGATTTCCAGGGGAACCATGGATTCCTCTATGGAACTAGCAGTCTGACCTATATTCGATTACATTTGCCTAAGAAGGCCAGAAGGGGAGTAGGACACAGTTACACCTCCTTCCCTAGGATATCCAAGTGATAGGCCTCTGGATCATAAAGCAGTGACAGTGAATGTTCTTGTGATGAAACTAGTTACAGAATTAGAGGAAGCCTAATCGTGGAGGGGGAAGAATTGGGGGAAAGCTGTCAAAAGGCATAAACTTCCAGTTATAAGATAGGTAGGTACTGGTAACGTAATGGTGACTAAAGTTAGCACTGCTGTATGGTGCATTCTGAACTTGTTCAGAGTTCTCATCACAAGAAAAAAGTATTTCTTTTCTCTTATGTCTGTATGAAATGGTGGATTTAACTAAACTTACTGTAGTAACCTTTTCATAATATATGTAAATCTAGTCATTATGCCATACACCTTGAACTTACACTGTATGTCAGTTATATCTCAATAAAACTTAAAGGAAAACAGAAGCTTTTCACTCTGAAATAAATATACAGAATCCCTCAAAAAAAGGGGTGGAGGAGAAAAAAATGAGAGGAATCTTGGAAAACCTCTAGCTTAATTTTCTCATTTTACAGAAAAAAACCCACCTTAGTTCAAATGATAATTCTACATATAGAGCATGTGTACAAGCTACAACTCATGAACTATCTTTACAAGAATATTCATTTGTGTAGTTACTTCCAGAGAAATGATTGAAAACTTTATTGAAATCAGCAACATTTTGCTCCTGGATTTGATGACATCATATGCACATGTTACCCCTGCACTGTTTAAACACCTTCATGGTAATTGCTTATATTAGTGAAGTTAAAGATGTTAATTCATTGTTTACCTAAAGTCCACAGTATGTCTTTGAGAATAAAGATTTATTTCTTGAAGTGATACTGATTTTTCATTAAAAATAGGTGCATTATTAGATGGAGAATTTCTTTCTTGAAGAAAAAATATAATCTCTGAGCTCAATGTAGTTGGAAATTATCCCCTTATGTGGACCCAGGAAGGAGCCTCGTTTCATCAACAATGAAATAAGAATCATAACCTAATCTACCATAAAATGACTATTGAGAAAAATAACATCTCTTTCATCTATGGAAGTAAGCAAGCTGTCTCTAACTGCCCCACTGCTCTGTTGAAAGCCTCTTTAAGAAATTCATTAATAATGAAGTTTACTTGTTTTCCCAAATTAATTAGAGAAACATTTAAATACACATTAACCACTGCTGAATAGTAAGTGTCTTAAAAATGCAAATAACATTTTTAACCATTAGATTTTAGATCTTTGGCTGATAAAACAATGAAGAGGATATGCCCTTTCTAGAAAACTCCCACCTCAGATCTCTTCTAGTCATCAATTCCTCTTAAAAAAAATGTGGAAGCATCCCTCTTCTTTGAGACTATTTTCATGATAGGAAACACAACTTTGTAAATACATGTTAGGGTTATGTATGCAAGTAGACTGATCTCTTTGCATTTTCTTCCATATAAAAAGGATCAGAGACATCCATATTTTTAAAAGAGCACACACTGTAAATTTATTTATGGAATTTATGCTTATTACCAACTGTACGAATAGTATTTGATCTGAAGTATCTCCTTCATATAACTAAGGGTTTTTTGTTGTTGTTTTTTGCTTTTTGGTTTTTTTTGGTTTTATTTTGTTTTTTGTTTTTGTTTTTTGGTCACAGAAGGGTGAAAGAGTATTGGCATTCTGATCAGGATCTTTTATTACCCTTCAAAACATCTACAAAAACACCTAATATACAATATGATGACTATAGTTAATCATACTGTGTAGTACATTTGGAAGTTGCTAAGAGAGAATTAAGTTCTTGTCACAAGGAAAAAATTTTGTAGCTACATGTGATAATGGATGTTAACTGTGGTGATCAATTCACAATATATGCATGTATTGAATCATCCTGTTGCACACCCGAAAATAATATAATGTTATATGTCAGTTATGTCTCAATAAAAAATTTTGAAAAATCTAAAACTAAAGGGGCCGTTGGCCAAGGAGAAATAACATCTCAGTGATGCGGTGAACTTTTGGTCAATGGTAAAGATTATACTGCATGACTTACAGAAAAAAATCCATAGGCACAATTTCAAAAAATAAAAATTAAACCTTACTGTGATCTGTTGAAAACCTGTTTCAGAAAATAAGTTTCCAGATTGTCTAATCTTTGACCTTGAGAATTAGGACCGTGCTGAAATGTCAATATTGCAATACCCAATGCTCCAGTGAAAACTTAGGAAAACGGCCAGGAAAGAAAGTGGGTGGATGCTCTTTGAAATCTTTCTGAAGCTGTACAAATTATTCTGCCATGATAAGTCTGCTAGCTCCATTTTCTACAAACAGCCAGTGTGGCCAAGCATAAAGCTGTCCGTCAGAGAAGGGTTAATTATTTAATTAAAAGGAGAGGCCTTACATGACTGCACCATTAACTTGATGATAGTTGAGTTAAACACAAAACCAGATGCTTTTGTGTTTGTTGGTTGTATTTGATTTTCATGTGTTTGTTCATTGCCATGCTTAGCATTATTGGGCGGCTATAATCTAGAAGATAAAATCCTTTAATACTCTATTTAGAACTACAGGAGATGAAACTTGATCAATACTTTTTATGAATCTGTAAACTGTTACAGCACAGCATGTTCCCACAGCCTCTCCCCTGGTGACATGGCTATATTATTTTGGGGCCAGAGGCCCAGGCAATATTGAAATCCTGCTTGAATTCATCTTCTACAGGCCATAAAAGTGACAAGATCCCCAAAGATTTACATTTTTTTATGCTATAGATTAATCAATCTTGTAGGTGGAAAAGAAGGATTTTGGTGTGCATGCTATAGACTATCTTTTCAGCCTGGGGAGAGTGTAAGAAATTAATTTTCTTTTTCCAACAGAAGTGGACAGTGAGGGTGAGTTGTCTAAATCAAAGAAAATGCAGTTAAAGTATCCTTTTGCCACATGGTTTTTGATAGATTCTGAAGAAGATGTCCGCGGTGTCATAAAGAAAAACTTCTGGAATGCATAAGTGTATGGAAAATAACTCTTTGGCAACAACAGAGTAGCAACTGATTTTGTTGTTGTTAAACTCAAACTCAGATACTGATTAAGAATTCGGTCTGTTCAGAATAGTTACCAACTGAAGTATTTATTATTGATGTTCAAAATGTGAGGATCACACAGATCTCACAAAACTATTACGTTATCTGTCAGAACAGAGATGCTAAAATGGGCTTCCTTTGTTTTTAAGAAAAAGCTGTCAGAGTTTTCCATATTTCATTCTCCAAAGATAGAATTGTTTTTTTCCAAGGCTCTTATCAATTATTTATGCACAGTAGCAGCTAAATTATTTTAATTTTTGCTTTGGACAGTTCTTTAGCATAAAAATGCCACTGACAATTTCAAAATGTCATTGAGTATTTTACAGACTAAGGATATTTTCTAGAAGTGTTAACTCACCTGTCCCACCAATTTAAAGAAGTTAGGATTTCCCCATAGACAGGAGGAATAATAGGAAATTCATCCAAATTTTTAGAGAGCTCTAGTTCATTAAAACTCTTGGAAGGACAATTCAGCAACAGCTATCAAAATTAAAAATGTATCTGACCTTTGACATACCAATTCTATTTCTAAAAATTTATTTTATAGGATAGGCACACATGTAGATACACTTTAATGTGCGTGAAAATACTTGTCTTTAAAGTTATTCACAGAAGAATCTTGGTAAAAACAAATAATGGAAAACTAAATGCTCATTTTTAATAAATTCCTTAAGTGCATTATATCCAACTATATGTTGGATCACTATGCAGCAGATATACTGATGTACTGATATGGAAAAATTACCTCCATACTGTTGGATAGGAAAATAAATGATAGAGGATTATATATATATACATATATATATATATATACATATATATATGTATATATACACATATATGTGTATATGTATATATATATATTTACCATTAATGTACAAAAAATATATAAATATATATATTATATATTTACCATTTATGTACAAAGAGGGGAGGGTGGTAGAATACATTTTTATATTTAATGTAATCTCTTGAAGAGTATATTTGAAACTATTAAACCATCAACAGTGGTTCCCTGTGAGGGATTAGGTAGAAAATATGTATCTGAAGAGAGAAATGGAAAGAGACATTTCTCTATGTCCCCATTTAAATTTTGTTATGTTTACATGTGAACCGTATGAATAGATTTAGTCTAAAAAGGTAAAGAAATAATTTTTAAAGTAAAAAAAAATATACATATACACATCAGTCTCCAAAGAGAACGGGATCTATTGGATAAGTCAGGTCTTTGAAAATTCTAGTACCTTGTATGGAAGACGCACTTACTGTCCATACCATTTGTCAGGTGTCATTGCTTCAGTGTGAGCCACCAACTTACAACTGCCAGCATCACTGCTGTGCTTCATGGTGGGGCAGATCATAAGTGCTGGAGAATTAATGCTTCCTCTGTGTCTAGACCAGCCCTCAATCAGCCACCAAAGGTGGTTGCTCAATCAGTATTCCAGCTCCCTAGCCCCTCAGTAGGTAACCTGGAGGTCTGAATTATAGAATTAAGCTATATCGCTCAAGGGGGTAACTTGTCTGCTAATGTGTCCTTTGTTGGCTACCTTTATTTTCTTCTCTTCTTCACTTTTTTTCCAAATTCCTGAGATTACTTCCTAAATAAACTACCTGCACCCTAATGCTCTTGCAGGGTTTGCTTCTTGAGGAATCCAAATTAAGACAGTTAGTACTAGAAGTTGGGTTGTGAAGTGATAACTTCTGGTGTGCCACACCACCCCCATTACTAAGACTCCAGTTGTGGAATGAGATAGAAGTTCAGGGGGATGAACTGGCTTATAAAATATCTCTAACATTCTAAGAGAAAAAGGGACAGTGATAATTATAGATTATGACATTGGTTGATTACTGTTGAGTGAAGTAATGAAGTGAGCTTCAGGTAACCCACCTATCATCCCAAGGTCTTGTGAAACCTAAGAAGTCTTTATGGCAGTGTTTAGAGGGATCTTTTATCTCCTACAATTGGAGGGCAGCTTGTGTTGAAAAATCAAGCCAGGATCTGATAGAGACAGTAGTTGTATCACCCAGAAACTCAATTCATGGCCTTCTACAGTAAAATCAGAACTCTGGTAAAAGATAATTGGGATCTTGAGACCTGGGATGGGGTCATATAGAAGATACACTTGAGGACCTTGAGCCCCAGAGTCCCCTGAACCCTCTAGGCTGGAAGAAGTAGCATATTCCCTCTTGCTATAAATTTGAAGCCTCCCCCACCCCCGCCTTGTGTGAAGACCATGCAGAGGCAAATGACTCCCAATATGATACTAATCATCCTCCAGATATGCCCCCACCTCCCTTTTCTGTCTCTGTACTATTTACTAGGACCATATCACAACATGACTTACTGTGGGAGAAAAACCCACATGATCTAACTAAAATGCCCAGGATGAACCAGAAAAACATGTTTCAGAAGGGATCTTGAGGATGCTGGACTGTGGTGAGGTATGAAATGTAAGACTGTATAAGAGAGTTTATTGCCACAAAGTGTTCACCCACAAATGAGGATTTAGTGTCCTGGCAAGGATACCTATACTGTGGAGATGCTTCCTTCCAGTTTGGAGAAAAGAGTGGAAAATAAGGTGAAGGTGGCAAAACTTTCTTGACAAAATATTGTAGGAGGGTTCAAAAAGCTCAGAGAGCTGGTCATGCTGGAACAAATGTTATGTAAGACCAGAAACACCACCAACTGCTTCTATATATTGGGAAGGCCCAGAGAACACTCCCTTCTCTAGCAGTAAAGATTTCACTAGTCCTCTGTAGGTTGGGCTGCCAGATAAAACACAGCATGCAATATTTGGGCATACTTTTGCTGAGAAGTTATTCACTATTTTTCTGAAATTCAAATTTAACTGGGCATCTGTTGCATGTTGTTTTGTTTTGTTTTGTTTTGTTTTGTGTTTTGCTAAATCTGGCAACTCATCCCATTGGCCAATGTTGATAATAGGGAATACCACTATGGAAATGGTTTCCCTAGAGTCACAGGGGATGGAAGGATTTCAGAATAATAGAAGCCATGTAATTGTACTTCACCATCACAGGCAAGGGGAAGGGAATTTTGAAAAGGGTAACAGAGCTGGAATAGCAGCTGGAATTCTTAACAACAGGGATCTGTAGTAATGGCTCACAGAACAAGGTATTCCAAGAAGAAGGTGAATGAGCAGCCACTGACAGTGCTATTTAACCAGTGTAACCAAAAATGATCCAGAATGGGTGATTTTAGCTACTGCAATTGAAAATTTTGACTCTTTGCCCAGTTTCCAGATCTAGCCAACTCTTAGACCAACATTCCTTTAGGAAAAACTCTGAGACACTCAGGAGGCATCAGGAACAATTTCCCCAAGTCTGTCTCAAAGGGACTTGCTACTATTTCCAGAGTACTTGAACACTGGGGTAGAAGGAAGTACTCAAATCCTTTTAGGACTCCTGGTTAAACATTTGAATGAAACTTATATCAGGGGACCAAAAACACCATCATGGCCTCCGTTTGGTAAGACAGGGCAGGAGAGAGGATGGAGGAGTCATACAGAAGTCAGATGATAAATGGATTGCTGGTCCAAGTCTATCTCACAGTGGGTCTAATGTGTCTATACACCCACCTGGGTCATTTACCTCACTGTATAACTCAACATATAACTGAATTTGATATACTTAGCAGCCAGAAGGAACCTCACATTAATTCTCTGATCTGTGAGCTAAGAGCTATAATGAAAGGAAAGACCAAGCAGAAGCCTTGAAACTTCCAGCTCCCTCCATGCCAAAAGAGGACACTGGAAGCAAAGCTGTGCCCGAAAGAGAAATGGCAGGGAATAGAGCCGCCCTTAAAGACTTAAAGGATCCTTATTACATCCGTATTTAATTCATTAGTCACACTCTTGATAAAAACAGGTGCATCATGGTAGGTAACAAAAGACTTGTAAACTTAACCAGTTATTAACCCCAATCTCAGTTCTAATGCAAGTGTCCTATCTTATAGAACAAGTGATGCTACTACTGATCTGGTAATTGAGTTCTTTTGATCCCCAGTGGCAAGGAGAACCAGAAGTTTGCATTCACTTAGAATTGACACGAGTACCCACTAAATGTCTTGTCCTGGAGTTTCCTGGACTCTTCTGCTCACTTTCACAGTGAAATCCAAAGGGAGTTTCATCATCTGGACATTCCCCCAAATATCATGCCTGCTCCACCATACTGATGACATTATTAATTCAACCCGAGGAGCAGGAAGGGACAAATATGACAGACGCCTTGGTAAGAAACACTCATGCCTGTGGTTAGAAGATAAACCCTTCAGAAATAAGAGGTAGGCTATATAGTGAAATTTTTGGAGGTCCAGTGGTCTGGGGTCCAAAGACAGATGTTACACCTTGCCCCTGCTACTATTCAGAAAGAAGCACAATATTTGATAAACCCTTTCAGATTCTGAAGATAGGGCACACTGCACTTGGTGGCAAGTTGATTACATTGAGCCCTGGCTCACCCTGGAGAGCAGCAATTCATAGGTGTTTGGATGGATATATATTCTGGGTCTAGGTTTTTCTTTCCTCTCTACAATGCCTCATCCAGCACCGCTTTCTGAGAGCAGTGGAATTGCCTGTAATATTGCCTTGGATGAATGGACCCACTTTATGAGGAAGGGAATGCAACAAGGAGCACACAACCCTGGGATTCAACACACCATGTCTTTTCTGTCACACCAGCCATGTCAACCGCAGTCAGCCAGAGAAATACTGAATGGACTCTTCTAATGCTACCTCTCCTTTGTGATCCCACTTGCCCACTTTCCAGCCAGTGTTTCCTGGATCACCTCCAAAATAAACTATTTGCCCTGGAATCCTCCAGTCTATACTTGCTTCTCCTAGGTGTGTGAGGGAGTGCAAACTAAAGCTTGAAAGAACTACACACCTTCTCGTCCGTTTGTCAATATCATTCTCTCTTCTAAACACGCCTGCCTTGTTCCACTCCAGTGACAGGGCTAGGATAGTGAAAGCATTTGTCCACAGCCTGCAGACATTGCATTTTTCCACAGACACCAATTCTTATAATCAGGACACAGGATTTATTAAATTTATTTCAGACCCTGAACTTGACTTTCATTAGGTCCGGCCTGATTTATTTTTAGTGCCTTGAGTCAGTGCTTACTTCCACAGGAAAAGTCTTATGGTAGTAAATTAGGCCAGTTTTATGGGGGGATACAGATAGGCTTGGGTTTGAATCTTACGACTTCACTTTATGTGTACTTGGAGGCCAGTGAGCTTGAGTATCAGGAACTCGGACCTAAGTTTCCTCTTCTGTTCCCCTGACAATAATAATATGTATTTCGCAAGGCTCTTTGCAAATGTGCTTAAAGCAAGTTGTTCAGTGCCTAGCACAGTATGAATCCTTAACAAAAGCTCATTTCTCCACACTGTTCTTTGTGTGTTCTCTCCCTCTTCTAACCTTGATAACATTTATAGGAGCACCTGGTTGGCTCAGTAGGTTGAGTGTCCCACTCTTGATTTCAGCTCAGGTCATGATCTCATGATTTGTGGGTTCGAGCCCTGTGTCGGGCTCCACACTGTCAGTGCAGAGTCTGCTTGGGATTCTCTCTCCCTCCCTCTCTCTCTGCCCCTCCCATGTACTCCCTCTTTCAAAGTAAATAAAATAGTCTTTAAAAAATTGTTTTAAAAAAAAGGAAATATTTGGGGTACCTGGGTGGCTCAGTCAGTTAAGCATCCAACTTCAGCTTAGATCATGAGCCACAGTGGGTTGAGGCCCTGTGTCGGGCTCTGTGCTGACAGCTCAGAGCCTGGAGCCTGCTTTGGATTCTGTGTGTGTCCCTCTCTCTCTGCCCCTCCCCCGCTAATGCTCTGTCTCTGTCTCTCAATAATGAATAAAAACGTTAAAAAAAATTTTTTTTAAAGTCAATATTTATAATATAGAAGTGACGCCTTTGAGGGTTAAGGGACATAAAGTAAGTAGAGTGCTTATAACACAGTAAGTGTTCGATAAATGTCAGCCTCTCCCCACATAGCACTATTCTTACCTACTTTAAATTGTCAAACTTTCAAACTTCTTTACCCAGTTATTACTGGGGAGAAGAAGAGGATATTCTTTAATCAGACCTCAGTTCTAGCCATTTATTTTCTAGAGCAGTGATTCTCCCACATAATCCTTTGACCCTCATTATAGATTGGTCTCTGCACCTGGCTTGCTGTGATGAATGCAGTTTCTATCCCATCACCCAAAAACCAATCCGTTCGGGAGGTTACTTCCCCACAAGGCAGGCAATTCCATTTTCATGCATTTCTCTTAGAAAGATGGGAGCGAAAAAAGAGAGGAGGTGTGGAAGCCAGAGTGAAGACACAGCCAGTCATAACAAGTCTCTGTGGACAGCAATTGCTGTCCAGCGCTCTGGCTTTGAGGGGAGTGGCCCAGGCTCCAGAATGTATTTATTTATTTTTTTAATGTGTATTTAGTGTTGAGAAAGAGAGAGAGAGAACGTGAGCCAGGGAGATGCAGGGTTGGGGAGGGACAGGATCTGAATCGGCTCAGCGCCGACAGCAGAGAGACCTATGCGGAGCTCAAACTCATAAAATGAACCGTGAGATGATAACCTGAGCCAAAGTTGGATGCTCAACTGACTGAGCCACCCAGGCGCCCCTGGGCCCCAGAATTTCTAAACAGGATGGGCTAGTGGCTCAGCTCATCCACCTGCTGGCAGTAATGAGGTGAATTGACTGTAGAGAATTTAAAAACAATAATAAAACTGGCCAAAACTTGGCCTGCTTTTTTGTTGAAATCACCACACACCAGTAATTCTAAACAATGTCAGCACTGAAAACTCCTCTCTGAAAAAATCTTTTATTGGTGTACTAAATAATTACTGTGGGTACCCTTGATATTTTTATTACTTACCCTTTAATGAACATTGCATTCTGCATGGAAGTGAATTTGTTCAATGGTTGCTCTCATCCCCCATACATGCTCAGCTACATGCATTCAATTCAGCATCCGGTCTCCAACCTGGTGCTACCTTATATATTCCTGTATATATTCCTGTGTTTAAACAGTTGATTTTAAATAAATATATAGCGTAGGGAGATTATAAAGAAGAAACAGAACTAGTTATTTCAATTCTGTCATTCTATGTGACCATTCATGGTTAAAGTTTAAAACAGTGAACGATGGGGCGCCTGGGTGGCTCAGCTGGTTAAGCACCAACTCTTGATCTTGGCTCAGGTCATGATCTCACAGTTCATGGGATCGAACCTTTCGTTGGGCTCTGCACTGACAGTGTGGAACCTGCTTGGGATTCTCTCTCTCCCTCTTTCTCTGCCCCTCCCCTACTCATTCTTTCTCAAAATGAATAAATAAACTTTAAAAAAAACAGCGAAAGAATAAATGAAAACTGTATTATTTATGCCAATAAGTACAAATCTTGTTTCATATGAGAAATGTATTTGTGCTATTTCATGATTATTATTGAAAATAACTTTGTCGCATACAGAAAAGTGACAGGTTTTGGGGTGTTGGGGGGGGTTGAGGGGTCCAGAGCTGAAGGCCAAGAAAGAATTCTTGAAGATGTCTTTGGTGCAAAAAGGTGATTTTATTAAGGCACAGGGCCAGGGCCAGTGGGCAGAAAGAGCTGCACTGGGGTTGTTAAGAGTGGTTCCTTAAATACCCTGAAGCTGGAGAGGTAAAGTCAAATGGGAGGTCTCCAGAGGAACTTTGATATGCTAAAGAGGACACCTAATATATTTGAAGCCTTGCTGTTGTCAAACTAAGGTTCTTTTCCCTCTAGTAAGGCATTAACATTATGATGGCAGGGTGTTCCTGGAGAAATGTTATACTCTGTATTTGCCCCAAGTATTTGTCAATAGGCTGCAGGTTATAAGGAAATTTAATTTTACCTGTCATTTCCTTCTTGCCTTTGTTTCCTGTATCACTAAGGAGGGGTGATGTCGGGGCTCCAGGAAACTGAGTCTACAGGTTTCTGGAGATTATGCTGTTGATAAGATTGCTTTTTTCTTGTAATTTACTAAGATCTTTGTAAGCTCAAGGAGACCCTGTCCTTCATGACTGTGATCTCTATCAGTTAGCCATTTGTTTTCTTTCCTTTCCTTTGTTCTTGGGCAGCCAGGAGTGCCTGAGGGATATCACACATATCCCACCTGGGGGGCAGGGCATGTGGGCGAGCTTGTAGTTTGTCCTCAGCTTGCCCCATGCTCCCTCATCAAAAGGGTATTGAAATATGACCTGTTTTGGGTGTCAAATATATTATCTAGGCCACTGGGATGGATTTAGAGAGGCAACCTGGGAAGAAGAGGAGGCTAACAGTTTTATTTATTTTTTAATCTTTCTTTTAATGTTTATTTATTGAGAGAGAGACAGAGAGACAGAGAGACAGAAAGAGAACAGAGGAGGGGCAGAGAGAGGGAAAGAAAATCCCAAGCTGGCTCCACAATGTCAGTGCAGAGCCTGATGTGGGGCTTGAACTTAGGACCATAAGATCATGACCTGAGCCGAAATCAAGAGTGATGCTTAACTGACTGAGCCACCCAGGCCCCTATTTTTAGCCAGCATTTGCATAGCAGTTTCCATATTTTTGTATGGATCATATTCAGCATATCAACAAAAATAATGTTTCCTAAAGTTGCTTCTCGTACTTTACATAGGAATGAGAAGCAACTATTTTGTAGTATGAAAAAATAATAATGACAACATGAAATAGCATCTACATGAAAGAGGTCACAATAATGAGGCTCAAGTTGGCCTTAGTGCCATGGCATATGGCAAAAGCATATTGAAAGGGCGGGCCTACGCTGGCTGACTCCATCTTGTTCTGTGTCCTTCACCTTGACCACACCTCCTCCCCTTGAGGAACCCCCCCGCCCCACCTGCCTAACAGGACTCGGACCCTTCTCCAGCCAATCGGCTGAGGCCAAAGCCATTACCTCACCAACTGCCCCTAGGCCCCAATAAAACCTTTGTCCTTTTGAAACTCGTTCCCCCCCCCCCCCCCCCCCCCCAGGTATCTCACGGCTGTGTCAGTGCAGGTAGGGGATTGAGCTCGAGCTAGCTCGAATAAAGGCTCTTTTGCTTTTGCATCGGACTCGGCTCCCTAGTGGTCTTTGGGGATCACGAATTCTGGGCATAACACATATCAGATTTATTCTATTCTCAAAACAAATGAACAAATAAGGCTTGGGTAACTGAAAAGTTAGGGAAGTGCTTTTCCTCTGCTGTATAGGAAGCAAAAGCATCAACAATACATTTAACCTTCAGATCTTTGCCTCCTTTGGATTTATATACCCAGCTAGGGCATCATTTGGTTTTCTGTCATTACTGCATTCCCCCATCAAGTCTTTATTCAATCCTATATGACAGGATTAATGGTCAAAATCACCCTGGTGCAGACCATTGTGTGGGACAGGGCACAACAGAGCCCGAAGGATTGGGGCTTAGTGAGCCCCTCCCCCGCCTTAGCACTATTTCTTCTCTTATTTCTTCTGGTGCTTTATTGCTTAGATTGTGAGGCTAGAATTTAGGACTATGGAATTCTTTTTTTTTTTTTTTTTTAGATCAAGAATAACAGCATGTTCCTTAGATGTGGATCTGCTGATGGCTAACCTAGAAAAAAGTTCTTTAAGAATAGAAGGTACACATGGCTTCTGAGAGAAGACCAAAGGCAGACGTGGAAGCAAACTTGATTTATTCACTTTTTTTTTTTTTTTTTTTTTGGTCAGCTCCAGCAGTTGTTGGATTTTTCACTCTGAGTTCTTTCTCTTTGCCTTTAGGGATCTGCTGGTCATCTAAAACGTCTTCCTTTGGGCCGCTCATTGTCACCCTTAAGGACTCAGACTCTCATGAACAAAGTCAGGATTGTCTGTTTATCTCCACAAACATCTCATGCAAATAGGATAGCATTTACATCTTAGTTGTTTGTAAAAGAGCCCAAGAATATGGTGAAATAGCTTTGTGTACAGGAAAAGCAAATGTTATTACAAACTAAAAGTTATCTGGGCAATTTCTTTTTTGTCTTCTCTAATATTAAGTATATTTATAAGTCCCTAAACACAAAAGTCCCCTCTCAGCAGCTCTTGAACATTCCTGCAGAACATTCCGAATGCCATGGTAGTGATTCAGATAATATAAATACATAAATAGGATAATGGCTTCCCTTCATAAAGAAATAATAGCTTTGGTTTCCACATTATGGTGCTATTGAGTCCTATTTTTAAGGAATTCTGCTTAGGAATATTTCGAAGAAAAAAAAATAATGGTTATGGAGGAAAAGAAGGTTGAAAAATTATGGCATTCGTGTATTATTATTAGATAAAAATGATTGGAATTAGATTGAATTATTGGGAAGGCTTATTCTTATAAATATGAATCTTTAAAATATTTATATACTTTTTTTCAAATAAAAATGTTTACTGTGCAATAAAATTATTACAGTGTAATATAATTTTAAAAAACATCATGTACTTGAGCGCTAGCAATTGTCCGAACTTTCTCATGATCACAGGCCAGCAAGGCTGTAGGTATGGTGGTTAAGGGTCCAGACTTCATAATGATACTCCCAGGATGCAATCCCTGTTCCATTACCTAGATACGTTCCTTGTTGTATGGCTTTGGGTAAGTTACTGAACCTCTCTGTGCTTCAGTTTCTCAAATGTAAAATTAGCATAATAATATCTCATAGAGTTTTTATGAGTTTTAAATATATTAATACATGCAAAGAGCTTAGGGAAATGCCTAGCATACAATAAATGTTCAACACATATAAGATTGAAAATGACAAAACTTTGAGATACAGTTGAAGCTACCTGAGTACCCTATTGGACTCTACCTCTCCAGAGTAACTGCTATTCTAAATTTATGTTTTTCATTTCCAAGCATGCTTTTATGTCCTTATTTATAAAAAAAAAAAAATGTGTCAATAAGTGATATTTATGATTTTTTATACTTTTCTAAGTTTATATTAATGGTATTATACTATAGATATTATGAAACTCTTCCCCTCATTAGCTTTAGACATGTTTTTATTAATTTATTTAATAACTACTTCAATTGTGACCACTATTCTCTAGTTGATGAAGTATTTGGAATTTTTCTAATTCTTTTGCTCTCACAATGATTCAGCAAACATTATTGTGCAAATCTCCTTATATACTTACACCTGAGTTTCTCTGGAGTATATATCTAGAAGTTGAATGGCTGAATCAAGGGAAATGAATCTTTTCTCTTTTATTGGCTATTGCCAAATTGCTTTCCAAAGCAGTTCCAACTTACATGCCTACCAGCAGTGTGTAAGAACTTCCACTGTGGTAAGCCTCACTAACACTTGGTATTAGAACATTTTAAGGGGTGCCTGGGTGGTTCAGTCAGTTAAGCATCTGACTTTGGCTCAGGTCATGATCTCGCAGTTGGTGAGTTCAAGCCCAGACTTAGGCTCTGTGCTGATAGCTCAGAGCCTGAAGCCTGCTTCAGACTCTGTCTCCATCTCTCTCTGCCCTCCCTTCTCTCTGTCTCTCTCTCTGTCTCTGTCTCTGTCTCTCTCTCTCTCTCTCTCTCTCTCTCTGTCTCTCGCTAACACACACACAGTCTCTCTCTCTCATATAAACATTAAAAAAATTTAAAAAAACAATTTAAGATTTTTCCTAATCTGACTGTTATGACATAATCTCTTATTTTACTTTGGTTATTTCTCATTTCTAATTAAGCCCCTTTTCATAAGTTTCTTGGGCACTTACATTTCTGTTTCTGTGAATTTTCTGTTTATATATCTATGTTCCTTTATTAAACTGTCCTTTTTTGATCGGTGTGTAGGAATTGTTTTGTTTGGTTAATACATCTTGGGTACAAATCCTTTGTTGGTTATGTGTCTTGGAAATACTTTCTTCAGGTCTGTGACTTGTTTGTTTCATTTTGTTTTGTTTTTGCTTCATTTATGGTACTTTTCCGAATAGTCTTACTTTCTTCTAACTTGTTAAATTAACTGATCTTTTCCTTTATGGTTGTGATGTTTTTGTATAATTATTTAAGAAAATTGTTCTTATCCCAACGTCCTAAAGTATTCTCTCTCTCTTTTTTTAATTTTTAAAATTTAAAGTTTTTTTTTCATATTTAGGGCTTTAATAAACTTGAAAAAAATATTTTTTTCCATTAGCTGTGAGATAGGAAGCTAATTTTATTTTCCATATGGATAAACAATCATGCAATCATGCCAATGATGTTTATTGAATAGTTCATCCTGTCTCTCTCTCATTTATAATGCCATTTATGTCAGATTTCAAGTTTCCTTACATTCCTGGGTCTGTTCCTGTGCTCTCTATGCTGTTCCATTGGTTTACTTGCTTGTTCCTCTGCCAATACTCACAGTCTAGCTTTATAATATTCGTTGCCCATCTTCAAAGGCAAACCCTCCTCACTTCCCACACTGCACAAATTTTGCTCCCTTCCATCTCTTTAGATGTTTACAATTTTTAAATGTATAGTTTTGGTCCTAAACTTTTCCCTGTTAATTTTATGATAGCCTGTCCAGCTTGCAAAAAACCTTGGGAAATTTTGGTTGAAATTGCTTTAAAATCAGAGATTAATTTTGGTGAAATCCCATATTTAAAATTCAAATCTCCCAGACACCAGTGAAGCCTTTTGGGTGGGGCCTGGGTGAAGCAGCTCCAGAGGCAGGGATTTCACACTGGAAACAAAACAGTGGCTGCTAGGGAAGGAGTCTCCCCTGCAAGCAGCTGGTGGCAGCAGCAAAGGAAGAGTAGACCTAATCTGGGAGCCTGCAAGTGACAGCAGCCTGTGAGGTCCTTAGAAAGCTTGGCCTGGAGGAGAACCCCAAGAGGTTTTGTTTTCTGTGAAAAAGTATGTCTCTATATGCTTGCTCCAGTGACAGAGTTACCTGCACCATTGTCCTACTTCCAGAATGCACAGATGTCTGCAGACAACCACCTGAGCAATACTAATGACAGCAGAGAATGGCTTGAGCACAGCAGCGAAAGGTGGAGGCGTGGCAACCCTGAGCCATTATCTAATGGACGACCCCAGGGTAACTCAGGGCAGGTGGTGGAACAAGATGAAGAAGAAGATGAAGAACAGACTTTGAAATATGGCGGCAAACATGTGATCATGCTCTTTGTCCCCGTGACTCTCTGTATGGAGGTGGTCATGGCTACCATCAAATCAGTCAGCTTCTATACCCAGAAAGGCTGCAAAAGACCAGAGACATCAACAAAAGCATGAAACCCACAGATAACATAATGACACTAAATCCGTATCTTTCAATAATAACGCTGAATGTAAATGGACTAAATTCTCTAATAAAAAGACATAAGGTATCAGAATGGCTAAAAAGACAAGATCCATCTATGTGCTGTCTACAAGAGACCTGTTTTAGACCTGAGGACACCTTCAGATTGAAAGTGAGGGGATGGAGACCCATCTATTGTGCTACTGGAAGTCAAAAGAAAGCTGGAGTAGCCATACTTATATCAGACAAACTAGATTTTAAACTAAAGACTGTAACAAGAGACAAAGAAGGGCATTATATCATAATTATGGGGTCTATCCATCAAGAAGAGCAATAATTATAAATGCTTATGCACCCAATTTGAAAGCACCCAAATATATACATCAATTAATCACAAACATAAGCAATCTTATTGATAAGGATGTAGTAATTGCAGGTGAATTTAATACTCCACTTACAACAATGGGCAGATCATCTAGGCAGAAAATCAATAAAGAAACAATGGCCCTGAATGATACACTGGACCCGATGGACTTGACAGATATATTCAGAACTTTTCATCCCAAAGCAGCAGAATACACATTCTTCTTGATTGCACATGGAACATTCTCCAAGATAGATCACATACTGGGTTACAAAACAGCCCTCAATAAATATAAAAGCATTGAGATCATACCATGCACATTTTCAGATCACAATGCTATGAACCTTGAAATCACAGGAAAAAGTTTGGAAAACCTCCAAATGCATGGAGGTTAAAGAGCATCCTACTAAAGAATAAATGGGTTAACCAGGCAATTAAAAAAGAAATGAAAAAAAATATATGGAAGCAAATGAAAATGAAAATATGACAGTCCAAACTTTCTGGGATGCAGCAAAGGGAGTCCTAAGAGGAAAATACATTGCAATCCAGGTCTATCTCAAGAAATAAGAAAAATCCCAAATACAAAATCTAACAGCACACTAAAGAAACTAGAAGCAGAACAGCAAAGCAACCCCAAGGCCAGGCAGAAGAAACATAATAAAGATTGGAGCAGAAATAGATAGTATAGAATCCAAAAAAAAAAAAAAGTAGAACAGATCAATGAAACTAAGAGCCGTTTTTCTGAAATAATAAAGAAAATTGATACCCCCCTAGCCAGACTTCTCAAAAAGAAAGAGAGAGGAACCAAATAGATAAAATCACAAGTGAAATTGGACTTATTACAACCAACCCCTCAGAAATACAAACAGTTACCAGAGAATACTATGAGAAATTATATGCCAACAACCTGGGCAACCTGGAAGAAATGGACAAATTCCTAGACACCCACACACTACCAAAACTCAAATAGGAAAAAATAGAAAATTTGAACAGACCCATAACTAGTGAAGAAATTGAATCAGTTATCAAAAATCTTCCAAAAAGGAAGAGTCCTGGGCCAGATGGCTTCCCAGAGGAATTCTACCAGACATATAAAGTGTCATAGACTCTAAGTCTAACGTTCTCTTTTGGCCAGCAAAAGAGCAGATGCAGGATTAAAGCAAGAGATGGCTAATGTCCGGGAAAAGATAAGAGCCTCAAGTAAGGGTCCTTGCCCCATTTTATTAGGATCAGAAGGCTTACAAACATGGCGATGGATGTGCACAAAGAGACAATGAATCTGTGAACATTAACTTGTGGATGTGAGGGAAAGGGGCTCTTGAGGATATTTGTGGTTAGGGGGTTTGTGTTAATACAAAACAAAATCTGGGCACCGGGCAGTGGGGAGGAGGGTTGTTTACAGTGGACATGAGTCAGCATCTCTGTTTATCTTAGCTAACCTAGGGGATGAGACAGATAGGGGAAATAACCTCAGGGTTGACAAGGCACCTTTTATTTTGTTAATCATCTCCGCTCAGGCTGCTTTGTATTGGTCAGGCTGGTGCCACCACTTTAGATGGTTTCTGTACATTGCAGCAGTCCATAGTCCAGTTCACCAATTTACCTAACCTGGCCCTATTCTATGAAAACAGCTTTCTGCTATAGTACTAAATTTGGGGTGCTTTCACCCTGAATATCTAATCTTGTTCTTTTCATATACCTATGCATTGGGCACCTCTGTACCATTTGTATCTCAGGCCTTTGCCTCTCTCTCTCTTTTTGGGGGGGCTTTGCACCCCCTCTCTATTTTAGGGTGCCTTTGCACCTTCCTATTTCTGGCACATTTGTGCCTCCCTATTCTCGAGGTGTCTTTGCACCCCCCTATTATTGGGGTGCCAATGTGATTTACCCAAACTTGGGTGTGAGCATTTCATGACTTTGAGTTTCTTTATGCCTTGTCAACCCATTGGTGTAAGGCTGGGGGATTCCTAAGCTTATCCCCCACAATAAAGCAGAGTTAATGCCTATCCTTCTCAAGCTGTTCCAAAAAACAGAAACAGAAGGAAAGCTTCCAGACTCAATTCTATGAAGCCAGCATTACCTGGATTCCCAAAACATACAGAGAACCCACAAAAAAAAGAGAAGTACAGGCCAATATCCCTGATGAGCATGAATCCAAAAATTCTCAACAAGATTCTAGCAAATCAAATTCAACAGCATATGAAAAGAATTATTCACCATGATCAAGTGGGTTTCATTCATGGGCTGCAGGGCTAGTTCAATATTCACAAATCAATCAATGTGTTACATCACACTAATAAAAGAAAAGAACCATATGATCCTGTCAATAGATGCAGAAAAATCATTTGACAAAATACAGCATGATTTCTTAGTAAAAACCCTCAAGAAAGTGGGGGTAGAAGGGACATACCTAAACATTATAAAAGCCATATATGTAAAGCCCACAGCTAATAGCATCCTCAATGGGGAAAAACTGAGACTTTTCTCCCGAGATCAGGAACATGAGAGGAATGTCTACTCTCACCACTGTTGTTTAACATAATGTTGGAAGTCCTAGCATCAGCAATCAGACAACAAAATGAAATAAAAGGCATCCAAATAGAAGTCAAATTTTACTTTTCACAGATGACATGATACTCTACATGGAAAACATGAAAGACTTCACCAAAAGGCTGTCAAAACTGATACATGAATTCAACAAAGTCAGAGGATACAAAATCAATGTGCAGAAATTTGTTGCATTTCTATATACCAATAATGAAGCAAAAGAAAGAGAAATCAAGAAACTGATTCCATTTGCAATTGTACCAAGAACCATAAAATACCTGGGAATAAACCTAACCAAAGATGTAAAAGATCTTTATGCTGAAAACTATAGAAAACCTCTGAAAGAAATTGAATAAGACACAAAGAAATGGAAAAACATTCCATGCTCATGGATGGGAAGATTAAATATTGTTAAAATGTCAATACTACCCAAAGCAATCTACACATTCAATGCAATCCCAATCAAAATTGCACCAGCATTCTTTTCAAAGCTAGAACAAACAATCCTAAAATTTGTAAGGCACCACAAAAGACCCTGAATAGCCAAAGTAATGTTGAAAAAGAAAACCAAAGCAGGAAGCATCACAATCCTAGACTTTAGCCTCTACTACAAAGCTGTAATCAACAAGACAGTATGGTATTGGCACAAAAACAGATACATAGATCAATGGAACAGAATAGAGAACCCAGAAATGGACCCACAAATGTATGGCCAACTAATCTTTAACAAAGCAGGAAAGAATGTCCAATGGAAAAAAGACACTCTTTTCAGCAAATGGTGTTGGGAAAACTGAACAACTAAATGCAGAAGAATGAACCTGGACCACTTTCTTACACCACACACAAAAATAAACTCAAAATGGATGAAAGACCTAAATGTGAGACAAAAAACCGTCAAAACCCTAGAGGAGAAAGCAGACAACAACCTCTTTGACCTCAGCCACAGCAATTTCTTGTTCAACATGTCTCCAAAGTCAAGGGAATTTAAAAAAAAAATGAACTATTGGGACCTCATCAAGATAAAAAGCTTCTGCACTGCAAAGGTAACAATCAACAAAACTAAAAGGCAATGAGCAGAATGGGAAAAGATATTTGGAAATGACATATTGGATAAAGGGTTAGTATCCAAAATCTATAAAGAGCTTACCAAACTCAACACCCAAAAAACAAATAATCCAGTGAACAAATGGGCAGAAGACATGAATAGACACTTTTCCAAAGAAGACATTCAGATGGCCCACAGACACATGAAAAGATGTTCAACATCACTCATCATCAGGGAAATACAAATCAAAACCACCCTGAGATACCACCTCACACTGGTCAGAGTGGCTGAAGTTAACAACTCAGGAAATAACATACATTGGTGAGGATGTGGAGAAATGGGAACTCTCTTGCATTGTTGGTGGGAATGCAAACTGGTGCAAACTGCTCTGGAAAACAGTGTGTTCCTCAAGCAATTAAAAATAGAACTACTCTATGACCCAGAAATAGCACTACTAGGAATTTATCCAAAGGATATAGGAGTGCTGATTCATAGGGGCACATGTGCCCCAATGTTTATAGCACTGCTTTCAACAATAGCCAAATTATGGAAAGATCCTAAATGTCCATCAACTGATGAATGGATACAGAAGATATGGTTTATACATACAGTGGAATACTACTTGGCAATGAGAAAGAATGAAATCCTGCCATTTGCAGCAACATGAATGGAACTGGAGGGTATTATGCTAAGTGAATTAAGTCAGAGAAAGACAGATAATCACATGTTGTCACTCATATGTGGAACCTGAGAAACTTAACTGAAGACCATGGGGGAAGGGAAGGGGAAAAATAGTTATAAGCAGAGAGGGAAGGAGGCAAACCATAAGAGACTCAAACTGAGGGTTGATGGGGGGCTGGAGGGAGGTTAAACTTTTAAAGTTTAACCATTATTTGATTAGATAACTTTTCTTTATCAAATTTCCCTAGTTTGATAATCATTTTTATTTTGAAAGAGTTTTGCATATCTGTTTCAGCTTTGTTTCTAGTCCTTAACCATGTTGTCCTTTTGATCCTAATTATGTGTATTTGATTTTCTCTTTGTATTTTATATATCACCGCTATGTGTTTGGATCAAACAGGATTGTCTAAATGTGAAATTATTATAATTTCCTGTCTGGTAACTTCATAATCATATTTTTTTAGTAAACTCTACACCCATAATGGGGCTTGAACTCACAACCCCACGATCAAGAGTTGTATGCTCTACCAACTGAGCCATCCAGTCACCCCCATAATCACGTTTTTAAAAAGTGAAAAATCATAGTTACCAAATAATTTGCCTCCGATATTAAAAGGTGGCTTTCAGAAAACTCAAGTCTAACAAATTACTTGTGGTATTGTCCAAAATCCTAGATGTTTATCATTAGCTGTTTATGTTTACAGTGTCATGTTGGATTAGGCAGAGATTTGAATTTGAATAATCTTTTTCTGAAGGTATAACTTTTATTGTTTCCTTGATAATAGAAAAATAATGTACTGAGTTACTAAAGATTTTTTAAATTGCTGAAGTTTTGATAGCCAATAGCAGGAGTTAGCAAACTTTTCCTGTAAAAGGCCAGATAATAAATATTTTCAGCTTTGAGGACCACATGGTCTCTGTCAGAATCCTTATCTACAATAATTTTTAGAAGTGAGTTCTAAATTAGATGTTCAACAATATACATACTATGATATAAAAATATTAAATTCATGAATAAAAAATTAACTATATGTATTTTATCATAATCATGGTAAGTAGAAAAATGAAATATTAATTTTAAAGGGTTCAGATGCTGTCAGTATCTTTTTTGATGTTAGACTTAAAATGAACAAGGCATGTACTCAGAAAATTAGATGGGTACATTTATTTTTTTACTTGGACATTGCTGATCAATAAATACTAATTAGTCTATAATGTAGAACTCATTAGCAATAGAAACAGTAATTAATATCTCTAGATTTATAAATTATAATTTTTTGAGGTATGGTTCTATGAGATCCCAATGTAAAGCAATAGCTGATATTTAAATTATTTAAGGATGTAGGTCTCACTACTAGAGGTGATGCTAATAAGACCATGATATAGAAGGCAAGAAAGATTCTAAATTATAACATAACATAAAAACTACAATGTCAAAATATTTCTACATGCTCTCAAAAATTGACTACAAAAGGCTTTTTTGGATTTTCTATCAGCAGTATGGAAAGCTGTCTGGCAAGTATTATTCTTTTCAGAAGAATTGAAATCACAGGGATTTCAAAGAGTGGAAAGATGGGAAGCAGGTTGCAAATTTCATCCTCAGCTTCCCTTTTTTGTCCATGGAATGCCAGTTTCTCTCACCTGAATGTGTTCTATGCCCTCACATCTTGTCACCGATCAAAATTTACACATCAGACGGCCTCTAATTTTTATGGTGTTTGCAATTCTTTGTAAGAGTGTTTGAACTTCTAACTTAGTTTTTTATTGTGCATTGGAAAATAATTTATCCTATGCTAAAAGGCATCCAGGCAGTTGTGAAGAGATTGGGCAATCTGGATGGAGGGAAGGACATTTTGGTGATAGGAAGGTGGCCATCTTGGGGCCTCTGAAGTCACACCTTTTAGGTTCATGCCCATCCTGACTATGAACATCCAGTCCTGGTAAAGACGGTATATGTGCTAAATACAAAAATGTAGTTTTTGGATAAAACTGAGAAAACAAGCCAAAGCAAGGAATTGAAGAAGCCACAGTGCACTCCATCACATAACTGCTGTAATTTTAGCTTTATTGTAGTGATATTTCCTTTATTTTTAAGGGAGGAAGTGCATAAGGGCACATTGAATCTCAGAAATTTGTATTACCAAAAGACACCAGCTTTATACACAGGAGCAGAAAGCTGATCCAAACGTGTATCATTCAAGGATTCTAAGTTGAGTAGAGGTTTGGGGTTTAAAAACAATCCCTGTAAAGAATTATGGGATGAGCCTTAAACATTGGAAACATTTTGGGCACCTGTCTGGCTCAGACAGCTGAGTCGTGATCTCAGATTTGTAAGTTCAAGCCCCATGTTAGGTGTGGAAATTACTTAAAAATAAAATCTTAAAGAAAAGAAATTGGAAATATTTGAGGGAATACGGAGTTTGGAAATGTTCACCTTAAAAAAATTTTTTTTATGTTTTTTATTTTTGAGAGAGAGAGAGAGAGAGAGAGAGGCAGAGAGAGAAGGAGACCCAGAATCCAAACAGGCTCCAGGTTCCAAGCTGTCAGCACAGAGGCTGATGTGGGTCCCAAACTCACAAACCCACAAACTGTGAGATCATGACCTGAGCCAAAGTTGGACGCTCAAACGACTGAGCCACGCAGGCGCCCCGAGAATGTTTACCTTAAGTATGAATAAAGATCTGTCAAAAATCAGTGTAAGAAACATAAGGTTAAATTACTTGAATGATAGAATCTGTCACCTTTGCTTCTGGCAAAAGAAAGCATCCTCAAGGCTAAAGGATCCTTGATATTAAAGGACTCCTTGAGGAAGGCTAGAAATGCATCGTTTTCAACAAAAACCTGACTTCTGTTTGGTAATCTGTGTGGGGAGAACATCTGTGCAGGAGACATCTCCAGTGAAAATGTTCAATCATCTTGTTGCTTTCTCTGTTGACTGAGATTCTGAGAAATGAGACACGTGGCAGGGAAGCCATGCTATTGCATTCAGAGGCCAAATGAAATGATGCACTTCAGGGCACTTCAAAATAAAAATAAAAATAGCAAATATAATTTAGGCATAGAACATTCCTGAACTAATTTAATTGCATATTTCTTTAAAGCAGACAACCACCTGGAAGGAGTCGTAACAGCAAGAGCAAATCGATTTTGGTGAGCAAACTAAGTTAAATATTAAGATCTAATAATATACTGTCTTGGAAGCAGCTGTGAGTTTATATTTATTTCCTTTTTAGAACAGTGCTAATAGTTTACAAGCATAGCATGTATCTATTATCTTATCCTCACCGAAAACAGAATTATCGATTTCTACTAAAAAAGAGCATAAAATAAGTATATGTCTGTAAGGCTTATAGGAGTTATGTAGTAATACCAAAGATATTACTGAGAACTCTTGAGATTTTTTTTTCTGAAAAAGGCTTTCAATACTTCAAAATGACATAAATCGAAACATCAAATATGTGTGTCTGAGTATTGTGCTATTAAAAAACTTGGTTATTGAGGCAGGTGTACATTCTATGTTGGTAATGAGAAACTAGTAATAAAGGGTCCCTTGATTCTAGTCAGGACCTCAACACTTAACATATTTCCCAATTTCATGTTTAACCAAAATATACAATTGGACCAGGTTTTCCCCATGCCAACTAGTATAGCCTCACTCCTGGGACCAAGGATACTTGACAGAGATGGAGAAGAAGCAGACGTCTAAGAGAATTGAGTTTTGGTCTTTGAGCTAAAAGCATTTTATTATTATAGGCCTTGAGAAGATGTTTCCATGCTCACTTTATAGTCAACTCAACTCTTTTTTCTTTAAATATAAAACAAACACTATTCTCTGATGAGAATAGGTTATGAACCTATGTAAAACAACTGCATACATAGAATTTCACTGACACTATCCACTGAGGATACTTCAGTAAAACAAGAAGCACCGTCTCTATCTTACAACTCCAGACAGACAGCTCCTGCTTTCAGGGAATGAGAGTCTGGTGTTGTTACAATACATCAACTGGGTGAAGGTGGGACACTGTTGGGTGATTTTATCAAGTTGCTTGTGTTCTATCTGAAACTGGAGATATTTTAGAAAGAGGCGATAGATATACAAGCATATTTTACAAAGTCTGACTATTTAAGGGTTTAGAAGTAATCTGGACGATTCCTGAAGTGAATCCATATCAATTATCAACTAGTGAATGATTTGCTAGAACCCAGGATTCTGGTAATATTAGCTCTATTCTAAAACAATGCCAAATGACTTCAAAGGAATTTCTACTTAGGTCAGGAATAACACATATTAAAAAACAAGAAAAAGGATATTTTACATTGTTCTTAGTGGTGAAAGCACAAAAATTCAGTTAGCTTTGTATCATGTGAATGGTTCAATGTGTATTTCCCAATAATATGGATCAGGGCTAATACATAGTCAAATCACTCTCGACTAAAAGAGTCTGACATTTTCTTTTTGAAATTAAGTCCAGAAATTGATTAAATTATTTTTCAGGGGAAAAGATCAATTTTCCATTCTTATTTCAGTTTGTGGCCTGTGAGTGAAGTATGGTACTGTAGTACCCTGAAGATGATGAATCAGAGTTGTGTCCTTGGCAACACTTTTCTGACCACGTCATAACAGGCATTTTTCGAGATCTTGTGACCATTCCACTCCTCCATAGCCACAATAAATTATAACTTGCCATTTTCAAATCTGCTCTTAGGTATTATTTCAATGGCATTAGCATTCAAATACATTTCTTTAAGATAAATGAATTCAGCCTAAGAAAGATGAAAAATTTAAAAAAAGAACAACTCCAATTCTAGAACATGCTCCTCTGTAGATTTAAGATTAGCTGACATCAATTTGCTCCATTAGTTGCTGGAAGCAAATTGGTCAAATAGCATTTGATTAACATTGTGAGATGGCAAACTCTCTTTTAATGACTCTGATTATGTATTCACAGGCTATACGCATGTCCTGCTTTACTGGCCTACAGATTACGTGTGTAACGTATAATCAATCACACTATGTGGAGTGTGCATATATCCCTCCATCTTTTATTAACCCTTATTTCTCTCCTGAAGACATTTTCATATATCTCAACATGCGTCATCAAGTCAAAAGAGAAAGGATGAGTGGTTAAGTGGTTAATTATTGCATGAAGCAGATATGTCATGTATTAATGTAATTAAACATGAGTTTGTAGGCTGTGAATTTTTGGAATGGCAGAACAAAATACCTTGGAGTGAATAGACTTGGTTAAATCTAATTGGTTTCTCCTGCAATATAACACTGACTAACCATATGCCATCAAATTCAACTTCTGTTTTATTGGGGCAGTTTGATTGCTTTTCATATCAAGTAGAGCAGAAAGTTCCTTAGATTAATCTATAAATTGAGAATACCCAATATATATTTTAAAGAAAAGTATTGTGGTACATAGATAATAAAACTCACTAGTGTAGAACAAGTGGATAACTCTCGACATCAAGGGAATTCACATAAAGATAATGTGATTGTAAGTAAGATTGTCATACATACATCTCTACATACAACACTACATCCCTAAAAACGACTGCACTTTTCCCAACCAAGATTTCTTTTCACATGAATAATTCTCACTGTTTTTAAGTTACTTTTTGGAATGTCTATGAAAGCACAGGAAACACTAAATTACCTGTTGGGAGGAACAGAAATCTGGTAGGTGACAGAATGTTAGCAGAACATCTTGGGATTGGAAGAGACATTTATAAACCATCCTGAAAGATTGTTTTCTAAAAAAAAAAAAAAAAAAAAAAAAAAGATTGTTTTCTAAACTTCAGTTGTACAAACATTCTCACAATTGTTACCTATCCCTATACCCTTGTATTTTAGTTCCCTTTTGCTGCTGTAAAAAAAAAAAATTCAAAAAATTGATGGTTTCCACAGTACAAATTTGTTGTCTTTTACGTCTGTAGGTCAAAATTTGGACATGACTTTCATAAGCTCAAATCAGGGTTTGGCAGGGCTGTGTTACTTTCTGGAGGCCCTAGGAGACGATCCACGTCCTTGCATTTTGTATCTTTGAGACCACTCCCATTCCTTGGCTCATGGCCTGCCTCCATAATCCTCAAAGCAGGGGCCAAAGGATTGCATCTCTTTGCCCCTCTTTTGTCCTCCTGTCTCTTTCGGACCACAGCTGATAAGTTTCCTGCTCTTAAGGACTCAAGTGATTAGACCAGGCACATTCAGATAATCCAGGATCATCTCCGAATCCCAAAGTCCTTAACCTTAATCCCATCTGCAAGTTTTTCCTTTTTTCAATATAAAGTAGCATATACATAAATTCTGGGGATTAGGATGTAGACATCTTTGGGGGAGGGTCTGTTTTCTCCCTACCATACATTTTAATATAAACCAGCTAATGTTTTTACTTAGGTTGACTCACTTATTTATGTAGATTTATTTTTAAAAGTAAAATTTATAGCACTGCTATAAAAGGAAATCCAAAACCAAAATAAATTCAGTGGAGATAGAACAATAATATCAGATCTAGTTGAATGGCTATCATTGCCTCTGAAAGCTTAGAACCTACTACTCTCTTGGTCAAAAAGTGGGTTAGCATGTTTGAGTAGTATTAAAGGTATATCAGCACCAATCTGAGGCTTTCTCCTAGGTAGTAGTGGATGGATTAAAACTATAATTGAAAAGGGAATCAAAAGGTCTCATTAGGCATATTAGCGATTTTGAATGCTGTGTCCATATAGTGTTGAAAATTATCTCATGATCTGCTAATGGTTCATTGCCCACCAGAAACTGATGTCCCACATTCTGAGAAGCTCACAGGTCTGTATTGGTGCATGCAGTGCCCTTGGTAAAACACTTGCCCCATGCCCATTCAGTCCCGGGCTTGGGCAGTTTCCAGTAAGTTTCTGATTGATTAGGAAGTTCATTCATTCCGTTTTTAAAATGTGGTACTTCATTTGGGGATGAATCTTTTCTTAGGAACTTCTACTTACTTATCCTAGCTGCAGAGCTAGGATTCTGAATCTAGAATTGTTAGATTCTGTAGCAATACAGAGCAAGTTCAGTTACTCAACCGAGCAGACAGAGAAGAGTGTATAGTTTGAATCAGATTATCTGGGTTCAAACCACAGCTCTGCCACTAACTGATGCTGTGTTTTGGAACAATTCTGTAGGTTTTGTTCAGGATGTAGAATGGGGAATAGTATAATAATATTGATATCAATCAACTACACAGGGCTTTTGTAAAGATCAATGTCCAAATGATGTAGAATCTTCTTTTAAGGCATATACTTGGAGAGAAGATAATAATTGATTGTCTAACTTAGAATATTTTGAGAGTGAAAGAGAATGTTGTTCATAATTGTGTTGCTACAACTGCCCCGGTAATTTGGGATGCAGGCATAAGGGATTTCATTCCCCTAAACATAGGGGATTTCATTCACTTTCATCATTTTACATGGAAGTGCTTGCAAATTTGTTTTTTTTGTTTTGTTTTTAAATAAGAGTTTATATTTTATATATTTATTATTATTATTATTATTATTCTTTTATTTGAAGGAGTGAGAGCATACGAGGTGGGGAGAGAGGCAGAGGGAGAGAGGGAGAATAGTAAGCAAGCTCTGTGCTCAGCGTGGAGCCCAAAACATGGGGCTAAATCCCACAACCCTGGGATCATGATCTGCGCTGAAATCAAGGGTCAGACGCTCAACTGACAGAGCCACCCAGACACCGAAGCTCTTCCCAATTTGAAGTCAAATGATCCTATCACCTCTGTTTCTTGGTTTGTTTTTAGCCTATATCGGTCCATTTCTTTCAAACATTTCAATATGATGTGTTTCTTAGAATCCTTTTCCTGGTCAACCTCATACAGATGAGACATAGCTTTTTTCAGAGTTGTGTTTTTGAAAGTCGGCAGAGTGTAGAGTGTCTGGGTTCAGATTTTAGCCACTTCCCAGCTTGGGCACATTTCTTAACCTCTCTCTATCCAAGCATTCTTATCTACGTGCCTCACATGGTTGTAATGAAGATTAACGAATTAATATGTGTCTGTAAAGGACTTAGACTTATGCCTGGCACATATGAACACAATATAAGTGTTATTAAATAGAATAAATAAATGAGGCTACTGAAACTGGCAATATTTAAAACAGCGGGCTCCAATTTTTTGTGTCGACATTAGACACCGGAGATAAAGCAGTAAGCGGTGAAGGTACATTCCCTGCCCTCAGGGAACTTATAGGCCAGCAGAGACCACAGATGTTCAGCCAGCACTTGCATAAATTAGTGAGTCGCAAGCATGAGTCGTGCTGTGAAGGACAAAAGCAAGACGCAGTGACAGTGTTTCATCCCCCAGTTTTCACTGACCAATGTAGTCCACAGAGGATCACTTATGTTCCCAGTGCTGACACCAGAAGCATATTAATTAATGCAAAAATTGATTAGCTTCTAAGCAGATGTGTCACACTGTGAGCTCGTGTTGAGCTTGTGGTCATTAACACGCTCAGGTCCTTCCTTGCATGAGCTGCTGTTGAATGGATCCCCCAGCTCAGTACGTCTTTAACCGATTTTTTTAAAAGCCCAAATGGAGATTTCAAATTTGTTTTTAATAAAGTCCATCTTGATATATTTGGTCCTTGTTCTGGTCTGTCAAAACAACTTCTAATTTTGCTTCTTCACGCACCGTGTTAACTCATCTTTTCAGATCATATGATCTTTAAATTTGATAAACATTCTTTCCACATCTTATGAAGATGTTTCTCAAAGTGCAGTTTCTAGATTCTTTCAGTTTAATTATTTTACTTTTTATACAGTTAGTATTAGTATTATTATTTACCACAGGTCAATACTCGATTCTACTACAAAATGCAGGGTAAAAAGTTTTAAAAAGTTAAAAATCTCTGTCACATCTCCTTGATACTATCAACACTTTATGAAATACCATTGCACTGTTTCTCATCTGAGGAAAATTTACTGAAGAAAGCGGGAACATATGGCATATATATTTTTGAAGCCATACAGCACACACCCGTGTCGTTAAATTTTCTTTCACAACACAATTTTAAAAGATTATGTAATTTTTTCCCACCCATATTTTATTTAACAAACTCTTCAGTTGGGGCTTTATGTTATTTCTGTTTTCTTGCCATTATAAAAATAAAGCTGTGATAAATATTCTTGCAGATAAGACTCTAAATGCACTGGACGCCGGGATTTTCACATCTTTCTGAGAGAGATAGTCCCTCCCTTGTGAAACAATCAGTTCCAAAGTGGTTTGCTCAAGGATCCTCGTGTTCTTTGATCATCTGATTTAAAATGCATCTTATCTTCCTCCCCAGACACAGTAACTCCTTGTTACCTTTCCCTGCCTCCTTTCCTCCAGAGCAGTTATCCCATTTTAACACATCATCTGATTTTCTTCTTTGTTTGTTTATGGTCGCCCTCCCCTTCACCGGAATGCAAGCTCCATAAACACTTTGGGTTTTGTTCGCTGCTGTGTATCCGGCACTGCGAACAGTACCCGCACCTCATAAGTGCCCGATAAATGTATGTTGAAAGAATATGAAAGAGTTTAGCTTCTTAGGGACACAAACTGCTAGAACAACTCCACATACCCCTTGTTCCCTGCCCACAGCTGGCAGCATTCGTTTTCCTGCAATGATGATAGTCTGCACTCACTGATTTCTCTATTTGGCAAGGGATTTCCTCTCTGGGTCTCAGGAAGACACGAGGCCACATGAAAGCTTGCCCGTGTGTTACCCATGCAATATATATGCCAATCTTTCCAACAACCATATTTTTAGGTTTTACTCATTATACCATTGAAGGCAAGGGGGCCCAGGGAGGTTAAGAAATTTGCTGGAGATCACCCAGTTAGCAATAAAATGTTCTTAATAAATTCTGACACACTGCTTCTCAGTAACCAGCTGAGTGACTCTGGGTGAACTATTTAATCTCTCTGATTCTGTTTTCTCATTTATAAAATTAAAGGGTTGGATCTGATCTCTCAATCTGACACTCAAATTATTTTGTGACAAGTATGACCCGTTGACCTCCAATAGGATTATTAATTGTGTTCTCACACAGGGGCTTTTTCCTTTCTACTAATACCTCTATTAAACAAAGGAATTTCCTCAGGACACTTTTCATCTTGGAATTCTAAAAAAGAGAAATAATTGGTCAAATATCACATTCTACAATGTCAAATTAGGGATCACAGTATAAAACTATCATAAAGTACTGACCAAATATAAAGTGTTGTACCCTAAATCATTGTTTCTAGGCATCATATCTAAGTTAAAAATTTTAATCATTCCTTTATTTTTTGAAAATAATACCCAATTATTTCTTTTTTTAAAAAAAATTTTTTTTTTAACATTTATTTATTTTTGAGACAGAGAGAGACCGAGCATGAACGAGGGAGGGTCAGAGAGAGGGAGACACAGAATCTGAAACAGGCTCCAGGCTCTGAGCTGTCAGCACAGAGCCCGACGTGGGGCTCGAACTCACGGACTGTGAGATCATAACCTGAGCCGAAGTCGGCTGCTTAACCAACTGAGCCACCCAGGCGCCCCAATACCCAACTATTTCTGTAAGATAACAACAATCATTGAGCATATAATGTCTGTTCAAGTGGTCCTAAATCTTTGGATGTGTTAATTATTTAATCTTGCCAACAATGGGTGTGAGGTATGGAGTCTTCTTATTCCCATTTTACAGATGAAGACACTTGAGTACAGAGAGTTTTAAGGCAATTGTCCAAAGTCTTACAGAATAAGTGGCAGAATCAGGATTTGGACCCATACTG
Organism: Panthera onca; assembly: GCF_046562875.1. NCBI lineage: Eukaryota > Metazoa > Chordata > Mammalia > Carnivora > Felidae > Panthera > Panthera onca. The sequence continues at coordinate 48,715,321 of NC_138350.1, forward strand.
TATAATTTCAAAGCCAACACATGCAGAGACAACACTGTATTACCCAGTGCCTAGAGACTGTGTGTTGGGATAATGTATAGCCCAGACAGGGAGCAAAGAAGGTGGATTAGTTCTGTGAGATAACATAGTAATTTCTGATGTTTTAAAACATGGGATTATAAACATAAATATAAATATAACATGGGATTACAGTTGAATGTATACAGTAGAAAAAATATATAACCTACACAAGAGAATGCAATTCTATAGAATATAATTGAATAGAATTCTACAATATTATTTGTCTACACTATTCTTCGTCTTTCTTACTTTTACTTTTAATTATTTTACCAATCTTACCTACTGACATACGTAAAATGCATTCTCTTTTTTCTTTACCTCCAAGCCATAGAACTACATAGCCATAGTTATAAAATTACTGTTTTAAGGAATCAGTAATAATATATTCTTGCTTTAGTACGCTTATTACTATTTGGTGACTTAGACCATACTGTGTCAACCTACAAGGAAAGTGGTATTCCGCAGCATTCGAATTAGTTGCTTCTGGGGATAATTAGCTTCTTTACAGTTAGGTCAATTCTAAATTGCTTCACTCCAATAATTTGTGATCCTATTCTTGGTTTTGGCATGTTGGTTGTCTAAGTCCATAAATTCTGAATGACCAAATTTAATGAACATGCTTTGAATTAATTTTCCACTTTGCGTGAAGATCATGGGTGGTCAGTCAAAGAAAATTTAGGCGATTACTGTTATCCATGCTTTTAGTAAGAATGAAAGCAACCCAGAGGAAACAAGAACAAGAAAAACAACATCTTGTAGCATTCATGTATTTGATATTCATTCAAATGCATTCTGCAAGAAGGAACCTGGGCCCTGCCTTCGTCTTCAGTGAGCTTTCCATTCTAATCCTCAAACACCATTTTAGTTGCTAGTCTAATCATGAGAGGAATTTTGTTATTGTCACTGTTGTCCATGAGAGTGGTTATGATTCCAGAGCTATGTTCACTTGCACCCCCTGTAAGAGAAGCCAGTTATTAACAGAAGCAGCTAACTCAAATGCTGCAGAATGAAATTCTCCCTCTAATTTAAGGGCTGACAAGTTCACAGATGGGTCACTAAGTAGTAATGTGTATTAAGGTAAAAAGTTAAATATGTTATCACTGCTTCCTTGATAATAACAATTCTACAACTATGGCTATAGAATCCTCAGTTTTTTGTAAGGAGTAGAATGAAAGCTCTTGATGTAGAATTGCCATAAGTCTAGAGGCATGGAACTCCCACGGATTAAATGTGTTCACGATGTTAAATACACACAAATCTAAGAAGAATTCATAAAAATATGCTTAAATCATCTAGCCCTTTAATATCTGCAAGGATTTGTTTCTTTGGAATTATGTATATCACACACCACGTTCATCCTTTCTATGCCTGAATCTTGTTGAAACAAATCTCATTTTATTTATTATTATCTTATTATTTTTTTGAGATTAACTAACATATAACATTTGTTTTAGGTGTACGGTATAATGATTCGATATTTGTATGTGCTGCAAAATGATCACCACATGATATCTCGTTAACATCCATCACCACAAATTTCTTTTTCTTGTGATGAGAACTTTTCAGATCTACTCTATTAGCACCTTTCAAATGTGCAGCACAGGGCTATTAACTATGGTCTTACTGTTGACTAAACAGTTTGAACTATTTTTAAAAAGGGTTTTTAATACATCTTTATATAAGCAAAATGTATCACAAATTAAAATCATTCTCTTAGTCAAGTTAACTGCTGTCACTTGGAATAAGGAGTTTTGATACAGTTTTCACTTTAGCAAGCCCAAATTGACAAAACTAAACATTGGCACAGAGCCAGGTAAAAAATGAACTTTTAATCTCATAACTAAAGTGAACGGCTACACATCTTGGCTGTCAAAACAGGAGTTGTGGCTTTGTAATGTGAATACAGCTAAAAGTACAAGTTTCTCAGGCACCCATCTGTCAAAAGGCAGAATGCGCTATGCCCTGTGGCTACTCCACTGTGTTCACTCCTAAGCACGGGGGCCAGGAAGATTTAGGTGAAGCCCGAAAAAGAAGAGGTTTGAGGCAAAGCATCCTTCCAGATTTTAATGTTTTATGCTTTCCATGTTTCTTATGGTGATAATCTATTATTTTTACCTTGAGAAAAATTCCTTTCAATGGAAATGACAAGTTTCTGTTCTAAAATATGCTTAAAATCATATTTTTATTATAAGGAAAACACAAAGAGCTTTTTATAAAATTATTTAGAGAAGGAACTAATCCTTTCCTGGCTCCTTTCAGGTAAAGAAATGATTTTAGCACTCTCTCTGGTATGGCATTGGATTGGGTCCATTGGACTGAGGGTCAATGCCTGCAAAGTAAATATAGGTTTCCACTGGGGGCTGTTTCAGGAAAGGTTCTGAAAGAACAATAATAATTAACATATATGGACTCAAAATAGGCAGAAATTATAAATCTCCAACATTTGTGAGGCACAGAGCATAATATATGTAATTGGGAAATCAGCTTTTATAAAACCTAAAATCTTAAATCTAAGCAAGTGACTCTAACCACACATTTGACAATTTGCTACCATCAATTAAACATCTATTATGCATTAAGCACAAATATAGATACTTAACATATGTCATCTAATTGAATTATACAAATGCAAAAGGGATTGCCAGGGGAGAGAATAATCAATCCCAAAAGCATTCATTAGAGAGATTTCTAAGGAAGAGAAATGTTCTTGAAAATAAAAGGAGCCAGCACGAATTATATGTCACACCAGTTGTCAATAGCATTTGGAGAGGAGTCCAGAATTTTTCTATGAACTTTAGTCCATGGAAACAAGCACACTAACTACTTTCCCCCCTTCTATTTAGTGCACCATTTTTTAAAGTTGACAACCTCCTGCAGGGATATTCTGAAAGACAGAGACATCTTGTCAGAATTATAAATGTCCTTGGTGGGTGAGACAGAAAGGGTTGACTGTGTAGGACATTCCTGACAAGTCTTCAGGATTTGAAATGGTAACCATCTTTTTGGCTAGGGTGGCTTTTTCTTTTCTTTTTCTTTGCTTTCTCCTTCTCCTTCTCCTTCTCCTTCTCCTTCTCCTTCTCCTTCTCCTTCTCCTTCTCCTTCTTCTCCTTCTTCTTCTTCTGGGAGATATATTTAAATTTTGAATCGAAAATGACAGAACTTTTCAATTTAGTTACCCATAATCGTGTAGAGAAGGGTGTGCACACAATTTAGCATATAGTAGATGTTCAATGTATATTTATTTCCTGTAACACCCCTCTTCCCCATCACTGCTGACAACTTCTGAGTTAAAGGTGGCTGACTCAAACAGCTGCCAGACGGGACATGCAGGGTTGTTCAGTCATAAGACAGCTAGTCTATACCTCCTCCCCTTCTTCTTCCGGTGTGAGCCATGCTCTTGATATAGTCCAAACTGAATTCATATACACATACATAGAGATAGATTGATAGAAAGAAAGACACATATAAGGTAAGTGTGTGTATCTGTGGAGTATATACATAAATATGTGTATGTGTGCATATATGCATATACATGTACCTATATGTGTGTGTGTGTATACATTTGTGTTTGGCATATATATTTACCAATTCCTTACCATTCTTTTGGAAACAGTTGCTCCTCCTAACCCCCAAATGATATAGTTGCTATCATTTTAGATTTAGCAAGGATAAGAAAAAGTGAGGGGCGCCTGGGTGGCTCAGCCGGTTAAGCACCATATTTCAGCTCAGGTCATGATCTCATGGTTTGTGGGTTCGAGCCCCACGTTGGGCTCTGTGCTGACAGCTCAGAGCCTGGAGCCTGATTTGGATCCTGTGTCTCCTTCTCTCTCTGCCCCTCCCCTGCTTGCACTCTGTCTCTTGCTCTCTCTCAAAAAATAACTAAACATCAAAAAAAAAAAAAAAAAAGTGAGACTACACTCACAGTGTTAGGTTCTAAGGTTGTGTCTATCTAAGTTTTTAATAACTTTCTTGAGTGTGTAATAGGCTTTACAACCTAACCTAATATAGCCAAAAATATAACTTCTGCTACTCCTCCAACCCTGCCCACCTGCCCACCCCGTAAAAAATACCCTATTCATCTTCTGGAATTTTCCATTTTAGCAAATGGTATCCCCACCCACACAGTTGCTCACTTATTCTCTGGACCTATGAGTTTTCTAATTCCCTTATCCTTTTACTTCTAATCCATCATCAAGCTCTTTTGGTCCTATTTCCCCAATGTTTTTCCAAATCCATATACTCCTCTCCATTTCTACTAATATTAGCATAGTTTAAGCTCCAACATGTTTTGCCTGAATTACTGCAAATGCTTTATGGTTGGTATTCCTGCTTTTACTATTTCTCCTAATCCTGTCACCTAAGATATTTTCTTAGTTTACTTAGAATAAAACTGATTTTACAAGACCTAATAAGTGTGTATACTTTCCAGCTCCTAATCTTATCTGTGACCAATAACCTACCACTCTTCTCTTCATTCACTACCCTGGCTTCATTGGCCTTTGTTTTGCTTCTGGAACATGCCACGTGTTTCCTTTATTTGGACCTTTGCATTTGCTGTTTCCTTTGTTTAAAATGCTCTTCCTCTTGGTGTTCCCAGGAGCTGATTCTTCCCCATCTCTGATCAGTTCAAACATCATCTCTTTGGTGATACCAATGTTCCCCTCCTTAATTCACACAATCTCTCCACCATCTTTCTTTTCTATTTCTTCCCTGACACCTACCACTACCTAAAACTGCATTGTTCCTGGATTCATTTGCTTATTTACTGCCTCCTTTCTCCTACTAGAATGTGAGCTGCTTGAAAGCATGAGTTTATCTGTCTTGCTCATCACATGGACTCAACACGTGAAAAAGTGCTTGGCACAGAGTAGCACACATGTAGAAGAATGAACTAAAGGGAATAAAGAATGAGTGTTTCAGTGTACTTTCCCAAAAATTTTGAACCTAAAACTAAGAAAAACATCAGTTATAATCTCTAAGGGTTGAATCCTACAGAGAAAACTCAAGGGCTATTGGTATCCATGTTTTCTGCTAGGGCGCAAAGCAGTGAAAATAATGAAGATAACTGGAAGAAAGAGGCAAGATGAGAGCTAAAGATAGTTTTGATGGTATTCGCCTTTTTCGAGTTAAGACCCAAATGTGCTCCCTCCCTTCTCGTGGATGGTTGTTCAACTTACACTTAAGATATCCCAACATAATTGTAAGAGGTTTCTGTCTTTTTTCTTCTTGCTTACGTTATTTTTTTTTTTTTTTAATTTTTTTTTCAACGTTTTTTATTTATTTTTGGGACAGAGAGAGACAGAGCATGAACGGGGGAGGGGCAGAGAGAGAGGGAGACACAGAATCGGAAACAGGCTCCAGGCTCCGAGCCATCAGCCCAGAGCCTGACGCGGGGCTCGAACTCACAGACCGCGAGATCGTGACCTGGCTGAAGTCGGACGCTTAACCGACTGCGCCACCCAGGCGCCCCTTGCTTACGTTATTTTAAATTTGGTTCCTGGGATTTGCAATTAAAGAATTCCATGCTACTTCGTCACTGCTTGTCTCTCTTACCTTTTCTTCTGCTACTGTCATCGAACTCAAAGTTCTGACCATAATACACTTCTTTCTTCTCTCTCTTTCTGTCTCTTGGATGTTGACACATGTATTTCTACATGATTGAACTATTCACTGATTTTCCTTTGACACCTTTCTGACATCCCACACCTAGGGTTTATACTCCTATGGGCTACCATAAGATCCAACATTCATCCCAGTGAAGCATTAACAACCCATCTTGACTCCTATTTCTGTTTCTTTCACTGTTGTTTTCTTGTTTGTTTGTTTTTGTGGGTTTTTTGTTTTGTTTTGTTTGTTTGTTTACTACTGTATCATTGGTGCCTAGGACAAAGTCCAACACATAATCTAGGTGACTGAATGATTGAATGATAGACACATGGAGCTGTTTTGTTGGTAGATAAAGCAGAACTAAGAGGTGACAGAGTAGAATCTGAGTGTTAACAATCTATTCCACATATGCTCTAAAGTTTTGAACTGATTCTCTTTGCCTTGGGCTTGGGTAAGATTTATACCCATATTTTTCACTAGTTTTTTTTTTTTTTTTTTTCCCTTGAGGACCTTTTTATTTTTCTGATCATGTTCCCTTTTTGCACTAAGGGCTTCATTTTTTAAGAGCTTTTTTCCCCCTCGTTTGAGGGAAGTTTCCACCTATTAGTGCCATTTGGTTTGCCACTTTGTCAAGTATTGGCAGCATGCCAAGCCACTAGGCACCTTGTTTAAAATAGGATCTTGTTGAGCATAAAAAATAAATCCACACCATCAATATCATTTTCTGTTTAGTGTCTTGCATGGACTAACATTCTTAAAACTTTTTTTTAAAAAATCAGAATTATTACGCTATGCCCAACTGCTCTTATTTTCATTATTCCTTACATAGTTCTTAGTGCTATAGGGAAACAATTAAACTATCCAGGTTTCTTCAAGTTCATTTAATAGCTGAGAAAAAAATAGAGTTCTCAATTTATGTCATGTGCAGTTGTTCCCAAGGGAAGAAAATGTTTCAATTGACCATGACTGTGACCCATTATTGCACTCTTACGCTGCAGAGTCTTGATGAGTCTTGGTGTTCTGTGAGACTTGGTGCAGTAATTTTTTTCCCCACTTACACTTCATGGATCTTATAAATGCAGTGACACTAACTGATGGCACTTTTCTTGTTTTGCTGGCACTTTCTTCATGAAATTTGTACCATTACTGGATGAATTTGCAACATTACATGAATACTGTCAAAGATTCTTTATAAAATTGAATTCTTACAGCAACATATAAGGAGAAAACTAGAAAACCTTATAAAGGGTAGGGATTCCAAAGAATATATTTATAAATTGAAATGAGTTGTCAAAGACTGATTATTTTATATAATACCATATCATGTGAGAATTTGCCTACCTCCATGGGATTGAGATGGAGAAGATGGGCAGTGGGGCAGAAATATTGAACTATATTCTTAGCATCTTGGAAGACGATGTAAGGATTGAATCATCCCCAGAATTAGATAGTTATAAGGATATGGGGCCCACTTTTTAAATTCAATTTTGGTCTTAGAATGGTGAGGGCTGGTAGAATTATTTGTTTTAATTTTCTGTAATACTCCTGAAGCCATGTTAGTGGTCACTTTTGAAACACGGTGTGAGATACTCTTACTCGAATTCTGAAGGCTGAGTTAATAATTTCAAAAACAGTATGGAAGCCATTCAGCATAACTAAAAATATCCATGGTTTAGCAATGAATCCTGGAGAATCCAAATCAAAGCTAATCTCAGAAGTGATCAATAGAAACAATGGGCTCTTCCACAGTACAATTAAACTAAAAATCATGTGAAATGAAGAAAATGTCACTTAATGGTGTCAGCCCTGGAGTTACAGATTTTAATCAGGTGCTATTTTGATTACAGTTAGTCTCCAATGATGAACAGGTTATGCATGCATCTAAACTTTATTTATCTAAAACTTTATTAAGAAAACAGATATGAGGGGTGATATTAATGAAGTGCCCAAATATTAGATTCTGGGTGTAGAGGGTCTTTTAGCACAGAAAGAATATGGATGTACTTCTTCTCCCTTTCTAGCCTCAGAAAAGTAAAAATTAGGTAAAATTTCCTTTTTATAATCTGTAACTCCATTCTACTTAGCTCCTCCCTACCTCTGAGGGCCCCTCTCTTCTCTCTGCCTGGTATCCAGTACCTTCCTGCTGTTCTTTGTAAATTATTATTTGAAGTTTATTTATTTATTTTGAGAGAGAGAGAGAGAGAGAGAGAGGGAGAAAGAGAGAGAGAGAGAGAGAGAGAGAGAAATCCCAAGCAGTCTCCATGCTGTCAGTGTGGAGCCCAGCATAGGGCTCCAATTCAAGACCCATGAGATCATGACCTGAGCCAAAATCCAGAGTTGGATGCTTAACTGACTGAGCCACCCAGGTGCCCCAAGTACCTTTTTGCTGTTCGGAGGCACATTAAGCTTCTCACAAGCACTTCTACTAAAACTCCTACTTCTAAAATAAGTAAGGTATTCAAGAAGCATACATTCTGATTTAATTAACTCACAATAAAATGTGAATGACTGAAAGCAGATATACACTTCAGGCTAACAGAGAAAACTTACTGAAACTCTACAGTTTGTCTGGAACTGTGTTAGGCTTATTTTCTCTATTATTTCACATCTTTAAAAAAATGTATTACAGAGGACACAGGGGTTCAGATTGCTTAAAGAACTTGCTCAAAGGGCATTGACAATAAATGATAAGGCCATTACTCAAGACACAAAAAATTGTTCAAAAAATTTTGGGGGGAAGACATTTGTTGGTGCCAATTAATTAACACAGTTTTGGATTTAGGAATAGGGAGAAGTGAAGTACTGGTAAAAAAAAAAAAATTTTTTTAAGCCAAAAATTCTGAGGAGAAATAAATTGGAGAGGAGGCTCTGCTTAGGTGTCTATTTTCCTAGACCAGCTTCCCTAAGTTAAACTAGTTTTTTATATTTTCTTTCCCATTCTATTTTCCTATTTTCCTATTCACCTTCCACACACAATTGTACTTTACAATGGATTAGTGTGAATATTCCAGCTTGTTTGAAGCTCTGACTTGATTCTTTGCCTTTCTATTTAAGTTATTGGGATTTCTGAGTAAGAGGTCACCCTTTGATACTTTTTTGTCTCATTATCTATTGATGGGGTTTTTTATTCTTCATTGATGGGGATTTGGGAAGTCCTGTACCGAGCAGAGAAAGGAAGCCATCAATAGCAGGCCCTGGCATCTGGCAGCAGTGATTTTGAGGAAGGTGTGGTTGGAATGAGAGGAGGAGGAAAAAAATTGGGAAATCTGCAGCCATGTGTAAGTTGGCTGTTTTTATTTTATTTTTGATATTTATTTATGTAGAAGGAGAGAGAAAGAGGGGGAGGCAGAGAGAAAGGGGGACAGAGAATCCCAAGCAGGCTCTGCAGCTATCAGTGGGACCCCACGTGGGACCCGAACCCACAAACCGTGAGATCCTGACCTGAGCCAATAGCAAAAGTCAGACGTGTAACCAATTGAGCTACCCAGGTGGCCTAGTAAGTTGGCTACTTTCAAATGGAAGATTTTCCCTCCACCTCTGAGATTATACATACTACATCAATGCTTGGTTTCATTGGTCCATATTGTAGCCCACAGAAAAAGTTTTGGGATGCCTGGGTTGCTCAGTTGGTTAAGCATCCGACTTCGGCTCAGATCATGATCTTGCCCTTCAGAGTTTGAACCCCACCTCAGGCTTTATGCTGACAGCTCAGACCCTGGAGCCTGTTTCAGATTCTGTGTCTACCTCTCTCTCCGCCCCTCCCCTGGTTGTGTTCTATCTCTCTCTCTCTCTCAAAAGTAAATAAACATTAAAAAAAATTTAAAGAAAAAGACTCTGTTATCTAGCAAGAAAATCTGGGAAATCTAGAAAAATCTGGAAAATCACTACTGCTAAAAAAAAAATACCTTCATCAAAATAAATTGGCTTTAGAAATGGGAAATCTCTCTATCGACCTGGATTGTTATTTTTTGTTCCACAGTACTAAATGAATTTTATTACATGTACTGCTAAAAATAATCACCAAATCATAAGTGGTAAAAAGAAAAAAGAAGAAGAAAACTAAACAGACACAACAAAATACCCTCCTATCCAAAGAAGTTATATCTCTTGGTGGCATTTCAATTAAAACAAAATCTACCCAAGGTAACATGATAATGTTTACTGGCCTCTATTTATTTTAAATGCATAGATAAAATGCAAATTCTCACTAAAGCAAAAGTGTATTACAATTTTCTTTAGATAAAATGAAAATATTCATCAACACCCAAACCCCTATATAGCCTGGAGCTAATTCCCACAAAACTTATATTTTTAAGTTTATAATTCACTTGGCTCTCACTCAACTGTCAGGAGCTTTATGGACAATATATCTTGCTTTAAAGTTCTTATTAAAATAATTAAGTAAAATAGATTGTAAAGTCAGATGTTGCCACAATTTACTGCCACTTGTTTACTTTTATTTTCCATTGTGAGAGGCCTTTGAAAGCAATTTCCCATATTATCCTCTTTCTACTCCTCCGAATAGAAGCTAATACTGAATGTCAAACTCCCTTTCCTCCCTAGAGAACCAGAGAGTATTCTTACAGGAATTTAGAAACACCCTCTTGCCTGAGGACATATCATCTGATAACTCAGGATGGAGTGCTCAACCTTAGAATATCTCCAACATTAACCTTGCATGAACTCAGTCAGAAGATGGGAGCTCATAGTCCTTTACACATCTTGGAACCACTCCAGCAAGGAGAAGAGTCATCCTTCCAGGAGAAAAACAATAAATATCTTCAGTCCCTTTTACCTTCAAAGAGAGACTAGTGTATTGGTTAAGAATATAAACTTCGAATTCATGAACTGGATTCAAATGGTGGTTCTACCATTTTTAGGGTGGAACTTTGGACAACTCACACTTCTTGAGGTTCTTTCCTCATTTGTCATATAGGACTAATAATATTTAGTTCTTACCCTGAAGACTAAGTGGTATTAAGAATGAAAAAATCTGAGTTGAATGCTTGGACATTATAGGCATTAAATAATTGTGGTTTTTTTGTCCTGGGAAGCAGAGCCTGAGTTGGAGATTCTTGGTCAGGAGATTTATTGGTTGAGTATACTCAGGAAGACAATGAGAAAATCGGGAGGGGACAAAGGGAACACGTTTGCAGAATGTGGCCTTGGCTGGGAAGGTTTCCAAGGAAGGTTTGCAGCTAAAATTACATTAGTTAGCCCCTCTTAGAAGGGTGTAGAGTTCCCTTTCCAACATGGGAACTTCCAGTTGGCAAAGGGAAATTCTCCAGAGAAGACTGCGTCTTTGAATTGTCATAACACTAACTGCAAGGAGAGAGAGGTGCACCTGTTGGTAAAGGGGATCTGAATGGGACACCCGAAGTGCCCACTAGAGCTTACCGCTGTCACTGCTCAGATCCGCTCTCTTCTTATGCCAAATACACCTACTGAGGCACAGGATTCTAAGTGGTTACAATTTCTGGGAAAATTTCAAAGAGGGGAGGGTTAGCTGGACAAATTAGAACTCCAACTGCTGCTTTTGTTCCCAATGCTGTAATTCAGTGGTTCTCAATCGGGGGAGATTTGACAATGTCTGGAGACATTTTCCATCACCATATCTGGAGGTGCTACTGGCATAATGTCCTATAATGCACAGAACAGCCCCCATAGCAAAAAATTATTCAAATTTTTGCAAAGTGTCAAGAGTGCTGAGGTTAAGAAACGCTGCTGTCACTGATATGCGTCATTTCATTGATTCTCCACCTGTTCTAGATTCTCCTTCCCTCAGCGAGCATATACATATGCTGGTCCAAGTGGCTGATCTAGTGGGTTAACAGAGATTTACATCCCAGAGTGGTCTAGGCCCTATTTTGGCATGTTCTGTCAGATTCTAGTTTCAGTACAAACACATTTAGTTACATTTGGATATGGAAGTATGGAAAAGATGTTCAAGTGAATCACTTGGGTACAAAACATAATCCTCAACTTGCCACCAAGAGGCTGAGTGATCTTCTCATGGGACAGTATGGTTCTGGGGCTCAGTCTTAGTCTATGTTGCTGACAGGTCAGACATTCAGCTGTTGCAGTAGCTAGACTACCCTGAGTGAGAGGAAGCATATGGTATAGGGCCCATATATAGCCCTGTGGAGTATTGCTAGGCTTATCTGACCTTTTATTTGATGGGTCATAATGGTAACTTCTGGCTACTTGGTTATCTGCTATCAAATGGTTAGAAGCTCAGTTTCTACCGTGACCTAGTAGCAGTATAGGAACTGGTTGTTTTGTTTTCTTGTAAGAGCTTTATTTCTATAACTCACATACTTTAATTCACTCTTTTGAAGTGTATAATTTAGTGTTTTTTTAGTTCATTCACAGAGTTTGGCAACCATCACAACTATCTCATTTACAGCATTATTATCATCACCAAAGAAAACCTAATACCCATTAGCAGTCTCTCCCATTCCCTCCAATTACCGCAGTTTTAGGCAACCATTAATTTATTTTCTGTCTCCATGGATTTGCTTATTTTAGAAGCTTCATAAAATTAGAATCAAATAATATGTGGCCTGTGTGTCTGGCTTCTTTCACCAAGCGTAGAGTTTTCAAGGTTTATTCATACTGTAGCAGGTATTGGTACTTTATTCCTTTTTATTTACAATAAATACATTTTAGTTGTGTAGATATACAAAATTTCATTTATCTGTTCATCAACTGATGGATATTTGGGGGGTTTCCACTTTTTGTCTGTTAAGAAGAATGCTGCTGTGGGGTGCCTGGGTGACTCAGTCAGTTAAGCATCTGATTTCAGTTCAGGTCATGATCTCGTGGTTCATAGGTTCAAGCCCCATGTCGGGCTCTGCACTGTCAGCACAGAGCCTGGAGCCTGCTTCGGATTCTGTGTCTCCCTCTCTCTCTGCCCCTCCCCAACTTGCACTCTGTCTTTCTCGCTCTTAAAAATAAAAAAAATAAAAATAAGAAAAAAAAGAATAATGCTGCTATGAACACCTGTGTACAAGTCTTTATGTGGACGTATGTCTTCAGTTCTGCATACTGAGGAGTGGAATTGTTGGGTTATAAGGTAACTCTGTGTTTAACATTTTAAAGAACTGCAGAGTTATATTCTAAAATGACTGCACCATTTTACAAACTGACAATTATTTTAACCATCCTAGTAGGTGTTACTTTTGTTTTTGTTTTCATTGTGGTTTTGATTTGCTTTTCCCTAATGACCAGTGATGTTGAATATCTTTTCATGTGCTTATTGACCATTTATTTATCTTCTTTTGAGAAATACTTATTCAAATTATGTGCCTATTTTTGAATGGACTGTTTTTTTTAAATATTTTAGTGGTTAAAAGATATTCCCCTCAGCCTAGTCATTGAATTGTCTTGGCAGTGTTGTAGAAATCAATTGACCTTAAATGTAAGGATTTCTGGACTGCCAATTCTATTCCATTGATCTACACATCTATCCTTAGGCCAGTACCACACTATTTTTATTACAGTAGCTTTGTGGTGAGTTTGAAATCAGGAAGTATAAGTCTTCCAATTTTGTTCTTCTTTTTCAAGAACATTTTGTCTATTCTGGGTCCTTTGTACATCCATACAAATTTTAGTGTCAGTTTGTCAATTTATGCAAAGTCACTTGGGATTTTTTTTTAAATGTTTATTTCTGAGAGAGAGAACACGAGTGAGAGAGGGGCAGAGGGGGGGCGGGAAGAGGATCCAAAGTGAGCTCCACGTTGACAGGGAGCCCCATGTGGGGCTCAAACTGACCAACTATGAGATATGACCCGAGCTGAATGCTCAATGGACTGAGCCACCCAGGCACCCCAAGTCATGTGAAATTTTAATTGAGATTGCATGGACTCTGTAGATTGATGCAGGGAGTACTGTCTTCTCAGTAACATTGTCTTCCAATCTGTGAATATGGTCTATCTTTCCATTTATTAAGTCTTTCTTGCATTTTTCAAGGATGATTTGTAGTTATCAATGTAGAAACTGTACACATCTTTTATTAAAATTCATTCCTAATTATTTGTTTTCTTTTTGTTGTTATTGCAAATGAAATGTTTCATTAATTTCATTTTTGGATTGTTCATTGCTACTTTTTAAAAATTCAATCAACTTTGTATATTAATCTCATATCTTGCAACATTGCTGAAGTCATTTATTAGTTCTAATAGTTTTATTTTTGGAATAAAGGAATATGAATTCCTTAGAATTTTCTACATATAAGAGTGTGCCTTCTGCAAATAGAAATATTTTTTTATCACTTCCTTTCTAAACTAAATGCCTTTTATTTCTTTTTCTTACCCAATTACCTTGGTTAGACTTCCATTACAATGCTGAATAGAAATGGTAAAAGTGAAAACTTTTGTTTTGTTCCTAATCTTAGGGGGAAAGCATTCAATCACCATTGACTATGGTGTTAGATGTGAATTTTTCGCAGAAACCATTTATCACATTGAGGAAGTTTGCTTTCACTTCTGGTTTGAGACGTTTTGTTTTTGTTTTTGCTTTATTTGCTTTTAAATATGGAATGCTTCATGAATTTGCATGTTATCCTTGTGCAGGGGCTATGCTAATCTTCTCTGTATCATTCCAATTTTTATATGTGTTGCCAAAATAAGCACTGGTTTGAGAGTTTTAATCATGAAAGTGTGCTTGATTCTGTCAAATGTTTTCTCATCTATTGAGATGATCGTGTGGTTTTTATCCTTCTTTATCCTACTGATATTGTGTATTGCATTAATTATCCGGTGCTTAAATAATGGTAGAATCTTGGTGTACACCCCACTTGCTCATGGTGTATAATTTATTTACATATGGCTGGATTTAATTTTCTAGTATTTTGATGAGAATTTTTGCATTTATGTTCAGAAGAGATATTGGTCTGCAGTTTTCTTTTTTTGTGATGTTTTGCCTGGTTTTGGTATTAGTATAAAACTAGCCTCATAGTATGAACTGGGAAACATTCCTTCCTGAAATTTCCATTTTTTTGGGGAGAAATTCAGGTGGACTGTTATTCTTTTAAATGTGTTTTAAAATTCACCAGTGAAGTCATCTGAGCCTGTGATTTTCTTTAGAGAAAGTCTGTTCAAAGTTTTTATTTCTTACTGAAGCAGTTTTGATTATTTGTTTCTTTCTAGAATTTTTTTCCCATTAGTTTAGGTTATCTAATTTGCTGGCATACAAATTTTTATAGTACTCTTTATAATGCTTTTTATTTATGTAAGATGTACATTGATATTTTATCTTTTTTTAAAAAAATTTGAATTTATTTATTTTGAGAGAGAGAGAGACAGAGAGGCAGAGAGAGAGTGAGAAAATCCCAAGCAGGCTCCAGGCTGTCAGCACAGAGCCCGATGGGAACTTGAACCCACCAACTGTGAGATTGTGACCTGAGCCAAAATCAAGAGTGGAATGCTCAACTGACTGAGCCAACCAGGTGCCCCTTGATATTTTCTCTTTTATTTTTATTTTAATAATTTGTGTCTTCTCTCTTTTTTGAGTGGTCAGTATAGCTAAATGTTAACTTGGGTGAATTTTTGAAAGAACGAAATTTTGTTCTGTTGATTTTCTCTATTGTTTTTTCTATTCTTTATTTCACTTATTTATACAGTATTCTTTATTTTTCCTTCCTCTGCTTGGTTTGGGTTATTTTTTTCCTTCTAGTTTCTTAGGTGGAAGTTTAGGTTATTGTTTTGAGATGCTTACTTGTTTTTTAAATATAGGCATTCATAGGTATAAATTTCCCCTGTAAGTACTGTTTTAGCTGCACCACACGAATTTTGGTATGTATCTCCTAACATTTAGTATTCATTTTCATTTATCTCAAAGTATTCTGTAGGTTTTATTGTGATTTTCATTTTGACCCATTGGTTATTTATTCACATATTATTTCCACATATTTGTGACTTTTCCTAATTTTCTTCTATTACTGATTTCTAATTTCATGTCATTGCCATCAGAGAACATCTTTTAGATGACTTTCTCTTTTTAAGTTCATTGAAGCTTGTTTTATAGTCTAACATAGGGTCTATCCTGAAGAATGTTCCATGTGCTTTTGAAAAAAATGTGTACTCTGCTATTGTTGCATAGAATATTCTATAGATATCTATTAAGTCTAACTGGATTAAAGTACTGTTTAAGTCCTATGTCTATGTTAATCGTCTCCAACTCTTAATCTTTTTTTTTTTTTTTTAATTTTTTTTAACATTTATTTATTTTTGAGACAGAGAGAGACAGAGCATGAACGGGGGAGGGTCAGAGAGAGGGAGACACAGAATCCGAAACAGGTTCCAGGCTCCGAGCTGTCCGCACAGAGCCCGACGCAGGGCTTGAACTCACGGACCATGAGATCATGACCTGAGCCGAAGTCGGCCACTCAACCGACTGAGCCAACCAGGTGCTCCTCTTAATCTTGATTTGTCTATTTCATCCTTCAATTGTGTTAGTTTTTGCATATTTTGAAACATTTTTCTTTGGTGTATGTGTGTTTTAATTGTTATGTGTACTGAATTGATTGACGTGTTTGTCATTATAAAATGTGCTTTTTTGTTTCTAGTAATAATTTTTATTGTAAAGCCTGTTTTCTCTTATATTAATATAGCAATTCCAGTCTCCTTTTGGTTTTGGCATACATGGTATATCTTTTTCATTCTTTACTTTCAACCTCTTTATGTCTTTGAATCTCATGTGTTTCTTGTAGATAGTATACAATTAGATATTTTTTTAAAAATCCATTTTCAGTTTCTGCCTTTGATCGGGGTGTCCACTTAAGTTTATTATAATATTTGATAAAGTGGGATTTATATCTATCATTTTGCTGTTTGTTTTCTACCTCTTATGTCATTTTATTACTTTATTCCTCTATTGGTTTCTTCTTTTGTGTTAAAAGATATTTTGTAGAGTACCATTTTTACTTTCACTATACCTTTTGAATTACTTTCTTACTTATAGCCCTGAAGGTTGCATTTAACATTGACATCTTGAAATAATGTATTTCGAATTAACACCAACTTAATTTCACAAAACATTTCTTCAATATCATGATTCCCTGTTCCTTCTTTGTATTATTATTGTCATGAAAATGACAACTTTTAGCATTTAACTTCATCAACAGTTTTATAATTATCACTTTATGATCCTGTCTTTTGAATCAAATAGGAGGAGAAAGGAGTTACAAACAGAAAAACACTTTATACTTTCCTTTATATTTACCTATGTAATTGCCTTTTTTGGTGTTGTTTATTTCTTCAAGTGGATGTGAATTACTGTCTAATGCTCTTTCATTTCAGTTCAAAGGACTCTAGCATGTCTATAGCATAGATTTGCTTAACAAATTCTGTCAGTTTTTATTTGGTATTGTCTTCATATCATCTACATTTTTGAAGGATGGTTTTCCTTGATATATAATTGTTGGCTGTCCATTTTTTTTCCTTTTCAGCACTTTGAATATGACATCCCATTGCCTTCAGACATCCATGGTTTTAATAAGTCACTTGTTAGCCCTATTGTGAATCTCTTGTCTGTGATGAGTCACTTTTCTTTCACTGCTTTCAAAATCTCTCTCTCTTTTAATGTTTATTTATTTTTGAGAGAGAGTGAGAGACACAGAGAGAGAACAGGGGAGGGACAGAGAGACAGGGAGACACAGAATCCAAAGCAGGCTCCAGGATCTGAACTGTCAGCACAGAGCCCGATGTGGGGCTCAAACTCATAAATGGCAAGATCATAAGCTGAGCTGAATTTGGACGCCCAACCGACTGAGCCACCCAGGCACCCCTCAAGATCTCTTTTTGTCTTTGTCTTTGACAGTTAGTCAATACTATTTCCAGATGTGGATTTCTTTGAGGTTCTTTTACTTGGAGTTTGTTGAACTTCTTTATGTTTATATTAATAGTTTTTATCAAACTTGGGAAGCTTTTGGCCATTATTTCTTCAAATATTCTTTCGGCTTCTTCCTTTCTCTATTTTCTTTCTGGGTCTTTGTCATAGTCTCTTTAGACATAAACAAAATACCAGAGACTGGATAGCTTATAAACAATGGAAATTTATTTCTTACAGTGCTTGAGACTGGGAAGTGCAAGATCAAGGCACCAGCCTTAGGTGAGCCCTGTTCCTAGCTCATTGCCAGCACCTTTTTGCTGTGTTATCACATGATGGAAAGAAAAGGACCTCTTTTATAAGAACACTAATTCCATTCATGAGGGCTCTACCTTCATGACATAGCATTTCCCAAGTCATCACTTCCTAATACTATCACATCAGGCATTAGGATTTCAACATATGAATTTTGGGAGAATACAAATGTCCAGACCACAGCAGTCTTCAATTTGATTGAATTTATGTTGATTCCTTAATGATATTCCACATGTCTTTGAGTACTGTTTTCTTCATTGTTTTACTTTCTTTCCTCAAACCTGATAATCTCAATTGACTTATCTTCAAGTTCATTGATTCTTCTGTTAATTCAAATGTTATGTTTAGCCTCTCTAGGAAATTTTTCATTTTATTTTAGTTTTTGACTCCAGAATTTCTATTTGATATTTTGAAGTCTTTGTCTAGTAACACCAATATCTGTTCTTCCTTAGGGATAGTTTCTATTTATTACTCCCCCCCTCCCATATATGGAATAGTTTTCCTGTTTCTTTGCATGTTTCATAGTTTTTTCTTTTTTTTTTTTTAAACTATACAGTTTAAATAATATGAAGCTACAACTCTGGAAATCAGATTACCTACCCCCCCAAGGTTGGTTGTTGCTGTTTATTTGTTTAGTGACTTTCCCTGTATAAATCAATAAAGTGTGCATTCTTTATTATATGTGGCCACAGAATTCTTTTTCCCAGTTATCTTAGTGGTAAGCTAATGATTAGATAGAGATTTACTTAAATGTCTTGAATGAGTAAGTCTCCCAGTCTTTGCTAAAAGGTTTTTTGTTTTTGTTTGTTTGTTTGTTTTTGGTGGGAAAGCTTCAGTGCTCTAGCAGGCAGTTTAAAACCTGCCTTAGCCTTCACTACCCGCTTGTGAAGAAACTCAAAGTCATCCAATAGAGAATACAACCTTCTTAGGTCCTTCCTGGGCATATGCAGAACCTTGAACCTATGTATGACCTCCTAGATCCCATGGAATGTACTGGAGCTTGTCAAAATCCTCTACAGACATCACATTTCTCAGCTTTCCTTTCGAGTTAGTCAGTCAGTCTGTTGTTAGTCCCAAATGGTATTATTGCCTCAGGAAGCTGTGATGTTAAACAATTGCCACTGATTGTTTTTGACAAATGCCTTGAGGATAGGGCTGTTCATGAGCCCTGAATCAAGTCAAATAAAGATAAGCTCTGAGAATAAACTTTTCTAGGGAACAACTGTAAAACAGATTTAACAGTGACCATTCTCTGGGAATAGAACTTGATGGGATTGCTTCAAATCTGTTTTGCCCCTCTAACGGATGGATGATAGGCTGCCAGTTTTTACAATGATTGTGGTTGTGAAGCTGTTGGTACTCAAGGTTACCATGGAGCTGGGGAGATGGGAATGGAGATTAGACAAGTTAAAATACCACAAAGATCACTACTGTTACCAAGATTTTCTTGTTTTTTTCTTTAAAGAATATATTTGGAATTTTTCAAATTTTTGGTTAATTTCAAGAGCTCTGGTTGATTTTGAAAAATTTTTGCTAGTGACAATTGTTGCTTTACAGATGAGCAGATTTTCAGAAATCCTTACTTTATTATTTTGGAAGTTCTCCCTACAGGAATTCCTTTTTAAACAGTACATGGTTTCTCTGAAGTGTGCTGCAATTCTCCTATTAAATTTTGCATGAAACTATTTACAGCATCTTTCTCTACCGCAGATAACTCAAGTAGCCTAAGATGTTCTAGGTTATATGGCCCACGTGGCAGGGTTGAACATACCATGGCCATGTTTCCAAGCCGTTTCTTTCTCTAGCTCCAATCAGATCTAATAACCTTCAATGCCACCTGATAAATGGTTTCAAACATTATTTGCGAGTATTGAATATCTCTCCTCCATAACTCAAAGAAGTGTCTCTGAGAATTATACTCCTTTTCTAGTGATAGAAGTGAAAGATACAATAACTTATATTTTGCTTTGCAGGACATGTCCTAAAGTGTCCCAGACTACTAGAATCTTGGAAAGACTTTTGATTCAAGAAGCTCCTTAATCTTTGTAATGCTTATTTCCTAACCTCTGAAGCACATGCCTATTCTGGATGAATTGAAAAGTACTTCTTTTCAAGGCATCCAGGATACCTGCTACCTCTTCCTCCCTGGATTTGTTATACGTGAAGTCATCAATATAGTGGGCCAATATGATATTGCTTGGCAAGTGCCAGATAGTCCAGGTTTTTGAAATATACTGTGACAGATAGCAGTAGTAATACAGATCCCTAAGGTATGACCATTAATGTGTATAGTTGTTCATTCTATTTAAATGCAAAGTAATTTTGACGCTCCTTCTATAGGAAGAAACAATTGCCATGGACCCTGAGCATCCCTGCACATTCTTGCTAGGTATGCCAAGAATGTAAGACCCTGACTGCTCTTTAGCTTGGCCATTTCTGATGATTGTGTCTGACAGATGAGGTAACATGATTTTCTTCCACTTTTATTATACTGGTAAATACCCAAAGCTCATTATTTCTCTCCTACAACACAACCCATTGTGAGTACAGGCAACCATGATCATGATGTGTCCTTTTATCTGCCTCTGGGAAAATGAAGAAAACAAACATATAGCTCTGGTTAGTGCTTCTGTAATACAGACCTACGTCTCTGAGGCAAGAGTCTTGTGTTGTCTTTCAGCATTTTAAGTCTAAACAGAACCTAGCTTGTTACTTGAAATTAGAGTAAATTAGAGTAAAGTCTTAGAATTTGTACAGTTTGTAAGTTTTGGCTTAGAATTTGTACAGTTTTTAAGTTTTGCTGATGAAGACATGGGTTTCTAGAATAGAAAGGGTGAGGACCCTTGTGGGCTGGGTTAGAAAATATGAAAAAACTCCCAGGATCTA
This sequence comes from Panthera onca, assembly GCF_046562875.1. Lineage (NCBI taxonomy): Eukaryota > Metazoa > Chordata > Mammalia > Carnivora > Felidae > Panthera > Panthera onca. The sequence continues at coordinate 48,736,018 of NC_138350.1, forward strand.
GTTTGACAATTCTCTTGTTTCAGTGGTGGGTTGGGGGAAGGCCTCCCATTATAGATAGAAACCTATTAAGTAATGTTTAGAGGCTGAATAGTGAGAGGTTAGGTTGTATCTAGTCACCAGAATGGTGCCTAGCTTCATTTTCTTCCAAATAGAAGGAGAAAGAGATATTATAATGATGATGGGGCAGCCAAAGACAATGTGGCTGCTGAGCCAAAGGGGCCAAAAGCTGGAACAAGTAGTGTCAACAATGATGTAGCTGAGGGGAGAAAAGTAGCAGAAGATGCCGGAGGAAAGGATGGCTTCAGACTGCTAAGCAAGGCTTTGTGTTTATTTTCGGTTTTGAGCAGGTGATCTCTCAAGTTCAATGCACAAAGTTTGGATGTTTAAAATGCACCCAGAGCTCTATATTTTCATTGCTGACAATGAGGCGGACATGGATTTGAATCATCTCTCTGTCTTTTATTATCAGGGGGAAAACAGATACTTGACTACCCTGAGTTTCTGTTATCCAAGAAATAACCAGAATTCAAGGTTATTCTCGTAGCTCTTGCCAATACTCCCCTTAATGTTTTTTACTGAATTTTGTGTTATTGCTAGTGGCTTAGATATTTGTTTTGTCAGTTGGAATATAGCCAGATCAAAGACACCACTCTCTGGGGTCACAAACTGGAAATAAATCATGGCTGCTGATTGAGTGGTCTGTGTTACTAATGTAAATGCCCATGACAATCATCTGTTCTCTGACTGAAACCAAGCTGCTGATCACCCCTGCACTGCCCAGATTTCTGACTTGACAAATGGATTTATTATCATACTGGATATGGCCACACATCAGTATCAGGAGCTGGGGTTCTCTGTCTGAAACAGAGGCTACCACTGCATGCCAGGTTTGTGGCTCCCGCCAGTAGACAACTCCTTTGTGTCATGATTAAGGAGGACACATTGCAGCAGCTATGGACCCTTTCTGCTCCTGGAAGTTTGCATACACTGGACTTTTGATCTCCCTCACCCCTCTTGGGGTTACCAATGATGCCACAATAGTTTGACAGTTTTTCAGATTATGGTGTTGTGGTCCATCCATGGTATTTGGGCCATCGAAACTAATCTGTGTCATGTTTTTTACTTTCTGGACGTTATACAATATGTCAATGATGTTTCTTTTATCACAAAGACCACCCAGCAATGGGCCAATGGTATTTGATGAGCATTTCATGCTCCCTACTATCTATAGACTTTGGGAATTATTGAACACTGAAAGAACTTCTTTCTCTAACACCATCACCCTTTCCTGGTCCACACACCTCAGTGAGAGCCCAAATGAGTCTATCTCCAGAAAAGGATCATCTCATCTTGGCTATTTCCTGGGTAATAGTCAGAGAAAAATATCTAGATATGAATACAGGATAATTAGAGAAAAGGTAAACTTATAGGTTCTCAGATTGAATGCACTAATTTTGTGGTGGTAGAGGGAGAGCAAACCCCCTGGTACTCAGGGAGGGAACAACTTAGACCCCAGAAGGTATGGAGGGCAGGGGATGATGAATTCTCTCTGTCCTCTAGATTCAGCACTGCTGCCTGATTCAATTGGCAGCTATACCCGACAACCAGACCTTATGCTGAGGTTGTCTTCTCTGTTCACATGCTATAAAAATTAATACCCTCGGGTAAACATGGCAGGTCTTGACCTATTCTGTTGTATCTGATGCTGTCAGTGGAAGCTCCCAAACATGAAGATGCACAACACAACCTTGTTTCGATCTAACTGATCGATCATACACTCCTCCAGATGCCTGAGTGGACCTAGGTTATGCCACATGTGGCAATCAAGGCTTGGTGATGCTGGCCTTGTGGCTTAACAAAACCAGCATAACAGTGATTCAGATCACATTTAACAACAAATCCTGAACTGGAGTGACTGAATAATGACTCTTCAGGGCGTATGTTTGTATGTAAAGAGAATGAGTCATGGAATGACTCTCCACTGGGGACTGGGCTTGCTTTGTGGGCCAACTTTTGTCCCGGCAATTATTGGAAGTCTCACAGAAATCTTTCTATCACATTCTGTTGATTAAGACAGTCATCAATGTATCCAGATTCAAGGGCCAATGTCACTCTAAGAAGTACATGAGGGATGAAATACATATTGAGGTAGTCATCTTTGGAAAATTTAATCGGTTATGCTTCATTATGATGGTATTTTACTTTCATATCTCTTGAAACAGGCTTCAGGGATTCCTCCACATCCAACTATAATGAATCCACTTGTTCAAAATCTGATTGTATTTAGATATTGTTTTGCTATTTATTCACATCTCGTAAATTGCTGCTATCACAATCAGCCTTGGTTTTGTGTGAGTAAAGTGTTTTCATAATTAAATTCCACTCTTTGAATTGTACACTCCATATGAAAAGAATTTTGTTTTGTTCTTGGCTATACACCCAGAATCTAGAATGCTGCCAGTTGTGAACTAGGTACTCAATAAATATTTGCTGAATGAAGAAAACCCAAAGGACTTATGTCAACTTCCCATAAGTAGTTGACAGGCAAGGTCCATAATCTGCTAGGCAAAACTGAGGATGGTTTACAAGGGCCATTACTGGGTCAAAAAAGACAGAGGGTCAAGTAAGAAATTACCAAAGCTCAAAGCACAAATTACCCTAGAGTTTTGGGTCATTAAACTCTGCAGAAAAGGTTCTGCCTCCCTTGGAACAGTTTTATTTGTCTCTCCACATGTGCAGCAGTATTATTTATTTGTAAAACGCCAGTGTCTAACTGATACATGGCCAATGAAATTTCTATCCTCTTACTGGCACCTTAAATATATGTAAATAATCACATATTCACATGCTTATATATAGTTATCCTAGAAACCCTATAGGTAGAAATTAACAGCTTCATTTTAGATGATTTACCTATTCAACATCATTAGATGAAGTGGCACAGATTTGATTTAGGCTTCTTTGTTGGTTTTTCTTCTTTAGCTCCATTGTTTTGACCAATATTTCAACTACCTACTCTGATTTACTGCAGGTTTGAAAAACAAAGACAAAACACATTTACATCTGATGTTTACCCACAGGCAACCATCCACGCAGACTGATTTTAGTTAGTTGTATTTGGATGCTTATCCTAACAAAAAATACTTCTCCCATTGGATTATTGATTATGACAACAGCTATAATTTCCATAGTTTGGTAGTAGCTAACATTTATTTAAATTTTACCATATGCTAAACTATTTCCTGAATGTTTATATTTTGAAACATGTATTTTTCTAACATGGGTCAGCACTTCATATTTTTCATTCAGTAATTAGGGACAAAGTTTAAAGTGCAAGTATCTATTGCAAAAATAATCAATCAATTCAGTGTCACATTAACTCTTTCTTGTTTATCAGCTTCATAGAAAGCTGAGATCCCAGGTCAAATGTTTCTTTTTCTTCACTGAATTCGGTGTGCCTGTGAGGAGTTCATTTTCAGAACTGATAGCTTTTATAGCCTGCTTCATTTATTCGAGATTTACTGTATTACTGTCTTCTATATGGGTGTTCATTACAGAGAATTTTCTATTAAAGACAACAGATTTTTTTTCTTTTGTCCCAAATGTGAGTAACAAAAGTGTTTACATATTTGTCTGAAAATATGTTTTTTTTAAATTTTCTTATTTTCATCTAGGAGGCAACTTACACAAAATGTAAATAAAAAAATAAAATCTGGAACAGAACAATAGAAATCAGAATACAAAGTAGTGAACAGTTAAGAAAGTTGATGTAAAAAAAATACATCTCTTTGGCTCTACTTATCTTGATGGTCAAAGGAAAGGGAAAGACATTCATTTAATTTACATTGACAAAAACACATTAGCTTTTTATGGGGAACAAATAATTTCCTGGCACTAATCTTTAAAATAAATTTCTATCACAGAAATGCTAGAACAGAGTAAATTGTGAGAACAGAGTAAATTAATGACCAATATCCTCAACAACGGATCTCATCACACCCAGTTGAGGTTTTAAAATGTTTTTTCTTATGTGTTCCTTATACATCCCTTAATTAACCAGATTTTATAACACTAACATGCAACTCGGTTAAAGACATCATTAAAAGACCCAATACTACTGATTCAGTGTCCACAGGATTTATCAACCTGTTTACCGATGTTTTTAAAGAAATGAGATGCTACTTCTAAAGGTGATTAGTGGATACAAATTTATGTCTTGCCCATGGCTGGGGCTTTGTCATCTAGGTGTTTACTTCTCTCCCCAGAGACTTGAGGGATTTGGTAAAAACAACAAACAGAGTTGTTTTTTTTAAAACGTGATTGAGATTACTTTAATTTTCACTTCCAAAATTAAATTTGTTCTCATTCCTTTCAAAACACAACTTATCTTTGGGAAGAAGTCTTGATGGATCAATCCATTTGACAAAGAAATCCTGAAGAAACAAATTAACCATGACCCAGTCAAACAATAGAACATTCTCAATATCCCCAACCCCCCCACCCTGGTTGTCCTTTTTAGTCCTCATTCTCTCCTTACCCAAAGATAACCACCACCCTGACTTTAAATACCATAACTTAGTTTTGCCTACTTTTCAACTTTTTATAAAAGGAGTCATACATTTTATATTCTTTTTGCATCTGGCTTCTTTTGCCTAATGTTATATTTGTGATTCTCATACCCAAGTTCATGTTGTGGTGTGTAGCAGCGATTCACCAATTTTTATTTCTGGATAACATTTCATTGTAGAAATATACCACACCTTATTTTACACAATTTAAGTACTAACGAACATGTGGGGTTTTCTAGTTTGGGGCTGTTATAAATAACACACTGGACATTCTTGGACAAGCCTTTCAGTGCCCTTGTAGGAGAGAGATTGCTGGATCACTGGAGATGTAGATGTTTAATGTTGATAGATACTTCCGGTTTCCCAGTCAGGATTAATTTATACTCCTATCTGCAGTGTATGAGGATTCCAGTTGTTCATTATCCTTAACGCGGATTCTGTCAGTCTTTTTTTATTTTTTATTTTTTTAATGTTTTATTTTATTTTTGAGAGAGAGACAGAGTGTGAGCGGGGGAGGGGCAGAGAGAGAGAGGGAGACAGAATCCGAAGCAGGCTCCAGGCTCCCAGCTGTCAGCACAGAGCCCGACATGGGGCTCAAACCCAGGAACCGTGAGATCATGACCTGAGCCGAAGTTGGACGTTTAACTGCCTGAGCTACCCAGGCGCCCCTCTGTCAGTCTTTAATTGGGGTAATTCTGGTGGTTGTGTAGTAGTATCTTACTGTGGCTTGAATTTGCATTTGCCTAGTGACAAACGAGGTTGGTCACTTTATCACAGGCTTGTTGACCGTTTGTGATCCTTTCTGTGAGGTTTTTTGCCAATTTTTCTATTAGCTTGTATGTCTGTTTCTTAAATAGATTTAAAATTTGTAGTATGTTATGGGTATGACCCTTACTTTTTCAGTCTCTTAATTTTTTTATGAGTAGAAGCATTTAATTTTAATTTTACTGAAACCTAATACATCAGTCTTTTCCTTAAGTTAGTGTCTTTTCCTACCTCATGTCATGAAGATGTTCTTTGTTTTGCTCTAGAAGCCTTAAGATTTTACTTTTTACATTTAGATCCACATAGAATCCTGTCACCAGAACAGCAGTGAGATAGTAGACATACTAACAGTAATAGTCCCTGCCATTTGTGTGTTTCACCAGATTTCCTTAAAGGAGTTCCCATTTGTAGGCTGTATGAAAGCCTCAAAATCTGTATATATAGCCTGAATGTAAAAACTCCAATTCCATGAGAAAGAAATCAAGTGAATAAAAGTTAAAAAAAAAAAAAAGCAGCAACGTTTAGTGGGAATTCTAAAGCAGCACATCAATAAAATATAAAAATATCAAAGTACAAAAATAATGCACTGAGAACTCAGAATAGAAGAAAATGGATCAAAAAGATTAGCAACAATAGGGGCTGACAAATGAAATCGTTAATGTACTGCTTCAATCTGCAAAGTATTGTTGAAAGGCAAGCGAGAAAGAACAGGAAAAATTGTTGAAAGTCAGGGACATAAATAATTCTAGTGTTATCACTTTATAGGTTAGGATTCTAAGTTCACACTCAAGAGGCTTCTTATTTTCTTGTTATTACTTTGTTTTCACTCAGGTAAGCTCTTATCCAGATGGGGAGATGGTGTTTTTGTTATATCATCTATTGTCAATATGACAAAATGGAAAGCTTGTGTTTTATCCCGCTGGTTAAATCTGAATATTGCTTTTTCATTAAATTATTTTTTATATCAGGCCTCTATTTAAGTGCACAGACGTCAATGAAATAAGTAGCTTCAAATAAAAAAAGAAGAAAGAAAAGAAATACAGCGTAATTTAATATCACTCTCACTGTCATTCACTAATATCTCTCTAAGTAAGCATGAAAACCATTTCCTTTGGAGTAGCAAGAAGAAACTTGTGATGATCTTTCGGAATCGGAGCAAGTACTCCATGTGACTGACTACTTACTTCTTCTCCCCACTTATTTTTTTTCCTTGGATAAGTTTAATATCCCCTGAACTCTGGGTATCTTTGTGTTGTTGTTGCAAAACTAGTTATCTTTTCAATTAAAATTATTTTAGCAACATTGCAAAAGTTGGAGCCTATCATCCTTACTACAGACTAACCTATAAAACAATGCTTAAAAACAATTTCCTGAAGATTTAAAGCAGGGAGTTAAAGTTACCTCACCTCAGCTTTTTTTGCCATTTAGCTGATTTGATGATGGTGGTCCTACAGAGAGGTTGTTGACATAGTTGATACTTAAAAATGTTACACATTTGTTAGAAAAAGTTATAAACTTACTATAAATACAAATAAAAATGTTATCACTATCCAAAAACCTTAAGCAATATCACACTCCACTGCATGATACTAATTGAAGGAAATTTCATAAATACTGAATATGATACCCGAGGAACAAATGAACTTGTGGAATGTGATAAAGCTTTATGAAAATATTTGATACAAGAGCTCAGCACTTCTAAGCTGCTTCTTTTCTTCTCAGATTCCAACACTAAGCACTCACCTGGAGATAATCTAAAAAGACATTCTTTGTTACCCATGACTAGTCTCTTGACCATGGAGGTGAATAGATTAGAGTAAGTGAGAATTTAAAATAGAGGTGTACAGTGAGAAAGAGATATGGAGCTTGTGGGTTTGTATGTTCTTTTTCTTTTAAAGAAAAAGAACAGGGGCGCCTGGGTGGCGCAGTCGGTTAAGCGTCCGACTTCAGCCAGGTCACGATCTCGCGGTCCGTGAGTTCGAGCCCCGCGTCAGGCTCTGGGCTGATGGCTCGGAGCCTGGAGCCTGTTTCCGATTCTGTGTCTCCCTCTCTCTCTGCCCCTCCCCCGTTCATGCTCTGTCTCTCTCTGTCCCAAAAATAAATAAATAAACGTTGAAAAAAAAAACTTTAAAAAAAAAAAATAAAAAATAAAAAAAAAAAGAAAAAGAACAATACAAAGAGAAGGAAAAAAAAAGCAAACTTTAGAAATTTCCCAAGGCCTGGATGTACCTAGCTCCCTGCTTAGAGTGAGTACTCTGTACATCATCCTAAAGTGGTGACCTATTATTTTGATGTATATATATGTGTGTATATATATATATACATATATGTATATATATATATACACACATATATGTATATATATATATATATATAGAGAGAGAGAGAGAGAGAGAGAGAGGTAATATGTGAGCAAAACCATCTAAATATTAGATTCTGTATTGCCTTCTATACACAAACTCATCCTTAGTCAATGGGGAGCCTTTAGAGGATGTTCAGGTATTGACATATTCTAGGATTTGCATGTTACAGTTTCTAGTAGCTGGTTGAGGTTATTCTGGAAATGACAATACCACAAGAAGAAATAGTAATAAAAATAAGAGCTGGAACTTACTGTTTACTATGGGCAAGGCCCTCTTTGAAGAGTTTACCATGTAATACTTATTTAATCTTCACAATAATCATGCAAGACTAATTTCATTATTGGCTTTATTTCATAGACATGGAGGTGAAGTGACTTGTCCCAGGTCACATGGCTTGAAAATGACAGAACCGGGATATAAACATGGGCAGTTGGGATATAGAATCTGTGTAATGACATCCTACGCTTCCATTATGAAGAGGCTGTTGCCAAATTGATGAGATGTAATTTGAACATTAAGTAAGAGTGTTTGAAAAGGGACCAGGGAAGATAAGAGAGATTTTGAGAAATATTTAGGGAATAAAATGAGCAGGACTTAGTAGCTAATAGGATATCATGAGTGAGTGTGATACATGAATGTGGGATGATTCTTTGATTCCTGCATTGAATTACTTGTCCTTTATATATCTGAGCAGATTTGTTCCAAATAATGTTAAGAGACTAGACCATAATCTTCAGTGAAAACAGACATGATTTTTGCCTTCAATTTTATAACTCTAGTTGGAGAGATTTTTATTAATTAAATAATCACCCTATTCAACGTAAATTGTTATGGAAGAGAAAGAACACATTTTGTGTGTGTGCGTGTGTGTGTGTGTGTGTGTGTGTGTGTGTGTTAATGAGATTACAGAATTTTGAGTGAGGCTAGAGACAGAGAAGACTCTGAGGGATTGATGGGTAGGAGTTAATTAGAACAAGGCTCCTCCTAAGTGATGGTGCACCACGCAGCAAGAGAAACTTGAAGAGGAGAAACACATTCAGGAGGGATGATAAGGATATCCATGGTGCAAGTGTCTATTGGACAATAGTGGACATGACTTTGCTGTTGAGAAAAGCCACGAGGACGATATCTGAGGACATTTACATTTTGGGGTGGGAGGCAGGCAGGGATGGCACAGTTTGATGATATGTGTGGAGGTGAGACTGCCCCGGGAGTATGTGAAATGGGAGAAAAGAGGAGTGGTAAGGAAGGGCTAAACCAGCATTACATTTAAGAGCTGTGTCAAGAAATCACCTAACAATCACCCAAATAAAAGGGTCCAAGAGAAAGGAAGGAAACCAGCCTGAAAAGAATGTGGAGGAAGAGATCATTTCAGAGAGAAAAGTCAGGTCAAACGAAGACTGATTTTGGTAACTTGTCAGTTAATAGTGACCTTGGAAAGGACAATTTCAGTGGAGTGGTAGCATCAGAAGCCAGATTGGGTTGAAGGGAAATAAAAGTTAAGAAAACTGAGGCTGTGAAGCATACTTGCATGACTGTTTTCCAACGGCTTGGCTGTGAAGGGAGAAAGGTGACAGTGACCAGAAAAAGAGCCAGCAAGTTTTTTGTTGCTTTGTTTTGCATACATGCTTTCTGATCAGAAATTGAGTATAAGTTTATATGCCTGAAAGGGAGGGTCATGGAGAGAGGGACCTGAGACCTCGGGCCTCACTGACTGCTGAAGGTCAGAGAGGAGATGGAGAAGGATGGGTTCTGGGCACAAGGTGAGGGAAGAATCCTTCACCAGAGGCATCTCATTATCTGAGTCAGGAGGGGCTGAGTGTAAGGACAGATGCTACTGCTTGTGATGAATATATTAGCCTGCAGCTATTAAGTGCTCAGGTGTCAGGCCTCATGCTGAACTGTGTTCCTGTGGGATCAGTTCTAAGTGTCACTACACCCCATGGGGGAGGAAGCCAGCCCAGAGAGGTTAAGTGACTTGCCTAAGGCCACATAGCTAGTATGTGGCTGAGTTGGAACTTGAAACCAGAGCTGTCTGATTCCGTCCAGAGGCGTGAGAAGTTAAGAGTGTTATCTAAAAGCCTCATTGGTCTCTCTAGAAGTCATTGGCTGTGATACGGGGGAGTAACAGCCTTGAGCAAGGGGTGAGAATTTGGAGTATGAGGTGTGGAGATGGACAAAGGAATTCCCCAAGGTCACAGGAATTACCCTGGTTCACTGGATTGTGTGCACTTGCCCTAGGGCCATGCATTTGCAATTTACTTAGATCTCAGTGTCCTATTGAGCTTAATTTAAGAGCTTACTTAGCTCAGGGATAATAAACTGGGCCAGAACAGACGGGTATTGTTGGCTGAGCTCTCCTGGCCTCCCTCAGTTGCATGGAGACAAACTGGTTGCCACGGCTAATCTGAGGAGGCTGAGCAGGTCTGAACAGGCCGAAAGCTCTGACTATTCCCCATTACCAAATGCTGTCACATATGCCTTCCTGGTATGCAGGAAACTCAGGGGCTCAGGGGCTATAATAACAAGACCCTTCCGGATAACAGAATGCACACTGAAACTAACAACATACACTTGCAATGGCTATTTCCAATTTATTCATACGTCTGGAGGACTGCCCTAATGGGCTGGTAGTGGTCCAGGTTTTCCCCCATGTGAATTCCTACTACAGCAAGAACACACAAACACCGCAGCTAAGGATGATACCAATGATCATAGCAACAGACTGAGAGATTAATATTTTTCTACCAAAGAGTCAACCATAAGGAAGCATAATTAGATAATTGTGAATAAATGCTAGCTTTGCATAAGAAACAAAAGAATATGAATGTCAAAAAGCTCGTAAAATGTTTACAACACCGTAAAAGTTAATCTCAAAAAGGATTTCAACCCAAGTCCTTTGAAGACTGAGCGATAATAGCAGGGTGGCGTAAGGTCAGAGAAGGACCCATGCAGGCAGCATCCACACTATCAGCCTCATTCTGATTTCCAGTAAGCTCTTTTGTATCTCTTGATAAACAGTTATGTGGTAATGAAACTCTTCAAGGTTATTCCTTTGAGAATATAGCTAGAATTGCCTCTCACTGCTCTCCAGGCAGAATATTCTGATATTATTATTTATTTTGGTGTCTTGTTCTGAAAATGATTTGAGTTATCTTACAAAATTCATAGTCTATACTAGTACAACATAAATATATGAGAAAATAAACCGAGGAAAACAAAACCTAGGGGTAAAGTGTGTGTGTGTGAGTGTGTGTGTATGTGAGAGAGAGAGAGAGAGAGAGAGAGAGAGAGAGAGAGAGACAGAGAGATTTTGACATTGATAAATATTTTTAAAAGCAGAAGTTATATATCTTTTAGTTTCTAATTCAACCTAAACCTTCCATAGGGTATCACAATAAAGAAAAGTATGTCTTTTAATTTGACGAAACATAAACTTATATCTGTACTAGAAAAATAGGTGGTGAAAAGCCTCTCTTGAGAAAGAGTGAATGGACAAATAAAGATTTCTCATCTCAGACAAAAGAAAATATTCAAGGAAGGGAGCCAAAAAAAAGAAGATTCTAAGGAGAGAGATGGAAAGTAATGCCAAGAGGCAAACACATAAAAAAGATTTAGTGATCTGGCTAATTAAAAATTTAAAAGCTTTATTTGTCAAAAACATCATAAACAACCCAAATGTTCTAAGATAGAGGACAGGTTGAAACAATCTAACTGCATTTGCTGTGTAGGTGGGAATCTGCTGAGCCAGGGCCCTCTTTGGCTAAGGGAGGTTAAACATCAGTTCAAGGTCACTCAGCCGAGATGTGAGCTGACATCTCTCTGCCCCAGAGCACATGCTTTCAGCCATCATTTCTCATTCTTCTTTCCTGGGATACATATCCATTCTCTTTTAAACCTTGTTGTTTCCTTTATTATTTCTATAAATTTTGTTTCATTTTTTATATTCATTGTATTCTTCAGTGATTCTCCAATGATTTTCTTGGTGTTCTGTTAATGTTTATTGAATAAGTAAATGAATATTCAGACTGGTTATTTTTGGTATATAGACTTTTTGTGTGTGTGTAGTCCAAAGCAACATTACATTCTTACTTTAATTATAAATTTTTAAGTATATTCTTTTGGATTTTCAATGGATGAATTAATAGTTTCTGAAAATAGTGGTAATTCTGTTTCCCCCATTCCAGTAACAAAGTTCTTTTATATCCCATGTTTTAATGTCTACATCAGAACTTCTAAGCTATAAGTGATATGGGAGATTTCTGATATTTTTGTTTAGCTCATTAATAAGGATGCTGCTAATGTTTTTAGGTTCATTTTTTTCTGTTAAAAATGCTGCATTAAAATGGTTATTCTCTGTCATTTTGAGGACACATTCTTCTATTATTGGTTTTATGATTTTTTTAAAATATAAATGGTGTCTAATTTTATTGATATCTTTTCAGAAACTATCCTGTGGGGTTTTCTTTCTTCCTGTTTGGTTTTATTGAAGTAAATCTTTATGTCACTAAATGTCTTGATGTTAGTAATTCCTTGCATTCCTACTTGATACAAATGCTATATGGTTATGGTAGATAATGTCAACGTAGTATTTCTTACTTTGGTTTGCATAAAAATCACCTGGAACAAATGTTAAAATGCAGATTCTATGGTAACAGTCTTGAAGGTTTTGATTTAGCAGGTGTAGGGGGGGAGCCTGAGAATTTGAATTTTTAGAAGTCCCTCCTCCACCGCTAATCATATGGTTATAAAACCACACAAAAACATACACAAACCATATTTTGAGAAACACAGTTTAAATGAACCACTGATTGAGTGGTTCATTTAGTATTTTTGAGTATTTTTGAGTAGTATCATTGAGTGGTTATTAGTATTTTTGCTATTGTTGCAGTAATGGAAAAGGGGAAATTAACCTAAGTAATTTTTCTTTTATTTGTTTGCTTTTATTTTAAGAAGACTTTAACATATTTTGTTCTCTGGTTTTGCTAGCTTCATTAAATAGATTGGGTTTTTAAAAAGATTTTTTAAATGATGTTAACTGTTTATAAAACACGAGAATTTTCTGTTACTTCAGAGTTTAAGAGAATTAATAGGTAAAATAATCTGACCCTGAGGTATTATTTGTTTGAAGTAATTCTTAGGGAGCTTGTTTTTCTGTTTCTGCTATGGTCACAGATCCCACAAAAAATGCTAATTGGGTCCAGAGATGGAAGAACATCCTAGTTTGGTCAGGATACATTATACAAAAAGGGCTCTAGTGGAACATAGCACCAGAAAATTCATATGGGGCCAGATCACAAAGGACCTTGAGTAGGCATAAAATGAATAGCTTACAAAAAATTCCTATGTATGTTATCTCATTTCATGTTTATAATGAGCACTGCGAAATTTGTCTTATTTCTATCTTCATTTTTATGAATGAAGAAACGTAGTACTGGGGTCTCAAAGCAAGACACCGATCAGGAGACCAGATGCAAATAAGTGTCAGGAAGAAAAGACACCTTGAAAACCTAAGTAAAATGTTACAGAGAATCACCCATAGTGCTTGAGTTAGATGAGACAGACCGTGGCACCGCGGGCTGTGTGGTATCAGTCCCTCTGAGTATCCTATCCTGCCAGCCTCGAAGTCGGGTTTGCCATCTCAGAACACCTTTTGACGACTAGTTAATCTGATCTAGTCTCCTGTGGTTGTTTTACATCTCCTTCCCAGAGGTTCACCCAAGTGTTATGAGGCTTGAAGCTTAAACACTTTCATAGGGCACCTTTAAGTAAAAGCATAAAAAAATTGTCATTTTTGTAAATTTCACGAAAATATCTGAACATCATAACACATTGCTCTGGCCCCTCTGGGGAACCTATGCAAGTGGGGGGCCATTTATTTAAAGTGTCTTTAGCTTCATGATGACACTGCTTCTGACTTTGGGTAAGTGAAGTTTAATGGGAAGTTACAAGATGTAGTAGCTAAAGTATTGACTGATAGAGTAGGGATCTTATACATCGGTCAGAACATTATATGATATATGAATTATATAATATAACATATAATATATACTTTGTACTATATAATATATATATTTCTCCCTACTGCTGTGTGAGTAAAATCATAGAAGTGTATAGTGTGACTTGTTTAGTAATTCTCAGGGAGATTTGGTAATTTGCCAAATGCCGCTAAGACTAACAATATTGAACAGGTATGTTTGAAAGGCAAAACATTTCCTTACCTCCCTCACTGCTATGGACTGAATTGTGTCTCCCCAAATTCACAAGTTGAAGCCCTGCCTTCCAGTGTGATGATATTTGGAGATGCAGCATTTGGGAGGTAATTAGAATTCAATGAGACCATGAGGGTGGGGCCCTTATGATGGGATTCCTATCCTTACAAAAAGAGACTGGGGCACTTACTCTCCACATTGTGTGAACATAGCAAGAAGATGGCCACCTACAAGCTAGGAAGAGATCTTTCACCAAGAACTGATCTCTGCGGGACTTTGTGGTCTAGCATTTTCTAGCCTCCAGAACTGTGAGAAAAACAAATTTTGTGGGACACTTGGGTAGGTTAAGCGTCCAACTCTTGATTTTGGGATTTCAGCTCAGGTCCATGATCTCACAGTTTGTGGGATCCAGCCCAGTGTCGGGCTCCATGCTGATAGCACAGAGCCTGTTTGGGATTCTCTCCCTTTCTCTCTCTGTCCCTCCCCCACTTGTGTGAGTACACACATGCTCTCTCTGTCAAAAATAAATAAATAAACTTAAACACACACACACACACACACACACACACACACACACACACACACACACAGATTTTGTTGTTTAAGCCACTCAGTCTATGGCATTTTGTTATGGCAGCCTGAGGAGACTAAGATACTCTCTGTGTAGTTAGATCCTGAAATGAAATGTGCAAAGGCAGCTGAGTAAAATAAAAGTAACATGTGAGACAAACATTTTACAAAAAAAAAAAAAAAAAAAAAAAAAAAAAATCTTTTAGTAGTTTAAATCAATTACACAGTCTGCTAAGGAAGTTCCAGTGTGGATTATCTACTTATAATGATGTAACAGTCTTCAGGGTGTCTCCATAATTCTGGCCTCTCTTACAGTCTAGGTAGTTACAAAGTCAATTTTCCTTTAAAAATATACATATGAGGGGCACCTGGATGGCTCAGTCGATTGAGCATCCAACTCTTGATTTTGACTCAGGTCACAGTCCCAGGGGCATGGAATTGAGCCCTGATTTGGGGTCCACACTGAGCATGGAGCTTGCTTAAGAGTCTCTCTCTCTCTCTCTCTCTCTCTCTCTCTCTCTCTCTCTCTTCCCCTCTCCCCTGTTTGCACTCTGTCTCTCTCTCTCAAATATATATAAAAAATACATTTACTTTTATTCATCCATTTACTGAGCCATCCGTTTACATATTCATTTATTCATTCATTTTAAGATACAAAGGCAATGAAGTCATTGTCAGAGACTGGCAATCTAGTGCATAGTCACGTATATCTAGAAATAAGATACCTCAGAGTAGGTGTAGACTATGTGCAGAGAACTGTGAGGTCCAGGGAGGTGAGACATTCCTTGTGGTTAGGCTGCAGGAATACACCTTTGAACTGGACATTGGTGTCTAAATAAGATTTCAGTAAGTGGAGATGAATAAAAGGGCAATTCAGAGAGGAGAAAACTACATTGATAAGGTATAAAGAAGAAAATTCCAAGTTCTTTAAGGACAAATTGTATGTCGCTTGGTTTTATTAGTTCAGAGTATATATAGGGAAGATAAAGCTGAAAAAGTAATTTTAAGCCATATTGTGAATGTTTTTAAATTACAGACTAAGATTTCTAGGTTTTGTTCTGTAGATAAAGGAGAAGAAATAAAGGATTTTGACAGCTATCAAGTAGTAACAAAAACAACAATTGAAACAAGCACTTGAGTTTTGATCTACTTTCAAAATGGCACTGGTGTCTCACTGCTCATCAAGTAGTTGAATAAGAAATATTGAGAGAATTCCAGGCTGTGATCGTCTTCATGGTGGTGAAATCAGAGCAGATAAAATCACCAATGGAGAGAGCAGGTGGAAACAAGACAAGGGGACTGAGGTCAGAATTATATAGGGTGGAGGAAAAAAAATTAGGAAGAAGTATTATGAAAACAAGAATACTACAGTCATGATGCCAAAGGGAGTTTCAAAAGGAGGTATTTTAATCCTGCCTTGCATTATACTTAATATGTTTTCTGTGCTTATCTTTCTTTTCAAATTAAGTTACATTTATTTTTAGGGCAGAGATTATATTTTTATTTTGACAATGTTCAATACAGTACCTGATATACTGTTAAGGATATGGTTAGGCATTTAATAATTCTTGCTTATCTATTGCCTTTTACAATATTCAAATAATTATAAAAATGATCATAATGATCATTTATAATCACTTATTAAATTTATAATGGGCAGTTCTGAGTGCTTTACGTGGATTATCCATTTAATTGTCACAACAACCAAATAAGGTAGTTACTAAGTGAGGTAACATTTGTTTGGTAGATGAGGGTAGAGTAATCACCTAAAAGTGTATGTCCTTTACCCTGAGGAATCTTGAAACTCACTTTGAATTTTAAAACTCTGTAGGAAGTAAAAACATGTCTCATTTATAAAAAGAGATTATTTCTCAAGCATATATTTGTACAAAGCATCATGTTGGCTCTTTGGAGGGGAGGGGGGTAGGGCTTGCCTGTTACCCACAGTTGTTAGAAAAGTTTTATTTTTTAAAGCTTGCGCGGAGAGGTACAGAGACAGAGAATCCCAAGTAGGCTTTGCACTACCAGCATGGACCCCAACTCGGGTCTTGAGCCTGTGAGATCATGACCGGAGCTGAAACTGAGTCAGAAGCTTAACTGACTGAGCCACACAGGCACCCCTACAAAAGTTTTATTTAAAAAAAAAAAAAAGAAAAAAATGAGAAAACTTTTATTTTCCTCACCTTTAACATTAACAGTTTTCTCCTATAGAAAGAAAAAAGCTCAGATTTCATTCCCAGCAGGTATAATAGATAGATTACTTGAAAAATCATCACTGGGCTTTTTCTAATATAGAAACATTAGATTTAAGGTTTCTAGTTAAGGCCTAATTCATAAAAAAAGAAAAAAAAAACAAGTGTTGATGAGGATGTAGACATTGGAATCTTGCGCACTATTAGTGGGAATGTAAAATGGTGCAGCCCCTGTGAAAAACAGCACAGTGGTTCCTCAAAAAATTAAAGGTGGAACTATTCTATGATTCAGCAATTACACTTCTGGGTATATGCCTACAATAATTGAGACAAGGGTCCCAAGGAAATATTTGTACACCCATGTGCAGAGCAGTATTATTCACAATAGCCCAAAGGAAGAAATAACCCAAGTGTCCATCAGTGATTAAACAGATAAACAAAATGTGGTAAACACATACCATGGAATAACATTCAGCCTTAAGAAGAAAGGGAATGCTGACACATACTACAACATGGGTAAACCTTGAGGACATCAGTCTAAGTGAAATAAGCCAGTCACAAAAACACAAATACTGCCATATTCCACTTATGTAAGGTGGAGAAGTCAAATTCATAGACAGAAAATAGAAAGTGGTTGCCAGGGACTTGTTGCGAAGAAATGGGGGGATGGGGAGTTGTTTCACAGATACAGTTTTAGTTTTGCAAGATCAAAGAGTTCTGGAGATTGGCTGCATAACAATGTGAATATACTCGACACTATTGAAGTATACCCTAAGTGGTTACCACACTTCAGAAAAAGACTTTAAACCCTTAATTCAGGTATTCTTATACAAAGTATAAATCTATTCTGTTATCATTATTTCATACACCTTTTGGATAATGTATCCTAATATACAGAAAGCCCCATTTATGTTGAGCAACTGTGGCTGTATGTATCATACACACGTGAATTCAAAACTGAGAGAATAGAAAACCAGCATGAACAAAAGATAAAATGAAGAAATGCTTATATCCTAACTACTAATAATGTGCTTAACTATTCGAAAGGGGAACTTTTGGAATGCTTTAATTTAGGTTTCCTGATAAAGAGTCTATTTTTGACTTGAAGAACAATTAATTCTACTATAGGCTTCAGTAGTGATGATAATACTGGGACCTGATTATACTTTATAATGATACCAGATAGGGTAATTTTTCAAATGTTTTATTGGATCTATGAAGGGATCATTGTGTGACCTGCATTTAGAAAATCCACTCTCCAAAGAATTATCTGTAGTTAGGTTATTATTGTTAGGTCAAGTTATGTATTTGAAATTGATTAATCTTTTTCTGGGGGTGATTGTCATAACTCGTACTGTTTACAATTAATCCCTTCTATAATCTGGCCCTGAGTAATTTTTATATAAAATCTGAGAAGACATGCAATATTCATATCTCATATGTAGATACATAATAGTGGGCTGTAGTCTTGCCATTATCTATGGATTAATTCAAATTTGATAGAATTATCTCTCTTCAGAGATAGATTATGAAAGACTTTTAAAGGAACAGATTTCCATACTAACTTTGAACTTAATCAGCTATTTCATAATTATTCCAGGATTGCTACAAGGAATCCCATGGCTTCTTATTATTCATAGCAGCAAGACAAAAATGTGTGCAACCTTTCTTCATTTTAGGAGGTGGCAAAAGGTCTCAAAGATTACCCTTCACATGTTAATATTTCAGAACTTTATTATTTTGGTGCAGTGGTGAAAAAAAGTAACTTTCAAGATTCTTCTGTAGTTTTCCCTTTCTTTATTCTCAAAAGCGTCTTTCGTGTAACTAAAATTCTTTTGGTGCTTCTGGAGTTATTCGAAGAGCTTTCATTTATAATGTTTCACTACAGAAAATATTGAGCTTTTGCTATTTGAAATGGAAGTGCAAAAGGAAGAGTTACTCCTTCAATGACATTGTTTTCCATCCCCGCAACTGCGGCCGACAAACTGGATTCCAGAAAGTTTTGAGGACGTTACTGGTTGGTCACAACAACCATATAGGAGTCATATTTCCTGGCTCACCTTTTTCCTGTCTTGCTTTTATTTTTTTATTTGCTAATAACTTATACATTTAAAGAATTAAAATCTTATATGCAACATATGCATACTCCCAATACTCCCATCAAATTATACATTGCATTGTTACCTGAAGTAGATAAAATACTTAAATGCATAGGGATGTATGAATTTAACCAGAGATATTTTCACATCTGTACTCTTGAGGCGGTTACCTAATTTGTGAAGACATGGGAAGATACTTTGTGTTTTCAACTGTGCATTACAATCTGCTCATATGGCTTTTTCTGCCCCTACTGTAAACTTACGGAGTCAAGGATTGTCTTTCCCTAGTATGTATAATTTGCAAAGACTCCACAGGGTATTGTGCTGTAGAACCTGAATAAAGAATCACTGCATTAGAAATGTATCCCAACAATATACCCAACAAACGTGGAGGTACATGCAGGTGGGACTAACTGACCATGGGGTTCTCCAGATTAACCTTGGCATTCGTCTCTAGGAGGTTACCACTTTGGCACAAAAGTTGGAACCTATATGCCATTCCTGGTCTAAAATGTTCTCTGCATTTGCACTGTGATTATAATCTATAAGGACTCTTGGGCAGATATATTTTCTGTGTTGCTACAAAGATATATCAAGTAATTTCATGGTATTTTAAAAAGTTCGTTTTCTAATTAACAAAAATACTTGAACTTGATGGGCTTTTTTTCTGTTCCAAAAGTAATTCTCTTTTCATTACCAGTAATTTAGGTTCATACCCAGAAAATGTGTTGTTGGTCAAATTTTGTAATATTTGGTAATATTTCCCTTTTAGTCCCTCTACCTAAAGAGAAGAATATAGCCTAGTGATGAAGTACACAAACCCTCTATTCTGAGGGTTTGAATCCAAGCCCTAGCTCTTCTACTTATTCTGTGACTGTAGGAAGGTTACAGAACCTCTTTGTTGTCTCAGTTTCCCCAATAGTAAATAGGTATATAAGAGTTGTGAGATGTAAATGCATGAGAAACAGTTAATACTCTACCAATAGATGGAAGACCACCAACAATTGTGGATTATTATTGTTATTAGTAGTAGAATTTACAACTATTGTTTTTTTGTTTTTGAGAGAGAAGCAGGCAGAAGGAGGGGGGTGGAGAGAGAGAGAGAGAGAGAGAGAGAGAGAGGGAGAGAGAGAGAGAGAAAAGGGCTCACCTGATGAGGGACTCAAACTCATAAACTGGGAAGATCATGACCTGAGCTGAAGTCAGAGGCTTAACCACTGAGCCACCCAGGAGCCCTACAACTATTGTTTTATACCACCTTGCCTCAAGGTTATCTTTTCCTAGCAGTAGAAATATGAGAAATTTCTTGTTTGTTTTAGATGTAGTGTTGTAAGCACTTTGGGAGTTATTTATTACTATTTAAATACATGTTAAGCTATGACTAAAAAATATGAATATTATTTGGTTCCCAAACCTAGAATATCTCTGGGTGATTTTATTTTCATTCTTCCATCTGTCCTTATCCATCCATCCATCCATCCATCCATCCATCCAATAAATATTTGACAAGTGCTTTCCACAGGTCTTACACTGGTGAAATAAAGATAAACAAAGTACATGATCTGCCTTTAATGATCTTCCATTCTCTGATGGGAGAAACAGACAGGTAAATAGGCAATTATAATACTGAGTGTTAAGTACCATGAGATGATTGTGCTTGGGATAATGTAAAGGGGGCATGCAGGATGTTTCAGTGCCTTGAAGGTCAGAGAAAGCATTCAGTTTTTCTAGTAATGATCAATTTACTTAAAAGGCATTGTTTTTTTTAGTTAACCGCAGCCCCAAAGTACCTTAGATAAATGCATTCATAGCCTTATAGAAAACACTTAGGGCAAACCCGGCTTCTTTCAAAGTTGGAAGAGAAAAACTTCTTTTTCAATCTCATGGCTATTTTACTTTAGGGAGCAGAACACACAGATTATGGCTATTTTGCTGCCTCTCAGTCCTGTTTGGAAAAGGGTGTTGGTGTATTTTATATAGCTGAGTTGAATAAATCCCAGTACTTACCACCGTAATTTACTGCATGTGGAGCTGGCTTGTCCCCTAGATCACAATAGAAATGCACTAGGGAAAGCTTCCATCCCACTTTTATATCTCAGAAATAAATCACTTTTTTCTGTACAAAACACATACACAGCTGTAAAATTTAGTCTAAGCATTAATAATTATTTTAAGTCCTGTAAATCCTAGGTTACTTTATAGTGTAGCCATACAAATCTTTTTTAAAGGTCTTTTATTCTTATCTAGTAAAATGGGTCATTAATTATATAGAGTCTTCATAGTTTTGAATTTAGAAAGCTTTATGTTTCTATAATGTTAGTTTGCTTGCTAATACAAAATATTAAGATACCTATGCTCTGATTTTTCTTTCAATCAATGTCCTCGGAAACAAGAAATCATAATTATCTTATCACTGGGATTTTACACGATACTCAATATATCAGTGAATCGGTATCAAATTCAATGTAAAAGAAAGAAAGAATGAACACAGTACAAAACCCTTGAATATCATTGCTCCTGGGACATTTAGCTATGAAATTAAATCTAGGAGTGACACAGATGTTGCCACAGGCACAGGCACATGCCAGCTGCATACGCGAACAACCAACTTGCCAACTTCACTCTTGGTTGTTGGTTGTCTTTTTTAAAATTTTTTTTTAACATTTATTCATTTTTTAAGAGACAGAAAGAGAGCACAAGCAGGGGAGGGGCAGAGAGAGGGGGAGACACAATCCAAAGCAGGCTCCAGGCTCTGAGCTGTCAGCACAGAGCCCGATGCAGGGGGTCAGCCCATGAACTGTGAGATCATGACCTAAGCTGAAGTCGGACACTTAACCTACCAAGCCACCCAGGAACCCCCCCCCCACCCCCCCACCCTCGCTTTTTAACTCTTTTTTAAGAACCACTCTTGGACCAGTTAAAAAAAATAAGGAACTAAGCAACACACCCATTCCTTGGTTATGAACCAGAAGTCAGGAGACCAAATCAGGAGTGTAATCACTGAAACACACAAACATGGTTGTTTGGATAGGATGAGTCATTCTGTATGGAAAAGTCGAAATTCGTTAATTATTTTTGAAGGCCACCAATTAAGCCTTCTAGAGAAAGCCTTTCCCAGATCCTCCATGACTGTAATTCAGTCCTGATGAAACAAAAAAAATGAAAGTGGAAGGCTAAGTGCTCCATATAGGGTACAAAGGAACCCAGTTTGGAAAATTGGGAGGGATTCTTTAGAAAAAGGCTTTCTCAGTAATACCCTCCCAATGAGAAATGGATGAAGATAAAACACTATTTTTATTGTTGCAAACTTAGAAATTGCTTCTTGTTAATTGAATTAGAATTCAAATAGAACTCTAGAATGAGAATTAATTAGAATTTTTAGAATTGCTTGCTTCTTAAGAAATTCTTAGAATTGCTTGGAACCTTGTTTCTCAGATTTATCAACCTAATCATATGTGACACTGAGATCAGTCAGCCAACTCCCTACATACATTAAAGAAATTTTAAAAGTCACCCGAAAAATGTTGAAATAGTAGACATGGCATAAGTTTCTTAATTACTGTTTAGCACATTATATATAAAATATTCTTTATCTGCCATTATTAATGTAACATTGGCCAGATTTCAAATACTGAATGTTGTAGCATTTTCCACATTTGTCCTCCCAACAGCTATGCTCAATAGAGTGTCTGTATTTTGTTGATACTGATACTCATTTTTCCTTCTTTCCCAGGACAATAATCAGAGATTTATCATTTATCACACAGCTAAAGGAATCAAGTTTCTCACATGGAGTGTCAGTGGAGCGGCCATGGGCATTTAGAGAGTCTTGTTAGATAAAAGTTGAGTTGAGAATACATTTTGATTGGTTTCAGTGGGATATATTTAGATGGCTCAAAGTCTCATCTGTTTGTAATTAAGCTAGTGCTGGGAATAAATGGTGGTAATGTTTTTACCCCTTAATATGCTGATACCCTGAAGTAGAAGTATTTGGATAATAATGAAGAAGCAAAATAAGAAGCTTGTCTGGAAATTTATTCCACATCATATAGCTCATATATATGACATTTATTAGGAGTTTTGCCCCAAGTTTAATAATAAGTATAAGAATTGACATTGACATTACCAAAAACAAATATGAAGCTAAAAAAAATTTCTAAATTCAATAATAAAAAATAAATGCCCATTCCTCAAGTTAGAGGAAAAACTAAATGATCTATTTTTTAAAAGTCATTGTTATATGAAGAGATGATCAAAGAGCACGCAGTCCCCAAAATTAACAAATAAAAACTCTAAAGAGGTGTATCAGGTCATTTACTAATACAATGTGCTATTTTTCTTGATAATGTCCAAATATTTTAAAAATTTATCTTTTGTGCAATTTTTTTCTTACTTTAAATATTGTTTACCTTATATCTAATTGTGTATTCTTTTTCTTTTGTCATGAATGTTAACTTTTTAATTAAGAAAACAAATCTACACATTGAAAAGCAAAATTAAAAAATTAAGACTTGCTTCAATAAGTTCAAGAGTGATGAAATTTTCCCTTTTTTGCTTATCTCCTCGATACTCAGCTCACCTTTTATTTTTATAAAGCTGTTTAAAAATATTGCTCTTTGTGGTCTTGTAAGCATGTAAAAACACATTCATACAGGGGTCTTCTGCCCTTGTATTCTTTTTCTTAAAGAAGGTATCCAAATCATCTACAAGTACTGTCAATAATTCTTATACTATCTAGAAATTCAGTTTGCAATGAGTGGACTATCTGTGTTTCTAGCTTATTTTCTCCTTTGTTAATGACCCTCATTTTTAGCATTTTACCCTTTACTGCATTCTATCAGAAAACTAGATTTTCAACTCCCCAGAAATCGGTCTAGATCTTTGTTAATAAATATGTTAAGAAGAGAAGTCACAGGGATTCTAGTCTTCCAAATATGTTCCCCCCAAACTTTCCCTCTCAATAAGCAAAGGACCAGGATTCCTTTTCTCTAAAGTTGGTCTGGGATTTTAGAAAGACCACTTCTAGTAGGACTAAAGTATTTCTGATAGTCAGAGATTCTGACTGAAAAGTGTTCTATGCTACAAAGAAAAAGATTCTTAGACCTTTAGTGTTTGTAGTCCCCAGTCATTCACTATAACTTGGTAAGTAGCTACAGTTTAGGGTGGACTTTTGAAATTTGCCTGGTGGTCTCTATGATGACAGATTGCAAGAGATGTTTTTTAAATATATGAAATGACATTCAGAGAACAAGAACAGTAGTGACAGATTGAATTATTTTGTAGGGATAAAATGGATTGGTGAATGTTGAATTAAAAAAAAACAAAACAACCTAATCTATTTTCCACAAACCAAAGTCCTCTTGAGCTGCAATCCCTCTCTGTGCATAGAAATCATGCTCAACTTGGAATCCTAGAAGGCACAGTAGGTGCCATGTTTCATCAACATAAATAATTAACTGGAGAAGGACATGTAATATTCATAGTGGGAAATTATTAGATTGCAAAAGGAGAGAAAATACCTAAAAATTGAAGAAAAATGAATCATTAAGCTTATGGCATTTCCTTTATGTATATAATTAGTTAAAAAAAAACAACCCTATTCCTTTGGAGCCAATGACAAATGGTGGGTGTGCTAGATTGCAGCACAATTGGACTATATTTGATGTGTGGTCTGGAACAAAAGGGATTCAATGGTTCGGGTGCTTTCTGCCAGGAGGTAGGCATCAGGAGTAGAAGTGAGAGTCATGTTTTGCTTTTTTATTTTAAGACCATTCCAATAATAAGGCAGCTGTGATTTTGGGAGTCAGAGCAATCGTTCAATTTACTGTGCTCAATTAAGTGTCACAACCTGCAAGTGATTTATTTATATTATTGGAGGTTTTCCCTTTTGTGGGTAGGGATTAT
The DNA here is from genome assembly GCF_046562875.1 of Panthera onca. NCBI lineage: Eukaryota > Metazoa > Chordata > Mammalia > Carnivora > Felidae > Panthera > Panthera onca. The sequence goes on from NC_138350.1 coordinate 48,760,691, forward strand.
GGTGATGGGTTCTAGAAAAGCTATTGAATAAATAACTATTTCCTGGCAGATGTTGCTTTTGTGTCTCTAGCCAATAGCAATTGTAAAGCACAGAGCTTAGGGGTTACTGCTAGTGATATTAAATAATGTCATAAAGCTTTGTCTAAGAGTGTCCATCAGATGATAAACAAGCACTATTTCCATGGCACAACGTGGCCAAAAATGGGTCAGAAGACCAACACTTCCATGATATCATTTCTCTGGTCAGATACATGGTATCTATTCCCAGATGTTCTTAGTTGTAGGAGGGGAAAAAAGTGGGATTTTTCCCCCTCACCATCAAAACCTGTTTGGCAGGAGACCCTGAGAGCTTTAGACCCTCAGAAAGCAAAAGACGGATTACTTTCAAATCCAGGAGCCTCATTAAGATTTTTGAGGAAATTAAAAGCGGTTTGACCTGAGACGGAGCTAAGGCTACCTGGTGTGGAGTTTTGGTGCTAGCCAGCCTGATCACCTTGCTGATGAGGTGATTTCAGGGGGAGCTGTAAAAGGCCGCATTGTTCATGTGTGGCCCCAAGAACAATGAGGTACAAATTAGCTGTATCCAATCTCAGGAAAGCTTATCAATATCATCAGGCTCTGTTGATATTACCCATCCTGCCGGCTTTCCTTGTAGCTCAGAAAGTAAAATGGGATTGAGGCAAAGGAAGAGAAGTTCAGGGATCTGATGCCAATTTCTCAAAAGGAAAAAAGAGGTATTTTTTAACAGGAAAAAAGATTGTAGTTTAAAAACATATTTGCAGTAGATATCAATGATACTTTAAAGCATTTAAATGTGGAATATTTGACCTGTCCTAAATACCTAAGAATTTGTATATGAACTATTTCTTAATCATAATACTTTTTTCCTCCTTTGTAATTATGGGTCAATGTAAGTCACAACAGAGTCTTAATCTTCAATTAAACATGATACTCTACCCCAAATGGAATTTAAAATATAGTGTATACATGACAGACAACCTAGGGAATAATTTGGGTATTATTGGAAATGGCATTAAATTCTTAGGCATCTGTGATGCTATTTTATACACTGGGTCTGCAACTTAGTAGGGTAACAACTCATGCATTGGAATAATAAGGGAAGGGGTTGTCCAGAGTAGAATTTTTGGGCTAAGTTTTACCATTGTATTTCCAAAAAGCATCTCATACCTTCAAGGTAACCATAAAGCTTGAAGGTTATAATTTGTGAATGAAGTTTTAAAAATTCTATACATAACAATGAAGAGTAGACAACTATATAAATAATCTATTTTAACTGATAATCTATAAGTGAGTACTGAGGGCTTTTGAAGACATCCCAGTTCTATCTATGGCAATCATTTATTCATGTAACTATTCATTTATCAAACATACATAAAGCCCCTAGTATGTTTGATGCATTTGGTTAGACATCTTATAAAAAATTCTTGTATTATCTTTTCTAAAGCTCTAGTGTATCAACAGCAATTTTAACCCAATCTGCAGAAATACTGAGTTAACACAAAGTGGAAAGTTACCAAGCAGACTGGAAATAGTATGACAATGAGTAAGAATTTACTAGTATATTCCCAAGCCTGTCTACAAGAGAACGAGCCTCTGCCTTTCAGAGCAATTATTCAACTCACTTAGCTGTCAAAATAATGATAGTAACCACAAGTTAACATTTAGTATAAGCTGTGTGTTAAATGTTTTATGTGCATTAGTATATTTAATCGTCCAATGAGTCTTGCAAAGTTACCATCCTTGCTTTTTGAGTGAGGAAACCGAGGCTTAAAAGTTTAGTTAATTTGGGGGCGCCTGGGTGGCTCAGTCGGTTGAGCGTCCGACTTCAGCTCAGGTCACGATCTCACGGCCCGTGAGTTCGAGCCCCGCGTCGGGCTCTGGGCTAATGGCTCAGAGCCTGGAGCCTGCTTCTGATTCTGTGTCTCCCTCTCTCTCTGCCCCTCCCCCGTTCATGCTTTGTCTCTCTCTGTCCCAAAAATAAATAAACGTTAAAAAAAAAATTTAAAAAAAAAAAAAAAAAAAAAAAAAAAAGTTTAGTTAATTTGTTCAAGATTAGGTAAATAAAGTTTGGAACCAGAATGTGAATATAGTCCTTTTTGTCTTCAAAGCCTATAACTCCCATACATAATGGGAAAATATATATACATTATGATAGCTTGATGATGTTAGCCATTAACCATTCTTCAACTCTCGTTCCAAGTTTAGCCAACATCCTCTTCTGATTTACTTAGAACTTCCATTAAATATTTTCCTTACAGGAAGAGAATATGCCACCAGTGATTTTGAATGGGTGATGCCCGCAAACATTGTGCATTTAAAAAATTATAATTGAACAATTGCATTGTAATTTATACTTCCTCCTCTTGTGAATTTAATTAATGTGAGTTGGCCTCTTCAATATAGGCATCACTTCTGAAAATATTTACAAGAATTTTTTTTTTGATTTACAGAATTCAGGACCAGATCCTAGACCAAGGTATTTTTGGTATCTAAGCAGAATCCTTACCTTATCATTATTTATGGTCTCAGAAATAATGCAGTAGTTGTGTTTTTTTTTTAATAATCAAAAATTTACAGAAAAGTTTCAAGTATAGTACAAAGAAAGTTTTCTCCTTAACCCTTTTCTTTTTCTTAGAGATCATTTATTAAGTACAAGTCATACATTTTATCTTCATAAGGGCACAAGTGGTGATCCAATAATAGTGCATTTCTCTTATGATTTGGGGTCTGGAGTTATCGCATCCAAGTGTTTAGATTGGTATGTTTATTTCTCTTTTCAATATTTGTGAACTTAGCAATTAATGCATCAAAAACTTGAGAATACTGTTTTAACGACAAGTCAATCAACATTAAATATTAGCCTGAGTCCTTCTCTGACACAGTGAGCCATGTGCTTTAGTCTTGTCACAAGTATTCCTGCGGCTCTAAGGTTTTCATCAATTACATCTAAATTCTCTGCGGTGTTCTGGAAGACTCACGTGTTGAAAACCTGTGTCAGGATAACTGGAGTCCTAATTCTCATATCTAGGTAGAAGGTGGTTGCTGAAAAGTTTAAGTTTTTTGTACTTCACTGCAGACCTACTGAATAAGAGTTTGTGGAGGTGAGGCCAAGGAATCTGCAGATTCTACCTGGGTTTCTGTTGCATATAGATGGTCAAAGCCAGTATAATACCTGGTTGGGAAAGTGATGTTTTTGTTTTCATTTTTTTAAGGTAGCCTGTTCACTGGCTTTAATCTACTCATTTATTTGTGCATGTGTACATGTATCTTTAGTTGTGTGCAATTTTATCACAAGTACAACACTTAATGTTTTTCAACACTGCACACTAGTAAATTTTGCGTAAGTTGATCCTTCTTTAGTGGTTTTTTAACTGATGGCTGTTGTCTTGTTGGAGACTCTAGAAAAGTGTTGAATCTGGAAAAAAGTAAGTCACGTCATGTTCCTGTGTACAATATGCATAACTATATGCATAAGCACAGAGAATTGTGTATAAATATGTCATTTTACTTACATAAGTAAATGACTCAGATGCTCAGAGTATAAACAAATCAAGGAACTAAGTAAATTAAATACTTTGGAAAATTGCGTATCATGTTTGGGCAACTAACTTTAATTTGTGTGCCGAATTAGGGATTCATGCATGACTTTGGAAAATTGAAAACTGACAGGAAGCCAAAAATCAGGGAAATACACCTGCCCCGCACTTGTGGGTCCAAATGGAGAAGTAGAGCTTGTTAATTGGTAAACATAATTTTCAAAACTACTTCAACCTTCTGCATTAATTTCTTAGCATTTCCATAATGAATACCACAACCGGGTAGTTTAAAACCACAGAAGTTTATTCTCTCATAGGTTGAAGGCTAGAAGTGTAAAATGATGGTGTGGGCAGGGCCATGCTCTCTCGGAAGGCTCTAGGAAAGGATCCTTCATTGCCATTTTCTAGCTTCTGCTGGCTGTCAGCAAGTCTTGGCATTCCTTGGGTTATGGATGTTTCACATTCCAATCTCGGCTTCCTTTGTGACATGGCCTTCTTCCTTGTGTGTCTGTGTGTCTAAATCTCTCTCTTATTGACATCAGTGCTAGATTCAGGCCCACCGTGCTCTAGTATGACCTCATCTTAATTGCATCTGTGAAGACTCTATTTCCAAATAAGGCCACATTCTGAGGCTCTGGGTAGACATGAATTTGGGGGGGGGGGGGTTCACTATTCAACCAATACGTGTTCCTATCCTGTTTTTGTGGCACATTCACATTCAGCTTCCTGCTTCTTTCTCCTATACAATGAACATTTTACTGGTGAAGCAGTTTGTGGATAACTTCATTTTGAAGTTGCCTTTTGCAGTATGAACCTTTGCAGTGACATGGTTCCGAGTATAATTTCCCTCCTTTTAGAACACTCTCAGTTCAGCTAAGAGCCAATTTGTCTTAAAAACTAGAATGCAGAGTTTCTCCAACTTTGTACTATCAAGAGATGCTTTCATTTTTTTCATTCATGGGCCACATGTTTTTTAAAGAAATTGTCTATCAAATAAATTATATTTACTAGCTAACTAATTCAATTTCTCATGGAATGAATCAGTGATCATTTAATATAATTCCTTACAAGGAAGGAAATTTGATACTTAACCTATGTAGACAAACATACATGGATATAAGCATGATTTTAGGAAGACATTTTGAAATTCTGGAGATAATCAGCAAGCCATTATAAATTATATCTGTTGACATCCAAGGTACGAATCGCTGTTTAAGGATTAATGATAAAGATTTCAGAGTTAGGAAAATTGCAGTTAAATTTTCAACTTACTTTAAATGGACAGGGATTCACAGAAGCGCAGTTCACATCTTATCATCTATTCTTGATGAATATTGTAGTTAAGAACAGTGGCTAAGTAAAAACAACATATTAGTCAGAAATTAAATGTGGAAAAGCTTTACTTTTTTTTCTCCAGATTTGAGATCAAGACATGGAAGGTGGATAGAGAAAGGTACAAGGATTTCAGAAAGTGAATGAACAATGTAATAGCAAAGAATTATAAATATGACTTCTTTTAAAAAGCAGTATAGGTAGTTAACAGTTTACATGTGTCTACATATTTTGATTTAGAATGCTCCCATACATTACTTTATGCGATAAGGCCAAAATTCTGGGTGCAAAAGGCAGGTATTATTTCCCCTAATTTAACAGAGGAGGACACTGAAGCTTGGAGTTAAGAGATTCACCCCTCCACCAACCAGATAGTACATAGCAGAATTGAAATTCCAATCAAGAGCATTAGTATTCACTCCACTGTTCCTTCCTTTACCACAGTTAACTCTTGGCTAATAGCGATTCCTGAAGCACTGTCCCTCACATTTTGAACACAGCTACAGGGTCAAAACAAGGGCACACAGCTGAAATTCAAAAAATCTAGTTTCTAATTTCAGCAGCTGTCTGACCTTAGACATTTGTAAACTGGTGTGATAATATTTGTTCTACTCCTCTGAAGGACTGAAAGAATGAAGCAGAACAAAAATATGAAACAAAGACCACATGTTCTGCCAGTGGGAAGAGAAGACAGTTGTGTGTAGGAGTGATAACACCTACAGGGGTTCCTGTAAGGCATGGCTTGCAATTACGTTTCCCTAGATTTCCTTGTTGCCTGTAATAATAACTCCCCCCTTTTCATTTTGGTTAAATAGCTTTTGTTGTTTTATGTGATCAATATATGCCATTCCAAAGACACCAAATTTATAGTCTAGTATGGAAGACAGACATACACCAGTAATTTCACCAAACTTTAAGAATAGAGGAACACCCAAGGAAAGTATTATGTGATGATGCTATCTCTCATTTGTCCTTTTAACGTAATTTACTTTCAGATCCATTCATAATCAGTATTCAGCAAGATTCTGAACTGTCTGAGGAGGGGCTTCCTGTGAAGTCAAAGTGGTTGGAAGAGAAGGACATTAAATAAGAAGGTCCATTTTAATTTGTTTACAGTTGAGCAGAGTTGCAAGTGACTTGTCTGCTCCCACCCCCTCAAACCCCAATGTCTTTTCTTGTGTACTTCCTTTGTATATGAAGTATTGCCCTTGGATTTTCCTTGGAAGATAATTGGGAAAGTTAAAAATAAATCCATTCCTTTCAAGTTTTCTGAACCTGGAGGATACTTCTTTTGTTGTAAGAGGAAGAAAGGAACATGTATATGTCATAATTGCATAAAGGTGAAACTCAGTTAACATATAACATAGTTTTTTATCATTAGGCATATTGTTAAAATTGCTATTACCCTGGAATTTAGACATGATGACGCACAGTGGATGGACAAAACCCATCTGCACAAAAGGCAATGTATTAAATGGTTTGAATCAAGACTCCCTTGCTAGCAATAAAAAAATGACATTTTTACATGAGGCATAAAACAACTGACAAACGAAGCTATAATCATGGGATTATTAACAAATAAACTTACTTGAATTTATAGTGCCATAGATCTATTGGAAAACATCCATGTGGTAAGTAAAAAAAAATTCATATGGATTTCTATAAAATTCCACAATGCGTCGAATGATTTATTGCAACTTTATTTGTATTAACCCAGATGGTGCACAATTTGGATATGTAACCCTGCATATGAGAAATGTTTTATAAATGCCACGCATCTCTGTTGTGCAGCAGTGATTGCGTGCCAGGACAACATTCCACTCCAGAAGGTCCATGCCAACATGAATAAAGAAGGGAAATGACATCTTACTTGTTGGAGTAAAGAAACTGCAGTGCAAACAGTAACAACAATCAAGCAATCAGAGATGTGATTAAGCAGAAAGAATTCTAAATGACTGGCCGTGGTAGACCCATAAAACATGACCATTACGTCTCACCCTGACAGAAAGAAACTTTGTTTGAAACGACTGTCCTCAGAGTTTCTGCATTAAAAGTCTTTTTATAACCAGCTGTCATTCTACTATTTATTTCCAGAAAAATACCAGAGTGATTCAGTCTTCTTTGTCAGTATCCTTACTGACTTTCAGCTTGGGTGCCGGAGAAATTATTCTGGACTACTCATTTTCAAATTCTTATGTGTAGAGCTATAAAAGCCAAATGAAAGGGCCCGTTTCTGTTTTGCTACATCCTTTATATTTTTTTAAATGTTTATTTATATATTTTTGAGAGAGAGAGAGAGAGAGAGAGAGAGAGAGAGAGAGAGAAAACAAGTGGGGGAAGGACAGAGAGAGAGGGAGACACAGAATCTGAAGCAGGCTCTAGACTCCCACAAACTGTGAGATCATGACCTTAGTCGAAGTCAGAGGCTACCCAGGCATCCCTCTCTACATCCTTTTAAGAGAAGCTTCAAGGTGTCTGTGAACCCCATGAATGGCTGTTAAAATGTTGGTGAATTTTTTTTGCTGAGTGGGTCTAGAACTATAAAGACCAATCTTGAGACCAATCTTGGTTCTCCATGTAAAACCTGAGGAGATTATAATTATTGTCCATTTTCTGAGGTTTCTATGCTGCTTAAGTCCTCGGAGAGTTTTCTCACATTGGAAGCTTTTCTATTCTTTTTTTTAATTATTATTATTTTTAATGTTTATTTATTCTTGAAGGAGAGAGAGACAGAGTGTGAGTGGGGGAGGGGCAGAGAGAGAGAGAGAGAGAGAGAGAGAAAGAGAGAGAGGCACAGAATCTGAAGCAGGCTCCAGGCTCTGAGCTGTCAGCACAGAGCCCAACGTGGGGCTAGACCTCACAAACCGTGAGATCATGACCTGAGCCGAAGTCGGACACTCAACCGACTGAGCCACCCAGGTGCCCCAGAAGCTTTTCTATTCTTAAGAGAGATAGAAAATTATCTCTAGTAAAAGATAGTAAAATTATCTTTGAAAAAAAAAAAATGATAGCCAAATTGCTGAGTCAAGATTTAATTAATCAATCATGTGTAACATGATAATTTACTGAATCAAACAGATGGCAACCCTTAGCATGTTAAAGAAAAGCTAAATGTGAAAGGGAAGACAGAGAATAACATTGTTTATGTTTATATATTTTATGCTAAATAAATTAAATGTTTTAACGCAGTCTGAGAATGGAAAGTACAAAAAGAGTAACCTTGCTTATGGGGAGTATTTTTCTTATTCCTAAAATATTGGTTCCTCCACTTATTTTGATTATTCTACCTTAGAACTAGGCTGGGTCATTTTGGCCTGTCAAAAATGAAAGTAATTTGTTGAGAGAAATTCAAGTCATCTAAAATAGCCATACAGTAAAACAGGGATGGAAATAATGGTGAAACTATACCACTTCTTTATTCATTCATCAATCTCTTTTCTTAAGTCTGGCTAGGGGGTTATTAATTTTTATTAATTCTTTCAGTGAACCAGGTCTTATTTTATTGATCTGTCTTGCTGTGGGGTTTTTTGTTGTTGTTGTTGTTCATATATCATTTATTTCTGCCTTTGATCTTTATTTTGTCCCCTCTACTCATGGCTCTAGCTTTATTTCCTATTCTTTTTTTTAGCTCCTTTAGGTGTAGGGTTAGGTGTGTATTTGAGACTTTTGTTGCTTCTTGAGAAAGTCCTGTATTGCTATATACCTCCCTCTTAGGATCACCTTTGCTGCCTCTCAAAGGTTCTAGAATGTTGTGTTTTCATTTCCATTTGCTTCCATGTATTTTTTTATTTCTTCTTTAATTTCATGGTTAACTCATTTATTCTTTAGTAGGATGTTCTTTAACCTCCATGTATTTGTGGTCTTTCCAAATTTTTTCTTGTGATAGTCAACCACAAGAAAAGACCATATTTTATGGTCTGAAAATATGCATGGTGTGCTCTCAATCTTTTTGTACTTGTTGGGGCCTGATTTGTGACCCAGTATGTGATCTATTCTGGAGAATGTTCCTTGTGCACCCAAAAAAAATATGTATTCTTCTGTTGTAGAATGAATTTCTCTGAATATATCTGTTAAGACCATCTGGTCCAGTATGTCATTCAAAGACTTTGTTTCTTTATTGATATTCTGCTTAGATGACCTGTCCATTGCTATAATGGGGCATTAAAGTCCCGTTCTATTATTGTACTATTACCAATGAGTTTCTTTATTTTTTTTTATTAATTGATTTATATATTTGGTTTCCTTCATGTTAAGGGCATAAATATTTACAGTATTAGCTCTTCTTGTTGGATAGACCCCTTTATTATGATATAATGTCCTTCTTCATCTCTTGTGACAGTCTTTGGTTTAAAATCTAGTTTGTCTGATACATGTATGGCTACTCTGGCTTTCTTTTGACGTCCATTAGCATGGTAGATAGTTCTCCCCTTACTTTCGGTCTGTAGGTGTCTTCAGGTCAAAAATGAGACTCCTGTAGGCAGCCATAGATGATCTTGTTTTTTTTATACATTCTGATACCTTATGTCTTTTGACTGGAACATTTAGTCCATTTATATTCATAGTGATGATTATTGGTAGATATGAATTTAGTGCCATTGTATTACCTGTTAAGTCATTGTTTCTGGAGATTTTCTCTGTTGCTTTTTAATCTTTGTTGCTTTTGGTCTTTCTTTCATTCAGAGAGTCTCCTTTAATATTTCTTGCAGGGTTGGGTTTAGTGGTCACAAAGTCCTTTAATTTTTGTTTGGGAAACTCTTTATCTCTCTTTCTAATCTGAATGATAGCCTTGTTAAATAAAATACACTTGGTTGCATTTTTCCCATTTGGCATATTGAATATATCATGCCACTCCCTTCTGACCAGCCAGGTTTCTGTGGAGAGATCTGCTGCTAACCTAATTTGTCTTCCATTGTAGACTAGGGATTTCTTTTCCTTTGTTGCTGTCAGGATTCTTTCTTTATCTCTATATTTTGCTAATTTTACTATGATACATCTTGGTGTTGGCCAGCTTTTGTTGATTTTGATGGGAGTTCTCTATGCCTCCTAGATTTGGATGTTTTTCTCTGTATTAGGGAAGTTTTCAGCTATAATTTGCTCAAATAAACTTTCTTCCTCTTTTCCCTCTCTTCTTCTTCTGGAACTTTTATGATATGAATGTTATTACACTTTATGGAATCTCTGAGTTCTCTAAGTCTACATTCATGATTCAATATTTTTTCTTTCCATCTTCTTTTCAGCTTTATCATTTTCCATAATTTTATCTTCTATATCACTTATTCATTCTTCTGCTTCTTCCATCTTGGTGGTTGTTACATTCAGTCAGTTTTGCATCTCAGCTATAGCATTTTCTTATTTTGGCCTGACTAGTTTTTAGGTCTTTTATCACTAAGGTAAGGGTCTCTCTGTTTTCTCCTGTTTTTTCTCAAGCCCAGCTAATATCCTTATAATTGTTGCCTTAAATTCTGCTCCAGTCATATTACTTATATCTATTTTGATTAGCACCTGGGCCATGACCTCTTCTTGTTCTTTCTTTTGGAATGAATTCCTCCATCTTGGCATTTTGTCTAGGTCTCTGTCTTTTGTGTTAGGAAAGCCTGTGCCTGGTTCTATTTCCACTGAAGCTGAAGCTTTGCAGCACTCTATGATCAATAAACCTGATGCATGCAGGAAGTGGGGGGAAGGGGTTGTGCTGGTCTTCTGGGGGAGGGGCCTGCTGCTACTCTGGCTGTCAATCACACTTGCCCTAGTAAAAAAGATACCTGCAGAACCCAGGGGGCAGGGCTTGGTGTAAGTAGCTCAAGCCTCTACTCTGTGTGCTGTGCCACTCATGGAAGTCTCTCTGTGTTGATGGGAAGAATGAAGAATGGTGTTGTCCGCTCTCTTCTCTGGAGAGGGGAATTTGAGCTCGCTGCTATTCAGGAAGCCTTCACAGAAGAATGAACAACCTACCCTCTTGTGTCCCAGGCTTCCATTAGATCCCTACCTTCACCCTGTCTGTATCCATGCCATCTTCCCACCCAGTGATGGTACAATGCTCCTGTGTTTTATCCCAGGCTTGGGGCTGGGTTTCAAAACTCCAAATTTTAGAGACCTGGAACAGTGTGCACCTGTGCTGATCCTCTGGGGGAGGGTCTCGCTGTGCAGTGGCTGGTACTGGTTTGTCCCAGAAAAGCAGTCGCATGACTACACAGGAGCTTGGATTGTATGATAAAGTGTAGTAAAAAGCTGGCATCTAGGTTAGCTTCCCTCAGCAGGTGTCTCTACTTGTATGCTAATGAACAGGGCAGCTCAATGGCACCTGCTGACTCTATTGTCCCCTGAGAGGCCCCCTCTCCCAAATGTGACCTCTCCCAAATGCACTCCAGGAAGGGGAACTGTCTCTCTCAGCGTGATAGAGGGGGTCCTCAGAACATGCTGTCCACACCTAGTTCTCTGCCCTCCTTCTCCAGAGGAGCACCACTATGCCCACCAGACTCAATCCTGGTAATGGCACAGACTTCTAAAACTTCAGACTTTCAGCACGGCTTCTTGTAAAAACTTGTGATAATTAGCTCCTTTCATTTTCCCAGTCAGTGGTGTTTTGGGAAGTGTTTTTCTTGTGCAGATCCCTACATGCTGCTTTATCTCTCTTTCTCTTATTCTCTCTCTCCTTTCTGTGATCAGGGCTCCCTCCCCTCTGCAGCACTCAGGATTTGTTTCTTCCCCAAATCACATCACCACACCTCCTATCTTCCAAGATGTGGGCCCCTTTCTCCTTCTAGTTATGCAGTTTGTTTTCTCAGCCCTCATATCAATTTCCTGGGTGTTTAGAATGATTTGATAATTATCTAGCTGTGCTTGAGAGACAAAGCAAGCATAGGTCCTCCTGCTACTCCTCCACCTTAACCCCTCAGCCCCACTGATCCCATGTTGATAGAATACTGGAATCTCAGGTTTTGGAGGAATTTAAAGGCCATCAGGTCTCCTCTCTCCAGCTTCCCACAGAGTAGTTGCTCAGATTAAGTTATTTGATCATTCAGTGATAGAGAACCATATCGCTCAGGACAGATTCTTCCATTTGACTAAAGTTGTTTATTAAAAACATGTTCCATAAGAAGTATAGAATGGAGACCATTTTTACACCTTGGAATCTCTAAGCCCAAAACTTACCATTTTGTCTATGACTCTTAAACATGGCATTCAGACTAGATTATTTATTTTAAGTGGACCAAGACCAGAATCCAGTGTAGTAAAATCATCTTCCTCTTTCTTTGTCCTACATACCTGTTATTAGTTTAAGATAAATAGTTTAAGTTTTAAATTTAATGCTGTAAAACTTACTTTTTTGTTGTAAAATTCTATGAGCATTGACAATTGCATACAGTTACACAACTGTCATGATATCAAGATATAGAAGATTTTATCAATATCAAAACCTGACTGCCTGTAGCCAATTCCTTCCTAACCACTAATCGATGACAGTCATTGATCTGTTCCCCCTACCTATAGTTTTTTCTTTTCTAGAGTGTCATATAAATGAAATCATTTTGAGTTTGATTTGTAGCTTTTGAGTCTGGTTTCTTTCACTTAACATAATACATGGAGATTCATCTATATTGTTGAATATTTGTTATGTTTTATTGCTCAGTAGTATTCCATTAATGGATGTATCATGCTTTTTTATCCTTTCAGCAGTTGGAGGGCAATTCTGTTGTTTTCAGTTTTTGGTAATGATGAACAAAGCTGCTGACACATTCCCATACAGGTTTTTGTGTGAATATAAGTTTTCATTTCCCTTGAGTGAATACTTGTGGGGCAGGGTGCTGGGTCATATGTTAAATTATATATTTAACTTTGTAGGAACTGACAAACTACCTCCCAAAGTTGTACCATTTTTCATTACCAGCAGCAGTGTATGAGTCCTACAACATTTTTCCTCTTAAAAAATTGTTTTGGCTATTCTAATTCATTTGTCATTCCACTTATGTTTTAGAATAAGCTTGCTGATATCTACAAAATAATCTTCAAGGATATTTTGGGGATTGAGTTAATTCTATAGATCATTTAGAGAGAATTGGTAGTGATATTAATATTGATATTTAATCTCCCATTCCATAAACACAGTACACATCTTGAAATTATAAGTTAAGAACACCTTAGAGAAATGAAAAGAACATAGAGAAAGGAACTTTTCATTAAACATTTATTGCTCTACATGTATTTGAAATTGATTGGCTAAAATACTTTCTCCCACATCTGATTTGAAAATCAGTAAGGGTACCATAAAAAAAATCTGAATCACTCTAGTATGTTATGGTAGTACATACAAAACTCTAAGAAATCTATAAAAATCTCCTTGAACTAATTAACGAGTTTAGAAAAGTCACAGGACACAACCAATCATATTTCTATATACTAATAATGAACAGTTGGGAATTGAAACTTAAGACTATAGTATGCAATAGCACCAAAAATTGAAATAATTAGGTATATATCTGAGAATCTATTGTGGAAAACTAAAATACTCCAATGAAGATATAGACCAGATCTGTTGAATTTATACTGAATCCTTATTAAAGTGAGAAACATTGTAGTTCTATGACAAAAGCCAACCTTATTTGTGAAGGTGACTTATAATTAAGTCCTTTGGTACTGATGCTAAGAAGAGGAAAGTCAGGGATGTATGGAAATAAATGAACTACACAAATGAGAACAAACAAAAGCTATGTACTCTGAACTTGTTAAAAAGGGGTTCTGCTTGGCAGAAACTCAAAAGCAGAAAGGGGTGTGGTGTGGGGAAGTCATACAAAAAAGTGGAAGGTTTCATGTATGCTCTGACAGGAGGCTATTGGCATGGGGAAGCTGGAGGTGAATTAGCTGGAAACAGAGCATCTTATGTGATCGATTTTGGGAACATCTTTGGCTTTTTCTTACTGGCCATGAGTTAGAAGCAAGGATAAAAAGATAAGGAAGCTGGCAGTCATGCCCAAGTCCTGATTGTTTGGCACCCATTGTTGAGAGATTCAGGTTTGGCTTCCTGGGCTTGTGGGTTAGAGTTTTGTTGTCATGTATGTTCTGGCCACTGTCTATTTTTATATTCGTCTCCAAGATGGCATTCTGAGGAAAAGACAATGGAAATTCTCTGGACATATGAGTAGTCCTCAGCCAGCTAAACACAAAAGGAAAGAATATTCTAGGCGTAAGGTACAGCATATGCAAAAAGAGAATCCTGTTTTATGTCTTGAAGGATTGATTATAAGTTCTTCACACCATATAAATGGTGCAGTGTTACACAGCATATATATTATAAAAATTTAACCAATTAAATATTTTATCAGTATAAAGCACTCATTTTTTTACATTTTCCTTTGTATTTTCTTATTTTGAGATTGAGATTGCTGCTAGGGACTTCTAAATTCTACTTTTAATCCCCTCCACACATGGATGATACTTTTCTATTCGAACAATACTGTCAGTCATTTGAATTTATGAAGGTCCCTGCTCCTCTCCCCACACAGGAGTTGTTTAGTCCACACAAAAGCTAGCTCAACTGTCAAGTTCTAAAAGAGCTATCAAATGGTCATCAGGTTCTCTGTGGCTTTACTTCATAGAATTAGGCAGACAATAATCAGTTCTATTGTATATTATCAAAGGCAAAATTTGATACTGGATTATGTGCCATTCTCCATAATGAGGAATAGTTATGAAGGCTGCTGGTTAGAAGAATTATTTATAGTAAAAAGACAGACTGCTCATCACTTGGAGAGCTTGACAGTTGCTATTTCTTCTGTTCAATAGCTTTTGAGATATTTCTACTTTGATTTCTTCTCATGGCTTGTTAACCTTTTATTTTGAATCTCTTGTGACCCTTAAAAATTTTTCTGCAGATTCTCATGATCTATTTAAAATATGAGATAAGTAAGTTAATAATGTGGCTTTCATCTTAAGGAGGTGAGTAAATTCTCTACCATTACATGAAAATTGAAAGATACTTGATGATTTTTTTTTTTTTCTTACAGGACCTGTGTTAGCCAAAGAGAGTGGTAGCTCTTCTGTCTCCTTTGGCCCAGTTTATTGACTTACCTTGTCTTCCAGCAACACCTTCCAGGCTAACTTTTCAATAACTGCCTCCCTCCCCACCACAGAGGTATGTAGCATCTAGCTCATGCTTAGACCATTTCATTTAGGAAATCAACCTGGAAGTGAAGTGACATTCTGGCCTTGGGTAACCAGGGTTTGCACCTTACTTTTTCATGCTGCCAAAACATCAATCAGACACATATGCTGATTATCTACAATCCTTATAATCAAAGCCACAGTTGAGGTTTTCCAATGCATACATTGGGAATAACAGGAGAGTAGAACTTTGACGTGCTGTTAGATGTGGCTATAGTCAGACACTCAGCCATACCCATGTTCAGACTCCTCTGTAGTGCATTTCAATGCCTGGGTCCTTCCGTGCTTCTAGAGTTGAGGCCAAGCCACTTCCATAAATGAGCAACTTCTGTGTATGCCCCTGGCTCAGATTTCATGTCCAACTCCTGGGAATTCTCCATGTCTCCAGTCTGAGGTCCTTGCTTCATGTCCAGGTGTAGCATCTTCCCAGGGTGTCTGACAACCCCAGCATCGAGTCCATTCAGGGAAATGAGAAGCTTGTGCTGTGGACATGCAGTTTTCCCTTATGGCCCTCACTAGGACAACAACCGAAGAACATCATTCATCGTCAGTGCGTCTTGGGATATTCACTTTTCAGTACACATGTGGAACACCAGCAAAACACTCTGGGTTGAGTTTGACAAAATCCTACAGAGTTCCACTTTATGGTGCTTCCGGTAGCAATGACTGAAAGTCAAATTTCCTGTCATCTTCCAGGTCTTGTTAACTGATCTCCATGCACAGGTGCTTTAATGAGATCACACCTGTCTCCACATTAACAGAAAATAACTTACAGTTTCCTCATAATCTAAATCTATATTTAGATAAAAACACATTTTTTGTTTCTCATGGAAAGTTTAAAGGAATATAACTTTGCCTAAAATAGGACCAAGTTGTATGTCATTTGTCATATCAAGCAGCTCTCATGAATCACAGTGCTCTAAACATCTGTGTTTCAGAAGAGGACTCAGGCTTTTATATATAGGATTATAAATCTTGGTCTGATCTTTTCCCTCAAACAATAGAGCAGTTTGTCTTAGAAATGAATTGATGACTCCAATCTGAAATAAGAGCTATTGTACCTTTTAAGCTCTTAGCTATGGAGGTTAAAACAGCAACAACAACAACAACAACATCAACAACTTATGCCACCAACATCACCACCACCACCACCAACAGCAACAACTTAAACTAGGGCGTACTCACACTATAATTATTTGCTTATGTCTGTGGCACAATCATATTCTAAAGGGCAAGACTGTGTTGAATTTACAGTTGTGTCCCCTGAATCCAGTCACAGTACAGAAGAGACTCTTAATAAATGCTTATGGAATAAATGAATAAGTTAAAGTTCTTTCCCTCACCATTGGATCCTTCCTTTCCTTTATCTAATCATTACTTATCTTAGTAAGCCCACAGTCTTTTTCCTAGTTGATCTTTTCTTCTCCCAAATGCTCTCTCTGGTGGAGACCCTCAATGTTTTGTGCCTGTGCTACAGTGACAGTCTCCTACCCAGCTTCTTGGCATCTTCTCATTTGAGGGTGTCCTGCCCTGTTATCTCACTCTAATGGAAACCTGACCTTCTTACCTCTGGTCTTAAAAACCTTCCAAAATTTCCCCACGGCCCAGACACTAATTTCAAACCTGTTTTTTGTTTGGTTTCATTTTGTTTTTCAGAACACTAGTACTTCATAGTAATGATTTCAGCCTTCCATATTTGATTCAAATTTAATCATTTTAAACATATGTGGTATTTTTTAAAGTGATGCTGGAATTACCCACTCTGGGAAGATATTTATTCTAAGAACAACTAAAAACCCTATACATATATCTAAAACAAACATAAGAAGACTCAGAAGAGAAAGAAAAGAAATAGGACAGACTAGAAGCCTTAAGACACTCAAATTAGCATTGTGGTGAGTTCCCTGGGTTTCCCTTTTGCCTTGTATATCTCACACTTGGGGCTAAAGAAGTTGGCAACCTGGAAATGTCAAAATGCACAGGCAAAAAAATTCTCAAACAAAGCCTGCTCTGTCTAGCCATAGGACCAGGAAAGGGAAAACCTAGATAGATGAGATAAAACAAACAAACAAACAAAACTTTTGGAAAATAATATATCTGCTTTAGCAAGATGTCACAGAGAAAAACATGGTCCCTCTCCAATCCATGCCAGCAAAGGCCAAATGGGAGCTCAAATGTCAATCCTCATAAGCTTGTAATGAAGCACCCCAAATACCAAAGACTGTGATGGGTGATGTCAGAGGGCAAAGTAGGATGCCGGGACTTTCATATCCACTGGGCAACAATGACTTCCTCCAAGATGTCAGTGGAGTCCACATGGGGAGCCTGGAATTTTTTCTCCATTTGGTAGTAAGGATGCAACTCTCCCAGTCACCACTGGGGGGTTAACACCTACTGGAGAGTTAGAGCTTTCAGCACCACGCAGCTGTAATGAAGCTAATGCCCTTTCTCGAGGAGTCAGCCTGGGCAATGTGGGCAGCAGCACCAAAGCATTCTGACGTCTCCCAGTCCGGAAACTATCAGTGGAATTCCCACTTCCACCAGGCAGTCCCAAAGGAATCCTCACCTCGGGTGCCAATGGGTACAGAGCAGGGAATCTGGACTTCTGCTTTCGCCTGGCAATAATGTGGCAGAGCCACCCCCAACCATTTCCATGCCAAGGCAGTGTCAAAGGAGGTAAGTTCAAACAGAAGTTTAAATAAGAACCAGAAATCATTATGTAATAACCAAAAAGTTCAGGTTTCAGCTGAAAGCCACTTTTTATACTGCGAACGAGGAAGACATCAAAAATGAATGAAAAAAAAAGCCAATATAGATAACATGGAAATGACAGAGAAATTAGAATTTCTGATGAAGCAGCCATCATAAAAATACCTCTGTAAGCAATTCCAAGCATTCTTGAAAGGTGAAAAAAATAAAAGGTTTCCAGCCCCACAAGAGATCCTAAGGGGGATCCTGTGAAACAAAGTACCAGAGACATCACTACAAGCATAAAACATACAGACATCACAATGACTCTAAACCCGTATCTTTCTATAATAACACTGAACATAAATGGATTAAATGTGCCAACCAAAAGACATAGGGTATCAGAATGGATAAAAAACCAAGACCCATCTATTTGCTGTCTACAAGAGACTCATTTTAGATCTGAGGACACCTATAGATTGAGAGTGAGGGGATGGAGAACTATTTATTATGCTACTGGAAGCCAAAAGAAAGCTGGAGTAGTCATACTTATATAAGACAAACTAGACTTTAAATTAAAGGCTGTAACAAGAGATGAAGAAGGGCATTATATAATAATTACAGGGTCTATCCATCAGGAAGAGCTAACAATTATAAATGTCTATGCGCCAAATACCTGAGCCCCCAAATATATAAAACAATTACTCATAAACATAAGCAACCTTATTGATAGGAATGTGGTAATTGCAGGGGACTTTAACACCCCACTTACAGAAATGGATAGATCATCTAGACACATGGTCAATAAAGAAACAAGGGCCCTGAATGATACATTGGATCAGATGGACTTGACAGATATATTTAGAACTCTGCATCCCAAAGCAACAGAATATACATTCTTCTCGAGTGCACATGGAACATTCTCCAAGATAGATCATATACTGGGTCACAAAACAGCCCTTCATAAGTTTACAAGAATTGAAATTATACCATGCATACTTTCAGACCACAATGCTATGAAGCTTGAAATCAACCACAGGAAAAAGTCTGGAAAACCTCCAAAAGCATGGAGGTTAAAGAACACCCTACTAACGAATGAGTGGGTCAACCAGGCAATTAGAGAAGAAATTAAAAAATATATGGAAACAAACGAAAATGAAAATACAACAATCCAAACGCTTTGGGACGCAGCGAGGGCAGTCCTGAGAGGAAAATACATTGCAATCCAGGCCTATCTCAAGAAACAAGAAAAATCCCAAATACAAAATCTAACAGCACACCTAAAGGAAATAGAAGCAGAACAGCAAAGGCAGCCTAAACCCAGCAGAAGAAGAGAAATAATAAAGATCAGAGCAGAAATAAACAATATAGAATCTAAAAAAACGGTAGAGCAGATCAACGAAACCAAGAGTTGGTTTTTTGAAAAAATAAACAAAATTGACAAACCTCTAGCCAGGCTTCTCAAAAAGAAAAGGGAGATGACCGAAATAGATAAAATCATGAATGAAAATGGAATGATTACAACCAATCCCTCAGAGATACAAACAATTATCAGGGAATACTATGAAAAATTATATGCCAACAAAGTGGACAACCTGGAAGAAATGGACAAATTCCTAAACACCCACACTCTTCCAAAACTCAATCAGGAGGAAATAGAAAGCTTGAACAGACCCATAACCAGCGAAGAAATTGAATCAGTTATCAAAAATCTCCCAACAAATAAGAGTCCAGGACCAGATGGCTTCCCAGGGGAGTTCTACCAGACGTTTAAAGCAGAGATAATACCTATCCTTCTCAAGCTATTCCAAGAAATAGAAAGGGAAGGAAAACTTCTAGACTCATTCTATGAAGCCAGTATTACTTTGATTCCTAAACCAGACAGAGACCCAGTAAAAAAAGAGAACTACAGGCCAATATCCCTGATGAATATGGATGCAAAAATTCTCAATAAAATACTAGCAAATCGAATTCAACGGCATATAAAAAGAATTATTCACCATGATCAAGTGGGATTCATTCCTGGGATGCAGGGCTGGTTCAACATTCGCAAATCAATCAACGTGATACATCACATTAACAACAAAAAAGAGAAGAACCATATGATCCTGTCAATCGATGCAGAAAAGGCCTTTGACAAAATCCAGCACCGTTTCTTAATAAAAACCCTTGAGAAAGTCGGGATAGAAGGAACATACTTAATGATCATAAAAGCCATTTACGAAAAGCCCACAGCTAACATCATCCTCAACGGGGAAAAACTGAGAGCTTTTTCCCTGAGATCAGGAACACGACAGGGGTATCCACTCTCACCGCTGTTGTTTAACATAGTGTGGGAAGTTCTAGCATCAGCTATCAGACAACAAAAGGAAATCAAAGGCATCAAAATTGGCAAAGATGAAGTCAAGCTTTCACTTTTTGCAGATGACATGATATTATACATGGAAAATCCGATAGACTCCACCAAAAGTCTGCTAGAACTGATACATGAATTCAGCAAAGTTGCAGGATACAAAATCAATGTACAGAAATCAGTTGCATTCTTATACACTAACAATGAAGCAACAGAAAGACAAATAAAGAAACTGATCCCATTCACAATTGCACCAAGAAGCATAAAATACCTAGGAATAAATGTAACCAAAGATGTAAAAGATCTGTATGCTGAAAACTATAGAAAGCTTATGAAGGTAATTGAAGAAGATTTAAAGAAATGGAAAGACATTCCCTGCTCATGGATTGGAAGAATAAATATTGTCAAAATGTCAATACTACCCAAAGCTATCTACACATTCAATGCAATCCCAATCAAAATTGCACCAGCATTCTTCTTGAAACAAGAACAAGCAATCCTAAAATTCATATGGAACCACAAAAGGCCCCGAATAGCCAAAGTAATTTTGAAGAAGAAGACCAAAGCAGGAGGCATCACAATCCCAGACTTTAGCCTCTACTACAAAGCTGTCATCATCAAGACAGCATGGTATTGGCACAAAAACACACACACAGACCAATGGAATAGAATAGAAACCCCAGAACTAGACCCACAAACGTATGGCCAACTCATCTTTGACAAAGCAGGAAAGAACATCCAATGGAAAAAAGACAGTCTCTTTAACAAATGGTGCTGGGAGAACTGGACAGCAACATGCAGAAGGTTGAAACTAGACCACTTTCTCACACCATTCACAAAAATAAACTCAAAATGGATAAAGGACCTGAATGTGAGACAGGAAACCATCAAAACCTTAGAGGAGAAAGCAGGAAAAGATCTCTCTGACCTCAGCCGTAGCAATCTCTTACTCGACACATCCCCAAAGGCAAGGGAATTAAAAGCAAAAGTGAATTACTGGGACCTTATGAAGATAAAAAGCTTCTGCACAGCAAAGGAAACAACCAACAAAACTAAAAGGCAACCAACGGAATGGGAAAAGATATTTGCAAATGACATATCGGACAAAGGGCTAGTATCCAAAATCTATAAAGAGCTCACCAAACTCCACACCCGAAAAACAAATAACCCAGTGGAGAAATGGGCAGAAAACATGAATAGACCCTTCTCTAAAGAAGACATCCGGATGGCCAACAGGCACATGAAAAGATGTTCAACGTTGCTCCTCATCAGGGAAATACAAATCAAAACCACACTCAGATATCACCTCACGCCAGTCAGAGTGGCCAAAATGAACAAATCAGGAGACTATAGATGCTGGAGAGGATGTGGAGAAACGGGAACCCTCCTGCACTGTTTGTGGGAATGCAAATTGGTGCAGACGCTCTGGAAAGCAGTGTGGAGGTTCCTCAGAAAATTAAAAATAGACCTACCCTATGACCCAGCAATAGCACTGCTAGGAATTTATCCAAGGGATACAGGAGTACTGATGCATAGGGGCACCTGTACCCCAATGTTTATAGCAGCACTCTCAACAATAGCCAAATTATGGAAAGAGCCTAAATGTCCATCAACTGATGAATGGATAAAGAAATTGTGGTTTATATACACAATGGAATACTACATGGCAATGAGAAAAAATGAAATATGGCCTTTTGTAGCAACGTGGATGGAACTGGAGAGTGTGATGCTAAGTGAAATAAGCCATACAGAGAAAGACAGATACCATATGGTTTCACTCTTATGTGGATCCTGAGAAACTTAACAGAAACCCGTGGGGGAGGGGAAGGAAAAAAAAAAAAAAGAGGTTAGAGTGGGAGAGAGCCAAAGCATAAGAGACTGTTAAAAACTGAGAACAAACTGAGGGTTGATGGGGGGTGGGAGGGAGGGGAGGGTGGGTGATGGGTATTGAGGAGGACACCTTTTGGGATGAGCACTGGGTGTTGTATGGAAACCAATTTGACAATAAATTTCATATATTAAAAAAAAAAAAAATGAAAAGCTTGTTGGGGAGGGCTCCTGTTAGGATGAGCACTGGGTGTTGTATGGAAACCAATTTGACAATAAATTTCATATTAAAAGTAAATGAAAAAAAAAATAAAAGGTTTCAGCAAAGAAATAGAAAATATAAGGAACCAAATGGAGATTTTAGAACTGAAAATACAATAAGAAAAATAAAACACTCAATGGATGGTCTTAATAACAGAGTGTACTGGACAAAAGAAAAAAATAATAAGCTTGAAGATGAAACAATGGAAAGTACACAGTCTTAATGAAAGACAGAAAATAGGCTGAGGAAAAAAAAAATCCCAAAATAACAAAAGAAGAGAGCTCCAGGGCCCATGAGACTACAACAAAAGATGTAACATGTGTGTAATCAAGGTCTGAAAAAAGACTAAAAGAAAGAAGGTGGGGCCCCAAAAGCACTCATAGAAATAATGGTAAGAATTCCACAAATTTGGCAAAATACATAACCTACAGATTCTTGGATCTAAGCAAATGCAAAACAGGATAAGCCCAAAAATCTATACTAAGAAACATTAAAGTGAAACTTCTGAAAACTAAAGAGATAAAAAACAATTCTTGAAAGCAGCAAGAGAAAAAAAGCATCTCACCTACAGGGGAGAAACAATTTCATTAGTTGTGGATTTCTGTCTTGGAGCCATGAAAGCCAGAAGGAAGTGACAGACATTTATCAAGTGCTTCAAGAAAGGAACTTTCAATCCAGATTCCTATATCCAGCAAAAATGTCATTTAGGAATGAAGTAGTACTCAAGACATTTTCAAGTGAAGAAAAACTAAGAGGATTTGCCACCAATAAACTTTCCCTAAAGGAATGGGTAAAGGAAATTCCAAAAAAGGAAACAAGACAACAAAGGAATTTTGGACCATAAATAAAGATGAAAGAAAATGGTCAACAAAAATAAGGGTAAATATAATACTCTCTCATTTTCTTCTTCCTTCTCTTGAGTTCTAAGGCATCTATATTACAAACAAGAGAGTTAAGGGAATATAAAGGAAGATATGCTTTCCTTTCTTAATTTGAACTGGTAAAATGATAAAACCATATGTATTTTCTATGTATATGTTTTACATACATATATTATCTAGAGCAACTAGTAAAAAAAAAAGAGACACATTCATTATAGAATATAGATAAACATTATAGACAAATCAAAATAGAATTCTCAAAATGGTACAAGCAACCCGCAAGAAGGCAAGAAAGAAAACCAGAGACACTAATTGTACACCAGCAGATAAGATAATCTGGGTTATTAAAGACTTGAATTAAGACCCCAAACCATGAAACTCCTAAAATAAAACATTGAAGGTAAACTCTTTGACATTGTGCTTGGCAATGATTATTTTGGATTTGACACCAAAAGCAAAGGCAACCAAACCAAAAAGAAACAAGAGGGACTATATCAAACTGAAAAGCTTTTATACAACAAAGTAAACCATCAACAAAAGAAAATCTGTGTAATGTGGGAAAATATTTGCAAATCAGGGGCATCTGGTTGACTCAACTGGTTAAGCCTCTGTCTCTTCATTTTGGCTCAGGTCATGATCTGGCAGTTGGTGAGTTTGAGCCCTGCATTGGTCTCCTCTCTGGCAGTGCAGAGCCTACTTGGGATTCTCTCTCTCCCTCTCTCTTTCATCCATTCCTTCTTGCTCTCTCTCTCTCTGCCCTTTCCCTTCTCTCTCTCTCTCTCTCAAAATAAATAAATAAACTTTATTTAATAATAAACCATTTAAGCAGAGTGAAAGTAAGAAGATGAAGAAAGGCACATCATAGGAAAATTTATCGAAAGAAAGTAGAAAGTGGCTTTCTACTTTTATATTATTATCACTCTTACTACTATTATTATGATATTAATAATAATAAAGTGGACTTCAGAGGAAAGAGAATTACCAGAGAAACAAAAGGACATTATGTAGTAATACAGGATCAATCCATCAAGAAGACAAGCAATCCTGAATGTGTCTGCAGCAAACAACAGACTCACAAAATATGTGAAGCAAAAACTGATAGAACTGGAAAGATCAATAGACAAATCCACAATTATAGTTGGAGACTTCAATCTCTCTCTCTTTCAGTTTTGATAGCATTATATCAAAAACCAACAAGGATATAAAATAACTCATCAACCCATGGGATTTCATTGGCATTTATAGAACATTCCACCCAATGACAGCAGACTACACATTCTTTTCAACTGTCCAGAGAACATGTATCAATGTAGATCACATCCTGAGCAATAAACAAACTGAAAATTAAAATAATTGAAATTATACACTGTGTTCTGTAATCACATGGAATCAGACTAGAAATTGGTAACAGAAAGATAACAGGAATATCTCCAAGCACTTGGAAACTAAACAGCACATGTAAATGATCCATGAGTCAAAGAGGAAATCTCAAGGGAAGGTAAAAAAGGCATTAGATTGAATGAAAATGAAAATATACTATATCAAAATTTGTGGGACACAGCAAAAGCAGTCCTGAGAAGGAAATTTATAGCACTAAATGGATACACTAGGAAAGAAGAAGAGTCTCAAATAAATAATCCAAGCTCCTATCTCAAGAACCTAGAAAAAGAAGATCAAAATGAGCTCAAAACAAGCAGAGGGAAATATTGGCTCAAAAGTTCCCTAGCAGCTTCCTATGTAATCTGAAACTGGTCCCCATATGCAGAGGGAAGGGAGACCTTAGAAAGAGGCAGGTCATTCCAGATTGGTAGGTGGCAGTTTAATAAGTAAGAGAACTTACATACAAGGCTTGGGTAGCCACAGAGTGAATAGATTTCTTTACCCACTGGCCACATCTTAAAAGTTTATATAAAGGCTTTTCCATGGGTTCAGTCATGTATACCATTCAGATGTTCTCAATATTGCATCATTAATTATCTCAAGGGTATGTCCTTGGAGCAGCCTCTGAGAAGGGAAAAAGCAGGGGGAACCCACATCCCAAAGGGAGGGAGGAAGGAGTCTCTGATTGCCAGGGTCCAACTGGCAAGTCAAGCAGAGGTTACATCTCCTAAGTGGCCTCCTCTAGAAGGAAGGGAATAATAAAGATAACAGTAGAAATCAATGAAACTGAAAAAAAAAAAATTAAAATGGAGAAAACAATGAAGCTAAAAGCTGGTTCTTTGAAAAGACTCATAAAATTGACAAATCTCCAGACTAACCAAGGGAAAAGAAAGAAGGCACAAACTATTAATGTCAAGAAGAGTAAAAAGAAGGTATCACTAGACACTATTCAGACATCAAAGGAATAATAAGAGAATACTACGTACAACTGTATATGCATAAATTTTACAATGTAGATGAAATGGACCAATTCTTCAAAACCACAAAGTACCACAATTCATCCAGTAATAAACTGATCATATAAATAGACCTCTACTATTAAGGAAATTGAATTTGTTATTTTAAAACTCCCAAAAAAGAAATCTTTAGGCTCAGATTGTTTCACTAAAGGATTCTATCAAACATTTAAAGAATTAACACAAATTTGACAATATCTTTTCCAGGAAGTAGAAGAAGAGAACTACTTGTATTAAGCTAGTATTAACCTGATATCAAAACCAGATAAAGCAGTATTACAAGCAAATAAACAAAGAAAAAAGAAAACTAAAGGCTTCAAACACAGAATTCAGTGATATAAAAAAAAGTCATCGTATAGATGACTAAGTGGGGGTCATCGCAGAGCTGGTTTGATATGTGAAAATCAGTTAATATAATCCATCATATTAACAGGTTAAAGGAGAAAAGTCATATCAATTGACATAGAAAAGCATTGGACAAAATTCAACATGCTTTCATGGTATAAAAAAAATTCTCTGGAAACTAAGAATAGAGGAGACAGTCCTCAACTTGATAAAAACATTACTAAAAACCTACAGCTAACATTATAGTCAATGGCAAAAGGCTGAATAATTTCCTTCTGAAGTTGGGAACAAAGCAAAGGTGTTCACTCTCATCACATTATTCATGAAAGTACTAGGAATCTTAGAATAATAGGCCAAAAAAAAAAAAAAAAAGATATAAAACCATCTAGATTGGAAGGAAAGAAATACAACTGTCCCTATTTGAAAATGTCATGATTGTCATGAAAAAACCCCAAATCATCTATTTAAAAAAAAAAACAAAAACCTCTTAGAACTAATAAACTAGCTCAAAAAAGGTCACAGGAGGCAAACACATGAAAATAAAGCAATCACATTTCTATATACTAACAGGAACACGTAGAACCTGGAATTCAACACACAATACCATTTATAATTGCTCCAAAGAAAATGAAACACATAAGCATACATCTAACAAAACATGTACAGTTTCTGTGCCCTAGAAACAAGATGCTGATGGAAAAAATCAAAGATCTAAATAAATGGAAAGATATACTGTGTTCATGGATTGGAAGACTCAGTATTATAAAGATGTCAGCTAACCCCAATTGATCTGTAGGTTGAATGCAATTCCTACAAAAACCCTAGGGACATTTTGTTTAGGCATAGACAGGTTTATTCTAAAATCTATAGGGAAAGCAGAGAGTTTAGAAGAATGGAAACAAATTTGAGTAACACAAATAAAGTAGGAGGACTCAATCTAATTGATTTCAAGACTATATAATCAAGACAGTGTGATATTAGTGAATAGGTACATAGATCAATGGAACAGCATAGAGAACCAAGAAATAGACCCCACAAAAATTTCCCTAATTGGTTTTTGACCGAGATGCAAAAGCAATTCAATGGAGTAAAGACAGCTTTTTCAACTAATGATGCTGGAACACTTGGACAGTCATAGGCAAAAATTAACTTGAACTGAATCACAGATTACTGAATTAAGTGTAAAATGCAAAACTATAAAAGTATTGTGGGAAAAAATGGGAGAAAACTTCAGGAGCTAGGACAAGGTAAAGAGTTCTCATGCTTGATGCCAAAAGCACAATCCTTAAAAGAAAAAATGATGAATTAGACCTCATCAGAATTGAAATTTTGCTTGTGCAAAAGACTCCGTGAAGTGAATGAGAACATGAGTTACAGGTTGAAAGAAAAATATTTGAAACCCATATATCTGAGAAAGGAATAAGATCTAGAATATATAAAGAACTCTCAAAACTGAGCAGTGAAACCCCTGACCATCCAATGAGAAAATGGGCAAAAGACATGAAAGGACATTACCCTGAAGAGGATATACTTCAGGTATACTTGAAAAGATGTTCAACACTATCATCCATTAGGGAACTGCAAGCTACTTTGACTACAAGTCTTTGGGAGGGTATGAGGTTTCATTACATACCTATCAGAACAACTGACTGTGATAACACCAGAAACTGCTAAGGATGAGAAAAAAACTGGATCACTCATACATTACTAGTGGGAATGTGAAACGGTATGGATATTCTGAAAAAGAGCATGAAGGTTTCTTACAAAAATAACGTGCTTATTATACAACCCAGCAATTGCACACTTGGGAATTTATCACAGAGAAATAAAGGTTATGTTTTCACAAAACCTCAACACTAATGTTCACAGCAGAATTATTCACAATCATCAAAACCGAAAAACCTAGGGGTCCTTTAATGGCTGCTTATGGTTAAACCAACTGTGGTACCTCCATACCGTAGAATATGACTCATCAATAAAATGGACACCTTGACAACCTGGATAAATCTCCAGAAAATTATGTGAAGTGAAAAAAAGGGAAACCTCAAAAGTTTAGATAGTGTATGATTCCATGTATATAACATTCTCAAAATGACAAAATTATAAAAATGGAGAGCTGCTCAGTGTTTGCCTAGAGTTTGGGAGAAGACTGAGGTAGGACAGACAGGGTAAGTGGATGTGTCTATAAAACGGATCCTTGTGGTGATGGAAAAATGTTGTATCTTGACTATATTAATATTGATATCCTGGTTGTGATATTGTATTACACTGTAGCAAGATGATCTTATTGTAAGGAATTAAATAAAGGGTATGTGGGATCTCTTTGTATTATTTCTTACAACTGTGTAACAATCTACAAATATCTCAAAATAAAGATTTTAATTTAAAACCAACATACAAACAAAAGGAGTGGTAGCAAACAACACTCATACTCAATATGTCACCTACCAAAGATCCTAATGC
This sequence comes from Panthera onca, assembly GCF_046562875.1. NCBI lineage: Eukaryota > Metazoa > Chordata > Mammalia > Carnivora > Felidae > Panthera > Panthera onca. The sequence continues at coordinate 48,788,950 of NC_138350.1, forward strand.
TCCAGATTGCTAACGAGTTACCTAGTATTGATGGGGAAGTTAGTTTCATATAAAGGACAAAATTGGCATCTGTGTACATATTTTGATTTTTATATATATGTAATTGTTTACACATGTTATAATTCTTTATTATTCTTCCAATAAACACTGTAAAATTAAACCAACAAAGAACAAATATAGAAAACTCTAGTTTGGGCATGTCTCTTCGTGCAAAATTGGACATTTGAGACCCTGTCCACAGCATGAAGTGTATGTGGTGTGAAGTTAAATACCAAGAATGCAGGCACACTTATCTGTGCATATATTTGGTCACTTGTAGAGGGTATTGATCAGTGTCACATCCCAGTGTTTCAGGGATTGTTTCATGATTCTATGATGGTTTTGGTTTTGTGATAAGTAATTATAGCAGTTATTAACTATTTGTAGTAAGTAAAATCTAAAACAAAAATTACTTGTTTCTAGTCCAGTTTATTTTAATTCAATAATATCCCAACACTGCAAGACAACCTTAGGATGCGATAGACCATAGAGGTAAAAAACATAAGCCATGGCTTCGAGAAGACCTGGGTTCTAACTCAAGCTAAACCCAGGCACCAGCTCCTCCACTTGAAATGCTAACATGGTGAGTCCTGCCCTAATCATAGGTGCAGCTGGAAGACCAGGCCTCACCTCCAGATTCCATTTTGTCCACTGACTTACCTTAGTGCCTTGTAGGAAATTAATTGAATGTATATGTGTAATACATATATGTACATGTAATACAATACATTAATTGAATGTATATCTGAAATGTCTATTTGGTTTAACTGATCTATTTGTCTATCCTTAAACTAATACAACACTGTCATAATTACTGTAGGTTTGTACTAACCCTCGAAATCCACAAGTGTTGGTTCTCCAATTTGGGTCTTTTGTTTTGGCTATCCTAAGTCTTTTGTATTTTGATGTAAATTTTAGGATCACCATTTTAATTTCTATGTAACAGCTTGCTGATACAGTGATAAATTTCCATCCATAGATCAATATTTTAAGTGGACATCTTAAAAATATGGAGCATTTAGGGGCGCCTGGATGGCGCAGTCGGTTAAGCGTCCGACTTCAGCCAGGTCACGATCTCGCGGTCCGTGAGTTTGAGCCCCGCGTCAGGCTCTGGGCTGATGGCTCGGAGCCTGGAGCCTGTTTCCGATTCTGTGTCTCCCTCTCTCTCTGCCCCTCCCCCGTTCATGCTCTGTCTCTCTCTGTCCCAAAAATAAATAAAAAACGTTGAAAAAAAAATTAAAAAAAAAAAATATGGAGCATTTCAATCCATGAACCTCTATTTACTCAGGTCTTTAATTTTTCTCTGAGCTGTCAGCACAGAGCCTGACATGGGGCTCAAACCCACAAGCCGTGAGATCATGACCTGAGCCGAAGTCAGACGCTTAACCGACTGCAGGTGCCCCTAAAATGGTATTATTTTCAATTGTTTTTTCCTACTATACAGAAATACAATTAATTTTCAGGATTAAGTAAATTCCAGCTTTATCATTACTATCTTTGTCCATGCCTGAGATTCTCTGCCATTATTTTACTAAGAGCATCACAAAACTTTAGGGTTCTTGCAATGATTGAATGAGTTATTATCTATAAATTATTGCTCAAACATTGTCTAACCTAGAGTAAATGTTCAACAAATGTTGATCATTGTTGCTTTTATTCATCTTCCAGAATAAGTGCTTTCAGGGAAACATTCTCATTATCAAGGACTCACATCAACTGTGGTCTTCGGTTGGCTCTCTTTCTGGAGGAAAGTGATCTTTACTGAGGTAAGAGCCTCTTGCAGATTAAAGGTAGTTACAGTGTCATATCCTTTTTCAGAATGGGGTCCCTGTGTCTCTGCCTGGTCTGGAATGAAAGGACAGCTCCAAAGTTCCCCTTAGCATGGCTTTGCCCTCAAAAGCTGAATTATTCTGTAAAGGGCTAATAGACATCAAGAAATGAATCTGCTCTGCCAAGCAAGATCAGAGCATTGCCAGATGTCTATAAGGCATCTGTGATTTTACATGTCTTCTAACTATGGAGATAGGAGCTAAGAAGAGGTCCTGCTCCTCATTTGACATTTAAGACAAAATCAAATCCGCAAACAGTGAACAAATTTGAAAGCCAATACAATGCTACAGAGAGAGTGTATATTAGAGATTTCCAAATATAGAAAGACTTCAGGTAAGTGACACAACTTCATCCTCACCTCTGAAGACATTTTAAAGCCCATATGAGAATTTATAGTTTTTCACAAGGGGCACCTGGGTGGCTCTGTTGGTTGAGCATTGACTCTTGGTTTCGGCTCAGGTCAGCATCTTATGGGTTTTGAATTCGAGCCCCACAGAGGGCTGTGCCCTGACAGTGTGGAGCCTGCTTGGGATTGTCTCTGTCTCCTCTCTGTCTGCTGCTCCTCTGCTCACCTACTCTCTCTCTCTCTCTCTCTTAAAATAAATAAACTTTCAAAGAAAAAAAGAACTTAGTTTTTCACAAAACATGAGATTTTAGGATTCCCAGGATGTTGGCTTTATTTTGAAGTAAGCTGAGTATTTGGACTCTACACTGGAATGAGTGTGGAAGAAACCTAAGACTAAGTTAGCTTTCCTCTCTCAGAAGGGATCCTTAAGTGTCACTGGAACATTTACTTACTCAATGTGCTGCTTCTTCCCGGTAGCCTTGGCTTGCTTTTCTATCTTAAGCAAAATGTGTATTTTGTGGAGCTGTGACATTTTGTCAATTAAATCTGAAATGATAATGATTAAATATTATTGTCTGCTACAGATTAGTATCCCACATGCATGATTCATGATAGAATCACTTTTCCAAACATGACTGCAAAGCATAAACTCAATGTTAAAGAAAGAAAAAGGGCTGTGATACAAACATCAAAAATAGATCATTATCTGAATTCGGCAGTTTGGTTACTTCCTTTCTTTTATGGACTGATTCACACCAGTAGAGAAAGAAGTAAAAAGAAGAAAGGCAACTGTTATCTGAGAACGTATTTAGAAAGTTATATATTACTTTAACTTAGAATTCATTTTTTTCTTCTGATTGAAAAGCATGACTTTGTAATGAAATTTGGAAAAAGAAGACAACTGTGAAGAATAAAGTGAAAATAAATTTTATTTTTTTTGATATAGAGAGATCTGCTGTTGACATGTTAGTCTTTCTCTCCTTTCTCTCTCTCTCTCTCTCTTTCTCACACACACACACACACACACACACATGCATGCACACAGAGTTTGTGTATCCTTATTAGTTCATGCATTGTATACCCTGGTTCAGTCATGGACATTTTCTCATGACCTTGAAGTACACTTCACTAGCATGGAGCTAAATTAATAATGTATTAAATATAACATATTAAATAATATAATAAATAATATTACTACATGAATACTATAGTCATAAGGAACACATTATTTTACTTAACCATTCTCACATTATTATCATTTAGGTCGTTCCAGTGTTTCACTATCATAAATAACTTGGCAATTATACAGAATAAATTCCTAGAAGGGGAATTAGTGGGCCAAAATTGTAATTTCTAAAGGCTTTTGGTCCTAATTTGCTTTCTTTAAGGTTTATCAATTTGGGCTAGCATCAACCATAAACGAAAGTAAACACTGCACTTTGCCCTCATTAGCACTGAGAGTTATCATTAAGGAAAGGAAAAATAGGCCAGTTTTAGACCTGAAAAATGATCTCTCATTATTCGTTAAATCGCCAATTTTTATTACATTAGTGAGATTGGACATATGCTGTTAATGTGGGCCAGCAACATTTAAATTTCTTCTTTCATTCATATATAATGGTGCTCTTCTCCTATTTTCCTTAAGTTTTAATCATTTTAAAAACAGATTTTAAGATCTCTTTAAATATTAAAGAAATTAACCTGGCTATATTTACAAAAAATACTTGTCTCCCTTTTTGTCTTTTAATTTAAAGTGTGCATGTACACACATAGACATATATACATATAGATGTTTATATATATAAACATGGATGTTTTTAATGCAGACAAGCTACTGATATTTTTATTTGCTATGTCTGTCGGTACTTTAATGTTTTAGGAAGTGTGTACATGATATAAATTAAATATTTACCAACTTCAAGTTGTTTTTTAGTTTCATCTTTTACATTTAACTAGAATTTACTTATATGGGATATGGGATAGAAATCTTTACCTTTTTTGAATGACTAAACAATTTTCCAGCACTGCTTACTGAATAATCATTTATTTTACCACTGATTTGTTAACTCACTTTTATCTTAAAATACACTCTTATATAGGCCAGCATAGAGTTCAGGGCTCTTTTGTTCTATTGTTCTGTCTAGCTATTCTCGGATCAGCAGGTCCTGGTTCTCAAAGTAATTGGAGAGGTAAAAATACATCCTAATCTTGTAATCTCAGTGTCGCTTATAAATGCAGTGTTTAATAATAAAAATATACATGGCTAGAGGTTGGCTTAATTGGAAATATCTAAATCTGATTATCAGTGACCACGGGTCTCCTAAACTGTTCACTTCCTCCCATCCTGCCCTAGGTGAGGCTGCCTGGATGAATGGGTCTCAGCCCTGGGTGCACACTGAAATTACCTGGAGTTTCATGGAATTACCTGGCATCATGGAATGTCCTCATGAATGAGCCAAGCAAGTCAAGAAAGTATATTATGAAAAGTCACTCCTCTACTCTTCTTTTTCTTGTTGTGTTTAAATAAAAGTTGATGTTAGTTTTATGACACATTGGGTAGACTTCCTATGCTCTGGAACTTTGTAAAAGGCTGAGAACTAAAAAAGTTGAGAAAAATCACTTAATCATTGGCCTAGGACTCTTTTATGAATGTATTTATTTGAGGAGCTGAAATGTGTTCCCTGATTCATTTATTTGTTTATTCATTCTTTAGTTTGTTAGCTCATTCAGGAAATAATTATTGAGCACCTCTTATATACCAGACAAGATGCTAGGCACTCAGGACAAAATTTTAAACAGACCAGCAATGTCTTCTGCCTCCAAGGGTGTATAGCCTAGGGGAGAGATGCACAATGATCCAGTTACAACAAATGGGGATAAAATTGCAGCTCACACAATGTAGTGCTAGGTAGGAATAGCCAGGGGTTTTGTAATAGGCAGGTAAATCAGAGAATGATTAGCTGAGAAAGTGAAATGTGAGCTGGGGTATGAGTGATGAGATCTTAATTAGGGAAAAGAGGAGTAGGGGCATCCAGGCCAAGACACAAGCACATTCAAAAGTCCTGTAGTGGTAGGTGTCTGGGTTGCTCAGTCAGTTGAGCGTCCGACATCGGCTCAGGTCATGATCTCATGGTCTGTGGGTTCGAGCCCCATGTCAGGCTCTGTGCTGACAGCTCAGAGCCTAGAGCCTGCTTCAGATTCTGTGTCCCCCTCTTTCTCTGCCCCTCCCCCATTCACATTCTCTCTCTCTCTCTCTCTCTCTCTCTCTCTCTCAAAAAACAAACAAACAAACAAACAAAACATTAAAAAAAAAAAAGTCCTGTAGTGGAAGGAAACAGGGTGGTAGAAGGGACTGAATGGAAGCCCATGTCTGGAGCAGGTAGGGACAGACAATTCAGGGCCTTGTGGACTGTCTTATGAACTTCTGCTTTTATCTTATGTGCAAGTATATTTTAAAATATTAAAGGCAAATCAGGGGCTTTGTTACTTAATTAGATTTGCCTTTCTGAAGTGTGAAGGACAGATAGGGTGGGGTGGCTGGTTTGCAGAGTAAATGCAAGTGAATTAGTTGGAAGGCTACTGATAGAATCCAGGAGAGAGATGCTAGTCATTTGCACTAGATTGAGAGTTTGCAAACTGTGGCCAGCAGGCCAACTTTGGCCCCCAACATGTTTTTGTAAGTAGTTGCAACACAGACTATATGTCTATGCAATATAGACAACAAAGCCAATATATTTTTTATTTGACCCTTTGCAGAAAAAAATTGCCATCATAAATATTGAGAGAACTATATAGATTTGAGATAGTTTTTGGATTAGTCACATTTTCCGCTTCTTGTATCAGCTTTGGGATTCTACATCTTTCTAGAGAATCATTTGTATCAATGATATGTTATAATTTAATGCTAAATATTCTAGTCTCTCATAATTGCTTTAATTTCGTCAGATTCTACTTATGTGACCTTTTATATATTGATATACACTTAGATTTTCTGAACTGATTGATGAAACTTGAAAGTCTTAAAGTATTAAAATGGAAACTGCATTCATTTTATAATTTTTCTGTTTTCTCTTCAATGGTTTCTATCTACTTTTCTATTGAACTTTTATGCTTACTATAGTTTTCTTTTTCTAACTTTTTTAGTTTAACGCTTACTTCATTTATTTTCATTCTATATTGCTTAATATTAATACTGAAATATGTACAAGGCTATATATTGTCCTTTGAATATTCCTTTGACTAATATATGTGTATAATAATATAAATAATAATTCAAAATAATATTTGTGTATGGTTTCAAGTTATTGTTTCATAGTCTATTTTATTTTAGTAATTGCTACTTTATTAAGATTTTACTCTTTATCAAGTGGCGTACTGTTTCATCTCATTTAATTTTTACCATAATGCTGCATAAAAGTCTTACTATTCTCTCCATTTTACAGAACAGGGAATTTAGAAAGGTTGGTACCCAAATTAACACAGTTTATAATTAAAATTTTGCTTTTATGCTTGTCCCAAGCATCCAGTTCACTTTAAGCCAGGTGGAAAAATTATAGTAATCATACTCAGGATTTTGAGAGTCTAGCAAAAATGTGTTAAAAAAAGAGCATGATATTCTACTAGTTGTAGTAAATCCAGTGAGCCAAAGGCCCTTGTTCCTGCCTGGAGTGTTAACTGTAATTGGACAGGAGAAAATGATCTGAAAATATTTAGGGGCTTCATGTCAGAAATGGAGATGAAATGAGATCAGGGAAGAGAGGCTGCTCAAGAGGGATTTTCATGAGTGCCTGAAAGGTTTTCACATAGCAGAGCTCCACCTGAATTGAGGTGGGTTTTCCTAAATCTCCTGGGGATGATTTTTCTGGTAATCTGAGCTAATGAAGCCCACAAACATTTACAACCTCTGACATTCATTGCTACCAAAAATCCTATCATTTCTAGCACTGACTGTGGGATTTTACACATTCAAAATACACTTCTCAGGAATAAATGGGTGACTTCCTGTTTCCTTCTACTTTCTGCCTTTTAGTTTCTGTGCCTTTTGATGCATGAGGAGAAATAGAATGAAGTCATCATGTGTTTGGCAAAGGAATGGGCACCTTTTGGGTTCCTTCAAAATACATCACCTGTAGGGGCGCCTGGGTGGCGCAGTCGGTTAAGCCTCCGACTTCAGCCAGGTCACGATCTCGCGGTCCGTGAGTTCGAGCCCCGCGTCAGGCTCTGGGCCGATGGCTCGGAGCCTGGAGCCTGTTTCCGATTCTGTGTCTCCCTCTCTCTCTGCCCCTCCCCCGTTCATGCTCTGTCTCTCTCTGTCCCAAAAATAAATAAAAAACGTTGAAAAAAAAAAAAATACATCACCTGTATGTAACAGGACGCTATAGTCTGCCATGTTTCTACCTGGTCCAAATACTGATAGGGTGGTGGCTGGGGAAGGAAGATGTGGCATAGAGGTTCTGTCTACCTTCCTCCAGACTGTTAAATTTGCTACAGTAGAAAAAGATACATTAGCCACTGACATGATCTTCGTAGTTCAAATTGTTTAGTTCCCGATTCAGAAAGTAGCCTATTTTTCCTTATTGTTACCATATTCCTCCTCTTCCTATTGTTTTCTTTTTTCCTCCCTACAGAGTAAGACAGGGATTATCTGCCAGCCACAAGCTTACAATGAAAGCCAGACAATGGTTTTCTTCACTGGTAGACTCCAAAATGACTAACAGTTGCCCCTTAAAGGTCTACTTGCTTCAGGGCGCCTGGCTCAGTTGGTTAAGTGTTTGACTTTGGCTCAGACTATGATCTTACAGGTTGGTGAGTTCGAGCCCAGCATGGGGCTCTGTGCTGGCAGCTTGGAGCCTGGAGCCTGCTTTGGATTATGTGTCTCCCTCTCTCTCTGCTCCTCCTCCCCCTCGCACTCTGTCTCTCAAAATAAGTAAACATTAAGAAAAAAAGAACAAAGATCTACTTGCTTCATTTTTATTTCTGTGAATATTACACATCTTGCTTATCATAAGCCAGGAATGCATGGCCAAATGCCATAGTATAAAATATCTAAATGCCCCAAAGTGGCAAATTGAATTATATCTTAAGACCCTGTAGTTTACTCTCTTTTAAAAATCAGGACACTACAATTATGATGATAAGCGCCACAGAGGAGTTGGAATGAAAGCCTTGCTCGTTTTTACTCAGCGGCGACATTTTTATGTTTCCCCTGTCTACCCGCAAAGCAGTAACTCTACAATCCGTGAGCTCCCTAAGTTCATTCTTTCCCGACTACAGTGGCTAATGGTACGTAAATGGGAGATCATTTTTACCTTCTTCTTTTTAAAATTGGCAGAGTTGTATAGTTGATCAAAATTAGTCCCCAAAAGTTTCCCCAGCATCTTTAAATACCAGTATTATATGATTGTCCAGTAAGTTAATAATATCATTTCACAGTATTGGCACTTTAGAGATTTGCCTTCTAAATCATTAGATGCTTCTTTTCTGAGAGAAAATGAGATCATTTCCCCAATGTATGAGCGTGGGGAAGGCATTGGTATCTTTAATATTTACTGTTATCTTAGGAACTTTAAAGCTGTGTCTCCTCCATGCATTAGAAAGATAGTTCCCAGCCTGGAAGGACTGTTTTTCTGTCTCTGGTTTTCACTTGATGCCAAAAATAATTGTCTTTTTGCTGTCTTACCAAAATGGAACCTACTTGCTTTGAAATATCTATTAAAGTCATTCTTTTGTGAAAGAAAGCCACAGGGAGAGTTGCCTTCAGAAGACCACTGCTCGAATTCATTTTTGACTTGGAAGGGAAGGACTGATGGCCTGTGGGCTGTGGTCCCTTGGGCTTCTCCCTTCAGTCCATGTGCAGAAGTCAGCCTCTCTGGGCTGGGTGGTTCAGCTGGTTAAGCGTCTAAGTTCGGCCTAGGTCATTATTTCACAGTTCTGAGTTCTATCCCCCCGTCAGGCTCTGTGCTGACAGCTCAGAGCCTGGAGCCTGTTTCAGATTCTGTTTCTCCCTCTCTCTCTGCCCCTCTCCCACTCACTCTTTCTCTCTCTCTCAAAAATAAACAAACATTAAAAAATTTTTTTTAAAAACAAAGAAGTCAGCCTGTCTGGCTGTGTAATGTTACCTGATCAAACAAAATGTGCAAAGCTGTGGGGAGAGAAGGGCCAAGTGAATTGTAGGAGGAGCTAGAAAGGAAGCCAGAAAAGATAGGGCATGACCGTCTAGAGGCAGCAGGCAACCTTCTGGTAGGATGGAAATGTCGAGATCATGCTCCAGTGGGCCTCGAGAGCATCAGAGGAGTTTCATAGAGATTTCTGTACTGAAAGTTTGGATTTGGGGCGTTTAGAAGAGAAGTTAGTTTTGCCATGAGTAAAGAAGAGACTTCCTGCCAGAGAGAGAAATAAAAGTGTGGATTATGAAAACAACCTTCCCTTGTTTCCTAGCTGTGCTGAGGGCCAGCTCAAGGTTAAAGAAATGTTGCTGTTAATTGAAGAGACTGTTCCCTTTTGCTACACTTTCTCACTTTTTGCTCTCTGACTTGCTCAACTGCCTGTCTATTACTGGATTTTGTACACATGACCTCTGGAAAAAACTCCGGAGGGCTTTTTTGGGTTTCAACCTTCTAATAGGGCCTTTTCTCCTTCTGTGACTGATGCCATTCTTCTTAAATTGACTAAGTTTATAGGCAGCAAACAGGACAAGAATATAGCACGTCAGAAGCTTATTTCCATTGCCTGGGCTCCCCTTCTTCCTTAGTTGATCTCTCTGACCCTGTTGGAAAAGTTGTGGTTCTCCTTCACATTATATTCTTAATGAGGCTATTTACCCTGCATACTAAATGAGATCATGACTATGTAATAAATTCTCCACTCTGAGCTAAGCTTGAAGTCAGCCTTACAATTCAGCTGCTTACAATTTAACCTTTTCACTGGCAAGAACCTTATTGCTGTACAGATTGCATATTTTAATATTGTCATGATTAAAGAATCAGAGCCACCTAGAGCTTTTTTACATATGGTTAAAAACAATTTTTTTTTTTTAATTAAAAAAAAATAAGGCTGGTTGCAATTGCTTTTTTTTTTTTTTTTTTTCCATTCTGGGAAACAATCTGGGCAAACCATTGGAACTGGTAAATATCCATGAAGAGTCTCTCTTGATGTGACATATACACACAAACACATATACAATCAAGAGTTTTACATACACAAAGAAGCCCACATTTCTAGTTCTTAGCTCACAGTTTGGCCTATTTTATGTGTAACAGAAAGCCCTCATTGTCTTCTGCATGAATCCGGGGTATTTGGAAATTTTTGTTGTCAGGGCAGAGGGGTGAAGGTGTGCAAGTTTGGAGATTTACAGAAGGGACCGAGGTGTATTTGTGGAAGATTGAGAACAGATGTCAGATGTGGACTTTTGAAGTAAACATTGCCCACTGGGTAATGTGAAAACCTGCCTTCACATTTTGCACATTGTTTAGGAGCACCTAATGAAGGGATTGTTTATGGTAAATGAGAAGAGGCGTGCTATCAACTGAAAATGTGTGACCCCTCAAGATCTTACATTGAAAAGTAATGTGATAGTACTGAAAGATGAGGCTTTTAGGGGGTGATTAGATGGTGACGATGGACCCCTCATGAATGGGATTATTGCCCTTATAAATGAGACCCAGAGAGCTTATCCCTTCTACCACATGAAGACACAGCACAAAGATGGCTGTCTTTGAACCAGGAAGTGGGCCTTCACTGGACACCAAATCTGCCAGCGCCCTAATTTTGGACTTTCCAGCCCCCTGAACTGTGAGAAGTACATTTCTGTTGTTTATAAGCCACCCAGTCTATGGTATTTCTTCTACAGCAGCCTGAGTGGACTAAGACAAAGTGCTAACCCTGCTTCACGTTTGAAATGGGTTAAAACAGAGGTGGTATGTGGGTACCTCTGTTTTCTCACCCTCGGGGATGGTCTTGATTTCTTAAAATGCCTTCTCCACTAAAGCCAGAAATCCTATCATCAGCATGGTTACCTCTTTCAGCAATCCTTTTTCCTTTTACAATGAAAGACAATCAGAGGGAGTCCTCTGCACTTTCGTCAGAATGGATTTGTGTTTCTCCTGAGCACTGCTGAGCAGACTGGCCACAGGAAAGGGTCAGGCACAAGGTGGATAGGGAGGCGAGGGCCAGGCAGGCAGGCACCTCACTCACTCCTGGTCCTGCCCTGCCAACTGAGCCAGAGCCTGTCCATGAGCCGGAAGGTGGGGGGAGGAGGGTGTTAGATGAGAAAAGAACCTCTGGTTTTTTTTCCTATCAGATTCTACCCTTCCCTACAATTCCCTTAAACAGTGCAGCTCCTGAGTCTTGGTCTCAGGCAAGCTGCAGAGAGCCTGGTTGAGACCCACAGGAGCGATAGCTGTGCATGAATGAGGAGGCAGCAGAATGAGCAAGGACTCTAGCAGAAACAGAGTTGATGGCAGTGAGAGAGATGGCTGAATAAGTCTCTAGGGAGAAATGTAGGGGTAGGGTGTGTGTGTGTGTGTGTGTGTGTGTGTGTGTACATACAGAGAGGGAGAGAGGGATGGAGTGGGCATTCATTCGCTTGTTCATTCATTACTAATGCATGTGATAATCACAAAATTACTATGTGTCCAGCATCACCCTCAGTCTCAACAAATCCTCTATCTCTGGCAAGAGCAGTCATGTATGGAGAGCTACAGTGCCAGAAGAAATGAGTTCTAATGCAGTAGAGCTGAAACGTACACATGACAATGGGACCGCAAAACAAGGGGGTGGTCAGCAAGCAGCAGCAGGAGGCATGGCTCCCTTCTGTGGCTGACATGGGGGCATCTGTCCTGGTGGCTGCAGCCTGCAGCTCACATTGTGTCTCCCTCATTGACAGACTAGATCTCCCCACCCTCCCCTCCCCGGCCCATGTCTTAACAGGCTGGTTCAGCCTTCCTCCATTGCTTCACTTTGAAAGATAGAAGCAATTTCCATCTTGCAGAGAAAATTTTCCATGACTGAAGACACACCCAAGGTAACTGTCACTTCAGCTGCCACATTTTGCAGTATTTATTCACAAGGAAGATGCATTTTTTAAAAAGGCTTATTTATTTTTGAGAGAGAGACAGAGAGAGACAGAGAGACAGAGAGAGCACAAGCCGGGAAGGGACAGAGAAACAGGGAGACACAGAATCCAAAGAGGATCCAGGCTCTGAGCTGTCAGCACAGAGCCCGATGCAGGCTCAAACTCACAAGCCATGAGATCATGGTCTGAGCTGATGTCGGATGCTTAACCAACTGAGCCACCCAGGCACCCCAAGGGAGATGTATTTTTAAAAGGGAAACCTTGAAATGCATCTTTAAAAATTAACCCTGAAGGCCAAATAGCTCTTAGAAAACTTGCTTATTAAGAACAGTTAAGGAGAGAAATGAAATAGCTATAGAGAAATTTCATTGAGATGACTTTCTCTCTCATACATAATGTATACTTATAATAATATACAATAAAATACATTATATTTTAAATAAAGTGGCTATATATAATTGTATACACATATCTATACCTATCTATTGATCTAAGCTATAAAACTAGCATCATGTTGACAGGCTAAAAAACTCATTTCTCCTGCTAAACATAAAACAATGTCAAAGAGAAATTCTGCTGCTTTATGAAATTTTTACCTAATGGCCACCAATCTCCTCCTCTACCTCTCCCAGAAGTCTCTATTCCTCCTTATGTTCTCTCCCTTCCTCGCTCCCTAAGGATCAGGTTTGCAAAATTTTATTTATCCAATACTCCTTAGTTCATGAATCACTATTGTCATCATCTATCAGAGTGTCTTTTAAAAAAAAAAAAATCTGGGGCGCCTGGGTGGCTCAATCGGTTAAGCGTCCGACTTCAGCTCGGGTCACGATCTCGCGGTCCGTGAGTTCGAGCCCCACGTCGGGCTCTGGGCTGATGGCTCAGAGCCTGGAGCCTGCTTCCGATTCTGTGTCTCCCTCTCTCTCTCTGCCCCTCCCCCGTTCATGCTCTGTCTCTCTCTGTCTCAAAAATAAATAAACGTTAAAAAAAAAAAAATCTGATGATTTTGGGGCACCCGGGTGGCTCAGTAGGTTAAGCGTCTGACTTCAGCTCAGGTAATGATCTCACGGCTCATGAGTTCAAGCTCCATATTGGGCTATTTGCTGAAGCCTGCTTCAGATCCTCTGTCCCCCTCTCTGTCTCTCTGCCCCTCCCCTGCTCATGCTCTCTCTCTCTCTCTCTCTCAAAAATAAACATTTAAAAAATCTGATGATTTTCCCTATTGTCTAATTTTCTCAATCCCATTTCCTACTGTCTATAAGCACCTCTTAGTGTATCTACTACATTTCTCTTCAAATCCATCTGCTACATACTTATTTAGATAATTACAGATGGTTCAAAACTACACAGTCCTGGGTGGGCATTTAATTTTGCATAGCTGGTATTGTGCTATGGGATCTCCTATTCCTTCCCTCTCTTCCCCACCCAACATATGTTTCTGTAATCTATCCATGTTTCTGTATGCAGATTTAACTCACTGCTTTTGATGCTGCCCAGTATTCCATAATACACCTGTCACATTTTATGTTTCATTCTCCTAACAATGGCAGTACCAGTTTATATGGCCCTAGGCTATTCATTTGCATACTTCCCACGTAGCATGTAAAATTATCCAACTTTCATGATTGGCCAATATGATGTGTTTAAAATTGCACCTCATTGTAAAGAATGGAATGCCTGAGTGCTTTTTTTTACTTATGTTTCCACTTGATTGAGATATAATTGCATTACATTACATATATGCAATAGATATTATATATAATACATTGTATAAACTGCACATACATATATTATATACATCACAATTATATATTATATGTATATATTATATTAATGTATAGATTATATATGATAGCATATATTTATATACATTAAATATATGCAATTATATCTCAATCAAGCGGAAACATAAGTAAAAAAAATTCAGGCATTATATGTGTATATATAATATTATAAAATATGTAATAATATAATATAGTAATATACAGAATTTTTAATATAATACATACTAACATGATGATTTGATCCACATATATATTGTGAGACAATTACTATAAGGTTAGTTAACACATCCAACACCTTACACCGTTATCATTTTTTGTGTATGTGTGTACATTTAAGATTTACTCTCTTAGCAACTTTCAAGTATATAACATTGACAACTATAGTCACCATGCTGTATAGTAGATGCCCGGAGCTTATTCATGTTACAGCTGGACGTCTATAGCCTTGACCAACATCTCCCCATTTCCCCAACCCCTCTGTACCTGGCAACCATCAGTCTACTCTGTTTCTGCAAGCTTAACTCCTTGAGATTCCACTTATAAGTGAGATCATATAGTACTTGCCTTTCTCTGTCTGATTTACTTCTCTTAGCATAATGCTCTGAAAGTCAATCCATGTTGTTGCAAATGTTGCAAATGGCTGAATAATAAGGAATGCCTGAATTCTAATTCAATATGTGAAGCACTCAATGGTTGATCTCCTTTTATAAGAGTTACTTATGGATTCGTGTTACTGCAGTAAGATGTCCTCTATAGGAAATTGCGTTACTGTGCCCAAGACTTCACCCCTCCCTGAATCCACACCTTTTCCTTTATGACTTTGAAGCTCCCTCCACAAGACCTAATGTGCAGAAGGAACAGGGTGCAGTGCAAGGCTGAGGCCTTAAGAACATTGAGCATTTCTGCTCACTCTCTAGTACTTCAGCCCTTACCACAAAGGTGATAAGCCTTGGGTAGTATATTATGTTTCCATTACACTATAATTGTCTTATCAGTTATCACAAATGTAATGGCTTAACATGATATCAATTGACTGTTGACAGTTTTGTACATCAGAATTCCAAACTGGTCATACTGGGCTAAAGTCAAGGTGTTGGCAGGCTGCCTTCCTTCTGGAAGCTCTAGGGAGAATTTGTTTCCATGCCCTTCCCTGCTTCTGGAGGGTACACACATCCCTTGGTTTGTAGCTTCCTTTTCTGCCTGCAAAACCAGTAACATTGGGCCAAGTTCTCCTCATGCTGCTCTCTCTCTGGTTCTCCTTCTTGTTCTCTGTCTCTCCTGCTCTATCTTCCACTTTCCAAGATCCCGTGATGCTGGTGGACTTTCCCAGGTAACATAGGAGAATTCTACATAATCTCCCCATCATTGAGTCAGTTGATTAGCAACTTGATATCTTCTGCAACCTTAATTACCCTGTGCCATACAACATAACATATTCATAGGTTTTGGGGAGTAAGATGTTGACATCTTTGGGGGACCATTAGTCTACCTACCATAGGTAGCTCTTAAAAATGAATGATATGTGATTCATTCCACCAACCCGATGGCATGTTCCCTTCTTCGTTGCCCTCAGGCATCACCCAGACAGCTCGTGGTCCCTTCCGTAACAACCCAGGAAAATACCCAAGAAATCCCAGTTTCTTTCCTTCTAAAAATTCCACATTTTAGACTATTCATATTTAAGTTCCAATTTTGACCAAGGAGCCAAGATGGAGGAACAGCATGGAAGCTTTTTGTGTGTCTCATGTACATGAAATACAGCCAGACCAACACTAAACCATCCTACACACCTAGAAAACTGATTGGAGGATTAACACAAGAATCTACACAATAACCTACACAACAATCCACAGATTCAGCAGGTATGCGGCACGGAGAGCTGAACTTGGGGAGCAAGAAGCTGTGAAAGGTAGGGAACCCTTTTCGCAGGCAGAGAGAGGGGGAGCATACGGGAAAAGCACCCCTCCCCAAAAGCAGCTGGAGAGAAAGTGGAAAACTGGAAACAGCCGCAGGGACTAAACTAAAAAGGGAGAAAGGAGAAAGGAGAAAGGAGAGGGTTTAAATTCCATTAAGACTGTAAACAAGGGGAGCGCAAAGGCTGCAACTCCGCAGCTCCATACCTGGCGGTGCTCTGGTGGAAGGGCGAATCCCCAGGAACAGAGTGGGATTCGGGAGGTTCTCGGGCCACACGGGAAAAGCGGTCCCACTGCTGGAAGGACATTTGGTAGAGACTGTTGAAGCCACCTGGTCCCAGCAGACCCCAGAAAATGGCCACAATCACTGGTGCTGGAACAAGGTCGTTGAGTGTGAAGCCTGGTGTCAGACGTGTGTTGTGATTTTCCATAATCCCTGAGGCACTGCCGCTACACTGTCTGGCAAACTCTTTCTGGAGCAGGCTTGCACCTAGCCACAGTCTCAGGGCACCAGCAGCGGCAGGGTCCAGAGGGCGTTCCTGGGTGCAGCCAACATTCAGTCATTGCTCATTCGGCCGTTGCTCGGTGAGACCCTCCCGCAGCGAGGCGGAAAGGGTCAAAGCCGCAGTCCTTCGGAAGTGAGGGGCTGGGGAAAACAACCGCATCTGAGACAAAACTCGGGAGAGAGGTAATGCCTGGGGCCTGGTCACGGAGAGTGAAAAAGCTGGGAGTGGACGAGAGCTGAAGACAGAGGACGGGTGCGCGATTGCTGATCCGGGAGAACAGACTGGGTAGAGGGCTGACGCCATTTTCACCACTCCCGCGCATGCGCATACACACCTACAAGCACCGCAGTAGGCTAGCAGCGCCATCTAGTGGAGAGCGGAGCTGTTACACTGAACCCCGCCCAACTGGGCCAACTTCGCTCTTCAAGAACACAAGTCTCACCGCCATCTTAATTTATGGACTATAAAGAGCTACGTAGTCTGACTTCTAGGGGAAAACGAAGCAATTTCAGTCCTACTTCAATCTGTTAGGTTCATCTATTCAATTTTCTTTGTTTTTCTTTTCATTTTTCTCTTTTACAATTCTTTTTCTTGAATACAAAAAGAGAAAAAATTCATTTCTATTTTCAATTTTTATTAAAAACATCTTTCTTTAATTTTTATTACTATATTTTTTACTTTTGTGTAAATTTTTAAAAATTCTACTTTACTTCCACCAGTTTATTTTAGTCTACTTCAGTGTACTCACCTTTTCAAGTTTTCAAACAATTTCCTTTTTTTCTTTTTTTTCATTTCTTTTCTTTTTTGTAAATGCAGAAAGAGAAAAACTTCATTTTTACTTTCAATTTCTATTAAAAATATTTTTATTTAATTTTTATTACTATATTTTTTGCTTTTATGTAAATTTTTCCAATTCTATTTTACTTCCATCATTTTATTTTAGTATACACAGTGTATTCACTTTTTCAAATTTTCAAAAGAGTTCTTTTTTCTTTTCTTTTCTTTTTTCCTTTTTTAAATCTTTTTTTCTCTTTCATTTCTTTTCTTTTTTCTTAATTACAGAAAGTGAAAAAATTCATATTTTTTAAATTTTTATTAAAAATATTTTCTTTAATTTTTTTCTACTATATTCTTTACTTTTGTGTATATTTTTTCAAATTCTATTTTACCCCTATCATCTCATTTTAGTCTACCTCAGTGTATTCATTTTTCAAATTCTCAAATGATTTCCTTTTTTTTTTCCTCTCCCCACCTTTTTTTTCTCTAATGTGTCAAAACACTTTCAACACCCAGACCAAAACACACCTAGGATCTAGCATCATCTATTCGATATTTGTGTGTGTGTGTTTAATTTTTAATTTTAATATTTTTTTAATTTTAATTTTTTTATTTCAACTTTTCTACCTCATCAATTCCTTTTCTCCTTTCAAAATGACAAAACGAAGGAATTCACCCCAAAAGAAAGAGCACAAAGAAACGACAGCCAGGGATTTAACCAACACAGATACAAGAAAGATGTCTGAACCAGAATTTAGAATCACAATAATAAGAATACTAGCTGGAGTCGAAAATAGATTACAATCCCTTTCTACAGAGATAAAAGAAGTAAAAAACAGCCAGAATGAAATAAAGAAAATGCTATAACAGCTGCAATCACGGATGGATGCAGCAGCGGCAAGGATGGACGAGGCAAAACAGAGAATCAGCAATACAGAGGACAAACTTATAGAGAATAACAAAGCAGAAAAACAGAGGGAGATTAAGGCAAAAGAGCACGATTTAAGAATTAGAGAAATCAGTGATTCATTAAAAAGGAACAACATCAGAATCATAGGGGTCCCAGAAGAGGAAGAGGGTAGGGAATAGGGGTGGAAGGGTTATGTGAGCAAATCATAGCAGAAAACTTTCCTAACCTGGGGAAAGACACAGACATCAAAATCCAGGAAGCACAGAGGACTCCCATTAGAGTCAACAAAAACTGACCATCAACAAGGCATATCATAGTCAAATTCACAAAATACTCAGACAAGGAGAGAATCATGAAAGCAGCAAGGGGAAAAAAGTCCCTAATCTACAAGGGAAGACAGATCAGGTTTATAGCAGACCTATCCACAGAAACTTGGCAGGCCAGAAAGAAGTGGCAGGATATTTTCAGTGTGGTGAATCAGAAATATATGCAGCCAAGATTTCTTTATCCAGTGGGGCACCTGGGTGGCTCCGTTGGTTAAGTGTCTGACTTCGCCTCAGGTCATGATCTTACGGTTCGTGAGTTCGAGCCCCACATCGGGCTCTGTGCTGACAACTTAGAGCCTGGAGCCTGCTTCAAATTCTATGTCTCCCTGTCTCTCTGCTCCTCCCCTGCTCATGCTCTGTCTCTCTCTCCTTCAAAAATAAATAAAAAAATTTTAAAAAAAGAATTCTTTATCCAGCAAGGCTGTCATTCAAAATAGAAGGAGAGAGAAAAAGTTTCCCAGACACACAAAAATTAAAGGAGTTTGTGACCAGTAAACCAGCCCTGCAAGAAATTTTAAGAGGGACTCTCTGAGGGGAGAAAAGATGGAAAAATATACATACATATATATATACCAAAAGCAAGAAAAGATTAGAAACAACCAGAGAATACCACCATAAACTCCAACTCTACAAGCATCATAATGGCAATAAATTCATATCTTTCAGTACTCACTCTAAACGTCAATGGACTCAATGCTCCAATCAAAAGACATAAGGTAACAGATTGGATAAGAAAACAAGATCCATCTATATGCTGTTTACAAGAGACCCACTTTAGACCTAAAGACACCTTCTGATTGAAAATAAGGGGATGGAGAACCATCTGTCATGCTAATGGTCAACAAAAGAAAGCCGGAGTAACCATACTTATATCAGACAATCTAGACTTTAAAATAAAGACTGTATCAAGAGATGCAGAAGGGCATTATATCATAATCAAGGGGTCTATCCACCAAGAAGACCTAACAATTGTAAACATTTATGTGCCAAATGTGGGAGAACCCAAATATACAAATCAATTAATCACAAACATAAAGAAACTCATTGATAGCAATACCATAATAGTAGGAGACATCAACACCCCACTCACAGCAATGGACAGATAATCTAATCAAAAAAATCAACAAGGAAACAATGGCTTTGAATGACACACTGGACCAGATGGACTTAACAGATATATTCAGAACATTGCATCCTAAAGCAGCAGAATATCCATTCTTCTCCAGTGCACATGGAACGTTCTCCAGAATAGACCATATACTGGGGCACAAATCAGCCCTAAGTAAGTACAAAAAGATAGAAATCATACCATGCATATTTTCAGACCACAAGGCTATGAAACTCGAAATCAACCACAAGAAAAAATTTGGAAAGGTAACAAACACTTGGAGACTGAAGAACATCCTACTAAAGAATGAATGGGCTAACCAAACAGTTAAAGAGGAAATTAAAAAGTATATGGAAATCATTGAAAATGATAACACCACAACCCAAAACCTCTGGGATGCAGAAAAGGCAGTCATAAAAGGAAAGTATATAGCAATCCAGGCCTTCCTAAAGAAGGAAGAAAGATCTCAGATACACAACCTAACCTTATGCCTTAAAGATCTGGAAAAAGAACAGCAAATAAAACCCAAAACCAGAAGAAGACAGGAAATAATAAAGATTAGAGCAGAAATTAATGCTATCGAAACCAAAAATAAATGGTAGAACAGATCAATGAAACCAGAAGCTGGTTCTTTGAAAGAATTAATAAATTTGATAAACCACTAGCCAGTTTGATCAAGAAGAAAAAGGAAAGGACCCAAATAAATAAAATCAAGAATGAAAGAGGAGAGATCACAACCAACACAACAGAAATAAAAACAATAATAAGAGAATATTATGAGCAATTATATGGCAATAAAATGGGCCATCTGGAAGAAACGGACAAATTCCTAGAAACATATACCTTACCAAAACTGAAACAGGAAGAAATAGAAAATTTGAACAGACCCATAACTAGTAAGGAAAGAGAATTAGTGATCAAAAATCTGCCAAAAACCAAGAGTCCAGGGCCAGATGGCTTTTGAGGGGAATTCTACCAAAGATTTAAGGAAGAGTTAACACCTATTCTCTTGAAGGTGTTCCAAAAAATAGAAATGGAAGGAAAACTTCCAAACTCTTTCTATGAAGCCAGTATTACCTTGATTCCAAAACCAGACAGAAACCTCATTAAAAAGAAGAACTATAGACCAATTTCCCTGATTAACATGGATGCAAAAATCCTCCACAAGATATTAGCCAACCGGATCCAACAATACATTAAAAAAATTGTTCACCACGACCAAGTGGGGTTTATACCTGGGATGCAGGGCTGGTTCATTATCCACAAAACAATTAATGTGATCCATCACATCAATAAAAGAAAGGACAAGAACCATATGATCCTCTCAATAGATGCAGAGAAAGCATTTGACAAAATACAGCATCCTGTTTTGATAAAAACCCTCAAGAAAGTAGGGATAGAAGGAGCATACCTCGAGATCATAAAAGCCATATATGAACGACCCAATGCTAATATCATCCTCAATGGGGAAAAACTGAGAGGTTTCCCCCTAAGGTCAGGAACAAGACAGGGATGTCCACTCTTGCCACTGTTATTCAAAATAGTATTGGAAGTGTTAGCCCCTGCAATCAGACAACACAAAGAAATAAAAGGCATCCAAATTGGCCAGGAGGAGGTCAAACTTTCACTCTTCGCAGATGACATGATACTCTATATGGAAAACCCAAACGATTCCACCAAAAAACTGCTAGAATTGATTCATGAATTCAGCAAAGTTGCAGGATATAAAATCAATGCACAGAAATCGGTTGCATTCCTATACACCAACAACAAAGCGACAGAAAGAGAAATCAAGGAATCGATCCCATTTACAGTTGCACAAAAAAACATAAAACACCTAGGAATAAATCTAATCAAAGGGGTGAAAAATCTATACACTGAAAACTATAGAAAGGTTATGAAAGAAATTGAAGAAGATACCAAAAAATGGAAAAAGATTCCATGCTCCTGGATAGGAAGAACAAATATTGTTAAAATGTCGATACTACCCAAAGCAATCTACATACTCAATGCAATCCCTATCAAAGTAACACCAGCATTCCTCACAGAGCTAGAACAAATAATCCTAAAATTTGTATGGAACCAGAAAAGACCCCAAATAGCCAAAGCAATCTTGAAAAGGAAAACCAAAGCAGGAAGCATCACAATCCCAAACTTCAAGCTATACTACAAAGCTCTAATCATCAAGACAGTGTGGTATTGGCACAAAAACATACAGATCAATGGAACACAATAGAGAACCCGGAAGTGGACCCACAAATGTATGGCCAACTAATCTTTGACAAAGCAGGAAAGACTATCCAATGGAATAAAGACAGTCTCTTCAGCAAGTGGTGCTGGGAAACCTGGACAGTGACATGCAGAAGAATGAACCTGGACCACTTTCTTACACCATACACAAAAATAAACTCCAAATGGATAAAGACCTCAATGTAAGACAGGAAGCCATCAAAATCCTTGAGGAGAAAGCAGGAAAAAACCTCTTTGATCTTGGCCGCAGAAACTTCTTACTCAACACGTCTCCGGAGGCAAGGGAAACAAAAGCAAAAATGAACTACTGGGACCTCATCAAAATAAAAAGCTTCTGCACAGTGAAGGAAACAATCAGCAAAACTAAAAGGCAACTGACAGAATGGGAGAATATATTTACAAATGACAAATCAGATAAAGGGTTAGTATTCAAAATCTGTAAAGAACTTATCAAACTCAACACCCAAAAAACAAATAATCCAGTGAAGAAATTGGCGAAAGACATGAATAGACACTTCTCCAAAGAAGACATCCAGATGGCCAACCGACACATGAAAAAATGCTCAACATCACTCATCATCAGGGAAATACAAATCAAAACCACAATGAGATACCACCTTACACCTGTCAGAATGGCTAACGTTAACAACTCAGGCAACAACAGATGTTGGAGAGGATGTGGAGAAAGAGGAGCTCTTTTGCATTGTTGGTGGGAATGCAAGCTGGTGCAGCCACTCTGGAAAACAGTATGGAGGTTTCTCAAAAAACTAAAAAGAGAACTACCCTACGACCCAGCAATGGCAATACTAGGCATTTACCCAAGGGATACGGGTGTGTTTCGAAGGGACACATGCACCCCTATGTTTATAGCAGCACTATCAACAATAACCAAAGTATGGAAAGAGCCTGAATGTCCACCGATGGATGAATGGATAAAGAAGAGGTGGTATGTATATATATATATATATATATATATATATATATATATATATATATACACACACACACAATGGAGTATTACTCAGCAATCAAAATGAATGAAATCTTGCCATTTGCAACTATGTGGATGGAACTAGAGGGTATCATGCTAAGTGAAATTAGTCAGAGAAAGACAAAAATCATAGGACTTCACTCATATGAGGACTTTAAGAGACAAAACAGATGAACATAAGGGAAGGGAAATAAAAATAATATAAAAACAGGGAGGGGGACAAAACAGAAGAGACTCATAAATACGAGAGAACAAACTGAGGGTTACTAGAGGGGTTGTGGAAGTGGGGATGGGCTAAATGGGTAAGGGGCACTAAGGAATCTACTCCTGAAATCACTGTTGCACTATACGCTAACTAATTTGGATGTAAATTTTAAAAATTAAAAAATTAAATAAAATAAATGAATGATATGTGAGGCACCTTGAGGGGCTCAGTCGGTTAAGCATCTGACTTTGGCTCAGGTTATGATCTCATGGTTCACAAGTTGGAGCCCTGTGTTGGGCTGTGTGCTGATAGCCTAGAGCCTGGAGCCTGCTTCGAATTCTGTGTCTCCTTCTCTCTCTGACCCTCCCGTGCTTGTGGTCTCTCTTTCTCTCTCTCTCTCTCTCTCTCTCTCTCAAAAATAAATAAAAACATTAAAAAAACGAGTGACTTGTGGAGCAGACTCGATTCTGAACCTTGACCTGGAAATAATTCCCAAGCCCCAGATGAGATTAGCATGGTTGCCCAAGCTGACATGCTGACACATAGGCAAGACATATGGCTGGTTACTGTAGCCTGGAAACAATTGAGATTGTTTGCTACTATTGTGGCAATTGTTGACCTAATCATCTACAAACTGATTTGGCTAAGAATTTTAACCTGGCTTCCCAAGAGGTCAAAAATTTTGTGAAAATCTGTCATATTCTGTCTCCTCTAGGCTAAACATACAAATTGCTTTATTCTTTGCTCAAAGGATCTTCATTTATATAATTGTGCTGGGTTGCTGTCAGCTCTGTATCATGTCATCACCTTCCTCTAGAGTGAGAATTATCTTCCCCAGAATCCCTTTTTTTCATATGGCTCTGGCAGAGCTTGACAACGAGAAGTACTCCAATAAGATTTGGAAGGTGGAAGAGAAGGAATTAACCATCAATCTCTGAAGACAGTTGTAGGCAAATGGATGGGCACATGAGAGGTTCAGTGCATCTGCCTAGCTAGTGTGGAGAACCATTCTCTTCAGTGCTTCAGGCCAAGATCACCAGTGGTGGCTTCCCTGGCCTTGCCCTTCCCAACTATTCCAAAAGTTGTTTAAGCCCACATTTCCTATATTAAAATCCTTTACACCAGGGCTATATGGAGTGGCCTCTGTCTTCCTGACCAAATCCTGACAGATGATACATCAGTAGACACCAATGGAAAATATACTATGTGCCAATGAGGACACTGTCAGATAGGTCTTACTTCTCAGCCCTTTAAGGTAGTCTCTTTTATATGGATTATATGTTTGACCACTTTCTCTTCAAAGTCTGCTCATAATAAATTCTCAGAGGCCTCTTATGAGAGATCTTGAGATTATTTTTATAAGTTAGTCATATGAATACATCTTGGCATTATGTTGACATGGATAATTTTTCCATACATATGATTATTATTTCAACACCGTATATTCCTTCTCAGATTCTTTTCCTTACCCGAATCTGTCTGTGTATGTTTTTATTGAATTTCATTGTGGTTTTGCAAATGCAGTATATTCTTTATGAAAATCATATTGGGCCTTATTTCCTAGTTCTAAAATCTTAGTAACCCTCATAACACAAGCTCTCCAGTAATATGGATAGTATACTATAAACTTTTAGATTAGGTCATCAATAAATTAGTGATTAGGAGAGACCCTAGGATCAATCCATGCCAAAAGCTACCCAGTATATCTCCTCAGGCTAACACAAAGCCATTGCAATGACCAATTAAGCACAGCTTTTAATCCCCAGAAAAGGTAACATGGCCAGTGTTACACTTTCTTAATTTGTGTTAATAGGGATCTGTGGGTTAGGATCACGGCTTTACTAAAACAAATATACTAAAATAAAAATAAAATGAAAATTAAATAAAAATAAAAAAACATAAAGCATCACTCAATTCGTTGCAATCAATTATAGTACATTTATCAGTATATGATAAATTCTTGACATTTTACATTTAATTCTTTTGTATAATAATGTAAGCTCAAATGTTGGTTCTTCATACTTATTGAAAGTTGTCTTTGCTCGCATTGGCTTTTATGAATATGTTAATACTTGTCATCTCTGATAAAAGACACATAAATGACAGGCATATTGGTCAGTTCATTGATATGGGTATTTCTATCACATAACTCATTATTGTTTTGTAAATGAGAAAAGGTGAAAACAGAATTATGATCATAAAGTAGTAAAGAAGATTTCTACATAATTGATGGTTTGATTGTAATAATTGGTCAAATCCTCCTTCCTCCAAACTCAGGTGAACATAAGGATGATTCCTGCCCTTACCTTCATCTGGTTTTCCTCTTCTATCCAGATGAACCACTAAACAGCTACAGCCCAAGACTTTGGAATAGCCCCCACCCAACAATGTCATCTGTCCTAAGAGGCAGAGTTTTGGGTTTTTTGGTAAGTTATTTATTATACCAGACATTCACAGTAAGGTCTTTTTCGTCAGTGTTCATACCTCCTCTCCAGTCTGTTTGCTTGTGTTTCTGCACCCTTGCTCCTGTATGTCTTTTCTCCCACTTTGTCTAATCTTTTGGTATTTGTGCTTTTCCTGGATCCTGGAATTTGCTCTATTGCCTTAACTGCTTTCTAGTGACTGCATTCTTCTGGGTCCTGACTCCCTTTCAATCCATCCATTGCCTTGCATTACCCTTGGGTTTCATGGGTCAACACCTCACTATCTTCCTCTGAGCACAGAGGTCTGTGCAACTCAATTCTGTGTGGTTCACCTGCTCCTGACTTACCTGGATCTATCTATTACTTGGATCTCTTACCTTACAGAAGGTTGATGGCTTATATAATGACAGTGATGTCCATACAAATTAATTTTAATGGTGCCACGATTTTCAAACTTTAGTTTCTCAGGTTGCACAAGGACCACTAGAAGTTCTGAATTTAGTATGTAAAAACTTTTTCTCAATTAAAAATATTTTTATGCTTCTGAATATTGTATGATTTTGTCCTAAATGGAAATAGATTTTATCTCTATAGGAAGAGATGTGTGGAATCAAATATCTGAATAAATTATGTCATGTGAATACAGCAGCCTTTTCAGATGTGCGCCATGTGATAGTCATTGATATTAGATGAATAAAGCCAAGATTGTGTTTGCAAAGTTTGAGAAATAGTGGGTTTATCAAAGTTAGACAGGTTTCTTTCATGTAGGTTTCCTCTGAACCTTTTATATGTTAATTGAATTCTGAATCTTTATGATAAGAGGTAAAGTTTGCAGAATATTGCTGAGTAGTTTGAGTACGGATTCCTTTTATCTGTGCAACACCTTTTTACGTCTCACTAGATACCAGGATTCTATGGAACATGATTTGGGAAATGCTGCAAGATAGGCTTTCAGGGAACGTTTTAATGATAAAGTGCACAGATCAAAATGCTCCCTCTCTACAAGAGAAATCGGCCTCATTGCAGCCTGAGTTAATATTAATACGTGAGCCTGAGACAGGAACTCAGCAGGAGAGTTAGACACAGTCAGGAACTATCAAAAGCATGAGAACCAACTGGGCATTGTGACTGCTCTCTGGTGGAAATGCCTATTAGAGGCAAACTTCCCTTTTCATTTCAAAAGCACAATGCACCCAGACTATGGAACTCTCTCCTGTCTTACTGCTTTATTGCAACAAGAACCACGTGACAGAACTAGTTCCATCCAACTCGCTCTGACATAATGTCCACATGAGGATGCATATACGTTTGAAGCAATATGTTAACACACACTACTTTTGAAGTAGAGTCTGTTAGAAGATCATAATTAAACTGGACGGGCCCATCGTCTACTATTTTCTCTAAGTTTTAGTTGCAAATATTCTCTCAAATGCTTAAGATGGTGTAGAGCAGGATATTAGCCATTGTGTTTTCTAATCCTGGTAGTTTTCTGTTTCTTGTGACATTCCTGGCCCCATTCTATCCCATAAATTTCATATCTTGTAACTACTGCCTTAGGGAAAAAACGGGAGAAATAATAATTTAAACAATCAAATTCTTGCCCTTTAGATCTAGTACTTAAGTCAGGACATAAAGAACAGGTCTTGAGGAATAGCTGAAATGCTAGCTATCATGACAATAGTCCAAATGAGAAGTCTGTATGAGAAAGAAAGAAGACAAAAGATTATACTGTGACCAAGGGTTAGTGGTACCAGAACTAGAGAATCAAACCTGAATGATCACACTGATGGGAGGGGCATTCATCAGGATGAATGATTATACTCTGTCAACCATTTCTGAAAGCCATGTAGAAGCCAAGAACCCACAAACCATCATATTTCCATTCCATATTTCCATTGGTGCATTGCTTGTATCAAGCTGGCCGTTAAGCATTGTTCCATTGGTATCAAGGGAATACCTTCCACCAGTCGTTGACAGCTTATCATCCAATAAGAATGATTTCCATCTGTTCTCAGACCTTGCCCCCAGACCAACTTCTGTGAACCACACTTCTTTCAGCAGTCCCAAACACCAATGATCCCCTCAGAGACAGAAGGTCCCTGATCACCTAAAGGAGAATACATGATGTAGAGGGGAAAGCATCTGACATACTCATGTGCTTGTATACACAGAACAGAACTAGTTCAAGATCTCCCTAGGCCAGGTCAACATTGAGACTCCTCATTTCGTGCTATCTTACAGGTATTCCTGCCTCTGGGCAAACTCAGGCTGATGTTTGGCCAAAGAAATGTATTTCTAAAATATATTTTACATTCCTTGACTGAAGGACTTCAAGTTTTTTATTGTTTAAAATGTACTTCCAATAACATTTTGAATTTTTAAAATCTCTAGCTGTGGTTGTAAAATCCACAAGGCAGGACACTCTTCCAGGGTGATGTATGGTAATGGCCCATAATGTAGGTGTGCTCCTGTCTACAAAGATATTCTGAGAACCATATGGCACCTACTGGTGGTGGTTCCTCGTTTTAATGGCTTATGCCATATATTGTCTCACCTTCCAAATACTTAAATAGCTGTGTCTCTCTCCAGTGCAGAGCCACAGGGCTGTCCTCCTAAAATTATTGTGAAAAAAATCTTTAGTGTCTGTGTGCGGTTTCAGAAGTGATGAACTTGCTATTAGTCTCATCTGATTTAGGCTCCCAATCTTGCCTCTGAAACTAAAATGCTTTGCATCTGTAAACCTTGAAGTAATCTCTCTAAGCATGTGTGTCTGGAAGCATTTCCATTTTCTTAGAGCAACTGAAGTCCCTAGGATATTTGAAATGCTTAAACTTTCATCTGGCTTGCTGATAATGGCCTATATGCGAGGCATTTCCATTTTTATTTATACGTTAGCTCTTTCTACATGATCAAGTTTCATTGTTAAATTTTCTTTCATGTCACAGGTAACTTTCCCTGAATAGCAGATGAAAAGGTATGAAAATACTGTTGCATATTCCAACATGATATTTTTGGAAAATATCTTTTTCCCTTTGTATTCAAATATCCTGTTTCTTGGAGTTATTAGTCTGCATGAAGTTTGGCTGAATAGATTTGTGCACAGTAAACAATTGTCTTTTTCTTTGTAGGAAGACTGGGCTCTTGTTTTAGGCAGTATCCAGGAGCTGAATGGAACATAATGCTACAAAATGCCTTTTAAGAGAGCTTACAACCTTTGTCTCTTCTTTTCACCACCCTCATGGCCAGAAAGATTACAGGTCTTTGTCCATTAGTTAACATGTCAATTTGGAACACATTTGAAAAGCCCCCCGCCCCAGTCGAATTTGCTTCCAAATCAATCAGTCCTGCTAGCGCATTTTTTTCATAAACCGTAGAAGGTCTCTCCTTTTGGTCTCAACATGCAGCCACTAGAAAGCAGACAGGTAAGGGGATAAGTGTGTTTATTTTTGATATTCTGCACCAAGAATTGATTCTTTAAATCTTTCTCGTTGTCTGACTGTAATGAATTTGAGAAAATTTGCTGAGCCTCAGCTTCTAAATCTGTAAAATGAAAATATTAAGATCCACCATACCCACTTCAGAAGGATGTAGGTGACGTAACATGAAAGAACGTTTAAAAATAAACATGGCGGTTTATGTTCTAGGCAAAGAAAATGTAAACGTACGTCCTCAGCCTCGAAACATAGCGTGAGGAGCATATTGTGATCCCCCATTTTCAGATGCATAAATTAATTAGCGGCTAATCAAATTTCATTTACTTGCTCAAGACTCTACAGTTTGTAAGGGGAGAATTCCTGCATGGCAAACAACAACGGAAAAATTCAACAGCCTAGGACAAATGAGGGAAAAGTGGCAATACCTGACAACTTAGGATAAAGTTTGTCATATTTTACAAGTCAGTAAGCAAGACTTTAAAAAGCCATCTAACAGAAAAATTGTCATGGAATATGAGTTAGCTGTTGACAGAAAAATAAAAACGGCCAAAGTACCTGTAAATGTTAAACTTAACCCATAATTAAAGATGTGAAAAAAATAGCAAAATCCAATTTCATTATTAATCAGTAATGAAATTTGTTTTTGTGTGTATTTTATGTGGTTCAAAAGGAGAAAACACTGCATTGTCTGCAGTGCATGAGAAAGGTTCTCCCCCCCAGTCTTGATGAGAATGTAAATTGAAACAAATTTAGGAATGCCTTGTGGTAATGCTATCTATTAAAATTTATGACATCTTACCCTTTGACCCAGCAATCTCACTTTTAGAACTTTACCCTGGAGATATTTGTACAAATATGTTCTTTCCAAACCTATTTTCAGTTAAAAAAAAATTAGAAACAGTAAAAATAACTCCCCATATGGGATTGGTTAAGTGAATTATCATCTGAGCATACAGTAGGATATATGTACTCATTAAATGTAATGGCAAAATTATATATGTGATATGGAAAGAGGTCAAAGATCTACTGTGAAGTAGGAAAAAGTTTCAGAACAATATATTTAGCATTCTGTTGTTTTTTTTTTTTTAAAAAATAAGGTGTATGTCTCTGTATTTTTCAATAGGGTGTATATCTCTGTATACATATCTGCTTGTATATATTTCAACAACTTCTGCAAGTCTTTCACCAGTTTGGTAACAGGGGTACAGATTTGGGGAGAAGAGTAGAAAGAAGAGCATGAGAAACTTGCTCTCTCCTTCGACGTCCCTTCGTGTTTAGGTTTGCACACCACAGCTGTCTCCTTCCAAGCCTGCTTTCTTTCCATTACACCAGATTACCCTCTGCAGGTGCTTTGTGTATCTCAAAGAGTAAAATTACTATTATTTGTAATGTGTCCTGAGCTGGTCTCATGGAATTCCACCAGAGCACGGCAGTTCTGTTTAGGTCAAGTTAAACGAACTCACTTTTGGTTTCCCTTCATGCCAGTCATTTGCCTGTTTTCACTCAGATCCATCTTCTGCTTTTCCCTTCTCTGCTTTCAGTCGCAGAGGTCCGCCTGGGCAAGTGATATTTCCCTGGAGGCGCCATGCAGTCTCCAGCGGGAGATGTTGGCAGGAAGCTGGAAGGAGGGAGGACGAGGGATGTCAGAATACTCCTCCACTTCTCTCTACTTTGAGTGGCACCTTCAGTGGGCAGCAGCTAGTTCCCCTCTGACAAGGTTCCAGGGGTTCCAGTCTCTGGTTCCCTGGGTTGAAGGATGCCAGCAGCTTCCTGTCCCCGTCAACGTGTTGATCATCTCACCTTCTGTGTTGACATTTTCAGCTCTCTCTCTTAGCACTATTGTAACTAGTATCTTGGATAAAATACCCTCCTGAATTACGTGGCACGATTCATGTATTCCCATGGGACCCTGACTGATACACAATTTACATTAAGTTTATGGGCCACGAATTTTACTGCTTGATAAACTGAATGTAAAATAAACTGTAAGTGGAGCACGTGTCCTCCTGGAGCTAGAGAAGAAGGAGGAAAGTAACAATTCAGACTCTTGCTATGTGTCAAAAATTTGCATGCTCTTTAAAAAGAAGTCGTCCTCACACTCTTTCTTTGCAGTATTATTATTCCAAATCACAGTAAAGAAATGGAGACCCAGACAGATTAGTTAATTGGTTTGTAAATGGCAGAGCTGGGATTGAGCTCCAGGTCTTTCTGATTCTAAAGCCCAAGATATTGCCAAGATGATATAAAACTGTTTTCTCTATGCCTTCCTTCCCCTTAGCGCTCTATTTTGCAGGGTCCACCATCCACAGGCCTCCTTTTAGCACAAGTGTCTTATATTTGCAACATTTACCTTCTGCTCTGCCACACACACACACACACACACACACACACACACACACACAAATCCTACTTTTCTTTGTGTTACTTTTCTTTGACACCTTGCTTTCTCCTCATCTGATAAACAAATTTGAACTGAGCCATTATTTGATGACAATTGTTACTCTGCCAGAAGAAAAATACTGGATTTGAAATGTTAACTCAAGCCTGCAATAGTTTCCTAAAACCATTTATTTGTTTAGCCACTTTTCTTTGCTGAAAATGTGCTGGTTGCTAGATACACAGCGCTGAACAAGACAGATTGCAGCCTAGTAGGGAAGAGAGTCATCAAACAATTTTATTGAGTTCTATGTAGGAGAAATGTTCTGTGCAAGCACATGAGAGGAAATTGTATTGTAGAGTCCAGAAATACTTCCCTAAGGAAATGAAATTTGTGTTGACCATAAAGAAGGCACTAGATAAGTAAAGGCAGAGCAAGTGGGAAAAAGAGAAAAATTATATGACAGCATATATATTGGTCCTGGGGCAAAAAAGAGAATGGCCCATCAGAGAAATTTTTTTTTAGAGACCAATAATGTTGGAGTGTAGAGAGAAGAGCAAACTAAGGCAGGAAAGATAGGAGGCAGCCTGATCATGCAGAACCTCAAAGGACATATTAAGGATTATGGACTGTATCTTTTCTATCCAAGGAGGAATAGAAAACCACTGAAAGGTATTTAGCAAGGAAGAGGAACAAATCTCTTATTCTAAAATGAATTATCTGGCTATATGATAGAGAATGAACTGGAAGAGGGTGATAATGGATGCAGGTAAACCAGTTAAGAGGCTTTTTAAATATTCTTGGTGAGAAAAGATGGTAGCTGGAACCATGGGCTGCTGGAGAGAGAGAGAGAGAGAGAGAGAGGGAGAGAGAGATTTAGGAGGAAGAGCCAATAGGATTTGGGGAGTCAAGTGGAAAGAGGAATCAAGAATAACTCCTAATCTGGGGTTACCTCCTGAAATGGGGAAAAGTGGACAGAGAGTAGGTTTGGCACCAGGAAATCCATGAATTCCATTGTTTTGGATATGTTGAATTTGTGGGTCTTTGAGAAATATAAGTGCAGGTGCTGAGTAGGCATTTCTATCTACCTTTTCCCAGCAATCAGGACTAGATACAGAAACATGAGGTTGTTGGTCCCTGAATGATAACTGAAGGCCTGGCGGGGGGTAGATGTGATTGTCCAAGGAGAGAGAATAGAGCAAGAAGAGGGCCTAGGAGTGAATTCCAAAGAATAAGAAAATTTCTGACCTCAGAGAGTAGACCACAAGGAAGAGAAACAATAAATGAGTTCAACAAGATATTTTAGTTCCATTAGGAACTAAACAGGAGCTCAGAACTACTGTTCAATGTTAGTATTGGGAAGGGGCAGGTTCAAGAGGAAGGGTTATATTGGGCAACATGAACCATTTCAGACACCCAGCTAGACCTTATGTGCGTTTAAGTACCCGAGCACATGAACACATGTCTCTCATTCTGAACCACTGGAATGGCACACTCACATTGCTCTTTTTCCTAACTTGGCTTTAGTTCCCAGACTGAAAAGATGTTGCAGAAATGTCTTGGCAGAGATGAAAGACATGTTTAATCTTACCTTCAAGGTTGCTCATGGTGGCCTGGACAGACCGTCAGTGTTTTGCTAACTTCAATCTTAACAAACAAATTTCAATTCCAGGATTTTATAGTAAATGTAGACAGTAGACAAATTCCCCACCTCCTCTTTATTTGCTGTCACCTGCGGGACTAATTTTATTAACTACATACTTATGAGTCTTTTTGAATTGCAACTTGCTCATTCTGTGGAAACTGAAAGGCTGACTGAAGAAAGCAAATTCTTTGGGGTCCTTCTTTTTACCTCTCTATCAGCACATTAGTGCTAAATTCTCTCCCCTTTCCTTTCCTTTCCTTTCCTTTCCTTTCCTTCCCTTCCCTTCCCTTCCCTTCCCTTCCCTTCCCTTCCCTTCCCTTTCCTTCTCCCCTCCCCTCCCCTCCCCTCCCCTCCCCTCCCCTCCCCTCCTCTTCCCTTCCCTTCCTCAGGGCTGCATGGTGACCTACTACAGCTGTTCACCAAAGGTAGAAGAGAGAGTAGTGTCCCCAGACACTGAAAGTCTGTCCAAGTCACTGCCAGCTGGGACCCATCAACATCAACCTTTTTCACTGTGCTTTTCATAACAAAGATTCTTTCAGATTAAAACTAGTAAGTCAGTATCTTTAGCCTGAAACTTTCTCCTGTTTTAAAGTCCATATTTCCAATGGTTAATGGATATGCCCTCCTTCCAGCACCTCAAATACATAATGACTCCAACAGTACTTTCCATATCCGCTCCGTCAAACAGCTTCCTGCTTCTAACTGCCTTTCTTCAGTTAATGGACTACATCTTGAGTTGTCACCTGGCTTAAAATCTGGGCTTTTTAATTTACTTCTCTTCACATTTCATAATCAGTTGCCAAGTCTGAAAGATGGTTCCTTTCCAACATTTTGCCCACCCATCATTGTCTTTCCATTTTAATGCCATCATACTAATTGCAGGAAGAGGAGTGCTGTCTTCTTCTCTTCACTGCTCCTGTCCTGACCTCCTCTGACATTATAACCAAATGAATTTTCCTAATGTAAGATTTAAATAAATCTTTTTCTTATTTTTTAAAAGTTTTTAAAAATGTTTACCTATTTATTTTTGAGAGAGGCAGAGCATGCGTGCACACACACAAGTGGGGGGAGGGGCAGAAAGAGAGGAGAGAGAGAACCCCAAGCATTGTCCATGCTGCCAGCCCAGACCCTGATGCAGGGCTCAATCCCATGAACCATGAGATCATGACCTGAGCCAAAATCAAATTTGGGAGCTCAACCAACTGAGCCATCCAGGTGCCCCAAGATTTAAATGAATTCTATTCCCTAAAAGCACAATT
This sequence comes from Panthera onca, assembly GCF_046562875.1. Classification (NCBI taxonomy): domain Eukaryota; kingdom Metazoa; phylum Chordata; class Mammalia; order Carnivora; family Felidae; genus Panthera; species Panthera onca. The sequence goes on from NC_138350.1 coordinate 48,823,142, forward strand.
GTTTGCCTGGCATTATTTTCTGTAAACAGCCTTAATCTACTTGTCTTGATTTCCTTTGTCTTTCATGTCTCTCTAGCCAAACTAGATCACTTTGGTTCTCTCAAATGCCCTTCTTTGAGCTTCTGTTAGTTCAGTCTATTCCCAAAACATTCCATTTTTTCCCTTTCTAATATCAGCTATTGACCCAAATTTCACATTATTTTGCCCGTAAAGTTACCCTTTTTCACACCCTAAAATTATTATTTTTCTCTTCTATATCGTATAAGACTCAGTTTGTATGACATTTATATCCCATTTATTCATTTGTATATGTTATTTTCCCTAGTAGATTGAAGGAATCGTGGGAGCAAGGGCTGGACCTTATCTATATTTTATCATCTATAGGTACTACATCTATAGTACTTTGTTTTATTTCATTAGCTTGTACTAGATATGGCTATGTGTTTTAGAATACCCTCAGTAATAGTGCTTTGAATAAGATAAAATTTACTTTTCTTTTGCTTAAGCAAATTTAGGCCTGGTAATATAGCTATGTTGCACAAAGTCTTCAAAGATCTGGGTTCCTTCTATGTTGTTGCTCTGCCATGCATGGCTTTGATCCTGGGGACCATGATGGTTTCTGCACTTGAGAGGAAACACAAAGATGGGCTGAAGAATAAAAGAGTTAAGGGTACACTTGTTATGCCTTTTAAAGAAGGCTCCTGGAAACTGCTACAAGTCACATTCTTTTCTATTTTTTTTGGCCATATTTGAGTCACATGGCCACACCTACAGGAGAGGCTGAAAAATGTGATGTAGAATATCATATATCATATCATATCATATCATATCATATCATATATCATATCATATCATATCATATCATATCATATCATATAGTATAGTATAACATACTATGACATAATATATAATAACTGATGGCTAATTATAGTCCAAAAATTTATTACTGTAGGAAAAACGAAGATGAAAATAAAGGTATAATTTGGGTGATGATGATGTGTCAATGGAAGTTCATCAATTGTAACAAATGTACCACTGTGATATGGGATGCCTACAGTGGGGTAGGTTGGCTATGTGTAGGGACAAGGTGGGCATGGGAACCTTCTATACTCTCTGCTTAGTTTTTCTGTGAATCTAAAACTACTCTAAAAAATAATGTCTATTAAAAAAACTTAAGACATAAATAGGAGTCTCAGCTCTATTTCTCCAGAATAGATTGAAACAAGTATTATGGAATAAATGAATGAATGACAATAGCAGGTGAAAGATAGTAGGTGAAGGTTGAAATAATTTTCCAAGGGAGCTATATTTAGAAGTTTTTTTTTTTTTACTTACTGAACTTCATGCTTAATAATCCTATTATCCTTAATATAATATTCTGTTTTCTGGGTTAGTGATTATAGTCTTATTAACTTGAGAAAAAAAATTTCCCAAATCAGTTTTTAATCAAGTATAGCTTTACTGGATTTATATCTAAATCATTTCTTTTAAAAGAGAGAAGGTTTTTCTTCCTATAGTGTATTTTTAAAACTTGACAATTATCACTACATTTGCATGAACTTCTAAAATAGCTATTTCAGCTATTTTACTGTAACATAAATTCCTTCAGAATATGCACCTACAACTCTAGTACAGAATTTGAGTATTTACAAATAGCTCTCTTTAATTGTATATTTTCCTTATGTTTCTGTTGTGAAGTGAGCATTAGAAGGTAATTTGCCTTTTAATATTGGCCAATTTCTTTAGTTTTGACATATTTATTTTCATTTTCTCTCATTCTGCCCCAACTTTACTGATACTCCAAGAAAATAATTGGATGAATGCCTGAGGAAACTAATTTGTTCACTTATTTAAAAAAAAAAAAAAAAACCAACAACACCCATTAATTACCTGGGGTCTTATTCAGGTAAACTACCCCACTGAAAGACTACTCATCTACCAGGAGAAGGGGGATGGAGCTGGATAAAATTAGGTCCTGTTAGAGTTGGAATTTTCTGGATATTGATCAGAGCTAAGTCCTGATAATGACTGATGGGAAAGATTGTCATTCAGACTGCTGGTGTTTCTTCTAGGAGAAATCAGAAAGGAGGCAATCTTGTTTTTCCATGCGGGACACTCACTGTAAAACATCCACTCAGACTTTTCTGTCCACTAGCCCTTTCATCAGGACCTTCCTGGGGATTACTCTCCAATCTGTGGATCTAGTTGGCCTTGAGAGAAAGCGTTGTACTTTGTGGGAACCCAGAATTGCTCTAAACAGACATCAGAGGCTGACCACAGGGTTAAATTAAATAGGTTTTCAATGACGCCAGTTTTGTGTGGGATTGTCATTTCGATTTTGCACTGACAGGAGTTTTGAGGCCCCTCCCTGAAATCCATGTGCCAAAGTTAAAGAAACACTTCGGAATTTGTTTTGTACCCTCTGCCCCTCTGCAACACTTTATGATTTAATTCTCTGAATAGAGAGTTTTCTTTAGCAATCTCTTTAAATTCCCTTGATCTTGAGTTCTTTTTCTTCTTAAATGCACCATTGATCAATTGATGTTCTTGTTCTTTTGTACTCTTTGAGGAGAGTTATTATGAATCCATTGTTAAACTCCTAAATGGGTCGAATCAATTTTCCAATTGCCTCAGAATAAATATCAAATTCTTGTCTTCCAGAAGCCATAAGCAAATAAACCTCTCCCCACTAATGAAATAAAGTCTCTTTTAAGTGTTATTGCTGGTAGGAGGGAATGGTTATTTGTCAAATCAAATGAAATATTCTGACTATCTCTTTGAACCTACTCAAAATATGACTTCACAGGTGCCTGTCAAATTTCATTGATCTAAATTGTCTTCTCTTGAAAACTAAAAAATAATGATAAGCTATGAACATCTTTATTTTTGTATCATTCATTCATTTGATACCTGTTTTTGGAGCATCTAGTATGCTCCATATACAGCTATTTTAAAAATGTTTTTAAAATTCTAGTTGAATAAATCCAGGAGATTATGGAATGCAGCTTGCAGGGGTCTAGATGCTGGAGAATGATGGGGGAAAGAACCAGTTGTGTCAATGGGCAAGTACAGAGAAAGAGAACAAGGTGAGAACTTGGCTGAATGCAGGACGAGTGAAAGCCTCAGCAAAGACAGATAGGAAGTCTAACCCATTGGATCCAATTTTAGATCTGGTTCAGGTATTACAATCAGAAAGTTCAGAACAGTGGACAAAGCTAGTAAGAATGAGATGACAGGGGTGCCTGGCTGGTTCAGTCAGTAGAGCATGTGACTCTTGGTCTCAGAGTTGTGAGCTCAAGCCCCACATTGGGTGCGGAGCCTATTGAAAGTAAAATTAAATTAAAAATTCTATTACAAATTAAAAATAAAGAACACAATGACAGAAGATTGCAGGGAACAACAGCATGGAAAATGAGATAAGGACTGATAATGCATAGGAAACATCTTAGGAGTTAAATATTATCATCAGGGATGTTACAAGGGTCTATATATAGCTGAATAATAGTAGCTAACATGTATTCAATGTGCCAGGCAGTTTCCAACCTATATTTTAATCTTAAGCTATCAAGGCATTAGTTAATTTAATCAGTCTGGTATCTATTCCATGAATTCACTATTCTTATCCCTATTTCATGGATGAGACAGAACTTCCCAGAGTTTTCAGAACAGGGCTATGAGTACTGCAACTTGATTGCAGATCCTCTGTTACCAACCACTAAAAGGTACTGCCTAGATACCAAATAAGAGGTGTTGGGAGCAGGCATACAGGAACACACACAGGAGGGATGGAAGGATCACAGGGAGGGAGCAGGGAAGGAGCAAAAGCTTTAGGGAGACTGGTTCATCTCCTTAAAGATACAGAATTTTCCAAAGTGGAGAGGTGGAGCTGGTGGAGACCAGACAAAACAGAAGCAAGAACAGGGTCCCGGTTAGCAAGTTCCATGCTGTGTTGGCAAGGTATATTTGGAGCAGAATATTTGACAAGGGAAACTGAAGCATAAGTTTGGAACCAGAAGATAGAGCACTTTGAATGGGAAGCTCTCCAAGGCAGAGAATGTAAAGAGATAAAAACACAAAACCAGGAACCCAGTCTGGGGTGATTTTAGCGATGAAAGTCCAGGAGGAGGTGATAGGAATCTCTTTTTCAAACATGAGCACGTGAAGGTGAGGGCTTGGCAAGAGTGGTGGCAGTGCACTTGGAAAAGAATATGCTTACTGAATACACGAATGGATGTAGGATTCAAGAGCCAACAACGTGAGGAAGACCAGCGTGGTAAGTGAACCAGCATAGGGTAGTGGTCAAGAGTGTAGACTCTGGATCCAGACTGCCTAGATTCAAAAGTGGGTTCTGCCTCTGATCTTCCCTTGCCTACTATCATCGTCTGCAAGATGGAGGATCCTACCAGCAGCACTGGGTTTTTGTGAGCCTTAAATGAGCTTACACTCTGCACTGTGTGGAATAGTGCATAGAATGACATAAGCTTTATATAAACATTTGTTAAATAATTCAAGAAAAAATATCAAGTCATTCTGGGTAAATCACTTCCATACCTTTTATTAACAAATTGGATAGGGTGCCTAGGTGGCTCAGTCGCTTAAGTGTCTGACTTCAGCACAGGTCATGATCTCACAGTTCATGAGTTCGAGCTCCGCGTCGTCCTCTGGCTGACAGCCCAGAGCCTGCCTGGAGCCTGCTTTGGATTCTCTCTCTCTCTCTCTCTCTCTCTCTCTCTCTCTGCCCCTCCCCTGCTTGCACTCTCTCTCTCCCTCAAAATAAATAAACATTAAACTCTTTTTTAAAATAAAAAACAAATAGGGTAATTGAGAGGCATCATTCAAATATGTCTAGATACTGACTGTATCAAAAGGCTTGTATTTCACTTAATATACATTATATGTACTGAGTATGCACCATAAGCAATCTTTGTTTTTTTTTAATTATTTTTAATGTTTATTTATTTTTGAGAGAGCGAGAGAGACAGAGCATGAGTGGGGGGGGGGGAGGGGCAGAGAGGGAGACACAGAATCTGAAGCATGCCCCAGGCTCTGAGCTGTCAGCACAGAGCCCGATGTGGGGTTCAAACCCATAAGCTGTGAGATCATGACCTAAGCCAAAATAGGATGCTCAACTGACTGAGCCACCCAGGCACCCCAACACTTTGTTTTTGAGATGTGGAGTGAGGGTAGAACAGTATGACTGTAAGCTCTAGTGTCATCACTATTCTGTGTGCCTATCTTGTGCCTAGCACAGTCTTGGAACGAACACTTTTTAGAGGGAATGGGCACGTGAACAAAGAATCAGATGGCTGAATGGGCATTTTTGGGAGGTATAATAAATGATGCAACCAAGCCTGAAATAATATCTGTAGACCACCCACCAGCTCAGTTCACCACTATCACAACACCTTTCCCCACCTTCTGTGTGTAAGTAGGAGTTGCACTTTGTCTCAGCCCTGGTAAGCCTCTCCATGACAGTGTGCCACTGTTGAGGGCAAGAGCTATGTCATATCAAGTTTTGCCATCCATGCAAGGTGAAATATCCCTTACATGTTTACACTCAATACTGAGTAAATAAGTGAAGAACCCTGGTCTTGGATGGAAAGAATTCTTGTCATCTAGAATACCAAATAGGAATATACAATTTAACATAGAGCCTCTAGTGGGATCACATTTAATTAGCAGAATAAGAAAAATAAGCTAATAAATGACCAGATGGTAATGTGCTATTAGAATCTGCATAACTGTGACTGTGTTTGTGTGCACATGTATGTGTGTGAGTGTGTGTGTGTGTGTGTGTGTGTGGGTGTGTGTGTGTGTTTAGAAAGCAGCAGCAATTATTGGAATGCTACATCTAAACCGAACTATGAGCAGAAGGTATGGTTGTGTTCCTAAACATTACAAAATAATGTATGATGTAAAATCAAAAGAAAGAGCAAAACCAAAAACTAGACTTTGTTTCCTTAAATAAAGTTCAACTTGAGCCCCACAGAAAAAAACATAGAAATTCAAAACACAGTTTTGATGTTGTATGGGAGTTTTTGTTAGCTCTTCGGCAAAGTTGTTGGAGGTATTTCTCATTATGTTTCCAGCCGTGGACATTTTCAGGAAAATAAACAATCATTGGCCTGCCCTTCAAATACCCAATACATGGTGCCCAGAGACAGAGAGGGTTTATCTTTTGCAGTCTTAAATCATGTAAGGTGACACCTCAAGTGACTTGATGTATGAGACTAGAACTATAATAGTGTAAAGTCCCAAAAGAGAGTAGAATTTCATGATGTAGCTTTTCCAAGTCCACTAACTTGTCATTCTTAAGGGTTCATTTCTTAAGGGCATTCTTCACATGCAACTGATGTACCCACGGGAAGAAATCATTAGTATCAATGTTGCAGAATAGGGTATGTTCATAATGTAGGCTATATTCTTTATGAATGTTAGCTTTTGTCATGTAGGGGTCCTACCTTCCTAGATAGATGGTAAATTACATGAGGTCATCTTGATCCGAATATTTACCCCTTATATCTATTATCTATGTGGTAATCACAGTGTTCTGCAATAAAATGAAATCTTTATCATCTATCATCTATCTATCTATCTATCTATCTATCTATCTACATCTATGCAACCATATTCCAAATTTCATTCCATCATTTGTGTCTTACAAAATATCATGGACTGGTGGCTTAAACAACAGATAGCTATTTCCGACAGTGTCAGATGCTGAGAAGTCCAAGGTCAAGGTGATGGAAGATTCAGTGTCTGGTGAGAGCCTGTTTCCAGGCTTGTACACCGCTGACTTCTTGCTGTGTCCTCACATGGGTTTTCCTTGGTACATGCTGGTGAGAGATCTCTTGCTCTTCCTCTTCTGATATGGGCACTAATCCCATCATGGGGGCCCATGCTCAAGATCTGGTCTAAACTTAATTACCTCCCCAGACACCTCTAACTACCATCAAATTGGGGCTAAGTTTTCAACATACGAATTTTGGGGGAGACATAAACATTGAGCCCATAACAACCTGTAAGATCTCATTCCAGTCTTTCTCTCAGACCTGGTCTTCTCCTCTCCTGCCACATGGGTCCTTTTTCTGTTCCTTAAATACACCAAAATTATTCTTACCTCTAGGACCTTGTGCTTACCAGGACCTCACTTTTTGCCATGTCTTCATGTGCTTTCTCATTCAGCTCTCAGTTCAAGTGTCATCTCCTCACAGAGGTTGTCCCTGGATACCTTAGCAGAAGTTTGTTTCCTTATCCCTCTAACATCACTCTAGCACATTATCTCACCTTGTTTTTCCTTCTTGGTACTTATGAATATCCAAAATTATCTTTGTTATTGTTGTTATTATAGTTACTATCTGTGTATTGTAGTAGTATATGACCTGCATAAGGAAAGACCTCTTACCTATACTGTTTATTACTTTAGCTCAAGATTCTAGAACTTAGCATATGATATATAAATATATATGCATATACATATATCTTATGCATTAACATATATATAATATATATCAAATATATATAAAATGTTTCAGTACTGAGCAGAGTGCCCAACATCCTTGATGTTTAATAATGTTTGCAGAAAGGGGCACATGGGTGGCTCAGTCGGTTAAATGGCCATCTTCGGCTCAGGTCATGATTTCACAGTCTGTGAGTTTGAACCCCACGTCGGATTCTGTGCTGACAGCTCGGAGCCTGGAGCCTGCTTCGGATTCTGTGTCTCCCTCTCTCTCTGTCCACCCCCGCCCCCCCGCCCGTTCGTGCTCTGTCTCTCTCAAAAATAAATTAGCATTAAAGAAATTAAAAAAAAAATGTTTGCTGAACAAAAGTGAAAGTAGCTACATGGTTTCATGACTTATCCTTGGCAAAATTGTGCAGTATGCTTTTGAATTTAAATTTAATCTAGCATTCTCTGTCTTCACCTTCATCACGACTCTTTCCTCCCCCAGAGTCACTTTTGCTTCACCACTGTCAACCAGAGATCAACTGCTGACTCATCCCCAGTATTGTTTAGCTTATAATACCATACCAAGATTTTGGTGGTTCAAGGGACAGAAGTTCTTATAACAGTGGTATAATAGGAATGATAGGTAGATGGAAAATACTTTGGTTGGGCATGGAGAGGCTTCCTGGCACTGTCACTATTATTCCACAAAGGTAACGGGACTGAGAGCTGAGATTTTCTTTCTGTACTACAGCAAGACAGGAGAGACTAAGCCTTGTCCATCTAACTGAAGTGACAAGCCTTGCTACATTTGCCTGAGGGGCTCACTGTGTTTCAGGATCTGACCTAAGTTATGGAAAATCTTAGAACCAAAGTATTAATAACAAGGAGCCTTATTTATGTCTTTTTTCATTGTGTGAAGAGACCTCACCTCTGTCTCCCATGTCACCTACTAGTTCCTAATGAGTGGACTAAGCCAATATGCCACAACTTTTTGGCATTCATATCTGCTTATGAATAATAAAAATGCAATTCAAGCATATGCCTTCTCATTCTGTGATCCTCTCATTCTCTGCTCGTGCTCTTAATGCACAGTGTTAATGTCAAATCTGTTTGCTTTAATTATGTTAAGAGGTTACGTTGGAAGGTTATCCATTTTGTCTTTAACAGCACGAAATAGCACTTATATTATCACTGTCACTTTCCGCACATAAACAGGAACTTGATTAACAGTAGCTAACCATGAGAAAATAAATGTTCTCTTAAGCACAGACATTTTTAGTGGATAAGCACTAGGTGTCACTAGTATACTCTCAACCACAATGATCTGTATCTTCAGAGGAATCAAAGCTGAGTGAGGCAGGCTGATGAAGAAATATAGGCATGCTGGGAAACAGTGGGAAATCATACCTTTAACAAATACTATTTATTTGTTTATAACCAGACAAGTGTCTTTAAAAATATTTTAATGGATTATGGTTTAAAAAAAAGTAGGTAAGTGACTTTGAGATATATGGGAGACCATCATTATATACACCAGAAACACTCCTGAAAAAATTGTGTGTGAATCAAATATTTATAAAGTGAATTATGATTTCCTACTGATTATTTTTTAAAAATTTGGATGCGTAATCCCCCCTCATCTTCCCAATGTTCACAGTTCAGCTTCATTTTAAAATAGAAATTATTTTGGAGCTGGCGGAAATGTTCTATATTTTTAAGTAGGTGGTGATTCCACAGAAGTATACACATGAAAAAATTTATTGAGCTGAACACTTAGGACTTGACATTTTACTGTATAAAAATTATACTCCCATAAAACACTAGTAAAAATCATAATTATTCATCTTAATGTTGCTTCCAATAGCTTTTCACTTTTGTAAGCAGATATTCTGTGCTTAAGTAATTATTCTACATAACATTTGCAAGTACTTAGTCAAATGAATGCTGAATCCACCTGGTCTTTGAATGTCTTAAGATATGCCTCAGGGCTAATTCCCACATCTTGGAACTGCTCCTTACTCAAGAAGGACTGAATTTTTAATATTTAAGGCACCACATTGGTGATTTTCACATTGGTATGGAACCATTTTGTTGGTTGCAATAATTGACCCTTCCAGTGTGAAGAGATTTAATGGATGTGAATAGGTATACTATTGCTTCAGTAACAGTTGTTTTAAATTGTGTCCATTATTTTGTCTTAAAGCAGAAATATCAGCATGCTCCAAAAGTATTGTTTAAATTAAATTATATACGTGAAGTTCTCTTAAAGCTCAGGTATAAATGCAATCTGCCGAATACTTTTGCCTCAACATAGTTTATCAGCGTAATTATATGAGCCTTACCTTTTGGACTTTTTAAAATAAACTGGGTAATTAACCATTTTATTAAATATTTGAAACTAGAATTGAAAGTCTGGATAAAATTCTTTCAAGGAAATTCTTTACGTGTGCTTAAAACAACAACAACAACACACAATATACTCAATCATTCTATGCTTTACTTTGTCCTTTTTAACCAAACCATTTACATCTTGTCACCCCAAATGGCATATCTCTTTCTTGATTTTCAGTTTCCTTGTTTGGGAGAAGAAAAAGGAATGGATTCCTCACCTCCTATTGTTCAACCCATGTGTTGGATCTATACTGGTCTTTGAGAGTGACTGTAATGTCTTCATCTTGCCTATTGACTCAAATTCCAGCTCACTGATCCTCTGACTCTAGAGTCTTGAAACTTCCCTTTCACTTTACACTTTTCCCAAATGGTTCTATACCTCTAACTATGCTTCCAACAACAGTTTAGACCTTCTCCATTCTTCTTAGCCTTGGCTCTCCACAGTTTTCATACTATATTTATAATCTACCAGTTCTATGAACTGGTGTCTTGCTTCTCATCTGAAACTTGATTCCCAACTACTTTGGAGTGAATACCACCATGATACAGAATTCTGTATGCTCCTCCTTCACTCTAGAAGACAGAAGTGCCTCACCTATCAGGAAACAATTCAGGGGGGGAGGGAAATATATACGTGTACATACACGTATACATATATACATATATATGTATATATACGTAGTACCTAGTATGTGCCAGGTACAAAGCTAAGGAACAGGATACCAATATAGGCCTAGACATGAGTCCTAATCTTAGAGAACTTACAATATTCTGGTGGTCGTATACACATAAACTAATCATTTTAATATTGTAATGGATGCCTCCAATACACTAATCTTGTCAATTCCAATAGAAGAGATAGAAGATAATATATTTGCTGCAATCATCTAAAAGTAAGCGATCTTCTTCATTTGTGAGACAAAAGATTGAGAAAGGACAGTTATACAACCATGATGATTAACTCTCATATGGACATTCCTATTGGAGTGGATAAAGAGATCATGCCAAATTGGGGATAATAAGCCAATCACAAATGAATACACACATGCTCACACACACACGCGATGACAATGAAGACAGAAGTCAGGTGGTACCCACCCTGTGTACTGAAACCACTTCAGTGGACAGGGCTGTGCATGACAAGCTTTCTTTCTGTTTCCCAGGTGCCTCATTACTTTTGACCGGCATTTCCAATCCCATTCTGTTTGGTAATATACTATGGGAGAGAAAAATGTTAAAGAGTATTTCTTTTCTTTTCTTCCTTCTGAATTTTTTTCTCAGAGAATTGCATTTCCTACAGGATTCCATTGGTAGTCCACGGTGAAGACACAAAAGAAAGAGAAAAATGTAGAAGAACAGCTTACAGGAATGATGAACAAGATGTATTGTGGAGTTAGGGGTCATTGTTGTCTGGTACGGCTATAGATGGAGGCCCCACTAGTGTGTTTTGGAAGGTTGCCGCCATTACTCAGGGCACTCTGTCAGCTCCGGGCATGGTGCGGATCCCTGATGCTCCCACGGTGCTGTGTGCCACACGTTATTGTGTCTCAAGGGCAGATCCAGGCAGGAGAGAGAATCGTCTGGAGTTGGCAATATGAAAGATAAGTTTGTACTTGATGACACAGACCAAGGAATGATAGTTTAATATCAATCATCACAGACAATTGCAAAAGAACTAGATGTTCACACACAGAAGATATATTACCCATTATGAGGCAAATCTATCACAAACAGTACCCCAACACTTACTGACTGAAAACTGAATAAGCATCACATCTCCAAGAGCAAATAAGTTCAAATAGATGTGTTTGTCAAGATGAAATTGGATTGACCTTCAAGTGCCTTGTACTTTTGGGGTAGCAGCAATAGAATAGCATCATTTAGGGCTTCATTATCATAAATAGGAGGGAAACTTTTGGTATTGTTATGAAGTGCTGGTAGTCCTCAACCTTATTTCATCATTGACATGTATATATATCTTTTTGTTCTTTTCTTTTTACTGTTTGCAACACATATGCATCCACACATTGTAGAATCTGGGATGTTAACAGAACCTCAGAGATCATCCATCCGGTGCCCCAAACCTTGCTCATAGGAGAATCACCACCAGGGAGGGTGGGGTTTTCAAAATACAGATTCCCTTGGTTTATTCTTAAAGATCTTTGGTAATGATACTAGTTTCCTTGGGCTGCCAAAGCAAAGTGCCACAAACAGAGTAGTTTAAAAGAGCGAAAGTTTACTGTCTCACAGTTGTGGAGGCTGGATCTGAATCTTATAAAGAAATCTTTCCATGATAAAGAAATTGTGGTTTATATACAATGGAGTACTATGTGGCAATGAGAAAGAATGAAATATGGCCCTTTGTAGCAACGTGGATGGAACTGGAGAGTGTGATGCTAAGTGAAATAAGCCATACAGAGAAAGACAGATACCATATGGTTTCACTCTTATGTGGATCCTGAGAAACTTAACAGAAACCCATGGGGGAGGGGAAGGAAAAAAAAAAGAGGTTAGGGTGGAAGACAACCAAAGCATAAGAGACTCTTAAAAACTGAGAACAAACTGAGGGTTGATGGGGGGTGGGAGGGAGGGGAGGGTGGGTGATGGGTATTGAGGAGGGCACCTTTTGGGTTGAGCACTGGGTGTTGTATGGAAACCAATTTGACAATAAACTTCATATATTGAAAAAAAATCTTTCCATGACTTTCCCTACGTCTGGTGGTCACCAGCCATCTCTTGTAGTCCTTAGCTTGCAGGGGCATCATTCCACTCTGCCTCAGGTACCACATGGCCTATTTTCCTGTAGGTGTGTGCCTCTGTGGCTCTTTTGATAAGGACACCAGTTATATTGGATTGGGCCCCGCCATATGCCAGTATGACATCATCTTACCTAATTACATGAGCAATGAACCTATTTTCAAATCAGGCCACATCGTCAGTCACTTTAACATACCTTTTGTGAAGGACACGATTCAACCCATAGCAAAAATATTGGAATGGGATTGAGAATCATTCAGGTGATTTGGTCATGGCCATATTTGAGACCTGCCGGACAATCAGTTCAATTCTCTTCTTTTACAGAAGAGCAAACTGAGGGCTAGATATATCTGGCAACTTTTAAATGAGAGTCAGAACATGCACAAACCATTCACATACTTATGTAAACTGTCACCCTCTAGATTCCCACCTTGATTACTTTGATAACAACAACGCTTCCTTGAATCTGGATTAAGATTACTTAGTATTTGTCAACTTTAATAAAAAGCTCTGTAGCTTTTTTTTATTTTATATTTTGATTTTGAAACCTACTACATAATACTTAACCCAAGAGCCTTACATTAAAAAAACAATTCTGGTAGCAAACTTATTCAGGTATTCAAGCAAGGCTGGTATGAAGGTCAAATGGATCAATAATGGTAGAGAAATATACAAATGTGTAGACATATGTATTTTATCTAAAGCAGTAAAACATTTTTTTCAGACTTGATGGATTCTTTTCCAGATGTGGATACTACTGGAGGCAACACAAATGGTGGCTTAAATGTCACTGATTTAAACAACATGGTTCTTAGGCACATAGAGCGTATGTATATAAAAACTGGACAATGCATGTGATGTGGGCCTTGTACACTTCCTAATGTACATGTCTCTCAAAGTTCCCCTCTTCAGCTATGCTCTGAGTCAGGAAGTTTTATTAGGTAGTAATAAAATGGATTCAGAAACAGGGTTTATAGTTCAGAGGGTAAGGGTGTAAGACTGCTTTCTGTTCCTTTGGAATTATGCATGACCACTGTCATGAAAAGGAGTAAAAATTTGGGGAATATGTCACAAAACTTGGGACACGGGGTGCCTGGGTGGCTCAGACAGTTAAGCATCTGATTTTGGCTCAAGTCATGATCTCATGGTTAGGGAGTTCAAGACCCGCATTGGGCCATCCGCTGACAGCTCAGAGCCAGAAGCCTGATTCAGATTCTGTGTTTCCCTCTCTCTCTGCTTCTCTCTCTCTCTCTCTCTCTCTCAAAAATAAATAAACAGTAAAAATAAAAAAAACTTGGGACAGAAGAACCAATAGAATGAAGAATTAATGTGGAAATCGTGACGACTGCCCCCAAATATGCTGAAATTCCAGTGTCATCTATAAGAGAAAAGGAAGGCAAGATTGAGATCTGTGTTAAATGATGTACGATCAAGGACATTGATTCAGAACATAATCTCACATCCTGTTTATTCTCTGCTCCATTCCCTCCAATAAACAACAACAACAAAAACCTTAAACACTTGACCACTTTTCTTAGTATAACAATAAAGATGTTGAATAGACAGGATTTTCAATTGCAGGAGCATAAGCAGGGACAGTGTACTCTCTGAGGACAAATATTTACAACCAGCCTGCAAAATTATTGGGATTGAAGGGCACTGATTTGTATGTGCATACTAATAGTTCTGAATGCATTTAATGAAGAGAAATGGCCCTGAAAAAAACCAGGCAATTTAAACACGGGAAAACTTGAAATTTGTGACATGTAAATTGGAAGTTACCATCTTTTCTGATCGTGAGGTTGCCTCAGATTCATTTCCGGAAAGCTGAGAAATTAGAGTGTGGTATGAGCAACTTGTTTATAGAATGGGATGGCATGCAAAGCATAATACAAATATTAATCAAGTCATTTTCAGAATACCAGCGGTTGGCCTTCAGATGATAGTATGGAGAAAATTCTGAAGGGGATGAACAAAATTAAATATTTTGAGAGACATTTCCAACTTCAGACTGAATTGAGAGTAAGTGGGAAAAACAATGAAAGGTAAATAGCGAATAGCACCAGGCAGAGGAGGCAGTTTTATGGAGCGTAGATCAAGGAGGAAGGAGAGGAGATAATGTGGACTCGGTTCAAGAACACTGTCAGGCAGCACATCTCAGATGGAGGTCTGTGGACCACAGAGGCCAGCATCAGAATCTCCGCCACGTTTGTTAAAACGAAAATTTCTGAACCCTACCCTAAACCTACTGAATCAGAATATTGGTGATACGTAGGTTTCATCGAGTTCCCTCCCCCAAGTCCCTGGATGGTTTGTATGTACCCTTAAGTTTGAGAGAGAGCATCTTAGATTTTATAAAACATAAAGAGAGGTTCAGAGGTGACAGCTATAGAGAATATAAAGAAGCTGTATGGGCTGGGACGGAATGAGGAATTATAGTGTATAATTGAAAAGGTTTATATGAACTTCTTTAAAGAAAGAGAAAAGAGAAAGAGCAAAGAGCAAGTTCATGGACTGACACTTGATTCCCGGAAAGGAAAATGAAATCAATGATTTAGAGGCGGGTGCTCACAGTTCAGGAAAGAGGGTGGTTTGATCAAACTTGTAAAGAATGGCAGCGGCTTGCGATGTGCCCTTATCACTGAATTCCACACAACTTCAGAATATTGCTTGAGTAAACTTTAGGGGGGGGTAGCTTTGAGTGGCATACAAAGAAAATAATATGAAAAAGCCAGCATATGAAGGGAGCAGTTTCTGTTATTGCCATGGGCCTCGTCAGCTAGGGAACAGCCATGTGTCCTCTCCTATGTGTGACCACTGTTGTCTACCTGCATTCAGACTTCTGTGAAGGCTTTCGGCGACCTTTGCCCTCCAATCTTAGCAGTCACTACTTTATAATTTAAATAATCTCCTATAATAATAGAATAATCGCATTGAAAGAAATAGAATTTCTTGAAATTCTATTCTATTGAAAGAATAATAGAATTGAAAGAATACAATGATAGAATTGAAATCCTCATTAAACAGCACTGCCAAGACTAAGGCTACAGGTTGGTTCTGAAATAATGCTTGAACATCTGAAACTTTGAAACAAGATTTAAATGCAATAAAATGTGACAAAGAAGTCCCCGAATCCACTATCTGTAAATTTAACAGGAAGTCTGTTGTGAAACAATTGTGGAGGCATTGCTGAGTAGAAAAATATGAATGGGAAAATGTACCACAACTGTCAAGCCTTACGTGCTCCTATACGCTCCCTCAAGTTTACATTTATTCATGTGAGAGATTTTTTATTACATAAAAACTTAAATTTTAAATTTCAGAGGCCTTCAGGAATTCAGCCCTTGTGATGCAACTCTCCAGTGTTGCTGGGACAAAAAGTATCTGATAGGAAGTTTTTTAGACAATTTGCTGAGGAAGAGGACCCACCATGGGGCTTCGTGTGTCATATAAAGCCTCTGAGTGAGGGAGAGAGCGTTGTACTTTTTAAAGTAGCATGGCACTTTTAGGGGCACCTGGGTGGCTCAGTCGGTTGAGCAGCTGACTTCGGCTCAGGTCATGATCTCGTGGTCTGTGAGTTCGAGCCCCATGTCTGGCTCTGTGCTGACAGCTCAGAGCCTGGAGCCTGTTTCGGATTCTGTGTCTCCCTCTCTCTCTTCCCCTCCATCGCACATGCTCTGTCTCTCTCTCTCTCTGTCAAAAATAAACATTAAAAAAAATAAAATAAATAGCATGGCACTTTTAGAGAGATCTTTATGACAGCCGAATGGAGGAGGGCACAACTAAAGGGAGAATAACCTGTTAGGGGACTCTAGTTTTGGGATTAGCTCAAAGAAGATCGGGATGTGACTGGGTCAGTGGTGGCAGTTTTGGGGAAGAAGGCATAACTTGCAAAGTACTGAGCCAGTCAGCTAACAAATATTGAGTGAATGCCTACTGTGTGCCAACACTCATTCTCTGCCTTAAAATCCACAGCACTTAGAGTTTGACTGGATGCGTTTGGTGCCAGAGTAGCTAACAATCCGCTTAGGGGAATACGAGAAAAAGCGAACTTTCTTCTAAATGAGAAGTCATGCAAAGGCTATTTAGACCAGTGGGTTTTTGAATTTGGCCAGAAATGAAGGGGAAACTTTTAAGAGGAAGACATGGAAGACAGGGGTGAAGTGGGCCGAGCTGACCAAACCAACAAACCAAGGCCTGGATGTGGGACATAGAGTTCAGTTCATAGGATGTGAAGCCAGCCTGTCTAATGGAAGCTTTGGGGTCTTACTGGTTTTAATGGAAGATTAAGCTGAATGTTTATACAAGGAATATATTGGAAAGATTTTTGAAGGACTTTGGATTTTATTCTGAATGCAGTGAACGGTTACTGCAACATTTCATAACAAATTCTAGATCACACTGAATAGGAAAATTAAAAGTTGAGATTAGAATTGTGCTATAGTTTGAGTCCGTCCTTGGTATATAGAGCTTCTTGGTTTAAAGACAAACTTCATCTTTTATCAGTTATTCAATGATGGTTCTCTTGCATATTTAGTGTTTCTGGTAGACTATCTTTTTTATAACTTACACAGTATTATTATCTAGGATAAGAATTTTATACTGTCCCAACACCCACCCATTTTCTCCTGTGTAAAAGACTTTGCTTGGATATGTCAGATTACATTATAATACAGTTTGATAGAAATCTACTTTTACTTGTTCTGAACCACCACATCATGCTATTTTCTCTCTCATTGCAAATGTGTATTCCATATCAAGTGCTAGTTACATTTCAAAGAAAGAAATCATTTGCATTAAATCAAATATTACATTATTCTTCCTCTTTCAAAAACATAAAGCAGGTATTTAATCAAAAGGAAGACATTGCCAATTTCAGATCTTTCCTGTCTTTTAATTTGCAGCTTATACATTCCTACTAAGAGCTCATTCTGTTTTATTCTAATATAACTAATAATTTAAAAACATTTGAAAATCATCTTTAAGACTAAGATTGAAAACTCTTGTTTACCTATTTCTATTCAATTTTTGCCTAATAGTGTCTCAATTGGTCTCCTGCACATTGTAGTGGGCTGTGCCTTAAAGCAAGAGCATAAATTATCTTTTTCTAAAACCTTATTCAGAACTTACTGCCTTTAGAAAACCTTCAAGGATTGATTTGGGGCTACAAGTTTTTTGTTCTGCTCAGTGCCACCTCAGAATGTGCATTTTGTGCATTTCCAAATCCCACCTCCTAGTTAGCAGCACCCAGCAGCACCGGCAAGACTCATCAAGCATCTGAAACCAACCCCTCCCACTATGACACAAATGCAAACACACAGAAGAGTCAATCACTAATAACTCCAAGGGACAATAGCTAAAATAAACATATGACAACTGAATAGATTGCAAGTTCCTTCTAGGTAAAAATATCTTTTCATTTATATTGAGTCCATTATAGAACGTAAGCAGGTAACATTTTATACACTTCTCATGTACTCCACCAAGTTCAAGGCAATCCTGAGCTGTATGATGAAAATAGGTTTTAGTGGGGAGGTGGCGGAGGAGAAATACTCTGGTTACCAGGGAACAAATCTTTTGTAACCCTCTCTGAGAGAGAAAGAGAACTCGTGAGTTTGGCCAGAAGAACTGCCCACTATAATGAGCTCGAGGTCATGGCCACTACTTGGAATCCCCCATCTCGCCAACCCACGGCTGAATTTTCACTATTCCTGATGGTGGCAGCACTTCTCATCTGTTTGTAAAACAGCTGGGGATCCTGGAGCTGCAGACTGATTCTCTATTGCCAGGAGGACTGACTGAAAGCATGAACAGGTAGGCAGACATCACAGGGAGGGCAGGCTGCTAGGACATCTACGGTCCCCACTCACCTCTGAGCTCCTCAGATACACAGATAAAACTAGATGGGTTATTTTGTTAGTTCTCTTACTTGTGGCATTAGGCTCTTTTTCTGGATTTATCAGAGGAGCATTCTCTTTAGCCAAGTGTTCACAGGTCAGTAACTACATAGCCTTATTGATCACTTTCTCTTTTTCTATACGTATGTGATGAAAAACTCCCTGCTGTATGTGTTTTCTTTGGTATTCTCCACACAAAATGTCAATCTTTCTGTGATCTATATATACAAAGAATTTGTATTTTTCCTTTGTTAATCTTTTCATAAGATATTGATCCTTCTGTGATCCACATAGGCAAAGTAGTATTTAATGGGTGATGGAAAACTAAGAGAGTGCAATGGTAATGCAGCTGCAAAATGAATGTTAAGCTGTTCATAGACAAGCCAAGCTTCCTATATTCTAATCAGGCATTTGACTTGAACTTGTACCCATAGTTATCGGAGCCACATTTTTATCAACCACCACTCTAGTGGCCGTTGTGACATTTTCAAGCTGAGAAAATGCCCTTCCATAGGCTAACACAAAAAAGCATCAGTGGTCAGGGTGGAGTGTTAACCATATATAGAGAGACCACAATGATCTTACCTGGTAGGGATCAGCCTACAAACAGAATCCCTAGTGGTGAGCTACAGTGTCCTAGAACTACTGACGTGGTAGTAGAGGGACCTCATTATTACCCTAGATTGCCACTGAAAGCAATGTCTTGGAGATCAAGAATCCATAGAGAGAAATGAAGATTTTTTAACTAAACAAAGGAGCAAAAAAGAAAGGAGATGAGTGTGAAGGGCCAGACTCTGTTACTTCAGGGACCTGTAGTCTCTGCAAAAATATGCCCAGATACCTGACTCAGAGGAGAGATTAGAAAACCAGAGAAAACCAGTGATAAAAGAGCTGCCTGCTAAGCCAGTGATTAAAGAATACAGAAGTCTTCAAAATAGGTTGATGATTAGCCATCACTGAAATACGACCTGGCCAGATACTAAGTAGCTTGGGACACACATATTTCTTAGGAATTACCAAGGAGGAGAGAGGCATAGCCAATATCCACTCCCTTTCTCTAGCAATTACTTGTCCCATCACATGAATCAACCTGCCGTTCAGCGATCAGCCCCCCTCTTCCCTGACCCACCAGGAGCACTGTGACCCTTGACTTTCACCAGGAATCAAAAGTAACCTGTAAAGAAACACTTTATTTATAACTCTTCAGTGTGGGATGCTTATATAAACAGGGAAGACTTCCTCACCTCTCAAGCCTCAGGGAACTGGATCCTGGAAAGAGAAATGGCCCGGCAAGGCTCATCGAGTCCTCCAGGACTGCTCAGGATCAGATAGCGGACCTATGAAAGCCTGAGAACATCTGCACCCACCAAAAAGCTGTTTGTGTTACATGCAGGCTAAATGAAAGAATATAAAACAAATGGCGAGAGAATTGGCCCAGAGGTATATCCCAGGAAGGAACATCCCTACCCAAAAGTTGGGTGAGTGAGAGAAACCTGAATGAGGCGGGAGCTAGATGGAGTTTGGGACTTCATTGTAGCTCACAAATACACTTTCAACAGACTCAGTTTTCCAATAAAACCCGAAGAGGAAATAAAGTGCATGTGAGAGAGCAAATGAAAATGAACCAGAGGATACACATAGCCTTCTCTCATGTTATCTCTACCAAGTGAACCAGGAGAGGGGATAATTCAACCATCACGAGCAACTGTGATTTCAGCAGTGTTTACTGTAAAATATGTAGCCAGTAACTGAAGCTGACACTGACCTTGGCAGAATTACTGAACAATTTTCTACCCTCTGTCAATGAGCCTCCTCCATGAGGGAGTCTCACTTCTTCACCCAAGAAACTGAATCCCTTTGTTCCCTCAAATCCTTCTCAAAGCTTACAAAAAGATATTTTTGAACATTAAAGATCTATTTGTAATTAAATATAGCACACCTATCAGTATTCCAAAAAGGAAGTTATGGTATATTTTAGCTCTTTATATAATTGTATATATGTAAAATATATTACAGAAAAAAATCCTCATTGTATGTATTCATTTTTACAAAGTTATTTTTTATAAAAAATTGAACTCATAGATTGAAGGGCTAGAATTATTTAAAAACATTCTTTTTAACATGAGAAAGAATGAATAGTATAGAAGAGTTAATTGAAATATTCCTAGCTATTATTTATTACATGGCCCCTTGTAAAAGTACAATATTCTTGTACACTAGATTTATGGGAACTATAACCCCAAAGCAAAGTATTTCTTTTGAATGATCAGGTATAGGAGACAGAAAAATCTTCCCATAAATTGTTGATTGACACCTCCTGCTAAAACAGCTTTACAAACAACCGCTAGAGAATCATACGTGTTGTTGAAACATCCTCAAATTCAGAATCTGCTAACCCCACAGTAGTGAGCTACTTTGAGGAGTGGTGACAGAATATTGCAGTGAGGTAGAAATGCTCAGGTGGACACATTTGCTACAGGCAGGCCAGGAGACAACATTCCTGAGAAACCGAACTCCAGGTCAAATGCATTGTCTTCAGCTAAGTTTTTGTGGTCTAACCGAAGGGTATTTATGACTCAGCCAACTCCCTGTATTGAGCATATTTACAGCATACTCTTTAGGGTCTTTGAGCAATGAAATGGTATTACCCACTGCTGTAAAAAATGTGTTAAAGCAGCTCTTGTTGAGAAGAAAAACTTTAATTTCTTTTTTTTGGGTCATAAGGAATCTAGAATTGAGGTTTTTAACTTGTCATGGTAAGGGAAGATGAATGCAGGTTAAGAACATAGGCAAAAAGAATCTCTGCAGGTGTTCCCAAGTTAAAAATGAATATTTTCTATCTAGTTATATATTTATCTTTGGGTTTCTTCCCACATCCTTATCAATAAGACTTTAAGTAAAAGTCTTCTTTAACTATCCAACCTCTTTTCAATTTTGCTACAAAAAAAGATGCACTGGAAGAAATGGCGCCCCCAGAGGCCAGGAGATTGTTGACAGCACAAAGAGTGAGGAGTGCACGAAGGGAACAGTACAGTCAGAGGGATACAGCGGGGACTGGAAGCTTCTCTTTCCCCTTTTCATAGTCTTTAGCCATGGTTAGGTTTCATAGCTAGGGTTTGATTGGACTGAGTGTGGTGGTGATTTTCCTCATTGCTCTTATTTAGGGTGAAATACTGTACTAGATCCTTGGAACACAAAATAAATAAGACATAGTCATCGTCTCAAGAGAGGTCATATTTTTTTGGCTCACCTTTTTCCTCAAGAGAATTTTGACTTGAAGGATATTTGTCATGTTGCTGCATCAAAATACAAAGTAATTATTTTAAAGCAGCACTAATATTTGAAATCAAACCTTATCTAATCTCCAACCTTCTTCCCACTTCTTACCCCACATACATAGGTAAGAAGAAGGATGGGGTCAAAAAGGGGAGGAGAAACTCTCATTTTTCATCCTAAAAAGCTTAAAGTCCAAGAGCTAATTTTTAAGGCCAAACAAAGACAACTGTTTCATCTAAATGACTGCATCAAATTGTCTGCACGGAAACCTCTTGGCCTCTTCAGATTCACAGGCTTCAGTAGAAATAAGCAGATTCCAACTGGGTGGTGTGGTTTATTCAGGAGAGATTATTCAGAGCAGTGGTTTCAAGCTAGTGGAGGTACAGTGCCATTGCCTACTTTTGCAAATACTTAGTGTTGAGAGAATTAATGGGAGAAGCAAGATGGAGCTTCTTGGAGAAGCTCCTTGGAGAAGCAAGGGGTCCTCCATGATTTCTCTTGCTTGATTTGATCAGAATCCTGAGTGAGACCAACAACTGATTTGTCAGCTTTGTTGATCATTCCTTCAGGGTTTTGAGACAGATGGCCATGTGCATCTCTGATTTTCGAAGCCAAGAGGGATTTACCCCTCTTTTGAATCCATAGCACCAATGCATGCACTCTGGCCATACATTGGATTATAACCAGCTACCTGGGCAGCTCTTTTCAGTTGTGTGAGATCTGATCTCCCTGCCAAACTACTCATCTTCCTAGTGCAGGATTCCCCAAAGTATATGCTGTAGAACATTAGTGTGTTGGGTTTTAGAAAGTTTCCCATTGAAAACATGTTTACTGGTCAAATAACTATGGCGGAGCTTGTTCTAAACAATGTGAAATGTATTTATTTACTCCAGGATTTCTCAAAATCCTGAATAAGAGAGTGAGGAAAGTGAATTCACTTTCAGACTTACTTGAATCCTACCTCTACTTCTTACTAACTTTGACCTTTGGCGAGTTATTTAATCTAAGGTTTAATATACTCATCTGTGAAGTTAGGATACAAATACTAACATCACAGAATTGGTCAGTGGATTAAACAAGATAAAATACCAAAATTGGTAACATTTTCTATTCAGGGATATAATTTGTATTATCATTTCCACATAATCATGCAATTTAGATTATATCCATACCAAAAATATAGATTATTTTTAATGTACAAACAAAGCAGAGGAGTTGTTGAGAGTTTTGAATTCTACTTAATCACTCCTTCAGTAGATGCCCCATTGGAAATCACATAGTAAATCACTGGGAATTAGCTGACCAGTGTGTGTGTGTGTGTGTGTGTGTGTGTGTGTGTGACCTTAGTGTTACACTATACTAATCATTGGTTTTTCTATTGGAATTCTATAGACCTTTAAATAGCCCTGCACTAATGATGCCAATGTATTTTAAAATACTGAAAAGGTAAACCAGTGCTTTCTGAACACAATGTATTCCCTTGCTAAGAAGCTAACTCTCATCAGAGGTACTGTCCTTTGTTCTCATATTACAGAAAGTTGAGGTACCTGGCTTGTATCTCAAGAGTCACCAGGATATCTGAGCTTTGAATTCCCAGCCACTTACCTTATTTATTGTCACACCATTCATCTTCATCAAGGTGCAATAAATATCTCTGCAGAGATCACAATCTTGGAGATAGTTCAAATGTTAGCTTCAACCTCAAAAGAACTCAGAATAAAATGTACTCTTTTGCTCTTCAGCATTTTTCCAGGCTGCTTCATAAGAGATTACATTTCAAGGACAGACGTGACTTTTCAAATTCTTCATCTAATACTTCGTAAGCATGCCTTTGGAAAGAAGAGAGAATCATGACTATTGATAAGAAACCTGGTGACATAGTATGGTTTATATCATCTTATTATCTCCCTTTAAATGATAGACATTGCATTGTAAAAGTTACCATAGATAGGCTCTAAAGGATGGCAGCATGTAAGTATCATTACCTTTTTTGCATGAGAGATGGTATCAGATAAGAAACATATGTAAGAGCTGAACAAATATTGTTTGTTGTTTCCTATTAGACATATATAATATCAAAGGTGGGAAATTCCAAATATCTGTAGGAAAAACAGACTGTGATAAAGGTTATCAGGAAGGTACAAGCTTTATGTGACAGAATGATTGTCACTTCAAACTACACAGTTTATGGCAGTCAACTAACCTAAAAGAAGGAATTGCACACATACAATGTGCCAACTTCATATGCCAAGTTCCAAAATGTAGAACAGAGGGCCCCCGTCCTCATCAGTTTACTGTCTAATATTGGAGGCTCAAATAAGAGGCACTAGATAAAGTTGGGAAGCACACTGAAAAACTGCAGGAACTGTAAGAAGAAAAGATGTTAGTGGGCTGTAGGCAGACAAGATGGCTTCCCTGGAAAAAAAAGAACTTTGTTGGGAAATTTGACCCAGGGTAAGATCACATTGGCTAAGAAGAGGAGGAAAGATTTCTGGAAGTAGAAAAGGAATGACAAAGAGCAGCGTTAGTGAAGAGCCCAGTGAACTGACTGTTGTGAGTGAAATGAATTAATAAATAAGGATCATCTTGGAAGGTAGTTTAGAGGAAGTTGAAGAAAAACTTGGAATCTATCATTTGACCTTGATGGATAGATCATGGGTGAGGTGATAGATTCTTTTGCCAAGAAATGACAGTAGGAGAGCAGGGCCACAGGAAAATAAATTGGGTAGTTATGTGCAGCATGAGTTGGAAATGAAAAGTGGGGAGGGAGATAACGAGAGTGATCTCAAGTTGAGGTACTGAGGACTTGAGTGAGAGTCATGGCAGGGAGGTGGGTAGGAGATAAACAGAGAAACACTGAAAGGAAACTTTGGTGATACGTGGGTGATAATCTCAAATGCCAGTCAATGATATGGAGAAAGTATTACAGCCTAAACTTACCACATAAATTACTATAAAGTTATAGGTTTTAGAATTGCACTTGAGTTTTTATTCCATGTTGCTTCTTATCAACAGTGTCATCTCAGGAAAATTATTAAACTACTTGTTCCTAACTTTCCCCAAATCTAAAATGAGATTAAAATTGTTTATGTGGAGGCTTAAACAAAATAACATGTAAAACATTGACTAAGTACCAGGCAATTAGTAGGCATTCAAGAAATATTTGCTCCTTGTTCCACTTAATTAACCCTAAAATATCCTAGAGTCAGCTGGAAACTGGAAGGTAGATTTAAGTTTTGTGGCTATAATAAGGTCTGAATGTTTGTATTCTCCCCAAACTCAAATGTTGAAATCCTAATCCCTAATGTGATGGTACTTTTGAGTTGAGGCCTTTGATAGAGGATAAGCTCATGAGAGCCGAATCCTCACAAATGGAGTTAGTGACCTCATAAAAAGTCCAAATGAGACCTCCCTCACCCATTTTGCCATGTGAGGTTAGATGGCCATCAAGGAGAAGGCAGGTCCTCTCCTGCACCATGATCTTGGACTTTCCAGCTCCAGAACTATGAGAAATAAATTTGTTATTTATAAGCCATCTAGTTTATGCTATTTTATTATCGCTGCCAGAATGAACTAAGACAGGCTGGAGATGCAGTTAGACACCGCCCACAAAGAGGTGGTATTTTGAACCATATGGGAAGTGTTCTCATTGAGGAAATAACTGAGTAAGAGAAGGAAAAAAACCCTTGAGTAAGTTTTGGAGAAAGCCTAAAATGAGAAAAAAGAGGAGCTGAATAAAGATGAGTAGTAGATTTGAAGTGTGCTTAGTATAGCATTTAGAACCTAGTAACCACTTGAGGTATCTGGGTGGTCCAGTCAGATAAGTGTCCAAACTCTTGATTTTGGCTCAGGTCATGATCTCATGGTTTGTGAGACTGAGCCTTGCCTTGAGCTCTGCGCTGACAGCGCAAAGCCTGTTTGGATTCTTTCTCTTCCTCTCTCTCTGTCCCTACCCTGCTCTCTCGCTCTCTCTCTCTCAAAATAAATACATAAACTTAAAAAAAACCTCATAAACTCTCAATAAATACAAGCTGTTATTATTGTTGTTGCTATTCCTGTTATTATTATTATTATTATTATTATTATTATTATTAGAGATGGTCAAAGATGTGGCGGTGAACTTTAGAGAGAATAAAGGCATAATAATCAAATGAAGGAGAAAAGTCAAAGTAACCTCCAGTGGTCTATGTTGCAATAAAATGAGGATGAGGACTATAAAACCATTCCATTCAAATGGAAGCAGTTGGTGACCAAATGCCTGACTTTTATAATTCTTGTCTGTAGTTGACATGACTTCATGATTTAGGAGGAAGACTATGCTCACATAGCTACCTGAACTGTGAATGATATATTATTCATTCACCATCACCAAAAATATCTCTTCAGCAGATATTCTACCTGCCACAGAAGGAAGAGAGACTCGGGGTCTTTAAAATAAAGGACACCAGCAAGCGATTTTAACATAGGGGGAAATATGAAACTATGAATTAACAAAAAATACAATTTCCTGTGATGATTTTTAATAGAGCCAAACACCAAATATTGGCTTCCTTTGTGTTAGAAAATGAATAAACACTATTGCAATGACCTGAAGGCTTGGATAGAGAGAATAAATAAATTATTGACACATGAGGAGTAGACAATTCTCCATCCACAGTTGAGCTTTTCATTCTTTGTGAAGCAGATGGTCTAAATAAAGCAGCCAAAAATAACAGGTGGGTTTTATTGCATTAAGCCACTGAAAACTCAAAGCATCTACAGTTTAAATCATGTTTAAAATAGTAAGCCTTAAAAACCACCTTTGAAAATAATCTTTCATATTTATACAGCACCTTTGTCCACCTTATATGATATCAAAACACAAAGACCAATGAGTGTATGAACACATATTTAGGGACAACAAGGGAGAGACAGATTGAAAGAAACAGCTGCTCTTTATGGAAATGGTTTAATGCAGGGTCATTAAACCATGTTGATAGACTCTAACTGATATGGATAACATCACCTCTTCTGGGACCAAACAAAGCTTGGGTCTAAGTCATTTCTACCATTAATATAGTTATCTCACATGTCCGAGTTATCTCTATCGACCATGTGGAAGGTAACTACAAAGAATTCAAATACAATGTTTCTTCTATAATTCGCCAAACTCATACGTCTAATTTGGGAAGTTGAACTGCTTTTTACTAACATCTATCCTACATCATACTATGTATTTGTCTTACATGTTTTTGTAAGTTAGATGTGATGTTGGAAGAGATTGATGAATGAGTCATCAATGGAGGAAGTAGCGTAGCTCTGCTCGGAGATGATTGCTTTTTACATAGTATTCCTTATTAATTACATGCATTTGATGACTAGAGTTTTAGAAGTAAAAATCACGTCTCCTATCTCTCTTCCCCAATCTCCCACTTCCCTAGGATAACCACCATTAGAGTAACCTTCAGAATCTGTGCATGTACATTGGCAGTTGAAGAAATGCTCAAACCATTAAACCCACAATGAATTTTAAGAATCTTTTACATTTATAAAACATCTTCATCCTTCTTGAATAATTTAAAACCATAGACACCTTCCTGAGTATGAAGCATGAATTATAAAAAATGAGATTATGTTTCTACTTACTGTTTGCAACTTGCTTTAAAAAAAAATCAACAGTGCCTCATGGATATTTTTCACTTTCCTACATGGAGATCTACTTCATATTATTTAATAGCTATGCCCTTTCTTTAGAATATATCGTAGTTTATAATCATTCCCAAATGGATAGGTATTTGTTATTTCCAGTTGCCACCAAAATAAATTGCAATTAATGCCTTTATTTATATATACTTACTTGTGCAAGTTTCTATAGTATTTATTGCTAGAGAGAGATTTGACACATCAAAAGTTTTGCAGATTTTTATTTCAATGTCTTCTGGAATAACAATTTTCCAAACTTTCTCATTTTCTTGCACTTTAAATAAGTCATACTTTGCTTTTGTCTTTAAATCTAAAGTGCTTATTTATCTAGGGGACTACTATTCCTTTTATTCTTTTATCTCAGAGCTGACTGCATGTGGGGATAAATTAAGAGTTATGTACTGTTGTTGATAGTGTAGGAGACAGGGAAGGAAATATGGTGAAAGAGTAAAACTGTAAGCCATTGGCACTGCTACTAAGACATAATGATTAGTAGCATGTCTTATACTGATAAATCACCTGATGAATATGCCTCTTGGGCTTTGATTGTCAAACAAAATCTGTCTTATATAAGTTCAGTACAAATATAGATGCTTGCCAAAAATGGAGGGGTGGGATTCATACCGGTGGTACATTTGGTCAAGAAACTATTTCTGACTGACGGCAGAGAGAAGATGTGTGGCAACTTCGTTTCATAATACTGCATGAAAAAGAAGAAGAAACACAGAATTGAGAAATATAAAGAATTCAATCCTTGAGGAAGACCCTGACCGATTGGAAAAATAAAAGGAGAGCTTTCCTTGTAAGCTGGTCGGTATTTCCAGCTAGAATTTATTCTATGGCTGGTAAAAGCTCTGGCAAGGTTTTTGGCTACTGTTTTCCCTTCAAACAGGAAGAGAACGTCCGAAGTGATCTACTCCTATCTCGACCCTCTGTACAGTAAAAAGTTATCCAAGGGGCAAAGTGGCCCAAACCAGCCCAGTCTTTCAAATACAGTCAAGCTACTGACTCTAACACTCCATGTTTCAATTCTTTGTGGGAAAAAAAACCCCAAAACAAAACAAAACAAAACAAAACAAAACACCCACCTTTCTAACAATAGCTATGGAGTCTTATCCTGCAGTCATACTTTCGGTATTAGGGAGCAAGCGACTCTACCCTCCACTTGTCTAGAGTGAAGGTGTTTAGAAGAACTGGAAAAATAATCCTGTGTCTTAGTTCCTGCAATCTAGATTGTTCTAAGAATTTGCTTATTCCTGGGAAAAGGAAGCCCTCCAACGATGGAAGGTCTTCATAGCAATGAAGTGGTATAAAATTTTGAATTTAAACTTCTGTTGTAAGCTTTTAGGCCAAAGATGGATGAGCAAAGGCATTGTTAGAATTCCATTCCCCTTTTCTAAAACCCACCGTGAACAATGAAAAAGAAAAAACAGAAGAGAAAAACTCTTCATCTCCGGTAAAACAGGGAAGTTTTACCATCTCAAACCTACCAACTACTGCAGCAGCTATGCTCATATCACAAGAGCATTTACCTTGTTAGGTCTCAAAGAAATTGGGAACATTCTGATAACTCCTGAAAAGATCCATCTCAAAGGGTAGATATAGGATTCAAAGAAAAAACTGTATGATAGTGGTTGGAGAAAAAAAATGAGCTGACACAACAGAGAAAATATAAGAGAAAATTTACCCATTATAAAGACAAAAGTCACATAAGGAATAGTAGTAGTACAAATCAAAAGGGCACATTCTTTTAAAAATGCAGACAGAATCCTCTGACACATCTTGTCAAAGTTGCTGTACTTTGACAATCCGCAAAATAAATATGAGCACGTGACAAGAAAGGCAAATCGTGTACAAGAGGTAAAAATGGTATTGGCTACAGGTGTCCCCAAAGCAACATTCGATTCCTGAAGACAGTGAACAATATCTACAAAGTTTCAAGAGAGTGATCCAATAGTGTTCTCAAATGAAAGGCAACAGACATATCCATCTAGTTGGCAAGTTTGTTAACAACTTAAAGACCAAACCATTCCTGAGTAGAATGAATACCAGGCAGACATGAGATGAAACATAATAAAAAACTCAGATGTGGAGAAAACATGGTAAAAAACACGGCAGTAAAGGGGCACCTGGGTGGCTCAGTCAGTTAAGCATCGGACTTCAGCTCAGGTCATCATCTCACAGTTCATGGGTTCAAGCCTGCTTTGTATTCTGTGTGTCTCTCTTTCTGTCCCTCCCCCACTCATGCTCTTTGTCTCTTTGTCTCTCTCTCTCTCTCTCTCTCTCTCAAAAATAAATAAATAAATAAACATTACAAAAAAACTTCAGTAAATAGTGAATCAATTTAAATCCAGAATTATGGGAATTATGGTTTCCAACCAAAATGAAAATAGAGACTATTTAAAGTAGAATTGTAACTTTTTATAAATCCTTTAAATATTAAAATGTAATAAATTATTCTTCATTTTAAAAAATTAGTTTATTTTGATAGAGAGATCACGTGTGCACGCATGCGTGAGCAGGGGAGGGGCAGAGAGAAAGGGATAGAAAGAACACGCTCTGCACTGTCATCACAGAGATCCCCGTGGGGCCCAACTCCATAAACCATGAGATCATGAGGTGAGCTGAAATCAAGAGTCAGACACCAAACCGACTAAGCCACCCAGGTGCCCCTAAAATGTAATAAATTTTAAAATATTGAGTATCTCTTGGGGAAACTATTATTTCAGTTTTTCTTCAATTTATTTTTCTTTATTTAAATTCTAGAATTCATTTCATTTTAAATAGTATATATAGCATCATCATACTTTTCTTTCTTCAAATGACTACTTTCCTCCTTGAGGTATTTTTTTAATGTTTAATTATTTTTGAAAGAGAGAGACAGAGCATGAGTGGGGGAGGGGCAGGGAGAGAGGGAGGCACAGAACTTTAAGTAGGCTCTAGGCTCTGGGCTGTCAGCACAGAGCCCGATGTGGGGCTCGAACTCACGGACCGTGAGATCGTGACCTGAGCCAAAGTTGGATGCTTAAACAACTGAGCCACCCAGGTGCCCCAGTATGACTATACTTTTTACTCTATTACCTATTGATCTCTCTGTTAGGAGATGTACAAAGTGATATCCGTGGAAGAGTAACTAGAGTGAGTTGAAGGTGGTGGGAATGGGTATGGGGCAAAATTTTCCGTTGTACTTTTCCAAACTCCTGGACTTTTGTTAACAAGCATCTATTAACTTTGTGTAAAAATGCATTTTCTTAGCTTCAATTCTTTTAAGATGGGAAAGGAAGTCAGAAAGAGAAGGGAATAGGGTAACAATTCTTTACACTTGTTCTAGAAAACCATAATTTAATCACTGACTTCAAAATCAATTTAAAAATTTGTTACAAAATCAGTTTGTAAGTTATTTAATGAAAGGTCGAAATTTTGGCATGCCTATAATCTAAGAGCCTCTTAATATTGTGTTGAAGTTTCACCATGAAAATAAAATGTTCTTCACTTCTGTCTAGATTGACTACTGTTTCCTATATATTAAAAAAATTTTTTTTTTCACATTTATTTACTTTTGATACAGAGAGAGACAGACCACAAGTGGAGGAGGGGCAGAGAGAGAAGGAGACACAGAATCCCAGGCAGGCTCCAGGCTCCGAGCCTGACGTGGGGCTCGAACTCACAAACCACAAGATCATGACCTGAGCTGAAGTCGGATGCCCAACCAACTGAGCCACCCAGGTGCCCCTACTGTTTCCTATATTAATGACAAAAATATTAAGTCAATCAAAAATGAAAATTATTATAGCTTTTCAACTACAGAACTGAATTTATATATATATATATTTAATTAGAGAAAACCTTATCATTCTAATTCTATTTTGGGGGGGTTACTTATATGTTTTGAGGGAGAGAGAGACAAAGAGAGAGAGAGTGGGGGAGGAGCAGAGAGAGAGAGAGAGAGAGAGAGAATCCCAAGCAGGCTCTGTGTTGTCAGTGAACCATGAGATCATGACCTGAGACAAAATCAAGAGTTAGATGAACTGAGCCACCCAGGTGCCCCTATCATTCTCCTTTTAAAAATTTATTTGTCCCTTGGTTTAAAGCCAAAATAGTTCAATGACAAAGTAACAAGGGAATTAAAATTAAAATGTCTGAGTTTAAATAGACAGGTGGATTTTGATGTAGTATCTGAAGCTGAAACTATGTTATAAAGCTCAGATGATCCCATTTGTCCTGTTGAATTACTAAGCCTTTGCTTCTCATGAGCAAAGCATTTCACCACTGTATTAAAGAATTTTAGTAACACCCAACAACTGCTTGTGGCTGAGAGAGACAGACAGACAGACAGATGGAAAAAGACAGAGAAAGGCAATAGAATAAAAATTAAAAGAAATGAAGTATTGTCTCCCTTTTATAAAACCTCACAAAGCTCATTTAGGCCCGTTCATTAGCAAATTCAGCAACAAATAAAAGACAAGAGAGAAGAGCCTAATGTAACTTTCTGAGATTATGTAATGATCAGATTCATGAAATGCTAAAATAGGGACTTTACTCTTCCTCCCCCCATTCCTTATAGTTGAGTAATGACCAGCAGGAATGTCGGCGATGGCCACTGATGACCTTAATGGGTCTCTGAGTGGTCCAGGAAATGTAATTTCAGAGCAGAGAATGAAAAAATGTTCTATCTTCTCTTTCTTCCAAAAGGTTTTATGAAGTGCTTACTGAGTCCCTGGAACTATCTAAAGTGTGATATTAATCTATTTAAGCCGATACAATTGCAATTCCTCTGTAACAGTGTTTTTTTAATTTTGAGACCAGGGATCTACTGGTCTATGAATAAGCTTCAGAGGGCTCATGAAATTTCTACATTTCTATATACATGATTTATTGAAGAGAGAATTCAGAGATTGCAAACAAATACTCTAGAAGCTGTTTATCTAAATGATACTGTAAGAGAAATAGTTTTAAAAAATCCATATACTATATTAAATTAAAAAAAATTTTTTTTAAATGACAACCCATGAAATCATGGGGTCAACTAAAACTTCCTAACACACTAAAAACAGGAAGTAAAGACTTATTCTGTATGTTTTACAAATTTTACATTAGATTCTGCCAACCAAGATGTCTCAGAAACCTGACCTTTTCTATGGGGTGACTCAAGAATCATAAATGTATAACCATTCACGGGGCTGGGTGGAGGACATGTTCTCTGACTCCAGTGGTAGAGTAAGCTCAGTTTGAATTTCAGGCTAATCTTTCCCCAGTTGCCTCACAAATAAAATGAAGTTAACATGTATAGAATAGAATGGTACCATTACATTCTTTGGGAGTCGTAGTAAAACATCATATGAGCCATGGCACTTTTTACTTCTTCCCTTAGAACAATTATCTCTTAGAAGCCAAGGAAAAATGTGTGTATCATCGTTACTTTAAACTCTATAAATCAACTTCAGGGTTTGCAGATATGAAAGGATGGTTCTAAAGTCCACCAGCTAGAATTCTTCAAATTCCTCAAGCAGACATATCTAAGAGCAAACTGACACACTACCTTTTGGAGTAGTAAATCACTGAGTAATGGTCTTCTGTTGACCTTTTTTTTCTATCTAACAGACGTCATGACTGGATACTAACGTTCCCAATCTTTCCTCATGATGGTGACATGTCAGAACTTCAAGTCTAACCATAAGAATGTTAAGGTTTTGAAAAAAATAAACTGCATCAACTTTTGGGCAAAAAAAGTGATGTGATCGTGGTAAGTCAAGAAGAGAAACTTGGAGTTCTAGAGTCCACTCTCTCTGAGAACCCTGACCTCTAGACTTCCATTTGTGGTGTTCAACCAAAATACATTCCTACATCCTCTAATTGTTTGCTTTTCATTTATGATGGTGTATCAACAATAAAAAATGGCGTATTTCATTTTCTTTTCTTTTTCAAAATTGCATAGGATTTGGTAGGAATGAGGGGAAAAAGAAAAGAAAGTTTGTTAGGTTCCCTCCATTGCCTAAGTTTACTTCTTTTTCTGACCCAATGTTGTCTTTCTCATCCCTTCCCCCACGTACTATACTTTTATTCTTTATTTTTTTTAATTTTTTTTTTAACGTTTATTTATTTTTGAGACAGAGAGGGACAAAGCATGAACGGGGGCGGGGCAGAGAGAGAGGGAGACACAGAATCGGAAGCAGGCCCCAGGCTCTGAGCCATCAGCCCAGAGTCCGACGCGGGGCTCGAACTCAAGGACCGTGAGATCGTGACCTGAGCCAAAGTCGGACGCTCAACCGACTGAGCCACCCAGGCGCCCCCGTACTATACTTTTAGACCCTGGATTTGTTCTGCCTTTCTAAAAAGTAGTTGACAGTATGCTATTGTTCTCATCCTCATCCAGAAACATAGAAAACTTTTTTCACTGAGAGAAATTTTTAGGTGAACAGCTATGAAGAAGTCAGTTAAACTGGCAGTTCCTCTAGACAAAGATGTGACTATAACAATTGACCTACCTGGCATTATCCTAAGCCAAAGAATACAATTATTTACTTTTTAAATTGTTCTGTGCCTTTCCACTGACATTATTAATTTGGAACCAACAGGGCTCCATTAGCTCAGGCACTGTTCAATGCTAACGATGTCTGGGAGATACTGTCTTCTGCTTTCCATAAGCAATGGATGTGGCTGCTTTTTATTAACATTCTTGAATGTATTAGGTTATAGATTATCACATGAAATATACCTGTCAGTTAACAAAGTTGCTATCACCAACCAACCTACAAGGCTAATGATATTAAGACATAGGCTTCATACATCTTGGTGGGTGCATCGTTGATCTTTCCCACTTGTGACTAATGAAGACACACTTGAGTCTTTATGTAACAAAGGTATGCAACACACTATTGATTTATCACTGAACACCAAGCCTTTATGTCTATGAGTTCTATATTGCAAAGGCACCTGGCTAACTGTTATGATTTCTCCAAGGATAGTAACAATGGTACATTTACAATAAGCATTATCCTCTTTTCTCCCCTCTTTTCTCCCACCCCCCAACTAGTACCCAAAGGATTACATTTCAAAATTTTGATCTCGATAGTGTTGCAGTTTTGAATAAGAAATGTTTTCATAACCGGCAGATATGGTCCAGAGAAGGCCATATGCGTGGGTTGGTTACGGCATAAACGTGTTGTGGTATTACATAAGTTTGTAAAACAACCCTCCAGTTCGTGAAGTACTACCACAGCCATTGTTATGTATTACCAATAATCAGATGGAGTCTCTGGGAGATTTATGAATGTGCCCAAGGTTATGCTAGACTGGGTGGCAGGTCCATGATTTGGACTATGTTCTTGGAAGCCTAGTTAGGTGATCTGTGCAGCCATTTTGTTCCAAAGAGCAACTTGTTCAATAAGGAAAGCATAGAGTTTTATGAAAACTATGTAAGAAGATGATGGTAGCATGTGATATGAGCACTGTTGTGCGACAGTGTGACAGAAAAGCTTACTCATCTTTAAATCCCTCTTCAACTAGACTCTAACAAACGCCTAACATTTTAACATTAGTAATACATTCCCTCGAGCAAAGACTTATTTTTCAGGCATATTTTTGTTAAAATGCAAATATTCCAAAAAGGCAAAAATTCAAATGAGGAAGAGAGTCCATTTGTTAAATTTACTTTCAGTGCCAGGTGAGAAGAAATTGAAGGCATGCAGGTGAATATTAAGTTTGGGGAGATTTGTTCTAAATATGTCAGACGAGTGGGGCAGACCTGAGCCTTGTAGGGTGGTAGGGTTTTTCTAGATTAAGTCCTGGGAAGAAGGCAGCATTCATGTGGGTCTCAGGCCTTGGTCTTGAGTATTTGTATTACCGTTTCCTTGACCAAGGACACACAAAACAATTGGGAAATTATTCATCTAAGGTGTTTTTTTTTCTACTTTGTCTGACCACCCTGCCCCATCACCTCTTCCACTCATTCTTTTTATATTTTTCTTGGCAGTTCTACTGCTCTGGTGGAGGAGTAGGATGACAGGGAGAAGTTTAAGGAAATTAGAGCCTCAGAGTCTGGATTAGGCTGGAGGAAGCAAGACCAAATAAAGTGTGTTGGGATCTAACTGTGATGGAATCACCACATCAACACTTCTTAATCTTTTGAGTTCTACACACATCTAGGTACCTCATAAAACCAGTGGCTCCATTTCCCCCAGAAAAATGCGTGTAACATGACACAAAGTTTTAAGCGGAATCTGAAAGGATCGTGAGCCACCTGAGTACCAAATATAAACTGCTAAGCAATCTGTGGAACTCACATTGAAAACTCTTGCACTAGATTCCACAATCCCTACTCATAAGCATATCAGTCCTTTTATTCAGGTAGCGCTGGTATCATGCCTGGGCATGTGGTATATACTTAACTAATTTCTAAATAAACTACGGTAATAGCATATATATCAGCAAGGAAAGAACAAACCACTGATTTATGCAAAACTGTGTATTAATTTCAAGAAAAGATTGATGCTGTTGGCAGACAATTTCTTCTGGACTTGTCAGAGTTTCCACATGGTTTAGGTGTTCCCAGTAAAGGGGATCCTTTGCAAACATGCCTCAGAAGCTAGAGACGGTATCTCTGCAAAGATAGAAACCTCTAGAGACATGCAAGTTAGTTAGGTTTCCTTCCACTCTTCCAGGGACATTTGCTTGCAGTCCAAGGTGGTACTTTTAACCTACTCTTCCCCTGAAAAGGACTGCTTACTGTGCAGAGTAGGGGTCTCTCCCACGCAGAGAATGGCAAATGTGCTGGCTGCCCTATATAAGTTCCAAGTTTCATTGTTTAGGATTCCTCTCTTGTGATGCAAACCCAATACGTGTGTGGGGAAACATCTGGCCCTCATTCTGTCACCTTGTGGAGACTGGGGCACAGGGAACAGATGCTGAGATGGTCGACTGGCAGGTTTTCGCTGTGAGTAATAAAACATGTGTGTCTCTGACCCAGGATCTTGTTTTCGTTTGTCAGTATATGTATGTAAGATGATGGCAAGCTAAGTTGTTACCTCACAAGGGGAGTATTACAGTCCTTTTACACCTTCAGGCTGAACATGAAGGAAGCCAGGATTAAGACAGGAAATTTTGTGTGATTTCACCTATATGACATTCAGAAAAAGGCAAAGCAAGTCTTCAGTGATAAAAATCGGAGTTGCATTTTTCTCTGGGGTTTATTAACTGAAAAGGAAAACGAGAGAGTCTTCTAGAATGTTGAAAATGACCTATGTATTGTTTTGGATGGTAGTTACATGGAGATTCAGATATTTAGTTGTCCACTCAGATTTATGTGATTTATTGCATGTATGCTATATCTCAATAAAATGTTGCATAAAAGAGAGACCAATAGAAAAATGCATTGTGAATTTTAACAACTTAGGAAGTCAAGTTTAAGAAGATGGCATACATTTCTAAAACCTTTTCAGGGGGTAGATGACCCAACTTTTAGGGCCTATTCTCATTGTTGCATAGAATCAGGGTGGATAGGGCATCATCTAGTTAACTATTCCTGCTACAAAAGCTAGAAAATCTGGAAGGTTTGTATGATGGTTAATTTTATGTTAACTTGATCTGGGCTGCAA
The DNA here is from genome assembly GCF_046562875.1 of Panthera onca. Classification (NCBI taxonomy): domain Eukaryota; kingdom Metazoa; phylum Chordata; class Mammalia; order Carnivora; family Felidae; genus Panthera; species Panthera onca. Next base: position 48,860,185 of record NC_138350.1, read on the forward strand.
GATGCCCAGATATTTGGTCAAACTTTATTCTGGATGTTTCTGTGAGGGTGTTTTGGGATGAGATTAATACTTAAATCAGTGGACTACAAATAAAACAAAATGCTCTCTACAATGTAGTGGGCCTCATCCAATCAGTTGAAGGCCTGACTAGAATAAAAACACCATCTCCTCTAAAGAAGATAAAATTATACAGAAGTCTTTATTTGGATTTTATCTGCAAAATAGTCTTTGCCTGGTTATATAGCAGACAGCCTTCAGACTTGAACTAGAACATCAGCTATCTGGGTCTCCAGCCTGCCAGTCCACCCTGCAAATTTTAGACTTGCCAGCCTTCATAGCTGTGTATGCCAACTCCTTACAGTAAATTTCCTTCCTTCCTTCCTTCCTTCCTTCCTTCCTTCCTTCCTTCCTTCCTTCCTTCTCTGTCTATATTATCTATCTATATCTATATCTATATCTATATCTATATCTATATCTATATCTATATATCTATCTATATCTATCTATCATCTATCTATCTATCTATCTATCTATCTATCTATCTATCTAACCATCTACTGGTTCTGCTTCTCTGGAAAACTCTGACTCATACAGCTTGTCAACCCTCAAAGGTTTAGACCACCATCACTACCTCTGATTCCTTGGCTCTGCCTGAATTGTCATTATGCTCCCCAAATATGGCAGAAAACCGTCTCTCAATCCTTACTTTAACATAGCTAAAGTCTTTTTTTCTTGTGATTTATTATTTCTACTTATGTTTTCTTTTTACTTAAATAGTAGGCGTGCTCACATAAAATCATGAGATGAATGTGCTAAGGCTATCATGTGAGTGGGGACTGAGAAGGGTCAAAATCTGGGATGTCATCAAAACGACTGAACATTTGTTAAGAAATTAATATTTTATAGTCCCTTTAAATCAGTCTGCTTCTTATCATTCCCCTCTTCCTTCTGTATTGTATTGAATTCTTTTTTTTCCCTCTTGCTAAATATGCTATCTCCACTGACCATGTGACAAGATATAGAATAATTCAGCAGTGGCTATTGACTGGAAATATAATTCTGGCTTTTTGACTATCATGACCCTTTTATAAGCACTGGCCTAATGTCTTTAGAAGTATGAAGTACAGAATACATTTATTTTAAATTATTGTATTTAGCAATACCTATTATATTTTACATTTAATCCTACTTGGTCTGTTTCAAAATCCATAAGACTAAACATATTCCTCAGTGTTTATGTTTTTCCTTTAGTGATTTTTATACAGCTTTACAACAACCACCATTCACATAAAAGACAACTTTTACCAACTGTTGTGTTTTCTGGCTCCTATGGTGATTGTGCTAATACCCATTTTAAAAGAAATTTAACAATAGAGAAATGAATCTTTAGATGAAGATATACGAGTAGCCACGATGGCTGCTGACATTTATTGGAATATACACAAAACTTCCTACCATTGGTTTGTTGAATAGTCTATTTTCCTGCTGAAAGAAATAGATCTCATTTTCACCAGCTCAGCAAATGTGGATCTAAAGGTAATTTCTTGAAGCAGATTTCTAATTTGTCAAATAGCCCACAGAGCTATTTTACTTACATATTCCAAATCCTTTTGTGAAAGAGTAAGGTCTACATTAGTGTATACACACACACACACACACACACACACACACACACACACACACGCCATAGCTCTAAAATAGTTTGGTGGCCATGAGAATGCACCTCACAGATCTCCAAACGCAGAGACAATAATTTACTGATGTCCTCAAGCTTCTGGAGTCTGAAATCCGTCTCCACATTCTGACTGAGGCCCTGCTTCCCACCTGTTGCTCCCAGCCACTGACCGCCACAGCCTGGGTACTGAAGCAGGACCATCCCTGATAAAAGGAGGGCTCCTTTGATGAATGATCTTGGCTCAGGAGCTCCTCCTGCTGAACATTTCTCAGAACTGCAGCACAGCCTGGATGTTCCACCCTACTGTCTGACCTCCCTTGCTTTCCCTTTCTCTTCTCAGGATCCAGCCTCCAACGTGGTCTGATGGCTTTACCAGTCTACCCAAGCATCCTCTCCATTTTCCCTCCCTGGCATTTCTCTTACTAAGTCATTTGCATGTTTAATTCTTGATATCTTGTTTTCTATACCCGATTCTCAAAAGACTCAAGCTAATAAGTGTAGAGTTTAAGGTTGAAAAAGTTTATTGAGTTGCAGTGTAAAAAAAAAATGCCTATAAGGAAAGAACAAATTAACGGATGGCTGATAAAGGGAAATAGACAAAAGAAGATAATATGAAATGGGCTTATGGAGAAACAGAGTATCAAAGAGAGGAGAAAGATAGGAAGAAGGAAAAGCCAGAGGCTCCCAAAAAGGAGGCAGAGTCAGACACTAAAAAAGAGGATCAGATGGTAAACGTGATGGAAAGAAAATCTGACTCTTACTGTGTTCCCAAACTTGGTGGTGCTGCCAACTTCCTGCTTATCCTTCACCCCCCACCCCGCCCACCCCCGGGTGCTGAGAATAAAGAGGTGGAAGAAGGGCCAGAGGTGCTGAAGAGAACAGACACCCACGTAACACCACGTCTTTCATCTCTGGTTATTCCTCACGTGGTGGATCCTTTTCATCCCAAATCCAAAAGTTGCTCTAGAAAAACCAGTGTCTGCAATTTCAGATTCCAAAAGGGCAAAAATTAGAGTCTTTTGGGGGAGCTTCTTACAAACATCTGACAGGCTTCACGATTCAGAGATACACCTCTGTGAAGACCGATCCTGTTAAAAATGCAGGATCGACAAATCAAGGGACATGAAGAATTATTAAAGACTGAACTATAGCCATGTTTTATTTTTACATCCAAAGGAAATGCAGTAGACCCACGATGAACATTTCACTCTCATAATTCTCCATGTTCTTTATTCTGTTTTTGGAAAGGCTTCCTGTTTCTGATTTGACAAGCCATCTGCCTTGTTAGTTTTGCTTCCTTTCTCAATTTTGTTTTAACCTTTTAAAATAAGCTCTAGAAGCAGCCCAAGGTAAGGCAAAGAGAAATAATGAAGAAAAACATGTGCAAAGGGCTTTGCCGCCACAATTGTCCATTCCTAGTGTTTTTAATTTGTCTCTTTGTTTTGCTTGATTGAAAGTCCACCAAATAGGAACATAATTTCTATGCTACTGCCTGTACACAAATACAATTATTCACTACCTCTTAATATTAAAGTGTAAGATAACTCACTTTTTAGAAATCCTGAGGGAAATGTAATTAGGTATTGAAAACAGTTGGTCTTTTCCAGTCAAGTATGTCTTAATAACTTTTATTTATATACCATGTTGTAATAGCCAAAGCATTTTTACATGCGTCATTCGACTTAACTTTCCTATTTACCTACCCAGGGATTAAATTAGGTTGCAGTTGAGGATGTGGTTGGTGGATTGTATTTGGTAAAATTTCTACAGATTCTGCCAGCTGATCCCTTCCCCTTGGTTAAACATTACAATTACAGGAATCTACAAAAATCTCTAAATCTGTCACACAGGCCACAGGTGGAAAACTGACTTAGTCACAGGGGAAAAACAAACTTAACCTGTTCTTTCTTGGTAAACATTTGCATCTTAAGTGGACTCAATTATCTCTGAGGTTCTGCCTTTGACCTATCAGACTCCCCAAGAAACTTGGTGGGACAAGGAAACATTATTTAGCATGCCATGAGAAGCCTTCGGCAAGTTGCTTAATATTTAAAGGCTGAAAAATAATTACTTTGGCCTCAGTATTAGCAGGTTTTTGCTGTATCCCCTGTGATCTATGAGCAAATTACTTTATTAGAAAATCATTAGAGCATAATTTGCTTCTATATGCTACTGACATCAATTTCCATTTCTTATAATGAAACTACAAGTTCTCATGATATATTATTATTATAAATAGTATGCTTGCAGATATTGATTTGAAATTGTCATTAACCCTAACACCTATGCCTTTCTTAAAATGTGGGTGAGTTTACCAAGGTTATGTCACAGTTAGGCCCCCTTCACCCTACTTATACACAAAATGCTCTTTCTAAAGACAGGATGAAATGAGTCTCAAAAATAACTTCCATAAATATTTCTTTTTGTGTTGTCTTGTTTTTATTCTTGAAAAAAATGAAAACCCATCTGAATTTGTTCCAAACATTTTGAATGTGTTTCTTACTGAGGGCAGAAATACAATCTGAGCAAAGGCAAATCATAGTTTCAGAAGGTCAGAAGACAGGGCAAAGTGTGTAATTATGTCAGAAGCAAGCCTTGGAACCAGGACTTTTAAGAGACAAGAATGCACAGAACCCCAAACTTCAACTTTCTGTTAGAATCCTGGTCTTGTCATCAAAAGGTGCCTTAAAGGCAAATGTGTCTTGTTTTTCCAATTCAACATATGCCCAAACTTTTACCTACCCGGAGTTTTCCAGGCTATTTTATCCTTGGTAACTGATTATAACTTTCAGAGAGCTGAGCCTAATGCTCAGAACAACAGAAGGGATTCAATGATCGGCCCTTAAGTAACTTGAGAAATAGGAATGTGAATGGGGGAGGGGGGGAAATTTATTATTTCAACATATACATTGGGTAAAAAGCATGTGGATGTAATAAGTTCAAGCTAAGTGGTAAGTCTTCTCCTGTACTACACTTTCAAAGTGATTCATTTAGTTAAGATATCAAAATCATTTTGCACATGTCCTTTTTATGGTTTCATTTGGCTGTCAGCAGGTAAGAATTGATGCACTGCCCCCTTAACAATAGGGCACACTTGAGAGTAGAAAATAAAACTTAAAACATCTGATCATCTCAATTACTTGGGATTCAGTTGTTGTTCTGCTTTGGAAAATCTTGAAATTCCACAAAGAGTTCTTGACAATATATTAAAATCCCTACAGCCTCTTACAGGCAAGTTTAACTTATATCTTACCACTTTCTTGGAAGCACATGAGTTTATTTCATGAAGTTTTTGTTTTTGCTTTTCATAATAGGAGCCTGATTTTTTTAAGCCTTCTTTTGGGTCACTTGGTTATGGAAATCATTAGGTAGCTCAATATTTTGTGGTCCTCAGGCTCTAGATGGTACAAAAAATGTAAGTATTCTGTATCCAATTCTATCTTTCTGTGGATAAGGAAAGGCAAGCTAAATGATGGGCATCCAGTAGCTATTGGCTGAGCTGTAATTAAAATTTCAGGCTCTCTTACTCTGAGAATATTATCTACTATACCATGCTGTCTCAGAGGTTTATCCCCCAGGAAAGGACTTGCAGGACAAAACAAAACAAAACAAAAAACTGGACACTCTTCCCTTGGAATCTCCTCTCTGGTCACTTTTCCTCCTGCCCCCGTTCTTAGCACCAAGGAGTGCCCACCTGACACGATCAAGGAGATCTAAGATAGTAGTTCTCTCTCCAGGCTACCCATTAAAAATTACCTGAGGAGTTTTCAAAACAGAAAGAAATGGAGCTTCCATTTCTGGCCATAATGGAATAACTGGCTTGAACTTACTCTGTTGTTGTAAATAAGTGGAAAACCAGAAAGAATATATGAGGTGACTATTTTTATGCGTTGGACAGTCAGAGTCAGAGGACTGTGATATTTGACAGAGTGAAAAGATAAGAGATGTGACCCATTTTGCCCCAGATTTTGCCCTGGGGCTACTTTCCTAGCCTAAGAACAGGCAGGTGGGGTCCAAGCAGAGAGTGGCTATCTTGCTGAATTGAGGAGAGGAGATGGGGAGTCTAGGTTGAGTCTGGTAAAGCCACTGGTGTTTGTGCAGCAGGACATGAGAGGAGGTGATCCTGTAGATGGCGGTACCAAAAGATAGCATGGGGTTTCCCTGTTAAGGGCCTAGTGGAAAGCTGCCCTGTGTATGCAGGGGGGAGGTGGGGTGCTGTCGGCCTGGCAGAGCTGCTGTAGAGACCCAGCGCTGCACGGAACCCCAGAGGCCATGCACTATTGGGAGAAGTTACTGGTCTGGCCTGGCTACAAAAGGGCTGAATTGTGTCCTGGAAGGTGGTGAGATTGCCACTGTATCTTATCAGGCTTATCAAGCTTGGTTTTATATTTGGCTAAACTAGGTCTATAGTGTTTTATTTTTTTATCCTAAATTATGGTTCTCATGCTAAGGCACAGTCCTCACTCTCATTACATGGCCTCTATGGGGTTCAACTTAATGCCCCCCATACAAAGAAAACCACATCTAGGCACATCATAGTCAATCTGCTGAAAAACAAAAGATGAGCAAAAAATCTTAACAGTAGCCAGAGAAGAAAACACACATCATATTCAAGTGAACAATGACACAAATGATGGCTCCCTTCCATCAGACATAATGGCAGCCAGAAGCCTGTGTAACAGCATATGTGAAGTGCTGGGGGGAAAAATTGAATTTTCTCCTTCAATAATGAGGTGGAATGAAAAGATATTCAGTTAAGGAGTGCCTGGGTGGCTCAGTCGGTTTAGCATCTGACTTCAGCTCAGGTCATGATCTAATGGTTCGTGGGTTCAAGCCCCATGTCAGGCTCTGTGCTGACAGCTTGGAGCCTACTTCAGATTCTGTGTCTCCCCCTCTCTCTGCTCCTCTCCCGCTCCTGCTCTGTCTCTCTCTGTCTCAAAAATAAACATAAATGTTAAAAATTAAAAAAAAGATATTCAGTTAAATAACAGCTTACAACCATATGGTCAACTAATCTTCAACAAAGCAGGAAAGAATATCCAATGGAAAAAAGAGTCTCTTCAACAAATGGTGTTGGGAAAACTGGACAGCAACATGCAGAAGAATGAAACTGGACCCCTTTCTTACACCATACACAAAGATTAATTCAAAATGGATGAAATACCTAAATGTGAGACAGGAAACCATCAAAATCCTAGAGGAGAACACAGGTAGCAACCTCTTTGACCTTGGCTGGAATAACTTCTTACTAGACATGTTGCCAGAGGCATGGGAAACAAAAGCAAAAATGAACTATTGGGATTTCATCAAGACAAAAAGCTTCTGCACAGTGAAGGAAACAATCAACAAAACTAAAAGGCAGCCTACAGAATGGGAGAAGATATTTGCAAATGACATATTGAATCCAGGGTTAGTATCCAAAATCTGTAAAGAACTTACCAAACTCAACACCCCCAAATAAATAATCCAGTTAAGAAATGGGTAGATGATATGAATAAACATTTTTCCAAAGAAGATAACCAGATGGCCAAGAGACACATAAAAAGATGCTCAACATCACTCATCATCAGGAAAGTGTAAATAAAAACCACGATGAGATACCACATCACGATTGTCAGAATGGCTAAAATGAACAATACAGGAAACAACAGATGTTGGTGAGGATCCAGAGAAGTGGGAGCCCTCTTATACTGTTTGTATGAATGCAAACTGGTGCAGCCACTCTGAAAAACAGTATGGAAGTTCCTTAAAAACGTTCTACCCTATTGCACTATTAGGTATTTATACAAAGAATACAAAAATACAGATTTGAAGGGGTACATGCACCCTGATGTTTGTAGCAACACTGTCAACAATAGTGATACTGTGGAGAGAGTCCTAAGGTTCACTGAGTGATGAACCAATGAATGGATAAAAAGGGTGTGAGATATATATATGTGTGTGTATATACACATACACATATATATGGAATATTACTCAACCACCAAAAAGAATGAAATCTTGCCATTTGCAATGATGTAGATAGAGTTAGAGTGTATTGAGCTAAGCAAAATAAGTCAGTCAGAGAAAGACAAATACCACATGATTTCACTCATAATTGGAATTTAAAAAACAAAACAAATGAAAATATGGGAATTAAAAAGGGAGAGCAAGGGGGAAGAAAGCCATGAGACTTTTTTTTATTTTTATTTTTAACGTTTATTTATTTTTGAGACAGAGAGAGACAGAGCTTGAACGGGGGAGGGTCAGAGAGAGGGAGACACAGAATCTGAAACAGGCTCCAGGCTCTGAGCTGTCAGCACAGAGCCGGACGTGGGGCTCGAACTCACGGACCGCGAGATCATGACCTGAGCCGAAGTCGGACGCTCAACCGACTGAGCCACCCAGGCGCCCCGAAACTTTTTTTTAAAGTAGGCTTCACACCCAGTGCAGAGCCCAGGACAGGACTTGAACTCATGTCCTTGAGATTCTGACCTAAGCTGAGGTCAAAATTTGGATGCTTAACCAACTGAGCCACCCAGGTACCCCCAAACAATAAGACTCTTAATGATGGAGAGCAAACTGAAGGTTGATAGAGAACAAACTGAACGTTGATAGAGGGAGGTGGGTAGGGGATGGGCTAAATGGCTGATGGGTATTAAGGAAGGCACTTGGTATGACAAGCACTAAGTGTTATATGTAAGTGATGAATCATTAAATTCTACTCCTGAAACCAACACTACCCTATATGTTAACTAACCAGAATTTAAATAAAAATTTGAAAAAAGAAAAGAAAAAAGAAAAGTTGCCTGCAAACCTGCACTATAGGAAATGCTAAGAAAAATTCTTTAGCCTGAAGACTAATGTTATCAGATAGAAACTTATAACTAAGTTAGGAATTAAATTAATTAAACTGTAACTAAGTGAGGAACTAAGAGAAACGATCCATATGTGGGCAAATAAAAAAGTACTATATGTCTTTAAAAGTAAAAAGATTATTTCAAGTAAAAATAATATTTACTGTGTGCATATAGAAATAAAGTATATGACAATAAAAGCACAAAAGATAGGGCACAGGTTGGGGCACCCGGGTGGCTGACTTTGGCTCAGGTCATGATCTCATGGTTCGTAACTTCGAGCCCCGCTTTGGTCTCTGTGCTGACAGCTCAGAGCCTGGAGCCTGCTTCGGATTCTGTGTGTGTGTCTCTCTCTCTCTGCTCCTCCCTTGCTCATGCTCTATCTCTTTCTCTGTCTTTCTCCAAAAAATAATAATAATTAAAATTTTTTTTAAATATAAAAAAATTAGGTTACCTAATAACATACGGAGCTAACGTGAAGCTCTAAAAGGAAGCCAAAACAGAACAGCACAAAACAAAACAAAACAAAACCAACCCTGGTAGAACTAAAAGGAGAGATAGACAAATCCATAATCATATTTGGAAATTTTATAATCTTTTTTATGATGATTAATAGAAAAATCAGACCCTCCCTTCAAAATGTAAGGACATAGAACATTTGAATATCACACTAAACCAATCGGATCTAATGGCTATGTTTAGAGTTACACCCAACAACCACAGAGCACACATTCTTTTGAAGTTTCCAAAATAGAATTTTGATGAGCCATAAATAAGTCTCAATAAGTCCACGTGATTGAAACACTACAGAATATTTTCTCTGACAAAAGCAGAATAATCTTAGAAACCAATGATAATAAATTATTTTGAAAATCGCTGCATTTTTGCAGATGAAACAAGTAACTTCTACATAACTCATGAACAAAAAAAAGAAATAAAAAGTAAATTAGAACATATTTTGAATGAGTGATAATGAAAATATGACATATCTACATTGGGGGGGATCCAACTAAAAGAGTTGGAAATTTAGAGGGAAATTTGCTTTATTTATTTTTTTTTTTTTGAGAAAGAGAGTGCAAACACATGTGAGTAGGGGAGGGGTAGAGGGAAAGTGTGAGAGAGATTCTCAAGCAGGCTTCACACCCAGCATGGAGCCCAATGTGGGGGTCTATCTCATGATCCTGGGATCATGACCTGAACCAAAATCAAGAGTTGGATGCTTAACCAACTGAGCCACTCAGGTGCCCTGGGAAATTTATTTTAAATGTCTGTATGATAAAAGAATTATTTGAAATAAAAAAATTAAAGTTTGTACATGGAGAATCTAGGAAAAAAATAAAAAAAGAATAAACTGAACCCTAAGTAAGTTGAGGGAAATTAAAAATAATGACAAGAGCAGAAATAAAAAAGGAAAAAAACAATTTTTATGAGTCAAAATTTCATTATTAGAACAGCTTAATAAAATTGATAAACTATTTGCAAGATTGAGAAGAAAAAAGGGGAAATACTAAGTAAAAATACTAAGTAAAAATACTAAGTAAAAATGTTTCAGAAAATAGAGGTGAAGGGAGTAGTTCCTGCCTCGTTTTATGAGTCATCATAACTATAGATCAATACTACTAGGAAGCATAGATGTAACACTTATTAACAAAATACCGTAAGTTGAATCCTAAAATACCTAAAAAAGGATAATTCATTTTGTTTAATCAAGGCTTGTCACAAGAATGTAAAACTGGTTTGTTATTCAAAATTTTTTCATTATATTTCATCATGTTATCAGGAAAAGAAGAAAGATCTTATAATTACTTTTATAGATAGAGGGAAAGCACTTGACAAAATTAAAAATATACTCCTAAAAGGACAGCAAGCTAAGATTGGAGGTGAATTTGTCAATCTGACAAAGACCATTTATGAAAAACATACAGCCAACAATACATCAAGTTGTGAAATGTGTAACATTTCTTCTATAAAGTAAGAAACAGGATAAGTAAATCCATTCTTACCATTTTTACTCAATAAAACTTTATTCAACATAAAATTATTACACTTTTATTCCAGCCAGTGAAGTAAGGTAAGAAAATGAAGTAAAAGGCATAAATATTATGAGGAAAAAATAAATTCTGTTTTTTAAAGATTTGCAGGTGAGGTTGTTTATATTGGAAGTCCTAAGGAATCTGAAAAATTTGCTAGAATTAATAAGTAATCTGAGCAAAGTTGCAGTATACGAGCGGTGAAAAATCAACATATTTCTACATTATAAGAAAATAACTATTGGAAAATACAGATAAATAAACATAAAAATATTCACCACAGTTTCAAAAAATAACATAATTCTGAATAATTTAACAAAAGAGGTGTAGGACTTCTATAAGTGAAAAGTAAAAATAGTGCTGAGAGGGGAACCTTGGGTGGCTCAGTCAGTTAGGCAGCTGACTGGCTCAGGTCATGATCTCGCGGTTCCTGAGTTAGAGCCCCGTGTTGGGCTCTGTGCTGACAGCTCAGAGCCTGGAGCCTGCTTTGGATTCTGTGTCTCCCTCTCTCTCTGTCCCTCCCCCACTCGCGCACTCTTTCTCTCAAAAATAAAATAAAACATTAAAAAAATATTGCTGAGAAGTATAAAGGCTTAAATACATGAAAAGAGACATCATATTCATGGATGGAGAGACACTATATTGTTAAGATAAAAATTTCCTCCAAATCAATCTATAAATCCACGTAATTCCAATCATTCAAAGGAATTCTGAATCTGATTCTAAATTTTATAGGGAATAGCAAAGAGTCAGTCAATACAATCCTATAAAAAGGAAAATTATGTTTCAGTGTTTATTACTGACCGATATCAAGATTTGTGACTTACAAAAATGAAATAGCCAGGACAGTGTGTTAAGAGCAGACAGAGAGATGAATAGAATAAAATAGAGAGTCCAGAAACAGATCCAATTGACTTTCAGCAAAGGTTCCAAGGCAATTTAATGAAGGGAAGAAAATCTTTTCAGTAAATAGTGATAAAAACCTGGATAAGGGCACAGAAAAGTAAACTTGATCCCTTTCTCATAACACATACCAGAGTTTGGCAAACTTTTCTGTAAAAGGTATGATAGTAAAATAGGTATTTTTAGCTTGTTGGGCCATACAATCTTTGTTACAACTACTGGACTCTGTCACTATGGTGAAAAGGTAGCCATAGATAATGTGCAACTACACGAATGAAACAACGTTATGGTAAAATTTTATTTAAAAATGATCTGGTGAGATGGGGCGCCTGGGTGGCTAAGTTGGTTAAGCGTCCGATTTTGGCTCAGGTCATGATCTCGCGGTTTGTGAGTTCGAGCCTCACGTCAGGCTCTGTGCTGACAGCTCAGAGCCTGGAGCCTGCTTCACATTCTGTGTCTCCCTATCTCTGCCCCTCCCCAACTCGTACTCTGTCTCTCTCAAAAATAAACATTAAAAAAAAATAAAAAAAATAAAAAAAAGCTGGTGAGACAGTCTTGGTCTGCAAGCTACAGTTTACCAAATCTTGCCATTGAAAAGAAATTAAATGGATCACACATTTATACCAAAAAGTTAGAAGTATAAAGTTTCCAAAGGGAAATGTAGACTATTCTTGCAACCTTGAGGGAAATGAAGTTTCTGAGATAGGACACAAAAACACTAACCATGAAAGAAAAAATAAATAAATTGGATTTCTTCAAAATTAAAAAAAAAATCTGCTTATCAAAAGAAACCATAAAGAAAAATATAAAAGACAATCCACAGACTAGGATAAAAATTTAGCTAAAATTAAAAACACTGACTACACAGAGTGGCCAAAATGAACAAATCAAAATGAACAAATCATAATTAAAAAAAAAATAAATTATGGCATGAATTCACAGCTTCCTTTATCCACTCCCTTCCCTTGGATCATGATCTGATAGTTGCCGGTAGGGCCACAGACAGAATTGATTACATAATTTGTGAGGACCGGTACAAAGTGAACATGCGTGGTACCCTTGTTCAGAATTATTAAAAATGTCAACACAACACCATCAGAACGGATGAATCAAGAGAGGAGCTTTTCCAAATGTGGCCCTTTGTGACAGCACAGGAGGCATGACCATGAAGCCAGCCCTGGTCACAGAAATCATACTTTTTAAAAAGCTCTTTAACAATTCTCATGAGCAAACTGGGCTGAGATCCATTCATAGCACACTGACCTGCGGATTCACTTGGAGTGACCTGCAAATCAGCACAAATTCCAACAATTATGTGCTTGGTTGGTATACAGATTGACTATTTCAAAAATTAAGATACTATTGTAATCAATAAAATACATTTTTAACATTACTAAATTAATAGTTTTAAATGCCATTATACATTTCACCATTATGTGTGGGTGAATTCTAAAAGCACACTGCCTTATGATCAAAGAGAATGCTTGCACCTTAAAAAGATGGGATTCACGGGACACCTGGGTGGCTCAGTCAGTTAAGAACTCAACTTTGGCTCAGGTCATGATTTCATGGTCTGTGGGTTTGAGCTCCACATTAGGCTCTGTGCTGACAGCTCCGAGCCTGGAGCCTGCTTCAGAAGCTATATCTCCTTCTCTCTCTGCCCCTCCCCCACTCTCACTCTGTCTCTCTCTTTCTCAAAAGTAAATAAACATTAAATAAATTAAATTTAAAAAGTTGGGATTCACTGCTTTACTTATTACCAAGGACCACACCTAGGGATTTTCTCATAACATTGATGTCTTCTGACTGCAAGCACATCAATAGAAATAGAGTTCCTTTTCTACTAAAACACCCAATGACTTTATTACATCCCTAGTGATACAATTCAAAACACAATTAAAAAAAACAGGTCATATCCTAATTACTTATTTTAAAATGAATGTCTTTATAGTTTATATTTTAGCCAAAAGGCTATGGTAAAACCCTAGATATCCTAGACCAGGAAGTAACAGGAAACAGGAAAACATGTACTGGAAAGTGGTATAATGGCAGGAAGAGGTAGCTCAAGAAGAGTGGTGCTCTGGGTTACCATTATTTAAATAATTTAACTATACACAAGTGATTCACTCAGTAAAGAATGTGTTAGAAATGCTTAGTAAAAGTATCGTAAAACTTCTATAGTTCACCAATACGTATTAAGTAATTTCGAATGGCTAAAAAAGAAAACCAAGAGATTATGCATTGCATGTAGTTTTTCTGTAAACACATTCATTTTTTTTTTATTCAACATTGTGTTTTTAGCCATCTATGACATGTCTGGCATTGTTCTGAGCTGTCAAGGGATTTTATCAGTAAACCACAGCACCATCTCCCCCTTCCCCCCCGCCCCACCCCGGCCCACGGATCTCACATACTAGGCAGGGGATTAGAGATGGTTGGTAAAGCATATAAGGGATTCACATTACTGAGTCCTACTGCTTACAAAAATCATTTAAATGGAAAAGTCATACAAATACCAATCCAGAGAAACCAAAGTGAAGGGAAAATATGTAACACACAGGAGAGGTTCATATATAATTTTGGAATGTAGGTTTGAAAAAAGTGAGACTAAACCCCCCAAAATTATTTTCATCTTTGAATAATTCATCAAAATAATGCAAACAAATTCCGTGGGGCAAGTAAAAATTAAGGCAGAATTGCACGTACTAAATGTTGGGACCGGTGGGAAAAGTGAATCCTAGGAATAGTCTGCTTCCTTTGAAAATATTAGAAATTCTCCTTGTGTGACTTACACAGCCTGTGTGTTGTGGATAACTGTTGCAATGCAAAACAAATGATGAATAAGTGGGTTATTATTTTTTCAGTTGAAAGTGTTTCACTACTTTTAAAACATTTTTTAAATCTTAGGAAAATGTATAGGGTATCAAAATTATTAATACGTGTTGAGTGCTCACCGTAGTCTAGGCACTGTAATTGACTTATGCACATTACCTTTTTCTGTCCTTCTGACTCCTCTGTGGAGTATTATTGCCATCACTTTAGATACAGGGGAACTGAAAGTTGGAGGAATGTTTACCCACAATCCCAAGGTTGGGAAATGGGAGAGCCGTGATTCAAACCTAGATTACTGTGACATTAAAACACTATGCCAGGGCACGTGGGTGGCTCAGTTGGTTAAGGGTCTGACTCTTGATTTTGGTTCAGGTCATGATCTCAAGGTTTGTGGGTTTGAGCCACGTGTTGGGCTCAGCATTGACAGCATGGAGCCTGCTTGGGATTCTCTCTCCCTCTCTCTCTGTACCTCCTCAAAATAAATAAACATTAAAAAAATCCACTCTGCCATATGTCATATTTACATGTCCACCAGAGACTGTTGTTGATGGCATACATTCATTTGTCCACTCAACAAATACTTAATTGAACATCTCCTATATATATATCGAGTGGGTGCTTTGCATTCTATCCTATAGCTCATTTAACCATCTTGACAACTAGAAGTTCTTTTCTATCCCCACTGTCCCGATAAGCAATTGGCTGAAACAGGGTATGACTTATAGGGGTCTTATGGCTAGTAAACAGCATAGCCTGGTTTCAACCCCACATCTGTTTCACCTCACACGTTATCATTGTATCAAAGCTTTTCATGATACAGGTTTCTTCTGCTATCCCAAAGTGAAGTGTTCCTTGAAACTTGTCGTAAGCCAAAATGGCATCAAATGAAGAAACAGTTGCCAATAATCTACATGGAAAAATTTTTGAGTGTTCCCAGACCCCAAAACTCACGTCTCTTAGGCTTTTCTGATGCCTTAGGACACATCTTGCTAAGGGATGCACAAAATAGATGGAGTCAAAGCACAGACGTTCACAGACACAGTTCAAAGCCGTGGCGGCTTGATGCTGAGACGCTGAGTTCAGTTCCTGGGGAAAGAGCTCGGCGGGGTGGTTCTCGCGGCTCTGGGTGTGCACTGCCTCTGTAATGACTCGCTGTAAAACTAAGGCTGGATGCTACTTTTGCTTTTCACCTTTCTCGAAAGTTGGAAATCCTCTTTGGATTTCTTTCTGGTAGCAAAAATAGGTACTAGTGTAGGTCTTTCGTAAAAGCAAGGTGGCATAAAGCACAGTTTCGAAAATCTGGAGGGATTTTCTCAATCTGAGATATGTGTATCATGTTTCTTCCCACACTTGGATAGTGTTAAGGGAAGGTAACTTCTCCTGTTCTCCTGTGTAATTATGTTGTGTAATGACATTTGACATTTTTTTTTTTTAAATTTTTTTTTTCAACGTTTTTTTATTTATTTTTGGGACAGAGAGAGACAGAGCATGAACGGGGGAGGGGCAGAGAGAGAGGGAGACACAGAATCGGAAACAGGCTCCAGGAGACACAGAATCGGAAACAGGCTCCAGGCTCCGAGCCATCAGCCCAGAGCCTGACGCGGGGCTCGAACTCACAGACCGCGAGATCGTGACCTGGCTGAAGTCGGACGCTTAACCGACTGCGCCACCCAGGCGCCCCTGACATTTGACATTTTCACCATAACTTCCTCTGTGTACTTGTCCCCTCATTTTTCTTGTGTGTCTCTGGAAGGCAAGGCCATGCCTTATCCATCCCTGCATTCTGGTGTCTGATACATTACCAGCACATGGCTGTTGAGTAACACGTTTCACGACTGAGTGCATTTGGTGAATTTTCCAATTTGGCGAATTTTCCAATATATGAGTGAAGGGTTTTTGTTTATTTGGTATCAGGAAAAGACAGACACCTGAAATGCAAATTAGTAAGTCAAGCTCTCATCTTAAGAGAATAATAGAGTCGCAATGAAAAGAAACAGAGACTAGCATCCAGGCTGATTTTGAGACAGTGGTCCCAGGAGCCTAGAGACAAACAGGCATCACCAAAAGGCAGTTTGCTTTGGGCATTGATAGGAAAACTTTCTGAGGGACTTACAAAGAACTGTGGCTGTCCTTTCTTCCCAGGAGATGTGAATGCAAGGGAACAGAATGATGGAGGTAACATGCAGTCTGAGCTTGATGTTTCCCTTTCTCTCCAAGGCACTCATCAATTTTACATGCTATAAATGCAAGCTGGTGTCTCTGACTGAAGAGAAGGTGAAAAGGTGAAAAGGACTGAGGAATGCCTTTCAGTACACTCATAAAATAAGAAAGCTCAGAAGGAGAAGATTCTGAGGAGAAAGCAGGAATAGAAATGGGTGTCAAAGGTTGTAGCTATAAAAATGTAACATAGAAGAAAAAAGAAAGTTCTTCTATAGCATGTATAATATGCTTATTATGGAGGGTAATTCTTGGCATATTAAGGTGTCACAAACTCTGAAGGGGAAAAAAAGCAAAAATAAGGTGCAGTAGTACAGGAAGATGTAAATGTAATCCAAGCACAATGAACAATAGAGGCTAAAGCAAAGATTATTCTCGTGTTGGATTGGAAGCCTTTTAGGGGCAGAGACCCTACCACGTACAATAATCTCCAGGAGTTTGCACAATCCCTAACACATTAGCGTCTGTTGAATAAAAGAGTAAACATATACAAACACACATACAAACAGGAACCAGGGAGATAGTAGATATCTCTGATATGAGAGGTCTTTTGCTCTCAGAGTACTTAAAAGAAGCAGAAAATAGGTAGACTTTCTTTCCTACTTGAGGATGTTATTCTTGATGACAATGACCTTAAGTTAAACTATTCCTATCAGAGAGAACCAATCAACAGTTACAAATAGAATAGAAAATAGTGAACTCAAGGGAGCATCATCTAGTGTGAATAATGGCAGCCTTAAGAGTATGAAGTCGGTTATCTGATGACACCAACAGAGAGAACCAGCATCAGAAGATTCCTCTGAAGACTTGTAGCCCAGAAGCAGAGAGAAAATACTAAAGGAAACAACGGCTGGAGTGCGGAGGGTGCAAGAAACAGCAAGCTTACAAAAGTATGCGAAAGACAGACTGTACAAGAGAAACAGAATTCACAGGGGATTCCCTGAGTGAATTGCAAAGAGAGTTTGCAAAACTATTGTAATGAATAAAAGTAACAAAAGAAAGCAATGAATACAAATGTAGAAAATCAATATTGAGACACTGAACTAGTCAACCCTTTCTAATAAACAGACTACCAGCGAGGAACCCAAATTTAACTGATTTCCGAACTGTAGGTGCCGGAGAGCATGGGTGCAGTATGTTTTTGAAAAATAAGTAAAACTATAATTAGTAATAATGCCTTTAACTATATAAATGTGTATGTTCATCCACAGTGTGAGTTAGACTCAGCTAACCTCACTTTGCTTATATGTGTAATATTGGAACTCTAATCAGGCACGTCAGGGTGAACTGAATGAATGGACCCAGCGACCATGCTGTTACCCAGAAGGGATGAACTAGGGTCATGTTTCCCTGGGTTTACCTGACTCTCTAGTTATCTGACAAAGAGGAACGAGGAGTTATATCCTTGACAATTTGAAATGAGGTAGTTCTTCAATGAATCCTATTAGTCAGGGATTAGTGGTTTGGGGGAGTAGAAATGGGTAGATCTCTGCTAAGGACTGTAGAAGCAGCTTATCAGGAAGCAAAAGAATGAGGCAGGATGGTGAGCAGTTTTACAGACTCATCAGACTCCTTAGATGTTACCCACTTTTCAGGAGAATCAGAATCAAGGCTATCCCCATAAGAATCTTAGAATGCATTTCTAATAGGATGGTTAATACTTTTTTAAAGTAATAAATCCTCTGTAAGATTTGACCTCTCTCCTTAGAAAAATGCACATAAACATAAACTAACAAACAGTTTAGTGGGATTCTGCAAATCCTTTAAAGTGCATCCATGAACACATGTGGATTCCACAGAATGTGGGTTAAGAAGCCTTGTTCTAGTGACTTTTATGTCTTGAGAAAAATCTAAGGGACTTGAGAAAGAAGAGAACTGGTATTTTTGGCTATGTTTTAAATTTAAAGTTGTGACTTCCTAAGATATGAGAATTTAATGTTGTCAAAATTACAGTTTAACTTATGAGTCCAGGAAAAAAAATTAAGTTTTTTATAACATTGAGATAAGCTTTTTCTGAACATTTAACTGATAGTTTTGAGTCTTATGTAGACTAAATAATTAAAATATATGGCCTCCCTCAAGTATTGGAGTCAAGAATTCTGTGTTATATTAAAAGAAAGAATTGAGTCATTTCAAAATAAATTAAAAAAGAATAAAATGTAGATTGGAGAGATATTTCCTCTAGGAGTAAGAGTCTGGAATGAGTAACAGAGCTAAGAAATGGTGACCTAAAGAGCAGTGAGAAGGAAACAAGAAGGATATTATCTCAAATAAAAATGCAATGATCTGACAGAGAAAGAGACACAGAGAGAAACTCCAGTTGGCCTTGTGTTCTTCAGAAAGCTAATTGTCTGTAAACATATTAACAAATGGAAAGAAAAGAAATCCTATCAGAGGTATCAAAATCACCACAGGAAGCTTACATCCAAGCATGAGAAACTAAAATGTCCTCTTACTGTTGGCAAGTTCTAGAGCCTCTTGAAATGTGAGCTTCAACCCCACTGATGCTAATGGGAATTCTATGTGCCCTTAGAGAAGGGACTCACCCAGTGGAGAGCTGCACAACTAAACACCATGAATGGTGTTAGAAATGTGCCCAGGAACTGGATCCATGGCCACCGGCCATGCAAACACCCACGGAGGGAGTAAATCTTGACTTTGAAGAAAGCCGATTGTCAGGAAAAATAAGAAGTCCATTAAAAATGTTCCATATGGATCTAGCGAGTTACCTGGGCGTGATGCGCACATCAGAGGCTCATTTAGATGCTGTTGTTTCAGATCTAAACCTCTAACACACAAAGAGAACCCACGCGGTTTGTTCCTTTACTCTGAATGTAATTTTGAGCAATGTCAAAGAAGGAAATCTTTCTTCAAACCATAGAGAGAGGACATAGTCTGAGGAGTAGAAACAAAAGCCATTTTCTTAAGCCTTTGTATTTAGTAATATACCAAGAAAATGTACAAAACTGAACTATCCTCACCATGAACACTTTTAAAACATTGCAGCAAGATAACAAGTCTATTTGTTTACTAAAATTCTAACTCTGACTCTTCACTTTCGTGGTGGATTAAATTCCATCTAGTTTGGTGTTTGATGTTAGCAAGGTTGATTTCTTTGCCAGGATCCTAGGTGCAAAACTCAACAGAACCCACCCAAAGTGGTAAAGAGTTAGAGCTGATCTTGTGTGAAGGAACCCATACACATAATTTCAAAATGTGTAGAAGAAACAGTGACCTACTTATTCTGCTCTCTGGTGTTTAAAGTGTCAAAATTATATCCCAATTTCTTTGGTTTATACCAAATAGACACTTTGCTCTTTTAAAGGTAAACATCTCTTAAAATGAGAGTTTTTTATTTGATCACTCATTTGCAATTTAATGTGGTTAACATGTAATATCCTTTCCTGAAAGTCTCTTTTTGTGGCGGAGTTACTACATCGGACATTTGCATGTATTACGTGCAAGAGAACTAGCAAAGTGCATTTTTATTTCATGGTCTAGAAAAGCATTAAAATTTTTTTTTTTTGAGATTTATGTTGACACTAATTTATGTCAGAAAAAGTTGCTGTTTTTAATGGATCAAGTGCAGTCAAGATCTGATTACTAAACCAGCTGAAGTTGGATTATTCATGATATAGGAGAGAACAAACTTTTAACATATTAATTGAAAAATATGATTTATGCCAGTAATTGAGCATGAGTATAAAATACTCTCCAAATTCATTTTAAACATCTTTGAAAACACACATATTACACGAGCCAGAGCAATTGTCCACATTTTCATGCTTAATCTGCTGCAGTTTTACCTAGGCTCCCCTCAATTTAAGGAAAACAGCTTCTTAAAAAGACGAGTGAAAATTGCAGCCAGGATATCCTCCATTACTTATTTTCCAGTTTACTATATTTTCCCCTTTTGAAGTTATTAACAGATTAAAGTTACATAAAAAGATTTCTGAGGCATCAGGGGTTTTGAAAATATGAAGGCTCTGAAGGCCACCTCTGCCTACTGATATGGATGCTTCAGAACTCCAGCAGCCAAACTCAGCAGTGGACTACAACAGCAGGAAAAAAAAAAAACAGGTGTAAGTGTTCTTTAAACCCAGGGGTTCCTGAACCAAGGGCATCCTGAACAAGAAATCTTGGGTCCTGTATTAGATCCAGAGATAAGAAGGCCTCTGTAGAAGAAGTAAGTAGAAACAGTACTGAGGCATGCACGCCATGATTACTGTGAAAATGATCATTGATTTCTTACAAAACACAAAAAACAAAACATGAAATCAATACCATAAATGGTCCTATAACCATTAAAGAAATTAAACTTTAAATTAAAATGCTTCTACAAAAAAATTTTGCAGGCCCAGATGGTGTCACTTGATAATTCTACCAAACATTTAAAGAATTAACACCAATTTCACACTATCTTTTCCAGTAGTAGGAGAGGAACACTTCCTAACTTATTTTAGTATTATGCTGATACTAAAACCAGACAAAGATAGTTTTTTTAAGAAAGGAAAGACAAGAAAAGAAAGAAAGGTACAGATAAATATCCTTCATAAATTTAGAGGCAAAAATTCTCAGTTAAATATTAGTAAATCAAATCTAACAATATATAAAGGGAATTAGACTCAAACATCAAGTGGAATTCATTTCAGGTATGCAAGGCTGATCCAACATTCAACAATCAATTACTGTAATCCACCCTATCAACAGGATGAAAAAAAATCATAAAACCATATCAATTGATACAGAAAATGCAGTTGACAAAATCCGATAATCATTCATGATAAAAACTTAAAAAAAACTAGGAACAGAGGGGAATGTCCTCAAATGGAAAAAGAGCATACAAAAAAACCCTACAGTTCACATCACACTTAATGGTGGAAAAATGTGTGGTTTCCACCTGAGACTGGGAAAAAAGCAAGAGTGTCCAGTCTCACTGGGAAAGGACGAAACAAAACCATTGCTATTTACAGACTACATGATTGTCTATGTAGAAAATCCCAAAGACTCTACAGAACACATTTTAGAACTAATAAGTGAGCTCAGTAAGAGTGAAGAATATTATATTAACATACAAAAGTATCAATAGTATTTCTTTTTCAACGTTTTTTTTTTTTTTTTTTAATTTATTTTTGGGACAGAGAGAGACAGAGCATGAACGGGGGAGGGGCAGAGAGAGAGGGAGACACAGAATCGGAAACAGGCTCCAGGCTCCGAGCCATCAGCCCAGAGCCTGACGCGGGGCTCGAACTCACGGACCGCGAGATCGTGACCTGGCTGAAGTCGGACGCTTAACCGACTGCGCCACCCAGGCGCCCCTCAATAGTATTTCTATAAACTAACAATGAACATTTGGAAACTGAAGTTTAAAATACCATATGATTTATAATTGCTCCAAAAAATAAAATATTTCAGCATAAATCCAAAGGCAAACTTACAAAATCTGACTTCCAAAAATTATAAAATACTGATGAAAGAAATCAAAGGAGACATAAATAAATGAAGACAAATACAATGTACATGGATTGAAAGAATGCAACATAGGTATGATGTTGATTTTTTCCAAACTGATCCATAGGTTGAATAAAATTCCTATCAAAATCCCAACAAGTTTTCTTTTTTTAAACATTGACAAACTTACTCTAAACTTTATTTGTAAAGATGCTGGAGGTGAAAAATAGCTAAAACAATTTTGAGAAAAGAATAAAGTGGTAAACATTATTTACCCAGCGAAAAGATTTATTGTAAAGCTACAGTAACAAATATTAACCATAGACACATGGATTGGTGGATTAGTATATAGAACTCAGAAATAGACCCTAACAGATATGCCCAACTGGCTTTTGACACAGATGCAAAAGCAATTCAGGGAAAAAGGACAGCATTTTCAACCAATGGTGCTAGAGCAGTCAGACATGCATAGGCAGCAAAAATAAACTTGGATGTGAGCCTCACACCTTATACAAAAATGAACTCAAACTGGATCACATACTTAAGTGTAGAACATAAAACCACACAACTTTTAGGAGCCATTCTTCATTAATTAGGGCTAGCCAAAGAGTTCTTAGGGCTTGACACCAAAAGAATGATTCATAAAAGGAAAGATGATAAAGTGGATCTCATTAAAATTAAAAGCTTTTGCTCTACAAAAGTCCCTGCAAAGCAGATAAAAAGACACGCTACAGACTGGGTAAGAAGTTTTGCAAACAACATATCTGGCCAAAGAATTGTATCTAGAATATTCAAAGAACTGTTAAAGCTCAATAGTTTAAAAATATAGTTAGAAACTGGGCAAAAGACATATATAGACATTTCACGAAAGAGGATACATAGGTGGCAAATAAATACATGAAAATATGTTCAATATAATTCACCATCAGAGAAATAAAAATTAAAAACCAAGTGAGATCTGGTCACCATCTATCAGAATGGCTAAAGTTAAAAAAGAAAATAGTAATAACACCAAATACTGGTGAGGATGCAGAGAAGCTAGATCACTCAAACATTGCTCATGAGAATGTAAAATGGCATAGCCACTCTGGGGGAAAAATTGGCAGTTTTTTTACAAAGCTATACATATGCTCAAAATGTTCACCACAGTCTAGCAATTACATTCTTGGGCATTAATTCCAGAAAACTTGAAACTTATGTTCACACAAAAGCATACTCTTGAATATTCATGGCAGCTTTATGTGTACTAGCCCCAAACTGGAAACCATCCAGATGTCCTTCAAGGGTGAATGTCAAACAAAGCGTGGGACATCGGTACCGTGGAACACTATTCAGCAATAGAAAGGTGCAAGCTATCCAAACATAACTTGGATAGATCTCAAGGAAATTTGAATGAGTGGGGAAAAAAAGCCAATCTCAAAATGTTACACACTGTATAATTCAATTATATTGTATTCTTAAAATGACAAAGGATAGAAAGGAATAACAGATTAGTAGTTGCCAGGGATTTGGAAGGGATAGGAAGGGAAGTGACTGGTTATGAAAGATAGGATGAGGAATCGTGTGATGTTCCATAACAAGGTAATGTTTTGTACCTTGGCTGTGGTGGTGGGCACCCAGATCTAGACATTGATGAAATTGCATAGAACTAAATACATACATACATACATACATACATGCACATATAAATGCATGGAAAGTTGGTGAAATCTTAATAAGGTCAGCAGACTGTAAAAACAAACAAAACATTGAATTTCAGACAAGACCATTCCAAGACATTATTCTTGTCAGTAACAGCTGTTACCACACTGTCTACAGAACAGCATCAATGAACAGACACATTAACACAAAAGACCCAGTAGGTTGACTCATTTATTGTGAAACTTGCATCTATTGCAAAACGCACCTCTCTATTTGAGACAATCACCTCTTTCCTGAAGGTGCTTCCATTTCTAGTAGTTTGGAATTTAGACAAAATAGGGATATGAGCAACGTAATAGGTTAGTAAAATTGTAGACTCTTCATAGTTCTTTATTCCATGTTAAGAGTATTCCCAAATTTCCCCTATTTAAGCAGGACCTGAGTTATGGTCAGCCTCCCATCCCATCCATCAAGTGTTCTGGAGAATTCCCAGAGGATAGCTCATGTGTGTCCATTAACAGTCGTTTTATTTTCTCCTTCTCTCCAGCACTCCTGATTGAAATCTTCTACTCTTAAAAGCCCTGGTTCAGAGCATCTCATGATTGCTAATCTCTTCCTTTAGACTGTTGACATCTCTGACAAATATGCTATGTTCAGTGCTACAAATTCACAAAACTGAGTGCAAAAGGGACATAGTATATATTTTACTACAATGAAATAATGGCCTTCTTTCTGATTCTGCCACATTTATCACCTGGACAGCAGAGCAAATTTGCTGTGATGCTGCCTCTAGATAGTTCCTTGAGCCTTTGCACAGAGTCCCTCTTTGGAACTTAAGTGATCAATATTGGATCTAAGGAACTTAGCTGAGACTTACAACTTAGTGTAGTCTCCATGGTGACTAATATCTGATACTCATCCCATACTGTCCTCCTCATTTTCATCCATCCTCCATGTATCCATGGAAACTTGTTTCTTAATTACTCTTTCACTAAAACAAAATTTAGAATGCTTTCTGCACTCGTCATTTTTGATATGTTCCTTCTTATGGGAATTGTGACAAGGACTTAAAATTAATGTTTTAAAGATTTGTCATTGCTAAGACTCTCTGAGGCATCGTAGCACATAAAAATCAACTGCTCTAGGAAGGATTTTAGTGGTGCTATATGGACACCAAGAATGGTCTTGAGATACCAGTATAGTAATTGAAAATCTTTATTTAAAAAAAGAGTCAATTACCTTCAAAATGAGCATATATATCCAATTTACCTGGACAGTCAGCTTTATTGGAAGCAAATGGCATAAAAATAGCTCATAAGGACAAGCACATACATATCTAAAAATAATAATTGATTAAATCATATTTTAGAGATAGATGGGACATTTTTCATAATAGCTTTACTGTAATACAATTCACACATCATATAATTCACCAATTTAAAGTATAGAACTCAATGGTTTTTAGTATAAAGTGGTCCAACTATCACCACAATCAATTTTAAAACATATTCATCACTCAAGAAAGAAATTCTATACCCATTAACATGAATCCCTTTTCTCATTCTTCTACTCTTCTCCCTGGACCCAAGCAACAGCTATAATTTCTGGCCCAATCGGGGCATCTGTGTGGCTCAGTTGGTTAAGCGTCTGACTTCGGCTCAGGTCATAATCTCACAGTTCATGAATTCAAGCACCACGTCAGGCTCTGTGCTGAGAGCTTGGCGCCTGGAGCCTCCATCAAATTCTGTGTCTCCCTCTCTCTCTGCCCCTCTCTTGCTGGCATTCTGTCTATCTCTCAAAAATAAATAAACATTAAAAAATTTATAATTTCTGGCCCAGTAGACTTGTTTTTTCTGAACTTCCATGTAAATGGAATCATATAATATGTGGTCTGTTGTAACTGGTTTTCTTCATTTAGCAAATATTTTCAAGGTTCATTCACATTGTAGCATATATCAGCACTTCATCACTTTATTATGGATATGAACATCTCTTTTTATGAATAATATCCCATTTTATGGGTATGCAAAATTTGTTTATTGATCAATTTATGGATAATTGGATTGTTTCCACTTTTGGCTATTAAGAGTAATGCTGCTCTGAACATTGTGTTGTACACGTGTTTGTATGGATGTATGTTTTCACATCTCTTGAGTATATCGTTAGAAGTTGAATTACTAGGTCATGTGATAACTCCATTTTTAACACTTTGAGAAATTGCAAAACTATTTCCAAACTGGCTGCACCATTTTACATTCTTAGCAACAATGTATGAGGGTTCCAATTTGTCTCCATCCTCATATTTGTTATTGTCTTTTTTGTTATAGTCTTCCTAGTAGACGTGAAGTGGTATCTCACTGTAATTTTGATTTGCATTTCCCTAAAAACTAATAATAATGCTGAGCATCATTAGTGATGCCTATTTATCATTCATATATGTTCACTTAAAGAAAAGTCTATTCAAATGCTTTGCCCATTTTTTAATTGGGTTATTTATTTATTTATTTATTTATTACTGAGTTATAAGGGTTTCTGTACATATTCTGGATACAAGTCTCTTATCGGATATATGATTTGCAGTTAGGATTTTAAGCATTGTTGAACATAATCTACATCTTTTATAAGTGTGGAAACTGAAGGCTAGAACAATTGAGCGATCTATTCAACGATGGCCAGTTGATTTGGGGCAGAAGCAGAACTAGGTCAAGATCTCCTTACTACCAGGTATGGAATGATGCTGCCATTTTAAAAAAGCAAAAGTAAAGAAATGAAAAAATGTATCTTCCAACATTTTTATTTCTATACATCAGCTCAGCACTAACCTAAATTCTCTCATGACCCATGAAGTAATAGGTCTAACTCCACTGACTTCTACATTAGGAATCACAAAGAGCTCCTTTACGAAGCTCATTAAACCTTCCTGACAAAGGAGATCTTTTCCACCCAAGTAATATCTAACAGCATTTCCCAAGGTGCTTGTTATTGAATTCTATTCAGCCAGGGATCCATCTTGGTGCCTATAAACCCCTTAAAAGGAAAACATGTATAAAATAGTATATTACTAATGAAGATTGAATTCAGTGTATTAGACCACACAAGTATTAAAACCACAAAAGTAGTGCTGGTTTTATTTCTAGGTGTTAAGAAATACTGTATCATTAAAGCATGTGTGACAGTCTAGTTTGAAAAATATAACAAATTAAAGTGGGACTTCTCAAGAGGGATTCCTTTCTGAAAAGGTCAGCTATAAAAAAGGGAGAAAAAAAGATTTCTTACTCCCTAGATCACCAAAATAACATCATTTACTGGTCTTGATGCCCATGTGTGAAGTTTTATGGTGTTCACCACTAAATGTAACAAATGTAGTTAGAAGACAATAAACTTTGAAAAAAATCAGTAACAATGATATGGGTAATAATAAGACAGAAAATTGAAAAAATGTTTGCCCTTTTCCAAATACATATTTTACTTTATTTTCAGGTCAGTCACTTTAGGATAGAAGGTAAAATGGCTTTTAAAAAGTGTACTTCATTGAATATGTATAACAGAGGTGTTTAAAATATAATTTTTCCAGAAAACAAATGGTCCACTATTCTTGTGAAACTTGCAGGAATGTCTTTGATGAATGTTTCTCATTCTATATACCTAATTGTCCTCCTCACATATGGACTTTTAAAAATAGAATATAATGAAATCTATTTTAAAAGGTCCTTTATTTTTGCAGACTATATTTGTAAATTACTTGGGTATCAATTGAGGAAATAGGTAGGAAGATATTCTTATTTTAATAGAACGGGCACAAATTTGCAGATGAAAAAAACTGACAATGGATTTGTAGGAAGGGTTTGGTAGTTTCTCTGAGAGCATACCAGATCTTGTCCTCCCTGGCAGATGTCTTTTATAACAGACAAAATGTCTTCAGATGATCACATCTGAGCTCAGAGGGAGCTCTGGGCTAACATTAGAAGCCTCAGTCATGTTTGACTTTTAGGTTCCACTTTACAAGGTCCTAAAATCTGAGAGTGGTTTCCATCTAAATGATGCAGTGTTCAGTCTCTCTTTATATCCCTCCTACTCACTTTTAGCCTTTTCCCTGGTTCTACCTTGAAACCCAAAGTGAAAAAATTATTGCTGTTCCAAAAGATGCCAGTAGCTATTATTACTGCATTTCAGTTCATGAAAACAACATTTTGGAAGAAGTAATGTACTTTCAGGGCCATTTTGGTTCTAGATTTTGGTATGGAAGGACAGATAGAAATAACTAAAAGGAGTGTATGTAGAGATAATGTAGGAGTTTTTTTTTCCATGGTAAGAATAGGTGTTGAACTTCTGTAGAGAGATTTAAGAGGTATACGCGAAGATGTGGTGTTTTCTCTGGTGGATCCAAGAACAAGGAGGAAAGAAGCAAAGAGAAAAACTGTTCTCAGGGATGAGAGGGGCTCCACAATGTGCAGTGGGTGAAGACCCTCAGAGAGAGAAGCCAGAAAGTCATCTTTCTATCTTTGACAGAGGATGACCAAGAGACCTTTAGGAACAAAGATATGGGCAGGAGTTCTTAGTTCTGCCATTTTGTTAATTCCGTTATGAGAGCCTCAAGTCTTTCCTGAAGCTTTTTAAGCACAAAAGCCTAGTTCAATATGGCTTAGGGGAATAAAATGTAGGGATTTACAAGACCAGAGAGAGTAATTCGTGAGAAATACTGGGAGGAGATGAAAGGAAATACCTGGGTAGCAGAGTGGAGAGATAGGTGACAGGCAATATCCAGTTTGCACTAAGCACTTCCTAAGCATTCTTACAAATTCCTGGAGAAGGCATGGGATTTGTTCAGTCCTGACAAATGGTGACTAGAGTTATTTGGGAATATTTAAGAGAAAAATAACTCAGAAGACAAAAAAAATGTCTGGGAAAACTTCGATTGTGTTTGTAAATTCTGAATTTCTCTTGGAAAGCTTGGGTCTTCTAGATCATTTTAACCAGGGCACACAATGATGTGTTAGTCTCATTTCCAAACACAGTAGAAAATAAAGAGGTGAATCAAAGCTGCAGATCCCTTTGTCTGAATTTTCTGATTTCTATTTTTGTTGAATTACCTTGGAGATAATTCTCAGACATTAGCAACTTTCTCAAAAAGGTGATTTCATGGCACAGAGTTTTCTCTGGCTGAAGGAGCAGGGGTTTCATTTAGGTTGGATAGGCTTCATAGTCAGCGATCTTAGAATTATATTAGAAGATAATTCCTTGCTGAGTCAACAAATCAGCATACAATATAAGTGAGACACCCTTTCTGGGATTAAAGCAGCTCTGACTGCCCTAAGTATACAAAGAGAACATTGACCTTTTAACACTGACCAAGACAGCAGAGGAACAGCTTGGCTGAAACATTTGCAATTTGCAGAACAAGGAGTTGGCATGGCTCCACTGAATGATCATTTGCTACATGCCGTGAATCTCAAAAAAGGAAAGGATCTCCGTTCAGTTGTTTCTGTGGCTGTCAAAGTAAACAGGTCAGATGAATTATTGATAGCCTTTGCATCAGCGAGGCACCATTGGAATGACAAATGATAAGAGCAGTGAAACTGTCATATTCCTATTCCCCAAATACTTTTCACAAATCCCTCCCCTTACCAGACTTAGATCGCTCTCTAACTCAAGGGCCTTCTTTCTCCACAACCACCAAACCCATTTTTTTTTTAACTTCCATTCACTTTACCTCGTCTTACAGCTATCCCATGAAGCCTTTTCCAGATAATCCAATCTACAGTAATTCCCTACCTTTTCAGCCCTAACTTCTATAACTTCTATTATTTGTACCATTAATTAAATTATCTAAAATCAATAAAGTTCCCATACAGCACCTAAAACATACTAATCACCTACCCTCCCTTTGCCCCTACCTCCCCCACCAAAACAAAAGACCATTGGGTTAAGGCTACAGACCTTCATAAAATTGTTAGTTCCTTCCTTACCTTACTACCCTATGGCACTTAGCTCATGCTGCCACATGTGTGCATTCTAGCCGGTTAAGAATCCTACCTCACATCTTCTTTCTTTTCTTATACCTACCACAGTACCATGCACATCATAGGCAGAGTATTTTAATTACCCATTTGCTAGATCTTCCAATTCCACTATGCTACTGGATTATGGAAGTGTTGAACTAAATGTTCCTATAGATCAGTATTATGCAAAGGTCCTTTTCTTCATCTGATGTCACCAGAGAAATAGAACAACTAGTGGGTAATGCAAACATTGGCATTCACTTGTGGGTTGTGCCCTTGAAGCTCTATGCCAAATATAAACTGTGTTTCAAGTATGTACTCAACTTTCAGGGATATTTTATTCAAAAACTGTTCTTACTTTTGGATCTTTGGGTGTAAGTTTATAGACCCTTACAAAAAATATATTAAAAACTCCAAGAAAGTAGATTTATGGCAATGTCACACTTACTCAATCCTGGGAAGGAACTCTTCAAATAATTTTTTTCAAGTTTATTTATTTATTTTGAGAAAGAGAGGGAGAGAAAGTGCAGGGACACGAGCAGGAGAGGAGCAGAGAGAGAGGGGGGAGAGAGAGAGGGGGAGAGAGAAACCCAAGCAGGTTCTGTGTTAACAGTGCAGAGGCTGACATGGAGCTCGATCCCACAAACTGTGATATCCTGACCTGAGCCAAAATCAAGAGTTGAATGCTTAACCAACTGTGCCACCCAGGCTCCCTGTAAGAAGGACCTCTTTAGAAGATTCTGAGGGATTCCAGCTGAGCCAACAGTGTCATCTTTTATTCTTAATTAAGAGCTAAGATTCATTGGAGCTAATGGGTGTCAGAAATTCAAGCACGACACATTTCTACCCATAACCTGAGTGGTGAGTCCCTTAAACTATATGGTGAACAACAACAACAACAACAACAACAACAACAACAATGGGAGACAAAGAACTATTTAACAGAATAGGATCTCCATCCTCCACCCCTAGTTTGAACTAAATATTTTAAAGAAATGTTTTAGAGCAGAGACTTTGCAGAATTTAAGACACTACTGTATTTCTTTATAAACTAACAACATTTTTTTGCCACATTTAAGGAACTAATTTTAGTTATGTGTACACATAGACTTAGAGCAAAAGAAAATTATGTACATGTATGGTTGATTTGCCAGAAAATCTAGATCATTCAATTCACACCAAAAGAAAAAAAAACATCAAATTTATTGGTCTTGCGCTTGAATTTTTCAGATGATGAAATCTGTGTAGACCGGGGCTTCATAAAAAATAAAAGGGTACAATTTATCAGCTGTAGAACAATTATAAAGACTGATAGCCTCCAGGTATAAATATAAGAAGGAAAAAGCTTCTAAATATAATTGTGCTTTTCCAGTCTCATTGATATCCACTGATTAAAAATTTTTCCTTCCCATAAATTGTTCTTCTTAGTTTATATCCTTCTGATTTCAGATATGTTATTTGTCTCTGCCAATCACGTGTCCTCACAAAGCCACTCCTCCAAGTATGCACCTGCCAAAGCTCAGTTAAGGGATTTTGGTGCCTCTGCATTTTGTGTAGCATTTTAAACCTCCCTGCTGTAGTCTTTAGACTTTGGTCTTTAGAGGCACATTTGTTGATACACAATTGAATAATGACACTGAGCAACTGCTTTGCTAGAGAATGCAGTCTATAACAGAATCTTCTAAATTCATATTTTCAGTTGTTTGCTACAGAGACATACAGATTCACTTTATTACACTGTATTAACTACCCCCTGCCATGCCTTTGGCACTCTAAAACCTGCTTAGCAAAAGGGAAATTACATCCATACATTTAAACTCTCTGTGTACTGGGGAGTTTCAAAGTATAAAATGCATTTTTTAAGTACACCTTTTAAAACAACTAAAATGTGGTGAAATCGTCTTTGAAATGCAACATGACAGATGGACAGAAAACTTTACTAGCATGATGGATGGGTCCTTTATTTATTCCTCTGTGAATGGCTGCTGATCATAATCACTTTTATAGCTTGACTGCAACAAAAAGGATTATTTCTTTTGTCCTGGAATCTCAGGATGAGAATATTTGTTCAGAGGATGAAGGGACCAAATTAGACTGAGCTACTGGGGCATAATAAATTCACAGCAATCACAAGCCAGTGTTCTTTAATTCTTAAGACACTATCAACTTTAAATATTCTGATCCTCTCATAGTTAGCTCGCTTATCCTTTTGTCCTTATTGAATTAACTGCCTTTTCTTTTACATTGTCTCCTGAGGGGACCTCATTTTAAATCTTTTCAGCTTAATTCCATTAATTGGCATATTGTCTGGTCTCATGTTCTCCTCCTGGGTCTTGAACTTATGTTCCCCTCAGTTCTTAAACTCCTTAGCTATATTTTGCAGCTTTGAATGACAACTTGCTCCATCTGTAGACAAAGCATGTGCATTCTTATCTTTCACTTCCAGGCTAATGTTTAACAATGAATTCACAGTCCTGGCAGTTTATCAGCCCATTAAATAAGCCCAAGTGCAGAGTTCCTTGATTTTAAAGCCATCATACTGAAATCCAGGGGTATTGGTTCACTAATTTGAGCATAATTTAAGAGCTAACAATTCTACATTATGGGAAATGGATCAAAGGTAGATATAATTTGTCTCTCAGGTCCTCCTGTCTAGAGCTGAAACGGATCTGGGGTCATACTACCTTGGATTTATATCCTATGTTTACCATTTATTAGCTAGGCTGACCTAGCTAATACCTCTCTAACCCTCAGTATTCTCTTCTCTAAAATGGGAGTGAAAATTAAAATTCTTTGCAAAACAGTGTCATAATGAAAACTTAATGGGATTATCTTTGTAGGATGCTTAATATAATATTTGGCCCATGGTAAATTGTCAGTGGTAGCTCTCATTATCATCATTACAATTAAAGCCCCATTGCATCCATGAATGGTGTATTTGTATCCTTCCTGCAAAACACATCTAAGTCCTGCCTTTTCTAAGACTTCAGATTCCACATGGAGAATGTCATCTTGGGAGACAGGCTTTGTGCAACTTATTTGTCATATAGTCTATACCACCATTGCAATCATCCTTTCTTTTTTTCTTTTTTAATATTTTATTTTTATTTTTCCTTATTTTTTTTTTAAAGATTTTTTTAAGTCTATCCATTTATTTTAAGAGAAAGAGAGCCCATGCAAGCGAGCAGGAGAGGAGCAGAGAGAGAGAGAGAGAGACAGAGACAGAGAGAGAGAATCCCAAGCAGGCTCTGCACCATCAGCACAGAGCCTGACATGGGGCTCGACCTCATGAATGGTGAGATCATGACCTGAGCTGAAATCAAGAGTCAGACACCTAACTGACTGAGCCACCCAGGCACCGCATCATCATCCCTACTTTTAATTAAATTGCAAACACCTTAAATAGAGAGACCATATCATACCTCTTTACAAATACAGCACAAATGCCTCCCTCACACACAAAAGTTGGTATAACTATTTATCAACAATAAGTGCATGAGAAGTCAGAATTTATTTTCATCTTATTTTTATGAAGAGGCCAAACTGGAAGCAGATTCCCACAGGAGATAGAAGCAAGATTATGGAACTAATTAGAGGGAAAAAGCTTAGGGAAAGAAGAGGAGAGATGAATCTATCATATGAGCCAGTCTTCATTATCCATAGATGATAGAATAATTAAGCGATAAACACAGATCTTAATGCCCATATTCACAATACTCCATTTAATAATTGAACGATCCCATTGCATTCAATCATCGAATACTTTCAAACAGGATTTGGAACACAATCTAATATATATTTCAGAGACCAGCCCATGAAAGAGATTGGTATTTAGCCCACTGGTAATTGTCAGGTGCTTTACTAATAGCATATTAAAACAGGATGCTAAGCTGTTGTTCATCACTTGGACTCTAAAAGCGATTTTAGAGCAGTATCCTTAAGGAGTTTCTATCCTAGATAGACCAAAATTCTCAAGAACTCCAAGCTCATCCAAATTCCTAGGGAATCTCTGTTGATGGCATGGGAAGAAAGTGGATTGAGAGGGCTGTTTAAGAATCCAAATATTCTCCCATCCAAGTACTAACCAGGCTCCACCCTGCTTAGCTTCTGAGATCAGAGGAGATCCGGCGTGTTCAGGATGGTATTGCCATAACCTGGGTGGCTCAGTCAGTTAAGTGTCTGACTTTGTCTCAGGTCATGATCTCAGGGTTTGTGAGTTCATGCCCTGCGTCAGGCTCTGTGCTGACAGCTCAGAGCCTGGAGCCTGCTTTGGATTCTATGTCTCCCTCTCTCTCTGCGCCTCCCTGACCACACTCTGTCTCTCTGTCTCTGTCTCTGTCTCTCTCTCAAAAATAAATAAACATTAAAAAAAATTTTTTTTTAAGAAAAAAAAAAAGAAAGAATACAAGTATTCTCAGGGCACCTGGGTGACTTGCTCAGGTAAGTGAATGGCTCTTGATTTCAGCTCAGGTCATGATCCCATGGTTTGTGAGGTCAAGCCCTGCATTGGGCTCTGTTCTGACAGTGTGGAGCTTGCTTGGGATTCTCTCTCTCCCTCTCTTTCTTTGCCCCTCCCCCACTTGTGCTCACTGTCTCTCTTAAAATAAATAAATAAACTTAAAAAAAAAAGAATCCAAATGTTCTCCAAATTTGAAAATTTAGAGGTTGGCCTTAGTTCAGTGTATCATGGCTCAATCTTATTTCATCTCCATTTCTTCTCCTTAACATATCTCTTTCAGTATAAAAATACGAATAGCCAAAAATGAATTCAAAGATTTCATATCATCTACTTAGAAAATCATGTATTTTTGATATTGTAAGTACAAATACTTGAATGGAACTAGATTCTGGCCCTTGAAATCATATTAGATAGTCATTTCTTACAAATTTGAATGGATGGCAAAACAACTTTCATATAAATATGGAGACTTAGAAGAAATAAATAGTAGTAAGTCTATCTCAGGCTGGTCATTTCACAGAGTCAAGTGACATAGGTAATGCAATAAGCATGGAGGACACAATCCTCAGATGAGCAAATCACCTTGACTTTATTTCAAATCCAGAGGGTCACCTAATATTACCCATGGGGGGGGGGTCCCAAGTGGATAATAAAGACAGGCAAGAAAATCTACAATACTGATTTAGAAAATGACTTTAAATGCAGGCATCAGAAATGCCAGACCAAGACTGTTACTTTTGGGATGAAAGAAAAAGAAATCACAAGTAGAGGGCTGGGGATAAAAAAAAAAAATACATATCATTGAAGCAAAGATTATAATAACAAAGATTCTGTCTGGCTCCATGTAACAGAAGCACAACTAGTGTATCTTAGTTGAAAAGATGTTTATTTTCCTCATGCCATGATGTGGCCAGAGTAGGGCGCTCAGGTTTTGTATGGTGTTTCCGCAAAGCCGGAAGGAGCCAGATTCCTCTCTCTCTATGCTTCTCCCCTGTTAATGAACAGCTTTCATCCTCATGGCTGCAAGCTGCCTGCTCCATCCTCAGGCAGATAGAAGAGTGAGAGAGCAAAAGCAAAGGGCAAAAATGCAAAAAAGATACATGCCATTTGAATGTTCCTCCTTTAACAAGCTTTCCCGCAAGTACCTTCCAGTAACTTCTACTTATATGTTGCGTGTCCCTTGGTGGGTATCAAGGGAAGCTGGGTTATTCATTTAGGCATAATGTCACCCTAGAAAATACTTCGAGTCCATTAGGGAATAGGAAGGAGAGAAAATATCCTGGATAGGCAACTGATAATGTCTATCAAAAATGTCTTGTCGAGGGGCACCTGGGTGGCTCAGTTGGTTGGGCGACCGACTTCAGCTCAGGTCATGATCTCACCGTCCGTGAGTTCGAGCCCCGTGTTGGGCTCTGTGCTGACAGCTCAGAGCCTGAATCCTGCTTCGGATTCTGTGTCTCCCTCTCTCTCCGCCCCTCCCCAACTCACGCTCTGTCTCACTCTATCAAAAAATGAATAAGCTTTAAAAAAATGTTTTGTTGACATTTTTTCTTACAGTGAATAATGTTTTTAAATTATTTTACAAGTCATGCCGTCTTGTGAGTAATAGATTCGGAGACCCAAATGAAAGTAAAGTTG
The DNA here is from genome assembly GCF_046562875.1 of Panthera onca. Taxonomy (NCBI): domain Eukaryota; kingdom Metazoa; phylum Chordata; class Mammalia; order Carnivora; family Felidae; genus Panthera; species Panthera onca. The sequence continues at coordinate 48,895,866 of NC_138350.1, forward strand.
AATGTCTCCAACTTACTCCTCCCTAGGAGTTACTTCTCCCTCTAAAGAGCAACTTGAATGATCAAATTTCCCTCCCCTCATTCAATACCCCTATTTCCAAGGATGCCTTTTTTGATCACCTTATTTAAAATTGCGACCTCATCTCACCCTGTTCCTGCCCTTTATTACACTTCCTATACTTCTCCTTTGCACCACTCCCCACCTTTTTTATCTTCTAAAGTTCTACATGACTTTCTTGCTTATTGTCTGTCTTCTCTCCCCCCTTAGAAAGTAAGCTGCATGTAAACAGAGACTTTTTTTTGGTCTCTTTTGTTCACTGCAGTCTAGGTAGTTCTGGGTGTAGAGTTAATGCTTACTACATATTTTTGAATGAATAAAGGAAGTAATGAAAGGATTACAGTGATTACTAATACAGTACTTAGTTTAAAGGGAGCAAAGACAAAAGTGAGACAAAAGTGAGTACCCTTGGTGTGTAAGCACTACGTTGAAACCCAATGATGTTGGCTTTTTCCAAGAGGTGGATGTTGCCAGGCATTGGATGCTCAGAGGGCTGAATTCAGTTAGATGATGTTTTTGAACCCATGAAAGTCTATACTTTCAACTGCTAGAAAATTATCTTAAAACATGAGAGTTTTTTAGAGAATTCATAGATCATGGGTGCTTTGGAGAAGGTTTTGTGATTCTAAAATCTCTGAAAGCATTGTGCATTTGGTTTGAAAACTCATCTGAACTTGACCTTGCAATAAAGGGCATATTTTAAACCATCTAATAAATAAAATGTACCTGCATTTAAACTTTTTCCGTACAAAAACGTTAAAAGGAAAGGTTTCAAAACATAAATCCAGCACCCAAGTGAATTGGCTGCAGTTTTATGATCAACAGTAAAAGCTGTCATCTGGTTTGTCAATTATACACAAACTAGAAGGTCTACATGGAGGTCTCCACACAAAGGACTTTAATGACTCACAAAAAGTCTACGTTAGAATATGTGTCAAGGAACAGCTAATTAATAGGTGCCTGGGAAGGAAAGACTGACATTAATGTAAATTAATGACATTATGGAATACGGTGACAATCTACAACTGAGGATTTACATAATCAGTCATTATAGCTCCTGGTTGTCTCCCAGGTCAATAATGTGCAGTTTTAAGGCATGCTAATATATATTTACTCATTAAGTTACAATGGCTTCTAAGAGAGAGTGTGGGTCTCTAGTTGAATTAATTCATATTTAAATTATAATAGCAGATAACTGCTTTACAGATTGGAAGTACAATACATAAATTCAAAAATGTAGATTAAATATAGGTCATGTAGAAAAGTCTTTGTGTTTCTTATTTGTGTTATAGACAGTTTATGAGCTAACTAAGCCATCACGATTAGAGGCTCAACTGAGACTGCGTCTTAGATCTGTATTTGTCTTGGATTACTAGAAAAGACTGCACAGGGTATCCTTGGCAAGCATGGAGGAGGTAAAGGGTAGTGAGTCTGGAGGAAGAGACGCATTTGCTACCTTTAATCTGGTCATAAAAGCACAGCAGAGTCTCAAAGCAAAATGCCAACTGTGATGACAACAAATTATTCCAGGTCCCAGGTATTCCTTGTGACCCTTAAAAGTGAAAAATCGCTAAGTGATAATTACATTTGACACTTTGAAGTAACTAGTCTAACATATTTTTTTTGCTTCTAAATTACCACAACGAATCACAAAAAACGAATACAAAATGAAGCTTACTACTTTGAGGAGGCCAATCATATTGACCTACCTGTTTATATAAATCCAATGCTTCCTTAACAAGGTTCTGGCCAGACAGACTCAACTCTCTACCTGTTGTAATAGCAAATTTCCTGTGTCCTGCAATTTGTTTTCATGTTTTCAAAAATCTCAAGGGACTATGCTTATGGCAAAGTCTTTACAGCCCAACCCAGAACATGAAAGATACCGTCATTCCACTGGTCATTGCCAAAGTCACCTACACACAGAAGTTAAACACTGACTTATCTCACTGCCAGTGATAGAGGCCAGATTCCTGCTTTTAAAATTCACATGAAATTGGGTAGATTTTTCTCTTAGAAGCCAAACAACATGTTTTCAGGCTCCCCAATGGCTCTGTCTTTTTGGATGAATGGCCTCTCCTGTTTCAGAGAGGTCACATAGCCCAATGTGGGGCGAATTTATCATATCATAATGCAAATGCCTTTTAAATAGGCTGCGAGGCAATGCTGTCACAGCATTTGGCTGCACCAACACTTCATTTAGGGATCAGCATTAATCCCTCATTTGCATGGACACTGACTTCTCTCTCAAATGACATTAATAGGCATTATAAATCTACTTTTTACTTGCTAGCACCGTGCCAAGGTATAATGCTATGGGAAAGAACTATATGGGAATTGCTTTGGACAGCCAGCCTATGTGTATAGTCAGCATCAGCCAATGTCCCGGCCAGTCAGAATTTGATAACACCAAGCGGGATACAGAACACAAAAAATATAATATTAAAAATTTGCCAAAGTTAAGGAAAGGATGGTGCATAAAAACAGATTATCTCAGAGTGCCTGGGTGGCTCAGTTAGCTAAGTCTCTGAGTCTAGATTTTGGCTAAGGTCATGCTATCATGGTCCTGAGATGGAGTCCCGAGTCAGGTTCCTCATTGGCCATGGAGGCTGCTTAAGATTCTCTCTCTTCCTCACAGTCTGCGCCTCCCTCGCTCACACTTTCTTTCTCTCTCTCAAAAAAATTAAATTAAAATTAAAATTAATAAAAAACATTATTATTTCAATGGACTGTGATTGGGAAAGATGGCCTAGTATGTTTTCATGTTATCTGATACCTTCAAAATCTGGCCCAGAGAAGAATGTGGGGGAGGTAATAAAATGGGGTAAAATGTGTGATAATAAATGACTTTTAGAAAAAAATATGTGTGGGATCAATAGCGTTAGGTCACTTTAATTAGTAAATTCTATCAATTTGAGGGCTGTGCCCCATATGAACTGGTTGTGGTCCATGTTAATTAGCCATTAAATTGCAACAGAGCATATGTTTAGGGTCATACTTTCTCAACAGACAGTAGAGAAAGGAGAAACAAGGTAGATTTTGGCTTAATCCCCACAGAAACTTTTTACATAGACATTTAAATGTGTCACTAAAAATGAGACTTCACACAAAACTCAGCTGGATATAAATTTAGAGTAATCATTCCCAGTGGCCAGCTGCTGTGTTCCACAGTCCTCTTTACTCTTTGAGTTTGGGGTTCTGTCACCCTTGTCACTCTTCCATAGGATGTATCTTGCCCGATGCCTCCTTTTTCTTGTTAATTTTTAAAAAATGTTTTATTTATTTTTGAAAGGGAGAGAGAGCACGAGTGGGGGAGGGGCACAGAGAGAGGGAGACACAGAATCTGAAGCAGGCTCCAGGCTTTGAGCTGTCAGCATAGAGTCTGACACGGGGCTTGAATTCACAAATCGTAAGATCATGACTTGAGCCCAAGTCAGATGCCCAACTAACTGAGCCACTCAGGCACCCCCCACCCCCGCGCCAGTGCCTCCCTTTTTAAAAAGAACTATTCTCTCAAATAGGTCTAAAGAGTAGTTCTCAAAATGCATAAAAGTTTCTATTTCCTGGTTAGATGGGGTAATTTGTTGCAGGCCATTGCACACACTTAGAACAACAAGAAAAGCTATATAAAATACCAAACTCATCTTTTGAAAGGTGTCAGTTCCCTAAGCAAGGAGGATAAGGGGAATTAAGATTTCAAAAAATGAACTGCAATCTCTAGTCAGTTTTCCTTGGGGAGGCACTTTCCATGCTGAGTGTGGGATAGAGATAGCATCTAAGATCCATCTGGGTAGAAAACTTCTTCCTGGGGAGTGAGAGACCATGAGGGCTTTTAAAGAGCTTAGGGGGTGAGGAGAAAAAGTTGAAGAGTTGAGTGGCCTCCAACTCCTGACAGGTTTCCCCTCTCAAGTCACTTGCTGAATTCTGAAGGTGCACAGTATAGACGAATAAAAAGCTAAGCCGCAGAGCTCTGAGAAACAGTGGAATTTTCTTATTCTTGTCTTTGCAAAACAAATGTTAGAGTTCAGAACCTGTCAGAGGGAAGGACATCAATAAGTGCACGAGGCTCTTATTTGAAAGCCAGGGAGGGCTATGACACATGAAGGAGGGTGAATAAGGTGTAAATGTATTATTACCAAAACTGGAAACCAGGTTAACTGTTTCTTGCTTAGACGAAGGTGATTAGCTCCCCAATCCCACCTGTTGAGAAGGGGAAACTTTTATTCCTGTTTGGAAAAAGGTAATTTCATTCATAGCCACTGTAGTTATTTTATATGAAACCTCTATTATTCTACATAAAAAAAATTACTAGAAATGCCAAGAGACAGGACCACATAACCAAGAGAAAAATATAGAGGCTCACACATATCCAGATATTAAAGTTAGTACACAAAGATTTTAAATACCTATAATTAACACATTTAGGAAAACCAAGGAAAAGGTAGGAAAAGAGATGAAAAGATAATCTCTTCAGAGTATTGAAATCTTGAAATCATGTACAAATTCCAGGCCTGAAAAAAAATCTAAAATTAATCAGATGAATTAACAGCAGCAGACATAGCAAAAGACAAGATTAGTGAACTGGAAGATGATGTCAAAACGTATCTTGTATGTTACTTTGTACTAGCATTCCTAATCAGTGCAATAAGGCAAGAAATTGGAATAAGGCACAAAGATTAAAAAGGAGGGCATATAATGCTCATTAATTGCAAGTGACATGACTGTGTACATAGAAAATGCAAATGGAATCTACAGCAACTCTTAGAATTAATAAGTGGACTTAGCAAGGCCACTAAATATAAGACATTATACAAAATTAAATTGTACTTCTATATATAAGCAACAAAACAATACAAAATAAAATGTTGACATTTTACATAGCCCCAAAAACATCCAGTATTTAGGACTAAATCAAATAAAAACACTACAACTCAACAGAAGTTGTACAGAGGTTTTAAAGACCCAAGTCAACAAAGGGAATATAATGTTCATAGATTAGATTCATTATCATAAAGGTATACTTCCGCTTAATTTATGGATTCAGTAAATTCTAATTTTTTTTTTTTTATTTTTCAACGTTTTTAATTTTATTTTTGGGACAGAGAGAGAGCATGAATGGGGGAGGGGCAGAGAGAGAGGGAGACACAGAATCGGAAACAGGCTCCAGGCTCCAAGCCATCAGCCCAGAGCCTGACGCGGGGCTCGAACTCACGGACCGCGAGATCGTGACCTGGCTGAAGTTGGACGCTTAACCGACTGCGCCACCCAGGTGCCCCTGGATTCAGTAAATTCTAATCAAGCTGTCAGTAGTTTTGTGGTGTGTGCATGTGTGTATATGTGTGTAAACTGGCAAGTTTCTTCTAAACTATATATGAAAAATACTAAAGCCTAAGAGTGGTCCAGGAATATCGAAGAAGGATCTAGAGGACTTACGCTACCAGATAATCAGATTTTCTATACATCTGTAGCAATTAAAATAGTGTGATATTAGTGCAAGTTTAGACAAATAGATTAATAGAAGAGAAATAAAATAGAAAGCCCACATTTATATGGTTATTTGATTTATTACAATAGCTACATTGCACTGCAGTGGGGAGAAGATGGCTTTCTTTCCTAAATGAGGCTGAGTCAGTTCGATATCCATATTTAAAAAAAATTAATCTCTACCCTCTACCTCATAGTACACTCAAAAATCAATTTCAGATTGATTGAAGGTCTAAATGCACACATAATAAGGCTTCTTCAAGATAATATTGGAAAATACCTTCTGACCTTTAGCTCTGGGGTGATCTGGAAAGATGGATATTAGCAGAATCTGGGGAGAGCTCTAAAAGCATAGGAAGCTCTTGCAGGGGAACTGGCTGCATGACGTGTCTAGACACACAAGGTCTCAGGCAGCCTCAGTGAGTCCCTCTGGTCTACTTGTGGGTGTGTCTGAGAGGCAGGGAAAGCATGCAGACCCCAGATGTGAGGTTGGTTGGGTGACATGAGGAATGATGGAATTCATAAAATCCAGGAGCAAAATTCAGGTCCACATGGAGAATCAGCATCTGAGGTGCAGACCTGCACATGCCCTCCCCACCCCAATTTTCAGCTAACATGGAAGGATCACATAATAATGATAAACAAAACTGGCTAGCATTTATTAAAGGGCTTGCTGTGTGTCAGTCTCATTATGTGTTTTCCATGTTTTAATTCACTTGATTTTCACAAAACTCTATAATGCAGTTATTGCTATCAAACTCACTTTACAAATGAATATGCCAAGGCACAAAAGAGTATACTGGCTTACCCAAGGTCTTAGAGGCAATCCTGGGTGGAGCCAGGATTGAAACTCTGGCAGTTTGGTTCCCAGGAGAATAGGTGTTTTTGTTTTTTTTAATTTTTAAAAAAATGTTAATGGTTATTTATTTTTTGAGGGAGCCAAAGACTGTGAGCAGGGAAGGGGCAGACAGAGAGGGAGACACAGAATCTGAAGCAGGCTCCAGGGTCTGAGCTGTCCACCCAGAGCCTGATGCGGGGCTCAAACTCATGAACTGTGAGATCATGACCTGAGCTAAAGTAGGACACTCAACTGACAGAGCCACCCAGGCGCCCCAAGGAGAACAGTTTTCATTCTTCTGAAGCAATCCTGGAGGATGGACTCAGATGGCAATTTCTACCACCTTGAGGAAACAGGGTACTCGAGTTTAACACTGAATAGAAAAATTACTAAGTCTACATTACATTTCTTGTATATCTAAGTTTGTGGACTAAAGTCTGTACTCTTCATTCTAGAAATAAAAGTAGAGGAAATACTCTGAAAAGTGCATACACTGTATCCTAGGCATTTTTTGCAAATGTAATTTTGAATTGGGAGTAACTTTATGTTAATTTTGTGAATGAAGAAACTAGAGATTTATATACACAGAGTTTCTAGGTAAATAATATGGCAGAAGTAAGATTACACTGTGGGATTCTTCATCTGTGATTCATTGCTCTTTTCACCATGACCGGTCCCAACCCATTCTGAAAACAAGCTCAATGAAAATTGAATGCCATTAATTAGTAGATTACACAAATTCTACATTCAAGTTTTTTTTTTTTTTTTTGGTTCCTAGTTATAGATGATTAGGAGAAAAAGCATCAGTGAATGATTAGCTAATTATTTTCTAATTTAGAGGTAAATGTGAATGAGTCAAGGAACAATAATCAGATAGGATTTGCTGTGCTTTCTAACCCACCTTCTGGATAGAATAGTGAAGCCTAGAGATTTTCTTTTGTCCAAGATCCCAATCTTTTGCAAGCTTCCTAAAGCTGTCATCATTTTCAACCATACCTTTCCAGAAAAGAATATTTCCAGAGCAATTAATAGCCTTGTGTTACTACGAAAAAGAAGAAGAAAGAAGAAAGCAGGTATTGATGTCACCAGGAGAAAAAAGACAGCTCTCCTGGCCTTCACCTGGTCCATTCCTGGCTTTCACAGCAGAGAAGAGACACATTTTCTCAGCCAGGTAAGTCTTCTTTCCCTAGAAACTTTATTGTAGGATTTGGGTGTCAAGTTAAATCCTGAGCCCTCGCAGATTGACAGGACTATCTGAGATGAGGTGTGTGAAATGTTCCAATATTAAAGATGATGCCATATTGCAGGTAATTTTAGATAATCTCTACACACACTCTTGATCTCATTTGATCTCCATGGTAAACCAACAGGAAGGTGTCTTTTCCAATTTACAAAGGATAAAACTAAGGCTCAGAGAGATCTGGTTGCTTCCCCCAAGGTCACAGAGTTAGTAAATGGGAGGATTGAGAGTTGAACCTGAGTGTTTACTGATTTCAAAACTCATGTCCCAGGCTCCTGCCTTTTTGGGAAATTTCTATTTTTTACAAGGTAACAAATAGGGGTTTAGTGTAATGATATATTGGATTTTTTTAAGACTTAGAGAAACGTGAACATTAATTAGCAAGTTGAAACTGCTAACTTTATGAGTGATAAATCATGATAGGACATGAATTGTATAGCACCTATTTATAATTTTCTGAATAAAAGATATATATAGATATATAGGTATATACCCCTCATTTATTATCTTGGTCCTTTCAGCTCCCTTTGGGTACACCAAAGGCACCCTGCTTCTTCTGGATCCAGCCGTGTTCAAGTTCACACAATCTCAAATCTCCTCATAGGGCTCCAGAGTGGGAGAATGGGTTTCACTTTAAAATGACTAGAAATCTTATGTATTAAGTTAACTGAATGTATTAATCTTAGCCAATATTTTCCATTTCAAATGAAACACTCACTCCCTCTACTTATTTAAGGGCGTTAATTTGCTGTAAGTATTCAGGTTAATGCCAGTGTATTAGCTTTCTATCGTTGCTGAAACAAATTATGTCCAACTTAGTTGCTTATAGCAACACGACTTTATTACCTTACACCTCTGAAACTGAAATAGCTTTCACTGGGCTGAAACCAAAGTGTAGACAGAGCTGCACTCCCTTAAAAGGCTTTAGGGTGTTAAAAACAAACAAACAAACCAGTATTCATCTGAGTACATATTAAAGATCTTTTTTTTTTTTAATGTTTTTATTTATTTTTGAAGGAGAGAGAGAGACAGAGCATGAGTGGGGGAGGAGCAGAGAGAGAGGGAGACACAGAATTCGAAGCAGGCTCTAGACTCTAAGCCGTCAGCACAGAGCCCCATGCGGAGCTTGAACCCACAAACTGTGAGATCATGACCTGAACCGAAGCCAGACGCTCAACCGCCTGAGCCACCCAGGCGCCCCCTATTCTAAAGATCTTATTGCCTTTATTTTAGGATTCAGGAATCACGCAGCATCCGGTCTAGCAGATAGAATGGAACTCCAAGGAGCTGCACACAGTGAGACTTTTACAGACAGAAGGGAGCAGGAACTAGGAAGTTAGACTAGGCAAAAAAAGGCTGGTTGGTTTTTGCAAGATTACTTTCCATTTGGGGGATGGCAGGGGTCTATCAGGTTACCTAACTAGTGTTGAGTAGGCAATTCCTGATTGGCTGGTTTAAGATTCCATTTGTGGGAGAGCTGAAATTGTAATTAAAGTGAGTCTCAGTTTGGTGACAAGGATTTAGCTTAAGCAACTCCACTTGGGGCCTGTTGTCTTATCTTTAACAAGGGAAAAACCTTTCTTCACCTTTTCCAGCTCATAAAGCTGCATTCCTTGACTCGTGGCCTCTTTCTGCATTTACAAAGTCAGCAATGTGGCATCTTCGAAACCGTTTTCTCTGTCCTGTAGCCTTCTCTCTGATCTCCTGCCTCCCTATTACAAAAACCTCTATGACTACACAGGGCCTACCCAAATAATTCAGGGTAATTTTCTCATCTCAAGATCCTTAACCTAATCACATCTGCAAAGTCTCTTTTGCCATGTAAAGTAACATCGCAGGTTCCGGGATGAGGACGTGCACAACACTGTGTGGGAGACAGGGGTCATTATTTGACCTACCAAAACGAGAGAGTGTTTTTCTATTTTACACTGTAACATAGTGGAAAAGAGATTACAGGGCATATTATCGATGTTGAACTATTTGTAAGCGTTTTAGGAATGGTTTATTTTTCAACCAAGCTAATTGTAAATAGTCATTATCATATTATAAGTACTTTCTTGGAAAAGCTAATAATAAACTAAAGCAACAGAAATGAATTAAGCTCCATTTCCTTGAGAATTGCATGGTAATTGTTCTCCAAAGATGTATTGCTGTTTACCTCACTGGTGAAGTAAATAGGAGTCTTGCCCACAAACAGTAAAGGATAATAAAAATAAAACACTTAATATCAGCCACTTGTGATTCAGAGGGTTTTGGTTTACAGTTTCAAAAGCTTTTCACAAAACTAGGAAGTTGCAATAATATTTGAATCCGTGTCATTCAGATGTCTTTGCAACGCAAACAAAGCTCTATCAATTGAACAACCAAACCACTGTTCAAATTAATCAGTAGGAACTTGATAAATTCCACTGATGTAGAAAATTAGCACTTTGCATGTTTCCCAGATTTTGATTTCATTTGGGCGTCTGGTCATGAATTATAACCACTCTTCTTGGACTCGAGCTATTTCACTTGAAATCCATTATTTCTAGCAGAATTATGAGTCTTGTTAGGGAAATGCCAGCTATTTCCATTTTGAGCATCTGCACTGCAGTTCTATTATTAACATGGAGCTCATTTTAAAAAGGGGGGGAAGAATTAGATTTGTGTCTTTGGGGCAGTGGGGGAGGTGGAGGTGGTGGTGACTGAGGCGTTAGTGAAACAAACAAGCTCACAGAGCTGCTTCCAATTGACACAGCTGTCATGTAAATATCTGTCCCTGCTGTATAGCTAAGGGATCCTGGGCTTAAAGACCTTGTAGCCATATGTAAACAATGCAGGGCTGATGACAGGTTTACAGCACTGGAGACAACATGTGCAGCTGTTTCATCCTCCTTCCTAGAGTGAGATACAAATGTTCAGGAGGCAGATCACAGATGCTTAGAACTGAGTTCTAGAAGCTTACAGGGCTTCTCCTGCTTTTGCATCGCTGCCTTACAGCTCAGGTTCTACAGCCAGGGTGTGAACTCCTCTGGCCAGACTCCCTACTGGGTCTCTCCCTGCTCCCCTTCCTCTGCTCTAGCTCCAGACCACTGTTTACCCTGAGGGACACTTAGCAAAGCATTTCAATGCCTGACCCACACACCTCTGTGCTCTGCATTGATCAGAGGCCTCTCCAGATCAGAGATCTCAGAGGCTAAGGCCCAGATAAGTCATTTACTCTGTTCCCTGCTTTTCACCCTCTTCTCTTCACAACATCCTTTCCAGTATTCAGCACAGGCTCATTATAAAAGAATCGAACAGGAAACAAAGTATTATTTCAGCCAAGGTTCACTTGATACAAGTGAAAGCCCCTGTGGATGTGACCTGGAAAACAATTACTTTGTGCAAGTCAATTTGGAGAACATTTGTTTTGCTTCTCTTTCAGCTCTTAGAATTAAAACTGGGGTGCCTATGCACAATTTTCAGGCCAGTAAACCCCTCGTTTTGGCTTTTGGATGGTTATTTGGATTCATTTGGTAAGCAAAGTATTTTACAATCTGAGTTATCTGGAACCCCAAATTATTTTGTTTTCTGGTCACATTATGTGATCATGGACAAAAGCCCAAGGCTGATGTTTAAGCTTTCCCCCCACCCCCCTTATTCGAGCCATTTTCTTTAGAAATATAGAGGATATTCAGATTTATGAGTTCTATTATTAGACTAAATCGACTTAAATCCAGGCATAACCACTGTGATTTTGGGCAAGTTACTTAAGCTATCTCAGCTTAAAACTTCTGTAAAAGTGGATAATCATAGTACTTTTAGGGTTTTTTGTGGATGAACTGGACAATCCATACCAAGTCTTTAGTTTAATTTCTGGCACATAAGAAGCAACCATTAAATATGAGTTATAATTATGATTCTCTTTTAGGAATACTGGCATAAATTAGAATCTCTTTTCAAAAGAAAAATAAAAACTTACCAAATCCATACACAAATAGCCTCGCAACATCTAACCATGTAATCACCAGAGATTTACCCCCAAATGAAGTCTTCCCCCAAAAACCATCACCTATTCTGGGTCTAAGATACTATATATTTCTCAGGGAGGTTCTTTTCTGTCCCATCAGTCTGAAATCTCAACCCTATTTTTTTTTTCTGAAAAAGTACTAAGACAGGGACCCAAATAAAAGCAACCCAGAAATCATAGAGCCCCTACTTTTATGAGAAAGGAATAGAAAGGTCTAAATGATGGCCCAAGCATTTTACATTGTTTAGCAGTCCGAGTATACATGCCCAGCTACACATTGAGTTGCAAAGCTTTTGTAGACAGAAGTGGCAATTTAAACACACTGGGAATGTTATTTCTTTGGAAAAGCTTGTTTTAACTTCCAACAATTGACACATAGTCAATCTTATGTGGCATACTAATGTAAATGGTATTCTGTTTTAAATTTCATTTTTTTTTAATGTTTATTTATTTTTGAGAGAGAGAGAGAGAGAGAGAGAGAGCAGGGGAAGGGCAGAGAGAGAGGGAGACAGAGAATCTGAAGCAGACTCCAGGCTCTGAGCTGTCAGCACAGAGCCCGACGCAGGGCTCGAACTCACAGACTGTGAGATCATGACCTGAGTTGAAGTCGGACGCTCAACCGACTGAGCCACCCAGGAGCCCTCCTGTTTTAAATTTCAAATTCCAATTGCTCAGTGCTAACGTATAGGAAAGCAGCTGACCTTTGTATATTAGCTTTGTATCATGCAACCTGGTTACAATCACTTATTAGTTCCAAGTGTCTTTTTTGTCGTTAATTCTTTGGGATTTTCTATACATATGAATGTATTTTTATTGTCAATATTTTGTTGTCTAGGCTCTGTGAAAAAAATGTCTGCATTTGCTAGGTTCCTTATATTGTGCAAAATGTATGACTAAATTAACATTAAGAAATAGATAGTATTTCTTTGGATACTTTGGGTTAGGGAGAAAGCAACAAGTTGCTGAAAATTCATCTTTAATAGCTTTCTAATGATTGCTGAAACCCTTTGTTGACAACGTGAAAGTCATCTTGGAGCCTTGATCAGGAACTGCAACTAAGTAGGACAGCACAACTAAGTGTTAACAGCACTGCTTTGTTTTTATTGCATTTTTTTTAATGGTTACCATACATTTATGGCCGATAGTATTAATTTTCTACTTATGGTACTGATTTTCACTTTACTTTTGACATAAATGTCTTTAGGTATAAACAATAAGTTGATACAAAGAAAAATATATATAAAGTAAATAAATAATCATGGATATTTATGTGATTTGGTGAACATTTTGAAGGAGGTATACTGAAACTAAATGTTGGAATAAATTAGTCAGACCCATAAATCAGATTGCAGAGGTAAGACAGTTATTAATGGCACTGAAAAACTGTCATAATGCCAGGCAAAATTATTAAGTAGATAAACAATCATTGGTCCGTAAACTGCAATCCCATTTAGGCTGTGTAATCTTGGTGGCTTGCATAAATGCTTGGCTGAAAGCAGAATTCAAAGAACACTTGTGGGACAAAGGAGTGAACAAATGAATTCTGCATTCTCATCTCCTATTGGGCATCACTTTCCCAAATCCTGAAATCTCTTCTCTACCTACCAAGTTTCCACGTTCATAGTTCTTCCCCACGGCTGTCACACTACCTCTGAAAAACCTCAACTACACCAGTAGTTGAAATTACTTTACCCTCTTCCCACAGCTGAAGTTCCCTACCAATTTTAGCTTGATATTAAAAGGATGAAACGGTAAAGTAATTCATACTAAGCAATGGAAGGACTGATATGTTTAATTGCCTCAGAATGGATTACATTTTAATAGAGGCCTTTATGAATCCAAAATAATGTCTACTTGATAAAATGCATTAGTGAAAACCATCTTAAAACTAGATGTGTGTCTTTACATGCTAGCACTCAGACATAAAATAAAGGAATCACATTATTCATTTATCCCCCTATTTTTGAAGTTTTTGTTAAAGAGCAAGCGAATTAGGGGCGCCTGGGTGGCTCAGTCGGTTGAGTGTCCGACTTCGGCTCAGGTCATGATCTCACAGTTCATGGGTTCAAGCCCCATGTTGGGCTCTGTGCTGACAGCTCAGAGCCTGGAGCCTGCTTCAGATCCTGTGTCTCCCTCTCTCTCTGCCCCTCCCCCACTCATCCTCGCTCTCTTTCTTTCTCCTTCAAAAATAAATAAACATTAAAAAATAAATAAAGTGGGGCCCCTGGGTGGCTCAGTTGGTTAAGCATCCGACTTCAGCTCAGGTCATGATCTCACGCTCCGTGGGTTGGAGCCCCCTGTCGGGCTTTGTGCTGACAGCTCAGAGCCTAGAGCCTGCTTCAGATTCTGTGTCTCCCCTTCTCTCTGCCCCTCCCCTGCTCATGCTCTGTCTGTCTGTCTCAAAAAAAAAATTAAAAAAAAAAATTAAAAAAAAACTTTTTAAAGAGCAAGCGAGTTGGAAGATCTGCCAGCGATTTTCTTAATTTTGACTGGCTGTGTTTCAAATTTTTTTTTTTTTTAACGTTTATTTATTTTTGAGACAGAGAGAGACAGAGCATGAACGGGGGAGGGTCAGAGAGAGAGGGAGACACAGAATCTGAAACAGGCTCCAGGCTCTGAGCAGTCAGCCCAGAGCCCGACGCGGGGCTCGAACTCACGGACCGCAAGATCGTGACCTGAGCCGAAGTTGGACGCTTAACCGACTGAGCCACCCAGGCGCCCCTGACTGGCTGTTTCAGAAGCACCTTGGGAGATTTTAAAATTGCAAATCCCTGGGCCTTACTTCCCAGATACTTGCCTTCCATTCTACACAACCCGTTCTACACTTAAATTCTTAAGTGACCTATCCAAATTCACGCAGATATCTAGAGACCACCTGGAATTACCTTTCTTAACTCTCAGTACAGGAGTCTTTTGGTTATAGAGACTAGAAATATTAAAAGCCACCCTAAAGATTTTCCTAGGTCATAACATTCTTTGTTTTTAAGAAAAGGAGACGTGTTACCAACAAGAGATAATTTGAAACGACTTAATGTTTTGATGTGTTTTGCTTGCATCGTTAATAGGAAAACATCTCATCCAAAATTCATTTTTTATTTAGCTGGTTCATCCATGGAATAGATGTTTCTTCTGCTTGAGGATTTATGTTTTACTTACTATTTTCACATAGTATCCACCTATTTATGATATATTCTACTTATTGGCTAATTTAATAAGCAAATTTACACAAATAGTAATAACTAACATTTGCCAAACTCTAATTATCTGCCAGTATCTTAACCCCATGTACACGTGTTATAAGAAACTCAAAGGGTATATAACATTATTATAAAAGAATTAGGAAATGAGGAAATAACTGAATGAGGGAATGATAGATAAATATAAACAATTCAGCCACTATTTGGGATTCAATAATTACAGATTATTGAAAAATCTGCCAAACATTCTAAACACACAATAAAATTTTCCTGAGATAAATTGCTAGCAAAAGACTTCACAAATAAATATCTGCTCAACTGTGATAAAAATACAAGCCAATGTGACAGCTGGGAAAATGAAATGTAGTCTACAAAGCAATAATTAATGTGATATTGTTCAAAAAAGGAGAAATAATTAATAACTCAAGTTACATGATTATGAACTTCCAAAGGCATCCAATTTTGTCAATTTTGTGTGTCTATAAGAGAACTAATGAGGCTAAAAAATTATATCTTTCATCTCCAAAAGAAGCATTTACCTTTAGCTGAATAAATCTGCTAATAATGTCAAAATCAATTCACAGTATTAGGGATATCTTCCTCCAAGAGCTGTAGGTTTCAAATATTTCTAATTGCAATGTTGTTCTAATGAAAATGTTATAAGCAATGTGTCTACCTGAGAGGAAATTCTCAAGACATATTATATTAAACTTCATAGTGTATACAGTTCTGTTTTCACATTTGATAAATTTATAGCCTCACATTCATGGCGAAAGAGTGGTTATTTACTCTGTTTTATCTTGTGACTTTAATTTGAAGGTTTCCATATCCTTGCTGATACTGGTAATTTTCAGTATGTGCTAGAAATAATGACTGTGTTTATGACACACTGAATATTTTTATACTGTGCTCTCTCTCTAATGGGGTCACAAAGTATTTAAGCACAAAGAATTTGCAGTCACTCTTCCATCTACAAACAAAACAGAATGCATGGAATTTTAGTGTGAAATCCTAATAAATAAGTATTTCTTGTTCCTAATGCCAGATACAGGGAGCAGAGACAATTTGATGGGATAAGTTGAATCTTTCTTAATAGAAGTACTTTTCCTGGAACGAGGCTTTATATATTATGGGTATACAAAATCAGGAAAGAAATATTTAAAATTGCTAATTTATTATGCATGCATTATTTTCTATGCTATAGCTCGGTGGCAGCAGACTACAGGCCTGCCAACCTCTGCAGAATGCCATCTTACGCTCCCCTATGGAATGAAGTATAGAACAAATCTACCAATTTTGCTATGTCTCTACTAATGAGATCTACTTGGTGAAATGCTTGTTCATTAAAAACCTAAGAACAGAAATAATGGGATACATGGGAATTGAAGTTACAGGATGTCTCAACACTAACACAGTACAAATCATAGTCAAATCATACTTAATAAACAACCCTGTATGCTCAGACCATTTAACCATCATGTAGCCAGGGGTCTTGCAGTAAGTAAATTCTGTCCACCTCACTTCTAGGACATAAAACCTAGGCAATGCCTTAATTAGATAGTGACTGGGGAGCTGGAAGTGACAGTAGTAGTGGATTCACAGCAGAGGCAAGCATTTTGCTATCTTTCCAATGTTGCTATACGCGAATTAATGCCAAACTCAAGTCAAAGAAAGATTCATTTGATTTAGACTTAAAATTTTTTTTTTTTTAAATCCAGATCATACAAAAATCACCAGGGGAAATTCCCATATGTTTTCAGGGCAATTTGAATACCACCTCCCCATCCTGTAATTTCATTGCATTAGAAACTATTCCTTACTACATTCTCCAGGGTAATAGATTATGCCAAAAGATAAACTAATACTTACTTAGTTTTAATCAGTCAGAAACTACCTGGGAAAGAAAAAAAGGAAAAGAAGAGGAAAGGAAAAATAAGTTTATTGAATGTCTTCTAGGTGTTAGGTATTTTCATATTTATTATTTAATTAACTAGGTATGTGGGTATGCTAGGCATTATCATTATGATTGCTCCCACTTTAAAATGAAATGTGAAAAACCGAGGGCTAAAGAAGTTAATGAATGTGCTTATAGTCATGGGCTATAATTCATTTGTTTAAATAAACACTTAACAAATAGCTACCATGTGTCAGTCATTTTTCATAATAGTAAAGTAGTGGTGACTCATACAGTTCTGTCCTTGTAAAAATAACATTTTAGTGAAAAAACAGATAATTACATATTGTGGTGGATGCTATAAGACAAATCAAGAGTGTTTGTTGTCATAGAACGTAGCTGAGTAAGGAAGTTCTTCATTAGCTGGATGGACAGTCTAGGCTGTTTTGAGGAGATAATATTTGAACAAAGATAAAAAGGGGTAGGAGTTCACCATGTGAAAAGCTCTGGGAAAAATGTTCCAAGGTGAACAATAAATACAAACTCCAATAAATAGAGATGTTTGGTGTGTACGAAGAACAAAAAAGTTAACTCTTTTGGGAGTTAATAAGTTAAGGAGAGATTAGTCAAGGTAAAGTTGAAGAAATAGGCTGTGGCCAAGTCTTTCCGGGCCATCTAGAACATGATAGCATATTTAGATTTCATTATACATGTACTGACAAGCCATTGATTTTTGTTTGTTTGTTTATTTTCCAGTTTCTAAAATATTGCCCATGGTGATTTTGGAAAACAGATTGCAGAGCTTCTGTTTTTGGTAAGGATTGATATGTTAACCCTCCTGCTAAGCACAAGAAAAGATGGACAGTATGTAAAAATCATCTGCTTGGATACATTAGAGAGCTAATAAAAGCATGAGAAATCATGGGTCTTGAGCCCTTTTAGAAGGAAACGTATGTAAGTAAGTGAGACATGTGGGATATCTTTTCTGCAAAAACTTTCTGCAAAAGCCAAAAGAAACAACTGAGAGAGGGAAGAGCTGAACAGAAACTTTAAAGTCTTCTGGGGTAGGAGAAAAAATACTGTACGTGTGTCTGCCAAAAGTGGGGTGGGAGGAGGGGTGGGGCTTGAGTAAATGCGCAAGACTTCAGATTGAGACTCTAAAGATTTTAACTTACTGGTAAGTGTGAATGAGAAGTAAACCAGTTGTTAACCTTAAAAAGCCCAGCTTCAAATAATCTTAATTCCTATGATGGGATTAAAATGACCTGTGACTGCTAGTAGCCCAGACTCTCTGCCAGAAGCAAAGGTAAGCTTTCTCTAGATACAGATAACATTCTCCCAGCCTTCAAGTTATTTTATAGCTTCTCAAACACATGTCTATACCAAGCACACAAGGAGACAAGACAATGTGATAAAAACTAAGAGAAAAGACAGACAATAGAAAAATAAATATTGGGGATTCAGATAATGGGGCAATCAAACATGGACTTTTAAAGAAACGATGGACAATACTGGAACTTGGCAGAGAACTGAAAATCATAAAAATGATGGAAATTCTAGAATCAAAAAATACAATAAATAAGGTCTTAGTGGTTGAGGAGAGAGTTGGTTTAACAATAGATTAGACACAGATAAAGAGAAAATAGGTAAAAAGAAAGGATGACCAGAAGAAAAGTGTTAAGAATGAGAAGCAAAAGAATGGAAAATATGCTTTAAAAAGGTAGGGAGTATAGGGAATATCGTTAGAGAATCTGAAATATAAAAATTCTAATTCTGGGGGGAAAATAGTGGTGGAAAAGGAGGCATAAGCAATATTTGAAAAAATTATTTCCTGAAACTGAGAAAGGACATCAATTAAAGATTCAGAAGAAACCTTATAAACCAAGCAGGAAAAGAAATAAACTTTTCCTTGATGGATGGTAGGAGAAAATAGCTAAATCCAATGCATATTGATAGTATAAAACAATAACAACTTATGAGATTTAAATGTACAGTGAGAGATTCATTTCTAGAATGATGGCATGAGAAAAGTCCATAGACCTGCTTGCCAGAGAAACTACCATAACTGGTAAAAATTCTATTTAAAGAATTCTTAGTTATTTAAACTCTCTAAAAACTCTTCTAAGGCACAGATCAATGAGAAAAAATTACGCAAGAAAATTTACTAAATCTGGGTCAGTGCAGTGGGAGTCTGTGGCCCTTGAGTCCCATACTTCTCTTCCTCCTCCTATAGCTCAATGTGACAAAAACTCCATTCTGGATGAGTGTGACCAAGAATACAGGGCTCTCATGGCCTCCAGTCCCCAGTTACAGTACCCCTCTGGGAGGAGCAGACTTCCAGCACTTCTCATGAGCCCCAACGCCAGGTTTCAGAGACTATGTTTCAGGAAAATGCAGCTGGAAGGTCAGGACCTCCATTTCTCTACCCAGCCTCCAAGGACAGAGCAGAAGCACTCTCCTCAGCATGGCTAACTGAGAATATGGGAGCCTGTTTTCCTTGCCCTCTTCCCAGCTTGCTCCTGGGACAGGGATTCCACATCAGGAGAGGCAGGAAAAGTAACCAGAGGCTACCTCCCCAGACATAGTGCCCTGATTATAAAGCAGGGATGTCACTACCAGAGAAGTAATTGTTATCTCCACTTCCAGCCCCTGAACCAGAGGAAAAGAGAAAGTGTAGTATTAATAAAATAATAGACATGTTCATCAGTGTCCAAGAACTCTGGATGGAATAATAAACAAAACAAAACAATGACAACAAGAATGAAGCAGCCTAAAAGCTCTAGAGAGTGTAAAACGGCAGAAAGATTTTGGAGGGAGTCAAAATGTGGTGTGGGGTCACTTTCTTGCTTCTGGGGTGGTTGCCTGAGTGTGAACCGTAGCTGCGGTACGACATGGAAAGCTGCAGCTGCTTTAGAGAGTTCATCATTTTACTGTCTGGGTCACCAGGGGAAAGAGCCGAGGGCAACTGCACTCATTGCAAAGTGAAGGGTGGAATCCCAGGAAGGAGAGAAATGGAGAAGGGGCAACCCCAACTGTTATGGCCTGAATCGCGTCCCCCTCAAAATTCATATACTGAAGTTCTAATTCCCAACATGACTGTGTCTGGAGATAAGGCCTTTAAGGAGATAACCGGTTGTGAGATCATAAGTGTGGGGCTCTAATCTGATAGAATCACTTATAAGAATAAATGCCCTTGTAAGAAGAGGATGAGACACAAGAGATTCTTTCCTCACCTGCACAGGAGTAAAAGCCACGTGAGGACACAGACAGGAGGTGGCTGTCTCACCAGCCACCAACTCTGCCGGCATCTTGTTCTTGAACTTCTAGCCTCCAGAATGGTGAGAGAATAAGTTTCTGTTGTTCATACCAGCCAGTCGGTGGCGTTTTGTTATGGCAGCCTGAGATGACTAATACACCAACATTTTTGTGAAAATTCTAAGAAATTCTCTGGCTGACCAAGGAATCACACATGGTTGTATGGCTCAGAGCGGTTTGCAGTTAGGGGCTGGCAAATCAGAGCTGAGATTGAAGTGGCTGCCCACCAGAGGGGAGATTTTTGTACCTTGAAGGATCTCTTGTACCTGTTTTTTTTTTTAATTTTTTAATTTTTATTCTTTTTTTTTTTTGAGAGAGAGAGAGAGAGTGTGAGTGGGGGAGGGGCAGAGAGAGAAGGAGACACAGAATCTGAAACAGGCTCCAGGCTCTGAGCTGTCAGCACAGAGCCCAACGGGGGTGCTCAAACTCATGAAACTGGCTGAGGTCGGATGCTTAACCAACCGAGCCACCCAGGCGCCCCACATACCTGTTGTGTGCACAGCCTTCAGCATGTCTCTGCAATGTAATTGGTAAAGAGCTCAGGGCAGGTTTGAAGCTGCTGTCCCACAGCTGCCCTCAGCAGGACCGGGCACTAGACAGATGACCGCAGACCCCGCCAACTTCCTGGGGTAGAAGAGTCTCTCAGCTCCTCTGCTCTGCTCCCAGTCTCAGGCAGGCTGCTGCCTTACACTCAGAGTAAGGTTCCATACACCTCCCGGGGCTCAGGGCATTCCCATGAGGAGTTGGAGGTGGGGAGATGCTGATTGTCTCTATGACCTCACTTTTCTAATCTCTCATTCCAGCCCATACGCTGTTAGGAAAGTTTTGCAAAGTTGGGGTGATTTCTCCTTATCTCTTTCCTCCATTGCCCTGGGGATGAAAACAACCATGGGACTCCTTTCTTAGAAATTCTCTATTCCATCATTTAGCTTTCTTATTCTTAGCTTTCTAATGAGTTTTTTGAAAAGAACTTTTTTTCTTTTTTTAGCTATTCCACATTGCTCTTAATGTTAGCCTGAGTGTGCTAAGTTTAATAGTTTTGTATTTTTCAAATAACAACTTTGGAGTTTATACTATTTTCCTCATGGAGCAAGTAAGTATCTCCTGCTTCTTCCCTCTATCTGTAGTAAAAAATGAAGGAATAAAAGAAGTTATCTGTAGAAAAGTTAGGTGATTTCATGCATATTATAAATAATGTTTAACATAGGCAATTTTTTTGAGAAAAGCAAAAGGAAAATGCATGGCAGTTGCAAAATTACTTTCCTTCAAAATGCTTGTATTTGTTTTGTAGGAATGAATTTACTACTCAACATACATTTTCAAGCTCTTTAAAAAAATTTTTTAATGTTTCTTTATTTTTGAGGGAGAGAGGGAGAGAAAGTGTGAGCAAGGGAGGGGCAGAGAGAGAGAGACACAGAATCCGAAGCAGGCTCCAGGCTCTGAGCTGTCAGCACAGAGCCCGACGTGGGGCTTGAACTCAAGAACCGTGAGATCATGACCTGAGCTGAAGTTGGACACTTAACTGACTGAACCACCCAGGCGCCCTGATGTATTTTCAAGATTTTAATAATTTTTAATATTTATGTAGGAAATGCATCATTATTAAGCTGCCCCCAAAGACCAAAGGTATCATTACACTGAGATATAGCAAGACAAGGTGGAGCAAAATTACTTGTCCCCATGACATAAGAAGAATTATGTCAACGCTGCTTTCAGGAAGACATGGCCCAAACATAATTGTGGTACGACACTCTTTGTTTTGCTGCCTTATTTTGGTGTTATGGTGAGAAACCCAATACTGAAACATGGGGGAAATCCCAAGCACGTGATCTAGGAAAGGTAGGTAGAGCTGATGGTTAACATATTTACCAGACCAACACGTACATCAGCCTACGGCTTTTAACATTTAAGATAGACTTGAGTAAGTATATGTGTTAAAGATTCTTCCTATTTTGCTCACTGTTGTGCATCTGATGCTTATTACAATTTCTAGGACAGAGTGGAATTTCCGATTACTGAAATACAATGACAACATAAATGTTTCAATTTCTCACTCTGTGTTTAGAATCAGCTCTTCTCTATAAAACATCTATGCTATTGAAATTCTACTCTAAGAATTAAAGTCAAGATAGAAAAAAAAAACTCGCAAATGTTTGGTGCTATAGGGGACCTTGGTTCATACTCTAATTATGTGTTTGTGTGTGTACACATTAAGGCCCATTGAGTTGATGTGATTTCCTCAAAGTAACACAGCTAGATAATGGCAGAGGTGAGTTGATTGCCTATTTAGAAACACAATTCTGTTCTTTAAACCATACTAGGTAAGAAGGTAGGTTTTAGAATTAGACAGGTATGGATTCAAATTGTGGCTTTGCCACTTAACTAACTATATGACTTTCAGCAACCTCCTGGTGGTCCATGAACCTCTGTTTCCTTATTTATCAAATGAGGATGGTAATAGTATCTACCCATTTGGATTATTGTGATGATTAAATAAGAAAATACATAATGCTTTCTGTGCTTTCATGTAGCATTATAAACTATCATAATAGTAATCGTTGATGTTGTCATTATTTTACACTATTTTACACTCGCACAAACGCGTCAGTGAGCTTGCTTTTTGTATAAAGGATAAGTAATAGCTAATTAAATTCCCAGAAAGTAAAGAATCAGCGGCCTTGAAGCAAGAAATCTGCTCCCTCTTTATTTTTTTATTTATTAAAAAAAATTTGTTTAGTGTTTTTTAAATTTTATTTTTGAGAGAGACAGAGTGCAAGTGAGGGAGGGGCAGAGAGAGAAGGAGACACAGGATCTGAAGTGGGCTCCAGGCTCTGAGCTGTCCACACAGAGCCTGACGCGGGGCTCAAACTCATGGAGTGTAAGATCATTACCTGAGCTGAAGTTGGACACTTAACCATCTGAGACACTCGGGGTACCCTCTGCTCCCTCTTTAGAGATTAAGGAAAGCTTTGTGGTAGCTACCAAAAGAATGGTTTCTTTCCTTAACAGATTCAAAGTTCTGTTCCTTTCAGTCCTAACTACTGTGGGTAATGGTGCAAGATAGACAATATTAACCATGTTCTGGATTAAATCAGACATGACACACTTTAGCTAGCCCACACACTTTAAGTGGATCTCTTTATTTTGTGTGAGGGATTACTGAAAAAAAATTCCGGTATTTGTGAAAGACTTTAAGAGTGTTTAGATGCGGGGCGCCTGGGTGGCGCAGTCGGTTAAGCGTCCGACTTCAGCCAGGTCACGATCTCGCGGTCCCTGAGTTCGAGCCCCGCGTCAGGCTCTGGACTGATGGCTCGGAGCCTGGAGCCTGTTTCCGATTCTGTGTCTCCCTCTCTCTCTGCCCCTCCCCCGTTCATGCTCTGTCTCTCTCTGTCCGAAAAATAAATAAAAAAAAAAAAAAAAAAAAAAAAAAAAACGTTGAAAAAAAAAAGAGTGTTTAGATGCAAAATCAATAGCTCTTGAATAAAAACAAGAATCAGATTAAGTTCATGGGTAGCGCTGCTACATGCTAAAATGGGTTGCGTTTGCTTTTGTCAATAAACCATAAATCCATAAATTATCTTAATAGGCATTTAAAGGACCACCGTATTTACATAATTGAAAATAAAGTGAGGTCAGATTTGAGTTGACAATATAGGAGCGATTAAGATAAAAGGGATAACTGGAATCAAGGAAATGAATGAAGTTACCTCAAG
The DNA here is from genome assembly GCF_046562875.1 of Panthera onca. Taxonomy (NCBI): domain Eukaryota; kingdom Metazoa; phylum Chordata; class Mammalia; order Carnivora; family Felidae; genus Panthera; species Panthera onca. The sequence goes on from NC_138350.1 coordinate 48,919,595, forward strand.
AAAGCAAAGAGGCCAGACCAGATCCTTAGAGAAAATCTTAATTGGGGATCAGCAGATGTGAAAAGAGCCACAGAAAGAGAGAGAGAGAGAGAGAGAGAGAGCGAGAGCAGGCTTTGAAGCAAGAGGAGAAAGAGAAGAGCTTCATTTTGGAGGCAAGGGAGATTTTCTAGAAGAAAGTAAAGAATCAGTAGTGACAAATACTGTCACACTAACACCTACAGAATTTTTATGCACAAGTTACTTAAGGATAAGAAGGAAAGCTAGTAGCACATCAGTCTTGCAACTGCATTTGTGTTGAAAGAATATAATTTTTATTCTGATTTCATTGTATTGGGTAGGTTGACCAGGGCTGAGGGGGCGGTGGCACAAATCATTGGCGAACAACCTCCAAGCCACATTTGGTGCCAAAACTATGCAATGGAAAAGTTGAGTTACATGTAAAATAAGAAAAGGACCATTATATATTCCAATAAAGGGCCATTGGTGACTTTTGCAATGAGTAAGTCAAAGAATTGTATATAATGATGAAACAGAAAGTTTGTTAGAAAAGGTGGCCAGAAAGAAGAAAGGTAGAATGGTAGCTTGGTGGGGAGGGGTGTGTGGAGAAAGAGCGGGAGAGAGACAGGATAGAGTGCAGGGGTGATAATAACGTGAAGTCAGAGAGGTTTACAAATGGCAGACATCCACATTAGTTGCCATTGACCGTATCACTGAAGTAGGAGGCAAAGGCAGCTGAGCATGAGTGTGCTGAACTGCAATTATGGATTTGAAATAAATGGAAAATGTCCAGATTATCTGCTGCACAGAATAAGCTAGAGAGTTAAGTAGGAGTGAATAAGAGGAATGATGAACATACCAAAGACCTGGCTGAGGTTGAGTAATCACTACAAATGGCATTGCACCAAATTAAGTGGTATGATTTTAACAAATGACCCGATAAGGTAGAGTATATTATATGTTGAGCAGTAAGACCTCACAATGGATCACTGAGTTGGAAGTTAATCTTTGAGAGTATATCTGAATTTCCTTTCATAACTTTAAAGGCTGCCTCCAGACAGCATTTAAATAGGGATAGCTAGGAGATAGAGGGAAGTATTTTTACCATTCAATCAAAAAACTATACTTTGTTTTCATAGAAAAAAATAATATAACTTCTCTTTGAATTCAATGGACTTACAATGTATACAGAGATGTCCATATATAATGTAGCTAGAGATAATTCAACAGCTTTATCAGTTAACCATCGCTGGATATTTACAAACCAGAGCATGGTGTAACTTCTCTTAAAGTGAGAGCTGGTAGTAGTTATTACCGAAATAATTACTTGTTTTCAATTCCTTTGCATTTGCTGAGGGTCCATTCTATGCTAGGTCTTCCATAAGGCTCTGAGGGTATCAGGATGAGTAAAATGGAATTCTTCCAGTCAAGTATCGCACAGCATAGATAATACGATAAAATAAAAGGAAAGAAAACATGTGGGGCACTCTGATTATGGTGCCCCCTAGAAACCATGGAACACATGTCACTTTATTCTAACATTCACTTTACTCTAAAATGAATAACATTTACATGAATCTAGGGAGATTTGGGAGCCGTGGTAGGGAGGAGAGAAGTTTTTCTAACAAGTGTGGAGTGGAGAGGGCCTTCTTTGTGACAGTACTGGACAAAACAAAGGGGATAAAATGATGAATAAGGCACAGGCAGTTTCAGGTCTCAAGTGGCTTTCAGTCTGTTGAAAGGCATAAACACAAACACACATTCTGAATGCACTGTGTTAGGTGCCATGATGGTGAGGGTGCTGGCAGGGTGGAAATACAGAGCAGGCACTGCCCACCTGGGGGGCTAAACAGGATGGGGAGAGTGTCACCAGCATAGAGTGAAGATTTCCTGCAGGAAGAGACGGCTGAGTCCCAACATGAGCCAGGTGACCTGGTGAAGAGAGAGGAGGAGAACATTCCAGGCAGAAGGTACAGCCCACAGACATGGAAGTTAAAAAGAACATGGTTTGTAAGAAGAATTGCAAGCAACTTAATGTTTCTGGTACCTGGATTTTCAAGCTGGAAGAGGCAGTTGTGCTTCACAGGGCCTATGCCCATTTTATAGATGAGAAAGGTAAAGCTTCCAGAAAAGAAAAGTTAGCATTGTCACACAGCTAACAGTGGGACCAAAATTCCAACCCTGTCAAATTCACAGCATTTACTTTTCACATTTCCTCAGAATTAATTTTTACAAATATGTATTTATAATGCTTACACCATAAATAGGACAATAAACACTAATTTTTATTGTATCTGTTTTTGTTTAGGAAAAAAATACTTCCTCAGAATTACAAAGGTATTCATGAAATCAAAACTAAGTAACAGAAGAGAGGGAAAAAAGAATAGACAAAATATTTATGCATATGTGAGAGAAATGATCCAAATATATCATACTAAAATAACTTAAGGGGTGCTTGGGTGGCTTAGTTGATTGAGCGTCCGACTTCAGCTCAGGTCATGATCTCATGGTTCGTGAGTTCAAGCCCGCATCAGGCTCACTGCTGTCAATGCAGAGCCAGTTTTTGTTCTTCTGTCTCCTTCTCTCTGCCCCTCCCCTGCTTGCCCTCTCTCAAAAATAAATAAACATTTACAAAATAAGATAGCTTCAATTACTTGTCCATTTGTCAGAAATAACTATACCAAAATTATAATTAGTAGGTTAACAGTGTAGTGATAAGGTGTGTGACAATATCCTCTGGATTGAAAATATCATAGACAAATAGAAATCGCCCTTTGAAGACTTTCTGGTTGCCAATTCTCTGCCTATGTAGAGAACTACCTCAATTCGTGATGAAATCATTCCATCTCTTTAAAACATTAAAGTTAGGGATTTTTTTCACCTTGTCTCAGCAGGCTCCCAAATTCAGAATCAAGTAACTTGTCATCGGCTGGTCTTCATTAGCAAATTGCCATGACCCATCCAAATCTGATGCTCAAAAACAGTACTGAAGGACCAGGGCATGCTTTATTATTTTTTTCCCCCGTTACAGTAGCTAACAAATTGGGCATGAAGAGAAATGATGGCAATGTGATGAAAATAGGAACAGGGTAATTAAAATGAGATAATTTAATAGTGTATACCTTAGGCAAGAGGAGAATGAACTTCTAAAATGTAACCCATTAAACCATAGCAGAAGCAAAGGAAGCAATAAAATCCTACAAATGCTACATAACCTTGGAGATCTCCCTGGGCAGACAAACAACAGACCCCTTGATGAAAAGTGATATTCTAATCTTCATGAACTGGACACATGAATAGAAAAGCAATTATAATACTGACCCATCGTACTGGATAAAAACATCCACACTCAAAAATAAATGACACAACATGTGAAAAGATCTGCTTAGATATTTTCCACCGAGCAAAAGAAATTAGAGCAGAAGCATCTAGATAGCCTATGAACCAAAGCAAGAAGAGTCAGGTAAGTAGTATTGACTACAGTCTACTTAAAAGGTCTGGTTTTGGGGGCACCTGGGTGGCCCAGCCAGTTGAGCATCTGACTTCAGTTCAGGTCATGATCTCATGGTTCGAGCACCGCATCGGGCTCTGTGCTGACAGCTTGGAGCCAGGAGGCTGCTTCAGATTCTGTGTCTCCCTCTTTCTCTGCCCCTCCCTTACTTGCCCTTTGCCTCTCTCTCTCTCTCTCTCTCAAAAATAAATGAACATAAAAAAAAAAAAAAGGCCTGATTTTTAAGGAATGGGATTTCAGGTCAGGGGCAGTTTCTTGGTTAGCATAGACACTAAAGCCCTAAATATACAGTTTATTTAGTTTCCTGTTCTGTTTTTCTTTCTTTTCTGTAAGACATTGTAACTGTAAGAAAAGAAAAAGTCAAGAAACGTCAGGCACAAGACACAAGATCTCCAAATCCAGCTGAATAATCATTCAATGCATGAAATACACCATGCCTTTATTGCATAAATTTCAATGGCCAACTTATTACACATTTCAGAAGATTTTTAGGAGATTTCTTTCTAATCCATGTTGGATGGAAAAAAATTTTTCAGAAGACACTAAACTTCTCTAGTAACACAATTGGAAAGGGGACCAGCCTAAATGAATAGAATGTCACTTTTATAGAGGGTCTTAAATTAAATTTTATTTCCTGACTGAGAGTTATATATGCATACAATTAATAATTAATGAATGCTGGGAAAGAGAGGTTCTTCCAGACTGGAATTTAATGGAGAGAAGAGGATTATTTATGAATGGATCTATTATGCAAAATTTGGTATGGCGAAAATGCTTAAATAAATTAAAATTGTGTGATTAAACCTGTAGATTTAATTTGTGTGCACTTAATACATACCATAAGAGCAAATGGTAGTTAAGGCCAAATCTGAATACACACACAGTTTGAATTTGTGAAGTTGGAGATAATGAGGTTTTATTACATAGAACATAAGTATTTGAACTTTCTTTTTTTTAAATTTTTTAAAATGTTTTTATTTATTTTTGAGAGAGTGAGAGACAGAGCGTGAGCAGGGGAGGGGCAGAGAGAGAGGGAGACACAGAATCTGAAGCAGAGCTGTCATCGGATGCTTAACAGACTGAGCCACCCAGGTGGCCCCAGTATCTGAACTTTCTAATGTTGTAAGGAGACACTTGGCTACAACATGAAATTATGTACCATAAAAATTCTTGGAGGTGGAAGTATGGTAAAGAATGGAAGAATATCTTTAAATGATACCAAACTTCAAAGATTTTGGAAAGACAATTTCTCACAGTGGTAGAGACTAAGCTATTTACTCTTTACATAGGATGCATTAAATCATGTTAAGTGAATAAGAATGAATGAATGAATGAATGAATGAAAAACAGAAAAGCAATTTTAGTATTGGTATGTTTTTCCTCCAAAGACTAAATAAACTACTGGTTACAATAAGTAAACCTCTTCAGGAATTTATTCACATAGTGACTTCCGACTCTAGAGATAGATCACACGACAACCCTGAAGAGTGAGTTGTCACCGCATTCCGTAATATGATAGGGTTGTGAAAGGGTCATTAAAATTGCCGTGGGTACCTATGCAATTTGCCAAAGTCCTCTCCTCTGATTCTTAGACCGTAGTCACTCCCTACTCTGGACTTAGATGTACTGATCTAAATGTAAATAGCTGTGATATGCCATAACAATATACAGTTTCCTTGATTTCAAAATTAAGTGACATTGCACTTTAATTCTAAGTGATACCATTTAGTGTACTCTCCATATTCTCCACTCACTACTCTGGGAAACACATCCTCAGCCCTTTCCAACCCAGTCCGTTGTTCAAAGAATCCTCCTATGAAATCTCTCTTCATGTTACTTTTCTCCATTGACCTATTTTTCATACCATTTCTCTCTTCCCTCACATTACTGCTATTTCCCATCCAACCGTGTCTGATCTGGTCCTTCTCTGCCCTTCAATATTTAGCAATATGAAAACTTAGTTCCCTCAAGTATGAGTGTAAAAGAGTACTAAAGATTAGTTAAACTTGTCTTCCACACCCACTTAACAACTTTTCATGGTTAAATCTGAATATTGAAATTCAAATAAAATTTAATGAGCATATGTTATGTAGGCAAGTGTATGATATTATGAGACATCATCTTCCTAATTTTATAGCATCTGAACACACTTGGATTAAATAACTGGCTCAAAGTCACGTAGTTCAGACTGGATTCAAAACCATCACTTGTGACTACAATGTAATCTGCTATTGTCGTCTAATAAGTGTAATATAATTAGGAATAATCAGGCAGATAGAAAAACTGTAGGGGAGATATTTTGGCCAAATGCATGCTGTGATAGTTTGAGAGCTCACTGGGATAGGTAGATACTGACTTCACTGATATATATGTTTATGCTTGTCCCTGGAAACTCTGTATCTTCCAATATGGTAGCCACTAGGCCCATGTAGCTATTAAGCTTATGAAACATGGCTGGTGCAAATTAATATGAGCTGCCACGTAAAAAACACTCTGATTTCACAGGCATAGTTTTTTTTAAAAAACAGTACACACTTTCACGTTAACATTTTGTATGTTGTTGACATGTTGGAATGATGTTTTGAATACATGAGGTAATATTAGAATTGGTCTCACTTGTTTCTTTTTACCTTTTTGACATGGGTGTTAGAAACTTGCTGATGTGACTCCCATGATGTTGCCATTGGACAGCACTTCTTTAGATCCCGTGTTCTGTGTGATCCCCGACTGGCAGTATTGCATCCACTGGGACTTGTGAGAAATGCAGAATCTTGGGCCTCACTCAAGAACTACTGAATCAGAATCTGCATTTTAACAAGATTCCCAAGCTATTTGTATTCATATTACAGCTTGAGAAGTAGTTTCTTGACTTCAGGAGAGTTGAGCACAGACAATCGTGTGTTCCTCTATGCTTCTGCAATCCCTTGAGCCCAGGGTTCATGTAGAAATCACCACAGTGCTTTAAGCGCCTACGATAGGTCTTCTCTTGAGGGCTTATTTAACGGTTATTAAATAGTGTTAGTATTAGTATTTATCTGATTTATCTGATCAGTAAATAATCAGATATTCCTTTTCTACTACTCTAACTGCTTTTCCCATACTGGAATGACAATGGCTGCAAATACTGCCTGTGTGGCAGTCAGTACCATTGAGAGTTAAAACACTTCTATGTCTCCTACACTAAAGGCAACGGGAGACAATGGCCAGATGAAAACAGTAGGACATATGAATTTCATGTATACAATATATCTCTTCCTGAAACAGAAAGGAAGAACTGGGACGGGAACAATTGCATGAGAAAGTCTAGCAATGCGGCAAGAGTCTAATTGTCAGCCAGCTCTCCTCCGGGAGCAGAGTATATGAAGGTTATTGCTCAACAGTGCAGGCAGACAGCCTGCTGCCTTTGTCTGCTTTGCAATTTACAATTGGGGGATGAAGGGAAACCAAGCAATATTCTTTTCTGTTTCCCCTTTCCTTGTTCTTGTTACCAACAGTACTCATTCTGTTTTGCAACTCTGCCTCTACTCATTGAGGAATTTAGATGGAGTTTGTTGGTTCTGAGAGCAAAGTGTCATGCTAATGAATCACTAAAAAGAAAGCTGGTCTAATTATAGCCAAATGCTGCAAAATAATCTTACTTATGATTGCCCCTGATTAGGTGTAGGCTGCTGTGTTCACTGCAGGGGACTGCAGATTATCACTGAAACGCAAGGTGCCCACTGACTTCCAGGAGGGGAAGGACTAACAGAAAACAAAAATATTGCAGCTGTGCTCTATTATTTTGCTGTTAAAGTTATGTCTTAAAGTTTCGATAGCTTGAAACTGGTATTGTACAATTAATGCTTATTAGTGAAATGATACCATGTTCAATAAATATATAATCCACTGATAGCTAAGTATGCACTCATAAGCTACCATAGTATTATAGGCATGTTGCATTTACGTATAAGGGATAGTGATTTGTTTAAGCGACTGCCAACGAAGGTTGATTTGCTCTAAATCTAAGTGGAATATCATGGAACTCGCCAGGGGTCACAAGAGTATCAATCTCAGCTTGCTGAGGACACGCTCTAGATTTGAAATGGTTCTGGAGAACTTACCAGACTTTCAGAGACCTTCTTTCCAGTGACCTGTCACTGCTTTCCAGGTACTCCAAACAGGAATGCATTGTGTTTTCTCCTTGTCATCTCCCCACCTCTGCTGGGTTCTAGTTTCCTGTATCCCTGCCCCCATCCTGTCAATTCAGCTCACACTATTCTGTCAGGGTCTCCCTAACCACATTCCTATTTTAAGATCTTTCAAGATGAAGCCTTCATTGCTTTTTGGCATTTCTTTCTTTGTTTTCTGGCTCAGATTTTAGAGGAACTATAATTTGCTAAAGTCATCATTTCAAGTCAGTCCAGCTTTGTGACAAGGTGGCCATGCGCTGGGATCACGGGCAGGGACATTTCCCTAATATATTTTGGGGAGGGCCAGACATCATAGCTGAGAACATACAATGTGTAGGTACTGCTCTAGGGGCTGGAAATACAAAAATGAGTATGACAGACATAGTCCCTGAAATTGCCAGTAGTAATAAATGCTATGGAGAATATTACCATAGAGGAACAGGAAGAAGATTGACTGACAGATTTGTAGATAGGGTGAACAGAGAAGGATTCTCCCAGAATAGCACATTTAACTTGCCATGTGAATGAAAAGAGTCAGTCATAGGAAGATCAGGGTAAGATGATTCCAAGCATAGGACACAGCTTGTGCAAAGGCCCTGGGAAGGAAGAAGCCTAGCATGTTCAAGAAAAATTTAAAAAGCCACCATAGCCGAAGATCTGTGGTCAAGAAGCACACTGATATGAAATTAGGTTAGAGAGGTAGGCAGGACCAGATGCTATAAAGCTCTGCAATCCAGGACAAGGTGTTTGGACTTTATTCTAGGTGAAATGAGAGCCACCGGAATAATATGATCAAATAATCTTACTTCACAAGCCTGTGTTGAATAATTGCCTTATTTTTGTTGACTTTAACTCAATTTATATGTATCAAAATGGCCAATAAAACTGAGAAGGTGCTCAACTTTATTAATCATTAAGAAAATGATTAAAACACAGTGGGATTGTAGTGCACATCTCCCAGAATGGTGAAAATTTAAAACGATGAAAAATGTCAAGTGTTGGTAGTGTAAACTGGTAAACCGAACACCACCCCCATACACCCCCCCCACACACACACACACGTATACTTACATCTCATGACCCAATAAAAATGTATACATATGTGCACCAGAAGACTTGCACTAGGTTGTTCCAATAGCCCCAAGCCGGGAACTATCCAAATGGATAAATATGGTGTAGCATACCCACACTACTCTATAGCAGGGGTTGGCAAACTACGACTCGTTGGCCAAATCTAGCTCAGTGCCTGCTTTATTACCGGCCCTTGAGCTAAGAATGGATTTTACATTTTTAAAGGGGTTGTAAAAGCAACAACAGCAGCACAAACAAACAAACAACAATAACAACAACAAAGAAGAATATGTACCAGAGGCTATATGTGGCCTGCAAAGCCTAAAATATTTACCGTCTGGTCTTTCACAGAAAAATTTGTGGACCTTGAACACAGCAGAGGGAATGAACAAACTGTAGCTACAAGCAACAGTGTGAGTGGATTCACAACATGCTGAGCGAAAGGAGTTCTGTCGACAAGGTGTACCTGCCCTATAAACAGACAAAATCAACCTGTGGTCTGAGAAGTCGGGTTAGTGGTTATATTCAACCAGACTGGTAACAGGAAGACGGGGTCAAGGGATGCCTCCAGGGTTCGCCAAGCTGCACACTTATGATATGTGTAAGCATGCATTATTTGAACAATTTACATCTGACAGATTAAAGGAAAATGCAGCTTAAGTTCTTGAAGTCCCCCCTCCTCTCTCTCATGTATAAATCTTGAGGATTTCTGTGGTAGCCAGAGAGTTGAGGAGAGACTTTTCATCTTTGGTCTATCGTAGTTACAGTTATGTCCTCATTTTCTGAACCATGTGTTTCTTTCAGGAACTGCTATTTGAGTATAAAACTAGGATTTTTTTTTAACCCAATACTTAGATCCTTGTAACTTAGGCCCTTCCTTACTTCCTTATTCTTGATTGTAGTCTTTCCCTCCCATCTCGTATCCAAGCCACTAGGCAATCTGTGGGCTCTACCTTCCACACAGTTCCACAGTCCAGCCATGATTTTCTGCCCTCATGGTTACAAACACAGTGCAAGCTGCCATCATATCTAGTCTCTGAACTAGTTTATTGGCTTTTACCCTTGAGTCCCACGTGTGTGTGTCCAACCTTTGAAAACAAAGGTTGTGTCTCTGCTCGGGTCAGAAACCTTGAGCAACTGTCCTGTTCACTCAGAATGAAAGTCAGAGCCCTCGCAATGACTAAGGTCGACGCTATTTCTAGGTTCTCTCCTGCAAACACACATTCACTCCCCTCTGCTACGCGGGCCTCCCTCTCTTCCTCAAAAATATCAGGAACATTCCTGCCTTGGGGCCTTTGAACTAACTGTTCCCTCTACCTGGTTTGCTCATTCTCCAGATATCTCCAGAGCTAAGCCCTTGCCTCCTCCAAATTTTTACTAAAGTCTCACCTTTTCAAAGATACTAGCACTCAGGCTTTTTGTGATGATTCTATTTAAAATTGTCAGCAGCCCCTGTTAATCTCTATGATCTTGCCTTTTTAAAAAATGCTTATTTATTTATTTTGATGGGGGGGGATGAGCAGAGAGAGAGGAGAGAGAGAAGCCCAAGCTGACAGCGCGGAGGCTTATGTGGGGCTAGAACCCATGAACTCTGAGATTACGACCTGAGCCAAAATCAAGAGCCAGCCGTTTAACCCACTGAGTTACCCAGGTGCTCTATGACCTTGTTTTGAAAAAAAAAAAAAAAATTCAGTTATTGCATTTGAACGTCTTATCTACTTATTTATGATGGTCATTGTTTATTATCTATCTTTTCCAGCTGGGACAGCTTTTCTTGAAGACAGTGAGTTTTTACGCATATAGTGCCATATCCCAAGTGTCTATACCAATGCTTGGCACACAGAAAGTTTCAGTAAATATTGATGAATGAAAGAATGAATGGATGGAGTTCTGTCTCACAGGCACACTATTCCTCTAGCATCTCTGAGTCTTGCCACATCTCTGAGGTACTGCTATCGAATGAAATGTGTCATCACTACTCAAGGGCCCAGTCAGTGATCACTATTCCCCATCCAGTATAGGGAATCATGTCTTCTTACCCTCTGGCTTCTATGCTACTTCTGCCAGAACACGTTTAGAGAAGCAAAGCCATGAGGCAGATTATTTTTAAATATCTAAAGCTTCCAAACTTGGCCCAAACCTTCTCTGCTTAGGATAAGGAAGAGAAAATGAAAATACAAACACCCAAAAATAATTTATCCCAACACCCATAGATGTCTTTATATTCCGAAGAGAGTCAGGTGTGGAAAGCTTCGGAGCCATTGTGGATTGGTGAGTTTTGAGAACAAAATTTAAAGGTCTCAGCTTCGGGCCTATTGACACTGACTTCATTTTCTGTGGCTTTATAACCAGGAGATTTGGTGTCACTTTTATAGAAGACCCAGTATTTATACTTTATTTCAGCTGGGCATTGAAAGTTAGTAGTTTGTGCTTTATGATACCAAATATTTTTTAACTCCATGTTATGCTGTCACATAAAATATACCAATTTTTCTGAACTTGTTTTTCAAGGTCATGTTTAAACAATTATTTTATTACGTAAATGAAGCCTACATGTGCTGAAAAGTGGGAACATGATGCCAGATTTACAATGGAGAAACAGATATCCACAGGAAACTCAGGTTCAACATTTATTTTTATTTTTATTAAAGAGAGAGCACAAGCAATGGAGGAGCAGAGGGAGAAGGAGAGAGAATCTTAAGTAGGCTCCACGCCCAGCACTGAGCCTGAGGGGGGGCTCTATCTCAGGACCGTGAGTTCATGACCTGAGCCAAAATCAAAAGTCAGACACTTAACAGACTGAGCCAACCAGATACCTTCCAAGTTCAACACTTAAACGGTTTGGTACTTACTAAGGTAAATAATAAGGCTACATTATCACAGGAAGATGATTTTAAATGCTACTATAAAATGTGTTTTGTTCTATGACTGTAACTCCAAGCAGAGATTTCATTTGTTAGTGGGAATGATAAAAACATATTTTGATGCTAGTTGACTCAAGTGGAAAGGTTTATCCTTCTATGGAGAGAAGAACAAATGGGTGGCAAGGCAAAGGCTCTAGAAATGCACAGCAAGCGAATGAAAACATCAGAGTCACTAAGCAGAGATAACAACAGTGGTTACACAATATTGTCACATCGTCTATCATGGGTCCTTTCTTCATTAGAAATGTTCATGATATGAAATTTTCTGTTCATCAAATATATCTGGGAAATGTAACTCATGAACCACACCAAATAAATGATATTTTAGTTAAATCTTCATAACTTTTTCATTTAAAAAAAGACCACATAAAGTTAGTCATGTATGATTAATTAGCATTTTACTCTAAAAGATCTGATAAAGGGGCCCAGAATTCACTTTAACTATTTTTATTATTATTTTGTAATTGGGTGCCCAGAGAATGCTCCTATATATCATAACTGAGATATTAAGGCAGGGGTGCTTGATCTGCTACAGAACATACCAGACTTCAAATTTAGGCTCAGCAATCAAGTTGACCTTGGGCAAGTTACCTAACTTATCCAACACTTAGTTTTCCCACCTATAAAATGAGGATAATAATAATGCCCACTGCATAGGATTATTGTGAAGATTAATTAAATAATATATAAAACATGCAGTTGAGTGTCTGGCCCGTAGTATAAACTCAGTAAGTGCTAGTTGTTGTTATTACAGTTTTTTTGGTAATTAAGTTTTATAAATATAGCTTTACAAGCTTACAGTATTGATTTTTTTTTGCACTCAGGTACAGAACTTTACATTTATTTCCATTAAATGTCTTCTCATTAAATGCAGCCTATCCCACAGGAGTACTGATGCATAGGGGCACTTGTACCCCAATGTTTATAGCAGCACTCTCAACAATAGCCAAATTATGGAAAGAGCCTAAATGTCCATCATCTGATGAGTGGATAAAGAAATTGTGGTTTATATACACAATGGAATACTACGTGGCAATGAGAAAGAATGAAATATGGCCCTTTGTAGCAACGTGGACGGAACTGGAGAGTGTTATGCTAAGTGAAATAAGCCATACAGAGAAAGACAGACACCATATGGTTTCACTCTTATGTGGATCCTGAGAAACTTAACAGGAACCCATGGGGGAGGGGAAGGAAAAAAAAAAGAGAGAGAGAGAGGTTAGAGTGGGAGAGAGCCAAAGCATGAGAGACTCTTAAAAAATGAGAACAAACTGAGGGCTGATGGGGGGTGGGAGGGAGGGGAGGGTGGGTGATGGGTATTGAAGAGGGCATCTTTTGGGATGAGCACTGGGTGTTGTATGGAAACCAATTTGACAATAAATTTCGTATATTTAAAAAAATGCAGCCTATCCCTACACATTATTGTCTTTGGTCTCACATTTATCATTTGACTCCTCTTCTACCCTTCTGGCCTCCTACTATTCAGAATCCTGATTGTCATGTCCTCTAAATCTTTACCCAACTCAGTTGTAAAAATGGAAGGCAAAACAAGGTAATATTCAGATCCCTAAATTTCAACCTCATAAGTTTAATTAATAGCAGGTCAAAAATTAGCTCTCTTTGGGTAAAATCATTCCATCTGTTAGAAATCTTTGAATATTCTTTCATAGAGTCAACATTGCATGTATCACATTATACTTCAAATACTTTTGTACATTTCTCACTTCCTCTACTAAACTGTAGTCTTCTTGTTACTAGGGATTATGACTTACTTATCTTTATTATTTATTCATTTAATCCCACGGTACATACCAAACAAAGTACCTTGTATATGCACTTGGTCAGTAAATGTTTTAAGAGTTAACAGAATGAAAAAAAAATCAAAGATGGACATATATTTGTCTTAAAAATATTATGGTTCAATTGCAAAAAAGGTTACATTCTTCTAGAAGGGGATAAACCCACCTTTGAGATCAATAAAGTGACAGTGATCATAAAAAGGTCATCCTCACATCTGTTTCAGATTTCTAAGCATCACATCCTTCTTACTCTCTTCCACCTTAGACTCTCCTGCTGTGAAGCTTAATTAAACCATGTTTGCGAAGCATACTGAATTCTTTGGAATAAAGATTGCATGGAATTGCATTATGTGTTCAGTGATGTTAGCATGTCTCTTTGGTCATGTCTATGAATCCCATGCTACTCCAAATTGGAAGCAGCAAAGCAATAGATAATCTGAAGTGATATAAAAATATAACACATTTCCAGTGACTGTTTCTAGAAGACTTTAAAACGTGTTTTCTTCTAAAACGTTTATCCCTTATGGCCTCTCTTGCTAAAAGGCAAGGAGCAGAGCTTGGAAACCGATTCTAACTCTGCAGATAATTAACTTTATTTCATTGCAGTATGATGGATGAATTGAATGACCTTGGGCAATCACTTTACATTTTAAACCTCAATGTCTTCCTCTGTGAAACATGGTGTCAGAGTAGATGATCTCTCACTTACCTTTAATATCTGCCAAACTGTCAAGCAAATAGGGTTGTGTAAATTTCTTATGCACAGATTTATATACACCATTGTATATGACATCACAATTATAATTCTAGGCCTCATAGATTAGGATGAAAATGAGTTCATAATTTAAGCAGAAGTGATTTAGAGAAGGATTGTAAAATTTAACTGATTGTCTTAAATATTAACCACCTGCAAGGTCCTCCCACTTATTCTTCACATTGGATACATTCTGGCCATCCTCTCAAGTACAGGACTATGGAGGGTCCCTCTTCTGGGCTGTTCTATGTTGTCATTTTACATTTATTCTCTACATGTTTTCATTCTCCATCTAAATTGTAAACTCACTGAAGAAAGGCCTCATGTATTACTTCTTTCTATCTTCAAAAGGACATACATATCTAGGCATTAAGACATCTTGAGCACTCAGTGATTAAGTAGACTTTATCAATATCTGATTACTATCCCAGTCGCAATACCATTAAACATAAGCAATTTTAAATGCCCATGTAATATATCATAATGAGAATCAACATGGGTCCAAAACTTGAGTCTGCAACTTTACCCAAGGTCTCTACCTCTCAATTTACAAACCTGCAAAACAGTGAATACCTGCCTTTTAGAGATGTTATGAGTGTTACATAAAATAATATGAGCAAAGCTGACACATACCAGATATTTGACAAACAGTAACTATTGGTATCATTATTATTAGAATGATAATGGTAGACATGCACTTGGCTTTTGTACATTTGCACAGCTAATCAATGGTCTTCAATTTCTGTGTGACCAAATCTCTTGAGGAGCTCCTCAAATATTTAGCGATTTAGGAGCTACCCCTGGAGAGTCTGACTCTGGTGGTCCTCGAAACTTGTTTTGAGAAATGCTGTTTCACAGTTGAATTTTTCCTAACATATCCTTGTTCTTAAAATTCTTTAAAAAACTTTCCTCAGAGTTCCAGAGTTGTCAAGCATTTGACTGTTTACTAAGTATTAAAATATTAAAATATTTTGATGCATGCTATCTTGAAAGGTAAGTTGCTTGTGGAAACAAACTAGAAGATATAAGCTTGAAAAACAGGGATGAAAAATTAACTAGTGCAATTTTCCTTACCAAAGGAAATAATTGCTTTCTCATAGCCTGAAAATTACACAAACTCTTTCCCCCCTCATATTATAACTGCCATTTCCAACTTTCAAGTATGGCTAAGACCTCAGGTTACTCATATATTCTTTGAACATCAATATTTTAGACAATTATTTTTAAGGGCAAGGTTTACATTGCATTTCATTTCAGTCTTCTGCCAATTGGCAATATCACTATACAATTGAGAGTGTCAGTAAATTGCTTCAACCAATACTTTTTGATACATTGTTCCTTAGCTGGACTTTCAAGCACTTCAGAATTTTGAGAACAAACCATAAAAGATTAAGGGCGTCAGGGCAAAACATATTAGGATTGTAGATACAAGCACTTTCTATCAGCACAGAATTTTGATCTGTAGTTTAACTTTAGTCTTTCAACTTTTTTTAGTATTTAAACTTTTAGTCTTTTCTTCAGAAAATCTAAGACATTGTGAAGAATACTGAGGACAAATAAACTGACTTTATCCAAGAACCCAAGTCATTTCCTATTAGTGCCTATTTGCATTGGTTGGGGGTATAAGTTTAATTACCATAAGACAGGAATCAAAATAATGGTAGTTTAAAGAAAATGAAATCACTTTGTCTTCACAGAAAAGTCTGGGTTAGTCATCCAGGGCTGGTGGGGAGCACATCCCAATCATCAGAGGCTCACATTGCTTCCATCTTGTTGTGTGAACACTCCCAACACAGAACTTGAATTTCACTGTCCACCCAAGGTGGATGTCCCAAGTCTTGCCAGTCATCCTCACTATGGTCCATGGGAAGGGAGTCCTTGGAGGGGTTAAGCCTGCTTCTTCCCTTGAAGTACACCTAAAAGTTCACTGACATCTAAAAGTTCATTCACTTCCCAATGGGAAGAACTTAGTCGCATGATCACATTTAGCTTCCGGGGAGGATAAAAATGTAATTTTTAGCTAGGTTGTCATATACCTAGCTGTGATTCTATTACTATCTACTAAGTGAAGAATGGATTTGGGGACACATCTAGCTTCCTCTTCTATACCTGATCTTCATTGAGTTCAAGTGGACTGATACAATGTACCATGAGTGCCACTGAGTCAGTGTACTAACTGGAGACCTTAGGGTCATCTGCCACCTAACGAGATTGTATGAAAGGTAGAAATAGTGTTAAGAAAGGGTGTACTAATGTATCAGAGACAAAATGTGCTTACCTTATATCAATTCTTTTCCCAAGGGTTAGCCTGATGACTTAATGGTTTGGAAACGTTTAAATAGTTTTTGGTCTAAGCATCTAAATTGCTAACGAATTAAGGGAATCAAGCATTTTTATTACATACCAAAATATAGAGAAGCTCGGGCCTTGTCTAGGAGAACCAGTACCAACCTGATATCAGGCATTTAACTTTATGATCAGACCAATACACGCTCACAAAAATGCTAAAATTTGGATATACACATTTATACTCACTCTGTAATATATCCCATGATCATTCTGTAAAAGTATAAGAACTATTCCCTTTCACAGTTGCTTAGTATTTCATTGTGTGAATGCACTACTGTTATTCAACTAGTTCCCTGTTGGTGATAATTTAGGTTGTTTGCAGTGTTTGCTTTTATCAATAGTGCTACAATAAAGGGCCTTGTGTGCATACTATCTTTTTTACAACATTAAAAAAGCATATCACTGGGAGGGAGGCTTGGAAGTAGCATTGTATATCTTTAGGTACTTAAAAAGATTTGCATTTGTTCTACAGATTAACATTGTAGTTTATGTTAGCCTGGGTTCTTTCTCTTTCAGGGGCATAGGGGTTCTCTTTGTTGGCTTTCCATTATGAGCAAGAGTAAAATAGGTCATCAACTTTTTTTTTTCCCTGCCCCCTTTTCCTCCTTAGCATCTATTTTGAAGTAATATCCTTTCATTCTCTGTTTAAACCTATGATACTATTAATGAGTC
Organism: Panthera onca; assembly: GCF_046562875.1. Classification (NCBI taxonomy): domain Eukaryota; kingdom Metazoa; phylum Chordata; class Mammalia; order Carnivora; family Felidae; genus Panthera; species Panthera onca. Next base: position 48,936,841 of record NC_138350.1, read on the forward strand.
TATTCGATGTTTTCATGTACTTTCTTCAAACTTCCCCCATATTCTGTTGACCAGCAGAGAATACAGCCATTACATACCACATCATCTTCCTTACAACTGTTATTTGGTCTGAGTTTAACAGTTAAATATATATTTAATGCCAGTCCCTATGTGGGTGTCACTCCAACAACGTTGGTTATTTGAAACGTATTGTCTAATAGAGTTTTTGGAGAATGCACGTGGAAATAGTATTTCCTGAATTTTTGCAAGCTCATACATAATCACTTGTCTTTGGGATTTTGTAACATAAGGATAAGTTTGGATCAAATCTCTTTTCCTGAGTATCTTAAATATGTTACCCATTTGCATTCTGACATAAAAGCCAAAAGGTCTGATATTCTTTCCTTTATAAGTTACTTGACCCTTTTGACTGGATGTTCAAAGGTGACACTATATATATATATATATATATATATATATATATATATATATATATTTCTTTAAAGTGCTTTTTTCTTTAAAGTTCAATTGTTTTACTAGAGTATATATCAATATGGACCATTCTAGGTTAATTTACCTGGATATATAGTAACCCTTTCCAATTTTTGGTTTCCAATTTTTTTATCCCAGGAAATATTTCTTGCTTTATAATTCTAGTGTTTGTCTTAGTCCTTTGCTTTGATTTTTCTTCTTTGGCAATTTCTATTTTATGCATAGGAAATCTTCTTTGCCCATATTCTGCATTTTTCACTTTCTCTTGCATTCTTTGTATCTCTCTTCATCTGTGAGTTTTCAGTGTTTCATCCTTTCAATTATCTGTTAAAGTACTACTTGTGGGTTTTTTTCACTTTTGAGTTCCTTTATAGTTTAATGTTCACAACTGAAGTGATTTTTTTTCTTTTACCTCCAAATCTTTCCTGCACTTCGATAATCTCTTTTTTAAAATTTTCTTTCTCCAATTATTTTACTATTGCATTTTTCTAATTGCTGCCGATTTGGCTTCTCTAAGACTTCTATCATTTTTCTTAATTTCTTTTACATTGTATTTAAATTAGGCTAGGGACTTCAATTGCTCTGTAGCCGTGTCTTTCCATCCTATATTTTATAATAAACTTGTATGAAATTGTCTACCGTGCTTTTCCATTCTTATGATAAGTTGGATGCATTTTCTTCTTTTCTTAGGAGAAGAGGTGAGGCTAGATTAGATTTCCCAGTCTCATAGTTCTGGGACTCCTGTTTCTGTGTGCTTGTAAAGTGTTCAGGTACACGGTCTAGTACATGCTGTGGTTTTCTAGTTCTATTCCTCTTTAACATTTAAAAAAATTTTTTTTTAATGTTTATTTACTTCAGAAAGGGAGAGAGGGAGAGACAGAGAGATGGGGAGAGAGACCACGAGCCGGGGAGGGCAGAGAGGGAGGCACAGAATCCAAAGCAGGCTCCAGGCTCTGAGCTGTCAGCACAGAGCCCAACACGGGGCTTGAACCCATGAACCCTGAGATCATGACCTGAGCTGAAATCGGAAGTCCGACGCCTACCCAACTGAACCACCCAGGCATCCCTCCTCTTTAACATTTTTATCTAGAACTTCTCTTTTCTTTGCCCTATGGTCCCAGCCTTAGTTAATTTTGATTCTACTCCTGGAAGTTTCTCCTCAGTGTCAGACTCTGCTATTCAGTTAGTGTCGAAGTGCTTGGGGCCCGGACTGCTCTAGCCGTGACCAGCATACTTGGTCTCCTACACTCATCAGTGAATTGGAGATTGCACAGACTCCCTGCATGTTTCAGCTCCTGGTCTCAGATTCACATGTTCAGTGTTGTATGCAATACTTATTGGCTATTCTCAGTTTGCTAGCAGTCAAGCAAACTGCTCTCCTTCTCTCCTGTGTGCTTGATTTAATATGAATCTTGGTGCTGTTGAATTTTCCTACTTGTATATCTTTTAGAGTTCATGGGGATTCCTTGCTACTGAGTTTTGTTCTATATGGTTGCTGTGGGACTTTGGTTAGCTATCCTACCACAGTTTCTGTGTGGGATTCAATGTTGTTATGCTACCAGATATCTTCCTAGATTCCTCATCCTTGACCACACATGTTTTTCAGAAAATGGAGTGAAAACCAGCCCACATATCTGGTTGAATGAGATTACCTAGTGGTAAATATCTGAACTCACATTTGTACAGGATATAAGATTCCACACTGCTCCATTTTTTAAAACAAATTCCCCCCCCATCTGCAGAGTCCTCATGTGGCAGTGGAAATTATATCAGTTTTTGTAATAGCAGAGGCTCTTCAGTCAAGTGGAAAAGTCGCAAGTATTCCATGTCATATATAATGAGTGAAATTTCAATAAGTAGCAACAAAGCAAATGTGTATAGGTTCAAAATGGTGAGAACAGAAGCTAAAGAGACATTGAAGAGAGGACTATAGAGTGAGAAGCACATAAAGAAGGGGATGTAGGATGGAGTCAGAAGGATTCTGAATAACATACCAAAGTCTGAACTTGCCAGCAAAAACTTTTGAAAAAGGGATTGCTGGGTTTTTTTTTTTTTTTTACTTATGTTTTAACAACATGACATTGGCAGTAGTGTAAAGGATGGTGTGAAGAAGTAGCAGGGGAACTAAGGCCACTGTCATAAAATTCAATATATTTGAGTGCTTGAAGTAGAGAGAGGGAATCAGTTGATACAGGTAAAACAGTTTCAAAACTAAGCATTATTTTTACTTTAGTAAAAGTGGCACAAATCATAAAAAAAACATTAGGCTAGAGGGAAGGTCTCACAGTCAATGGAAAAAGAAAATCATCCAATGTGTTATCTATGCTGGAATATAAAAACCCACCAGCTGATAATAAATTGGTACAGCCACCATGGAAAACAGTATGGAGGTTTCTCAGAAAACTAAAACTAGAACTACCATATGATCCGGCAATTCCACTTTTGGGAATAAATCTAAAGGAAATAAAAACACTATGTTGAAGAGATCTGAGCCTGCGTGTTCATAGCAGTATTATTTATGATAGCTGTTATAAATATGGAAACAACTTAAGTATCCACAGACAGATGAATGGATAAAGAAGTTGTGATATATACACATATCACATATATCACGTGTGTGTGTGTGTGTGTGTGTGTGTGTGTGTGTGTGTGTAATCCAGCCATAAAAAAGAAGGAAATCATGCCATTTGAGACATCATGGATGGTCCTAAGTGCATTATGCTAAGTGAAAGAAGTCAGACAAAGACAAATATTGTATGATCAACTTATACATGGGAGGTGGGGGGATGGGGAGGGGGAAATAGGTGAAGATGACCAAAAGGTACAAACTCCCAATTATAAGATGAATAAATACTAGGGAGTTTATGTACAACATGATGACTATAGTTAACACTATTGCTTGGCATATTTGAAAGTTGTTAAGAGAGTAGATCCTAAAAGTTCTCACCATAGGGAAAAAAAAAACCCTTTATTTTCTTTTTCTTTATTTTGGTATCCATATGAGATGATGGATGTTAGCTGAAATTATTGTGGTAATCACTTTACAATATATGTAAGTCAAACATTATGCTATATATCAATTATTTCTCAGTGAAACTGGAAAAAACCCTACCAGTTAATGTCTCTCAGAGAGGAAGGCTATAATGGAAAGTTACCTTCCATCACAGCCTATGTAAAACACAGAAACCTTAATTCTTCTGGGGAAATTACTCATATTTACCACTAAGAGAAACTCTAGGTAAGAATAAAAGGTGAAGTATTTTCTACTATGTTTGCTTGTTTAGAACCAATTAGCTGTTTCTGGAAGAGCAGAGATTCAAGAAACAATGGAAAAGTGGTTAGATGACCAGGAATATAAACTAGTGTTGCAGGATTTTTTTTACCTCAATACCCAGGGTTCGTTGTCTTGCCGCTTCAAAGAATGAAGAAGTGGACACAGAATAAAATAAACAGCAGGCCAAAGTTTATTAGAGTATAAAATAAGGAAGTAAGAATAGTATGAAAACTCTCTTTATAGAGAGGGGGTATTCGAAAGTTAATGCCCGCACACCGCAGGCAAAGGACTCCACCATTTTATAGGATTTTGGTCAGCCCCTCTCCTTCCCCCTTGGTCCTTCTCAAGTCCTACCCTTATTGGCTAGATAACCCTAAAGGCTCAGTCATTCCTTTTTGATTTGGCTTGTTTCCATTGTATGAGGGGTGGTCAATGGCCATACCATTCCTTGTGGGTCATTTTTTTTTTTTTTTTTTGGTTTTGGTTTTTTATTTGTGAATCAATTTACAAAATTTTTATTTTTATTTTTTATTTATTTATTTTATTAAATAGAATTTATTGTCAAATTGGTTTCCTAGGTGGGTCACATGTTTTAAGGTCTACTTATTTTTAGTCAGATCTTTTGTTTGTCAATTTTCTGAGGGAAACCTGAGGTGGAGTAGATGGCTTCTGAGTAGATGGCGTCTATTACATTCTTAAGAGGAACTTTATGCCTGAGGGGTTTGCTCAAGGTCAGATGCTCCCAGAAGAAATGTTTTAAAAATATGTGTTTTTCCCCACCCAGGGGAATTCAAGCCCTACCCTTTCCCTTTCTGCCCACTGAATCCTATCTTCCCTATCATACTAGGGAGCCTCAGTCAAGGGACTGAACTTTTAAAAATAATAAGAACTGCAGCAGATTTTGTGGCTGCTCTGCCCAATGTCCTCTCAGCTCATCTCCAGGTATATGTGCGGAACTCGGGGACAGTTTGCATGCGCTCGGATGGCACCCATTACAGATACCAGCCTCTTTCTGCTTTCCTCCCTGAGGGCTTTCTTTGAAAACTCTTTTACTGCTGGAAAGCTTAAAGATCCCCTTTCTAAGCTCAAGCTCAGGACCACCTGGAACTGCCCAGTATTCAATACTGAGAGGACACTCCTCAGCCAAAGAGAGACAACAATCAGCAGATAAGCACCCCAGCTTTTCCATTTCTTGGTGGTAAACTCTAAGCTGCATTCTATAAGGTTTCTCAGAGGTTCTCAGCAAGACTGAGCCCCAGTCACCCACAGTCCACCCAACTATCCCCCTATTATTAGCTTTCTTCTTTTCATGTCCCATTCATCTCACTTCCTTCTTGTGTTTCCTGGGACCACTTTTCAAATATATCACCTGTACCCAAGTCTTTGTCTTAGCCTTCTTTGAGACAACCCAAATGATGACCAGTTAACATTTTCATCTTTTAAATTCCTCCCGAATTGTTTTACCTCCTGTTTCTAAGTTCCACTGCAAACTTCCTGGCATCTAGAGCTGATCTATAGTGCTTAATAGAATTTTCCCCTCAGTGTAGCAGCTGCATTTTTTCCATCCATGGTGCCTAGCCTATTTCCTGGCATAGAGCAGCTGGTTATTAAATAATTGTGGAATGAATAAAGGAAAGAAGTTCCCACAGGCATGCCAAACTATCAGGGAAATCTAGCAACAACCAACCAGAGGATGTTTATGCAGGAGTAGGGCATCAGGAAGTGACAGAAATCTCAGGAAGCAGGTAATTGCATCAGTCAAAAATAAATAGCAAGAAGACGCAGAGACAAAAATTCAGGAACAAGATTCTTTCTCCAAAGAAAATAATGGCTCATAAGAAAATGCTCAATTTCAGAGTGGGATGGAGATGATGAAGCCTCATCATAGTATTCATTTAATCCTTATAATAGTCATATAATACAGGTATTATTTGCTTCACCGAATGGATAAGAAAAATAAACCCTAGAAAAGTAAATAAAAGTGGACCAAGCTTATACAGTAAGTAGTGATTGGAGGTCAAGAGACTGGTCACCTGGTGGTGTCCTAGCTGTAATTACTAGAAGTCACAACTCCTAGGACTCACAGGGATTCCTATTTTGACCATTCAGGCACTAATGTTACACCTTGTGCTCCAGTTCCACTAGGGGAAGCTGATCCTCATGTGGAAGAATCCTGTCAAGGCAGGACAGGTGAGTAGAGCAGCTCTTCCTGAAGAAAGAGAATAATAATTTGGGCCATCATATCTGTTTTGGAATTCAAAGTCTTACTGTTTCTTTGAAACAATGGAAGGAATGCCCTGACAGTGTCACAGATGACAAATTTGAACAGAATTTTTAAAAATACTAATAAAGAGGCATGCACTATTCTTTTTTCCCTCTTCTTCTCTTTTGTTCTGTATTACTGAACATAATTCCCTCAATTTTAATGGAAGTGAACTCTCTCTTCTTAAATCAGTGTTCTCTCTCTCTAGGATTCAAAATTGCAGTGCTGTTTTGGAGCCATCATTTTGCCTCCATAGTAGCAATTTCCCTAAATCTTTGCCTTGTGGCCTCAGTGAATGCATTTGGCAGGAGGAGCAGGCTGATAGAAAAAGGGAGAGCTTCTGTGAACACAAGTACCTTGGGAAATCAGCAATGATGTGAAAAGAAATACATAAAAACCATCCACCACAGTATACCTGTTTTTAATGGGACTTCATTAAAAGTATATATTTTTTTAAAGTTTGCCTCAGCATGGCAGTGGGTTTCTACAGAGGAAGTTTTGAGGCACTTAGAAATTTCTTTTCACGTCTCTTCTTTTTAATTCACTCACTACAAGCTTTGATAGAGAAAAGGAGAGTAACTGCTGGTTCATATTACCTTTGTGGAAGGTTTTATATCATTTGCCATTGATTTTCTAGAAACTTTAGATTCAAGGCCTGGTTCATGAAATGAGAAGTTGAGTGATCAGAAGAGTGGGCCCAGCATGAGCTGCCTTTAAGGGCATTGTACCCAAAGAGGTGTGCATCCTGGGATGTTCTAGAACACACAGCCTTTACCAATACCTCAGCTCAGGGGAGGGTCCTGAATCCAAGGAATGTCTGGCACAGAGATGGCCCTCAGTGTGTGTCTAATTAATGGATGAGTATCTAATGCAAGCAAAACCCCTAAACTCAAGAAACAGAGCCAGAATCCAATAATGGGAATTACAAACAAGAAACACAGGGGATTTTAAGCACAGCAAACATTGGCTGCAACAGGACAGAGATTTTTTGTACAGTAGTGGAAGAAATATTTCATATATGGAATGAAGTCAGTGTGAGAAGGACTTTAACTGCTGGAAAGAGGAGATTTCACTTTAACCTACAGGCAATGGAACACTAGTAAAGATTTTTAAAATAGTGATATCAAAGTAGTTCTTTAAGATGACTTAGAAGTGTGGTTTTGAAGGAAAGGAAATACGGGCATAGCAACAAGTCAGGAGTCTAGCTTGCACAAGAGAATGTAGTAGTCAGGAGCATATGCCTCGGAGTCAGAGATCTGGAATTGCATTCCAGATGTGCAATCCACTATTTGTGAGACCTTCTGTGTCTACTTCTTCACACATCATTTTTCTCATCTGCGTGGGTATAATCCATTAATTCACTCCGTATTTTTGAGTTCACCCTTTTGTCCGTTTCTGCTCTAGAATCTGAGCAAACAGGTATAGGTATAAATTGGATGGCTTACTCATGTAAGTCATTTTGAAGAATGACCTTAAAGTTTAGAGGTAAAAAGGGGAGGATACAAATAGTAAGAAGATGAACATACAATTAGTAGAATTAGTGTAAATATGTTAAGACAAGAATGAGTTGGGCACACACACTTAGGGATCTGAAGGAAGGTCAGGATGTGCTTGTGGGTAAGGGGGACAGTGACATGAGAAGAGGGCAGATGGCTAGGTAAGGATCAAATAATGGAGAGGGTCACAAGCTAGGCTAAGAGGACTAGATATATTTTAAACAGGATGAGAAATGTAGAGAGTGTTTTTGTAGCTCACTATTGCTGAGTAGAAAGTGGGTTGTCATGGGACATGGGTCAGAGCTGGGGACTAGTTTGAAGCTACAGCAGACATCTGGCAAAGAGGTGATGATGTCCTGGAATGGGACTGATAATGAAGAACAAAGGGAGAAGCATAGATTTGGGAAATGTTCAGGAGATAGAATCAGTAGGACTTGCTGAGAAATTGAGTTTGGACAGTAATGGAAGGCAAGGAATCCAAGATAATCCCTACATTTCTGGCTGAAATAACTGCCTATAAGGTTGTGTGTTTGGTTTTGTTATCGTTGTAAGTACAAGATGGGGAGAAGCAAGTTGACAAATCAAGAGCATTTTTGCAATTTTAGTTTATAGTGTATATTAGACATCAAAGTGGAGATGCTAAATGATATGTGTCTGCCTGAACCTCACTCCAGAGAGAGGTCAAGTCTAGAAATAAAGATTTAGCAGTCATCACACATAGATGATATTAAATCTATGGGATTGAATGAAGTCCCTAGAGGTATAAAGAAAGGTAAATGAGACTGTCCGAATACAGTGGATTGGCTAACAATGTCCTTTCCAGACACCTAATGTGTCTTCCTGTGCTGCAGAGCCTGAAAAACCAATGACTGTGTTTCCCACTCCCTTCAGTTGGGTTCCAGGTGGGATTTCAGTTCCACCAATCTGATGTGCTTGTTCAAGTACGGAGTTTAGAACTGAGATATGTGAGGAGGGAGGTAGGACCTGGGCATCATTTTGTGAGGACCGAAATTACTGTGGTCCTGCAGTCAGCAGCTATAGTGACAGCTTCCCAACTCTGAAAGCAACCCCTAATCCTACAGTTTCCTAGTCATGCTAGGGATGGTAGCATTCTCGGAAACTCAGTTCCTCAGTGAGAGTCCTTTCTGGAAGCCCAGACAAACATTGCTTTCTTTAGCTCACTTAAAATGATGTAAGGTATTTAACCCCCCCACTTAAAAGAAGACATCTTTCTGCTGAAACTAGCCAGAGTGCATTCTGTTCTGACCCAGTCCATGCCTTGGCTCATCCTTGCATTACTTCAGCATCAAAAGGTTCAAGAGAAGGGGAGAAATCAGTGATTTAGAAGGCAGGAACGACTGAGAAGGAATAAATAAGAAGAAAACTAAAAGTGTGATGTCATGGAAAATGGGTAAAATACGTTTTTTTTTCTAGAATATCATTTAATGCTGAGTGGTCAGCTTAGAACTGAGTGATAAAGTGCAAAAGGTGGCAAAAAGATCATTGGTGAGCTTGTAAAGAATCTTCCTGGAGTAAGGGAAGTAAACAACACAAGGAATGATTTAAAATTGAACATGATCTAAATAAATGGATTTAGCACCCACAGGTGGCTTTTAAAGATGCTTTAATGTAAAAGGGTTAGAAAACTGGGGAGGTATTGAGCAGAATAGGTGTTACATGGTATTTGTTTCCTTGTCTGTTCATTTTAGAGACAGGAGCTACACAGCACACCTGTAGGCTGATTGTAGCCTCCTCTCCAGAAAAGAAGATGGATGATGTGTGAGAGAGGAGATGATTGTAGGAGCAAAGTATTTGGGAACAAAAATACTTTGGTTAATCTGGTCACTTTTCTTTTCTCAGCGAACTATGAGGTGGTCATTAGCTGATAATGAGTTGGGGTTGTAAGGTGGAAATGTTTTGAGGGAAAGTAAAGGTATGCAATGGTAGTTTTGTTGAGTAGTGATAGCAACAAACTAAAAAAAGAGCTATAGACAACTCATTTAAATCTCAGGCCATGAATTTTCATTGACTTGGTCTGCATGTTATGTGTTGTTGTTGTTGTTGTTGTTGTTTTCCAACAATGTGTGTTTAGCTGCTTGCATGCAGGCACAAAATAGGCTGACAGTAGCATTTAAGCAATATCCAGGCTTAACCAGATAATACAGTGGAAGGAGAGGGTTATGAATATTTATAAGGGAGTGATTATAATTATGGAATGTGGAATCTAAGTTAGGTAAAGAGCAATGTGGGAAAACAAAATGAGAAATTGATGGTGAGAAATTTACAGGTTCAACAGATGATGCACTGATGAAGTTGAAGACTGATTGGAAATGATAAAGTAGGTGAACTGGTTAGAGGAGGGGATAGTTGAAGTTGAGGTTTCAGAATCAGAGAAGTCACTTATGTCAAGGTGAAGGGTTTGACCATGAAAATAGGTGGCTGAAATGGAGCAGAGAGACAATGGCATTGGCTAGATTATTCATTAGGGTGTTGAAGTTATCAGAAATGGTGATAGGAGAAGCAGTGGAAAGCATGCAGTGATCCAGGGTGAAGATCATCAGTAAATGAGCAGGAGTAACCGGGGTCAGTAGATGATTATAGCCGGGCAAGATGTTGGGTAGTTTCCTTCTTCTTTCTCACCCAACCTCTAGGCCAACTCAGAAAGAGGAAGAATATCAACAACTACCTAGTAGAATAGTTATGAACATTACATGAGATAACATATATTAAGTACCTAAAAATCTGTCAATTTAATGTGTGATGCTATTTTTATGGTCATTATGAATAAATCAACCTACACTAACAAAATGTCTAATATATAGTGGTCATGGTGTTGGATGTTATTCACTTTTATTTTTTCTTTCTTTCTTTATTTGACCTAGAATCAAACATTAAGGCTTCTGGACAAGACCTTGAAAGTCACTTCATCAAAGGACCTCAAATTAGACAAAGATTAGAAACATACATAAAAAGTACCCAAGAAGCTTATTAAATATATAAACTCCAGTCCTCCATTCTGGATCATTCTAATTCTTTACATCTGCAGTGACACCTGGGAATCTGTGTTTTTAATAAGCTCTCTAAAAGATTCTGATACAATGCCAAGTTTAGGAACCACTGCTGAGCATCTGTTTGTACCGGTGAGCAAACTGGAGGTTAAGATCACAAAGCTGGTAACCAACATCGTTAGGACTTTTACCCACAAGCCCTGTTTCCAAGCCCAGGAATTAGATCCTGAAAGATAGTGGCACATCGATGCACTGGGATGGAAAGTAGAATCAAATATTATACCCATTTTCTTTGTCTTCTGCCTAGGTGGATACACTGAGAATAGCCATGGCAAGAGAAATTCGTCTAGGCAACAAACCAACTATGATAGCAAAGTAGGTAGTATGATTCTATGCCACCAATCAAATGAGATATATAACAAATGTGTCAGAAAGATGGTATGTAAAGTAGAGGGTGCAAATAACAATGATGTGAACTGATAGTTGTTACAATAATCCAGAGTTATAACTATGGTGGTGAAAGTACCATAGGGTGGTAGACATAAATTAAAAAAAAACAGTTTAGAGGAAAAATGACAGGTATTTTGACTCGGTATCAGTCTATGAGATGGACAAAGTCCATATGTAAAAATTGAGTCAAATAACAGGCAACCTTCCCTCCTAGTGAGGTGATTTCAAACCCTGTCTGCATATCAGGATCATGTCCTTGGTATTCTGAGTTAATTGATAAGACTCACTATGAATTTGAGATACATATTTAGCAAACAGGAATCTTAAAGTATTTCTATTTTGTAAAAGCTCTTGAAATGATCAGGTTTTAGCTTACAAGTGTATCCTCAAGATTCTACAACCCTGATATGTATGATATATGATACATATATATATATACATATGTACATATGTATACATATGTATCATATTATATATATATATATATATATATATATATATATATATCCCAGCTCTATAGCAGTATTATGAGATAAAAAATGGATTCCAGTGGACTGTCATTAAAGAAAATAGTAGCTGCTTCACTAAGTGCCATCACCATGGCAAGTGGTTTCAAACAAAATAGTGTGAAAATAGTCACCATGTAGCTGGACTTTAAAGTTAAGAACTGAATACTACCTATAGGATATGTTGCCTCTCTCCAAAGAGGACAGAACACTTTTCTGTGAACTACTACTAATAGGGTAGGCAATGATATTGCACATAAAGGTCCTTATTCTTCTCCAGTATTCTTACTGAATATACAACAGCAGCAAACTACATTGTCTGTCAAACATGCCAAATGATGACAGCTCAGTATGTTATCCAAGTTCACTTTATATATTATTTTCTTGCTTTGCTAGACAAAGAAAATTATTGTAACTGGGAGAAACAGGTACAAAGAAGAATTATGACTCTCTATACACTCTTATTTTTTAATTTACAAGTAGAGAAACTTTAGGCAGAGACAATGATGTCTAAGATACCTCTAGGACATTATACAATTGAGATGGAACACTTTGGCCTTCTCTGGAGATGAATGATGGGTTCCTCCAAATGTTGCTCATGACCTAAGGCTTTATTTCAGTATAAATAAGGAAGATGCCTCTAGAAACAGTGTGTGAGGTAAATCTTCCCTAAGAACGAAAGATGCTAAGACTGGGAAGGAGGAAGCCTTAAGTGGCTATAACTTTTACATGTACCCAATTATCCCTAATAATGAAAATGCCTAAAGCCTGAGAAAGTGAGATGCCATTGTCCTAATCAGTGCCATAGATGCTATCCACATAGAGACTTTGATTTTGAGTTCTAGCTCTGAGAAGTTTCTCCAAAGAGCTGCTGTTGGCTGGGACCTCACAGACCATGGAAGATAGGCAATTTTTGAAAGACTGAATTAGGCACACATGATATTCTGTTTCACTCTTATTTGGCTTCATTCTTTGTGTTCCTGCTTTGCATAAATCAGAATGTTCAAGATAGGAGAGGCATTTCAATGTGGCAGCATAAGAAGATCCTGAATTTACCTCCCTCCATGGACACAATAAACCTGCAGCTATATATGGAACAATTCCATTTGAAAAGAATCTGAGAATCATCTAAATATCTACTCCATAACAGAGTATAAAAGGGCCACATTGAGACAGGTAGGAAAGGCAGCAATGTGGTCTTGCCAAAACCACACCCCTTGTATGGCAAATCATCATTGGAAGGGGTCTCACAAATACAGAACTCCTCCTTGAGGAATGAGGGGTCTGTGCCCCACATCAGGCACCCCAAGCCTTGGGACTTACACCAGAAGGAAAAGCCCCCAAACATCTGACTTTGAAAACCAAAGGGACTTGTGTACAGGAAAACCAAGGATTGTAGGAAACAAAGATTTCACTCTTGAAGAGTTTGAGTGCAAACCTGCTTGCCCCAGGACCCAGACAGAAGCAGCAGTTTAAAAAGAGCCTAGACTATCTGTGAAGGAGGTTCATTTGCTAATCTTAAAGTATCTGCAAGAGGGGCAAAATCCTGTTAGGACCCTCTACATGGACGGAGGTGCTGGTAGGTGCCATTTTTGTTTTCTCTCTTTACCTTGCTAGTGCCGTCACTGGTGGGTGCCATTTTTGCACTCTCACCCTATCTTGCCAGCACCTGCCTACCCACACTACCACCATGTCCCTTCCAGAGGCGGTGAACAAACATCTCCACCCCCCCTTGCATTGCTGCCATGATTTTCTCAAAGGTGGGAAAGTATTCCACCTCCATGTACAGAGACATGGGCTCAGAGGTGGCAGGCAGGCACCTTGCACCCCCACATCACTGCTGTGGCCCTTCCCAGAGATGATGGTTGAGTGAACCCAAAAAGACCCACTTCGAGACACATTATAATTAAAATGTCAAAAGTTAAACATAAAGAGAGAAACTTAAAAGCAGCTAGATAAAAACAACTTATTACCCACAAAGGAACCCCTTTAAGACTATAAGCAGATTTCTCAGCAGAAACGTTGCAGGCCAGAAGGGAGTGGCATGATATATCATAAATGCTGAAAGGAAAACAAACTTCCAAACAAGAATACTTTACCCAGCAAGGTTATTCAGAATTGAGGGAGAGATAAAGAGTTTTCCAGACAAGCAAAAGCTAAGGGAGTTTATCACCACTAAACTGGCCCTATAAGAAATGTTAAAGGGTCTTTAAGCTTAAAAGAAAGGGTGCCGATTAGTAATAAGAAATCATATCAAAGTAAAAATCTGGTAAAGGTAACTATGTAATAAAGGAAGTGGATTTAATTATTTATAAAGCTAGTATGAAGGTTAAAAAACATAAGTAGTAAGAATAACTATAACTAAAATAATCAAAGGATACACAAAATAAAAAGATGCAAAATGTGACATCAAAAATATAATGAGTACAAACTTCATTTGCGTATATATATATATATATATATATATATATATATATGTAAGCTGTTACATGTGGACACACAAAAGGTAACGAGAAAGGAATCTAAGCCTCACACTATAGAAAGTCATCAATCCACGAGGAAAGAAAGCAAAAGAAGGAGGAACAGAGAGGAACTACAAAACAGAAAACAATTAACAAAGTGACAGTAATGACTTTAAATGTAAATGGACTAAATTCAATCAAAAGACAGAGTGGTGGGGGTGCCCGGGTGGCTCAGTAGGTTGAGCTTCCAACGCTTGATTTTACCTCAGTTTGTGGGATCAAGCCCCACATCAAGTCTCTGTGCTGACAGTACGAAGCCTGCTTAGGATTCTCTCTCTCCCCCCCTCTCTCTCTGCCCCTCCTGTGCATGCAATCAACCAATCAATCAATCAATCAATAAAAAGTGTGGTGGAATGAATAAATAAAAAAAAAAAATACCCATGTATATGTTGCATCAAGACTCATCTCAGATCTAAGGATACACACAGATTTCAAGTGGAGAGATGGAAAAAAAATGTTTCGTACAAATGGAAACCAAAAGAAAGCAAGGGTAGCTCTACTTATATCAGACAAAAGAGTCTTTTACCCAAAGACTGAAATGAAAGGCAAAGAAGAGATTTACATAATGATAAAGGGGTCAATCCACAAGATGATATACAGTTGTAAACATTTGAGGGTTGATATTGGGTATCCTTGTCTTGTGCCTGAACTTAGTGGAAAAGCTTTCAGCTTTTCACTATTGAGTGTGATGTTAACTGTAGGCTTTCATAAGACCTTTAATTATATTGAGGTATATTCCTTTTATACCCAATTTGTTAAGAGTTGGATTTTTTTTTAATTATTGAACTGTGAGTTGTTTATATATTTTGAATAGAAGGCCTTTATCAGAAGTCTTTTGCAAATATTTTCTGCAAGAGTGCAACTTGCCTTTTTATCTTAACAATGATTTTCAAAGAGCAGAACTTATTAATTTCAACAAAGTCCAATTTGTCAGCATTTTATTATAGTTTATACTTTTTTGTATCCCATCTAAAACAAACAAACAAACAAACAAACAAAAAAGCCAAAAAACCTTCACCTAGCCTAAAATCAAAAAGTGTCTTTTATGATTTTTGATAGAAGTGTCATAGTTTTAGTTTTGCATTTGGGTCTATGATGCATTTTGAGTCAATTTTTATAAGTGGTATGAAGTATGTATGGGTCAGGATTTTTATTTTGGCATATGGATACCCAATTGTTCCAGGAATATTTGTTGAAAATGCTATCATTTGTTTGTTGACTTGCTCCAGCACATTTGTCAAAATTCAGTTAATCATACATGTATTGGTCTATTTCTAGGCTCTCTGCTCCACTCCACTGATCTATGGGTCTATCCTTTGTTAATACCATTCTTTCTTGATTACTATAGCTTTATAGCAAATACTGAAATCAGGTGGTGTAAGTCTGATACCTTTGTTGTTCTTTTGTTTGGGTTGTTCAAAGTTCTTTACTTTTCCATATAAATTTTAGAATTAGCTTGTTGATTTTTTCAAAAAGTCTTGCTGGTATTTTTATTGGAATTCTGCTGATTCTATATATCAATTTGGGAGAGTGCTGGCATATATAACACTCTTCAGTTTCAGTTAATGAGGCTGGTATATCTCACCTTTTATTTAGATTTTATTGGGCTTCTCTCAATATTTTATATTTTTCAATATACAAACTTCCACATCTTTTATTGGATTTATCCTTAAGTGTGTTTTTTTGGGGGGTGCTATTTTAAATGGAATTTTTAAAACACTACAATTTGCAATTTTTATAATTGAAATTTGTAATTATTTATAATTAGTAATTAATTAGCATATAGAAATATAATAGAGAATTGTTTTCATTGATTACTTTTTATTTTTTTATTCTTCAACTTTGCTGTACTCATGTAATAGATCTAGCAGTATTTTTGCATAATTTTTTTATTTGCATTTTATTCCTTACGTATATGATAAGAAATTCCTTGCTAAGTCAGTATTAGATCAGATATACTTATATATTTTATATATATATATATTAATTCATACAAAATATATCTTATCGTATGCTCTGAGTTGAGGATCTAATTTGGCTTTTTTATCATTAATTCCATAATCTTTTTTTATCATTTTTCATTTAATCATTTTTATCATTAATTCCATAATCTTTTTTTTTCTAATGAATTGATACGAACTTTATTTTAAGTTGTTACAAATGTTCTGTATTCTTCTCTACTAATCCATCATTATTATAGCAAAGCAAACAGTGTGGAATAATCTGAGTTCAGATCCGCTATTGCCGCTGTCACATTAGCTTGAACAAGTCACTTAACCTCTCTGAGCCTCATGTGACTGAATACTGGTAAATTGTGGACAAGCAGACTTCCAGAAACGTTCTTCACAGGAAAGGGAGATTTTCCCCCTTTCCACCTACCCTCCTTATTCCAGAATGAAATCTATAAAATATGGCCAGATATCTAGAACCTTCTTGGACCATGTGGTGAGGATGTATGTGAAGATCTAGGGTGGTGCAGTAAAAACAAAAGAAGCCTGGTGTCTCATGATAATGGAGCTGCCCTGAACTGTTTCTCTCTGGACATCTGTGTGAGACACTAAAGCTTTGCTTCTTTAACACACTGTACTACAATTTATATTACTCACAGGATTTCTCATTTTCAATGATATATTTGAATCCCAAATTCAAGAAAGAATGTTTATTTGCATGCTTAAGTATTTTGAGCTTAAGGTCTTTTGCATTAAGAATAAAAAATAAGTCTCTCATTGTCTATCAATTCTAGTCTGCAAAACCAATATTTGCTCCTTTGAATCAGGTTGTTATCAATTAACATGTTAGTAATTGGTGCAACTTTGAAAGGAAAGATGAATAGAATCTTAACCATCAAACAGAGAAAAGCACTGGTTTTTGTTTTGTTTTTTTTCTGAAACTCCTCTAACATGAATTTCATCTGAAAAAAGTGTCATTGCTTTAGGTTTAAGTCATAAAAATAGATTAATTGTCAATGAAGAGAGCAAAAGCAGGTAATTCAGTTTCCTGAAAGAGTTTTAATAAATGGAATTTCTGTTTGGCATTTTGCATTGATCACCTACCTACAATAAGTAACAATCTTCTTATTTATACTGTATTGACAATCGAAGCTCCGAATTACACTATTGTTCATTTTTCTTTTTTAATTTTTTTAATGTTTATTTTTGAGAGAGAGAGAGAGAGAGAGAGAGAGAGAGAGAGAGAGAACACAAGCAAGGGAGGGGCAGAGAGAGGGGGAGACACAGAATCTGAAGCAGGCTCCAGGCTGTCAGCACAGAGCCTGACGCGTGGCTCAAACCCACGGACCACGAGATCATGACCTGAGCCTAAGTCAGACGCTTAACCAGCTGAGCCACCCAAGCACCCCATCATTTTTCTTAATATTAATCTTCAGTCAGTATAAACTGCCTTCATATTGTTTTCTAATAAAGTCAGAAGTACCAATTGCACTAAGTGAATTGATTACCTTAACTTCAAGGCATGAATTATTTAAGGGATCAAAGTATTCATGTGCTGCCTTTAGATATAAAGTCCAAATAAGGAAAATAACTAGTCAAATCTTTCCTTTACCTCCAGGCTGTTGGCCATACTTTGACCTTCCTGTGGCTGTTACACTGGAGCTTACTCTCCAGGATGGACACCAAGAGCGGATATGAGGTAAGGCTAGAGATAAAGCATCTAGTGCAATGTCCCTCCAAAGGATGCATTTTGGGGGTACTGCTCTCTGATGCTTCTAACATCCTGTGTCAAAGAGAATTTCCACCATTTCTTTTTCACTTGCTAGCCCAAGAAAATATCCTACTAGATAACAATGCATAACTTAAATGCACTTAATTTCTGATGGTACACCATTCTGCATTAGCAGACTCTCCAGTGGCACAATGGGAAAGTCCCCTTTTAATAATTTACATGAAGTTAGTTTCATGGCAAAGCACTTTTTGTGTGTATTTTCCAGTTAGAAATCTCTGGATCTCCTTTTAGGGATTTAAGTCTTAATATTCATCTTTTTATACCTCACAGAATTTAAGAATATTAAAATTTGTGATTCTAAAACCTGTTCAGCGATAGACTGTCAAAAGTATTGTGAAAAATCTCAAAGCAAACAGTTGCTCTATGAGTTGATTCACTTCTTGGGCACATGTTGTGTGCTAGATAGTGGAAATAAAATACATAATCTATATTTCATCCCCAACAATCTAGTCTTGGTGTGGAGACACTGGCATGAGAATAAACATCACAATCCCTTGAACATATAGGAGGCCAAGACTAACTGCTTAAAGTATCAGGAAAGGCTACACAAGAAATTTTTGATGTTTAATAATGAGAAGGAATTCACCAAGTGGAGGAGATAAACTATGAGATCTCCTGGTTCCCCAAGTGATTCCTGAACTCATAAGGCTCTGGTATATCCCAAAGAATATCCAGTTGGCTTTGAGCCATCTGAAAGGAAATGGGAAGAAACAAATACTTATCTATCAGGTTCGATGGACAGATAAGAGCTATTTGCTAAGAGTTCTATAAGCATTAACATATGTAATCTTGGTTAAAAAAAACATATAAGCATGTACTATCATCTTCTTTTCACAAATAAAGACATTGAAATTCAGAGACATACAGTAAAACATATCTAGTAATTGACAGAACCAGGAGTTTGCCCAGCTTTGTGTCATGTAAAAGTGTCACCAAAAAATCAAAATCCTTTCTATACCCATAAATCTGTCTCTGGGTTTTTAACAATCTTCAGTATGCACTGAGAGAAGAAAGGTAGGGTGGAACTGAAATTCCAAAAGGGGCAGTATAGCTTAGGGTTTATATTAGAGTTTTAAAGTCAGACAGTTCTGGGGCACGTGGGCAGCTCAGTTGGTTAAGCATCTGACTTCGGCTCAGGTCATGATCTTGCAGTTGGTGGATTCAAACCATGCATCGGGCTCTGTGCTGACAGCTCAGAGCCTGGAGCCTGCTTTGGATTCTGTGTCTCCCTGTCTCTCTGTCCTGCTTGTGCTCTGTCTCTCTCTCTCTCTCTCAAAAATGAATAAACATTATGAAGAAAGAAAGAAAGAAAGAAAGAAAGAAAGAAAGAAAGAAAGAAAGGAAGGAAGGAAGGAAGAAAGAAAGAAAGAAAGAAAGAAAGAAAGAAAGAAAGAAAGAAAGAAAAGTCAGAAAGAAAGAAAGAAAAGTCAGACAGTTCTGGGTTTAAGTTCCTGACCATCCTACTCATGAGCTTGGACAAGGTACTTAGCTTCTCTAAAACTCAGTTTCTCTGCAAAATGTGAATACTGAAAACATCCACTTTAAGGCAGTTGTGTGAGAATTACTTCAAAAATACATACAGAAACACTTGGCTCTACATTTGACACATATATCTACTTAATAAATATCAGCCAAACTCTACTCAAGCAACTGAATATGCCCAGAACTATGAAAATTTGTCCGGCTTTCTAACAGAATTCAGATACACAGGAGCTATTATTCCAAATCCCTGTGAAAGAAATCAAGTCTCCCAAAGGACTATTAGAATTCAGGGGTTCAGCTCAAATCTAGAATTTTAGCTTTAAGTCTGACTAGACGTGTCGTGGAAATTTCTTGACCACCTAACCATTCCTAAAAGTCAAGAGTGGTAAAGAGTGGTCTGGGAGTCAATTGTGAAATTACAGGTTTTCGGCACCCAGGTGAATGGGAAAACCTGACTGATGGATACCATGAGAGCATCAGGTCACTGCCTTGCATGGACAAGCAGATCCACTAGAAGCTGAAGCACTGCTTCCAAAACCCCTAACTGGACCTCCATTCCATCCAAAAAATCAGGGAAGAGAGCCAAGAATTCTGATTGAACGGCATCTGTTACATGATTGATAGAAATGTCTGAGCACCCCACAGATGGCCGCAAAACACCCCGGGGCTTAGTGGCAAGTGACTCTATACAAATCAAAAAGTGTTACATTATTTTTCTGACCCAATATCCTTAGAAAAAAAAAACAAATATTTATTTCTATTTATAACAGGAACTCTCAGAACTCTTATTGGTAGAAAAGTATAGGATCATGAAAAATGGATATATAGGATCGCTACATATATAGATAGAATTTTAAGTCCAATACACTACACAATAGATACATTATATATGTCTATGTATATATTTATGTACATGTATATGTTGTATATACACACAATTTTACATGCCAGTATCACCTTGCGTTCTATTGATTCTTTGGCTATTTTTTGCTCAAAATAAACCTTACATCTAAATATCAGTATAATTAAGCTAGTGATTTGCTTTATATAGGTGCCTAATTGCTTTAATGATATCACATGGATTACAATGAGAATAAAACCAGGAAAAACCATTAAGTGACACAGGTGCCTGGTTTGCTTAAGCATGGAGTCCTCCAGGCCCGCGTGCATTGTAATATGCACTGCCTTTCAATCTGCTTCAGTCATTTGAAGCATTTAGTAAGTGTAGCTGAAAGGAAACTTAGATCATACGATTTAATCTCTCATTTTAGAGTTGAGAAAAACGACACCCAGAGGGGTTGTTAGTTGCTTAAGGTAACCACATTAATTAACAACTTTGCTAGAAACAGAAACTTCTACAATATCCAGCTCCTCAGGAAACATTCCTAACTCTGTAAACTTTTGAATAACTTGAATAAAAGGCTTAGCCACAAAGCGAACTCAAAAATCCACAAATTTTTAACTCATACACCTTAACCATCAAAGACTTTTTTTTCCCTTAAGTGTTGTATTAACATTGGCATTTGGTTTGAGCACTAATTGAGTCCTACTTTTTTGAGTAACACACTTTCAGAAATGCCTATGAAGTTTATGATACATCTGCTTATATAATTTAACAAGTGCTTCAAATTCTGTGTTGTCATAAAGTTTTCATAGCAAACTTTCAGTCTCTTTTACTTTTTCATTTTACTTTGTAACTTTCTGGATGATGGGCACCCATAAGCAATTTGCATACCATCCAGTTTCCCTTTTATGCACTAGACTAGTAAGCCAAGCATCTTCTTTGTAACTGTAGCTCATTACTTGCTTAATAATTAAATAAAACATTTAATTTAATAAAATAAGTTATTTAACAACTATCAATCTCACCACTAGACTGCAAGCCCATTCAGGGAAAAAAAGATTCCTTTATGCCTTGTAAAAGCCCTGCACATAATTGGGTATCAATAAATATTTTTTGATGAATGAATGGAATACAGACTGATTTTATTATTAGTCTCAGGGAAAAGATATAGAAATATAGAACCTATACTTTGTCACTGATCAAATGCCTCAAATGTTTCCCAGTAGATGTGACATGTTTGGAAATACAGCATTTTTTTGTTATGTGTTATTAAAACTGTCATGAAGACAAAGGAATAGCTGAGATTTGATTAAACTTAGTTGTTTAATAGTATTGTCAGGGTTTAAGTCTACCCTGCTAAAGGTGATACTTTTCTACCAGTTTCACTAGATAAAATTGGAGAATAGCCTAGGGTATACTTGCAAATAACCACCTCTTTGTTGCTCTAACCTTTGTGTTCCAAAGGACTGCCATGTGACTAACTGAGTAGACAGTGGAAGAGGAAGATTGAGTTCCTATTCCCAAGCTGAAAACATACGAATGAAGCAAATCAACTTGAGGATGTAGTCACGCCATGTGGCTGTAACCCTGTCATCAATAATATGCATCTTGTCCAGGACTTTCTTTAAGAAGGGAACTAGCTAATCTAGAAGGCCTGGAGTTGTAGCTAGAAAGCATCCCATGAAAAAACCAGCACCTGCAGTCAAACCTACAATGTTATTTCAGACAGCGTTCTTTCAGGTGCGTTCTTTCAGGTGCGTTCTTTCAGACAGCACCTAGCCAAGAGGAAGAGGATAGTAGATTGGATTTGGATTTCCATCTACCTACATCTATCTGATGCCCTGAATCCCCCACTCCCACTGGAAACCCCCTCTCCCTTTCTGGAGGATTAAAGTTCTTTGCTTTACTGATGTTAGTCCCATCCATATGACCAGCATTGAAAGCCAGTGAAATTGAAGCTGAAGTTATGTGTGTCCCTGCTGAGCAGAAGCATGGCTCACTATGTCTCTTCCTTCTTCATGAGATCAGATAGAAGCTGTTCCACTAGTTGGGATCCTAGAGGAAAGAGGGCACGCTGCAAACCTCAAGCAACCCATCACAAACATGTGATTTTAGCATGAAATATAAATTGTTGATTTAAAGCATTGAGGTTTGGGGGTTGTTTACTATCACAGCATAATTTTTGGCTGACAGACATACACAGAAAAGCTGATTTTTTATTATGTTCCATACGTCTGAAAAAGATTTTCTCTGGAAGGGTGTAAAACTGGTGGCAGAAGAGACCAAAAAATAAAAAAGAACCACCAAAAAACCAAAAAACCCAGAGATAAACCTGAATGAAAAAATGCCAACAGAAGTTAAAATAAAAATAAGAATGAATCCAAATAGATAGATAGATAGATAGATAGACAGATACAGAGATACAGAGTCACAGAGATACATAGATAGATGATAATGTATTATATCTAGATTGATATAATATATAATACAGATCTATGTATGGATCTAGATATAATACATTATCTATCATCTATCTCTATTATCTATAGATATAATATCTTTTATCTATTAATCTAGAGAAAAGAAAAATAAAAAAACAGAAGAGACTGGAAATTTAGCCACTATATCATACGACTGATAGACATAACTACAAAATCCTGCCTTTGCCTTTGTTCTGAGAAAAACTACATGATCCAGAGTGACACTGATGTTCTGATGTCATTACTTATGTACCTTGTGCAATGAGTACATCAGCTTACCTAGTGCCCTAACCATGGTTTTTAAAATACCATTTTCTAAAAAAAAAAAAAAAAAAAAAAAAAAAGCAAACAAAACAAAACAAAAAACAGGCTTCATTATAGAGGCCTGAAGCATCTTGTAGTACCAGAAATAAAGAAGTGATTAAACAAGAATGGGGGGCCTATAGAAAGAATAGACTGCCAACCTGAGAAAGCTCCCAGTTGTCAAAGTGGAACAATTTGAGTACAAAATAAATAATAATGGCCTTGGATTTTAACTGATAGAATAACAAATTTTCATGAGTGCATAAATAAACAATAGAATCAGTAAATATGTAGGGAAGAAAAGACAGCCCTTCCTTACTATAGAATCTGAATTAGTAAGTGTACAAAACAACAAAAAAATCATTATTAGACAAACACCACAGTAACAATTGTCTAAAACTAGATCCCACTGATGGATATTAAAATTGGTGGACAGATGTTTGAGGAGAAAGATTTGGATAGTATGAAAGTATTAATGTTACAGTGGAGAAATCTGGAAAGCAACACCATAACCAAGTGATTAAAATGAATATCATCACTAATAAGACACACCTACATCATGAGCCTCTTGATATGATGCACAGAGAAGTAGATGTCATTTCTATGGTGTTCCTGACAAAAATGCATAAACTCATTCCAGTCACAAGAAAACACCAGGCTCAGTTTGAAGGACACTCATCAAAACAACTGCTCAGTGCTTTTCAAAAGAGAGATTGTGGAAGATAAGCAAGACTAAGGACTGTCACAGATTGTAGACTAAGGAGAAGAACAATTAAATGCAAGATGGGATCCTGGATAGTATCCTGGAACAGGAAAAAAACATTTTTAAAAATAGTGAAGTTTGAATAGGGTCTGGAGTTTAGTCAATGGAAGTGTAACATGTTAATTTCTTTATTTTGTGTTTTTAAATTTTTTTATGTTTATTTATTTTTGAGAGAGACAGAGAGAGCGTGAACAGGGCAGGGGAAGAGAGAGAGGAAGAGAGAGAGGAAGACACAGAATCCAAAGCAGGCTCCAGGCTCTGAGCTGTCAGCACAGAGCCCTATGCAGGGCTTGAACTCATGAACCATGAGAGCATGACCTGAGCCGAAGTTGGACGCTTAACTGACTGAGCCACCCAGGTGCCCCAATTTCTTGATTTTGATAATTGTACTTTGATTATGTAAAACGTTACCATTAGGGGAAGCTAAGTGGTGAATATACTGGTATTCTCAGTCCACTTTTGCAAATTTCCGTTAGGCTAAACAAGCAGGTCAAAATAAAAAGTTAAAGAAAATATATCCAGAATCTCAATATTTCTCATCACCTTCATTTCTACCACTCTTGGTCTGAGCCTGCTCTCGTGAATTGTTGGACTAGTGTCCTCAATGATTGCCCTCCTTCTATGCTGCTCCCCTTAACTCCCCACAAGTGACTTGGACACTTGAGACCAGGTCACTTTGCTGCTCACAATCCTCTATTGACTGGTAACTTCCATCAGAGCAAATCAGTCCTTTCAAAGGCCTACAAAACCCATGAAATCTGACTCCTCATTCTCCTCTAACCTGACTTCCTACTTTTCTCCATTTCATCATATCTTTCCTGCCAACTCGATTCCTTGCTTTCCTTGAACACTCCAGATGCATCATTCCTGCCTTAGAGTCTTGCACAAATTGTTCTCTTAGGAGCTCCTCCCCGCTCGCCTGTCTCCCACCCCCCACCAGTGTCTTATTTCCTAGCTTGGATTGATTGATTGATTGATTGATTTAAGATTAAAGTTTATTTATTTATTTTGAGAGAGAGAGAGAGAGAGAGTGTGTGCACAAGCAGGGGAGGGGCAGAGAGAGAATCTGAAGCAGGCTTGAAGCTGTCAGCACAGAGCCTGTTGTGGAACTCCATCCCCTGAACCATGAGATCATGACCTGAGCTGAAATCAACAGTCTGAGCTTCAACCCAGTGAGCCACCCAGGAGCCCTTTTAGCTTGAATTTATATCTCTTCTTCTTGATGGAGCTTTCAGTAACCACCCTATGTAATGGCACAACAGCATCATACCCTCTTCTCCTAGAAAAGGAGGACAGCCTTTCTTTTTTTTCTATAGAATGTCTCATCTTCTAACAAACCAGAGTTTACTTACTAGTTATGTTTACTTTTTCCTATCTATGTCCTTCCTTCCATGGCCCTTCCTTCCAATTTAAGCTCCTTGAAAGAAAACACTTGCTTTTTTCGCTGATGCATCCTTAGGATCTAAACAATAATAAGTACATAATGAGTGCCCAGTTTACGATTTCAAGTAATCTGATTCATTTATCCATTAATATTATAAGTAAAAATTGGAAGGTTAGGCATTGTGATTAATTCCAACAGATATATCTTTACAAAGATTTAGGATCTTAGGATCTTTAGATCCTAAGAGTGGCACAATACAATCTCATTTCTTTTTTAAAAAGTGAACAAATATATTCAACCAGATATTTTATTGTTTCATGCAACAGCTCTTGTGGGCTTCTGGGGAATATTTTGATAGCCTCTTTAATAAGCTGGATTCTGTGTCATATTACTAAGTAAAATTACTTACAACTAAAGCTAAATGGCCATGATCAATGTCAAGGCATAAATTTAATACTTCTTGCTTGATTTTTATGAATAAGAGTATAGGTCATATGTAGCTGTGTCTCACTAAATTTTATTGGACTATTTGTAGGTTTTATGGACATCAGCAGCAATTGTTTTAGATTTTTTATTTTCTAAAGAAACTACAAACTTTGTTATTTTTCCCAACAGATCCATAAAGGCCATTATTCCTTCCTTGATCCCATGTGGATTATTAATTGGTGCTATTACACTTCTCAAATGGTTTAGAAACAATAGCTACTATGTGCCTTTAACTGGCACTAGTCAAACTTTTTTTGTAAAATCAGCCAAGGTGATGAATATTCTAAATCATTGGGCTAGTTTTTATGAGAGGCTTTGCCTCTTTTCTTCCTCTTCTTTGCTTTCATTTCTTTATCTTTGTGCTTTTTTTGTTTTAATGTACAGGAGGTAATGGGTAAGGGTAATGTTGCCTGTTGACAACTCGTTTCTAGCATGCAATCAAGCTTCTAAGCAGCATTGTGTTTTGTTTTCTATTCGTGGTTGGTTGCCCCCTTTAACCTTATCAAAGCAGTTAAATTTCTTCAAACTGTCAACCAGAGCCATGTCAGCATCTTAAAGACAGCCACTGCTGACATGGCTCAGCAAAGCTGAATTGATCTTCCACCCCTTGGGGCACCGCGCACAGCCAGCCTATGCACCACCACCCGGCGTTTGACTTAAAGTTCAACCCTCATTGTGGGGAAGGCAAGCTGTGCTGCTCCGTAGCAGTATTTAAAAGTACTTCTATTTCCATGTGTAACACTTCAGCTTGTCTTGGGCCTTGGAGGTACCTAGAGGAGTGAAGTTCTAGGAAAGAGATTGAGAGAGACAAAAGTAAATACATACTGTATGTCCTGTGGCTTAAATGATAATCAGACCAAGTACACTCTTGCCAATTCAAATGACATGAAGTGGCACTAATTGAGTGCTGAGTGCTTTCTTACCAAACTCTCAATACTTTTTCTTCCACCCTTCTCCAAGTTTTCCTTACTTGAATTATTCTGGTCCATACTCCATTATGCTTAAAGGCTTGGAAAGACAAGTTCTTAGAAAGGATTCTCCAAAACAAATACTTCTGCCTCATACATTTTCCTTATTGTGATGACTAGAAACATTTATTATTCTCTAGGATGTCTGGATTTGAGGGGAATAGTTTTCAGTTTCAGTAAGCAGCCACGCTTAACATTTTTTTAAGGGGGCTCCACAACCAATGTGGGGCTCAAACTCACGATCAAGAGTTGTATGCTCTACAGACTGAACCAGCCAGGTGCTCCAGCAGCTACACTTAAAAGTAGTCATCACAAAACTTTTTCCACAATGTGGTGTATCCCTAAGTGACTTGTGTGTCCTCCTGTCATGGAGTTCTTTTTTAGAAGAAATCTTGTGCTATAAAATTTTACTTAAAAACACTTGCTATTGGTTTACTGATAGTTTTCCATAAAAATTTGCATTTGAACTTACTACACTAAGTAATTTCCAGAATATGATGGACTCTTGGGCTATCATAAGCCCTTTTGGTAAAAACTAAAATTCCTTGAATTTAGTGATCATGTATTGAGAATCTTCTATGAGTCAGGCATTGGACTTACTATTGGAATTATAAAGATAAATAAGGTAGTTCTCGCTCTCAAGGAGCTTACAATGTAGTCAGGGACGATAGGTAAAAACGTAACTAACAAAAATGCCAGGTGTTCATTGTTCTAGGTAGGCAATGAGGATGATAATGGATAGTGTACCATAAATCCCCACACTGTTGAAAAAGAAACCCCAACTCTATAGCTTTGAAACAACTATTATATAAGACTTCAAATTTGATGAAATAAAGGACACATTTAAAGTAATTTCTCTAAGACCCAAAGCATCTTGGTTGACCAAGTTGTATGTAGCATTCCTACAGGGAATATGATATCCAGGAGCCTAGAAGGGAGACTAAAAAGTCTCAGAAGTAATAGAGTGACCATGATACTGATTCTGACTTAATCCTACCCTAACCTTTGCTTTCTTATCAGCATACCACATATTTCCACTGAACAAGCACCATGTCAGTGTCCTGATTTTTTTCTTCCTTCAGTAATATTAATAAAATTTTATTTTCTCTTCCCTCTCCTTTCCTCCTCTTCCTTTCTTTCTCTCTGCACCCCCCTCTCTCCACAAACATATGCACATATACACACATAGTATATATATAATATATATTATATATGATCATGGGAGATTTTACTCTTTAATTATCTCACAATTTGACGTATAGAGTACCTTACAGTTACTGACAGTTTTTAGCTTTCTTTCTTCCAATCTTATTTAATTGCATAGATTCATCACAGCTAATGAACTTCAAAACTGCAATGCTTAACCATTGGTTTAATGCTCAAAGGTCAAAAGCATACAGGCATATCATGCAAGATAGTGATTGAAATGACCTTCAATTGCCTTATTTGTTCATAATTTGACCAGTGAAGACTGCTGGATTTTATAAATCATAGGAAGAAATCAAGACAATTCGCTTCATAAAGGGCCCATGCATTAAAAAAAAAATCAATGATATTTGGCATTCTGTCTAGGAGTCCATGAAATTGCCAACTGGTAGAATTTTAAGTACTGTCTTTAAGTACAGTGATATATCCATTCAGGAGCCTTCATCTGATTTCATTTTCATTTCACAAGCGAACAGTAATTACTATGCTCTATCTGCAACTATTTACAATTCATATCCAGCTATCATTGTGGTATTAGGCCATGCTTTTTATTCATTCTAGAATTTGCCAGAATGTTCTATGTGCTTTTTTTTTCTTAGAACTTTAAAAACTATTTTAGTCAAATGTGAGCACTCTTATGTGAAGTTTATGTGAACTTTTCATGAATACCTGTTCAACTTTATTTAAACCAAGCACAGATCCTTGGTAAATCTTATTTACATATTTCACAGTATCCAAACATCACTTCCCTGAAGCCTTTGCAATGATTTCAGGAATCACAAGAGACCCTAAAGTCTTCATGTAAATTTGATTTGAAGAAGTGATTTAGCCCAGCATATAGCAGTCACCTCTCAAAGTGAAACCTTTGATTACGGGTCTAAACAAAGGCAGATCAATAGGCTTTAAATGCTTGTGATTTGGGAGTTGAGTGAAAAAGAATGTGTTTGTTTTGTTTTGTTTTTGTTTTTTTTACTTAACAACTTAATGACAATAGTGTGGCTGAGAAAATTGAAAGAACTGAGAGTGAAGGCAGACAGAGCAGTGAGGAGCCTATGGCTGTGTCAGCCTGGAAATGATGAGGGTCTTGGCAACATAAATGAAAGAGAGATGATTTTTGCCAGGTAACGAGAAGGATGACTATTCAGGGCTTGGCAAATGACTTTAAATGGCTGTAGAGATGAATAAATCAGAAACGACTCTGAGATTCTGCTTCAAGGTCTTGAGCACAGCTAAGATTGAACTCATTACCTCTTCATAAATGCAGCTCCTCCTCCTGACTCCTGACATCCTCATCATCTCAGTCACAGAGGATCAATTTCCTCTAAAGTGCCCTTTTTACAGTACCCTCCTACCTGGTTATTCTTTTAGTCTCTCACACCTTCCCAGATTGGTGTAATCCATAAATTGGAAATAGAGCTCATTTCCAGTGGCTCTGTGCATCTCCCTAGCTGGGTTGGCAATCCCCCATCATCTTCAGCCAATGAATTTGGAGAGTTTGGGGTTAGACAACAACAAATAAACAGGATGACAAATTGGTAGATATCATCATGATACATCATACAGTTTTCAAAGTATTTTCACATTTGATTTTTACAACAGCTCTCTAAAAGTAGGAGTTCCTTTACAATGATGTGTATGAGACTCAGAGATTTAACTCTCTTGCTGAAAATCACGGAGCTACTAAATTTTGGTAAACTTTAGTGGAGTTATAATGTAGAAATTTGCAATCATTAAATAGTTCCTTCTTTTTCTTGAGACTCCAATTCCCTTTATTGGATACAATAGGTTATGAGGTCTAAATATGCCAGGATTTATGAGATTAATAACTAGAGATTATACGGACTTCAAATTTTTTCCAATCACGCTATGAACTTGACTCATGGTTTCTGCTGAAGTTTTGGGGTGATGGGGTTTGTGGGGTCTGGAGCCAATGACCAAGAAAGAATTCTTGAAGACATGTTTGGTGCAAAAAGGTGATTTTATTAAAGCACAGGGACTGGACCTGTGGGCAGGAAGAACTGTACTGCAAGTATGGGGGGGTGACCCTTTTATGGAGTCAGGGGAGATAAAGTCAAGAGGGAGTTTCCACAGAGTCTTTCACATGCTAAAAACTTACTGGAGACCTAGCTATTGTCAAGCTAAGGTTGTTTTCCTTCTAGCAAAGCAGTAATATTCAGACAGTAGGGAGTTCCTGGACTTTAGGCGATTGATGGAATTGCCTTTTTCTGGTAAACTGGTGGAGACTCTCAGTTGAACCATCTGTTGTTTGTTTGTTTGTCCTTTCCCGTTTTGGGTAGCCAGGAGTGTCCAAGGAATATCACACATATCCCACCTTAGGTGGGGGGTGCTGTTAGCCTGAATTTTGCCCTCACGTTGCTTCATGTTCCTTATCAGTTTCCAAACTTTTCCTTTTGTATGCTATGAAAAGTTTCTAAGGCAGAATCTAAAAGGGGCACCTGGGTGGCTCAGTCAGTTAAGCATCTGACTTCATTTAGGTCATGATCTCACACTTTGTGGTTTCAAGCCCTGTGTCAGGCTTTGTGCTGACAGCTTGGAGTCTGCTTCAGACTCTATGTCTCTCTCTCTTTCTGCCCCTCCCCCATTCAGGCTCGCTCTCTCTCTCTCTCTCTCTCTCTCTCTCTCTAAGATAAATAAACATTAAAAAATTTTTTAAAAATAAAATGAAAGCACTTATTTAATACTTCCCTGTCACCAAGAACCAGAATGAATCACTAGGCTTCCCATTCTCTAAGTTTATGTGACATTCAAAGTAGCTGGCATGATGTCATGAACAGCCCAGTTCCCCTCTCACCTCTGTCTACAGATCTCAGACTAGTTTGATAATGGTAAAAATGAATATAGATTATCAATGGGTGAACATACCTCTTTCCACAATACTATTAAGTTTTTAACATTTGCTAAATGTGATCAGAATTACCAAATCAACTTCTTTTATGAAAACATTATATATCAACATCATTCAATTATCCATTTATTTAACAAATATGTGCTGGGCATCTACACTGTTATACATGCTAGGAATTCAACAATAAGCTAAAAGATAAGGTTCCTATTTTTTCACAGTTTATATTTATTGGAGGAGACAAATAATATACAAATACCAACATTGCTGTTTAATATAATATTTCAGAGAATGATAAGTTCTATGAAGACCAATAATAAAACTAAGTCTACAGAGTTTGATCTGGGTGGGGAGGTGGTTTTGGGGGTTTTCCATGTTTTTAGTCAAGATGGTTACGGAATGTGTTTCCAAGGAAGTGACAATTTAATAAATCCGTGACGATCCATGGAAAAGTTTGGGGAAATGTTGGAAAAAAAAAAAAAAAAGATGAAGTTAAGAGAAAGGCTCTGAAAAGGAAACACTGAGTATTTGAGAATTGTGAATGAGCAAGAATGGAGTAAGAGCAGCATCAAATAGTAGAAACAAGTTCAAAGCGGTAGAGAAGGACCAGATTATGAGAGGTGTTTAGATTATAGAAGTGGTCAGAAGGCTGTGGTGATCAAATAAGGTCCCCCTCCCTCAGATATTCACACTCTAATCCCCAGAACCTGTGAATATGTTATTACAAATGGAAAAACGTCTTTGTAGATATGATTATAGTAAGCATTTTGAGATAGGGGGTTTATCCTGGATTATGTGGCCAGACCCAATATTATTACATGAGATATTAAACAACTTCTCTTGACTTTGGTTAGTGAAAAAGCGGTGATGACAGAAGCCGGATCAGAATGATGATATGTGACTGGCATTGAAAATGGAGGAATGAAGTCACAAGCCAAGGAATGTGGATGGATTCTAGAAGCTGGAAAAGACAAAGAAATGGATTCTTTCCTAGAGATTCCAGAGAGTAATGCAGCCCTACCAGCACCTAGATTGTAGCCTACTGAGACCTGTGTCAGATTTCTGATTTACAGAAATGTAAGATAATAAATTTGTGTGGTTTTAAGTCACTAAGTTTGTGGTAACTCTTACAGTAGCAGTGTAAATCCAATAGATGGGTTTTGAGCAAGGAGTGATATGCTGCGCATGACCCATGTTTTAAGTGGCAACCATGTGGAGAATATATTGTTGGGGGGGGTACAAAATGGCAGCAGGAAGACTAGTAAAATGCTATGCTAAAAATAACTGTGGTTGCTTGTACTAAGGTAGCCAAGGTAAGGGCAGTAATAAGTTGATAACATTTGGGATAAAATTTGGGTGTAAAATCAGCATAAAGGTGGTTTTCAAAGCCATAGGGCTAAATGAAACCATCCTGCTACACTGTCCAACACAGTAGCCAGTAGCAACACGTGGCTCTAAATTAAAATGAATGAAAATTAAAAAAATAAATATTTAATTCCTCAGGCACACTGGTCCCATTTCAAAGTTCTTAATAACCAAACAGGGCTAGTGGCTATCATACTGAAACAGCACAAAGAACCTTTCCAGCATTATGGAAAATTCTGTTGGACATGGCTGATGGTAGTAAGACAAGATAGAGAAGAAAAACAAAAAAGAATCAAAGAGAAATTCCTGGGTTATTCTTGTTCGCAGAGTCAGGGATAGGGTAAAGGAGCCAGCAAAAGAGACTAAGGAATGTCCAGGGCTTATCTTTTCTAAGATTTAAACTTGCCATAATACAAATTAGGATAATACATTTATAATAGGAAATGTGATTGTATATGTGATTAACATAAAGGCAGTTTCTGCATAGTTTTAGCTATTTAATTCACTTAATCTGGAAGTGTTCACTTTCTTGGAGCTTCCAGTTGTTGTGAAGTCCATTTTAAAATGGAACCTTGGTGGGGGGAGGCCTGGGTGGCTCAGTCGGTTAAGCGTCTGATTTCGGCTCAGGTCATGATCTCGCGGTGTGTGAGTTCGAGCCCCGCGTCGGGCTCTGTTCTGACAGCTCAGAGCCTGGAGCCTGCTTCAGATTCTGTGTCTCCCTCTCTCTCTGCCCCTCCCCTGCTCATGCTCGGTCTTTCTCTGTCTCTCAATACTAAATAAACGTTAAAAAAATAAAAATAAAATGGAACATTTGTTGGGGCACCTGGATGACTCAGTCAGTTAAGCATCTGCCTTTTGATTTTGGCTCAGGTCATGATTTCCTGGTTCATGGGTTCAAGCCCCACGTCAGGCTGTGTGCTGACAGCATGGAGCCTGTTTGGGATTCTCTTTCTCCCTGTCTCTCTGCTCCTCCCCACTCTTTCTCTCAGAATATATAAATAACATAAAAAATTAAAAAAATAAAATGAAGCTGTAGCTCTGAAGGACAGTCAGGAAAGCAGAAAGGCAACGAGGGCAGCAGTGGCATGGTGCAAGAGTAACGTATTGCATCCTTCATAATTTTGTACTGGACCATCTTTGAAGGAAGAAGAAAAAGGAAATGAGAAGAGGAGCTGATGAAAAAGGAAAACTAAATTAGCTTGAGCAATAGAATTAATACATTTTCTCTGACCATTCCCAGACTCACACAAAGAAGCTTAAAGTTTTCTTTTCTAAAATTTTTCTTCTTATTTGATAATCATTTACGTTGCTTACAAATGATCACCAGCTGAAGATGTACCAAATATCTACTGTTCTTCAGCTGCAGTAAAACATTCAATATCTTAGAAGTGGTTGACCTCTGATACCATATTATTTGATGGTTTTGATGTGTCCTTGTAAAGATCAGGAAGAAACAAGAATCTCAACAAGAAGTCAGACCTTAGGTGAGAGACAAATGAGACTCTGAAACTAGAGGAGTGCTTTAAAAATTGGAGAGTCTGAGAGAGGAAGAAAGTAGTACAGGTAAGGGGAAGGGTGCCACCATTTTGATTGTTATAATACAGTATATATAATAGTTGTTTAACAAGTATTTCCTGACTTTATTCAGGCTTTTGAAGTATTTTTTCTGTTACAGAATAATGAGCAAAAATAGACTCAAGTTTGGCTTCCCTTCTACCTTGCTGACACCAAATAAAGTAAATTGAAAACAAGAACTCAATGAAATTAACTAGGAAATACAAAATTTGCTGAAAGAAGAGAAAATAATTAGCTATATATGAGCTTTCATTCAACACATATTCATTATTTACTCTTTGTCAATCCCTGTCCTTTGTTGCAAGACATACAATGAATGCAAGACACAGAGTTTTCCCCAAAGAAACTTGCATTCTACTCTATATAGAAGATTCTAAGGATACAAATTCTGGGTTTTTATCTTATCCAGAAAATTTCTCTTAAATGCATTCTTAAAGATACAAAAATTTCAGACCAGAGGGTGAATATTTGTCATGATCTCTAAATTAGTGCAAGACAATTTTTACATGATTTTTATTAACATATTATTAGGTTAAATCCCAAAGATATAGATAATTACCTGTTTCTTCAATTAGATTTAGCCACTATCTCTATGGTAGTTTATATGGGAAGTTCTCCTATCAAGGTCTGGGTAATGAGAACATAGCCATGTCACTTAACTCACCATTGAATCATCAGCGATGTTATTCTCACTCAAATCTTTGAATACAGGAGACTACTTTACCCATAGTTATGTATGTATGTATCTATGTATCTATGTATTTATAAGTTGGCTCCCTGCCCAGTGCAGAGCCCAATGCAGGGCTTGAACTCACTACACTGAGATGGAGACTTGAGTTGAGATCAAGAGTCAGATGCTTAACTGACTGAGCCACCCAGGCACCCCACCCATAGTTATGAATTTAAAGGTTAAGCATTACATGTCAGTCAACCAAGAAATACATTGGTACATAGCCCAACTTTGCTCAGGTTATCTAATAAACTTTTTGTAGTTGTTGTTCTTTCTCCACTTCTAACGTAAGGCAAATAGAGATGGAGAGAGTTTTCTGTCATTCCCTGTTTAGAGCATTCTTAGAAATTTCCTTCGCAGTATTTAGCAAAAAGTTAAATACTGTAGCTGTTCATTATGGAATATAAATTATCATGGTTACAGAACTGGAAGGAGATTGGAAGTGTTTTATATTTGGGATGGGATAGATGCCATAAATTAGACATTATGATAGAAGTAGATTATACTGAAATTGTGTGGCTCAAACTGGTATCCATAATTATCCTGGAACCACAGCATGGAAGGGAGGGTTCTAGTGGCAGTAACTCTAACCAGCTTCTCAAATACTTCTATTGAAGATTATGTATTTTAGAGAAAAGGCCACTGACCTGGAATCAAGAGAGCTAAGTTCTAGCCTAGAGTAGTCAAAATAGCTCCAAAATATTTGGGATAGTTTTCAACCTTCAAATTTGATCATTCTTTTACCTATCTTGTATTCTTACTTTCTTATTATTATTGGAAGAGATAACAATGGAAAGGCCATGAAAATTATGACATGGTCCACACCCTAATTACAATTTAACAATGCTCAGGATACATTCTGTGCGTTTTGAATTTGGTTTTTCACTGTAGGTGATGTTTGTGTGGGTTTGCTCCATTGTAGACCAGAAACTGCAAACCATGTATAAGACAACACCTATTAATTAGAAATTATCTGGGGGACACCTGGGTGGCTCAGTTGGTTCAGTGTCTGACTTTGGCTCAAGTAATGATCTCACGGTTCGTGAGTTCAGGCCCCACATTGGGCTGTCTGCTGTCAGCACAGAACCCACTTCAGATTCTCTGTCCCCTCTCTTTCTGCCCCACTCACACTGTCTCAAAAATAAATGAAAACATTAAATAAATAAATGAATAAATAAATAAATAAATGAATAAATAAATAAATACATAAATACATAAACAAATAAATAAATAAATTCATCTGGGAAGTCTTGGCAGTGTCCACTTCTTCAGGTATTTTTTGCCTCCTTAAGGGATTCTTCATATTGCTCTGTTGACCTCTTCCCCTTTGAAACTAGATATTTTCTTTCTCTGTCTCTGTCTCTCTCTCTCTCTCAACCACCACTAGTTTTTGTGGTGAGGTAATGAGAATAGGACTTAACAGCATGGATTTTAGTGTCAGAAAAACCTGGGTCCAAATCCTGATTGCTCATTTACTAATGGTATGACCTTGGATCATTGCTTAACCTTCCTGAGGTTCTGAGTTTCCTAAGATTCTCTGTATGTAATGGAATAATATCACCTATTTAATAGAGCTGTTCTGTATATTTTTCCAGCTTTACTAAGATACAGTTGACATATAACACTGTGTAAGTTTAAGGTGTACCCATAATGAGTTTATATATATTGCAGAATGATCACCACAGTGTTAGTTAACACATCCATCACCTCACATAATTACCATTGTGTATTTGCAAGTAGTGAGAATTTTTAAAATCAACTCTCTTAGCAACTTTCAGGTACATAATGCAGTATTGTTAAGCATAGTCACCATGCTCTACCTTAGGTCCTCAGAACTTAATTTGTCTTATAACAGGAAGTTTTTACTCTTTCACCACTTTTGTCCACTTCTCCCAACCCTCTGCCATGGAAATGACTGTTCTGTTTCTATGAAATTGTTTTTTTAAGATTCCACAAATAAGTGAGGTCATATAGTATTGGTTTTTCTCTGACTTATTTCATTTAGCATGATGTTCTCCAGTTTCACCCATGTTGCTGCAAATGGCAGGATTTCCTTCTTTTTATGGCTGAAAAACATATATATATATATATATATATATATATATATGTATATATATATATCACTATATTAATAATAGTAGTATTAGTAATAGTACTACCAGTAATAGTAGTATATAGTGTTTACTAATATATTAATTATATTATTAACACATTAGTATATATTAATAATTATATAATATCAATTATTTTTATTATTAATTAACTATTGAGATATTATTATAAAATAAATATTTATTATTTATTAAATATTATTGATAAATTTTATTTTTGATATTATATTTATATATATCTTTATAATATATAAATATATAACATATTTATATATTATAATAATATAATAAATGTTATTAATTAATTATGAATAATTTGTAATCATTAAAATCATTATAAAATAATAAATTTTTTATTATAAAAGAATTAATTTATCGATTATTAATTATTATTTATATTATATAAATTAATCATGATTAATTAATCATGTTATATTAATTAATTATATTATTTATATTTATATTATATTAATTATATTATATTTTAATTATATTTAATATTTAAATATATTTAATAATATATTTAAATTATATTTAATAATATATAAATATATTTAATAAATTAACAATATTTAATTCTATTTAAGTATATATTTTTATATATTTGTAATTATATATTTTTATATTAATTTTATATTTACATATTATTAATTATATTAATATCTTAATAAATATATATTTATACATAAATATTATATATTATATATATTATATATCATACAACTACATATATAATATTCCACTACACACACACACACACACACACACACACACACACACTACTTTTTCTTTACCCATTCATTTACTGAAAGACATAAGACATTTAGTTTGTTTCCATATCTTGACTATTGTGAATACTGCTGTAATAAATATAGGTGTATAGATATCTCTTCAAGACTGTGATTTCATTTCCTTTGGGTACATAACCAGAAGTGAGATTGCTAGATTATGGGGTAGTTCAATTTTTAATTTTGTGAAGAAACTTTATACTGTTTTCTCTACTGGCTATACCAACTTACATTCCCACCAACAATGTACAAAGGATCTCTTTTCTCCACATCCTCTCCAGTATTTCTTATTTCTTATCTTTTTGAAAATAAATATTTCAACAGGTTTCAGATGGTATCTCATTTTGGTTTTGACTTGCATTTCCCTGGTGATTAGTGATGTTGAACACCCTTTCATGTACCTGTTGGGCATTTGGTTACATTCTTTGTAAAAACATCTATTTAGATCCTATGCCCATTTTTTTATTGGATTCTTTGTTTTGTTTGTTTGTTTTTTGCTACTGGGTTATATGAGCTCCTTGTATATTTTAAATATTAACCCCTTATTAATATATAGTTTGCAAATATTTGCTTCCATTCCATAGTTTGCCTTTTCATTTTGTTGATGGTTTACTTTGCTGTACAGAAGCTTTTTTAGTTTGATGTAGTCCTGTTTGTACAATTTGCTATTGCTGTCTGTGCTTTTAGTGTCATATCCAAAAAATCATGGCCAAGACAAATGTTGAGATTTTTTACTATCTTTTATTCTAGAAGTTTCATAATTTTAGTTCCTTCATTTAATTCTTTAATCCAATTCAAGGTAATTTTTGTGAGTGGTGTAAGATAGGGGCCCAGTTTTACTCTTTTGAATGTGGCTATCCAGTTTTTACAACACCACTTATTGAAGAGACTATATTTTCCCATTTAGTATTCTTGGCTCCTATGTCAAGTAGTAATTGATGGTATACGTATGCATATATTTCTATGCTTTTAATTCTGTTCCATTGATCTACGTGTCTGTTTTTTATTCCAGTACCATTCTGTTTCGATTACTATAGATTTATTGTATAGTTTAAAATCAAGAAGTGTGGTGTCTCTGGCTTTGTTCTCCTTTCTCAGGGTTGCTTTAACTATTCAGGGTCTCTTATGATTCTATATGAATTTTAAGATAATTTTTCTGTATCTGTGAACAATGTCATTGGACATTTGACCCAGATTGTATTGAATCTATAGATGGTTTTGGATAGTATGAACATTTTAACAATATTAATTCTTCTAATCCATAAACACAGGATGTCTTCCCATTTATTTGTGTTTCTTCAATTTCTTTCATCCATGTCTTACTGTTTTCAGTGTAGAGATCTTTCATCTAATTGACTAAATTTATTTCTAAGTACAATATTGGTTTTGATGCCATTGTGAATAGGATTCTCTTCTTTATCCCCTTTTCAGATTCCTTTGTTGTTAGTGTGTAGAAACACAACTCATTTTTATATGTTGGTTTGTATCCTGAAACTTTACCAAATTCATTTATTAGTTTCAATAGTTTTTGTTAAGAGTATTTAGAGTTTTCTATATATAAGATTACATCATCTGCACATAAAGACAATTTTACTTGTTCCTTTCCAATTTCGATGTTTTTTATTTCTTTTTTATTCTGAATGCTCTAGCTGAGACTCCCAGCTCACAGGCTGGTCTTTGCAATTTGGTAGGCAATTGGCTGTGTTCCAGTGTTGAGTGAGGTCACAGGTTGGGTTCTCTGTTTAGGCAGGACCCCCACCTGTACCCTGTAGCTGGTGGGGCTGGAGACTGTGCTCTGCAT
This sequence comes from Panthera onca, assembly GCF_046562875.1. NCBI lineage: Eukaryota > Metazoa > Chordata > Mammalia > Carnivora > Felidae > Panthera > Panthera onca. The sequence goes on from NC_138350.1 coordinate 48,975,721, forward strand.
TAGGGTGGGGTCACTGTCTATGTTTTCTGGGAGGGTGGTGCCCCAGGTTACTTCAGCAATTTGGCAAGGCCATAAGGTGGGATCTGTTGCTGGGCAGGGTTGTACGTTAAGTTCTCTGGCTGTAGCCTGAGCTTTGAGGCTGTCCACTTTCTCTGTCTAGACCCTTTTGTTATGTGAGACCAGATGCTATGCTTAACAGTTGGACAAGGCTGCTGGATTGGCTCTCTATATGAGCAACCTTTAGGATGGGCTTCACCGCTAACCAGATTCTCTAGCTAGCTTCTTGGTGAGAGGCCACTGGAGATTATGCTCAGCAGTTGAGCAGGTCTGTGATCTTGCTCATCTGCCCAGGGAGACTGTAGGATGGTGCTCCTTGGTCACATCCACAAATGTGGGCATCTGTTGTCATACTTCTATTGGGACAGGGCTAGAGGTTATGCTCAGCAGTTGGGTAGGACTTTGAGCCTTCTTCCTTGCCCAGATGATATAGAATGGACTCCTAGGCTGGTATGGCTTGCTGGCTGGGGACCCAAACCAGGCAGAACTGCCAACTGAGCTCCTCGGCTAGACAGAGCCATTGGCTTGGCTTTACCTATGGGAGGAGCCAATGGCTCAGGATATCTGCTGGGATATCTGCTCAGCAGCAGCTCCAAGCAGAAGTGTAATCTGCCAAGATTTGAGCTCTGATTTCTATAAGCCCTGTCCCCCTTCATCTCTATCTGATCCCCTGTAGTCAAGCCCTGTGGATTCTCCCATTGATCCTCATGACGCGAGACCTGAGTGTGCCGCCTAGGAAGCACCTTGTAATGCTGGAAGAGCTACATGTCCACCTTGGGCTCTTTTTTCCCACTGGAGGAAACCAGAGGCCCAGGAGTGCTTCCTCCCTGAGGGGCTATACTGGCCTGGAGGTGGGGCAATGCAGTCAACATGAAACCACTCTTCAGACCCTTCCAATGTGGTCCTTCTCAGTCTCTCTGGGTGTGTTTCAGTCTCACCTCCAGGTTCTTGAATTTTCACAATAGCCTCTTGCTTATGAATAGTTGTTAATTCTTCTTCTGATGAGGGGGGCTTAAGTTGGGAACAACCTATGTTGCCATTTCGATGACATTATTCTGTTCTGAGTATTAAAATGAACAGTTCAGTAAACCATTTAGTGGAAGAACAAGCACATTATATCTATTATTATTATATGTGAATTCTCTCCTTCTGGGCTCACTATGGAACAGATACTTCTGAAATAGCTTTCGTACCACTCATTCTGACAAAGAGATACCATCCTATTGGTATTTTGACATATTTTAACATGATTTTGCTTGTCCATGCTATTACTAAAGAAGTTAAAATATTGTAAGTATGGGTAGTTATAAAATTACAATTAGTATAAAGTTAAAGTAGTGCTAAAAATTATGCCAACATATATCTATATTCTCCTCTGGCTTACACATAAAATGGAGCAAGAACAGCTTGGTCCTTCACTGACTTTTCTCTTGGATGTTCTAGAATCCAGTCTTTCCTACCTCTTGTTTTTATTCCTGTATTTCACCATGATTCTCTCCCTCCTGCCAGCCTCCCCACCTGATAACCACACATGCAAGTACTCGCACAGTGAACAAATACCCACGCATAGGGTGGAACGTGAATAAAAAAAGAAGATAAGTTCAAAGCAATGGCATGAAACTCAGAACCTAAGCAAACTTATATTCTTGAACCTGTGTTCAACCTTGTTGGACACAAGTAACGGGGACCTTCACAAATTGGTTCCATTAAAAAGTGGCAAGAGAAAGATTCTTGTACTTCCAGAAAGAAAGGAAGCGCTCAAAGCAAAACAAAACCCACAAATGTCAAAAGGACACTAGAGTCAACTGAAAAGCTCCCTCTGGCCAAAGATGAAAAATTATGTGCAGTAAAATATATGGCACAGTATTGGGTTATAACCTAAAGTATAAAATAAATATCCATGACTCTCTCTATATATCCATTGTGTGGATGTAAATAAATGATCGAATAAATAAGACAAGTCTCCCATGCACAAAGAGTACAAATAATATATAGAGATACTCTACCCTCAAGAAGAAGGAGCATAATTCCCTACTCTTTAAATGTGGCTACTCAAAATGTGGACTCCTTTGAAAGGGTACAGTGTGAACAGAGCAGAGAAAGAGTAACTTTACAGTGAGGGAAACCTGACAAACATTGCCTTGTGCAGGTGACCAAGGTCAATGTCATCAATGCTAAGTCATTTGATAGCATGTACCTTTGATGATATGATGACAATGGTACCTTATCTCTGCGATCTTTCTCTCAACAACAGATGACTTTAGTGTAATCATGAAAATAACAGACAAATCCCAATGAGGACACATTCTACAAAATATCTGACCAGTACCCCTCAAAATTGCTAGAGTCATTCAAGGCAAGGAAAATCTGAGAAATTGTCAGTCAAGAGGAGCCCAAAGAGACAGGACAATCAAATGTGATGTGGTGCTTTAGATGGGATCTGAAACAGTTTTTAAAACCAGGTCAAAAACTAAGTGTGCACTTTTAGTTAATAATACTATATCATACAGTTCATTCACTGTAACAAAAGTTCCACACTAATGTAAGGTGTTAATAATGGGGAAAATTGGGTACACGATATATAGGAACCCTCTGTACTATCTTTGTAATTTCTCTGTGTATTTAAAACTGTTCTAAAAAATAGTTTATTAAAGAAAGAAGTAGAGGGGGTGAAATATGGCTGGTTGCTAAAGTGAAAGGGAGTCTTTCGGAATCACAGGTAGAACTCATGGCTGTTCCCATGAAACCAGGGCTAGGGAACAGAGAGCAACAAGGAGCAAGTCATTTTTCGGTGACTACATGGTATGCCATCTATGCTTCCTTTGGCATATTGGCTGCCCTTTCACAAACTGCTTCGTCTCACTACGAACTAACTATGCACGTGCTCCACCACAGATGCCCTCCCTAACCTCTGTCACCACACCCGTTAGCAAGCACCTCAGCTGCCTTAATTCAATTTGTTTTCTTCAGATTAGATACAGAATCCCATTAGTTGCCAGCCAGCCAGTGGCTTGTCTGCCCTTGAAACAGGTGTACAACCACAGTCCAAATAATCTTGTTGTGGGGATACAGGGCCACGTGGTAGCCTCTTCTAATCTCTCAAAGAGAAAGTTCTTGAAATAGGTAAGGATAAAACAATGGAGGATAATAGGATGGGTTTGGTACATGTGACAAAAGCATAAAACACACACACACAAACACACACACACATATGTATGTATCTATCTATCTATATATATATATATGCTATAAATTATGAAGTATAATATAAAGAAACAACAGAAATCCTCACTATATGTGTTGTCACAATACAGCTGTGTGCCAAGGACAAAATCTTCATATCATCAGATACTAAACATAGATGTAACTCATGAGTCTGAAGTATTCGGCAGATGTGGGCTGGGCTCGGCAAGGCTGGTCATGCATCCATAGTCATCTGTGGGTTACTGCCAGAATAATCTTGTCTGGTGGTTGGCTGGCTGTCAGCTGGGCCAGGCTAGCTTAGACATGTTCTCATGGAAAGTCACAGGGGCACTTTTAAAAGGGCACTTTTTAAATGGCAGGCACTTTTAAAAACCTCTACTTGCATCACAGCTGTGAATATGCACTGGCCAAGTCAAGTCACGTGGTGCAACTCAGGATCGGGGTAAGGAAAGTATACTCCGTGAAATGCTAAGGATTGCTGGGTCACATTGCAGAGGATGTGGAGGCTGGGTCACATTGCAGAGCGGGTGGGGCTGGTGAAGAATTTGGATCATTAATACAATCAACACACCACATAAAGGCAACATCTAAGTAATCAGATGGTGGGATTAATTGGAGAAGCCCACCCAAAGGAAGGGATTTTGAATAACTGTTTAAACCAAGTTATAGGAGAGCACATACAGGTGTATTCATCATCTGGTCTGATTTAAAAGTATCTCTACTTTTGCTATTATGGATAAAGGGATCAAAAGAGGACAGGATGTTGCAGCTTCTATGTCCCGGAGTGAAATTATGATTCAGTTATTAACTCTGCGGCTCAGTAGCCCAAAGAAGTAATGTCGCATCCTTCGATTTGGCCTTATCTATTGTGACAAGGCTCCGGGGAGCTGATGCGTATGAAATTCATTTCATGTCTCATTCACAGAATGCCTGAGTTTTGAAAACACCTTTATGATGTTTCAGCTTTCAGTTACCTGGTGTGTGATCTCACAAACTCACAGTCTTCAAAAGAAAGAACATTAACTTCTCCTCAGAAGCTTGAGGTTCTTTGTTACAGGAAACCCAGGAGGCATCATTCCAGGAGAAACACACAGGAGCACATAGGTCACTTTTGATAAAATGCCATATATTCTAAGGGCAATAGAAATATGTATTTTATGCAAACTCAAAGTTGAATAGATGGTATAGGTTTAGATAAAACAGATTCAAATCATCCTTATACAGAATACATTAACAAATAGAGCATAGTCTTCCCCTATCAGGATTCTCAAAATACTTCGTATAAATAAGAAAAGTGGCATTTTTTACCAAGGAAGCAAATAGAAAAATAGATGTACAAGTAAGACAATAACATTTTTAGAATCTAATAGGAAAAATAAAATTACATCTTCCTTCCATTAAATGAGAAAAGAAAGAATATGCAAAAGATATGAACAAATGTGTAACTTCCTCCATTCCTTCTGCAGTACATTTCCAGTGTAATTTATCAGGTTTACTTCTTTCCATGCTTACCACAAACCACAATAATTAGACCTGAATTTTCCTGTTTTGTTTTTTTTTTCCCTTCCAACAATCTGTTGAGAATAGGGCTAAGTAGTGAATGCTTGGCATTCCACTCACACCCATGGTAGACATCACAATTTGATCTGGGGGCTCTTTTTACCAGAGGCTGGACCAGGTCTCTAATCCACCTTCACTCATTCTCTTGGTTAACTCCACCCTGGGATTAGAGGTAGCAACATGAGGAAACACCATTTTGCCCTCCCTGATCCATTATTCCTTCCTCCATCTGTGCTAATTTAGCCAACTCCTACTCAGCCATCAAATTTCAGCTCACTTACCACCTTTCCTGAAGCCTTTCCTGACTGATCATTGTTATTTTGATACATCACCTCCATATTCTCAGAAAATCCTGGGTATACCTCAGTGAAACAGCTATTTGCACTGTATCATCTTCTGCATTTAGTTCTCTATCTCACACACCAGCCTATGAAAGAGACATAAGAAACAAGAGAGAACAACTAAACTGTGTTTTGTCTGTTGATGGCAATGAAATCTCACAGCACGGTGCGTAGAACGTGGAGCCTAACAATTTTGGTGAATGTGTGTGTGCCTGCAGGGTGAACGAGGGAGGGACTGAGTGACTTAGAAAGTGAATGAATAAGAAAAGGAAAGGCCCAGGGCGCCTTGGGTGGCTCTGTTGGTTGAGCCTCAGACTTTGGCTCAGGTCATGATCTTGTGGTTGGTGAGTTAGAGCCCTGCGTCGGGCTCTGTGCTGACAGCTCTGGGGACTGGAGCCTGCTTTGGATTCTGTGTCTCCCTTTCTGCTCCTCCCCTGCTCACACTCTGTCTCTCTCTCTCAAAAATAAAGATTAAAAAAAAAATTTTTTTTTAAAGGAAAAGGAAAGGCCCATGTCTGCGTGTTTTTATTCATTCTCCTCACCCAGAAAATGACCAACTGTTGGTGACATTTCTCAGAGCTTATTTGTAGCAACAACAGTCCAGCTAAGAAATACCAGCCTCACATAACATGTCTCCAAAATTCTTGGGCTAGGGTGAGGGGTTGGAGAAGCAGGGAGGTGCTGACAGAAGAGGTTTTATTTTTGGCTCCATTGAAATCAGGGAGGCTTGAGGTTTATTTATTCAGGCAGCCCAATGGCACAACCAGAGCAACGGGGCTTGGAATCATTGGGAGATTCCAGCTTACCTGTATCAGGTTACTTAAAATTTTGAACCTCAGTTTCTGCCTTTGTATACAAGGGATAATAAGAACCACTTTCCTAGAATATACTCTGAGGTGCTGTTGTGACATGACAAGCCACCCAGATCACTGCATGCCTCTTAATCAGGGGGACACTTTGATATCGGCAGAAACTTCACAGCTATCGGAGGCCACAGAAGAAAGTTGGTACACCTTCCAGCATCATTTTATATAAGCAGACGGGGGACATATTACTTTTGTATTGAAATAAACATGTATATTACATGTATAGAATGCAAAATGCTCATGAATATTTATAATGCTCATGAATATTTATAGAACATCATAGGACTTCAAAGACATTTCATGCTTGGGTCAGGGAGCAACAGACTCTACTCTGAATCACTCAAGGATTCATACTTACTGTTCTCTGCTAACTTTCTAAGTTAGAAAAGTCAGGAAAGCCCTGATTATGGTAGATGATTTCAAACACCTCCAAAGAGCCTATAACTGTGTAAGGTGGTCATAGCTTTAAATTTTAAAATTATATATTTACAAATTTTTCCTTAGAAATGAGTCCTGTGATTGGGTCCTGCTGATAGATCCAAATCCAGTAGTGGATATGTTGTCTTATTTTATAGCCCATGTGTGGGATTCTTCAAGTATATTTACATAATTATTTCCCCAAGCATCTCATTAACTTATTTTTTTGCCATTCATGAATGCAAACCACATCTCTTCTTGGCAGATCCCAATAAGTAAACAATAGGGATGAAGAGGAATGTTAGACTTTCTGCTCAGGCAGACTAATACATACAATAGTGGTAGAAATTCAGCTTGCAGAAAAAATAAATTGGAACTCAGCTAGTGGGGAAGAGTTTTCAAACACAGCATGCACAAGATGTTATTCTATGTTTGCTTTTAGGATTTGAGAAGCAATTCCATGTTGGTGTTTCATGAGAATGAGAAATCGCCACCACTGTTTAATTTCATATAGCCAGCAGACTCCTATAATATGCGACCAGATTAATAGAGCTGCTTAAAAGACAACAATATGTTTTTAGCTACTACACACACACCCGAATGCCCTCCCTTTACACACAATATAGATTTGGTTGATTGTTAAAAAGTTATGATGGTAAAAGCCATAGAGCCAAAGTATAGAAGAGAAATTTAAGTATAAAAGTACTATAAATACAGAAGCCAAAGTATACAAGATAAATTAAGAAGAGAGAAAGCAAAGATTTTTCAAGGTAGAACTAAAATTTACTATGAAAAATACCTGACAAGATGTGGAATAAGCAGATTAAAAGTATATTTGCATTTTCCCGGATTCTATCTGCACCTGCTTCTAATTTTGTTTGTAATTGTCAAATTTCTGTTTCATGTTCCTTGTGCGAGAGGTTTTTGGCTGCTTAGAGAGCATTTGTATTGTGCTCGTATTTTAGGGCTGTTTCCCATTAAAAGAAACATACAGATAGAATAGGAAGACCTTAGGGTATCAGAGTCTGGAAAAGTTTTAAATATCATTACTGTAGTTTGCTCTGAGTTCTGAAACTGAAAAATAGATCTTAGACCAACACTTTCATTTTTACAAATTTGTTCCAGAGACCTAACTATCTTGTGTCATCTACAAAAGTCCTGTCTTCCGGTTTACCTGGAAAAACTGATTTGGCTACAGATAATTATGAGAAAGCCTTTTCTTTCTGTTCAAGACCCAGAGGATGCCTTTAAAAAAAAAAAAAAAAAAACACAATTTATTTTACAGGCTCACCTGATTCACTGATAAAGGAATACTCATGCTTGATAAGTACTTTGGGCCTGATGATAAATGCTGTAGTTGGGTATTATCTCTATTCAAGTGCACAAAACCCTAGAGAATGTACTGATGGCTAAGACTGCATTACGTGAATAAGGCTTTCGTGCAACTTCAGTGGTCTGCCTGATGAAATGGCTTGCTTGATCAAACTGTCAATGAGATACCTACAATTCAAATACCAATGACCATTTGGCTGTTGAGAGATTCTTAACCCCTATTATGACTTCTAGATGAATAATCTAATGCCAGGGTCCAAAGACACTGAAATTGTATCCTGTACTCTGGTCTCCTTCACCTCTCAGGACAGATTGCCACCAACATCCAGGAGGAAGAGAAAGAGAATATTACAGAGGAACTAGCGTCCACTTTACCTGAGCCACATGGTTTTAAAGACATCTCTTCTGAACTGTTAGGAGTATGAGAAACGCATACACAGTAAAACTGCCTAAAGAATGAATATTGGCCAGTATACTCAAAAGTATCTAATTCAGGGAGCAAACAATGCTAAAATTATCTGTCTGGATTTTAAGTTGTCAATGCATTAACCCTTTTCAAAGAGATGCACACTGAAAATTGAGCCAAGCCTGCGGTCAGATGAATACTGGAATCCTTGAGGGATCATCTGGAATGAAAACATCACACTCAATCAAGATCTAGAGTAGTCTGGATTTATATTCCATATATGCCTTAATAGATGTGTGAAGTTTGTTTTTTTAAGGTTTCAGATTGATCTGCTTTACATGACACTGAAAAGATGCATTCAAAATAATCAAGAGCTTTAGGCATAATTCAAATTTAAGTGGCATTGAAATGACACTAACAGTGAACTCAGTAGGCTATCTCGCTAGTATAGCTCTGTTCCTTTCCTTCCAATATGGATGCATCCATTTCAGGTTCTTTGACGAAGCCACAAAATCAGGTGCTTACTCTGGTAAACAAATGTTACCACGTGTTTCCATTTCTACAGAATTGTTGTCATGGTGGAGATTTTTAAATGCATTTTTTAAATGTTTATTTATTTTCAGAGAGAGAGTGTGTGTGTGCAAGCAAGGGAGGGACAGAGAGAGGGGGAGAGAAAGAGAATCCCAAGCAGTCTCCTCACTGTCAGCACAGAGCCCAAAGCAGGGCTCGAACTCACGAACCCCGAGATCATGACCTGAGCTGAAATCAAGAGTTAGATGCTTAAATGATGGAGTGACCCAGGCGCCCCATGGTGGGGATTTTAAATGACTTGTCCTTTTAGCAGGAAAACAATTGGCATGGCTGGGCAGAAGGACAAGGAAAGGCCCTAACACAGGAGAGTTTCCTTTCTTCTGAACAGGAGATGTGTGAGAGGAGACCCTGAGACTCCCATCCTGCACGCCCTGTCACTGAGTGACTGAGATCCTCACAAAGGCATTTTGTCAGCACTTCTTTCTGCTTCCCTCCTCCTGCCATTTAATACATCTACACACTTCCAGTTTTCCAGCATGTTAGCTATTGCTACCCTTTCTCATTCTTCCCAGACTTCTTTCTTTCTTTCTTTCTTTCTTTCTTTCTTTCTTTCTTTCTTTTTTTCTTTCTTTCTTTCTTTTTTCTTTCATTCATTCATTTATTCTCTGCTGCTAAAGAAAAAACCATTGTTCATAATGCTTGCTAAAGAGGATAGACTTTATTCAGGGGATCTCTGCAGAGGGGGTGGGTGGTTTGCAGTAGAGGGGAGGGATGGAGTTCAATGCCTCATACAACAAGGACAAGAGAAGCAGAGTTGGGTTAGTGGGTGGGAAATTATTCAGAGGAAACTAGCTAGTGAGAGACTCTTGCTAGAATGATGCATTAGGAATCTTGCTGAAGGCAGGCTAGAGGATAAGATATCAAGGGTGGGAGATTTCTCTAAACTGACCCAGCAAGATTTTTGCTAAAACTGGACAAGTTTTTTGCTAAAGCTAAAGGGGCCACAGACAGAGTCCAATGTTGGGACCTTGAGGGCTTAGAGGAGCCTGACTAGAGTCAGGTCAAGGAAAGAAATGTTGTCATCATCTAAAATAAAGCCAACATTGGAGCACCTGGGTGGCTCAGTTGGTTAAGCATCCGACTTGATTTCAGTGCAGGTCATGATCCCAGGGTCATGAGATCAAGCCCACATTAACCCCCGAGTCAGCTCCATGCTGGGTGTGGAGCCTGCTTCAGATTCTCTCTCTCCCTCTTCCTTGCTCCTCCCCCACTCCCTCATGTGCACATATGCTCTCTCTCTCTCTCAAAAAGATAAAATAAAATAAAATAAAATAAAATAAAATAAAATAAAATAAAGCCAATGGTCCTTAAAGCTCTGCCTTCCAGCAGTGCTCACAGGAAAGGCACTCTCCATGAGATTCCCTTGCCCTTATAGGGACTAGTGTTGTCCTCGATGTCGGAGCACAGTCGTAGCCTACACACTGGCTGGAATCCTAGGTAAAACTGCCGATTCCAAACTAAGGCACAGGTATTTTTGTTTCCATTTTCTGCCACATTATTTCAGCAGAAACCTAGAGTCATCTTCATTCTTTATTTATATCTTTATTGCCCCCCACCCCCAATGTGTTAGCCGTTTCTCCACATTCTACCTCCAAGATATTTCTCAAACATTTTATTTATTTCCCATGGCCACCCTCTGAAATCATCTCACCGTCTTCTCTTTCCTAGATTCCTACAACAGTCTCTCAAATGGCCTCACCACTTCTTTTCTTATCCCTTTCTATTCCCTCCAAAATTTTCTACTCAGAGGTGGGAAAAATGGCATTTTTGAAACAAAAGTTGGATCATATAATTAAGAGAAAAAAGCCTTCATTGGACTTTCCATTGCACTTATCATATAATCCAACTTCTTGCCTTGGTCTATAGATCCATGCAAGACTTGACCTCTGTTTTTCTTTTTAACTCATCTTGTTCCAATCTTCCTCTAGTTTTTTTGGTCCAGTCCACCACACGCCTCCTTTTTTTTTCCTTTGAGTCTCAGGGTAAATGTCCCCTCTAGAAAACATCCCTAGAACTGTCTGTTCTTCTCTCTCTCAACTCATTTGTTCTTTTCACAGCACTTGTTAAACTTGCATATTATGTGTCTGTCTTTAACTTGTTTTGTTGGCTGCCTCCCCTCGGAAACAATTAGTTTCATAAAGACTATCACCTATCTGTCTTATTCATTACTGTAAAACTTGTCTGATACAAAGTAGATACTCAATAACTATTTTATGAATGAATGAATGAATGAATGAATGAATGTCTCTAGGGCACTTCCCCAAAGTCCCTTAGATGAGTATTTCTAGTTAGAGTACTGTAGTCTTGGGACACCTAGGTGGTCAGTCAGTTAAATGTCCGACTCTGGACTTCAGCTCAGGTCACGATCTCATGGTTCATGAGTTCAAGCCCCATATCAGGCTCTGTGCTGACAGTGTGGAGCCTGCTTAGGATTCTCTCTCTCTCTTTCTCTCTGCCCCTCCCCTGCTCCAGTACTTGTGTGTGCTCTCTCTCTCTCTCAAAGCAAATAAATAAACAAAAGAGTACAGTAGTCTTATTCAAAAACCTTTTTGTCTTTGCTTTTAGAGAGGTTTAAAATTATTTTTAACAAATATCAAATTTCACACTCAACTTCTCGAACCATATTCAAATTAAGTTCATTAATGAGTACAGTGGTTAATGAGGTATGGATGGCATGAGTAAATGGAGAAGAGGTGTGTGTTCAAAGAAATCTATTTTTATAAAACTATTTTAGTCTGCTTTCCGTACTGTGGCACAATCTTGCCAACAAATAAAAACTCCGTGTTTACTGTTATACCCAGAGTGACTCCAGAGTTACCTGGGTTCTAATAGTGACCCAACGGTGAAGTAGACTTGCTCTTCCACAACCTCAAGTGTGATTAGGAGCGAGCCTGCCCTGAGGTTGTGTCTGTTCCGGAACCGTCTCTGCCAGAGGTAACGATCAGCAGCGAGGGATGGCCATTGCAGGGCTCAAAATGCTCTGCAAGGCCAAGACAGCTGGCTGAGGCAATTTGGCCTCTGACAGAAGATTTGGCAGGTGCCTGAGACACACACAGTGGATTACCTGCCCTTTCCTAAAATAAATTCAGTACCAATCAGCATTTCTCTAGGGATAATCATGAAATTGAAGCCATGATCATGTCATCAAGTATCCATCTCAAGAGAATCCAAATTATGCAACCTGTGTCACCCTGGAAGGTTCAGTCACGTACACATTCAGGGCAAACTTTTTGGATGAATTGCAGCAGCTGCTTATCCTAAAAAGCTGAACATAACCTTCATAAGCAGCTTCTTGCACTCATTCTTTCAAAGGTCATATAACAGTTTCTGTTATTAATGAGGAATTTTAGGTAACCTTTATGGAAGGGGTAGTGGTACAGATGTAGGTAAACTGTGCTCTCATCATGAGGTTTTATTTCCTTTTGCAACCAGTCACCGTTTTAAGATAAAAGCCTCATTTGAATTAATTGTAACAGGTACCACCAGTTTCTGTGACACTAGGTTAGTGAATGTGATTAATATTTCAAACACCTTAAAAAGGGGTAGTACTAAAGTACTTTCTGTAGAAATATCTCTAACAGAAGATTGCCCACTATTTTTTCCCATTTGCTCAGCTGTATTTTTTTCTTGAGATTAATAGAACCCAGTTACTATAATTATCTCTCATATTTGACTTTTAAGGATTTCTTTTCCTCTAGCTCCAGTTTAGTTTTTTTTCAAAATAAAATGCCACAAATTGAATATGATGATGCATATTTAGTCATATAAAATAAATGATAATGAGACTATAGCCCAGTATAATGGAGGGGAAATTAGATATAAAATTAGAGCTATATTCATATTAAATGAAATCTTAAGTTCTTTGCCAGGCCTCTGTGTGATTATTAATGGAGTAGATGATCCTTACATTCATCTAAACACTATGGTAGCTTTGGGAAATCTTGGGATCAAGTTTGAAAGAAGAAGCAAAGAGAAGAACAAACTGTTATGCCAAATTCATAGATTAACAAGAATTTGGAGGGGAGAAATCTAGGGAAACTGAAGACGAGAGAGGAGAAGGAAGAGGAAGAAAGAAGAAATAGAAAATAACCAAATGAGTGATTAAGGAACAATCTCAACTGGTAGGGTGGGTAAAAGACCTTTTAGGGAACAGCATAGAAGTTTTTTGTGTATCTCACGTCCATAAAATACAGCCAGACCAACACTAAACCATTCTGCACACTAGAAAACTGGTTGGAGGATTAACACAACAATCTGCACAACCTGAACCACAGAATTCAGCAGGTACGCAGCACAGAGAGCTGAACTTGGGGAGCGAGAAGCCGCGGGGAAGGAGGTGCTTTTGGGGGCGGAGAGAGGACGGAGATGGGGTGGAGGAGAATACAGGAAAAGCCCCTCACCCCAAAAGCAGCTGGAGAGAAAGTGGAAAATTGGAAACAGCCGTAAAGACTAAACTAAAAAGGGAGAAAGGAGAAAGGAGAGGGTTTAAATTCCATTAAGACTGTAAACAAGGGGAGCTCAAAGGCTGCAACTCTGCAGCTCCATACCTGGCGGTGCTCTGGTGGGATTCAGGAGGTTCTCGGGCCACACGGGGAAAAGCAGTTCCACTGCTGGAAGGACATTTGGTAGAGACTGTTGAAGCCACCTGGTCCCAGCGGACCCCAGAAAACGGCTACATTCGCTGTTGCAGGAACAAGGTCGTTAAGGGTGAAGCCCAGCGCCAGATGTGTGTTGTGATTTTCCATAATCCCTGAGGAGCTCCTGCTACACTGTCTCCCAAACTTTTTCTGGGGCAGGCTGGCACCTGGGCGCTGTCTTGGGGCACCAGCAGCAGCAGGGTCCTGCAGCAGCAGCAAGTGTTCCTGGGTGCAGCCGGCACCTGGCCATTTCTTGTTGAGAACCTCCCGCAGAGGGGCAGAACACGTCAAAGCTGCAGTCTTGCAGTAGTAAGGGGCCAGGGAAAACAGCCGCATCTGAGACAAAACTCAGGAGAGAAGTATTGCCTGGGGCCTGGTCACGGACAGTGAAAAGGTGGGGAGTAGACGAAAGCTGAAGACAGAAGACAGGTGTGCAATTGCTTATCGGCAAGAAGAGAGTTCCAATACTCGAGACTGGGTAGATGGGTGAAGCCATTTTCACCGCTCCCGCGCATGTGCATATGCACCTCTGAGCACCACAACACTCCACCCCAGTAGGCTAGCAGTGCCATCTA